>NC_141053.1:27499076-28739076 GCF_041138505.1 Cibotium barometz | reverse complement strand
GCACAACCTGCCTCTTGCTTCCTGAGGAGTTTGCAATCCTGGTGGAGAAGACAATGCATTTCAAATATAGAGATGGTAGAGCGACATGACATTCTCCATAAATGAAAAGAAAGGTAAGGGGAAGGGCCTCAATAAACCCAATGCTTCTGAAAAGAAGAAGAAATATAAGGCAAAGTGTTTTTATTGTGACAAAGTGTTTTTATTATGGCAAAGTGTTTTTATTGTGACAAACCTAGTCACATGGTCAAAGCATACTGACTAAAGGAAGTAGATGAGAAGAATGGCACTTTGAAGCCTTGGTGGTGGAAGAAGGAGTCCAAGAATATTGCTAAAGCAGAATTGGAGCTATTTGTGTCACAATAGAAGAAATCTATATAAAAGAAAAACATTCCTCAAAAGGGCTAGTATACCTCCCCCAAGCCTAATATTGATCAATGGAGCATCTTGACATATGACTAGATAAAAGGGTTGGTATACCTCTCTCAAGCTTGTGGGGGAGTCCATCCTAGTATAACAATCAGGAAGGACATCAAATGCCTAGACATGGGTGCAAGTACCATTTCTTTTATTTCTAGCAAAGGTGATATTAAGAAGTTGTTTGATTTCCTTCATGTTCCTGACACCAAGAGGAATCTGATGTCTCTTCTTGCGGCCATACCTGACCATAACTTGAAGGTTCTCTTTGATAAGGTTGGTACAGTCATCACACAAATGCTGGCAACAATGTCATTAAGAAAGGAATCTGGTGCAACATGTATGAGTTGTTGGATTTTATAGCTCAAGCCGATGTTGTGATAAGCTATGGCATGAGAGATTTGGGCACTTGAGCTTTGTAGTCTTGAAAGATATGTTAGGCTTGTGGCACATCTACTAAATTTTTTTGAGATGTCAGAGGTGGACCACAATGGGTAGCACATGTTTATGACCCCATGTATACCTTGAGATAGAACGTATACAATGTCCGTACTATAAAAAGATTTTACATGTACTCATATATTAAAGTACATAGTTCAATGTGCAAGAGAAACTTATAACAATTGCCACTTGCGAAATGAAAGAGAAAGACATGGATGCACAAGAAATGTTTTGGCAGATGCTTAATGAGGTAGTGGAGCAAAAGGGGCTGCCAAAATTATACTTTGCCTACTGCATGGTGGCAGACGAGGCTCAAGTGAATTCTCTCTCTCTCTCTCTCTCTCTCTCTCTCTCTCTCTCTCTCTCTCTCTAAGTTTGAAAGCAGTTTTACCTTTTATTATTCAAAAAGAGTAATCACCATCGTATATGTATTCTTAAAGTGTTATTTTTCATTCTAAGTATAGAAAAATGCATACTAGAATTATTTTATTATAAAAGTGTTATTTTCTTTAGAATTAATTTCTATGCATAAAAGGATGCATATTAAAATTTTTAGTTTGATTTATAAAAGTGTTACTTTTATTATAATTGGATTTTTATGCAAGATTAGATGCATAAAAGAATTTTGTTTTTATTATAAAAGTGTGACTTTTATCAATTTTGATTTTTTGCAATTTTATTTTTAATTCAAAAGAGTTATTTTCATCAATTTTGATTTTATGCATAAATAGATGCATAAAGAATTTTATTTTTATTCCAAAAGAGTTATTCTTATCAATTTTGATTTTATGCATAGAAAGATGCATAAAGAATTTTATTTTTAATTCAAAAGAGTTATTTTCATCAATTTTGATTTTATGCATAAAGAATTTTATTTTTATTCCAAAAGAGTTATTCTTATCAATTTTGATTTATTTTTGATAAGTAGCTAGCAAAAACTTTTTTTTAATAATATAAAAATATATAGAAGATATGGGTAAAGTCCCTAACGCACACACGCCTATTTACAGTGAAAAAGGTATTTATGACAAAGAGTTTATGTGATTTTCCTTGGCCGAGGTAGCTCCCTGTGGTAATGTGGATAGTCGAAAAAACGGCTATCACTACCAAATAATCTCTGTGTGGTAAAATGCCAGGGTGGTTCTTGTTAAGTAGTTGATGTCTTGAGTAGCTGTAGTTTCTTTGAGATAAGGTTAAAGCTTTTGGAAAGTTGAAAATATGGCATAAACTAGTAGAGAATGATATAGTAAAGAGGGAGGCTAAAGAAGTTTCAAATAAATCGAGGAGGAGAATTCACATCTATGAGTTCAATACCTATTAGGAGAGATTTTATAGTTGCTCATACTCCGACAAAACAATGTTATACAGTCCAAGAATCGCACAATGGTGGAGATGGCATGGAGTGTGCTTAAGGGCAAAGGATTACAAATTATTTTTTGGGTTGTGGAAGTTAATACTACAATGCGTATCCTTAACACGAGTTATATAAAGGTAGTGAAGGGCATGACACCTCAAGAACCTTATTTAGGTAAGAAACCCTTAGTTGTGTATTTCAAGAAATTTAAGTTTGACTTGTTTATACACGGTGTGAGAGGTGCCCAAAGCTCAAAACAAACATGGAGGGTGCTTATAAAATAATAAATAAATGATGATGTGTAATGAATCCTAGGTGGCAAGGACAACGTGGCAAGGAGGATAAGAGTAGGTGCTAAAAACCAAAATAGTAAGAGAATGCAGGATGTAGAAAGCCAACGAGTTTTTTCCAAAAAGGTGGTGAGGCGGCGATGGGAAAAAGGAGGAATCGAGACAATTTAGGGGGGGGAAAGAGACAAGAGAGAGGATCAAGAGACAAGAGAGAAGCAAGTGTGAGTAAAGAGTGACAAGGTTCTACAGTAGTGGAAAAAACTGCAGACGAGAGGAATTCTAGTTCTCGAAGGTCACAAAATTGAAGAGCAATGCAATTGGGGTGGAATTGGGAAAGTCAGAGCAGAGGAGGTGTCTAGGTCCAGAGAATTGAGCAGGAGATGTGTCCCTGTTTATCTATGAAAGGAAACTCTGTTAGAGACGCGGTTTAGCCCAATTCATGTTTAATTGTTGTTGTTCTAGGTCAGCTGTGTGTTGAGTTGAGTCTACCTCCTCAGAGAGGCCTGTAGTTTGTATCAGTGTATTCACTGTAGTTTGGATAGTTGCTAGAGCTTCGCTATAAAAACCCTAAGTGTGTTTTGTGCTATAAGTTAGAACCCATTATGAGTCACGACCTTAATGAAGAAAATCTATTGAAGTCAAAAATTTAGATAAATTGATTAATTTATTCCTCATAGGAATTCGTGATTAGTTAAGAAATAAGTTAAGTGAATATTCAATGAATAAAATTCAATAAAATAGTGATTGAAATATCACCCCCTTTGTGAGAAAGGTAGTTCAGGAAGAACCTTACTAGACTCGAACCCAGAATCAGACTTTAACCAAGATCAAACTCTTCATCAGTTTCAAGGAAACACGATGTGACCAGTTCAAAAAAAATACACTCAAATCACCCACCAAATCTAAAACTAAGCTGAGACCCTTTGATTTTGATATGAGGATCTAGGTTACAGAATTCGAGGAATTCTGTTTGGAATTCAGACCTGCGATCTAAAAGTCTTAGATACGGATTTCAGATATACTCATTATATTCAAAGAAAATCAAAACGGAAATCTTGCATAGAAACCCTGTTTTCTTAAAGAACTGTCTTACGCCAGAATGCTGGAGGGAGCATTTGGTATATGTGTTTTTCTAAGGGAAGTTCGGTTGCAACAGCTGGCGGGGAGTGTTCAAAGGACGGCTCACGCGGCAAAAACCTACCCAAGTCTTGACCAGCCTTGGTATGGTGAAGAATGGTGTGCTTCCGGTACGATGGGCGAGGGCCGACGAAGCGGTCCCTCAGTGAAGTGCCATGACCCCTAAGGAGGATCCTGGAGGGTTCTGACCAGGCGATGCATAGGATCGCAGTGCTTAAGACACCCATGCGTATGTCATGTAAGATATATATGTATGATGACGAAAAAAATTATTGTAATCTGTTACTGGATCTCGTTGGTGACTAGCTGGTCTCGACAGAGAGTCCAAAGTGATACCTGTTTTTGAGAAACAAAGAACCGGATGGAAATTTTGAGTTATGATATTTGTAATCAATAACTGTTTGTTCAATGGATTATTTTATAAGTTCAAGTTTTAAAGAGAAGTGTGTGCGTATCTATTTTCTAAAGCTAAAGTTAAGAAAGGCATAAAGTGGATTGAGGCAATGGAAGAATACTTTGATGTAACTAGCTATAACGAGAGAAGAAAGATGGCTTTCGCCAGATTAAAGATTGTGGAAACGGCCAGGGTCGCATGGAGGAACCATTGTGAGACAAACCTTCTCTATAGAAATACCTAGACCTGGACAGATCTTAAAGCTTACCTCAAAAAAAGGTTCTGTCCTCCGGGCTTCCTGAAAACCAAAATGAATGAATTCTTGGAATTAAAGCAAGATAGCCGGACAATTGAAGAGTACCATCAGGCCTTTGCCCTTCTTCTCAAATATTCCCCACAATTGGATGAAGAGCAGTTGATGGCCAGATTCATTCGAGGAATGAACGAGCCATTGGACACCTTAGTGAAGAATGCCAAACCTGTCTCAATGGCCGAAGCTGTAAGAATGGCAAAGTACTTTGCCAAAGCCTTTGTTGTTAAGGTCCCGCCAAAGCCTGCACCCTCTAACTTTAAAAGATTCCAAACCCCGGGAAGTACTATAAACTTTCCACCCCCAAAGAGGCAGCAAGGTCCAAATCAGAATCAAGATACTAGGAGATTTAGAAGTGAAGGAAGACCCTTCCCACAGAACACTTTATCAAGAGCCCCGCCTCTTTCAAGGATTCAGAGGGATAAGCTCAGAGAAGTGAGAACCGGTGTTTTGGTGGATGTCAAGGTTTTGGTCACCAGCAGCTGAAAGACTGCCCGACTCCTGACATGTCAAGGGGACAAGGAAGTCAAGGATCGAGAGTGTAAATACCAACCCCTTTGTATCAATCAGCCTTGCCAAAATCAAGGCAATCCCAGGAGAACTCCAGCTCAGCCATCTGCCTGAGAGTAGTCTCAAAACTCCTTCCCAGAACGGAGGTAACCAAAGAGAAAGAGTTCCGCCCCAATCTGCCAACAACCAGAGCAGTCACAATAGCAGAAGTAGTGGAAGAGGAAAGAGGACAGATTTATGCAGCAATTGAAAACCAAGGACCAAATCATCAATTCTTTGTCATCCATACTCCAGCTAAGTATCAAGGTAAGACTTTTAAGCTTTTGATTGATTCAGGCAGTACTCATTCATTTATTTCCCCAGGATGCTTACGTAAGCTAGTCTTAGAACAGAAATCAGGAAAACCTATGCAAGTTGAATTGGCCAGTGGGAAGATTCTTTTCACTCACCATGAGACAGATCGTATTCAGTTCAATCCAGATGGTAATATAACTGACTTTCAGTTCAGAGTCTTACCTTTGGGAGTTTCCGACGGGATCCTTGGAATGGATTGGCTCCACAAAAATCAAGCTGACATTCACTGTCATAATGGAACCATTTCCTTCCATGACCTTCACGAAAACAAAGTTCAAGGAACCGAAATTTCAGGATCCCCAAGTCTGCAATTAGTAAAAGCTTCTAAGTTACTAAAAGGACATAGAAAGAAGCAGCTCATTTACGTTGTCAAAATGAATCCAGTAGACACAAAGTTAAAGGCTAAAGAACCAGAATGGTTAAGTGAATATGATGATTTATTCCCATCAAAGCTAATTGAGATGCCTCCGATTCGAGAAGTAGATTATGTGATAGAATTGACCCCTGGAGCTTAGCCAGTAGTCTAGCGCACGTACAAAATGCCAATTCTTGAAGCCATCAAACTCAAGGAACATCTTAGACAGCTGTTAGAACAAGGGTTTGTAAGACCCAGTGTTTCACCTTGGGGAGCGCCAGTTCTCTTTCAGAAAAAGAAGGATGGAACATTAAGACTCTGTGTGGATTACAGAGGTCTCAACCAGCTAACAGTTAAGAATAAATATCCTATCCCTAGAATTGATGAGCTTCTGGAGAGGCTAAATGGAGACCAGATCTTCACAAAGATGATCCTCAAATTAGGGTCTTACCAAATCAGGATTAATGATCAAGATATCTTGAAGACAGCCATCAATACTCGGTATGAGCATTATGAATTCACTGTCATGCCGATTAGATTGACAAATACCCTAGCTACATTCAATCGCCTAATGCAAGACATTCTCAAGGAATACATGGATGATTTTGTTCTTGTTTTCTTTGATGATATTCTGATTTACTCAAAGAATGCAGCTGACCATGAAGCTCATGTCCGAAAAGTTCTTGAGATTCTAAGGAAGCACCAACTCTTTGCAAAACAGAGCAAATGCACTTTCTCTGCCGACCATGTTGAATACTTGGGCTTTTTGGTATCCAAAGATGGAATTTCAGAAAAGTCCAAGTAGTCATAGATTGGCCTGAACCAAAGAGAGTGAAAGAAGTCAGGGGATTCTTGGGATTGACTAGTTGGTATAGCATTTTAATACCAAAGTATGCTCTTATAGCTTCCCCCTGACTAATCTTCTCAGGAAGAATACCCCGTTTCAATGGTCTGCTAGGTTCCAGAGTGCTTTTGATAAGTTGAAGACCGCCTTGGTAACCAATCCGTTGTTCTGAAGTTGCCAGATTTCTCCCTACCCTTTGAGGTAGTAATTGATGCTAGTGGTTTTGCCCTAGGAGGTGCACTCATGATGCAAGAAGGTCATGCAGTGGCCTATGAATCCCGAAAACTCAAAACGTATGAGAGGAATTATACTGTCCACGACCTGGAACTACTTTCAATAGTCTATGCCCTGAAGTTGTGGAGACATTACCTACTGGGTCAAAGATTTACTTTGATGAACAGATCATCAAAGCTTAAACTGGATCTTCACACCCAGAAGGATCTCAACATGCAAAAAAGGAGGTGGATGCAGACCCTGCAAGAATTTGATTTTGAAATCAAGTACCGCCCCAAGCAAAGATGGAATTTCTCCAGATTTCACAAAAGTCCAAGCAGTCATAGATTGGCCTGAACCAAAGAGAGTGAAAGAAGTCTGGGGATTCTTGGGATTGATTAGTTGGTATAGAATTTTAATACCAAAGTATACTCTTATAGCTTCCCATGACTAATCTTCTCAAGAAGAATACCCCGTTTCAATGGTCTGCCAGGTGCCAGAGTGCTTTTGATAAGCTAAATGTCACCTTGGTAACCAATCCCGTTGTTCTGAAGTTGCTAGATTTCTCCCTACCCTTTGAGGTAGTAACTGATGCCAATGGTTTTGCCCTGGGAGTTGCACTCATGCAGGAAGGTCATGCAGTGGCCTATGAATCCTGAAAACTCAAAACGCATGAGAGTAATTATACTATCCACGACCTGGAACTACTTTCAATAGTCTATGCCCTACTGGGTCAAAGATTCACTTTGATGACAGATCATCAGAGCTTAAAGTGGATCTTCACACCCAGAAGGATCTCAACGTGCGCCAAAGAAGGTGGATGCAGACCCTGTAGGAATTTGATTTTAAAATCAAGTTCTACCCAAGCAAAGAAAATGTGGTAGCAGATGCCCTCAGCAGAAAAGCCTACTTGCTTACAATTACAGTGGTGTCAAATCCATTGATTAATGAGGCAAGTGAGAAGACAGATAGATTCTTTGGCCCTATTGCTACCCTACTTATGTAGGAAAGCAAAACTCCTCAAGAGTTGAACTGAGTTCAAGGGTACACCCTGGATGATGGATTTATGTATTATAATCGCAGGCTATGCATTCCCAAAATGATGAGGGGACTAAGGGTCAAATTTTGAATGAAGCCCATGACAGCCTTATTGCAGGACATCCAGGTTTCATCAAGACCTACATGTCTATAAAGAAAAGCTTTTTTTGGCCTGGTCTAAAAAAGGATGTACTTAATCATGTACGTCAATGTCTGACATGTCACAAAGTCAAAGCCGAGAGAGTAAAAATGCCTGGGAAGTTACATCCATTAGACATCCCCCAAATGAAGTGGGAATGTATCAGTATGGATTTTATTACTGGATTACCTTCAGTGCAATCATGTCACAAAGTCAAAGCCGAGAGAGTAAAAATGCCTGGGAAGTTACATCCATTAGACATCCCCCAGATGAAGTGGGAATGTATCAGTATGGATTTTATTACTGGATTACCTTCAGTGCAATCAGGTTACAACTCCATCTTCGTGGTAGTTGATAGACTAACCAAAGTTGCCCATCTGATTCCACTAAAAGAAACCTACACTACTGCAGTGGATGTGGCCAGAGTGTTCCTCAAGGAAATCTTCAGATTGCATGGCCTACTCGGGAGAATAGTAAGTCATCGAGATCCCAAGTTTACGTCAAGATTCTAGACTGCATTTTTTGAAGCAGTAGAAACTTTCTTGGATCTCAGCACAGCTTACCACCCCGAAACCGATGGTCGAACAGAAAGGGTAAACCAAGTAATCGAAGATATACTTCGGTCATGTTGTTGGCAGGAAACCCAAGAAGTGGCTAAGCTATCTGCACGTAGTCGAGTTCGCTTACAATGCTTCTTATCACCGAAGTATCGGGATGAGCACTTTCAAAGCTGTATGGACAAGATTGCTGAACTCCATTAACTTGGTCCAACCCATTTATTAGGGTCGAGATGT
Source organism: Cibotium barometz (assembly GCF_041138505.1). Lineage (NCBI taxonomy): Eukaryota > Viridiplantae > Streptophyta > Polypodiopsida > Cyatheales > Cibotiaceae > Cibotium > Cibotium barometz. The sequence continues at coordinate 28,730,489 of NC_141053.1, read as the reverse complement.
CTAGACAGATGCTTGACGACATGGAGCAGCAGATGCAGTTAATTTGCAAAGATATAAAAGCTACCGAGGATAGACAGAAGCAGTATGCAGATAAGAAGAGGATAGACAGAAAATTCGAAGAAGTAGATATGGTCTTCATTTTGAGTACGCCCCAAAAGAAGTTCTCTATCTCTTTGGAAGTACAAGAAGTTATCCCCCAAGTATTGTGGGCCATATGTGATTACAAAGAAAGTAGGTGACTTAGCCTACAAGCTTCTTCTGCCTCCTCATCTCAAAGTACATAATGTATTTCATGTCAGCCTTCTTAAAAAGTATGTACCAAGCCCGAATCATGTGCTTGATGATGAAATCTTACCTTCTTCAAGCCAAGGGTAGATGGAACTCCAACCTGAAGAAATCCTTGATGTTCAAGAGAAGGTTCTTAGGAACAGAATTCTGAGAGAATTATTGGTCAAATGGAAGTTCTATCCTTTTGAAAATGCCACATGGGAGAAAGAAGCCGAACTGTTGCGGGATTACCCCCAGTTTGCGAGATGAGGATATCTTGCATTTTTCAAGTGGGAGAGAATGTAAGATTCCTCCCCAGCACCTAAAGATGCCCAGCATCTTTCCCTGTAATCCATCCCCTCTTCAGAATAATAAAAGATCTTGTTTCTACCTATTTTGGCTTAGAGAGAGAAAATATTCTAGAGAGAGATTATTCAGTTTTTAGATATTTTTGGATGGAAAAATATCTCTTATTATTAAAATAAATTTCCCTAAAACAGAAGTTCAAAAAGAATTTCAGAAGGTGCATTAGAAAAAAATTATAATCTGCCTAAGGGTCCAGATTTTCTGAAAATTTTAGATTAAGGTTCTGAGGGACCAATTAGTTTAATCCAAATGTAGGGAGGAGATAAATTTAAGAAATGAAGAAAAATCCCCCCAAAAATGAGTAAATACTCACATAAGATGAAGAGTGGACTAAGGACCAAAGGAAATACTAAAAAAATGAATTTTTGACACCTCAGAGTGGGGATTCCCCCTCATGAAGGAGGCACCTATTTCACATGTGTGGTGGAGTTTTAAACTCTCAAATATTGAGATATTTTATCTCTCCTCTCTCCTAATTCAAGTCTAGTTCCTAAGTTAAACTGACCAAACTAATCTGGATAATTCTAGAATCAGTTTGCTTGGTTAGAGGCTCACTTTTTCCTATGAATAGAAGCCTCCCCCTTTGTAGAAGCTTAATAGTGTTTTATGCACTGTTACTCTACTCCTCTCCCCAAAGCCAAAAACATTGAATTCATTGATAATTCACTTGTTTTTGACTATTTCCTCTACAAAAAGAATTGGTGGCCACTCTTGATCCAAGCAAGAGTAGAACCCTCAATCCCTCAAGCCAAAGGAAAGCTCACAAAACTCCATGTAAGTTAGAAATTCTACTTTTTTTTAATTCTATTCTATGGTTTTCTGATTTCTTGTCTTTTAAATTGAAATTGGATGTTTTGCCTTGATTGAAAGGCTTCCCCCTTCTCTTCATTGAATTCAGCCCTTCTTTATCCTAGATGTGTAATCAATTAAATAGAGTTAAACTTTTCATATTGTTTTATCTTTAAAAAATGAGAATTGACTAGATTAGAGTACTAAATTCATCTTGGGGTAAATTCTAAGTAGATTTAGAGTGTAAAAATTGAAAAATGGTCAGCCATACAAAGGAGGTTATGGCGAAATTTTCTACAATTTTGTAGAAATAAGTTTTATCTTTTTGTTATTCAAAAAGAGTAATCCCCTCCGTTTGTGTATTCTAGAAGTGTTATTAATTCTAAGCATAGAAAGATGCATATTGGAAATAGTTTTATTGTAAAAGCATTATTCTCATTAGAATTAATTTCTATGCATAGAAAGATGCATATTAGAAATATTTTTATTATAAAAGTGTTACTTTCATCAATATTGATTTTTATGCATAAAATGATGCATAAAAGAATTTTTTTACTATAAAAGTGTTACTTTCATCAATATTGATTTTTATGCATAAAATGATGAATAAAAGATTTTTTTAATTATAAAAGTGTTACTTTCATCAATATTGATTTTTATGCATAAAGTAATGCATAAAAGAATTTATTTTTATTATAAAAGTGTTACTTTCACCAATATTGATTTTTATGCATAAAGGGATGCATAAAAGAATTTATTTTTATTATAAAAGTGTTACTTTCATCAATATTGATTTTTATGCATGAAGCGATGCATAAAAGAATTTATTTTTATTATTAAAGTGTTACTTTCATCAATATTGATTTTTATGCATAAAGTGATGCAAAAAAGAAATTTTTTATTATAAAAGTGTTACTTTCACCAATATTGATTTTAATGCATAAAGTGATGCATAAAAGAATTTTTTTATTATAAAAGTGTGATTTTCATTAGATTTAAATTCTATGCATAGAAAGATGCATATTGGATATTTTTTATTATAAAAGTGTGATTTTCATTAGATTAAATTTTTATGCATAAATAGATGCATAAAAGGTTTTTCTTTTATATAAAAGTGTTATTTCCATTGAAGTTGGATTTTATGCATAAAAAGAGGCATAAAGAATTTTTATATCAAAACTAAAGTTATCTTTGATTCTATGTTTGATTTCCATGAATAATCGATAAATCAATAAGTAAATACACTGTGAGAAAAAATTCTATCATTTCATATTCACTTCGGATGGTAATAAGAAAATTCAAAAAATCTATCGAAGTCAAAAGTTTAGATAAATTGACTAATTTATTCCTCATAGGAATTCGTGATTAGTTTAGAAATTAGTTAAGTGAATATTCAATGAATAAAATTCGATAAAATAGTAATTGAAATATCACCCCCTTTGCGAGAAAGGTAGTTCAAGAAGAACCTTACCAGACTCGAACCCAAAATTTAACTTTGACCAAGACCAACTCTTCGTCAGTTTCAAGGAAAGACGATGTGACCAGTTCAAGAAAAATACACTCAAATCACCCAAATCACCCACCAAATCTAAAACTAAGTTCAGACCCTTTGATTTTAATCTGACCAGTTCAAGAAAAATACACTCAAATCACCCACCAAATCTAAAACTAAGCTCAGACCCTTTGATTCTAATCTGAGGATCAAGGTTACAGAATTCAAGGTATTCTGTTTGAATTCATACTTACGATCTAGAAGTCTTGGATACAGATTTAAGATATACTCATTATATTCAAAGAAAATCAAAACGAAAAACTTGCATAGAAACCCTGTTTTCTTAAAGGACTGTCTTCCCGGGGGGTTCACCTAAAAGTATGTAAGTGTAGCACGTCAGTTCATCTAAGAGGGGTATTTAAATTCCAAAAAGTTACAGGTTTACATATACAGGAGGGGCTTTTTTATCCAATTTTGAAAAAAAGTTGTAAGTTTCTTAAGAAAGAGGGGTCATTTTATTAGCCTGTGACATGTAAGTAGAGGGGGTTTTTTATTACCTCTTGAACGCACGTGATATGCAACATTTTTTAAAGGTGAACCCCCCGAGACTGTCTTACGCCAGAATGCAAGCATTTGGTATATGTGTTTTTCTAAGGGAAGTTCGGTTGCAACAACTAGCGGGGAGTGTTCAAAGGACGGCTCACGCGGCAAAAACCTGCCTAGGACTTGACTAGCCTCAGTATGGTGAAAAATGGTGTGCTTTCGGTACGATGGGCGAGGGTCGACGAAGCGGTCCCTGAGTGAAGTGCCAGGACCCCTAAGGAGGATCCTGGAGGGTTCTGACCAGGCGATGCATGGGCTCGTGGTGCTAAAGACACCCATGCGTATGTTGTGGAAGATATATATGTATGATGACGAAAAAAATTATTGTAATCTGTTACTGGATCTCATTGCTGACCAGCTGGTCTCGACGGAGAGTCCAGAGTGATACCTATTTTTGAGAAACAAAGAACTGGATGGAAATTTTGAGTTATGATATTTGTAATCAATAACTGTTTGTTCAATGGATCATTTTATAAGTTCAAGTTTTAAAGAGGAGTGTGTGCGTATCTGTTTTCTAAAGCTAAAGTTAAGAAAGGCATTCAATTATGGGTGGGTGAGTAATTGTTTGGTTCTACTGGTTCCAGTGGTGGTAGGGTGGTGGCTAACCCATGGGCCGGATAGCTGGAATTAATAGAGTTTTAATTAAAAATTTGATTAATAAGAATACGCTTAGAGTTCTCGAATAGTAACTTGAAGACTTCTCAAATGAATAGATCAACGGTTGTGCCTGATTCAATTAGGAAAAAATTGTTGATTTCTTCAAGTTAAGTCTATAATAGTTTTCCTTCTATCTGGTTTTTTCAGATGAAGGTTAGTTAGTCTTGACCCTGTTAGAAAATTCGTTAAGAAATTCAAAAAGGTGGAATCGTCCCTATTTTTCGGGCAAGGGAAATTTCTCCGATTTCGGTTCGGAATGACCACCAGATTAGTCTTGTGCCCGAACATTCGAGGGTGAACATTCGAGGAAAATTTTCGGGCAAGGGAAATTTTCCCGGTTTCGGTTCGGAATGACCACCAGATTAGTCTTGTGCCCGAACATTCGAGGGCGAGGCCCCGAGTGGGAAACCCTACCCCACGCAAGATGGAGCTGCTTCCCCACTGCTGCCAGCAATCAGGAATCCGCCGATGCGCGGAGGGGGCAGTGGGATCTCATACTCTCTCAATTAGGTGGGGAGAATTTCTTCAAGCACAGGAATGAGAATAAATATTGGAGAAAAGATTTCTTTTAAACTATTCTCTCTCTCTCTCTCTCGCTTAACAGTACTTCTCCAAATAGCCTGAAGTACCTCGCGTCGACACGGGGTACTTCATGCTGTTGAGAGAGAGAGAGAGAGAGAGAGAGAGAGAGAGGTGATTTGATGGGGGTGCCAAGGGGGCACAACAAATAGGGCACATCTCTCTTTCTCTCACTCACAAACACACACAATTTGAGCTCTCATTTGAGTTCCCACCGAGGAGTAAACACAATGTACACAATGTAGCCTCTCTCTCTCATACACACACAAACAATGTAGCCTCTCTCTCTCATACACACACAAACAATGTAGCCTCTATTTCCTTCCTCATAGATTTTGACCGAATTCTCTTTCTATTTTCTCATAGAGTGTCATCAATGTAGCTTCCCTCTGTTCTTGTCTCTCTCTCTCTCTCTCTCTCAAAACTTACAAGAGACGCACAGTTTGTTTCTCTATCAACCATCATGCACACCACCTTCGCTAAGGGCCTAACAACATAATGCAAGTAAAAGTGCATTCATAGCCTTTGACGATACGAAGACATCCCGAAGAAATCGAGATACATATTCAGCTCATCAAAAGATCTCACACACACACACACATACACTTTCTCTCTCTCTCTCTCTCTCTCTCTCTCTCTCTCTCTCTCTCTCATGTTGGGAATTGACACCTCAACACCCACAATGTCCCATATCTCTCTAAGAACTCCATCTCTCTCATTTCACAATTGGCAAAGAAAACACAGCCCATTGGGTTCATGAGGGGTGGCGTCTATAAGCTTAGAAAATGGAGAACTTCTATTAGCATGTTGGTTAATTGAATCGAGTCATAGCTTAGCCACCCGTATTTTGTATCTTAAATTCTTCAAGATTCCACTTTCACAGGCCATGTCAAAAAATGTCCTTGTACACTCGATTTTTTCTCCTGCTCAGTGCTAGAATTTGTAGGCTGTAGTACCCTTCCATGGGGGTCAAAACCTTCACAAGAAGGGTGAAAACTTAATTACCCTTCAAAATAAGGGAAGGGTTTTGGGAAATTTAGTTATATGCCCTTCCAATCTCTTCATAAAGAAAAGCTAGTTAAAGAAAAGCCCTTCAAAAGAAAAAAATAGGGATGCCCTTCAAATTCTAGGCTTGCTCTTCGTGCTAGTCGACATTTTAAGAAACTTGATTTTTGTCGGGATTCTACATCTAAGTTAAAGGAAAATAATAGTAACATAAAGCATGGAAAATAATGATCACATAAAACATGTTACGTTTTTCCTTGATGGGAATAATCTTAAGGTTCATGGTGGTGAGGGAAAAGCCCCATTCCTTACATTAGTTTTAGATGTATTGAGAAGTGCAAGAAATTTAATTGCACTTGTTTGTGTTATGACACTTGTTTGTGTTATGACACATTGTTGCATAGTTTGGTACCATTGTCTACACATCTCTCTCTCTCTCTCTCTCTCTCTCTCTCTCTCTCTCTCTCCTCTCTCTCTCTCTCTCTCCCTCTCTCTCTCTCTCTCTCAAAAGATGAGGCTCGGCATGCACATTTTGGCTTTAATTGGCTTCCTTTTGTTTCTTTATTTTGTGAATGAAGAGCTCAATAGAGCTAAGATGAAAAAGGTTTCTTGTATCGGCTAAAAAGGGTTTCTAGCATCAAATCAAGCATGTGCATGTTAAAGGAAGCTTAGTTATTCTACCAAAAAGTGTGCAAACAAGAATCCTCACAAGTTTTATAACTTTTAGGGTCAAAGATATGTAATTTTTCAATCAAATATGTAGGCATACAAGAGGAGTTAACTGAGGCGTATGATATTGGGGCCATAAAGTTTGAGGTGTGAATGTAGTAACAAACTTTGACATGAACATATATGTTATTGCCAAGATATGCTCAAGCAACAACTTCCTATCAATGCATTGGAAAAGCATATCAAGGATAAATCGAGCACACTATGCATGGATGGAGTCCACCATGAGGATGACAGCTTAAGCCTACAGATGAAACTGGTCATGTTGTAATAGCTTGTTGTCGCAAGTAGAGGCAATGCACTTCTCATATAAAACCCTGGTGCATTATACTTGTTTATTTTCAATTATAATCTTCACAGTTGCTTGTTGTATGGTCTTGCTTGTTGTTTGGGATACCTCCTAAGGATAGGTGGACCCCTCTTGATGGAGCCTACTCTAGATAATAGCTACCATCTCCCAAACCCAAACAACCTACCCCAAATGTCTTGAAAGTCATCTACGCATAGGTGGATACCTCTTGACGGGAGCATGCCCTAGACAATAGCTACCATCTCCCAAACCCAAACAACCTAGCCACCTTGTTAATGGTCAACAAAACATTACCACCCTCAGCCTTTGCTACTCTCTTTTGGAACCCTTACACCTAAAAGAAATAAAATAATCATGCTTCATGTTGATCTCCTTGCGCAATGCATTCATGTACTTCATATGTACAATGCATCTGCAAGACATCTAAGATATTGCATATGGAGTGAAGACTTCACACCCTACTCCTCACCACCATCTTGGCTTGGCTTTGAGTCAAGGATGAGACGCTTCTGCAATAAAATTGACATTAACATCCTCAGCCTTAGCTTCTCCCCCTTTGGAATCCTCTTGCTCATTTTGGTTTCTTTCTTGGAACACTTCCAATGAGTGACAAATTTAACAAAATGCTAGAAATGGGTATGTGTAGCAATGACTTCCATTAATCTCCAATGTAAGCTTACACAATGACTTCACACTAATGTCACATGAGCAGCATTTCACACAAGGTTGTGAACTAACATTCTCACTAGGCTTAAGAGAGACATTGGTCCACCAGTTTTATAGTCCAATAAAGTTTCTTAGCTCTATTAAAACCACATGGCTAGAGATACATTTAACAAAAGATTTAAAAAACATGTATACAATGTCTCTTGTATGCCTTAAACTAAATATTCTAAAGCTTTTCCACACGCATAGGTACACAACTCTTCAGTAAAATCTAAACTGATGGAACGAGATGTTTGTGATTGATGCATCATGCATTCACTCATTCTATGTAAAGTCATATTGCAAGCAACATATCAGAAAATCTCATTTAGCATAACAAAGAGAGGAAACAAGTAGAAAAAACAAAAAAAAAACCTTAAGAAAAGCGACCACCATTGTGGCCTTGAGCATGACCTTGCCCTTGCCCTTGTCCTTAATAGCCCTGTGAATTCCACTTCAATACACCTCTTCCTCTTGTACAAAAGGGGCATTAAGACAACCACCATTAATGTGGCTCTAAAGAGAGAAAAAAAGTAAAAACAAAAAATATCCAAAGAAAAGCGACCATCATTGTGGCCCCGAGCATGACCCTCTCCTTGTACAAAATAGCCCTATGAAATCTACTTCAATACACCTCCTTCTTGTACACATAGATTTGGCTATAGTTGAATTTGAACCTTTGTAATTATTTTTACTTAAGTCCCTTGTTTTCTAGTATTGTTGTATCATTGTTCTAAGTTAAGTGGTTGTTCTAATGAACACCATGTAAGATCCCTAGATCATCAGCCTTCCAGTCTCCATAGTCTAGGAAATCCCTATGGGACCATACACCTTGTCGTTTGGTAGCCGGTAATAAGGACTCAAATTGGCCCATCGCCCTCTAAGGTTCCGTTGCTTGATCCTCCTGCTCCTCAAAGGGATGTCTACGTGCTAGGGTGGGCTTATTCACAGCGCTAGCCTAGACCCGCAAAACTAGGCATCATCCATAACTCTAGCCAAACTAGCGAGCTCCAACTTCTCAACAGTAGGAGGGATACCTTGGGCCGACTCCATGTCTCGCTAACATCACCACCACTCGACTACACAAGCATAGGAATGGGGTTAGCATCAAGGCGAGGAGAAGATATACATGTACTTTAATTTAAGCAAGATAGCAACACAATAGTTCAACCCAATCTCATACGATGTGAGAAACCACATTTTCTTTTCTTGAATCAAATGAACAATAATGCGACAATTCTACAAGAAAATAGAGTTTTACTTTTAGATGAATATGGAAGCCTATATCCTCAAAACAAGGAAAAGTACCATCCCTTATCTTTCTTAATTAATGTTAAGATTAAGGATTTACGTAACTTCTAATCCAAAAACCTCTTTTTAGATAATTTTCAAGCTAACCTAGCCATTGCCTCCATGAGGGACTCCTAAGGAAGAGCTAGGGCCACGTTCGGAGCATCCCCTCTTTTGACATTATCGTGTACGCTTCTCGAGGTAACATTGAGGCGTCTTCAAGGAGAAGCCATACTATCCACTATCTCGTAGCTTGCACAATCACAAACTCAACGATCCAGGCAAATCACAATTTGGAGTTCATTTGCTCACTTTATGAGCAAAAGACTCACCCGCCATGGGAACCACCTCTTAGCGCTAGAGTGTGCTTGCTTAAGTATATTTATATGGGGGGAAAAAAGTAGTGTCCTTAAGTAGAGAACAAGGCTAGCTAGAAGGAGGACTAGAGGAGAAGGGGTCTCCCCTTAAGTCTATTCTGCATATGCCTCAACTTTGGCACAATAAAGATGGCAAGTGAGTAGTTAGAGAGGTGCCACAAGGAAATGGGATCACTCACACAAGATGGGTGACTCCTTATGACAAAATATCAACAAGGTTTCTATTTGAATCTCTTCAGATGGACAAGTTTATTCATAGATATAAAGACACACATGCGGAAAGATCAAACTCTAGAAGTCTTAATGAGAAAACATAGGAACCTTCTAAACCCATCGGAGCTTGCTCTTATATGCCACTCAAATGGTTAGATGATACTCTTAGGCAAGCAAGGCACCTTCTATACCCACCAAATCTTTCTCTTATCCCCATTCATATGCCACTCAAATGGTTAGATGATATTCTTAGGCAAGCAAGGAATAACGGTGAAAGAATTCGAGAGAGAGATCTTGCAAAAGGATGTGACTGGCATCTAAGTAACTTAAAGTATATAGATGATCCATTTGAATCACTTCTGTTGTATTATAGTTGATTGTTCTTTTGCTAAAAAATTTATTATAGTATCATAAATTGTAAGTTTTATAGTCACATTGGTCGTCTCTTTTGTGTGGAGCACATAGATAAGAGAAAAACAGCTTTTGATTCTAGAGTAATGGCTTTCTTAAAGAGATTCAAGCAAGTACTAGGTGATACAAATATTATTGTATCCAATATTGATTATTGTGAAATCTTACATGACACCATAAAATTCAGATTCAGATGTTTTGATATGTTCATTTTTAATGTCAACTGGATCAAAGTAATATACAATGGTCCAAAATGCAATAGTGAGAAGAAAAGCGGGTTCTTTGCTATAGATTCAACAAAATTATAGACAAATCTGATACATTTGTGCTACTATGACACAAAGTTGGGGTTTTGACTTCGGCCACTTCTTAGAATCAAAACACACTTGTATGAAACCTCACAGCCTCCTCACCTCCCTTTCTCTCCCTAGGTTAAGATAAAGATAAACAGATCAAAGGTGAGAACATAATTCATGGAAGGAAAGATGAAAGGCTCAGGAGAAGTAAGAATTTCTGCAGTCTTGTAGCTCCAAACAAGAGGGCAATTCTTTGTCGTGTGGAAGAAAATCTTCCGACTCCGGATTATGTGAACGGAAACATACGGGGAATGTTGGTAAGGTTCATGTGTTCAAATTGGACAATTTGGATGGAACATCTTAAAGTAAAACAATACAGCAATCACTTACAAGAGGATAAGATACATGGGATTTACCTTTTGATAAGAGATAAAGAGGAATTAATCATTATTAAGAAGAAATAATGGCCAAAAGTCTATAAAAACAGAGATACACAGAGAATTGTAGTCTTACATCCATATAGACTGTATAAAAGAGGATTAAATACCTACATAGAGCTTGAAGAGAGCTTTGCGTCTATATAAAAACTTTTAAAAACGGGCAACCGAGCGAAAAGTTATGAGCATTTTACTACAAGACTATAAAACTGCCAAAATTCGCCTAAAAGTTAGCAACTTTGGGAGAAATTCTGGCAAATGCACAAACCACTTTCTCTTCATAGTATCCACTAGCTTAGACAAATATCCACAAAGTAGTCCATTAGTTTTTTCTACTAAACCATTACATTGGGGATAATAGGGAGTTGGCATAGCATGCTTTATTTTTAATTTCTGCACCAAAGCTTCAATCAAGTCATTCTTGAAAGATCTCCCCCCATTCGTAAGGATTTCTAATGGGCACCCAAATTGGGCACATATGTATTTCCTAACAAATGGGCACCCAAATTGGGCACATATGTATTTCCTAACAAAGGATGCCGCAGCCACACTGCTTTATTATTGACCATGGCCTTTGCTTCTGCCCACCTTGTTGCATAATCTGTGGCCACCAATATGTAATACTTCCCATGTGAGGAACGAGGAAGTGGGCCCACAAAATCTAATCCCCACCTTTCAAATGGACCATATGCTGGGATAGGGTTTAAGGGTCCGGGAACCAATTGCTTATGTCCATATGCCTGGCATACTTCATAGCTTCTGCACCACTCATAGACATCTTTGCTGAGTCGAGGCCAATAATAACCTGTGTTAAGGATCCTCCGAGTTGTGCTGGCTGAGGCAAAGTGACCTGAACATTCATGACATAATTCCATAATCCTTTTAGATTCTTCCAGGCTCACTACCCTCCTAAGAATCTTATCCTTACCTTGCTTGTAAAGAACATCCCCTAGAATTATGTAAGGATGAGCTTTCCTTGTAAGCCTTTGCTTCTGTTGAGGATTCAATCCAAGAGGGAAGTATCCTGTATCTAAATAGTGTTGAACATCTTGGAGCTCAGGCCAAACCTGTATCCATTAATGTAAGAATAGCTACTTTGAAAGAAGCCAAAGTTTTAGTAGCCAATTCATCAGCCTTTTGATTATCCTTCCTGTTAACATGCAAAAATTTACAAAACTCAAAAGCTTCTTTCAACTCCATTGCCCTTTTATACAATTCTTGAAGATTAGGACTCCTTGCCTTATATTCTCCTTTCATTTGTCGGATGACCAATTTCGAATCCCCTTTAACCTCTACCTCTTTAATTCCATCTTTTATGCAATCTTCTAATTCCCAAATTAATGCATTGTACTCAGCCACATTATTTGATATAGCCTTTGGAAATTCCCTACCCTTGGCCCATACCTCTTTTCCTTCTGGATCAAATAACACTATCCCCCCAGCCCCACATTGCCTAGAAGGGCTAAAGGCTCCATCAAAATGCATAGTGAAAGTAATTGGTGGTGTCTTCAAATCTTCATATACTTCTTCCTTTGTTCCTATTCCTTCTTCCTTTTCCTTCCTTGTAAGCGAATCTGCAAGAGAGGCCGTAGTGGTGTTTTGTGTAATAAAAGTGAAAGAGAATTCTTGAAGCTCACAAATCCACTTTGTAAACTTTCCTCCTGTAGGATTGGGTTTGCGGACCAAGAATTGTAAAGAAGGTTTAGATGTGAGGAAGAAAAAAGGGCGAGGTAACAAGTATGACCTGAACTTCTTTACTACAAAAACAAGAGACAAACCACCTTTCTCCATTTCACCATACCTCTCCTCGATATCAGTGAGTTGTTGGTTTGCACAATACACTGGTTGCATATGCCCTTGCTCTCCCTTTTGCAAGAGTATAGCACCCACTGAATGTGATGAGACACTTGGGTTCACTAAAAATCCTCCCCCCACCTAGGAGGCTGCACAATTGGACTTTGACTCATGCATTCCTTGAGCAAACAAAAAGATTGAATTTGATCGGGCCCCCATTGGAAAGAAACATTCTTCTTTGTCAACAGATTTATAGGATACATCTTCTCAGAGAACATGTCAAAACAAAGCATTGGTAATACTTTGTTTTACCCAAAAAGCTCCTTACCTCCCTTACATTGGTAGGTGGTGGTAGAACCACAATTGCCTGTACCTTCTCAGGATCCATCTCTATGCCTTCTTCTGAGATAACATGTCCCAAGAGAACCACCTTTCTTCATGCAAAGTGGCATTTTCCAGGATTAAGACACCCTTTTGCATCATCAATACTTTGCAAGGCCAATCTCAACTCTTCCAAGTGATCCATGCAGCTTGAATAAATGCAAAAATCATCCAAAAAGACCCTTATAAACTTTCCCAAGTAAGGTGCAAATACCTGACTCATGAAACGTTGAAAAGTTGCTGGTGCATTGGTCAAGCCAAATGGCATCACCCTATAGGCATACACTCCCCAAGGAGTGATAAATGAGGTTTTCCTTTGATCTTCTTCACAAATCCGGATTTAAAAGTATCCAGAGTATCCATCACACACTGAATACAACTCATGACCTGCAAATCCGGATTTAAAAGTATCCAGAGTATCTATCACACACTGAATACAACTCATGACCTGTAACTTGATCCAAAATCTCATCTTGAAAGAGAAGAGGATAATAATCCCTCTTTGTGCATGCATTTAGAGAGCGAAAGTCCACACACACATGCCATTTTCCACCCTTTTTGGAAGTGACTACAACTGGGGAAATCCACTTTGAATTCTCTAATGGAAAAATAAATCCAGCTTCAAGAAAATTAGTAACCTCATTCTTAAGCACCTCCGCTTGCACTACTCCCAAACGCCTTAGCCGCTGTACCACTGGCTTACTTTGGGGCTTGAGATCAATCTTGTGCTCTACTAGGGTGACTTGGCATACTTGTGATGAGTAGCTGTTTGCAAAAAGGTTAGGAAATCCATCCAACATTTTTAAGTAATTCTCCCTTTTGGTGCCTGCTATGGATTCATCAAGAAGAAGTTCATTCTGTTGGTGAAGACTAGTGAGGTCCACATCTCCTTTCTTGAACATGGTTGAAGAAGCTTCCCCTTCCAAGGCTCCATTGTCTTCCTTGATTCCTTCCCAGGGAAAGACCAAATGCAACTCCCTCCACCTCCCCTTCTGAGATGGAATCCTCAAAGCTACCACTTGTCTCCTCTTCATCGGATGACTCTGACTCTGAATTTTTGAAAGTTGAAGGTTCACCTCTTATCACTTTCTTGCGATGACTCTTGATGTTGTAGTGGACCTTCTTATTCTCACCTTGTAGAATAAGATCACCTATCTCCCACTTTTGAATTGCCTTCACTTGGCGAAGCCATGGCCTACCCATATCAATGGGTAAGCCCTAGCAAGCATCAGGCTTTGTAGGAATAACCTGGAAAGTTGTAGGCACAGAAATACCACATACATCCACTCCCAAATTCCTGACAATTCCTAAGGTTTTCACCCTAGTATTATCAGCAAGTTTGATGCGATAGGAAGAGTTGATAGAAGACAACTTTAAATCGGCATCTTTCATTTTTTTTCACTCATGACATTGATTGACGCACCTCCATCAATGTATGCATTAGAAATTGTTTGTCCCTCAATGATGACATCAATCTCACAGGCACATCATCTCCTACATCAATATCCACCTTTTGAGCCATAGGAGTCTCATTATCCCTCTTCTTCTTTTTCTTAGATTCCCTTGTGCTAGCCAACTTACCCCATTCCTTTCTGAGCTTTGGAGAGAGTGCCAAAAGCTGCCCAAATATGATTTGTGTCATTTTCTCCCTAAGATCTATTAAGATGTCATAACTAAGAGATCCTTGTCCAAGAGGAAAGTCAGATTGTCCAATTTTTCTCCTAGACGACTTCTTCTTCTTATTATTTTTATCCTCTTCTTCAGATTTATCTTCTTTTCTTCTTCTTCTTGGCTCCTAGTTTTATGACCCTTTTTGCCATTAATGGCATCAATGTTTCCTCTTCCCCTTCTCTTGACATTCATAGCATGTGACACTACTTCTATCCCTAGGTTTATCCTCAACTCGTGGAACCCTAGGTGGCCTTGTATTGACTAAGTGTAACTTCAAATCAGCAAATTCTACCATAAGTTGTGCAATGTTATGATCCAAGGATGGAGCTTGTACCTGAGACGTTGAGGCTATCTCTACTCGTGGTGGGGTCGGCACACTCGGAGAAGATTGGAATGTGGACTCAATATGAAGAGTGGCCTCCTTCTTCAAAGCAATACGAAGAGCCTCTTTAAAATTAGTGGGATCTTTGCTAAGAACTTTTCCATGCAAGCAGGGATCCAAAGCCATGATAAACTTGCTCATCTTAAGGTGCTCCATTGCTAAAGAACTCTTTGAATCTCCCATAGAAGGTGAAAAAGAAGAAGCAACAACATGTAAAGCAGATTGTTGATATTTGATTGAACAAGGCTTCATACCTCTCTGAAAAGGCAGAAACTGACTCTCCTTCCTTTTGGAAATCTGATCCAATTGCAATAGTAAAGCATTTGGTGACTCCACTATCCCAAATCTCTCCTTCATTGCTTTGGTCAACCTTTCCCAATCATTCTTGGACTCCTTTGGCAAAGCCTCATGCCAAGCTAAGGCCACACCCTCCAAGAAATCTGGAAGTATTTCTGCCCTCTCCTTCATAGACCAACCCATCAAGAGGCATGCTCGGTTAAACTCTCAGAGATAACTCCCCGAGTCTTCTCTTTCCGATCCTTGGAACACCGGAATGTTGAACATCTTGCACCAAAAGATGAGTAGCAACAAGGAAAATTTACTTATTTCAAAATAACTTTTCTTTGATCATGCGGGACCTTGAGGTTAAAATAGAATAATTCTAAGTAAAACGTGCCCATTAACTCCAGCAAAAGATGTGAAACAAAGTTGGGGTTTTGACTTCGGTCACTTCTTAGAATCAAAACACACTTGTATGAAACCTCACAGCCTCCTCACCTCCTTCTCTCTCCCTAGGTTAAGATAAAGATAAACACATCAAAGGTAAGAACATAATTCATGGAAGGAAAGATGAAAGGCTCAGGAGAAGCAAGAATTTCTGCCAGTCTTGCAGAGGGTAATTCTTTGTTGGAAGAAAATCTTCCGACTCATGATTATGTGAACGGAAACATACGGGAAATGTTGGTAAGGTTCATCCGTTTGAATTGGGTGATTTGGACGGAACATCCTAAAGTAAAAGAATATAGCAATCACTTACAAGAGGATAAGATACATGGGATTTTCTTTTTGATAAGAGATTAAGAGGAACTAATCATTATTAAGAAGAAATAATGGCCAAAAGTCTTTAAAAACAGAGATACACAGAGAATTACAGTTTTAAATCCATATAAACTATACAAAAGAGGATTACATAGGTACATAGAGCTTGAAGAGAGCTTCACGTCTATATAAAAACTTTCAAAAACAGGCAACCGAGCGAAAAGTTATGAGCATTTTACTACAAGACTATACATTAGGAAGTGAATGGGGTCTTCTTGGGCCCTTTAATTTACCCAAGCCTAATCAAGGTGATTAAGGAATAGCCAAATGGGGGGTTGCCATGTGGACTGAAATGTTGGGTTTGTAAGAGAGGTGTAAGAGTGGTCAAAGGGTGCACTTTTTCCCCCAAAAAGGGGGGGAGGCAATTTTACAATTTTCGGACCTCCATAACTTCTACATACAAGCTCCGATTTGAGCGGAAATTATAGATCCGTGATCTACGCATCAAGAGCTTTCCATAGATATGTTACATGATATGGTTTTGTCCGCGTCCGCTAGATTTTAAATTCCATTTTTCTCCCAAAATTCAAATTCGAATAGAGTAGCCGTTTTGAAGCTTCTAATTAGAAAACGTTTCTTCTTAAGAGAAAAGTTTTGACTCCTTAAACTGCCAAATAAAAGGGCCCAAGAAGCCTTCCATTGAGGTCCTAATGAAACTGCCAAAATTCGCCTAAAAGTTAGCAACTTTGGGAGAAATTCTAATCTCATTAATGAAGTAAAGAATTAAGAAATTAGTCACATGAGTGCAAAGAGCATATAAAGAGCTTCCTAGCCATATAATCAATTTTAGAAACCAATACTTGAGTGATGAAATTACCGGTTGAAATTTGGGTATTAGACCAAAAAGCTGCACTTCCCTCTCTTTGCATGAAACCTCAATTTTCACATAGCCTCTTGCCTTTCATCTCCTTCGTGATTCAAGCTAGAGGGTAAGGGTTAACATTGCTCAACGCACAATCGTAAAGATTTACCTATGGTCCCCAAAGTCTTTCCACATGCTCATTACCGCTAAAACCATTGGTACCTCCAAAGGAGGGCGGCAATAAGGCAAGGGCTACCTTGAGAAGTCATAGGCCCACCAAGATAATAACTCCTTATCCCACTTATCATGAATCATCAAAGAGGTCCAAAATTGGGTTAAGCATGAGGAGCTAATGCTAAATGAGACATTCACATGTAAAGAGAGTGTTTGAATAAGGGTTTGAAGATAAGAGAATGGCAGTGACACAAAATGCTCAATTAAGGAGGCTTCATTCGTTGATTTGAAAGGGAGAGGAGGGCTCCTTTTATAGGTGGAGAATCACCCTCTCTTCCATTGTTACAAATTACAACATAAAAATCTTCAACCCTTCAGTGACATAAGGGTAGATGTCACCATCAATTGTCCTCTTAGGCTAAGTCTTCTATTGATTATTAAATTAAAGACTTTTTTACTTTGAAAGTGTGATGAGATAATAGCCAAGTCTAAGTGGCATGTAGGTGGAGATCCCACTTACACATGGCGGAATTCTCCTCTTCCATGTAGGCATTCTAGAAGAATCTTTCCCAATTATGCACCTACACACACTTCTCCACATGCCGTCCACACTCCCCAACTTGTAGCCTTATGGTATACTATATTAATAATACAATTAAAATCCATGTGAGCATGAAGGCCCACTTTTATTTTCCACATGACTAGCCTATCTACCATACCAAAGTATTTATCAAGCATACTTGTGGCATTTACAATGTGTGCATCCTAAAACAAGTAAAACTAATATATTTGAAGATAGAATGCTGTTATCAGGGTAGCCACCAAGCCGCCACATCACCACACCATTAACCCATTGTGGGCGCTGCAATCTTCTTGGACAAGCTTCCACCTTATTTCACCATTGAGAAACCATCAAAATATGTACAAAATTGAAAATGAAAGATATCAATTTTTCATGTCACACTACCACAATAATGTGTGTGGGTAATAGTTTTTGTGACACATTGGTAATACATTCATGATACGTTTGTGCTACCACAATAATGTGTGCGGGTAATTGTTTTGTGATACATTTGTGCTACCACAACAATGTGTGTAGGTAATAGTTTTTCTAAAGAAATACACCAGAAGTGTTTTTATTCTTATAGCTGACTAGAAATATCAATACTACTTCTATGATAAGATGTATACATAATAGGTGATCTTCCAACCAGTTTATCAAAAACAAATTAGTGGTACATAATACAAGTTGAACCTCAAAGCAAACAAATATTTGAATATAATTCAGGAAAAAATGGAAGAAAAAGAAAATACTGTCCTCAATAACTTGGAGAAAAATCAAAGAAATGCTCATGATGCCACTATTGTATGGAAGAAGATACTACCTCATCATTATCTATTGAATCTACATCTAGTACATCCTTAAGTTCTTCTCTATAGATGCTAATCATGAGTCACCTTTTAATCCTATGTTGGAAGATATAGGAGATATGGGGATAGCATTAGAAATTAATATTTTTGGACTTATCGATCTTGTACAAGATGAATAATCATGAATTCACTCCATTTTTTATAATCATGAATTCACTCCATTTTTTATAATCTTTAATATTTTTGGACTTATGGATCTTGTACAAGATGAATAATCATGAATTCACTCCATTTTTTATAATCTTTATTCAATCACATTATGTGAAAATTGAATCCAGTAGAGGTTTATATCCCATAGAAGGTTACTCTAAGTGCATAGGCCTAATTAAGATAAAGAGGTAGTTCCCAGCTCTACATGTCAACAAATAATGAGCACATTTTATTAAAGTGGATGTCTATCTTTCAAAATTGTGTGAGCATGCATTTCATCCCTAAACACATTATTCTCTTCTTGGATTCTGTTTGCATGTGGCCAAGAGTGCTTTTAAATGATTTAAAATCTTGGAAGAGACACATTCTATGCCTCTCTCTATATCCTACTTAGAACTAATCTCTTTCATGTCTGATGATATTGGAACTGATTAGGTTATTTAATTTTTAAGGCAAGCACCGAACTTTTGTCTTTCCATTTGGCAAATACTGATGTAATTTTGATGTAAATATCGACTTAATTATTGACATAAATATTAACATAATACCAAAGGAGGTACTGATATATATATATAGTGATGGTTATACCGATGTATATGTCGAGGCCCATAAGATCCCTTGCCTAAAAATAACTATCTCTTTAAAATGTTGGTAATGGGTAGATCTCTTGTAGTGAGAGTTCTATGAATAAGGTAAGAGCATAAGGGCTCTTATGCATTTAGTAGCCTTCTATGAATTTACGTAAGGGCTTAACCTTATGTATAGAGTTCAAAAAAGATCTCTATGCATAAGGTAAGTGCCCTTATCTTATACATAAGGTAAGTACCCTTACCCTATGCATAGGGTAAGTACCCTTACCCTATGCATAAGGTAAGTATGCACCACAGGTGATGAAGGTGATACTCATGCATTTGATAGGGGCCCTCTATAAGGGATCTACCTTATATATAGAGCTCAAAAAGAAGCTCTATGTATAAGGTAAGTGCCCTTACCTTATGCATAAAGTAAGTATACATAAGCATGCACCATGGGTGATGAAGGTGATACTATTCTGAGCAAAGGGGCGCTTCTTCCTGAGATATCAAGCTCATCTAGTGAGGCGGTGGACACTGATGACCCGCCTGGGGGATAGGCCCCACACTTACACCACTGGCATGGTTGGTGAGATCATGGGTGATATGCGGCCAGTGGGATGATAGGCTGTGTGTGACAGCCATTCTAGAGACTGGCATAGTTATAGTGCCAGCTCATTTAGTTGGGTTCACACTATAGAGAACCCTATTATGTATATGGTTGAGTACCTTTCATATGTGTGCTCTTATCTTTGTATATGGTGTGTTGAGTGTTGAGTGAAGAAGAAGAAGATTTTCAGCCTCTCACCTTGTGTGTTCTCTACTAGGGTTTTGTGAGTGTGTGTGCTTGTTGCAAGAGCTCAAGCTCTCTTCTCCCCTGCATCTTTTCATGGTATCAGAGCCTGGTTCATGCTAAGGGCTGAGCTGCAAGCAAGAGAAGCATATGAAGCGGTACGAGGGTAAGAGCTTCAACTACTCTTCCCTATTTATGTTGGCGACTACACCCTTGTCGGGAGCTCTACGGGAGACACCGGCAAACGATCTCTAATTGAGGAGCTTTCTTTGCAGAAGTAAAGCTATAGGGCAACTATATACTGTCCTGTTGGACAACATTTATTAGGGCGAAGACGCATTTTGGGCGTGTCAGGACCTCCGTTTTTTAGAAAGCAGGCGATTTTGAGCACTGCCGGGTAAGTCATTGATTCTTTGCAGAACTCTATTTTAAGAACTGCATGAAGACATATTGGCTGTGCAGACACTGTGTGTGCTGCAAGGAGGTCAACAGTTGCCATTGGGTGTATGTATGCACATTGAGGTCACTGGTTGTGACATTTGAGTGTACTACAGTACCGCTGGTAGAAAATATAGCAGTTTGTGCAGGACAAACCAGAGTGCTGTTTTTGGTAAATTTGTGTGTCTGGCAAGATGTCAAATGATGGCATAACCCATATTGTTGCTGAGAAGCTTGATAAGAACAACTTCCATGCTTGGAGGTTCAGGTTGACGAATTTTCTAATGGGAAAGGGTTACTGGGACTACATAGAAGGTGAGCATGAAGAGGCACCAGAGATACCGGACATCAATCTGACTGCTGCAGATGTGAAAGAGTTCAAGGATGTATCCTACATGCTAATAACCCCTTTGTCTCTATACTTTATTGTGTTTCATATAATATTACTAGTTATGAGCACTATCTTCATCTGGCATGTCCATGAGCTCGAGGGCGTCACTCATACATATGTAAGCGTAGCAAGTGGGTTCAACAAAAGGGGTTTTTTTAATCTCTTTTTTACACATTTTTTACATACAAAAGGATACCATTTAAAGAGAGTATTTACATATTGAATAGAAAAAGGGTGTTTTTTATTCATAAAAAATTTATAGATAAGGGGTTTTTAATTAGGCCTTGAATGCACGTGATATAGAGAGTTTACATATAGTGAACCCCCTGAGCCAAACACCCTTGAACAAAGATAAAATGCGACGGCTTATCAAGCTTGCTGCACCTTATCAATTAATTGCGAGAGAACTATATAAGCAAGGTAAGGACAATGTCCTAAGAAGATGCATGAGACAAGATGAGTTTGTCTCATAATATTGGATGAAGCTCATTCAGGGATAGCCGGAGGACATTTTTCTAGAGAGATTACAGCTTTTTGCAAGATACTTTAAGCAGGACTATGGTGGCCTACGTTGTTCGGGGATGCCATAGAGTTTGTCAAAAGGTGCGAGGAATGTCAGCGATTTGCTATCCCACAAGAAAGGGACATGATGCCGCTCACCCCTTCATTGTAAGACAACCCTTCGAGAAATGGGAGATTGATTTTGTTGGACCTATTAGTCCAGTGGCACATCCATCTCAGAAGCCCAATATGCAATCGTGGGCCATGGACTATTTCACAAAATGGGTAGAAGCCAGAGCCTCGAAGCGAGTTGATGCACGAACAATAGCAAAATTCTTTTATGAGAAAATTATCTCGAGATTCGGCTGCCCATTAGAACTAGTTAGTGATCGCGGTTCACATTTCATTAATGAGGTGATTGATCATTTACTTACTGGATTCTTATTAGTCCACCGGAAGTCATCACCTTATTATCCACAGGCTAATGGTCAAGCAGAGAGTACAAAAAAGATTTTGTGTACTATCTTGATGAAAACTTTGGAAGCAAGTCAAACGGACTGGGAGCATAAGCTAATAGCAGTCTTATGGGCATACTGAACATCATATAAGGTAGCGATGGGATACAATCACTTCCGTCTAGCTTATGGTATTGAGGCAGTAATGCCTATGGAATACCTAGTTCCGAGCTTGAGGATTGCAGTGCATGAACGTTTGACAGAGAATGCATTAGCTAAAAGGCTAATAATCGATTTAGAGAATCTTGATGAGACGAGACTAATTGCATCATCGCATGGATTCATGGTCGAGAAACTACAAAGAAAACATTGGTTCGATAAAAACTTGAAACAAAGAGAATTGGAAACGGGGGACCTTGTCATGTATGATGTAGGGAGCACCAGAAAAAAGAAACTCAAGTACAGAGGCCTATGACGCTTCCGAGTGTCTGAGATCACGCCTCAGGGGTCAATTAGAATTTAGACAATTGAGGCGTATAGATGGTGGGTTACGTCGATGGGAGAAAACGTAAAAAAATACTTTGAACCACTAACCCAAGAGATGCTCTTGCAAGAACATCTCTTAAAACAACGGAAGGAGATCACAAAAGAAAAAATCTAGAAAGCTTAAGAAGAGGCTAAGGCAAGGGAGGCCAAAGCCAAACAGATACTCCTGAAGAGAATGTTGCACGTGAACATGGATTCACTACCTATCCTAGACGAAGAGGAACTAAACATTGAGCCAGCATGACTCAGGGTGGGACTCTCCTACGGCTAAATGTCATGCAACAAGCATTGCATTGATAGATATGGGATTAAGTCATAACCTAATCTCATATGAGACATGGGTAGCCTTAGATAAACTGCATCTTGAAACCACCAACGCACAAGTACGCAATGTGCCCTTGACAACTACAAAAGCTAAGGGATTTTTAAGTGTTAATATTTCCATCAAAAATAATGGGCCTTGGGGTTGTTGGGAAGGTGTTTGTCATGCCTGTAGAGAGGAAATGATCCTAGGATGATCCTGGATTTGCGCCAACAACTATAATATCCAATGGGAGAAGAGGATAACAGTGCTGAATGAGGGCAACAAATTATGTCATATCCGTACCCTTATAGAGCCCGATAAACACAAGGAAGCAGGCCATGATTGAGGAGATAGAAACACTAAGCATGGTGACATCAACTCATGAAGCAAAAAAGGCAGCAATTCCGTAATCCCTACGAAGAAAGCAGCCCAAGTCAAAGGGTACACAGCATTGGGTGCCTAAGGGTGAACTTAGAAACCAGCTCCACAAGGAGGAGAAGGGAGTCCATCCTGGTATAATGATCAGGAAATACATCAAATGCCTAGCCATGGGTGCCTAAGGGTGAACTTAGAAACCAGCTCCACAAGGAGGAGAAGGGAGTCCATCCTGGTATAATGATCAGGAAATACATCAAATGCCTAGCCATGGGTGCAAGTATCATTTCTTGTGTTTCTAGCAAGGCCGATACTAAGAAGTTATTTGATTTCCTTCATGTTCCAAACACCAAGAAGAATCTGATGTCTCTACTTGTGGACATAGCCAACCATAACTTGAAGGTTCTATTCGATAAAGTTGGTGTAGTCATCACACTGATTCTAGCAACAATGTCATTGAGAAAGGAATCTGGCATAACAACTTGTATGAGTTGTTAGTTTTATAGTTCAAGATGATGTGATAAGAAAGCTATGGCATGAGAGATTTGGGCAGTTGAGCTTTGTAGTCTTGAAAGAGATGTTGGAATTGTGGCTCATCTACCAACATTTTCAGAGGTGTCAGAAATGTTTGAAGCTTATATAATGGGCAAGCAACATCAACATGCATTTCCATAGGAAAGCAAGAATCGTGCAAAGGCTCCTTTAGTGCCTGTACATGCACATCTCTATGGTAAAATGCTAACCATTGCATTGGGTGGTTCTTCCTACTTCTTGTTTAGTTGATGTATTCAATAGTTGTATTTTCTTTGAGATAAGGTTAAAATATGGTATAACTTAGTAGAGAATGAGATAGGAAAGATGGAGGCTAAAGAAGTTTTAAATAAATCAAGGAGAAGAATTCACGTTGTTATGTGTTTGGTAGAGTATAATGTAATGCCTCTATATAGCTTAAATCAGTACCATGCTCACATCCCCAACACCCACAACACCACCAAACAAAGCACCACTGACACAGTTTTTCAAACAAATCTCAGGCACCAAATACAACATCCAGCAAGATAACACTATAAGACCAAACTATGGCATTGAGTGAAATAAAGAGAACTCTTATTAAATAAGTGTATTGTGTTCAGATTATTACAATGATAAAGATTTAGAAATTAGCCGCCTCCTCACAATTCTATATGGTAAACTTATTCAGGTCAATGGGATTCAATCTGGTTGATTTGTTGTGAGTCAAGAACTTGTAATAGGATGAACCATTCACAATTGGTTTGGAAAGATAGAATCACAGTAAATGGAAATCCAAGACACTTAACTTGCGTTATCTCAATGCCCAACACCAATGATAAAATCATGGTCAAATAGAAGCTCGGACACAAATGCTTCCAAAAAGTGAAATTGTTAACTTATAAGAAAAAGAGTCTCTAGTTCTTCTAAATGATTCCCAACAGGAGCAACAAAACAACCAACATAACCGAAAAATGGCCAATGGTTTTTCAACACCCGCTGTTGTGTACTCATAAAAAGAACTAAGGTATGGAGGGTGTCTTGGAGAAAACACAAGAGAGTTCTTCACAACATACACTTCTCTTCTACATATGCTTCTTGTTGTAGAGTTGGCCCTTAGTTCCACATCTTGATTTGCTCACAACAAGTTTGTCGAGATTAGAATCGAACCATCCTCTATACACAGATTGCTTCAGTGCAGATTATCTCCCACACATGGGTCAAGAACAATATCACTTTGTACCCTTATTCCTATAAACAATGCAATCACAAGATGCTATATTTACAAGAATGATGAGCACATAACTAAAAATATGCATCCCAACTACACCCCCTAGCAATGGAGTTGTTCTATACAAAAACTTGGTGTTTCTTTTATTCTATGACTTCTTACATTCAATTGTAGCATTAGTTTATCATTGCTAGCGTTCATAAAAACTGCTTAACATATTTTGCTCACCCCTTAGCCTGTGGACATTCATATCCTGCACTCTTCAAATAGCCGTTGTATGGAAACATCTTCTTCTTGATTATCTTCATAGGAACATGCTTCACCCTTCTCTTTGTTTGGTTGACTGGTGGTAATCATCGTCATCCTTGCCATATACTTCTTAAGCCGGTATCCATTGACTCTTCTGTGGTGCAATGTTCCATCCAAATCCTCTAGTTGGTATGAACCATTGGAGAATCTTTGTTGCACTTTGAAAGGACCTTCCTAGCTTGTTTGAAACTTTGTGTGAAACTTATTATCCAGCTTACTATTATATCGGAGCACCAAGTCACCTTTTCTAATGCCTTTGTCTTTGATCTTCTTGTTAATCCTTCGTTGATTTTACTCGAGTCTTTTGGTAGTGTTCCATAGCATGCATCCTGTCCAACTCTGCTACTTGTAGTGCAAGAAGTCGGTTCCTGAAAAAATGTTGTGGTTCCTCACTTTCCTTAAATAGGAAGCTTCCACCTCAATAGGTAATAAGGCTTCAACACCATAAAGAATATGAAAAGGAGAAAACGGAGTACCCTCCTTGACTGCAATCCTATAAGCCCAAAGTGCACAAGGAAGCTCCAAATCCCAAGTCCTTTCATGAGACTGTGTCATTTTGCTTAACATGCGTATCAATTCCCCATTAAATCTTTCATTCATCCTGTTGCATTGAGGGTAGTATGGTGTAGCATACCTATGTTGAATTTTTAGCTTTCCACATAGATGGTCCATGAATTCACTTCTAAATCCTGGTCCCCTATCAGAAAGGAGCTCTAGTGGTACTCCAAAACGACAATAGATTCCTTTATATACAAATATGGATACCTCTTTTGCATTGACTGCACTTGTAGCTTTAGCTTCTGCCCACTGTGAGAGAGGTAATCTATGGCTGTGAGTATATAAAATTTCCCATGTGCAGTCATTGGGTAATGGTCTAATTGCATCGATCCCCCACTTCTCAAAATGGTTAAAAGCAGGTATAACATTCTTAGGTTCAAGCTTTAGTATTCTTCTTCCCATCCTTTGGCATTGGAAACATGATTTACACACCAATGGTGTACATCTTTTTGGATGGAGGGCCATACATAACCTTCCAATAATATCTTTTGTAATGTGATTTTGAGAGAAAAATGTCCTTCGCCGCCACCTTCGTGATTCACTTCCAAGATATGATAGATTTCTTCTCTCCAAGGTATTCTTCTCAGTACTTAATCTGGTCCTTTCATGAATAAAACATCATTTATCAAGCAAAAATTTTGACATCTTTTAACAAAGTGATACCTCTTTGTTTTTGGCATGTCCTGAGGAACTTTCCCTGTCATAAGATATGCTTCTTCTAAAGGGACTCTGTTACTTGATATAATGGTCTATCCACCTTGGCTGCACAAACTGTAGACGCAATTGTATTTTGAGCAGTATCATGAGCTCTATGATCTTGTTTCTTGTCAATGTGTTGATTGCTCTATGCTTCAAAACATCCAAGTAATCTCTTTACTTGTCCTACCCAAGCTTTGAGATGAGCATGCGTGGTTCTCCACACTCCCAATACCTGTTTGACTACCAACAAAGCATCTCCTTTAATTGCAATCCTTTTAATTCCAAGATTAAGACATACCTTTAAACTTTGACATAAAGCTGAATATTTTGCCTCATTGTTGCTTTTGGCCTTCATCTGAAATCCTTTTCTTTGCATTTCTCCTTGCGAGTCCAGAATCACCATCCCCGTAGTGGCTTGGTTTAAACTTTTTTTGAAAGAGCCATAAAAAAAGTCCATGAGCACTGACAAGCTGCTGATCTTCCATCCTTTTGCTTTGCTTTTCTACCTTTTTTACCAAAATTGGGCCCTCTTTGTATGTGAGTATATCAGCTAAAGAATCTCATGTGGACTCTTCGATCAAAAATGTGAAATAAAATTCTTACAACTCAACTATCCATTTCATTATACTTCTTGACAAATTAGTATTGTTGACAAGCTGTTGGTAAAAGGGTATAACTAGTCAACACTACAAAAGGTTTGGGTAACAAGTATGATCTGAACCTCCTACAAGCATAAACTAAACTTGATAACATAAGCTCTGACTCAGTATATTTCCTCTCCATCTCATTCTTTACCCTACTTACATAATAAACCAACCTTATATATCTAGATTCATTCTCTTGTTGTAACAGAATAGCTCATATTGCATGTGCTCCAATAAAAGGATTCACATAAAACACCTTGTCGAACTATGTTTGAAATTTCTCCCAATACTTCTTTGACCTTGCGAAATACTTCTTCACATTCCTCATCCCGCTGAAGAGGGTCCTTTTTAATTGATTGTTGAAGTGGATATAGCACTTGATATAACAAAGGAACAAACCTTGACATATATTTCACTTTTTTGAATGAAAGTATGTAACTGTTTTATAGAAGTAGGATAAGATAATAAGATGAGAGACTTGACCTTATTTGGATATGCTTCTATCCCATTTTGAGACACCATATGCCCAAGAAGCTTGGTTCTTGGTTGTCCAATAAAGCAATTTTTTGGATTCATCTGCCCACCCCTTGAATCTATTCGATCTTGTAATAAATCTATATGTGTTGCTTCATCAATGTCTATATCTAATGGAAGCTCAATGAAAAGATGGGGTTCCATATCAATATCAATATCACTATCATGATCCAATGAAGCATTGTCATGATTGAAAGGTGACACATCATCTTCTTTGAATTGATGTTCCTCATGCTCTTCATCGGTCCCATCCAAAATGTTTTCTTCATCGTCTTCTTCCAATGAGATGATTTGAGGTAGTACTTGCACCTCATCCAAAGATTCGGCCTCCACATCTTGATCTGGAAAGATATGTTTTGAGAACGAGGGGAAACTTGTATAACATACCACCACTTTGGATCAATTCGATTGACGTGAAACACAACCTAATATCACAAAGCAAAGGGGTTACACTTTTATTATACTACATCAAGATTTAATTTGGGATTAGTTGGGTTACTAATCTATTGACAGTGTTGAGGTAGTACGAAGGTATCTTTATCATCATTCCAAAACTTGGTGGAATCAATTTGAAAGAACCCATTTGGATGTTTCTGAAGTCACGGTTGCTTGAGCACCTCTATATATAACCTTGAACCATTTGACATTAAAGATGAATAGACTAAATGCTCTAAATCCAACCTCAAGAGTATCTTGAATAGTTCCACAATACTCAAGATTGTCCTCTATGACATTGGTATCATGTCTACTAGCTCGACTTTCTTGCTCAAAAGTTACCATCACATCACAATCAAATGTGTTTCTTTTAGAATCCACACGCTCCATGCGAAAGTGCCTTCCCTCTGACCATATTGCATCATATAGTTTGTACTAACATTAAACAAAAGCATGACATTTAGTATACTGCATTAAACAAGGTATATACATGAGATAGAGATGAAGAATGTACTTACTTGAGGGTCACATTCTCTTGCATAATCATGCTCTTCTCTTGTGATCATCTCTCCATTTTGTGATGCCATCGATATTGCCACACAAAGCCATTCTATATTGATCAAATTTGGTAGAGGTTCCAAGCTAGGCGGGAATGGCAACTATCTAGTTGCTCTTCTGAAAGCTCTCCTCTATGCACCTTGTGGCACAATGCTTCATCTAGTCTTCGTTGCCTTCCTTTTCCTTGAGGCACATTAGTGATTAGTCGATCATCCTCCTCATTGCTCCACAATCGTGGCATGGAAGGATCTATGTGAGATAGATGTTTTGAGATATACACAAGAGACTCTTGTATCAACTATCCCTCTCCCATGCTTGCTTCTAGCCATTCTCTTTGTCTCACAAAGTCCTTTAGGTTTTCATGAACCTTTCAAGGAAAAACATCCATTGAACATGAACAACACCACACAATGCCACTTCATCAACCAAATGCACCACAAGATGCAATTGGCTAGTGAGAATTATTCTAGGAAAGTTGTCCTCAATCATATACATTGCCTCGATAGCATTGAGATGAGCCATCTCAATGGATGTAGGATCTATCTCCTTTAAGGATATGTACCTACATACATAGCAATTATGTGTACGATTTACCAATACATAACTTGTGAGCGCATGAGAATTCCAAATAAGTAATACAACGTAGTGAATTGAAGAGAAGATTCATAGCTCACCAAGCTTCCCATTTTGTAAATAGCCTCTCTCACCTTCTTGTCTCCACAACCAACTATAGCATTTGGAAGAATAAACTCTGCAAAGAAAAAAATGGAAGTAGTATATGAGTTTACAAATTATGTACCACAAAGAGAAAATGAATAAGCGAATATTTATATACCTGTAATATCTTGTGCAATCATGTGTCTTGAGGCCATATATTTGTTAGTCTCCTTTCTTTTTGGTCTTTGTGAAGGCACCCTTCAATGAATGCATTACTCCTGTTGGTGTACGAAAAGAGGCAATCACACTTTTCACCTTATTGTACTCCCTCTTTGTTAATACCCATGGTGCCTTTGGTAGGACTATTTTGCCACTC
The DNA here is from genome assembly GCF_041138505.1 of Cibotium barometz. Classification (NCBI taxonomy): domain Eukaryota; kingdom Viridiplantae; phylum Streptophyta; class Polypodiopsida; order Cyatheales; family Cibotiaceae; genus Cibotium; species Cibotium barometz. The sequence goes on along the minus strand of NC_141053.1, from coordinate 28,701,194 downwards.
TCACTTTCAATTGGCCATGCACTTTGAAGACGTCCAATGTTTTGTAAGTTATCCCTTGCACCCTTTGTATCTCTTTTACCAATTAAATGGTCCCAAATATTTGTTGCCACATTCTTGAAGATATGCACGGGATCTAAGAAATGATTGATCTTCATGTCACACCAATATGGAAGTCAAAAGAAGATTGAGTGTCTAGACATTCCATGACTAGATCTTCCTAGACTATATTTCCCCACTTGACTCCATCCTTGTTGGGGTTGCCTTTGTAGTATAGGCCGCGGGTGAGCTTCGTGGCATTGTTTAGGCATATATATGGCTTTGCCATATGGGGAGGTTCAAGAGCATCTCACACAAGCTCCACATTGAGTTGGAATTTGTGCCGTTGCCCCTTGGTTGTCCACGACTTCACATGTGTTTTGATTGGCTAAACATGAAAAAAATCTCCAAAAGCGTCGATATATGAAACCATCAATATTCACGTCTAAATACACTTGCAAATATGTGTCTAAATACAATTGCAAATATGTGTCAAAATACATGTTAAAAACGTCGAAAAGATTTCTTACTTTACGACGTTATTTTCTATGCTTATTGCGACATCCTTTTCGATGCTTATAATGGCATCTATTTTGGTGGATGCAGGTTTTATTTATATTCTGAATAATGGTACATCCAAGTGAAGTCCTCAACCTGAATTTATTAGTATGGAAGAATAAAAAATTATGTAAAGAGGCAACCTGCTCTAGTTGCCGTAGTAGTATATTCCAACCATATTTCTATAAAAAGCACCCAACCATATACCCAAATTGAAATGATTTTTTATTATCGTAAGTAATAATCTTTACCATCATCTCCAATCATGCAAACCTGCTTTTTATGACATAATATCTTGGCCTTTCTAGGCACTAATCAATCTATCTCTTATCATACCTTTCCAAACTACCCTTCTAGTTATAAAAACGCTGCTATTTTCACTACTAGACCCTCATTCTATTGTAGTGATGGAGCATAGAATTGTGGTAGGAGCTAGAGAATAAGAATCTTTTATCAACCTTATAGACTATTGCACTGCTGCCTCTGCAGTGAGATAATAACTACAAAGAAGAAGGAACATCATAGCAACAAATAACACCACTCTCTTACACCAGTGGCTTGACTATAGGATAAGGGCAAATCTATCTGTTGAGGGCATTCACTGTTCTCTCTCTCTGTCTCTCTCTCTTAGGCTCTTCCTCTTATAGGCTATAACTTGTAGCCGTGGATTTAATTTGATGCTCACTCCCCCTATTGGAAAAGCATTTTCTCAATGCATCACCATCGTGATGTTTTAGCGGGTAAGGCGGATGTGCTCTATGTTGTAAGGCCCCCCTTTTTATGTGGCTAGATGGTTAAGAGATGGCTTATGTAGACTTGGCACTCTACCAAGATGCATGCTTATGCGGACTAAGTGATTATGAAAACTAAGTGACTACATTATGTGGGCATTGCATTCTCATGTTGTAGGGAGTTTATAGTTGATACTTCATAGTTTATAGTTCATACTATATATATCCCATCGACGGCGGATACATATGATCATGGGTAGGGTCCGATGGTGACCAACCTACCATATGGGGGGATTTTTGGAACTCTATAATCATCGACTTCAATGTACTCGACATTCTTTGTCCAGAGTCTCTGTAGCTCCTTAACTGGAGCACATGGGTGGATTTTGGACGCCAGATCAGCTTGTAATCAATTTTTTGCAAGCATTAATATTGTTTACTCTCCACTTCTTTCTACAATTCAGTGCTTTGTATTATATTGATCCATCTTCCAGTATACTGACTGTTGTATATTCTTACATAGTATTATAACATAGGCTCTAGGAAAAGCTTATTTTTTGGTATTTTGCTATTTAAAGGAAGATTTGGAGAGATGGCCCAACCTACAAATAACACAGCCGTGCTGGTGCCTCCTGCCCTTCACCTTTTTGTGATGGGAAGTTGGATGGGACAAATTACACTCTTTGGAAGTTCAAGATTAGGTCCATTCTTGATTCATGTGAGTTGTGGGAAACCACAATAGGGTTTGATGCAAATCCAGGTCCTAGTCTGAATCCAGTAGATCCACTATAGAGACCATACCACCAAATCTTGTTCTTGCTTCGGTGTGAGGTGAAGGAATGTAAATATGATATATGCCATCATCACCAGTGTAACTGATTCGATGATGACCTTGATTCAACATACTATCACAGCTTCTAAAGCATGACAAGCTCTAAAGAACTCATATGGGATGAGGAGTCAGAGATAAGGATTCAAAACCTTGCGAATTAGCTTGCAATAGAAATGCATTGTGATGGAAAAGCAGTAGAGCAGTTCATATCACGGGTGGATTTAGTGTCCTAAATCCCTAGTTGTGCCAACACACACCCAGTGGAAAATTTTGTAGCATCTATGGGTACATGGAATTAACAAGACCAGATAACAATGGTGGGATCACTAAGACAGTGAAGAATTGACACGTAGGTGTATCAGAGTGTTATCCTTGAAGTGTGATAGTTTGGTGACCTCACTAAACATGCTGGTGCACAACCTGCCTCTTACTTTTGAGGAGTTTGATAAAATCCTAGTGGAGAAGAAGATGCATTTCAAATCTAGAGATGGTAGAGCGAGATGACATTCTCCATAAATGAAAAGAAAGGAAAGGGAAAGGGCTCCGATAAGCCTAATGCTTCTGAAAAGAAGAAGAAGAAATCTTTTATACAGATTTCTTCTATTGTCACAAATAGCTCCAATTCTGCTTTAGCACAATAGAAGAAAAGCATTCCTCAAAAGAGCTAGTATACCTCCCTCAGGCCTGATATCAAACAGTGGAGCATTTTGACATATGACTAGATAAAAGGGTTGGTATACCTCTCTCAGGCTTGTGGGGGAGTCCATCCTGGTATAACAATCAGGAAAGACATCAAATGCCTAGCCATGGGTGCAAGTACCATTTCTTGTGTTTCTAGCAAGGCCGACACTAAGAAGTTATTTGATTTCCTTCATGTTTCAAACACCAAGAAGAATTTGATGTCCCTGCTTGTGGACATAGCCAACCATAACTTGAAGGTTCTATTTGATAAAGTTGGTATAGTCATCACACTGATTCCAGCAACAATGGCATAACAACTTGTATGAGTTGTTGGTTTTATAGTTCAAGATGATGTGACAAGAAAGCTATGGCATGAGAGATTTGGGCAGTTGAGCTTTGTGGCTCATATACCAACATTTTCAGAGGTGTCAGAAATGTTTGAAGCTTATATAATGGGCAAGCAACATCAACATGCATTTCCATAGGAAAGCAAGAATCGTGCAAAGGCTCCTTTAGTGCTTGTACATGCACATCTCTATGGTAAAATGCTAACCATTGCGTTGGGTGGTTCTTCCTACTACTTGTTAAGTAGTTGATGTATTCAATAGTTGTATTTTCTTTGAGATAAGGTTAAAATATGGTATAACTTAATAGAGAATGAGATAAGAAAGATGGAGGCTAAAGAAGTTTCAACTAAATCAAGGAGAAGAATTCATGCTGTTATGTGTTTGGTAGAGTAGAACAATGCCTCTATATAACTTAAATCAGTACCATGCTCACATCCCCAACACCCACAACACCAGCAAACAAAGCACCACTGACACAGTTTTTCAAACAAATCTCGAGCACCAAATACAACATCTAGCAAGATAACACCATAAGACCAAACTATGGTATTGAGTGAAATAAAGAGATAACTCTTATTAAATAAGTGTATTGTGTTCATATTATTACAATGATAAAGATTTAGAAATTAGTCGCCTCCTCACAATTCTATATGGTATTGATTTGTAGTGAGTCAAGAACTTTTAACAGGATGAACCATTCACAATTGGTTTGAAAAGATAGAATCAGAGTAAATGGAAATCCAACACACTCAACTTGGGTTATCTCAATGCCCAACACCAATGAAAAAATCATGGTCAAATAGAAGCTGTGACACAAATGCTTCCAAAAAGTGAAATTGTTAACTTATAAGAAAAAGTCTCTACTTCTACTAAATGATTCCTAACAGGAGCAACAAAACAACCAACATAACCGGAAAAATGGCCAATGGTTTTTCAACACCCGCTGTGTACTCATAAAAAGAACTAAGGTATGGATGGTGTCTTGGAGAAAACACAAGAGAGTTCTTCACAACATACACTTCTCTTCTACAGATGCTTCTTGTTGTAGAGTTGGCCCTTAGTTCAGCTTGATTTGCTCACAACAAGTTTGTCGAGATTAGAATCGAACCATCCTCTATACACAGATTGCTTCAGTGCAGATTATCAAACTCTTGCAGGGACTAACAACTGGGAGTAGCCGGTCCTTGATATTGATAGCTTCAAAGTCCAACAAGCCAATCACCAACTGGGAAAAAATGTCTAGAAAACTGGCCGCCCTTCTTACTCAATTAGCTGTCTCACAGCCTGGTTCAACGCTAAAGCGCTAAGACACTCAACATCAACCACACAAAACAAGAACCACTCTTAAATACTTGCTGGAATACTCTGCCATCTTCTCTGTTTATGTAGGCTTTTATAGCCTCTTTGTTCTGCAGCGCTCATGTTCCACCACTTCTTTCCCCGTTTGTGCTTTCCCAGCATAGGAAACTGTAGCTATGGTGAGTGGCTAGGCCACCACTTCTATTTCCCAACTGTACCATGCAACCTAGTAATGACCATTCTTTTAATCGGTGGCAGCCAGTTTCACCTCCCCTCCACCATCCTTTTCCCTGTTCTCACGATCGTGCTGTTAGCAACAACTGGCTGCAGTTCGTGGTTGCCAGTTTCTTCTTTCTAGCATGTATCATGTGATCAAAATAGCCTCTCCTTCTTTGAGTTGATGGTGGCAGTTGCCTCCTCTTCCCCAATGGATGCGCTAAAAATTAGTGCGACACAATTACTTGTGTAACCATCTAAAAAAACCTTTTTCCTCTTTTGTTTTTTTGAAGGTTAAAACCTCCAAGCTTCAAAACCCTTGAAATTCAAAAGTATTCACACCATATTTTTCCATGCTTTCAATAGGTTTAGAAGGAAATGAGCCACCATCCTTCTTAAAATACCACCATGGTATTGCCATCAAATTATTGTACTTTAACCTTTCCTACACATGGGTCAAGAACAATATCACTTTGTACCCTTTCCTACACATGGGTCAAGAACAATATCACTTTGTACCCTTATTCCTATAAGATGAGCTGAGAACTAAGCTGGATCCAAAAGCTGAAAAATGTGTGTTTATTGGATATTCCCTTGAGCAAAAGGGATACATGTGTTATAACCCTGCTACACGTGAGTTGAGGGTAAGCAGGGATGTTGTCTTTGATGAGATGAGCAGCTGGTATGCTGCTAAAAAAGAAGCTTTTGGGGCTGATGTGAGTGTGGTTGCACAGAATGCAGGAAGGTCAGCAATCACAGTCTTTGAGTGGACCAGGAGAGTCCTCATCTAGTGGGTCCGTTGATAGACCATGGAGTGGCAGGCTGCGTCATAATACCAGCCCTGCAAATGTGATTAGTACATCACGTAAAGGAAAAGAGAAAGTGGTTGAGCCCCTTGGTATGCCTGACATTTTTGCAGGGCATTCTCTAGTGGCTCAGATATGAGCCTTGATGAGGAGCTTGGGATTCCAGCTATGTGAACACCTGGTGTAAAGAAGGCTATGGAAGCCATGAATGAAAAGCTACGAAGATCTGGGAGAGTGAAAAACCCTGTGCAGAGGTTTACCTATGATGGTTATGTGGCACATCACTATGCATATATGGCAAAGGTTGTACAGGTTGTAGAGCCCACATGCATTGATGAGGCTGTTGGAAATGTGTGTTGGGAGAAAGCTATGGATGAGGAGATGGATGCACTATATGGAAATGAAACTTGGGACTTAGTGCAATTGCCTGAAGGCAAGAAAGCCATTGGATGCAAGTGGGTGTACAAAGTTAAACATAACAGTGATGGAAGCATAAACAGGTACAAGGCTAGATTGGTAGCCAAAGGATATGCGCAAACATATGGCATTGATTATGAGGAAACTTTCAGCCCAGTTGAGAGTTGTGATAGCAGTGGCTGCGTCAAAGCAATGGTCTTTACATCAGATGGATGTAAAGAATGCATTCACCCCGAGCATGTTTGTAGGTTGAAGAAAGCCTTGTATGGCTTAAAACAAGCACCAAGAGCATGGTCTGAGAAGATTTCTGAATATCTTGTCACTATTGGCTTTCATGTAGCTAATGCAGATTTCTCGCTGTATGTGAGACATGGTGATAGAGGGGTTGTGCTTGTTGTCATCTATGTAGATGACCTGATCATTACGGGGAACCATGATGCAGAGATCTTTGATGTAAAGATCTTGCTTAGACAGAAGTTCGAGATGAAGGATCTGGGAGAGCTCAGATATTTCTTGGGCATTGAGGTGATTAGGTCACCACATGGTATTGGATTATTGCAGAGACAGTATGGCTTGGACATGTTGTCCAAGTATGGTATGAAAGGCTGCCTATCTTAGTGCCATTGGATCATAATGGCAAGTTGAGTGCAGATTGAGAAGAGATTTTGGAGGATCCTACTATGTATAGGCGCATAGTAGGAAGCTTGATCTACATGACGATCACCAGACCAGATTTGAGCTATGCTGTTGGGTTGGTGAGTCAGTTTATGCAGGTTCCACGAAAACCGCATTTGGATGCATTGAAACGCATACTGAGGTATGTGAGGTCTACTTTGCATTGTGGACTATTCTATGAGACTGGGACAGAGATATGTGTACATGGGTACACAGATGCTGATTGGGCTGGTAGTATCTCAGATAGAAGATCTACCAGTGGCTTCATGTTTTCTTTGGGGAGTGCTACTGTGACTTGGAGTAGCAAGAAGCAGCCTACGGTTGCTCTATCCAGTACAGAGGCCGAGTACAGAGGAGCTGCTATGGCAGCATGTGAGGTAGCTTGGTTGAGAAAGCTACTTGCAGATTTGGGTCTATCAGTGGATAGACAAGTTGTCATTTTCTATGATAACATTAGCAGTATACAGTTGGCCAAGAACCCAGTTTTTCATCCTCGCACGAAGCATATAGAGGTCCACTACCATTTCGTCAGAGAGAAGGTCTTGGCACAGGAGACCTTGACCTTGTTTATGTCAGCACAGAGGATCACGTAGCTGACATCTTCACATAAGCATTGGGTACAAAGAAGCTCCGCAGATTCAGGGCTTCGCTTAGTGTACATGAGATAGAGTTGAGCTCGAGGGGGAGTGTTGAGATATCGAGCTCGTCTAGTGAGGCGGTGGACAGGCAGTGGACACTCATGACCCGCCTGGGGGATAGGCCCCACACTTACACCACTGGCTTGGTTGGTGAGATCATGGGTGATATGCGGCCAGTGGGATGACAGGCTGTGTGATAGCCATTCTGGAGACTGGCATAGTTATAGTGCCAGCTCATTTAGTTGGGTTCACACTATAGAGATTTCTTGAATATATTTGGTTGAGTACCTTTCATATTGTGTGTACTCTTATCTTGTATATGGTGTGTTGAGTGTTGAGTGAAGAAAAAGAAGATTTTCAGCCTCTCACCTTGTGTGTTCTCTATTAGGGTTTTGTGAGTGTGTGTGTGTGCTTGCAAGAGCTCAAGCTCTCTTCCCCCCTGCATCTTTTCATTGTTGGCAGTCAAAGAGGTATTGGCAGTCAAAGAGGTATTGGGAGTTTGGAGAACCACGCATGCTCATCTCAAAGCTTGGGTAGGACAAGTAAAGAGATTACTTGGATGTTTTGAAGCATAGAGCATTCAACACATTGACAAGAGACAAGATCATAGAGCTCATGATGCTGCTCAAAATACAATTGTGTCTACAGTTTGTGCAGCCAAGGTGGATAGACCATTATATCAAGTAGCAGAGTACCTTTATAAAGAAGAAGCATATCTTATGATATGCAATGCATCCAAAAACTTTCACATGAGACAAATCAGGTTTTCTACCAGTAAACCTCTCCTCTGGAGTTACATCATGTATGGCTACAGTTGGAGTCCTATTCATGATGTATACTGCTGTAGAAACAGCCTCAGCCCAATAGCTATGCGGCATATTCTTCTCTTCCATCAATGCTCGCACAATCTCAGCAATGTGCATGTTTTTTCGCTCAGCAACTCCATTTTGCTGCGGAGTGTATCTGCATGTAAACTGTCTCCGAATACCATTCTTCTTTAAAAATTCAGAGAACTCATTGGAGAAGTACTCTCTCCCTCCATCTCTGACCTTAGGCACTTTACATATTTTCCTGTTTGCTTTTCAACCAAAACTCTGAAATTCTGAAAGTGAGTGAACACCTCACTCTTCTCCTTCATTAAATATATTCACACTTTCCTTGTGTGGTCATCAATGAATGTCACATAATACCTACAGCCTCCCATAGACATGGTCTTCGTAGGACCCTATACATCTGAATGCACAACATCTAGTGCATTTCTACTCACATATCTGTTACGTGGAAATACATGCTTTGTTTGCTTTCCAAATTGGCATGCTTCACATATTCTCTGCATACCTTCCACTTTAAATTTTGGCAGCCCTGTCACAATTCCTTTAGTCTGCATAGACTTCATTCTCTGCACATTCACATTCCAATTCTTTTATGCCAAATGTCTGTGTCTGCAACAATTCCTGAACCATTTGCAAACATTGCAGCACTCATTTCAGGCATGTCTACATTCAACGTAAACATTCTGCCCACTCTATTGCCTTTGCAACCAACCTGCACTTGTCTTTAAAGTCTTCAACATAACAACCATCAGCCTGCAAACCCTGCTCAATCATCTGGCCAACTGAAACCAGATTCTTTGTTATGTTCGAAACGTGAAGTACATCTACAAGGTACTTCACTTTGCCATCCTGCATAGACAATGGCACATCTCTAACATGGGCAATTGGATGAGCAGTGTCATCCCCTGTTTCCACAAAACCTGGTCTTTCAAGGTTTTTATCTCCTTGAACCACTCCCCATGACTTGTCATGTGGTTCGAAGCACCTGAATCCACATACCATATATCATCTTTTTGTGCTGCTTCAACATTTTCAAACATGGCATTCACGACATGCTGCATAACAAACAACCTTTCATTATCCTCATTATTTCTGCTTGAGGATGCATACTTGTTCTGCTCCACTTTCCCATTTTGCATGTTAGCCTGCTTCTTATAACATTCTGCCCGCACGTATCCAGGCTTACCACAATAAAAGCATTCACGTGCATCATTATATTGCCTTTGCCAATTTGCACATCCTCTTTTGACTCCCCCTGCCTCTGAATTTGCCTCTTCCACCTGTGTGTTGTCCTTGACCGCGTCCAGGGCCTCCTCTACCTCGTCCTCTACCTGAACTTGTGTAGAAGGCATGTTGCTCTGAACTGTTTTTGTTTTGTGAAGACTGTTGGTCTTCACCCAAGCTCTTCTCTTCTATAATCAGCATAGACACCAAATCTGTAAAGTTGGGAATGTTTTCCCGAGTCTGAATAGACATCTTGAACGCCTTGTATTGTGGCCCGAGACCACGTAGACAGACTTCCACCTTATCATCATCATCTACTGACACACCAATAGATGCAAGGGATTCCACAATACCCTTTATCTTCAATGCATAGTCATTCACAGACATGCTCTTTTTCTCCACAGTATGAAGTTCATTCTTCAACTGTATCTTACGTGCCTTGGTATTTGTTTCATAGAGTTTTACCAAGGTGTCCCATGCCTCCTTAGGGGCCTTGGCATCTTGAATGTGCCCAATCATGGTGTCCTGTATACTAATGGAGAGCCAATACATAACTTTTCTGGCTCCTTGGTTCCAGTCTTTAAACTCTTTCACATCCGCAGCAGTCGGCCGGTATCTCCGGTGCCTCTTCATGCTCACCTTCTATGTAGTCCCAATAGCCCTTTCCCATCAGGAAATTCGTCAACCTGAACCTCCAAGCATGGAAGTTGTTCTTATCAAGCTTCTCAGCCACAATCTAGGTTATGCCATCATTTGACATCTTGCCAGACACACAATTTTACCAGAAACAACACTCTGGTTTGTCCTGCACAAACTACTATATTTTCTGCAGCAGTACTGTAGTACTCTCAAATGTCACAACCAGTGACTTCAATATGCATACATACACCCAATGGCAACTGTTGACTTGTTTGCAGCACACACTGTGTCTGCACAGCCAATCTATCTTCTTGCAGTTCTTAAAACAGAGTTCTGCAGAGAATCGATGACTTACCCGCAGTGCTCGAAATCGCCTGCTTTCTGAAAAACGGAGGTCCAGACGCGCCTAAAACGCGTTTTCGGCCCAGAAAATCTTGTTCAATTAGGACACAATAGTTGCCCTATAGCTTTACTCCCGCGAAGAAAACTCCTCAATCAGAGATCGTTTGCCGGTGCCTCCCGTAAGAGCTCCCGACAAGGGTGTAGTCAGCAACATAAATAGAGAAGAGTAGTTGGAGCTCTTACCCTCGTACCGCTTCCTGTGGTTCAATCACCATCCCCCTAGTGGCTTGGTTTAAACATTTTTTTAAAGAGCCATAAAAAAAAGTCCATGAGCACTGACAAGCTGCTGATCTTCCATTCTTTTGCTTTGCTTTTCTACCTCTTTTACCAAAATTGGGCCCTCTTTGTATGTAAGTAGATCAGCTAAAGAAGCTCATGTGGACTCTTTGATAAAAAATGTGAATTAAAATTCTTACAACTCAGCTATCCATTTCATTATACTTCTTGACAAATTAGTATTGTTGACAAGCTGTGGTAAAAGGGTATAACTAGTCAACACTACAAAAGGTTTGGGTAACAAGTAGATCTGAACCTCCTACAAGCGTAAACTAAACTTGATAACATAAGCTCTGACTCAGTATATTTCCTCTCCACTTCATTCTTTACCCTACTTACATAATAAACTAGCCTCATATATCTGGATTCATTCCCTTGTTGTGCAACAGAATAGCTCATATTGCATCTGGTCCAATAAAAGGATTCACACAAAACACCTTGTCGAACTATATTTGAAATTTCTCCCAATACTTCTTTGACCTTGCCAAATACTTCTTCACATTCCTCATCCCACTGAAGAGGATCCTTTTTAGTTGCTTGTTGAAGTGGATATAGCACTTGAGATAACAAAGGAACGAACCTTGACATATATTTCACTTTTTTGAATGAAATTATGTAACTGTTTTATAGAAGTAGGATAAGATAATAAGATGAGAGACTTGACCTTTTTTGGATCTGCTTCTATCCCATTTTGAGACACCATATGCCCAAGAAGCTTGATTCTTGGTTGTCCAATAAAGCAATTTTTTGGATTCATCTGCCCACCCCTTGAAGTAGGATAAGATAATAAGATGAGAGACTTGACCTTTTTTGGATCTGCTTCTATCCCATTTTGAGACACCATATGCCCAAGAAGCTTGATTCTTGGTTATCCAATCTACCCACCCCTTGAATCTAGCATGTTAAATACTCGCTCTCCAATTTACTGCAATGTTCATGCCTTGAACTGAAAATACAAATGTTAACCAAGAAGCTTGATTCTTGGTTATCCAATCTACCCACCCCTTGAATCTAGCATGTTAAATACTCGCTCTCCAATTTACTGCAATGTTCATGCCTTGAACTGAAAATACAAATGTCATCCAAGAAAACTTTAACAAAGTGATCTAAGAATGGTGCAAGCACCTCATCTGATCTTTGCTGATACGAGAAAGGAGCATTTGTTAAACCAAATGGCATAACCTTGTAGCAAAAACATCCCCAAGGTGTGATAAAAGTTTTCTCTTGATCTTCAGGTGCAATGGCTATTTGGAAATACCCAGAATATCCATCACAAATACTATATCTCTCATGCCCTGCAACTTTATCCAAAGTCATCAAGGAAAGGCAAAGGATAATGGTTCCTTTTTGTAGTTGTATTCAATGGCTTGTAATCTACACATACCCGCCATCTTTCATCTTTTTTTGGTCTGATTACAACCAGATTACCCCAATTTGAATTTTCAACTTGATAAATAAAACTGGATTTTAAAAGTTTATGTACCTCTCCCTTGAGTACTTGAATCTGTTCTTGTCCCAGCCTTCTCAACTTTTGGAATACTAGTTTTACACCTTCCTTTAGCTCAATCTTGAGTGGTTCACCTGTAAATCCTCTTATCTCTTCATAAGAAGTAATAAGAAGATTAGGAAATTTGGAAAACATAGCAAGATACTCTTGCCTCTCCTTCAACGTAAGACTGGTACTCAACATCTTCTATATTAGCTCAAGATTAGCTCCTAGAGTTGTGGTTTGGAGGTCTTTGGTTGCATTAGGTTCTCCATGGTTTCAAACCTTTCCTCATGTTCTGCTTCATGTATGGCTATGAGTTGAACTTCTTGTGGATTTTCTTCTCCAAGTATGAAAGAAACCTACCCATTTTCTATCTCAGAATCATCACTCTCCTCTACTTCACTTTCACTCTCTATCTCCTCTTCTTCAACACTCCTTTCCTCTTCCTCATTCAGCTCCATATAATTTACCACATTGAAGCTCATCCCTTTCCCATAACTTGTGTGTATAGTTATTATCCCCTTTCCCCAATTCTAGATGGCACCCACTTTTGGCAACCATGGCCTCCCTAGAATGAGAGGATAGGATCCCAATCTTGCTAGCATGACATGACACTTTATTTAACAATGCACATTGAATACTTCCACATCTAGGCTAGTCACAATGCCCAAACATTTTACTTTGGCATGATTTGCTAGTCTGATCCTAAAACCAAATTGAGAAGCAATCTTTAACCAAGTTTTTCCATAATCTGATTTCTTTTCCAACCACCTTGGTCCCTCTGACTCCCCCTACCTCTAGACTAGCCTCTTCCACCTATGTATGATTGTTGATGCTGCTAAGAAACATTGGACTATTGTTGTCCATAATTCTAGTTTCCATGTCGGCCCCACCACCCTTGGCCTTGACCATGACCTGTATCTCTGCCTCTAATTGAATTGGAGTAGAAGGACTATTCCGATGTGTTCTTGCTTTGTGAAGAAGAGTCCTCACCCAAATACTTTTCTTCTATGATCAACATAGACACTAAGTCCCAAAAGTTGGAAACATTCTCTTTGACTGCAAATAGAGGTCTTAAATGGGTTGTACTCTTTGCCAAGCCCATTCAGACAAACACTCACTAAATCATAATTTTCTATCGATACATTGATAGAACCAAGGGATTCAACAATGCCCTCGATCTTTAAAGCATAGTCCATTGAGATGGACATGCTTTTCTTCTCCACAGTATGCAGCTCTTGTTTTAGCTATAGTTTCCTTGCCTTTGTGTTGGTCTAGAACATCTCCACACCAGGTTCTACCATACAACTATTGGAGTGTTGGCATCTTATCATTTTGTCTTATCATTTTGTCTATGACTCTAATTGGAGTGTTGGCATCTTATATGTGTCTTATCATTTTTTCTATGACTCTAATTGAAAGCCAATACATGACTTTCCTTGCACCCTGGTTCTAGTCCTTGAATGACTTTACATCTGCTAGAGTGACATTCTCTTTAGGAAACTCTAGAGGCTCCTCATTATCTCCTTTAACATAGTCCTAAAATTTTTTACCCATCAAGAAACTCTTTATTCTAAACTTCCAAGCATGGAAGTTGTTCTTGTCCAATTTTTCACCAACAGTCTAATTGATTTTGTTAGACATGTTTACCTGCAGCACTAGAAACTTACAAACGTATAGTTTTTGTATGTAACGTGTAACACAATATTATCTTTTGTGACTACTGTAGCGGTACTTCAGTACAACTTGTATGTCACTAGATGTGGCCAAATTACATGTACACACAACTTCAACACTACATGTGTAAACACTGTCTAACTCCCAAAATGCACAACTATAACTAGATTTTGAGTAGAGATAGTTCTCTATCCCATAACTTCTTGGAACTATCAAAAAACACCTTACCAATGATCGAATGGAGACCAAAACATGCTAGAAATTTGATTTTGGCTGCAAAACATTAGTACAAAGTACTGTGCACCTAACATGCATCTCCAAGCGTGTGAAGAAAACTCCTCAATCGGAGATGTGTAGCTCTCGGAGATTCCCATGGGGTGTTGTACCTAAACAAGAAGGAGAAGAGATAATGATGCTCTTATCCATGTACCGCTTCCTTGCTTTTTTTGTTCTTGTCTCTTGCTTACCTCCTTAGCTCTCACGCAAACTAGCGCTTTGATACCATAAGGAGAATGCAGGGGAGAGGGAGAGCCTCAGGGGGTGCACTACTAAGAAACCCTATGTATGACGTGTGTTTAAGGGGTATTTTAAAAACCCTATTACCTATGAATTTTTCTTGAATAAAATGACCCCTTTTTCTTTATGGACTTACAATTTTTTTCCAAAATCGATAAAAAAAACCCTTTTGTAAATGTATATCTGTAAATTTACTTTAAACTTTTGAATTAAAAAACCCCTTCATTTGAACTCACGTGCTATACTTACATATTTTTAGATGAACACCCCCCCTTCTGCCGAGGGGAGAGTTTGAGTTCCTCTTCTCTACAAGCATATAACTCAAAGATAAGAGTATATACTATAAGGAGAAGTACTCTCCTACAATAACTAAAAGATAAGAGTACATACTATAAGGTAAAGTACTCTACAACCATATAAATAAAAGATAAGAGTACATACTATAAGGGAAATAACATATAATGGTCAGTTCATAGCGTGAACTTGACTATATGAGTTGGCGCTATAACTATGCCATAGCTCTAGTACTCCAAAGTGGCTATCACATAGCCTATCATCCACTAGCCGCATATCAACCATAACAGTGGCATAATTAGTGCAGAAGTTATCACCCAAGCAGGACATCAATGTCCGTAGCACTAGTTGAGATCGATATCTCAACAAGGAATATATTCTAGCTTGTGGATGTTCTTGTCATTGTCACTGTCATCACCTTCACTATCTATCGTAATCTTGTTCTCTATCACTATCTCTTTACCAAGTCTATGTGTTTTCTCTTCCTCCATTATTTCAGTTGTTTCTTATTTGTCTTATATACATTATTTACTATTTTATCTTTATTGAAGACATACCTTAAATTGTCAACTTCACTCTCATTACTTTTCCATATATTCATGAATTAATCTCATATTGGATGTGAAGCATCAAAAATTTGTTTATTAATAAAAAAAATCAAAGATATCTTTCATTGTTGTGTTGGATGGCTATACCATTTTTCTCCATAAAGTATTAAGTTTTTGTAGCTCCATTCCTCTTCCTTGATATGGTGTTATCCAATTAGAAGGTGGGTAGTACTTTCGTGTCTTGATTATTTTATGAATGGTTCTATAGAAATTATTGTTTAAAGGATGATTTAAATAGAACTTCAAAAACATCAATGCTCTATCAAAAATTTTTGTTGGAGTGAGACAAACTTTGTTTTTAAGATCGTCCGCACCATATTGCACGTAAATTTCTATTCCCATAGAAATATCTTCTGCACTAATATTATTTGACACATTTTTATAATGAGGCTTATCTAGATCTTTCATTCAATAACCTATCATACCATGAAATATGTGCATATTTTTTGCCTTAAAGCTTTACACATTACAATTCCACTAATTGGATTCTTCTTATCCCATCCAAGATACTTTTTGATGAGTTTATTGACTGCAATAATTGCCTTTGTATAAATTCTAATTACCATTCGATAGTAGTGAAGATGGAAAATTGTATCCCCTCTTTCCAATGAGCAATTACTAGCAAGGCATTCTTTTGTGATAAAATCATGAAGATCATTTAGTAATGCTTCATCAATATCACTACCACCTAATGATATTATGACACTTAGCTCAAGTATTTTGAAGGGTTGATCACTCAATGTATCTTCATTAGATAACTCCTTTGGTCTACCACGATTTTTCTTTGGTCCTATGCTTGAAACCTAATTACTTTGATTGTTTGAATTTGTAAATTTTCCAATCCTTGATTCCCTTGCTTTTTCATTTTTCATTTTTGACATTTCACTACATCGTAGACAAAAAAAAATAAAGACTATGTTAAAAATTTTCTTTCAAAAAATGGGAATACATATTTATGTAAACACTAATAAATTCTTTTTCTAATTTCATGTAGCAGAAAAATACTTTCAACAATGGTAACAAAACAGTGTACTATATTAAATCTAAAACAACAGTGCATAGGTTTTTGGCCTACTTTAAATGCATGTTATTTGGATTGAGTGCGGCACCTTGAAGACCTTCACCTTCAATCCAGTAGCTCATTATTCTGATTGCATAAGATGCCTTTAATCAAAATGATCTTTTTTATTTTTGGTAGGTCCTTTGCCGCTTAATTAAAAATTTAATACAATTGCCTGCTATGCACACATTGATTAAAATCCTGATTAAGGATCGCTACATGCATCAACAAGAGGTTTACCATGGCCAAGAGGTACCTTGATGCCCTTCACCTTTAATCCAATCGCTCGCTCGGGTTATTTTGATTATTGCACTATATGCCTTTAGTCTAAATGATCTTTTTTATTTTTGGTAGGTGCTTTGTCACTAACTGTGGTGAACCACTTACATGAATCATCTTCGGTTTAACAACATGGAGGTGCCTGATATGCTCTAAACAATATTTGGTTATAACAATACAGAGGTGCCTGATATGCTCTAAAAACCACTTGCATTAATCATCTCTAGTTAACATCGCTCGGAGGTGCTTGCTATGCTCTAAACCACTTGCATTAATCATCTCTAGTTAACATCATCGGAGGTGCCTGCTATGCTCTAAACCACTTGCATTAATCATCTCTAGTTAACATCACCTCGGAGGTGCCTGTTATACTCTAAACCACTTGCATTAATCATCTCTAGTTAACATCACCTCGGAGGTGCCTGCTATGCTCTAAACCACTTGCATTAATCACCTCTCCCCATCAAAGATACTTTTTGATAAGCTTATTGACTCCAATAATTGACTTTGCATGAATTCTAATTACCATTTGATATAGTGAAGATGGAAAACTATACCCCCTATTTCCAATTAGCAACTACCAACAAGACATTCTTTTGTGATAAAATCATGAAGATTATTTAGTAATTCTTCATCAATATCACTACTACCTAATGATATTGTCACACTTAGCTTAAGCACTTTGAAGTTGACATGGGTTGATCATTCGATGCATCTTTATTAGATAACTTCTTTGGTCTACCACGATTTTTCTTTGGTTCTATGCTTGAAACCTAATTACTTTGATTGTTTGAATTTATAAAATTTTCAGTCCCTATTTCTCTTGCTCTTTTTTTATTTTTCATTCTTGACATTTCACTACATCATAGACAAAAACAACATTAGGGAAAATTTGGACTCAAATTGGGCCCTTCACATTCTCTCTCAACAAAAATGGGCTCATGGTGAAGTTTTTTCAAATCAACTTAGAAGTGAGCAGAGTTTGGACACTTGAAATCTCCTCTTCGAGACCTTTCCAATGATATAGTGACTTCTTGAATATGCAAAATTACCCATCGTGCTATATATCATTGGAAAGCTCTTGAAGAGTAGATTCCAAATGTCCAAACTCCGCTCTTTTCTGAGTTGATTTGTAAAAATTTCACCATAAACCCATTTTTGTAGAGAGACAATGTGTATAAATCCTTAAAGGGCCCAATTTGAGTCCAAATTTTTTCTAATATAAAGAATATGTTAAAAATTTTCTTTTACAAAGAAATAGGAATACATATTTATGTAAACACTAATAAATGCTTTTTCTGATTTCATGCAGCATAAAAATATTTTTAAAAATGGTGACAGAACAACATACTAGATTAAATCTAAAATAGTGCATAGGTTTTTGGCATGCTTCAAATGCTTGTTATTATGATCACGTGAGGTGCCTTGATGACCTTCGCCTTCAATCCAGTCGGCTCGTTATTCTGATTGCACAAGACACCTTAAGTCAAAATGATCCTTTTTATTTTTGGTAGATGCCTTGTCGCTTAATTAGTGATAATGCAATCGGCTGCTATGTGCACATTAATTAAAATCTTGATTAAGGATGGGCATATGCATCAGGAGGTTTGCCATGGTTTGAGGATCCAACCCAAAAACAACACAACTTGTGCTAGTTGATCTGCGCACCTCTAAGGTGAAACAGAGGTTACAAAAAAACCTTAATTTCAATTTTCGCTCAAAGATTTAAAAAAACCATCAACTAATTAATTAGTCTCTCTGTAAAGGCCAAGCAAATGTAGACGTCATTTCATTTCTTTGATTAAGGTTAAAAAAACCTTAATTTTACTTTTCGTTGAGAGTTTTTTTTTTACATCAACTAATTAATCGAATTTCTTTTTTCACTCATTGTGGCCCCTATTGATTCACTTCTTTATTATTAATGCTACACCAGCCTCGTCTCTAAATCACACGGTGCATTTAAGAGGGGGTTCAAGTGGGATCGACGGCGGCTGAGGGGGCCCGATTTTGGACGGGGCCGATCCGGGCCGTTGGATCCCCGAAAGTAAACTAGGGCCGAAAAAAAACTCGGCCTGCGAAGTAAACTAGGGATCCTAGTTTACTTCGCAGGCCGAGTTTTTTTTTTGTAGGATCCCTAGTTTACTTCGCAGGCCGAGTTTTTTTTGTCGGGGGCTTGCCAAATTGCCTAGTTTACTCCAGTGTCCGAGTTTGGACTTATAATTTTTTTGCCTAAGTCTCAAATTGCAAAAGAATGATTTGAACCCACGACGTGCCGCTAGAGCGGCCATAGTCTTACCATTAGGCTATAATTTCTGCTAGCTAGTGTGTTCGGCCTTTATTAATATATGTGCGTGGTAGCCCTAGTTTACTTTCGGACCCTAGTTTACTTTCGGGGATCCGACGGCTCAATTCACCCCGCCCAAAATCGGCCCCTCACCCGTAGATCCCACTTGGGGGGCCTCTTTAAGACACCGTGCCATATAGACCCAAGGCTACACCAGTCCTCAACCCACGCATTGCTGTGGTATGTAAAAGGAAGGCGAAGCGACCTGAGCAATGAAGCGTTTGAATTTTTTTTAAAAGAAGACTCATTGTAATTAGCGAGCAGATTGCTCCACATTCGAGGATTTCTCTCCTCAAAGTTGTCCATGGTTAACATTATAGTTAAATAATGTTGACTTTTACAAGTGGACGATCTTCTGAACAGCAATATGCGGCTGATGTGGGTGGCGTAGATCTTCTACGGTGAGAAGCCAACGATCTGCTCGAGATGCACAACAGAGACTCTTGACATGTAGTAGCAGCTGAGAGCGGAATCAAAAGAGATCAGCAAAAATCTGTCTCTTCCGTGCGTGTGAGGCGGCAAATCGATGATCATTCTTTTCTCTATGTGAGAGGTGATCAACAAGCTACCGCTTTGTGGGCAGCAGTGGCACTGTAGCAAGGGAGCTGATCGATCTCTTCTCTATCGAAAGGTGCACTTCGATTCTCTCTCTCTCTCTCTCTCTCTCTCTCTCTGTGTGTGCAGCACTGAGCTGTGCAAGCACTGGCACTGCAGCAAGGGAGCTGATCGATGCTATCGAAAGCTGCACTTCGATTCTCCCTCTGTGCAGGACTGAGCTGTGGAGCTTTGAAACAAGCACTGGCACTGTAGCAAGGGAGCTGATCGATCTCTTCTCTGTGTGTGGCGCTACTGGGACACCCCTTGTGTAGCGCGCAGAGCCAAAGACGCTGGCTTCGAAGAGTACACGTGGAGGATGCAGCAAATCGGTGAAACACCTCAAAAAAATGATGGGTAACCCCTTGCATCCAAGGAAAAAATTGAGCCTAATCTTCCCAAATTGCCTAAACACTCGCCCAAATTTTGGTCAATTTGAAGGATTTGACCTTTAGAGCATTTTTCGAAAACATTCTTCCTATTTTCTATAATTTTAGATTTATGTAGGAGGAATAATCGCCATCCAACCTACACTTATATATTCATGAAAACGTCTTATTTTTTACCCTGAAGTTGCATCTGTGCTGGTAGAGCAATGTGTTCTCATTTTCTTTGCAGCAGTGATTTAAAGTTTTAGAAAATAGGTTTTAAAAGACAAGGTTTGTGGGCATTTCTTCGATAGCATTTTCTAATGCGTTTTAAAAATGCCTAAGCCAAATGAAGTTGGTGATTGAGTAAATTATAAACCACCTCTAAAACTCGTAAAACCATCACTAAAAAATTATCTACATCTCATAGTTTTCACTATACAAAAGCACTTGGGTTCTCAAAATAAGTAAAAACATGCACTTATATAGTGAAGGTTATTTTAGTGAGAGCAGTATGTAGTGTTTTTCATTATACGAGAGACGTTCAAGCTTTCGCCTTTGTGCTTATGAGAACTCCATCATCTCTATATTATAGTTATGTTGTTATGAGACAGACATCCTAGTGTGGGTGTGTAGCCATAGTATGCGAAAATGGTCAATATCATGGGGTCCTTTTTAGATAAGACATAAAAGTTTGATGGTACTCGATATCATACCTAGTGTATTAAAATGAGAATGGGTAGATAATTGATAGGGATCTTTGGAATATTATGGATGGGACTGAGAGAAGGCCACTTGTAAGAAATCCAAACTTCATGTTTAAGTAGGACACAATAGATTCAAGGACTTTGTCTTTCATAATGCATGGGTTAAATGATAATTAGATACACCATGTGAGCTAAGCTAGAAGCTCAAATGAAGCTTAGGCATGATTAAAATCAATCTTTAGTGAGACAAACATAGTCGCTAGGTTATAGAAACTCTATAGGCTATAGAAAGATGATAAACTACCTACCCACCTTAGAGACTATCTTAATCGAGCTGGTGTATAACTTGGCATCTAACACCAGCTTAATAGAGTTGGTGTTGTAATTAGCGAGGAGGAAGTAGCGTTTGTTCTTCTCTCTAGAATGCCCTCTTCATATGAACAACGTGTTTTCGTTCTAGCCAATTAGCTAAATCTCACTCTTAACTTTGTCTCTTCATCACTCATCATGGAGGAGACTAGAATAGAGGCTAGCAAATCCCCTATCTCTCCAAATGTGGATGAGCAAATGTATGTAGTAGGAGAGAAGAAGAAGAAGGCTCTAAGAACACGGTTTTAGTGTAAAAAGAAAGGGAAAGTGTTACATAAGGAAGAAGAATGATGCCGAATGCAAATAGAAGACCAAAGATAAGGATCCAAAAAAGGCAACAGACGAGACCAACACTATCATTGAAGTTGATTATGTGTTTTAAAGTATGTGTTCCTACCTTATTATTGCTTGTGGATACCATTATTTTGTAATTCGTAGTGGATACATTTATCATTGAACTTGACTATGTGTTTCTACCTTATTATCGTTTGTGGATACCTTTATTTTGTAATCCTTATTGGATATCTTTTTAGCCAGTGGACATTTTCATTTTACACTATAAGCGTGTGCGTTCTCAAATCTTACATCTTGCAAGATATGTATGTAGATCAAGAGAGGTTGTTAGTTTATGTGATCCACATCTATACCTTAGATGTACCTTATGGTGTAATGTCACATTAATCCTTAGTGTATTATTAGAAAAAGGTCTTAATATATAAGGTTCTTGTGTTAGGCTAGAATGGAGACAAATTAGGGGTTCGGTTGCTTTCCTAGGTGGCATGGTGCCTAGCGCACGGAGGCCTATAAGGTCAATCGTGGGCCAGTGGAGGCTGCATCTGAGCCGTTCAATCACCGTGCATTAAAATAGGAGAATGCTGTAGGATGCTAACAAGTCACCTCATGGAATCCCCACATCCAACCACTGCATTCATGACTGAAGAATTCACCTGCATCCCTCAAAAGTATAAAATTTAGTTCTTGGTGCATACACAAAGCATAGTTAACCCTTGGATAATCCAGCGGTTGTCCCACTAGTAATATAGTATATGAGAAGCTTATGCGATTCAATTAAGGGTTACACTAACCTGCAAAAAATTAAGCGGTAGCAATATTAAATAAAGAGAAATAGAGATTAGAGAGTCCAAGAAAATCTCATCAATAACTTAATTAAACTAAGCTCACGATCTCGTGATTAAAAGATACAAGTGGACTTGCAAGTGGAAAAATATACATGGAAGCTCAAAAATTGCTTTTATGAAATATTTTAGAAGCATACAAATGTAGTTACCCTCTATCACTTAATAAAGTGACAACACCTCTTGCTTGAAGGTTACATGCATAAGAAGACCATAAATTAGTCTTCTTAATTTATTGCTTAGATCAGAGAGGGGAGGTTTAAATCCGACCCTCCAAAAAAGAAAAAGAAAAAGAAAAAAACAGGAATAAGAGTTTCTAGAAAGATCACGGAGAAGATGATGGTATGATCATCAGAAGGGTTTAGGCAAGAAGGCCCCATGGGATGAAGTACTGTGGTTCTCACTCTTAATTATGAGAGGCTGATCACACTTAGTGTTATTGAAAGCCTCCAATCTAGCATCATAGAATTGAGCAGATGCAAGGGGTGGCAATATTGGAGAGGATTGGGGGAGATGGTGATGTTCAATGGCAGATTTAGAAGCTAATATACTTCTAAAACCATGATTACTAGCATCATTAAGAGGGTGATTAGTATTGACATCATGATGATTAGCAACAATATTAACAGTATCTTGGCACTCTGGGTGGGCCTTCTTGTGGGCCACTAAATTACATTTGAAGGCAAATTTCATACCGCATTTGCATCCGATGGGCTCACCACAAAGCTTTTCATGGTCTCTGAGATCAACTTCAATGTAGAATCTCTTACCACATTTCCTGCAAGCATGCATTTTCTCACCTTCACTGTGTTTCCTTCCAAAGTGCCTCCTTAACTCGTAGAGCCCAACAAAGGTTTTCCTGCAGAGAGGGCACCTTGATGGTATCTTCTTGTTGTGTCCGGCCTTTGATGAGCTTGCCGGCATGCTTAAAAGGCTGTTCCTGCGTTGCTTGCACACCTCTGTCCCCGGATAATGCGTCTTATAGTGCATCTTCATGGTTTGTGGATTTTTAAACGTCTTGTTGCACCCCTCGTAGCTGCATGTAAACGGTCTCCTATTTCGAATCAGATCCACTGGCACCACTGTCGCCAGCATCTGATCGCCTTCATCACCCTCTTTATCAGCTTGATTAGAAGTTAAACTCACATTTGGGTTATCACAGAACACCGCATTATATCTAATCTCTTTGTCATTAGCAAGATAATCAACCCCTGATTTTCCCTTAATCGGAGATCTAGGAGGAGATAATATCGACTTTATCGTTGTCACCAAATTTGGATGCATTGTAGGGGGCCTCACAAATGCAGCCTGCTGATGATCTCCACCTGCTAAAATAGCCTCCTGTTGTGCTAGATTGAAGATGAAAGTGCTGCTAGCTGGCTGACTAAATGGGAATACCTGAGAAGAGGGTCCTGCTAAACAAGTAGAAAAGCTGCTGATTTCGTCGCCAAAGAGGTGACCATGATTAGTTGGAAAATTAGCAGAAGACGGAAGGAGGGCCTCATGATCTTCGCGAGGCAGGAGCGATGACGGCAGGTTGAAGTGAAAGATGGAACCTGCTGAGGAGCTGTTATCATCCATGGCGACGATAATCACTTGCTAATGCTACATAATACAGCTGAAGAATTGCAGAATATGCTCTTAAACCTAAGATAATTACAGGTTTATCTGGCTGAGGTTGCATGTTATGGCAGTTAATCTCAATGATTGATCACTTGCTACTGCTACATACTGGAGCTTAACACGCTCCGTAATCCAGAGGTAATTGCATGCTATTGTTAATCTCAGAAATGGAGATTATTTTACAGAGCTTAATCACCTCACTGCAGCTCACTATAACGCGCTTTTATCTACTAGAGGTGAGACGTCGCCATGAGTGGGTCGCAGGAAAAGCTATGGCGAATATTGTATGCAGGACAAGGCTCGGAGTAATGTAAATTGCAGGGAAGCTGGTCAACTAACTAATCTATGAACTGAAAGAGGTAATGGAGTTTTTTTTGCCGGTGCGAGAGATCAGGAGGGCGCGCTACCTACAGACAAATTATCTGCATTGAAGCTGATACAGAGGCGAGACTCCACGTGGTGATGACATGGCCACATTGCTGCAAGGGAGAGTGCCGGCGTGGACATGAGATGGCAACAAGCATACCATTCGTTTTCCACGTATCAATCCACGTAGCAATGCAACACCGTATCTTCGTCTTCTCCTAACCGTTTTTAACATTACCTACCTTACTTATGTGGCAACGCGACTCTATTTAATCACCCACCATTAGAAAAGCCTTACTACTTTTGCCTTAAATCCAGCCACTAATTAACTCATTCAGCATTTGCG
Source organism: Cibotium barometz (assembly GCF_041138505.1). Taxonomy (NCBI): domain Eukaryota; kingdom Viridiplantae; phylum Streptophyta; class Polypodiopsida; order Cyatheales; family Cibotiaceae; genus Cibotium; species Cibotium barometz. The sequence goes on along the minus strand of NC_141053.1, from coordinate 28,676,808 downwards.
AAGGTTTCTCTTACATTGCTTTCTTCTCCTTGATGAATGGCTTGATATATAACTTAAACAAACATTAAACTCACAACAACCTCTTTATAAAACACCCACCCTTTTTTGAATTCCAACACACACACACACACACACAAAACAAAACATGTATGAAGGGCGAGAAACACTAAAGGGGGAAACTTGAAACAAAGGCATGAGAGAGATAATAACAGAGGAAAGAGTAGAAAAAAGGAGAAAAAGGGGGCCCATTGTGGAGACATTGTTAGCTTTATTAAGTATTGTGTATGTATAGGCCTTAGGAAAGAAACAAGCCCATAAAAAATGATAATTGAGAGTTCAACAATAAACTTGACATAGTGTAAAAGTGAGAGTTTTGGGGCGTCACAACCTTGAGTTCTTACCCATGTTTGATTTAAGGGGGACTTTTTTATCACCTCAATTTGTAAGATTGTCCAATCTTGTTTTTTTATCATGTTCATTATCCACATCATGCGTAACTTTAAGTATTTAGTTATTAGGGGAATGTTGACTGGACTATTTGGGAATGTAATAAATCAACAAAGATGTTGTTTCTCTAATAAGCTAATAAAATCATCAAAGATGCTACTTCTCTAATAAGCTAACAACAAAGACATCTTGCAGTAGCACGGCGTTGAGAGAGGGAGAGGACTGTAGTAGCAACTTATGGGACTCGTGAGCTCTCGAGTACACCAGCACCAACTTATAATCTTGCCTTTAAGATAGACCTCCTTGTAGAGATTCCACAATCCTCGCCACAACAGTCGGCACAACATCCTCGACGTGCATAACATTCTCGATGTGCACATCAACCGCCAGTCAAAGATGACAATATTGATTGGGTGCCTGTTATAGTGACTAAACTTAGACTAGTTGAGTTAGTTCACTTACATTGTACTTAGATTTATTGCCACTGACTAACCTCAAACTAGCTGGGGTAGCTCATTTACATTGTACTTTAATCTATTGGAACAGTGACTAAATCTAGAGTACCTGGGTTAGCTCACATTCTGATGTACTTAATTGATGTTTATATTTTACGAGCTACGTCTTTATTGAGAGTCATTGCATTTTAGTTGATGTTCATGGTTTATGGATTTTTCTTTGCACTTTGGCTATCATATTGTCTGTTGAAAATCTCGCTCTTCCCCATGCCAAGCCCATGCCATCATACCCAAACATCGTTCGATGGTGACTTGAAACTTTACGAGCATGTGGAAGGGGTCCCTCCCCACATGCTCCAAAAGTTTAATCACCATCATCCATGGCATGACGAAGAGCGGGATTTTCCATGGCCTCTCGGGCACTACAAGACTTGAAAATTGCACACTTAGTTCTACTTGATATACGAAACATCATCCGATGGTGACCAAACTTTGTAAGCATGTAGGAGGGGTCCCCCCCATGAACCCTTCCCACATGCTCGCAAAGTTTGGTCACCAGTGGGGACGATGTTTGGTATATCAAGTAGCAATTGGTGTGCAATTTTCAAGTCTCTAGTGCTCGAGAGGCCATAGAAAATCCATCTCTTTACCATGCCATCGTACGCAAACATTGTCTGATGATGACCAAACTTTGCGAGCGTGTGGGGGGATCACAAAGTTTGGTCCCTCGGACGATGTTTGGTATACCAAGTAGTGCCCAGTGTGCAATTTTCAAGTCTCTTAGTTCCCGAAAGGCTGTGGAAAATCTTGCTCTTCACCATGCCATCGTACCTAAACATCATCCGATGGTGACCAAACTTTGTGAGCATATGGGATGGGTCCCCCATACATGCTAGACCCCTCCTACATGCTTGCAAAGTTTGGTCACCATAATCGAACGATGTTTGGTATATCAAGTAGTGCCCAGTGTGCAATTCTCAAGTTTCTTAGTTCTCAAGAGGCCATGGAAAACCCCAATCTTCACCATCCACATGTACGCAAACATCATCCGATGGTGAACAAACTTTGTGAGTAATGTGGGGTGGTCCCCCCCCATATGCTCGCAAACTTTGGTCACCAACCATTGGACGATGTTAGGTGTATCAAGTAGAGCCCAATGTGCAATTTTCAAGTTTCTTAGTGCCCGAGAGGCCATGGGAAATCCCGCTCTTCACCATGCCATTGTACCCAAACATTGTCCAATGTGACAAAACTTTGCAAGCACATGCTCGCAAAGTTTGGTCACCATCGAACAATGTTTAGTATATCAAGTAGCACCTAGTGTGAAATTTTCAAGTCTTTTAGTATCCAAGAGGCCATGGAAAATCCTTCTCTTCACCATGCTATCGTACCCAAACATCGTCCAATGGTGACCAAACTTTGCAAGCATGTGCCACCCTACATGCTTGTAAAGTTTGATCATCATCATCAGATGATGTTTGGTATATCAAGTAGCGCTGAGTGTGCAATTTTCAAGTCTCTTAGTGCCCAAGAGGCCATGGAAAATCCCGCTCTTTGCCACGCCATTGTACCCAAACATCATCCGATGGGTGACCAAACTTTGCGAGCATGTGGGGGGGGACCCCACATGCTTGCAAAGTTTGGTTGCTATCGGAAGATTTTTGGTATATCAAGTAGCATCCAGTGTGCAATTTTCAAGTCTCTAAATGCTTGAGAGGCCATGGAAAGCCCCACGCTTCACCGTACCATCATACCCAAACATCGTTATGGTGACCAAGCTTTGTGACATTGTGAAAGGGTACCCCCCACATGCTTACACATTTTGGTCACCATCGGACAATGTTTAGTATATCAAGTAGTGCCCAGTGCATGATTTTTCAGTGTCTTAGTGCCTGAGAGGCCATAGAAAATCCCACTCTTTACCATGTCATCGTACCCAAACATCGTCCCCGTGGTGAATCAAACTTAGTGAGCATGTGGGGGGGCATCTCTCTACATGCTTGCAAAGTTTGGTCACCCCCATCGAACGATGTTTGGTATATCAAGTAGGGCCCACAAGTATATGAAATCTTAAAACAAAGTTGGTATACAAAATAAAAGAGACACTTAGATGGAGCCATTATCAGTAGAATATAATGAATCATTAAGATCAACTACAATGATAAATTACAAAGAAAGAATCAAGATCAACAGTATTGATAAAGTATAAAGACATCATTAAGGTAGAAGAATGTGAACATGAGTAAATATGAAATGCCTCTAAAGGTATAATCATGAAATGATTATAATCATGTGAACATGAGCAAATATAAAATGCCTCTAAAGCTATAATCATGAAATGAATAAAAGTACTAAGATGAAAGTAGACTCTCTATCAAGATAGAGATCTAGTCATCAACACCCTCTTTAGCTCTCAAATTCTCTAGAATGCTCTCATGGTCATCCACTCAAACCTAAAAACATGGGCAAGATATGTGTTTTTGACTCTGTACTCAATTAAGAGTGAGCCTAATAGCAAGCACCTTGCACTCGAACACGTTGGGCTGATTGATCAAAGCATTAAGAATGCATGGCTGTAATGAAGGCGTGAGGTCTTTGAAATAGGATTGGACGATTATGTGGGCACGGTGATGTGCCCCCGACTTTGATAGGTCTTTTCTATCAACAATATGGACACCCAAAGGAGGGGGGTGGGTTCTTGTGGAAGAGAAGGGGTTCTTGAGAAGGAGGAAGGGCAGGTTCATGTGGATTATCTAAACTAAGGGATAGTGGTGGAGACGAGGGCAGAGGGAGAGGAAGAGAAGTAGCAAGGCTTAGATCATCGCACTAGTAGAAGGTGCTGGTCATTGATGTGCTCTCCACTCTCTCTTTCTCTCATGAGCTACACTTTTGTGCGCTTTTGCCGCACAGGTCGTAGCTGGGGACTTGCCGAACACCGTATGCGAGCCACGAATGGCTGCAAGCATACAACCAGGAAGGCAAGCTCAAAACAGAATGCAAAAGGTGTGTCACTCACCGCTTAACTGCCGCCTTGAAGGATTCCCGCGTCTCGCAGCCGTGAAGGAGGAGCTGCCGTCGACGCTCTACCGCCTCTCCGCCGCCTTGCCGTGCCGCTACACAGTGCGCTCGATCGCTCTCTCACTCTCTCACTCTCTCTCTCTCTCTCTCACACGCAGGAGAAGGAAAACAAGGAGATAAGGCAAGAGCACTCTTCTATTCACAACACATGAGAATGAGGATTTTAGGGTTACATTTGACTCTTATAGGTGACTTGGCCGTTCACACTTGGGCGCCCATATATGGCCGGCCGACCCTAACCCTTATCCTACTGATATCCAAGGTGCGCCTCTCATCGGCGATCACCCAATCCCTTCATCCTTAACATATGGTGCCGACAAGCCCGACCCATGACTCATAATATTTAAATTAATGACGTAAAACATAGTACGACTCAATGTCCGCCATGGGTTAACATGCCCCCCTTCCTGATGTAGATTCCGTCCTCGGAAGCTATGGTATGGTAAGCTCGATAGGGTTGTTGTGGTTGACCGTCTGCAAAACAGGGAAAAGAGTGAAAGTATGCTGGAATTCAAAAGATATAAAGTGTATAAATTCAAGCATGTTAGACCACAATGGATATTGCTTATGAGAACTTAGTTTAAGGGTCACATGAATGAGCTAGTGTAGCAAATTAATAGGAGTTTAAAATTATTGAAAGGAATTCAAGAGTTAGCAAGGTGTCAAAGGTTAATCAAGGTTTATATAACTGGCCTAAGTCAAGGAAAATAACCAAGCTTAATAAATAAACAGATGACCACACTGTGTCTACTCTAAGAACAAGTTAATACCACGCGTCTAGGGACACAAGAAACATTAGAGTTACAGGAGCCTTTTGCCTTTATTTTTTTATGCACGTGACAATTTTTATACACAATGGCGACCTTCCTAAGGCAAAACTAACATCGATCCTGGTACCATGTTTAACACAAGGCATTATCCAGGAATCTATTAGCTCACTTTAGGCAAGGCTACCCCCTACCAACCAAGGCATCGGTCTGGAGTAGAATACTCCTCGCCTACCAAGTATTAATAAGGCGATAAGCCAACATTAAAGCACATTATAGACTTGTATTGCCATTTATTGTAGGCGTTTTTTTTTTAAATAAAGTTTCTTTTGATCTTCGCTCCTGAACTAAAATGTGTTCTTACATCCTTTCGACAAGGGGTAAAAGCTATGTCCTAGAGGTCAACACACACACAGCCAGGTGTTCAAACATTAAGATGGTTTGACCCTAGACCTAAGACAATCGTATTCCAAGGTTAACTAAAGACGTCATGCTGCCTAGGAATATTTCCAATAAAGTTAAGCTCATTAATGATTTACACTAGCATGCAAGCAACTTCAAAAACTAAGTAGTACATTGACAATTTCCATGTGGTCATGCCTTATAGTTTAGGAAATTAATTGAACAGTAAAAACGGAAGAGAGTGGGTATGGAAGAATTACACCTGTAGTTGGAGATCTCCTTGATTTGACAAGACAGCTTACAATTTGATGTAGATATATTTTGATGAACGTTGCGGCAGTCTCAGGACTTGAAAGCGAACCCACCTCAAACTTTTTAACCTGTACAATCAACTAACAAGCACTATACCTCGAGAGGCACATCAGTGTGGAAAATCAAAGACTCTTTTAAAGAATGTAAACTAGAAAAAACTAGAAAACACTAACCTACCTACCAGTCACCACACTACTACTGAGGATACGGTAAGAGGATGTTGTAGAGTCCTAGCTCTAGCCCTAAGGCTAAGCCTCTATCCGCATCATCCAAATAAATAAAATCAACCTCAGTAGTGCCATGAGTTTCATCCCTCCATTCATCATTGTCAGATATTTCCTTTTCATTTTCCCATCCACATAGACTCATCAAGAATATAACCATGCGAGGATAGTCATCTTGTGGAAAAGGAAAGCATTGGGCTACCGGGGATATGTCCTCTACGGAGTAGGGGTCAGTCATGGTCAATAGGTGAATTAGCCATTCTAATTCCTCAACATTTTCCTCTCTGGCTAGTATATCTATATGATCCCATTCAGTTTCAATTACAGGATAGCACATGTGGAATATCTGAGAAAGGTACAGATGATACCTCTCACCAAAGGTAGGAGTGGATGAAGTGTATGATGATCGGGCATCTGCCATATCTACAAACACAGATATAGCATCAATAGGTTTAGACAGGTCAATCTAGTTCTTGATTGTATACGGATATTTCTCTTGTTTTGTGCTCTTGCTCTTTTTACTATTTTTTGTTTTTCTTTTCTTTTTTTCTTTTTTTTTAAATGTATGAAGCTATATATATACATCCCCTTGAATTTGACAATTACATGGTCAGGGGAGAAGGCTAAGGAGGAAGCATTAGAATGTCGAGCGTGAGTACATGCTCCCCCTTTCCTTGGGTAGATCATATTATTTGCAATGATGTTGCAGCCTCTTGGAACCAATTTGTCCAGCGGGTCATAGGTTGTGATGTGGGCAGATAGCTTTTTATGACCCTTGTGGCCACATCCAATTGTAGAGATGGTAGGGTACGCTCCCATTGACGAATGGAGGAAATGGTTTCCGACGATACTATTACAAGGGGAGACGTAGACTCATCGGTTTTTTGTTGGGTGTTGGCAAGAGTAGGTGTAGAGCATGTAGAAACTTCTATATCAGCGTGTGCCTGGCATGAGGAGCTAGAAGCTTCATGTGGCTCCCCCCTTCCTGAGCTAGGTGGTAATGATCGATATCGTTTGGGAATCCAAACTAACTCTGGAAGAAGTGGTGCGGAGCACTCTGTTACCTTTCCCTTACCACGATCTTGAATTATCGTTGGGGTGGCAACAATTGGTTTGCAAGGTTTCACAGGTGATGTAGAGGGATTCAGCTTATGTTTAGGGACCCAAATCTGGTCATTTCCCTCGTAGTACCCTTGGGCTACTAGTAATTTTTTAGGGATCCATCGTGATGTTACATTGCCCTTTCTCGGGTGGGTAGCTGCTTTCCTTTTACGAGGCTTCTTGGTGGCTGAACGAGATTGAGCAGGGGAAGTAGCTATTAACGAAGCTTTTGGGACCCATTTGTATGTGTTTTTTGGCATAGTAAGCGAAGCTTTAGGGACCACCTTGCCTGTTTCCACTCTTGGCGTTGGAGCGTTAGAGGGGTGGCAAACAATCAAAGATGGTTTTGCCACTGGACTTGGTGATTTTTCGTTATCCATAATTTTGTCCAGAGTGGATGGCTTAGGAGCGAGATTTTGAGCGGTCAGACCTAGTGTTGGTTCTTGCGTCGTGACTCGTCTGGTTGCCCAATCGATATTGCATTTGGTGGCCATCATCCATTTGCGCCCTAAGTTTACAGTCCCTTCCATGGTACCAGCAGGCATAACCAAAAAGCTTTGAATTATGGTTCCCTTGTCCTAAGCAACCGGAGTGTGCAAAATTCCTGAGACAGGGGTTTTCTTCTTGTTGATTCCTTGAACTTGGATAGAACTTTTGGTTAAAGGTGGTTTTCCCAGTTGACACCACACGCCATATGATAGCAAATTGTGTTGAGCTCCTGTATCCAATAATGCATTATACAACACCTCCCCGTAAGGACTCCGTAACTCAATTGGGTATCTTAGAGGTGGGTCAGATTCCAGTGCATCCTCCTCTGCTTCCTCGAAAAATACTTGCGTAATTCCCAAGTTGGCTTCTCGTTGTCCCCTAGCACGCTGTTGACGTTCTTTGGCTTCGACTCTCGCTTGTATCTTTTTAAGCTCAGCTTGTTCTTTAGCTGCCTTCTTTTGATGGATTGCATGTAACTCCTCCTGGCTCAGGGGGTCATAGTATCGTTTGAATTTACTCCCATTAAGGAATCCAATGGTTTCAACTCCGTCGAGAGTCTCCACTCTGATGGTACCTTGCGGGGTGATTTCACATACTCTATATGGTCCCTTACCAGCATATTTGAGCTTCTTCTTTTCATTTCGCACTCCATACATCAGGACTTTATCCCCAACCTTGATGTCCTTGTCCTTTAGATGGCGATCAAACCATTTTTTCCTTCTATCCTTCTCCACAAGGGCATTGTATACAGCCAATTGTCTTTCTTCGTTTAGCCGCTCAAGGATATACAGACGCTCTGCTAAGGGATTACCATCCCATCCCTCTTGAGTAGCAACACGAAGACTAGGAATGACAAATTCCCACGGCATGACTGCTTCTTGGCCATATACCATTTTGAATGGTGTGCAATTAATAGCCACTTTGTACGCAGTACGATAGGCCCATAAAGCTGTCGTAAGCTTTAGATCCCAATCCGTGCGATGAGCTTCAACTGTCTTTGTCAAAATAGAGATTAAAGTCTTGTTGGTACTCTCGGCTTGGCCATTCGCTTGCGGATAGTAAGGAGTAGATTTATGATGGGATATCATGAAATTTGTTGTGAGCTCCTTAATCACTTCATTTATAAAATGCGTACCATTGTCGCTCACAAGTTCCAAAGGACAACCGAATCATGTGATTATATTTTCAAAGAGGAACTTGGCTGTTGTCCTCGCATCTGCCTTACGTGTCGCTTTCGCTTCAGCCCATTTGGTCATATAGTCAGTGGCCACAATAATATAGCGAGATTGTGTGTTTCGGGCCGCTGGACTAATTGGACCTACAAAGTCTAAACCCCACTTTTCAAATGGTTGGTTTACTTTGATTGGATGTAGGGGCATTTGATCTTTCCTCTGGGGTTTCTTATATCGTTGGCATTCATCGCAACCCTTCACAAAGAGTGATGCAGCTTGGAACATAATGGGCCACCAATACCCTGATTGTAAGATCTTTCGCGCAGTTAAGTCTCTTGAGAAGTGACCACCGGCTACGCCCATATGTGCCTCTTGTAAAATGTATAGATACTCATCCTCTCGGGCACAACGCCTAAGAACGTCATCCTTTCCTCTTTTATAAAGAGTCCCAGCTATCAGGCAATAGGGTTCGCATTCTTTGATCAGCTTTCGAGCTAGGTCTTTACGAAGCTCCTTGGGTGGAAAGCCATTAACCAAAAAGTTAACAATCTTCTCACTCCATTCAGGCATTGTCTCCACCATGAACAGGGAGGTGTCAGGTAAGTCATCATCAACCCCCGTAGGAGCCTCACCATTAGGTATGCGAGACAAATGATCAGTCATAACATGTTTTTTGCCAGGTCTCACAACAACAGTGAAATCAAACTCAAGAAGAATCAATAACCATCGTGTGATTCTTCCTGTGGAGCATGGTTTGTTTGCCAGATACAGCAATGCTTGATGATCCACATAGAAAACAAACTTGGTGGCAAGGAGGTAATAACGAAATTTCCTTACTGCATATATCATTGCCAACCCTTCTCGCTCCGTAGTGGTGTAGTTCATCTCAGCATCGTTCAATTGGCGACTGGCAAAGCTAATGGGGTAGTCTAGCTTGTGTTCTCCAGGTTGAGTTAACACACACCCAATAGCAAAGTTTGATGCATCAATATGCACATGGAAGAGTAAATCCCAGTTAGGCATTCTCAAGATTGGAGCACTCGCCAAGGCCTTCTTTAATAGCTCATAGGCACGGTCACATTCTTCGGTCCAAATAAACTCGATGAGAAGCTTATACAATGGTCGAGCTATCTCGGCGAAGAATAGAATAAACCTTCGATAATAACCAACGTGGCCCATAAAGCGTTGGATTCCCTTGTAGTTGGTGGGTGGTGGCAATTCCAGAATGACCTTGATTTTACTCTCGTCAGTGGAAATCCCATTTTTAGACACTATATGCCCTAAGATAACTCCGTGTTTAACCCAGAATTGGCATTTGAAAGGATTCAAGGAGATGTGATATAATCTACACCTTTCAAATATTTTTCGTAAACACATCAAGTGCTCGTCCCACGAGGAATGAACACAAAGATCATCTAAGAAAGCTTCACAGAAGTCCCTTAGATATTCCTTAAAGGTCGTGTTTATCAATCGTTGGAATGTTGCAGGTGCATTGGTCAAGCCAAAGGCCATGACGCGAAAGGCAAACACTCCAAACTCCGTGAATAAATGCTGTTTTAGCTTAGTCCTCGACTGCAATTGTGATCTGATTGTAACCCGAGTACCCATCTAAAAAGCTATATGCCTCCTTGCCTGCCACTCTTTCAAGCACATGTTCAGAATATGGCAAGGGGTAATGATCCCTTCTGGTGGCTGCATTAACCTTTTTGAGATCAACGCACACTCTGAGTTTCCCATTCTTCTTTGGTACAATGACTATCGGAGAAACCCATTCTGAGTGCTCAATAGGGTATATGAATCCACATTTTACAAGCTTTTCAATTTCATCTTGTACAATCTTTGCGTACTTAGGATTCATTGGGTAGGGACGTTGCTGGACTGGTTTAGCAGTGCTAATCATTGGGATCGTGTGTTGCACCACCGAGGGTGGAACACCCTTCATATCATGATATGTCCAGGCAAATATGTCCTTGAATTCTTTAAGAAGCTTCGTAAGTGCAGCTTCTTCTGCCTTGGTGACGTCTTGAGCAATAAAAATGGGTTTAGACTCCTCACCTGGATCTGCTAAGTCTATCTCCTTAACTACCGCAGGGCCATCGTAGACACCGCTACTCCCATTGGTAGGCGTTCGTTGGGCTTTTGTGTAGACCACTTTACGTTCCCCTGTGGTGAATGATTTGAAATGCTCGGGTGCGGGGTGTAAGTCTACTGGTTCTTGTTGTGCCAGGCTTTTTTCTTTCAATTCCGCTTCCTTTTGCTGCTGAGCCAACTCTTGGTTTTGCCGCCTTCTTGCAGTACGACTTAGTTTTGGCTTCTCTTCGATTTCTAATTGGGCAACGTCATGAGGTTGCGGAATACACCACATGACACTTTGGAGGTATTGTCCCCAATTATCCGCTATCTTCCGATGAGCGTCAATGGCTCCTACATAACTAAGCCATTCTGCAGTAGATCTTTCCTTGTTTATTGCAGTGCGTACATTAGCTCGATAGCGTTGGCGCTTATGTCTCGTTTTCTTCTTACCAAGTTTTTGATTTTTGTTTCTATCAGATTCGGACTCACTTGGTCGATCTTCACTTTCGGACGGCGAACTGCAGGAGGTCACTGTCCTAGGCCTTGAGCACCTTGCTTCCACATTTGGGTGAATATTTGATTCATCCCTCCCATCAGGCTCAGGGTCAGTTTCTTCTTGAGATTCATACTCAGAGTCGCATTGGTCAGAGTCTTCGCTACTTTCAGTGTCAGTGGAGTTGGCCACTTTCTCGCCATCAAGGGTCAAGTGCATAACACCTATCATGTTTATTGGCACTAACGGTGGCATATCTTGCCCCTCAGGTGTTACCCAACTTGTTCCTCTATTTCCCCATGTGTCTATGGTTGCCGCTAGGTGTACCCAATCCACGTTATCCGACTCAGTCATACCCGGTAGGACATCCATGTAAGGAGAATCTTTCCCATCATCAGTCTCTTTTTTGCATGTATAGCAATACCTTAATGGGGCGGAGTGAACAGTGGTATCTGATCGATTATCAATGATAACCTTGCTTCCTAAAGGATGCGCGCGACCATTCTCAAGATCAACTCGAATGACAGAGTCCTGGAATTGTAGGTAGACATGGTTTTTCGACCAGTCATGCACCATTTGTGCTTCCCTCATGAAAGGACGTCCTAAGATCATTTGATATGACATAGGATGCTTGGAGAAATCCATTACAATGAAGGTATGTTTTACCTTGTATCCCAGGACCTTGATCTTGAGGTCCCTTAACATTCCAATTGGTTTAGCTATGGTTCCATTTGCCATCTTAACCACTATGTTTGTGACTTCGAGGTGAGGTCTTCCCATAGATTCCCAACAGTTTTTAGTCACAATGCTCACTCCAGCACCACCATCAAGGATTCCCTTTAGAATTAATCCCTTGGTAGTAATGGGGAGGGTGGCATTAGATTCGTCCCCTTCAAAGTATTGTCCCAACTTGTTCACAGGTATTTCCACGACCGAGTCTTCATCTAGGTTGGGTTGTAGATCCCAATGTTCCCCTTCATCTTGAAGCGTGTCGGGTCTATCCATATTTGCAAATTGTGGTAGCCCCGCCTTTAGTTCTCCATTGAGAAATGCTCGAAGAGCTAAGAATAGCTCAGGATCTCCATATAATTTGGATATGATCGTGGTTTTGATCTCAGAGGACATGAAATCCATTAGCTTAGACACATTCAACGGTACTTTTCGAGACATCGCCCCTTGACTAGGGACTGGTGAAGATGGAATCACTTCCTCTTCAATGGGGTCAGGCATTCCCTCACTAAACATTCTTTCCAGTAAGAAGGGGTGTTTGCCCACTTCCGGATGTCCTATCCTCACTTCCTTCCCGAATGATACTCGGTATAGCTAACGGTTTATGGTTCCGGTGAGGCTGAACTTGCGTAGGAAACACTGTGTCTGGAATTTTGATTTTTCTCGGGTTTGGCTCCAGTTCTCGTTGTGTTTCTTCCACCAAACCCCTTAAGTGTTGCACTTGTTCAATCTCCTCAACTGGGTTCGGGTAAGTTCCAATCTTTTTCTTGAGGGTTTTTGCCCATGTGGCTTGTCTTGGGGAGTCTCAGTCAGTTTGGGTGGTCGAGAGGGCATTAACTGACTTGGTTGTGGGGCCGAGGAAGTTTCCTTTTGTTTTCCCTTATTCAGGTACTCGCTTGATTCTCCTTCATTGAGCTCCCGAGTGGGTTCCTCCCTTAAGGTAGTGGCTTTGGTCCCCATGGTTTCTATTGAATCAGAATCATCTTCAGGATCATTCATATACACGGGGTCGTCTCTTGTCCCTATGTTAGTCTTTGAACTGGGCTTGGAGCTCGTGGCATTAAGCGATCTCTTTCGCCGTGTTTTCTTTTTCTTTGCCTGAGCGATTGATGCAGTATCCCTCTCTTCAAGAATGTAGTTTTGATTTTGAAGCATTGACCGTGTAACTACATTCGCGGGTACAACAGGTGTGGTTCCTCGTGCTTGGTTGGTGACCTCAACCAAATTCAATGGCGTAATCTTGGGTGCATTAGGATTATGTGGACATTGAGCGATCAAATGATCTATGCCACAACGATTACATGTAAGTACTGGCATTCCCGATGTGCTCCCTTGATTTGGTTGCATTTGAGTAGCGATCTTCTGTAGCCTATTAGGGCACTCCGCTACACGATGCGGTCCACCACACTCATAGTATTGAAGAGGTGGTCTCCTTGCCATGGTATTAAGGTTTTGCCCTCTTGTGGCAAGAGTAGCCGCTTGATATACAGGCTTGACTTGCCCGAAATGATCCTCCATGTAGTACTGGGGAATCATTTCAAATGTATCAATCCCGTATGGAGTAGTAGGGTCTATCTCCTCCTCATAATCCCCACATGCACTATGTGACTCACAACCCATCTGGTTTATTGGGGTAATCCTTGGATGTGGAGGTTGTGGTCCTAGCACTGGCGGTGGTAACGGCACAGACTGGACTACATTCGGATTCCTTGGAACTATGTGCTGTGACGGTTGCTCGACAGGTTGTGCAGGCATTAGCGCGGGTACTTGAGGTGTGTTTGACCAAGCTAGTGGTGCCTGGTTTGCCAACATTCACTTAAGTGTTAGGCAATCTTTAGATTGATGGCCATACTTACCACATGCATTGCAATTCCCATTGAATTTGACTCTGAATGTGGGACATTCACTCGTGCTATGTGGTCCTAAGCACACCGAACACCATTGTTGCTCTCTCCTTGGGTACATATGGCTATTCTGAGGAGCTCGATTACCCCTAAAGTATTCTTGGAGAGCCTTAGTAAGGTCGGTCACAGACATTTCAGATATCTTGGGCTCCTTTGCAATAGGTTTTACCGTCATTGGCTCGTGCCCAGATACTTGCGAACTAACGGATTTTGTCTCCGAAGACACCTTTTTACCTGCAATCATCAAGTTGTCTTCTAACTGGATTGCATTGGCAGTGACTGCTTCCCACGTTGTAAGACCTCTAATGACTAGGCCATTGTAAATGTCCTCGTGGCGCAATCCTCGGATGAATCTATCGAGGAGTTGGTTATTATTGAAGCGTTCATCGGGAGTGTAGCGAGAATTTAGATGCTTCAATCGACTTATAAAGTCTCTCACTGACTCCCCTTCCTCGCGTTCAGCTTTTTGGAGTTGAGATGCTACTCCCCAAAGCACACCCTCACGTATGTATTCCTTCAAGAACAGTCTCTTGAGAGTGGGGTAGTGAGTGCGCTCTTCAACCCTTAAGGTTCGATACCAATCTCCAGCCTTCCCACTCAAGGTTAAGCCTAAGGCTTTACACTTATGCAGCTCATTGTGCTCTTCCAAGGAATCACACACGTGTTCAAAGACTTCAATGTGCTTCCTAACATCCTCATTTTACCACTGAAGTTTGGAGTGAGCTTAGCCACTTGTACTGCCTTGCTTCTAGGTTCTCTCTCATGCATACCCCGCATGTTTTCCGCAATAGATCGTCCGATCGTCTGAGCAAACGCTGCGAGATCACCTAGGTGAGCAGGCATAGCTGGTGGAAGCACTTCTGGGATAGCCTGGCTGATAGGAGTTGGCGTTGGTCTAAGTAGGTTGGCAAATGATGTAGGATATGATATGTGGCTAGGCCTAGCTCCTCTTGGATAAGGGTGGTGATAAGGCGGTCTTGGAGCATACGCCATTGGCATACTAGGAGACGTAGGAGCTACTTGAGCATGAGTAGCGATAGGTACATAGGGTCGATAGGCACTGGCACGCACTGTTGTAGGTACTGTTCCACTAGGTAGCGGTGTCGTACTAACTACAGCGGTAACAGGTGCACTTTCAGCTATGCTCATCATTGGGGTAGGCATTGCGGATTCCCTAATGGAAAGTTGAGCCAAGGTTGGAAAGCTAAAGTTACTACTCGTGGGCTCAACCTGCATTGAGACTCCAGGCGAAACAACATATAAAGGGTCTATGAGACTCATCGAGGGAGTCTCCAATTGTGATAGGGTTGGTTGTTTGGCCTTGCCCGTATCCAAAAACCTCATAGAGCCAGTGGAAACTAGGTCCACTCCCCTATTTTGCCTCTCAATTTGGATAATTCTATGAATAACATCACATATCATGTGTTGTTGCTCCTCTAGATTAGTGGCGCTAGATGTAGATCGTAGGACTTCTAACCAACCTACATGGTATGTGTCACCCGTGTATAGGTCCGTTAGAGTCTCTGTGTGTAGATCATATTCCCAATTTTCATTGAGAAATATCCCATCTAGACTTGGTGTGCCAAACGGTTCTCTTGAAGTGGACGCAATGTCACTTCTTATGGATTGGCTTCTAGGGACCTCTACTTTAGGAAGAGTATCGGAAGGTGGTAGCTCAGTAGGGCCCTCATTAAACGAAGTGGGTAGAATATCCACATGGACACTCTTTGGGAGGGTAGGGTCTACATAAGATGTGAATGGCGAATCCACTACTCCTCCTTCTTCATTTACTTCGCTTGTCGCATGTTCAGAGCGTGTAGCTCTACTAAAAGTCTCTATTAGACGACTAAACATGCTAGATCCAGGTTGTGGGGCCCACACTGGCATGTTTTGGCTTGTCTCCTCAGGGTTCTTGGTAGGGTGCCCTTCCATGGCTTCTGAGTCAGAGGACGAGCTCGGGGGGTCCACCACTAAGAAATCATATGTATCACGTGCGTTCAAGGGATAATAAAAAACCCCCTCTACCTACATGCTATCAACTAATAAAATTACCCCTCTTTCTTAAGGAACCTACGGGTTTTTTTCAAAAGTGTAATAAAAAACCCCCTCTTGTAGATGTAATCCTGTAGGTTTTGTCAATTAAAAAAACCCTCCTGATGAACTCACGTGCTACACTTACATTTTTTTAGGTGCACCCCCCTGGAGGACGAGTCACTATCCACTATTCGTGGATCTTGGGTTGCACTCCCTTGGGTTCCAGCCGAAGGCCAAGATGCCAACGTGGAGGGATGGTGTGAGCCTGCGTAAACTGAAACGCTTTCTAGTGGCTCAGGCTCTAGTACCCGACCAAAACGTAGATGCATGTGACGTGGGTACCCTACGTGCGTTGGTAACTACCCTTGAAACTCACACAAGTGGTTTCTTAGGTATTTTGCACCCCGTTTTTACTTGTTTTTATGTTGTTTTTAACCCGTTTTTGACCCCCTTACTTACGGTCGAACTTGGACTAGGGCGTATGATAGCTCGAAACGAGCGTATCGTTCAAAGGATCCTAGTGTGCTTTACAGCACTGTGTTCGCCTATCTAGAGCTCCTGTAGTCCTCAAAACAGTCCGTTTCCCTTGGGAGGAAGGGGCAAAAGCCTATTTGCTTGTGGAGGAAAGGGTGAGGGCTTTATCCCACATACTCACTTTACTCCTTGGGGAATGGGCTACATATAGGGCACAACTTCCCATAAGCTCTCACTTGAGAGAAATCTATGGAGACTCACTCTCCTATATATATATATCAAAAGACCGAGACCGGGGCCGGGGTCGTGGGTCAATTGGGGGTTTTTTCTTTTCAAATTTTTTTTCCAATTGAAAAATCTTTCCTCTTCACATGTTTGGTTTCTTCTTTAGAAATAAAATTTAATTTTTGATTTTTAATTTTTTTAAATTTTTGTTTTCTGTTTTTTTTTTAGATAAGTTTTCTAGGGTTCCTTTACGGTTCAGCCTTTAGCCTTGGCCGCGGCGCAGTTCGCACACAGCACAGATCTGGGGATTCAGAAACCCCTCTCACACGCAGAAACCAGATAACAGAATGCACGCCCACACGCGGAGCGAAAATATAACAAAAGAAACAGAAATGCAGCAGACAGATTGCAGAAACAGATTGCAAAACACAGAAACACCTTAACAACAAACACACAGTCGCTTTCCTACAGTGTAGAATAAACTTCACGCAGCAGCCGAGCTGCAAACTGGAGCTTGGTGCAGGGCAACTCCCCGGCACAGCGGCGCCAAAAATGTGCGCTTTTGCCGCACAGGTCGTAGCTGGGGACTTACCGAACACCGTATGCGAGCCACGAATGGCTGCAAGCATACAACCAGGAAGGCAAGCTCAAAACAGAATGCAAAAGGTGTGTCACTCACCGCTTAACTGCCGCCTTGAAGGATTCCCGCGTCGCAACCTTGAAGGAGGAGCCGCCGTCAGCGCTCTACCGCCTCTCCGCCGCCTTGCCGTGCCGCTACACAGTGCGCTCGATCGCTCTCTCACTCTCTCTCTCTCTCTCTCTCACACACACGCAGGAGAAAGAAAACAAGGAGATAAGGCAAGAGCACTCTTCTATTCACAACACATGAGAATGAGGATTTTAGGGTTACATTTGACTCTTATAGGTGACTTGGCCGTTCACACTTGGGCGCCCATACATGGCCGGCCGACCCTAACCCTTATCCTACTGATATCCAAGGTGCGCCTCTCATCGGCGATCACCCAATCCCTTCATCCTTAACATATGGTGCCGACAAGCCCGACCCATGACTCATAATATTTAAATTAATGACGTAAAACATAGTACGTCTCAATGTCCGCCATGGGTTAACAACTTTTCCTCCTCTTCTTGAGCTTTGTGTGGACGGGGGAAAGTCTAGTCCTATCCCATTTTCAATTCCTACGACTTTGAGAACCCATTCGCAAAAGGAAGCTAAGAGAGAAAAAAAATTGATGGCTCAATGATGGGATAATACTACAAATGTGTGTAGGATAGTAATACAGATGTGTGTTTATATAGAAAAAATAGCTTATCTAGTTCACATCTCATTGGATTTGCTATCTATATAGTACATGATTAATTGGATAATTAAGATAGATATAAAGATTAAAAAAATCTATTATCCACTTAAAAAATCAATATTATTAATAATAAAAAATTATAAATCTAAGGGTTGTTGCAAGATCAGGGTGTCCAGTTTTATCCAGTTTATGCTGGACTGGGACAATTCTTGGAGAGCAAGTTTTGGGGAGCAAGGTACTTAAAATAAGATTCACATCAAAAATGTAATTATACTAATTAGATTATTAATATTTGCAGGCCTTCTGATAGTCTGGAAGAATTTTGAAAAAGAGATCATTAAAAATCCAACCATTGGATTTGTAATTTTTACTAACCACCACATTCTACTAATGTCTCAGTACCTACCCGCTCTTTTGATCTACAAGATTGAGGATTTTAAGTGGTAGCTATTGTGGGTACAAAAAGTGGCGTATATTATAACACTTTAAAGACCTTGAAATATTTAAAGAAAATAGACAAATATCTTAAAATTTTCTCAAAAAATCAAGTTAAGCTCCATATTATGCGAAGATCTAAGGTACAAAGTGGGAATCTCATATGAGTTTATATGTAAAAGATATTAGCATTTTATGGAATCAGTTCAAATTTGGGACAAGGTGTATACATTGACTTTGTACCTAAGAAAATGAGGACTTTTGACAATTTAATGCTTAATCAGATTATGCAGCTATATTTTCAACTTTGAATATGATGTTCCAACAAAAGAACTTGAAACAAAATTCCTTCATTTACTAGGAGAGATTAGCCACTAAAGATAAACAAATGCCTGTTTTTTTACTATTTACAGGGTGCCTGAGTGCACAAAACTGGGCACCCTGATCTTGCAACCACCCCTAAATATTTATCATTGCTATATATATATATTATATAAATTTAAAATTATCTTTGGTTTGATAATGTAACTATATTTTCTTCCATGATATATTTTTTTAAATTTTAATCGAAGATTTTTCCTACACATAAAATATTTTCAGGAAATATTAAATTCAAACAATAATTTTTTTAAAATGAAACATGGACTTTTAAAAAAATACTATTTATCTAATTTTAAAAATATAATCTTTTAAAATTTATGATTTTAAATTCTTTTATATTTATAAAAAATATTTTTTTTTCTTTAAAATTTTATATTTTTATTATCTTTTTTTTAAAAAATAAACTAATTTATTTTTTTAATATTTTAAAAAAATAAGAAGGTGGGAGAGAGGTGCCACATGTCAAGCGTACATGCCATTTAGTATTGACTTGACATGTGGCACTATTATGGCTGATGTGGCTATAATCCCCATGTGTACATGGGTTGACATATATAAGGATGATGTGGAATGATGCATGACATGGCATGCCATGTCACCAAGTTCGAGGTAGCATGCAAAGGTGACAAGAAGATGTGGAATTAATGATGTGACTAGGATGATGAGGTAGGAAGTCAACTAGGTTGACCATGTTGACATGGAGGGTGGAGGGGGCAACGTGAGGTGCCATGATGGTTATGTGGATCCTCTCTAAGCTGATGTGGATGTACATATAAGATTTTTGCCCATCCAAGGCTCATGCATAGCATGATCTCTAGGCTTTGGAGATTACCAAGCCTAGATTTCCAAACCTAACCACGATTGGTTTCAGACTTGAAAAGGGGAGAGTGAATACAATATGGGAATTTTTACTAGGAGGATTGAAAATAGATATTCTCATACTCAAATTAAGCCAATTTTTTAATAAATTCATGGTAATAATTATATTGATCCCTAGAGTTTTTAGATCAAAAGATTCAATATTTAATTTTCTAGAAATAAATTATAATTGATTTAATGGGCCTCTAATAGTCATATATAAATTTTACAAATTATATCTACAAAAATATAACCCCGTTAGATTTGTAATTTTACCCTAGATTCACATTCTACTAATCTTTCCCAATCTAATCATCACCATATCTATACAAATTGAACATTTTAAATGGTAGATATTGTGGGAGGACAAAATAGTACAATTGATAGGTTTCTAGTGTTGCTGATGGAACACCCTAAAGATTAGGCATCACTCGTGCCCTCGACATGGGGCCTGAATGTTAGCAGTTGCATCTCATTGTTGCTATGCATAGTTAAACCACATTTTTCCCTAGTACTACCACACATGTATTATATTGTATTGACGTTGGAATACAAGCCATACATGCATAGTAAAACCACATTTTCCCCAATACTACTGTGACATGAAAAATTGATATCTTTCATTTTTAATTTTATGCATATTTTGATGGTTTCTCAATGGTAATAAGGTGGAAGCTTGTCCAAGAAGATTACGGCGCCCACAATGGAATAACGGCGTGGTGATGCGGTGGCTTGGCGGCTACCTTGATAACAGCATTCTATCTTCAAATATAATGGTTTTACTTGATTTAGGGTGCACACATTGTAAATGCCACAAGTATGCTTGATAAATACTTTGGTATGGTAGATAGGCTAGTGATGTGGAAAATAAAAGTGGGCCTTATGCGCACATGGATTTTAATTGTATTATTAATGTAGTATTCACCATAAGGCTACAAGTTGGGGAGTGTGAAAGGCATGTGGAGGAGTGTGTCTAGGTGCATAATTGGAAAAGATTCTTCTAGAATGCCTACATGGAAGAGGAGAATTCTGCCATGTGTAAGTGGGATCTCCATCTACATGCCACTTGGACTTGGCTATTATCTCATCACACTTTCAAAGTCAAAAAGTCTTTAATTTAATAATCAATAGAAGACTTAGTCTAAGAGGACAATTGATGGTGACATCTACCCTTATGTCACTGAAGGGTTGAAGATTTTTATCTTGTAATTTGTAACAATGGAAGAGAGGGTGATTCTCCACCTATAAAGGAGCCCTCCTCTCCCTTTCAAATCAAGGAATGAGCCTCCTCAATTGAGCATTTTGTGTCATTGCCATTCTCTTATCTTTCAAACCCCTATTCAAACACTCTCTTTACATGTGAATGCCTCATTTAGCATTAGCTCCTCATGCTTAACCCAATTTTGGACCTCTTTGATGATTCATGATAAGTGGGATAAGGAGTTATTATCTTGGCGGGCCTGTGACTTCTCAAGGTAGCCCTTGCCTTATTGCCGCCCTCCTTTGCAGGTACCAATGGTTTTAGCGGTAATGAGCATGCAGAAAGACCTTGGGGACCATAGGTAAATCTTTATGATTGTCCGCTGAGCAATGTTAACCCTTACCCTCTAGCTTGAATCATGAAGGAGATGAGAGGCAAGAGGCTATGTGAAAATTGAGGTTTCATGCAAAGAGAGGGAAGTGCAGTTTTGGTGGTCCAATACCCAAATTTCAATCGGTAATTACTCATCACTCGGGTATTGGTTTCTAAAATTGATCATATGTCTAGGAAGCTCTTTATATTCTCTTTCCAATCATGTAACTAATTTCTAAATCCTTTACTTCATTGATGATCAGAATTTCTCCCAAAGTTGCTAACTTTTAAGCGAATTTTGGTTTATAGTCTTATAGTAAAATGCTCATAACTTTTCGCTCGGTTGCCCGTTTTTGAAAGTTTTTATATGGGCACGAATCTCTCTTCAAGCTCTACGCACCTATGTAATCCTATTTTGCATAGTCTATATGGATTTAAAACTACAATTCTCTGTGTATCTCTGTATTTATAGACTTTTGGCCATTATTTTTTCTTAATCATGATTAATTCCTCCTAATCTCTTATCAAAAGGCAAAACCCATGTGTCTTATCCTCTTGTAAGTGATTGCTATATTCTTTTTCTTTAATATGTTCCGTCCAAATCGCCCAATTTGAACGAATGAACCTTACCAACATTCCCGGTATGTTTCCGTTCACATAATCCTGAGTCGGAAGATTTCTTCCAACAAAGAATTACCCTCTTGTTTGGAGCTGCAAGACTGGCAAAAATTCTTGTTTCTCCGGAGCCTTTCATCTTTCCTTCTATGAATTATGATCTCACCTTTGATGTGTATATCTTTATCTTAACCTAGGGAGAGAAAGGGAGGTGAGGAGGCTGTGAGGTTTAATACAAGTGTGTTTTGATTCTAAGAAGTGATCGAAGTCAAAACCCCAACCAAAAGATGTGACACAAAGTTGGGGTTTTGACTTCGGTCACTTTTCTTAGAATCAAAACACACTTGTATTAAATCTCACAGCCTCCTCACCTCCCTTTCTCTCCCTAGGTTAAGATAAAGATATACACATCAAAGGTGAGATCATAATTCATGGAAGGAAAGATGAAAGGCTCCGGAGAAGCAAGAATTTTTGCCAGTCTTGCAGCTCCAAACAAGAGGGCAATTCTTTGTTGGAAGAAATCTTCCAACTCAGGATTATGTGAACGGAAACATACGGGGAATGTTGGTAAGGTTCATCCGTTCAAATTGGGCGATTTGGACGGAACAAGAGGGCAATTCTTTGTTGGAAGAAATCTTCCGGCTCAGGATTATGTGAACGGAAACATACGGGGAATGTTGGTAAGGTTCATCCATTCAAATTGGGCGATTTGGACGGAACATATTAAAGCAAAAGAATATAGCAATCACTTACAAGAGGATAAGACACATGGGTTTTGTCTTTTGATAAGAGATTAGGAGGAATTAATCGTGATTAAGAAGAAATAATGGCCAAAAGTCTATAAATACAAAGATACACAGAGAATTGCAGTTTTAAATCCATATAGACTGTGTAAAAGAGGATTACATAGGTGCGTAGAGCTTGAAGAGAGCTTCGTGCCCATATAAAAACTTTCAAAAATGGGCAACCGAGCGAAAAGTTATGAGCATTTTACTACCAGACTATAAAACTACCAAAATTCGCCTAAAAGTTAGCAACTTTGGGAGAAATTCTGATCATCAACGAAGTAAAGGATTTAAAAATTAGTTACATGATTGGAAATAGAATTTAAAGAGCTTCCTAGACATATGATCAATTTTAGAAACCAATACCTGAGTGATGAGTAATTACCGATTTGAAATTTGGGTATTGGACCACAAAAACTGCACTTCCCTCTCTTTGCATGAAACCTCAATTTTCACATAGCCTCTGGCCTCTCATCTCCTTCATGATTCAAGCTAGAGGGTAAGGGTTAACATTGCTCAGCGGACAATCATAAAGATTTACCTATGGTCCCCAAGGTCTTTCCACATGCTCATTACTGCTCATTACTGCTAAAGATTTACCTATGGTCCCCAAGGTCTTTCCACATGCTCATTACTGCTAAAACCATTGGTACCTCCAAAGGAGGGCGGCAATAAGGCAAGGGCTACCTTGAGAAGTCATAGGCCCGCCAAGATAATAACTCCTTATCCCACTTATCATGAATCATCAAATAGGTCCAAAATTGGGTTAAGCATGAGGAGCTAATGCTAAATGAGGCATTCACATGTAAAGAGAGTGTTTGAATAGGGGTTTGAAAGATAAGAGAATGGCAATGACACAAAATGCTCAATTGAGGAGGCTCATTCCTTGATTTGAGGAGGGCTCCTTTTATAGGTGGAGAATCACCCTCTCTTCCATTGTTACAAATTACAAGATAAAAATCTTCAACCCTTCAGTGACATAAGGGTAGATGTCACCATCAATTGTCCTCTTAAGCTAAGTCTTCTATTGATTATTAAATTGAAGACTTTTTGACTTTGAAAGTGTGATGAGATAATAGCCAAGTCCAAGTGGCATGTAGGTGGAGATCCCACTTACACATGGCGGAATTCTTCTCTTCCATGTAGGCATTCTAGAAGAATCTTTCCCAATTATGCACCTACACACACTCCTCCACATGCCTTCCACACTCCCCAACTTGTAGCCTTATGGTGAATACTACATTAATAATACAATTAAAATCCATGTGAGCATGAAGGCCCACTTTTATTTTCCACATCACTAGCCTATCTACCATACCAAAGTATTTATCAAGCATACTTGTGGCATTTACAATGTGTGCACCCTAAATCAAGTAAAACCATTATATTTGAAGATAGAATGCTGTTATCAAGGTAGCCGCCAAGCCGCCGCATCACCACGCCGTTATTCCATTGTGGGCGCCGCAATCTTCTTGGACAAGCTTCCACCTTATTACCATTGACAAACCATCAAAATATGCACAAAATTGAAAATGAAAGATATCAATTTTTCATGTCACACTACCACACATGTATTGTATTGTATTTACCTTGGAATATGAGTTATACATGTTTTCCAAATTAGGAATATATCATAAATTTTCTTACTTGATTGAATGCCATTAGCTTGTGGGGTTAGCCTATGGTTTTCATCACATACATAAGTGCTAACTTGATTGAATGCTAACTACCATTAGCTTGTGGGGTTAGTGATTAAATGCTAACTACCATTAGCTTGTGGGGTTAGCCTATGATTTTCATCCCATATATAACCAAGTTCTTCTTGTGGTGAGATGTCATCCCCATCTTTCATGTTCTCTCTGCTTTATATCAACTTGGTGCAATTACCTAGACCACATACCCAATTTCCCACTTTGGAGCTGCTACTCTCAAAAATGATGCACTCACCCACCGCCACTAAAATGGAATGCAGGATGTCAAAGCCATCCCTTAGATGGTGATCATCAATGATGCATATGGCCACATTGACCCACAACATGTTCATGAGATATGTTGGCCACTCTTTGCAGGATCACCTAAATCACATAAGCTAAACACAAGATTAGTACAAACAACATAGAAGGGTGTAGGCAAGCTCACCACCTTATGTCCGCAGACCTCCCTCGAGCTAGGCTAAGGCTCACTCCCACAAATCCATACCATTCAGCATCCCAAACAACTTCTTGTATACAAGCCCTAGCAAGACTATCTTTGATTTGTCCACAGTAGGAGTATGACAACTCTTGATCCATATCTCACACTTATATAGTGACTATTGCTACTATAAATAATCATCTAATCGTAAATATCCAATATGAAAGGATTTAATAATAATGATTCTTGGCCACCTATCAAGGCTCCCCTAACCATGTTAAATTATGCCCTAATCTTGAGCATTAGTTTTAGGTACGTAACATACTTTTCCCCTCATACATTTACTCCTAAATGAAGTCAAGGAACTGATGTTTCAAAATACCCTCTATCTCCCAAGTTGAGACCTCCTCTCCCTATCTTTTAACTTAATTTTATATTCAAGGATTTCCTTATTTATAAGATGCCTCTCCTTGAAGTTAATAACAAGCTTTTGATTATGTAGAATTATGGGAAATAAATGACAAGTCATGATAGCCTTTACAAGTTCTCTTGAGGAGTAACAACATTATCCTCAGCCCCTAGTTTTTCCTTGAGTCTACTCACATGGAAAGCTAGATGAACTCGCATATTAGGAGGAATTTATAGCTTATAGGCCACCTCACTAATCATTTTTTAAATTTGGGAAGGAGCCTACCAACTCACTAATATTTATTTGGAATCTGGTAAGGTCCACAATAGCTTATAGTCAACCTCACTAATCTTTTTTGGAATTTAGTAAGGTCCACGTTACCTAGGGGATAACTTCCCAACCTTCCCCATTAGTAACATCTTAGAACTCATGGGTACTCTCAAGTATACTAGCATTCCCTTGAATAACTCGTGGGTACTCTCAATTATACTAGAATTATCTCAAATAACTCCCTTAGTGTAAATATTACCTATCCTGAAAGATTCATGTATGCTGACTAGTATCTCTTGCATATCTGTGCATTGTCGAAGAAATCTTAATACCCTTAAGTCATCGACATCTAGGTTGATATCTGTACATTAGCATAAATGGACAACTATTATAATTATTAGCCAAATTCTTAGCAATATTGTAGTCAAACTTGTTGACCAAAGTCCACCCAACTGCTTTGCACCTCATTGGGGAAGCCCATACTTGGTGGTAGCATTGGTCAGGTCTTTATATAGATCCAACCACTAGCACGATTCATTACATATAATGGGATAATTTTGTGTCCAACCTCAAAGCTACGTGAGCTAGGATTCTTCCACTAACCAATTTAGAGGATGAGTTTTACAAACTCTCTTAGAATGGGTCTCTTGTGATAGGTCATTACTATGGCACACTAAAAGGAGTACCATGCTAAAGGGTGGACAAAAGATCTAATCCATGCATATGTCACAACTAAGGGACAACAATTCATTGTCATTTTAAACACGCGTAGATCTTAGGACACCATCTCTCTGACTGGCTAGCAAATAAGATGGATTGTACCTTACTATCACACATCATGTAGTTGTGGACAGGTTCACACCTACTAGTCTCTACACACCATCTAATTTGTACAAATCTTGCAGTAGTTTTGAGAATTTGTGCTCAACCTCGATTGGTTGTAGGATGCCTTCACCATTGTTAACGGTTTACCTAAGCCTGTCATCATAATTGGCAAGGATAGAATAATTCTTAGAATCCCACTTATTTCACATATCCATGCCTAACAAACAATCAAAAAAGGAGCTAAGAGTGTGTTGATCTATACATGTCTATGCCCAAAAGTTTATTGTTCAACCACCAACACCCTTAGAGAAAAGGTTGATAGGTCTCCTTCCTTAGTCCACAGTTCCAAGACATCATGTTGAAGGGGATGAATTATCACCCAAGCTCCCACCCATTCATCCATCCTGAGGATCATCACATTGAGTTGGTCCTCAGGACAGAGCCACCTAGTAAGTTCCCCTAATATCACATGTCTAAGGTATTGGAGGGAAAATTGGAACAACAATTAGCTCAATTACTCTTAGAGATTTATCTGCCCATCATCCTCACCATTTTCTACACCCATCTTATTTGTGCATAAGAAATATATGACTACACGTTTATGTGTGGAATAGAGGGCACTGAATAAGATCACCATTAAAAAATGCCCTGTATTGAGAGTACATTCTAGAGCATCTCAATGGTACTAAGTATTTTTACAAAATAGATCTCGAGTGGCTATTAGGTTGTGATTTTTATGGAACATTCTAAAGATGGCTTTTTGGATCAAGCATGGCCACTATGAGTTTATGGTGATGTCATTTGGTCTCACTAATGCATTGACGCACGTTCAATAACATGATGTCTTAGGTGTTCATTTGAGCTCATTGGAAAGTGTGTATTCATCTTCTTAGATGATATACTTATCTTTTCTACCATTGTAGAGTAGCATGAGTAGCATGTGGAGAAGTTCTTGCAACTTTTGTCAGAAAATGAGCTCTGTAGAAGAAGAGTGCATCTGGGATACATGAGCAGCATGTGGAGAAGTTATTGTAACTTTTGTCATATAATGAGCTCTATATCAATGAAAAGGAGAGTGCATCTGGGATACATGAGTGCTTCCAATATTCATCTTGACCTTGAAAAGTTACAGGCTGTACTAGATTGGGATGTTCCCAAGATTGCTGAAAAGGTAAAATAATTTTTGGGTGTTTACCAATCCTACTATACCCATATGGACAAGTTTTTTCACCTTGCAGCATCTCTCACAAATTTGCTCAAAGGAGTGGACGTGTCATAAAAAGTGTTCATTAAGAACAAGGCCTCAGTAGCACCAATTATTAAGCTGGCATTATGGGATGACCCATTTAAGGTTATCATTGAACCATGGGATGACCGATTCAACGTTATCACACTAACACTAGCAATCTTGCCATTGGCATTGTATTACAACAAGCAAGATGGTACAGTAGTGGCTTATTAGAGATGCATTCATAGCATGATGCGTGAATAGTTTACAAGCAAAAAATAAAATTTGACACACTTGAAAGGGTGCCTATGTACATGTACTAGATTAGGTGAGAAGAAAATTGGATCCCAAGGAAGAAAAATGTATCTTTATTAAAAATTCCCTTGAGCATAAAGATTATGGATGCTATAACCCCGCTATGCATGAGATGCAAGTGAGTAGGGATTTTGTGTTTGATGCGATGAGTAGTTGGTATCACCTGTGAAGGATTCCATAGAGGTTGATGTAAACAACAATGTGGCTACGAGTGGAGAGCAGGAATCATATGTACTTAGTAGATGAGGAGATTTCTCTAGTAGTGGATCTTCTATTAGACCTTGCTTGAGAAGAGTGAGGTAGATTGCAAGGAATTCGGACACATCATTTGGTGTACTACAGGAAGGAAAACTTCAAAAAATTCACATGTATTACATTAGGGAAAAGTGATGTGGATCATACTTTCACAATACCTGATGTTTTTAGCAAGGTCATTCCTTTGTTTGTTGATGGGGAGAGTGGCTTAGAATAGAGCCTTGATGAGGATTTTAGGATCCCATCAATTGTTACACCTAGTGCACAAACAGACAAAGTAGTGTTGAGAACACCTGACAGTGATCTAGGTGTACATAGGTCTACAAGGATCAAATATCTAGTGGGGACAGGTTGAGATGGGTATATAGTTCCATCATTATACACATGTGACCAAAGAAATACAAGAGATATCTAGTGGACAGGTTGAGATATGATGAGTATATAGTTCCATCATTATGCACATGTGGTCAAATAAATACAAGAGATATCATGTGGACAGGTTGAGATGTGATGGGTATATAGTTCCATCATTATGCACATGTGGTTAAAGAAATACAAGAGATAGAGCCCATATGTTTTGTGAGGCACTTGGACATAAGCATTGAGAAGGTTCCATGGATCAAGAGATGGGTTTCATTAGATACAATGAGATGGGTTTCATTAGATACAATGAGATGGGTTGCATTAGATACAAGTGGGACATGGGTTTTGGTGCCTTTTTAGGGAGAAAAACGCAATTAGATACAAGTGAGACTACAAAGTAAAGCATAACTCTGATGGTTTTGTGAGCAGATAAAAGGCAAGATTGGTAGCTATGCACAGGTCTATGGAATTTAGTATGAGGAGACTTTCAAACTCATTTGCTAGGATGGAAAACATGGCAGAACCTAAGGGATGGTCTTTACATCAAATGGATATAAAGAATGCATGTTTACATGGTGATTTATAGGAGGAGGTCTACATGGTGTAACCACTAGGATATGAGGATCATGCACACCCAAATTTTGTTTGTAGGTTATGTAAAGTCTTATATGGCTTGAAGCAAGCACCTAAAGCATGGTTGGACAAGACATAAAGCCTTGTATAGCTTAAAGTAGGTTATGTAAAGCCATGTATGGCTTGAAGTCACCTAAAGCAAGTCATGTAAAACCTTATATGGCTTGAAGTAGGCACCTAAAGCATGGTCAGACAAGATAGGAGAGTATCTTCTCACTTTAGATTTTAGATATCTATAGCATATTTTCTACTTTATGTGAAAAAGACTAACATAAGCATCCAGCTAGTAGTCATCTATGTTGATGACTTGATTATTGTGATGTTGACATTTATGAGGTGAAGATGCTTCTTAAGAAGTTGTTTGAAATGAAATATTTAGGTAAGTTACAATACTTCATGGATATAGAGTTGACTAAATCACATGATGGGATTTGGCTTTTGTATAGGCAGTATACTTTGAACATGATGTCCCAAGCATATGTGTGATATTAGGTTATGAACCAATCTCAGTGCAATAGGGGTGATCACAACTCTCAAGCATTGGAAACCTTTCCTTTATGGGAGGGAATTCATAGGGAAGACATGCACATAAATGCATGTAGGCCATGCTTAGTTTCCAATGACTATGACTAGGCATAGTGAACATTGATCAAGAGGCACTTAAATGACTAGAGTCCATGCCTAGTGTCTAATGGAGTGACAGACACTTAAATGATTCCTAGTATCCAATGCAATGATAGGTAAGCATGGTGGAGTCAAATACAACAATTTGGAGACATGATCAAGTTTGTCCCTAGGAATAATAGCCTATTGTTGATGCTCTTTGTTGGGGACATCCACCATTTAGACATTGCAGGGGTTCATTGTGCTGGAAATTCAAGCTAGAAATTCAAGGCAAAGATTAAGATAGTATAAAGGCGTAATATGTGGATTCTATGGAATTTGGGACTCTATAAATTTGGTAGGCTTATTTCAAAACCATGCCATTATAAAATTCAAGATGGTTGGCTATTCTACCAAAACCGACTATGCTAAGGGAGAAAAGAAATGCACTTCTTTATGATGTACATGATTCTGTTTTGGCGATCATAATGGTATCAACTTGATTACATGATTCTGTTGTTGGCGATCATAATGGTATCAACTTGGAGACAGTGGAGCGCTTATTATATTGGGCCAAAGATAAGAAGAAATGTCTACCAATATGTCTACGCATGCCATATTTTCCAAAAAGCAAAGGTTTCACACACGAAGCAGGCCAAGTTACTTTAGCCTTTCCTAAGGGACCTTCAAGATATTAATATAGACGTGGTAGGCCCTCTTCTAGAGCCTATGGTGCTTTAGCCTTTGCCTATTCCTAAGGGATCTTCAAGATATCAGTATAGACGTCGTGGGGTCCTCTTCTAGCACCTATGGTGGGAACCACAAATACACGATGTTTAATCATTGTTGCAATTCAGTAAGTTTTACATTCCCATTCTATGCAACAAAAGATATTGCTTGCTTGTGTATTTGACTTTGGTAGCCATTCAAGGTTTACCCCACAGATAACTACTTTAAATAGAGATCCCAAGTTTACTTTCCATTCTTGGAGAGCATTATTTGATAACTTTGGAATTAAGTTGCAGTCATCTAGTGCATCTCATCCACAAAAAGAAGGTCAAAGATAGATGGTCAAACAGAAATTTATAATCAACTATACTTTGATGTTCTTAAATCTTATTGCCATGACAAGTAGTCAAAATAGTATATTCCTTTGCTATAGGTTATCATAAATGATACTCATTTATCTAGTATTGGCAAGACTTCATATGAGGCAGCATGTGGTCAATGTTTCTTGTCTCTTCTTATTGCCATGACAAGCATTCAAAATGGAAATAGTATATTCCTTTGCTATAGGTTATCATAAATGATATTTATTTATCTAGTATTGGTAAGACTTCATATGAGGAAGCATGTGGTCAATGTTTCTTGTCTCTTCTTATGAGGTAAATGATACTCATTTATCTAATATTGGAAAGATTTCATATGAGGTAGCATTTGGTCAATGTTTCGTGTCTCTTCTTATGAGGATAAATAATACTGATTTATCGAGTATTGGCAAGACTTCATATGACGCAGTATTTGGTTAATGTTTCTTGGCTCTTCTTTTATGAGGATGGTTTCACCATCATATTTGAGGCCAACTGTAAGATTCCCCAGCCTTTGAGGTATACAGGAGTAAGAATCTCCCTTTTTGATCTTATAATTATTCCCTCTCTAAAATAAAAGAAAGATTCTGTTTAAAAAAGGAAGACCCTCTCCCTAGAATACTTCTCAGGAGTCACACCTGTTTTAAGGATTCAGAACAATAAGTTCAGAAGTGAAAATCGGTGTTTTGGATACCAAGGTTTTGGTTTTCATCGAGTACGGCCCAAAAGAAGTTCTTTATCTCTTAGGGAGTATAAGAAGTTATCCCCCAGATATTGTGAGCCTTATATCTGAATTCAACGAAAGTAGGTGACTTAGCCTACAAGCTTCTTTTACCTCCTCATCTCAAAGTTCTTAATGTATTTCATAGAAATATGTGCCAAACCCAAATCATGGAAAGACGGAAAAACTTCAGTGGCAAGATATCGTTGGCTTCTAAGTTACGCTAACTCCTTCCTTTATATAAGTCGTAACTTTTACCTGTCGCTCACAGTAATCTTACTTCCATCGATCTCCCTTCTTCTTAATCTCCTTCATGGCTTGGCAACAGGAATTAGTTTTATCCATGATGATTTCTCACCTTCAAGACGCAAGCGAGTCTGTGAAGAAAGATTTTATAAAACAGTATGAGCGCTCACTTTTTCCTCACTTAGGAACTTCGGTAGCTCAGACCAAATAGCAGACCTATCAAGACATAACTAGGGTAACACCCTGGGGTCAGCAGCACTTTCGTAACAATGTCCGCTTGGCCATGGTTATTGAAGCCTTGGGTTTGGGTCCCCGATACTACTGCATCATGAGATCAAGGCATCTTGGTTTTTCTGAGCGGGTCTTCTTACTGGCATGTTTTCTTCCTCATCAGAAGATATGCCTTTACCCCGTTTTTGGCTTGCCTCTTAGAGGTCCTTTTTGTTAGATCACCTCATACCACTGAGATAGATGCGGCAATAACCAACAGAATTATTCCCATAGATGAGTTACCTTATACGTGCGCAGCTTGTGAGTGCTGCTTTTGTGATCATATGATGGACGGCCTTATGGAAGTGTAAAGAGTTCTTCTATCTTTACTGTATATGTTCCAAGAATGAATAAAGTTTAAATCTTGTTCTTGTCTTGACCCTTACTCTCTTTGAGACTTTTTTAATTGGTGGTTAATCTTAATTAAATTTTTCTCTAAGTCTCATGTTCGTGCATCTTGCGAAATTATCCCAAGTTTGCGAGATAAGGACATCTCACGTTTTTCAAGTGGGAGAGAATGTAAGATTCCCCCCCAACCTCGCAAAATGTCCAGCATCTTCCCCTGTAATCAATCCCCTCTTCAGAAATATAAAAGATCTTGTTTCTAACTGTTTTGACTTAGAGATAGAGAATATTCTAGAGAGAGAATATTCAGATTTTGAATATTTGTAGATAAAAAAATTTCTCATCTTATTAAAATAAGTTCCCCTGAAATAGAAATTCAAAAAGAACTTTCCAATGTGCAATTGGAATTAATTGGAAATGAGTATGAAGGACCTTAGCCTAAGGGTCTAGATTTTCAAAAAAATTTGGATTATGGTCCAATTAAGGTTCCTATGGGCCAATAGCATCAATCCATGTGTAGGGAGGAGATAAGTCTAATTTGTAAAAGAAGATACCCAAAAATGAGTAAATGCTCACATAAGATGAAGAGTTGAAAATGTACAAGGTTTATTAGTAAAAAACTATGAGCAATATTAAAAATATGAGATATTTTGGGTATCCAAAAATGAGTAAATGCTCACACAAGATGAAGAGTTGAAAATGTACAAGGTTTATTAGTAAAAAAACTATGAGCAATATTAAAAATATGAGATATTTTGGGTATAATGACTCTATTTTTTGACACATATGTAAGGAAGGGGAGTTCTTTAAAGGAGGTGCATAATTCACATGCTTGAATGAGTTTTAAACTAAAAAATAATGTGATATCTTTATCTCTCCTCTCTCTTGAACCAAACCAAATCAAAATGGAACCAAACCGAATCAAAAAGTAACCAAACTAGATCCAAATCTAGTCCAAATTCAACCAAACTGAATTTGGAAAATTCTAGAATTCAGTTAGCTTTGGTTAGAGCTTCCCTCTCCTATAAATAGAACATGAGTCCTTTGAAAAAAAAGGAAAAGAATTTATGCTGAAATAATGCTAGTTTCTACTATTCTCTAAAATTCTCTCCAAATTGAAGAAATTGGAGCTTCCCTCTTTCTTCAATCCCCATTGGTGGCTCCATCAACATACTTAACCAATTGATTGGTTGGGGGCCTCTACCGTGAACAAAGAATCAAGTAATTTGTAAGGTAAATGGTGAATTTTGATCTTTTCTATAATTTCTCAATGCTTCTCTCTTCTCAACCCCTCTCAATGCTTCTCTCTTCTCAACCCCTCTCAAGCTTGAGAAGCTTAATTGGAATGGTTTTTGAATGCTATTGAAGCTAATTGATGAATGGTAGTGAAGAGTTATATAAATTGATGAATGCTATTGAAGTTAATTGATTAATGATAGTTAAGAATTACATAAATTTTCATTTATGCTTAATTCAAATGGTTTTTATGAAATTTCTCTCTCTCACTCAAGAAATGGTCATACTCATGACCCTTTCTCAATCCAAATGAAGCTTTTCATAAAGCTTTTTCTTAATCCAAGATTGATCTATGCTTGAGGCCAAATTAATGGCTTTTTTCTATGCTTTTAGTTTATGTATTTCATGAATATTGATGATTCAATCCATTAGGGAGATTAATGATCCAATTAGGGATCATTCTAATTATTTCCTTAAAGATAAGCTTTATCCCTTAGAAAAATTGAGATTTATCAGTCATAGCAGCGGAGCTATGGTAAAATTTTTATAAAAAAATACGCATAAAATAATTTCATTCAAAGCATAAAAAGAGGACTTCCTACTATATTCTAGGAATTATTATCCTAGATTAATTGAAAGATATTCATTGTAATCCTAAAGAAATTGATTTTTATATTTTGCATAATTGAATTTCATGCATAGAGGTATGCATAGAAGATGATTATTTTATTATAAAAGAGTTACTTTTAGCATAATTGAATTTCATGCATAGAGGTATGCATAAGAGACGAATATTTTATTATAAAAGAGTTGCCTTTAGCATAATTGAATTTCATGCATAGAGGTATACATAGAAGATGATTATTTTATTATAAAAGCGTTACTTTTAGCATAATTGAATTTCATGCATAGAGGTATGCATAAGAGACGAATATTTTATTATAAAAGAGTTACTTTTAGCATAATTGAATTTCATGCATAGGGGTATGCATAGAAGATGATTATTTTATTATAAAAGAGTTACTTTTAGCATAATTGAATTTCATGCATAGAGGTATGCATAAAAGATGATTATTTTATTATAAAAGTGTTACTTTTAGCATAATTGAATTTCATGCATAGAGGTAAGCATAAAAGATATGGAAAGTGATAAGATGTGATAAGATGTATATGAGATGAGTTAAGATGTGATAAGATGAGTTAAGAAGTGATAGGATGTGTAGGGGATGAGGTAAGAAGTGTATGTGATGGGATAAGATGTATGGGTTGTGATAGAGGGTGAGAATATGGATGTGAATGTGGATGGGTATGTATGGATGTATGCATGTAGATGTGGATGCATGAATGTGGATGTATGGATGTGAATGAGGATGTGGATGTGGATGCATGGATGTAAATGTGGATGTGTATGTATGGATGTACGCATGTAGATGTGGATGCATGAATGTGGATGTATGGATGTGAATGAGGATGTGGATGTGGATGCATGGATGTAAATGTGGATGTGTATGTATGGATGTATGCATGTAGATGTGAATGTGAATGTGGATGTATGGATGTAAATGAGGATGTGGATGTGGATGCATGGATGGAGATGTGGATGTATACATGTAGATGTAGATGTATAGATATGGATGTGAATATGGAGGTGGATGTATGCATGTAGATATAGATGTATGGATGTGAATGTGAATGTGAATGTGGATGTGGATGTATGCATGGAGATGTGGATGTATGCATGTAGATGTAGATGAATGAATGTGGATGTGGATGTATGCATGTGGATGTGAATGTACGCATATAGATGTGGATGTATGGATGTGAATGTGCATGTAGATGTGGATGTATAGATGTGAATGGGAATGTGGATGTGGATGTATGTATGTATGTGGATGTGGATGTATGAATGAGGACGTGATAATGGATGTATG
Source organism: Cibotium barometz (assembly GCF_041138505.1). NCBI lineage: Eukaryota > Viridiplantae > Streptophyta > Polypodiopsida > Cyatheales > Cibotiaceae > Cibotium > Cibotium barometz. The sequence continues at coordinate 28,641,589 of NC_141053.1, read as the reverse complement.
CATGTGGATGTGGATATGGATGTGTATGTTTGAATGTGGATGTATAAATGAGGATGTGAAAATGGAGATAAGCATGTAGATGTGGATGTATGGATGTGGATGTGGATGTGGATGTGGATGTGGATGTGGATGTGGATGTATGGATGTGGATGTATGCATGTGGATATGGATGTGAATATATGATATGTGATGTGAAGGAATCTGAAGTGAAGAGATGGAAAATGAGGTGATTGGATGAGTACACATATAAATGGAATGTGGAATAAGTAATGTGGATTAATGAGGGATAATGTGGAAAAATGAGAGTTAATATAGAAACTGTATTTGTAAACTGTTTGTAAATGCTGTTTGTAAATGGCTGTTTTATGTCAAGAATGCTGGGGAAGCATTTTGACCGTCTTGTGATTAAGGTCGTGGAGACCTAACTGATAAAGTTGCAACTGTGACGGAGAGTCAATGGAGGACGTCTCGCGTAGCAAAGTCGGCCGAGGTCTTGACCAGCCTCGGTTCGATTAAAATGGTGAGCTTCTGATACGGTGGATGAGGGACCAAGGAAGCGGCCTATGAGTGAAGCGCTAGGTCACCTGCGAAGGATCCTAGAGGGTGCTGACCATACGGTGCTCAGGCTCTGGGTCGCCTAGGATACTCATGCGTGCGTCGAGGAAGATATTGGAACAAGAAGTAAGAGTTGTTTTCTGAAACCGGGCATGGATCTGGTTGATTGACCTTGCTGGTCTTCAATGGATGAGTCCATGGCTTTTTTTATGGATCTGTTGGTTGATCTTGCTGATCTTCAACGAGAGTCCATCTTGATTTTTATAAGTGATTATATTGCCGAGTATTATGGGCTAGGAACTATTGAAAAGGCCCCTGAGTGGACAGGTGGTGAGCGTTCTAGTTTTGCCAATGCTCCATAGATACTCTGATGAAGGAATGATGGGAAATTTGAGAATCAACCGGATAATTTGGAAGACTGTGATCAGTGGTACTATGGTTTCATTAAAGGATTGTTTTAAAGTTAGCTGATGCTAAGAAAAAGGCAATTTCATATTGGGTGTGTAAGTGGTGTGCCTAATTTTATGTTTGCATGAACTTCCGGCTAGGGGGCCTTGGAACTCTTTTCCTTGGTACCCAGGACAAAACCTAACCAAATTCCAAATTGGATCCCATCACTACAAAGGTTGGGCGGTTGGCTGACCCATGGGATCGGATGGGGTTAGGCTGGACTAATGGATCCGTAAATCGAGACTCAATTTTTGTTATTACGATAGATAAAGTAAATCCCGGATAGTAATTGTTCTATGGATAGGAATCAACGGCTGTGCCTCTTGATGGGGAAAAAAGCGTTGATTCCAATGATCCAAGTGCAAGTTTCTTCCTTGATCCAAACGAGTGCCTTTATAGGTGCAATCGGATCAGCTTGATCAGTAATGGTCTTGACTACGTTAGAGTAAAAAGTTATCCTGGTGGAATCACTTGTGCTTTCTGGGTAAGGGAAGTTTTTCCGAGTCCGGTTTTGGAAAAACCGACGGATTAGTCTCTTGTCCGGATATCCGTGGTGGACGAGGCCCCGAATGTGGGACCCCTGTCCCGCGCGAGAAGTGCTACTTCCGCTGCTAGTACCCCGAATCTGTTGCTCGATGGGAACAGGGATCTCACAGTTGGTATCAGAGCCATTCGGCTAATAAAGATCAACTGAGAAGACAAATATGTCAAAAAATTTATCAAGAAACACAAAAAGGTTGTAATTGTGTGATATAAGTCATACAATTTGATATTCAAACTGAAATTCGTAATTTGGTAATTGGGTCTTCAGATGGAAGTACCGCAATTATATAGAATCCCTGACTTGCTTGAGGCCTAGACATGATGGTATTTCCTTATAATTCCAAGGGCCGTGACTACCCGTATATACCGAGAGTATAACTGCAGCTCTTTACTGACAGTATATACGAGTAAATCTAAGACTTGAAATTATAAGCGTTAATGCTATCCAGATGATGATTTCGAATGTGGTTGATATGATTTTTAATTCTGTTTGAGAATTGATGAATTGATTTGGATGCTGATTGAAAAATGATGATTTCTGAAATTTAGTAGAAATATAATAACCTGAACGAAACCACAATGAGGATGAATGGGACGAATTCCTGTGATGATATTCATAACTAGAATGATGATAATGATTTCAGCAAATCACTATGAGATTAGTGGGTTGTGCTGTCAAATTATTACTGTTAACACTTGACCGGTAGATCAAGTTAAGGGATGACAAATTGAGAACTTACTTGACTAAAATTCCCGTGGAGGAATGTTCAGAAGGAAATTTTTTCGGCCTAATGGACCATTATCATATTAAAGATATGAATGATATGATCTGAATGAATTGTTAATTAATGATGAGTTCTATATAAGGGATATTTATCCTAGTATTCTGTTAGGTTGACCAGAATATAAGGAACCCCAGAATAAAATTGGATCTTAAGAAAAAGAGTCGTCCTCTACCTTGCGAGATGAGGACATCTCGCACTTTCTTAAGTGGGGTAGAATGTAAGATTCCCCAGCCTTCGAGGTATACAGGAGTAAGAATCTCCCTTTTTGATCTTATAATTATTCCCTCTCTAAAATAAAAGAAAGATTCTGTTTAAAAAAGGAAGACCCTCTCCCTAGAATACTTCTCAGGAGTCATGCCTGTTTTAAGGATTCAGAACAATGAGTTCAGAAGTGAAAATCGGTGTTTTGGATACCAAGGTTTTGGTTTTCATTCGAGTACGGCCCAAAAGAAGTTCTTTATCTCTTAGGGAGTATAAGAAGTTATCCCCCAGATATTGTGAGCCTTATATCTGAATTCAACGAAAGTAGGTGACTTAGCCTACAAGCTTCTTTATCTCTTAGGGAGTATAAGAAGTTATCCCCCAGATATTGTGAGCCTTATATCTGAATTCAACGAAAGTAGGTGACTTAGCCTACAAGCTTCTTTTACCTCCTCATCTCAAAGTTCTTAATGTATTTCATAGAAATATGTGCCAAACCCAAATCATGGAAAGACGAAAAAACTTCAGTGGCAAGATACCATTGGCTTCTAAGTTATGCTAGCTCCTTCCTTTATATAAGTCGTAACTTTTACCTGTCGCTCACAGTAATCTTACTTCCATCGATCTCCCTTCTTCTTAATCTCCTTCATGGCTTGGCAACAGGAATTAGTTTTATCCATGATGATTTCTCACCTTCAAGACGCAAGCGAGTTTGTGAAGAAAGATTTTATAGAACAGTATGAGCGCTCACTTTTTCCTCACTTAGGAACTTCGGTAGCTCAGACCAAATGGCGCACCTATCAAGACATAACTAGGGTAACACCCTGGGGTCAGCAGCACTTTCGTAACAATGTCCGCTTCAAAAAGCCTTGGGTTTGGGTCCCCGATACTACTGCGTCATGAGATCAAGGCATCTTGGTTTTTCTGAGCGGGTCTTCTTACTGGCGTGTTTTCTTCCTCATCAGAAGATATGCCTTTACCCCGTTTTTGGCTTGCCTCTCAGAGGTCCTTTTGTTAGATCACCTCATACCACTGAGATAGGTGTGGCAATAACCAACAGAATTATTCCCATAGATGAGTTACCTTATACGTGCGCAGCTTGTGAGTGCTGCTTTTGTGATCATATGATGGACGGACTTATGGAAGTGTAAAGAGTTCTTCTATCTTTACTGTATATGTTCCAAGAATGAATAAAGTTTAAATATTGTTCTTGTCTTGACCCTTACTCTCTTTGAGACTTTTTTAATTGGTGGTTAATCTTAATTAAATTTTTCTCTAAGTCTCATGTTCGTGCATCTTGCGAAATTATCCCAAGTTTGCGAGATGAGGACATCTCGCGTTTTTCAAGTGGGAGAGAATGTAAGATTCTCCCCCAGCCTCTCAAAATGTCCAGCATCTTCCCCTGTAATCAATCCCCTCTTCATAAATATAAAAGACCTTGTTTCTAACTGTTTTGACTTAGAGAGAGAGAATATTTAGATTTTGAATATTTGTAGATAGAAAAATTTCTCATCTTATTAAAATAAGCTCCCCTGAAACAGAAATTCAAAAAGAACAATGTGCAATTGGAATTAATTGGAAATGAGTATGAAGGACCTTAGCCTAAGGGTCTAGATTTTCAAAAAAATTTGGATTATGGTCCAATTAAGGTTCCTATGGGCCAATAGCATCAATCCATGTGTAGGGAGGAGATAAATCTAATTTGTAAAAGAAGATACCCAAAAATGAGTAAATGCTCACATAAGATGAAGAGTTGAAAATGTACAAGGTTTATTAGTAAAAAACTATGAGCAATATTAAAAATATGAGATATTTTGGGTATCCAAAAATGAGTAAATGCTCACACAAGATGAAGAGTTGAAAATGTACAAGGTTTATTAGTAAAAAAACTATGAGCAATATTAAAAATATGAGATATTTTGGGTATAATGACTCTATTTTTTGACACATATGTAAGGAAGGGGAGTTCTTTAAAGGAGGTGCATAATTCACATGCTTGAATGAGTTTTAAACTAAAAAATAATGTGATATTTTTATCTCTCCTCTCTCTTGAACCAAACCAAATCAAAATGGAACCAAACCGAATCAAAAAGTAACCAAACTAGGTCCAAATCTAGTCCAAACTCAACCAAACTGAATTTGGAAAATTCTAGAATTCAGTTAGCTTTGGTTAGAGCTTCCCTCTCCTATAAATAGAACATGAGTCCTTTGAAAAAAAAAGGAGAAGAATTTATGCTGAAATAATGCTAGTTTCTACTATTCTCTAAAATTCTCTCCAAATTGAAGAAATTGGAGCTTCCCTCTTTCTTCAATCCCCATTGGTGGCTCCATCAACATACTTAACCAATTGATTGGTTGGGGACCTCTCCCGTGAACAAAGAATCAAGAAATTTGTAAGGTAAATGGTGAATTTTGATCTTTTCTATAATTTCTCAATGCTTCTCTCTTCTCAACCCCTCTCAAGCTTGAGAAGCTTAATTGGAATGGTTTTTGAATGCTATTGAAGTTAATTGATGAATGGTAGTGAAGAGTTACATAAATTGATGAATGCTATTGAAGTTAATTGATTAATGATAGTTAAGAATTACATAAATTTCCATTTATGCTTAATTCAAATGGTTTTTATGAAATTTCTCTCTCTCACTCAAGAAATGGTCATACTCATGACCCTTTCTCAATCCAAATGAAGCTTTTCATAAAGCTTTTTCTTAATCCAAGATTAATCTATGCTTGAGGCCGAATTAATGGCTTTTTTCTATGCTTTTAGTTTATGTATTTCATGAATATTGATGATTCAATCCATTAGGGAGATTAATGATCCAATTAGGGATCATTCTAATTATTTCCTTAAAGATAAGCTTTATCCCTTAGAAAAATTGAGATTTATCAGTCATAGCAGCGGAGCTATGGTAAAATTTTTATAAAAATTACGCATAAAATAATTTCATTCAAAGCATAAAAAGAGGACTTCCTACCATATTCTAGGAATTATCATCCTAGATTAATTGAAAGATATTCATTGTAATCCTAGAGAAATTGATTTTTATATTATGCGTAATTGAATTTCATGCATAGAGGTATGCATAGAAGCTGATTATTTTATTATAAAAGAGTTACTTTTAGCATAATTGAATTTCACGCATAGAGGTATGCATAAGAGACGAATATTTTATTATAAAAGAGTTACTTTTAGCATAATTGAATTTCATGCATAGAGGTATGCATAGAAAATGATTATTTTATTATAAAAGAGTTACTTTTAGCATAATTGAATTTCATGCATAGAGGTATGCATAAGAGACGAATATTTTATTATAAAAGAGTTACTTTTAGCATAATTGAATTTCATGCATAGGGGTATGCATAGAAGATGATTATTTTATTATAAAAGAGTTACTTTTAGCATAATTGAATTTCATGCATAGAGGTATGCATAAAAGATGATTATTTTATTATAAAAGTGTTACTTTTAGCATAATTGAATTTCATGCATAGAGGTAAGCATAAAAGATATGGGAAGTGATAAGATGTGATAAGATGTATAAGAGATGAGTTAAGATGTGATAAGATGAGTTAAGAAGTGATAGGATGTGTAGGGAATGAGGTAAGAAGTGTATGTGATGGGATAAGATGTATATGGGTTGTGATAGGGTGAGAATATGGATGTGAATGTGGATGGGTATGTATGGATGTATGCATGAATGTGGATGTATGGATGTGAGGATGTGGATGTATGGATGTATGGATGTGAATGAGGATGTGGATGTGGATGCATGGATGTGAATGAGGATGTGGATGTGGATGCATGGATGTAAATGTGGATGTGTATGTATGGATGTATGCATGTAGATGTGGATGCATGAATGTGGATGTATGCATGTGAATGAGGATGTGGATGTGGATGCATGGATGTAAATGTGGATGTGTATGTATGGATGTATGCATGTAGATGTGAATGTGAATGTGGATGTATGGATGTAAATGAGGATGTGGATGTGGATGCATGGATGGAGATGTGGATGTATACATGTAGATGTAGATGTATAGATATGGATGTGAATGTGGAGGTGGATGTATGCATGTAGATGTAGATGTATGGATGTGAATGTGAATGTGGATGTGGTGTATGCATGGAGATGTGGATGTATGCATGTAGATGTAGATGTATGAATGTGGATGTGGATGTATGCATGTGGATGTGAATGTACGCATATATAGATGTGGATGTATGGATGTGAATGTGCATGTAGATGTGGATGTATAAATGTGAATGGGAATGTGGATGTGGATGTATGCATGTATGTGGATGTGGATGTATGAATGAGGACGTGATAATGGATGTATGCATGTGGATGTGGATATGGATGTGTGTATGAATGTGGATATGGGATGTGTGTATGAATGTGGATATGGGATGTGGATATATAAATGAGGATGTGAAAATGGAGATAAGCATGTAGATGTGGATGTATGGATGTGAATGTGGATGTGGATGTGGATGTATGGATGTGGATGTGGATGTGGATGTATGGATGTGGATATGGATGTGAATATATGATATGTGATGTGAAGGAATCTGAAGTGAAGAGATGGAAAATGAGGTGATTGGATGAGTACACATATAAATGGAATGTGGAATAAGTAATGTGGATTAATGAGGGATAATGTGGAAAAATGAGAGTTAATATAGAAACTGTATTTGTAAACTGTTTGTAAATGCTGTTTGTAAATGGCTGTTTTATGTCAAGAATGCTGGGGAAGCATTTTGACCGTCTTATGATTAAGGTCGTGGAGACCTAACTGATAAAGTTGCAACTGCTGTGACGGAGAGTCAATGGAGGACGTCTGGCGTAGCAAAGTCGACCGAGGTCTTGACCATTAAAATGGTGAGCTTCCAGTACGGTGAATGAGGGACCAAGGAAGCAGCCTATGAGTGAAGCGCGCGAAGGATCCTAGAGGGTGCTGACCATACCGTGCTCGGCTCTGGGTCGCCTAGGATACCCACGCGTGCCTCGAGGAAGATATTGGAACAAGGAGTAAGAGTTGTTTTCTGAAACCAGGCATGGATCTGGTTGATTGACCTTGCTGGTCTTCAATGGATGAGTCCATGGCTTTTTTTATGGATCTGTTGGTTGATCTTGCTGATCTTCAACGAGAGTCCATCTTGATTTTTATAAGTGATTATATTGTCGAGTATTATGGTCTAGGAACTATTGAAAAGGCCCCTGAGTGGACACGTGGTGAGCGTTCTAGTTGCCAATGATGCCATAGATACTCTGATGAAGGAATGATGGGAAATTTGAGAATCAACCAGATAATTTGAGAATCAACCAGATAATTTGGAAGACTGTGATCAGTGGTACTATGGTTTCATTAAAGGATTATTTTCTTAGCTGATGCTAAGAAAAAGGTAATTTCATAGTATGCTAAGAAAAAGGTAATTTCATATTGGGTGTGTAAGTGGTGTGCCTAATTTTATGTTTGCATGAACTTCCAGCTAGGGGGCCTTGGAACTCTTTTCCTTGGCACCCGGGACAAAACCTAACCAAATTCCAAATTGGATCCCATCACTACAGTGGTTGGGCGGTTGGCTAACCCATGGGATCGGATGGGGTTAGGCTGGACTGATGGATCCGTAAATCGAGACTCAATTTTTATTATTATGATAGATAAAGTAAATCCCGGATAGTAATTGTTCTAGGAATCAACGGCTGTGCCTTGATGGAGAAAAAAGCGTTGATTCCAATGATCCAAGTGCAAGTTTCTTCCTTGATCCAAACGAGTACCTTTATATGTGCAATCGGATCAGCTTGATCAGTAATGGTCTTGACTACGTTAGAGTAAAAAGTTATCTTGGTGGAATCGCCCGTGCTCTCTGGATAAGGGAAGTTTTTTCGAGTCCGGTTTTGGAAAAACCGACGGATTAGTCTCTTGTCCGGATATCCGTGGTGGACGAGGCCCCGAATGTGGGACCCCTGTCCCACGCGAGAAGTGCTACTTCCGCTGCTAGTACCCCGAATCTGTTGCTCGATGGGAACAGGGATCTCACACCAACAAGGCCCCATAAACATTTTCAAATATTATTGAGTCCATGAATCAGCACCTAGCCAAACCTATACTAGGCAAGTCAACACGAAACATCAACTACAAGGAGAGAGATTGGATATTTCTATGAATCATGAAGCAACAGTAAAAGCAATTAGGCAAGCATCATCCCAAGCTCTCTTTCCAAAGATTTGGCCCATTTTCTATTATATAAAGAAGCTCAATGACGTCTCCATCAAGTTACTAGTAGACAATTTGATGTCTTCCACATCTCATGGTTGAAGCCTTATGTTGGCATAAAATATTTGCAAGAATTTTTGGATGAGAAGCAACCTGAAGTGGTCAATGAAGCAAAGGTTATCAAGCCAAGTAGATTCTCATCCACAAGTGGAAGCATGGTTTTAGTCAAAGACATGGACAATTCTACACCAAGCTCAAAGACCAAGGCACTCACGAAGCCATTTGGCTTGATGAGGAATTCTTCCAAGGGGACCCCCCAATAGATATTGGTGGAGGCCTACTTGGAGGCCATACTACTACCCACCAAACTAAGTGGGAGAGAATATCACATGCACCCATGCAGTGAGGATCCATTTGACACCCTTGGAGACCATGATACTACCACCAAGCTAAGAAGGAGGGAACATCACATGCACCCATGCACTGAGGCTCCATGTGACCATGTGACACACTGGCTCATCATCATTGCTATAATTGTACATATTTAGTACCTTTTTAGAACTATTTATTGTTCATCATCGCATTATGAGCCCTATTCCAAAGGTATGTCAGGCAGCACAAACTACATAGGTCTTTCCAATCCTTAGTGTTAGAGTCTTTCACTTAACCCACTTATTAGAGAACAATCAATTCATGCAAGTTATCCTAACATAGGAGTCCATAGCATCATGTAGAAGCAATAATTAGTCAAAACGCTTTAGGCCCGCAACCTATTTGTCTTGTACTTGGCAGCCCAAAGGCCACCAAATGCCACCTATTGCCACCCAAAGGAGGCTAGCCTATTTGTCTTGCACTTAGCAGCCCAAAGGCCACCAAAAGGAGGCCAACCACCAAGTTCCACCTAGTGATATTAGGGGCCAACATGGCTAGCAACCCATACAAGCCTGTCTCAACAACCAACATAGCTAGCCAGTCCCACATGTGTGAAGAGATAGCATGGAAGGCAGCATTTAATGCTTAATTTTTAATAGTCATGAGCTTAATAAATTGGATAGCAACAAGAAAACTGACCAATAGGTAAGGAAACCAACCAGCAAAATATGTGCATATATATGCAATGCCTCATTCTCAAGCATTCTCTCTATAGTTTCAGCTTACATGATATTGAATCTTGCTTTCTTGATGGATGCATGCTAGATAGGTTTGATTGTAGCTTTTCATCTTGTATTCTTCTTCTTCCCCTGCCTTTTTTGAAAGATAACCATTGCAAAGGAACATCTCTTCTTGCCTCCATCAAGGAATTCAAAAGCTCTCCCTTCAATCCTTTAGCAAATAGCATCCCAGTGTGACAATGGAGTGAGGATGCAACAAACTAGCTAGTACACCCACAATGTCCCACAATGGGAAGTTACATTTGCAGCTTGAAGGAAAGACCAACAAAACATGCTTTGGAAAGGTTAAGGAAAGCTCTTAACTTGAAAATATTTGATGCCACTACCAAGGGCGCTCAAATTTTTTGTCCATTCCAATCTATTTTGGGATCATTGAATATTACCCGGTGTTTATTAGGAGATCACACTCCAAAAAACGTATGGTTTTGGAGAATTGGATGTGTTTGCTTATAGATTTTGATTTTGATTTGAAGTTTATAATACATTAGGGAAGTTCTCTTTTCATTTATTATAGTAGGGTAAAAACCTGGTTCCTTGGTGATTTGCATTAGATTGGAGCCCAAGAAGCTTAGAGTTCATTGCTTGGAGTCAAGGATTTTCTTAGATTTATTTGCTTTTAGTCAAGTATTTGTTTAGTAATTATGATTAGGAGCGGAACCCCAAGAATCTTAGAAGCCTAGATTTCATTGCTTTGAGTCAAGGATTTGCTGGTAATTATGATTAGGAGTGGAATCCCAAGAATGTTAGAAGCTTATATTTCATTTCTTTAAGTCAAGGATTTGCTTAGTAGTTGTGATTAGGAGTGGAATATTCCACTTTGAAAACATGAGCATTGAGCTCTACTATTAGGTTGAATTAGAGTGGGATTGTCTATTTTTATTCATGTATTTTGAGTTAAGGATTTGCATAGTTATTATGATTGAGAGTGGAATCCACTCTAAAAATTAAGCTTTATTAGGTTGAATTAGAGTGGGATTATCAATTTTTATACATGTATTTCATAATTTTCCATAATTTATTCATGCATTATTAGAATTGGTAGATTAGAAATATGTTAAACGATTAAATAATGATAACAAAACACTTAATTGGTTGTTGGAACTTGAATTAAACATGCATTCTCAATCACTACTCAAGCAATGCCTTGCCCATGGATAAGCTACAAGCTATGGAGAAGCTTAAGCTTGAATCCACTACCACACAAAGCCTAATAGAGAATCCACAAGCATCAACAAAGAAGCATGCACACTAGAGAATAGAAATGAGAAGAGAGAAAAACATCATCTCATTGCATTGAATTAGACGAGCATTGCTCATATAATAGTGTAGATGGGGAGAGAGAAGAGCTTGCACCTCTATGAACAAGAGGGAGAGCTAGTCTCAAGAGAGCTCAAACATGAGTGTAGCCCAATGTGTCCTTAAGCTCTCAAATGAGCCACTTTTTATACTAAAACTCCTAAAACTCCCAAAACTTCCCATGTGGGATTATTCTCAAGCCCACTCCCACACTCACCTACAACTTGGAACTTTTTACAAGAGCCCTAAATAAGAATGTCAAGTCTCTTGTTTTCCTGCTTGCATCTTTGTGTTGCATTCTTGCATTGATCACCACTCGTCACGCAACACTCCCCCCTTCCTATTTTGCGCACGTCCTCGAGCGCGTAGATGCCAAGGAAGAGTAGCATCTCCAGTGTGTACTGCAAGCAAAACGATAGGTGGTTTGTGTGTTCTTTTTTTCTTTTTTCTTTTTTTTTGAGAGAGAAAAAGTACTGACCAGACAATAACGAAACAAGCAATTTTACTGAATAAGACATGGCAATAAACGTCCAATTACTTTGAGTCTTGGTTGGCTGAGATCCTATAAGCATCAAAGAGCTTGGGTCTCCATTAAAGTCATGAACTAGGCTTGGTCTGGTTGGGTTCTCAAAGTAGGGTTCGACAAGAGGATGCTCCACTTCGATGTAGTATGGTTGAGAGCTAACCATCTCCATTCCTAATTCGGGATTCTCATATTCCACATATCTAAAGGGAGCTGTGCCAGGTGGAGGAGGTTGAGCTCCTAGCACCAGCCGTGCTTGCTCTTGAGCAACTAAGGTTCTCTCTCATGGTTCACAACTTGCTGTCTAGGTGCAGAGTTGGCTGCTTGTTCCCTTTGTATCTTTGCAATGTGATTGCAGTCCGAAGTCACATGTGTGTAGTTCCATTTACAAAGCTGGCACCACTTCTTTGTTGGTTGATTGCCAACCAATGGTGAGAAGGTTGGGCACTGCTCGGTTTTATGGCTACCTCCACATCCTCCACAGACGTAAGGGCCTGTAGGTACAGTATGCATGTATGATGGTTGGGGTCGGTAGGAAGGTTTGTAGTATTGCCCCATCTTTTTCAATACTATCTCGGCAATCTGATCTGGATTAACTAATGGCACACTAGAGTCAGAGCCCTTCCCAGAGCTACGTTTATCATCCAGATGACTATCTTGGTTTCCCATGCCAGTCATGTCAAAGTTGTCATCGTAATCCATGGCATCCATGCAACACTCATTGAAGATGACATGCTTCTTTGCGTACAAGTGAGCGTGAAGCGTTTTGTTTCGTAAGCCTTCCAGGAAGATAGAAATTAATCTTCCTTGGCTTGGCTTCTCATCGTCAGGGCATCGATTGATGTACTGCTTTAGCCTATTTACACAATCTCGCATAGATTCTTGATCTTTTTGCTTAAAAGTGTAAATTTGAGCTACCGCATTGTACTTAATTCCCATTTTTGAAAACGCAGCTATAAAGCTCTTTTCTAGCCCATCGAAAGACCTCTTTGCCTCAGGCTCTAAAGTCTGAAACCATGATAAAGACTTACTCTCTAGTGTCAAGCCAAATCCTTCGATTTGTGTATGCGTATCCGTGACTTGCTCCGCATGTATAGCTTGCTTAAAAGCTGCTATATGGTCATATGGGTCACCGGATCCATCATACTTCTTGACAAGCTTTTGCAGTGCACATGGTCTCACTTTTCTAGAATATTCATCGTCATGTCTCCTATATGAGTCTCGGCCTCTAAATCTAGGCTCTTCAAATATCAGTTCACTTGGTCTATAGGGTTCTCTTGGAGGTACATATCCACTTGCTCGTGGTCTTTCTTCTCCCCTAGATTCTCTAATAGCATCGGTTCTCCTCGTAGGATCAATCGTTGGAAAGACTGGTCCTTTAGCAGTTGTTCGCATGGAAGGTGCTGGTCGAGCCACACTTGGGGTCCTAGCCCATGGTGGTGCTAGTGTTTCTCCTCGAAAGGCAGATTCATTTGGACGTGCCGTGTCTAGGGTAGACACCTCAGTGAAAAGGGGCCTTTCTTTCCATGTCATTTCCTTAAGGCCATTCAAGGGTTCTAAAGTCGTTCCCCCATCTATCATGAACACGCTTAGTGAAACCTTCTAGATGCTCTACAGTTATTGTGTGCGTGACTGGAAGCTCTAAGCTCGGGTGCTTAGTGGTTGCATAGTAGGTTGCTACCACATCCCTATACACCTCTTTAATTGGGTGGTCTTGATAGATTTTAACTACTGGAATTTCTTTTACTATGTCCCATGGGTTTTTCTTGGTCTCTTTTTCTTTTCTCGTTTTTCTATCCTCCCGATTCCTGTCGGAAAACAATTCTTCAAGTAAAGAAATGGGCGTACCAGGTATGCGCGATGTTCCTGGGACATTTGGGTCCGATGGAAACTCCTTTTTCTGCTTTGCTTGTGCGCTAGGTTGAAGTAAACCCAAAGTGTTACATTCCCGTAACGCCGCTACGGGCCTTACCACAAGAGGGGACGGCCTCTGGTTCACCACCCAGCCATAGAGGAAGAATGAGGATTGCCCCTCGTCCCCCAGGCTATATAGTGTGTGGCCTGCCGTCCACACTAGCCTGGCCGCCCATGACTCCGCATGGACGTCCTCTCCCACTGAACCCCGGACATGGCCATCCGGTCTGCCGCCGTCGGTTCACAGGCATTACAGCCTACGTGACATTACCCCCCCCTTAAGAAGAGTTTTCGTCCTCGAAAACAAACTGGGGAAACCTTTTGGAAATTGCACTACGGCGTTCCCAGGTTGCTACTCCTCATCCCTATTTGTCCATTTAACAAGTACCTCCTGGTACACTTTATGTCGGGTTTGTCTGTCACGATACTATAGAATCTTTTCAGATTCATGTGGTATCTTTGGTGGCTCTATCAAGTCCACCAAAATCTCTGGAGAAACTGCGTTCTCTAAGTCGTGAACTGATTTCTTCAGTTTACTGACATGGAAGACAGGATGAACTGATTTCTTCAGTTTACTGACATGGAAGACAGGATGAACTTGAGAACTCTCCAGTAACTCAAGTTTGTAGGCTACGTCCCCAATCTTCTTAAGGACCTTGAAAGGACCGCAATATCTAGGAGAAAGTTTATCACACTTTCCCGTTTTCATGGTTGCTGACTGCGCAGGAACCTTTAAAAATACAAAGTCACCTTCTGCAAAGGTCACTTGTCTGCGTCCTTTATAGGCAAATGTTTTAGCGCGATCCTGTGCGCTACGAATGCTCTCGCGTGCAGCTTTGAGCATATCATTCATATCTTCAAGGAAATCCTTGACAGATTGAATCTTCTCCTTTTCTAGGCCTACAGCCATCGGAGATCTCGGCTGGAATCCATACATTAACATGAATGGTGTAAATCCAGTCGTTGAATGCTTGGAGCTATTATAGGCAAACTCCAATAAGGGCAAGTACTCTTCCCAATTAGATTGCTTCTTACTAATATAAGAACGCAACATATCCTCTAGAATTTGGTTAACTCTTTCAGTTTGACCATCAGACTCCGGATGATCTGCCGTACTCATACTGAGAGTAGTATCCAACTTTTTGAAGATTTCCCTCCAAAAATGGCTGTTGAACTTTCTATCTCTATCTGACACTATATCTGCGGGGCGGGCAGGCCATATAGCTTGTAGAGATGTTCAATAAAGAGTTTTGCCAACTCTGGCGTTTTAACAGTTTTCTTCGTGGCAATAAACTTTGCTATTTTAGTTAACCTGTCCACTACCACCCCACACCGAGTCATTCCCTCGACTCGTCTTGGGTAAACCGGTAATGAAATCCATGGAAATGCTTTTCCATTTCCCTTGAGGAATCTCCAACGGATGGAGTAGTCCTCCAACCTTAAGACGTTCATGTTTATTGACCTGGCACTTACTGCATTTCAGCACATAAGTCTGGACGTTCTTAAACAAACTAGGCCAATAAAACTGTCTTTTTACTAGTGCATAGGTCTTCTGAATCCCAGGGTGACCCGCACTTGGACTATCAAAACTATACCCCGAAGACTCGGTTAGTTTCTCCGGACTAACTCTCGCTTCGCTACCCGCCGCACCTACGGCCAGTCTCTCCGGACTAGCATTACGTGCCGGCGAGGAAGGTGGGCGAGGCTGTGACAAAGTGCATACGCGTACAGCGCGCCAGACCTCTGTAAAGACAGGATCATGCTCACACAAGCCATGATTTGGTATTTCAACCAAAATCTTAAGGCAAATTTCATGCCTTATTTTGCATCATGTCATTAGCACAGAAGCTAATGTACTGGAGAGCACTCTAGTAGCGCAAGTTCTTAGACCATGCTACTAGATATTTGTAGACTACGCTACCATGTTGCATCACCAACTTGTTAAAACTTCTCCTTGGAAAGCTCTACGGCCATAGGAGAAATAAACTAGAGCCAATCTAATCATGCATCACAAGGATCAGTTCCAAAGTTGAGAGATACTTTCTCTCTTAGAGTAACCTCTTTGCACAAGCATATGCTCTAGAATCTTGTTGAGTTTCTAACTACCATCAATCTACGGATGGTTAAACTCCACTCTAACTCAGAGTAAATGTAACTTTTTTGAAAATTTCCATTCAAATATAACAATCAAACTTCCTATCTCTTATGCCATACTATATATGCGAGCAGATCATATAGTATGTGGAGATGTTTGATAAAGATTCTTGCACCACTATGGGTGTCTGGAATTACATCCATTCACTTACAACTCTTTGTTGCTATTACCAGACATATCCCTTCAAGTATTGTCTAGACTCACACAACTATTCGAGTTTATGTGATATTTGAGGATATCCCTCCTTTCCCTCAAGAAAGGTTTTTGTCCTCAAAAACTCTACTGTCAAAGCGGACTACGCGCTAGTATCATAGGTCCAAGAACAAATCTAGACCATGTTTAATATCATATGTTATATCTTGAGTCCTTCCAAGAAACTTTTAAACATCTTG
Organism: Cibotium barometz; assembly: GCF_041138505.1. Taxonomy (NCBI): domain Eukaryota; kingdom Viridiplantae; phylum Streptophyta; class Polypodiopsida; order Cyatheales; family Cibotiaceae; genus Cibotium; species Cibotium barometz. Next base: position 28,625,378 of record NC_141053.1, on the reverse strand, counting down.
CAACGAAGATGTGGTATAGTGTCTACGCACATATGGTGGTACTATTGATAAACTGCTTTGCAACATATCAGTGGTTTCACACTTGTAACAAAGTGCTTCATTGTTGCATATTATCACCCTTCATAAGCGGTTACACACTTATGAATCATTTGGGTGGGTTGTACCATCTATCAAGAAAAATTCCAAACTACTAATAACCACATTATCAATCCACAGATAATGACTGAGCTTTCTGCGAAGCCATAGGTTGCTAGATAATTGATGGTAATTACACAAGCCCAATGTCTCATTACATCATACATTCAATATAAATGTAAACATCACAGTACTTCGTGATGATGAACTTAGGAATTTCATCCTATCCCTGTTTGGTGTTGGTATGAAGTATAACTATGAGAACATTATTTGCTGCCTCCTCATTATAGCGGCAAAGCTACCTACCCATCACAGGTGGCAATCTCTACCAAGCTATAACCAATGACAAGCAAATAAACGAGTACTTTTGTAAGAACTTCATAACCATATCTCACACCAAACTCATAATCACTACGGATTAAATGCCAGGGTTTGCAAAATTGAATGTTATCTGATAGGTAGAGGGGATCATCAAACTCCAGATGACCTCGACAACTCACTAGGACTAGTGATGTGTAACTTTTAAGTTACTCCACTTTCTTGCTTATTCCATACCATCGAACAAATCGGTCCCTCGATTTGAGCAACGTCAACATAATTATGAGTACCTCGATACTCATGTATTGTGGTTCGGTAATGTAAAATGTTGATCTAGAGTATCTTTCACTCGAGGATCTTAATTTTATTAGTAGCTATGTATTAGTAGTGAGTAACTACGTACCCACTATCATCACACTAGTAGCTCCATACTAGTCTGTGATGAGTAACTCCGTACCCAATGGCGTACCTCCCCCGAGTGGGAGTACCATATACAAATCATCTATAACAAGATGATTAAGTCACTTGCTGCTAAGAAGTGACTACACAAATTGACCCCTCCATTGCACATTGCAGTACAATATCTGGTATTACAACACAAATTTTTGGACGTCCTTATCATAGAGGTCAACTTAAAAACTAGTGCATAGGTCTTGTGGAGTCTCGGCTGACCTAACCACACCACTGGTGACTTCCTACAAAAAATGTGGCACCGAAGTCACCACCTATGTACTTTAACTCCGTAAAGTACATGGTCTTCATCTATCATTTATGGAAAGTTGTAAAACATTCCTGCGATGGATTTTTATCACCCTAAAATTATTGTGCACTATTTTAGTGTGAAGAGCTTTTTTCCTGGGTACCATGGTTCACCCCAAGCTCATCTTTTGCTAAATTCTCCGATTTAACAAAGATATGTCTGCCTCCGAACATTCCAGTTCAGCCCCAGACTTTGAGTTTACTTCTTAACACTCCGATTAAGTCAAAACTCACCAGATATACTAGGATTTACCGCTAAGCTCTCCGGCTTAGCCTTCTATCCTAACTCAGCCCGAGTTTATGTACACTTCATATGTCACATCCGATACTAACAACAACCAGGCTCATCTGGAGTGAGATACTACTCACTATTGCCATGTAAAACCTTATTAAATCCTAGAAATGCTCCACTCATTTCCCAGGGGTCAGACGACTTATAGGGTTTACACGCACATGAACTTTGTAAGCAAAATAGCCTGTCATCATTACAATTGCTTATGTAGGAAAGTAATATATTTCCCAAATTTATATGGTAGCAACTAAAATGTGCTCACAATCGCACACTTATGTTAAACATAGGCAAGACTACGCTTGCAAAATGCTATAGGGCGTCCCCCATGCATGAAATTGTCCAACCAAACTAGTCTTACTGCTAACCTCTAGATTTAGATCACTCCGGAACTAAATCACTCTGTTAGCACTAGTACATCATCATGGTCTTGCTATCTAGAGCTTCTCCGAACTCTGTAACTGGGTTTTATCCCAACTTATGGCTATATTTGGTAATTTTCAAAGTTCAAATTTTATCTTGCACACTTTATCACTACAGACAAGTGTACATACAGACTTGCCAAAGAGTCAAGTTACATGCACAAGCCTTGGCGTCCCATTCCACCAAGACTACAATCGATTCCGTGAGAATTTGATGTCCCATACCATCAAATTACCATTAAACCAATTGATGTGACATATAAAAAGGCTCTTTCCCCCCTCGAAAGATCACCACAAACTCTCGAGCAGTGGGATGTCGACGCATGGCAATAAAATGAAGAGAAAACCATGCTAGTAAGTTTAAGAACAGTTCTCTTCGTCGATCAACATCTATAAGGGCATTGAGCATTACATCTCAGGACTATACCCCTTCAGATTTACCTTTGATTTGTACAAATCAATCCTAAATCTGCTATTATTATCTAGGCATACGCTAATCCTTCAGATTAGTACTTCTAGATAAACCATTCAGTTGAGTACTGCTAGCAGCACTACTAGCCCCGTTATCCCAAGTAACACACCCCTTAGGGATTACTTTTACCACGCAATCACGTGACTAAATCAAACTAGTCACTAATCTCTAGGCCCAAGTAGTGACACTATTTTGTTACTACCAACAAGGGCCAGCTTGCCTCTACGGGCCAAAGCCTTTTGTTGCAAGCAACTTGTTTGGACACAAGTCATAACCACATCAAGACTACGCTTGTACATGGTTCTCATTTGCCAAAGATTATCACAATCTTCTAGCATCTGTTAAAAGATTGTGAATGGTTATGAGCACTACGGCTCAATTAGGCTTACCTTGATTTCTCGTGAAGCACTTCGTCTAATTTGGGCACAATTGACGCCATGCCGGTCTTAGCCCAAGTAAAATACACCGCGGTTTCAAATTTACACTATAGCCAAACTACGTGACTTTGATGGTCAATACTAAGTGTATGCTCAGCTTAAATTTAGTCTCTCCGAACCAAATGTGTGATCACCACATGTGTTATACTCGAGGCGCTACGGCCATAGACGTGTTCACTAGGCACAACGGCCATAGAACGTCTCTCTCTCGAAGGACTCAGCACTACGGCCGTGGGATTTGTCTCTCTTAGCGGGCCGGCCCTCGCCGGTTCGGGCATGGCCGCCCGCCCGTGGGGAGTGTCCACATGATTGTGGCTGGCCTCCCGATGCCAGCTGTGCGCTGGGCATGCCCATATGTGGTATCAAGGGCTAGCCGCCCGTTATTTTCATTATTCATAAAAATGAATAATTAAAAATATATTTTAAAAAAATAAATGGTTTTTTTTACCTTTTTTTTAAAAAAAATATGCGTGGCGTTTGCTGGGCTGGTCGGCTGCCTGGCTGGCTGCCCGCTGGGCGCCTAAGGCTGGCCGCCCGCCTGCCTGGCCGGCTGGCCGCCTGAGCTGGCCGCCTAGCTGGCCGCTGGGCTGGCCTGGCCTGGCTGCAGCCGCCCCTGGCTGGCCGACGCCGGCGCTGCCGCCTGGCTGGCCTGGCCGGCCACCGGGGCTGGCCGTTGCTCTGGCCCCTGGCCGCTGAGGCTTTTCACCCACACAAATGGCGCACGCAGCAACGGGGCTGGGGTTGCTCTTCACCCCCCCTCCACTCAACGCAAGTCATGGGGTTCTTCAACGCAGCCGTGGGGCTGGTGTCCGCCCCCCTTCAAACGTGGTCTTCGCCGCCTTCAGCAACATTCGCCGGTCGCTCTTTACCTGGGTGTTTTTGCTTCACACACAGCAGGCTCCGTGGGTTCTATGCCCCCACCAGCCGCACTCCTGGGTTCTACGCCCCCACCAGCCGCACTCCTGGGTTCTACGCCCCCACCCACTCGACGTGGTCACTGGTGGGCTGCTCTTCGCTGACAATGGGGCTGGTTTCGCCCCCCACCCCCACACACGGTGTGGTCTGCGCCCCCCCCACCTCTACACACAGGTCCTTCGCGGACAGTGGGGCTGCTCTAGCAGTCGTGGGGCTGGTGTCACTTCCCACGCACAGTAGTGGGCTCTCGCCCCTCGCCCCCCCCCCACTCCCACACACAGCATACAGATAGGCGATTCTCTCCTACCAAAAGAATTACCATTTCAACGCAGAGAGACAAAACAAAACGAATTTCGCTTACCTCCATTACTTGCTGTGTGTGACGGGGAGAGAGAGAGAGAGAGAGAGAGAGAGAGAGAGAGAGAGAGTTCTTCCCCTCCATTCTGCCATGGCCGCCTCCCTCCACACCCTCCATTCCCGATAAGGATAAGGAGACGAATGGTCGAAAACCATCGAGTGGGCTCCGGTCCCCCGGTCACGCGCGGGCTCTGACAATCCCATCGAACCACGCTCTGATACCAGTGTTACATTCCCGTAACGCCGCTATGGGCCTTACCACAAGAGGGGACGGCCTCTGGTTCACCACCCAGCCATAGAGGAAGAATGAGGATTGCCCCTCATCCCCCAGGCTATATAGTGTGTGGCCTGCCGTCCACACTAGCCTGGCCGCCCATGACTCCGCATGGACGTCCTCTCCCACTGAACCCCGGACATGGCCATCCGGTCTGCCGTCGGTCACAGGCATTACAGCCTACGTGACACAAAGCATCCACTTGTTTAGGATTTTTGGTGACCTCATAGCATGCTCCATTTCTACCCATGTCCATATCGTTTTGGTAGTTTACCCATGGTGTTGGTTCAAATGCAGAATGAATGTCTGCAATTTTAACAACAAACTGGCTCATTGGATCTTTGTAGATCTCACCACCATGCGCGTTTGTATACAAAAAATGGAGTCTCATGTTGTCAATCAACTCCCCATCTGGGATTTCAAATGGATTAGCAGAATCTGCCATACCAATGGGTGTGGATGGTCTATTCATGCCAAATGACTCGTTTATGTCCATTGAAATATCACTCTCGGTTCTTGAGAGGCTCTCTGTTTGAGACTCCGAAGATGTCTCGAGAATGCTCTCCAAGTTGCCAACAACCGATTGAGTGCCGCTCCCTTGAGTGGTTACCCTAGATGGTGCACTAGTGTAACGTCCCCCTAGTATTGTTCCCGAGCGTAGATGCATACGCAGTGTCCAGTTTTTTTTATTTTTTTTATTTTTTTATATTTTTTAAATATATATATATAAATATATATATATATATTTTTAAACCCTACCTAACCACTAAATGCAACTAACATGAGTGTAACTATCTATTTTTTTATTATTATTTTTTGATTTTTTTTAAACTTTTTTACTAATTATACAAAAATACGAATTACGCTAAAAATACTAATTATGCAAATTACACTAATTATGCAAAAAATTTACAAAAATTTAAAAAAATACAAAATATGCAGGAAATATGGACTCAAAATAAAACACATAATTTACAGATTTTTTCTTCTTCTTCTTCTTTCTTTTCTTTTCTTTTCTTTTCTTTTCTTTTCTTTTCTTTTTTAATTTTTTTTTTAAATTATTTTTATTGTTTTATTATTTTTTTATTTTTTATTTTTATTTTTTATTTTTCAAAAAAATACAAAGAGCAAGGAAATTCAAAAAATAAATAAATAAATAAATACTAACCTTATCTTCAGCGCCTTATCCTTCGAATCGTGCGGCCTCCGTTCTGCTTCGCTCGCCTTCTCAGCCACACGTTCTCTACAGTCACCTCCTCGCTCTCTCTTCCTTCACCGCCACAGCAGCTCTAGCTCGGCTGCTTCGCCGGCCACCACCTCACCTCCTCTTGATGGCCCGTTGCCTTCGCCTGCTCTGCAACAGCTGCTTCTTCAGCCTTCACCGGCACAACCCTGCTGCTGCGGCCCTTCTACAATTGCAGCCACCTTCGCACCAGCCCTTCGCCGCCCTCGCCTGCTGTGCAGCCACCTGGGCCTTGCCGGCCTTCACCTTCTTCAGGCCTCCTCGCATTCAGCTCTGCAGCCAGTCGCCTGGGCCTTGCCGGCCTTCGCACCGGCCTCTCTTCCTTAGTCTTCTGCTTCGCTCACACAGTTGCTACAGCCGCCAAACAGAGCAGCTGAGGCCCCGGCCACCATCTCTTCGCCGGCCTCTCTTCACCGTCTGACGCCCGTCAACCTTCGCCTCTTTGCTTATCGGCTCTTGCCTCTCCTCACCACCTTCACCTGCCAGCCTTCACTCTGCTACGCACCTTCGCCTGACGCCTTCTTCAGATGCTGCCGTTTTGTCGGCTTCGGCCTCTTTACCACCTTCGCCTGGCTCTTCGCACGCTCGGCCAGCCCTTTGCCTCCAGCCCTTTGCCTCCTCAGCTCATCGGCGGCTTCGGCCACTTCACCTCCTCGCTCTCTTTTGCTGCCAGCCACTTCGCCTGGAAGTCGCCAAAGAGCAAGTTGCCATGTGCGATTTCGGTGCACTTCTGTGAAAGATCGGCGCTATAAATATAAACTGGATGGATGGATGGACTTGTCACGGCTTTTCAATGTATTTTTATTCGCTAAAATCTGGAAAAATTGGTTGTAGCGTTTAGTTTGACCTATTTAGAAAAATGCTTTTTTAACTCTAATCTATGAACAAAACATGAATACAACAATGAAAGCAACCATCTCAACCGCACAAGTTAGTACTAATCTACTTTTTCTCTTCTAATCACTAGCTCCGAGATTCCACACTCGTGCTAACCCTAAACCTAAAAACAAAAAGAATTAGTGGTAGTAATGGAAGCTTCTCAACCGGTTTTGAGTCTTCTCCCCAGCAGCAGCGGCGCCAATGGAGAGACGGAAGACTCTCTCACTTGTAGCATGAGTAGTATGATCCGTGTGTAGCTCAATCCAATGGGATTGGCATCCCTTTCGGAGCTAGGGATTCAACCCGTACCGGTGCACGAAAGCTTATCCCCACGAATGGAGAAAATGCTATGAACACTACTACCTTGACATAGACTTTACACACACAAGCTCAATCTTGCCATAGCTCATTCACTCATCATCCCACTCATTCATACATCCAATATAAGAAGAAAGCTAAGCTAATGAATACACAAGCTCAAAGCATACTTCATTCTCAAGCACTTACTTCCCTAGCATGCACACAAACCTTGAAGCTTAATGGAACTTGAATTAAACATGCATTCTCAATCACTACTCAAGCAATGCCTTGCCCATGGATAAGCTACAAGCTATGGAGAAGCTTAAGCTTGAATCCACTACCACACAAAGCGTAATAGAGAATCCACAAGCATCAACAAAGAAGCATGCACACTAGAGAATAGAAATGAGAAGAGAGAAAAACATCATCTCATTGCATTGAATTACACAAGCATTGCTCATACAATAGTGTAGATGGGGAGAGAGAAGAGCTTGCACCTCTATGAACAAGAGGGAGAGCTAGTCTCAAGAGAGCTCAAACATGAGTGTAGCCCAATGTGTCCTTAAGCTCTCAAATGAGCCACTTTTTATACTAAAACTCCTAAAACTCCTAAAACTTCCCATGTGGGATTATTCTCAAGCCCACTCCAACACTCACCTACAACTTGGAACTTTTTACAAGAGCCCTAAAAATAAGAATGTCAAGTCTCTTGTTTTCCTACTTGCATCTTTGTGTTGCATTCTTGCATTGATCACCACTCGTCACGCAACAATCACAACCAATAATTAGAATTAAGATCATTAATCACACCCCTTCAAGTCTAAAAAATCACAAAATAAGTCCAAAACCAAGCCAAACCAGCTCTCAAGCATGAGTCTAGACACATAAGCCATTATCCTCGACACTCACATGAGCCATGAGCCTCAACACGTGAACCTACAAACATGAGTCTAGAGGTAAGTATACCTGATATAGTATGGACCAATTATTATTGTCATAAAGACTCATATGGACACACCTACTCATGTCCTTGGAAGATTTTCTTATCATTCAATCTATACCAACTACAAATTCCAAGAAATTTCTTATCCTTCACAATTATTCAAAACATGGGGAGGGTTATGTAGCCAGTGTCTAGGACTACCTCATCCACAAAGGGATCCACAAGGACATTCATAGTACAGTAAGCCTGTAGCCTCGAAGCCAATGTCTAGGACTACCTCGCCACAAAGGGATCCACAAGGGCATTCACATAATAGTAAGCTTGTGGCCTCAAAGTAAGGCTGGCGGAAGACAAGTTCCATTGGAAACCACACAGCCCAACCCCATAGCCCATAGGAAAAGAAATCACATACCCTAAAATATAGGATTTTATGCAACCACCTCCTTACATTCCACCATCGCCAACGTGAATACACAAAAAACATACTAAGAATGTTGTTTGAAATGGAAAGGGTAGTTGTGATCAACATAACACCTAGAAGCTCAGTGTCGAGAAAAAAATCAAGCAAATCCATATCTCGAGGATGATTATCAAATTTGTGAGGCCATGGGATGGATTGATGATCCCACTAAGATCACCTCACCAAGATCTACTCATTCAAACTTTGCCTTGAAGCAAAGGAGGCCATTGGTTTGGTATCTAAACCCACTTGAAAAGGCAAGCTAATGAGGTCTTGAGACACACTTTCATAGTGGGATTCTCACCCAATGGAGTTAGATTGAGCTCCATTGCAGAGATATATAACCTCAAGTAGGAGGAGGGAGAGACAATGTAAGATTACATTACTAGAACCAAGTATCTCCACATGAGAACACCTACTAGTGATGAAAGCACATGCGTGTGAAAGAATAGATAATCTATTGCTCATTGATTGATTTATGATCGATCTTAAGACTAGATAATCTATTGCTCATTGATTGATTTATGATGATCGATCTTAAAAGCATGGTCTTACGAGCAAGAGGCTTCATGACCATGTCTATAGGTTAAGGTAATACATCTTGTTGATGAGTATTGCCTACAAGACACTTACATGACAAGGATGTAGAAGTCATCCACCTAAACCAAGAGACAGGGGATGCATCATACGAAGCCTGCCATCCAAGGGTTCCCAATCAACACCACCTAGAGTCCTAGTTAAGGACAGAAGGATGAGTCGGCAAAGAATTTGAATAACCATCTAGGCCAACAACAACCAAGGGAAACCTCAAGGCTAGCCCAAACCAACACAAAGTGTCCAATATGCTAATGCCTACAAGACATTAATAATTTTATCCTCATTGTTAGTGCCACCACCAAGGAGCTATGACAGAGCTCATTGTTAGTGCCACCACCATGGGAACTATAGTAGAGCTCGTTTATTAGTATTAAGGAAACACAGTAGGGTGGACTCTGGCAACATGACAGATGCTCCCTACTACGCCAAGGTAACCGTTAGCCTTTCTAGTCCCACCAGGCACTCCTCAACAGTAGAAACAAGCTCCTAGGCCCTACCTATCAAGACCCTTTATTGTGAGGTATGTATAGACTGTCCTAATTTCCATATTTACCTTCGGTACTGCCACCCTGACCGATTCCTCCAAGAACCGCACCAGTACAACATTACTCATTGGTGACATTGCCTGTCGAGACAAAAACCCAGGAACAAGAGAGCTATGAGTCTTATAGGACCCATATGAGCAACAATAATATGATCCCTATGGGTATCCTAACTGGGAATCACCCATAAACTACACTTCTCTCTGTTCAAAGCCATGGTGTTTAAAAAAAAAGAGAGATCTCAACAATATGGTACATAGGAGGCCACCAATGTAATTCTTTCGATACAAAAGCCCACACCATATTGTGGAGTGCCCTCATAAAGCCCTATCACCGAATTCCCTGAGTACTTCAAGCACTTTGAATCCCATGCATTACCCCATTGTAATTCCTTATGGAGAAACATGATACTATAAGTGGGAATTAACCATGCTTATAAGGATTTTCCCAATAGAGTGACAATCATACCCCCCATGGTAGAAGCTTGTGCTTCCACTTCGACAAGAATTAACTTGTTAAGACTAAAAGAAGGACTCATTTACGTAGTGCCCCTTAATGCTATAACAAGTCTCCACCAAGCTAAGGCAAGGGAGACAAAGGAACATCCAAGGTTGCCAATAAGCAGAAAGCCCAGGCTTCAACTTTGAAGCAAGCAACTAAAGAGCTAGAGGAGAAACAAGCCCCAAAGCCTGAACTAGCTCCCAAAAAGACTAATGAACCAAAACTAAAAGGTCCATAAGAAAAATACCTCAAAGAGCATGCATAAATACAATGCATGATCAGTTACCAAGGCAACAATGTCGTGACCATTATTAGTGGTTCAGATGAGAGCTCTGAAGCTACCTCCCTTGCAAAGATAGCCAATGATGTCTTGCTAAAACTCACTCTTTCCAAAGAAAATAAACCCATAGACTATTGAAATCTTCTAACGAAACATAACAAGTAACCCAACCCCATGGAGAGAAAGAAAAAATGAAACAAGCACCCAAGAGCTTGTGTGAGGAAGGTACATGTTGAACTAGAGCCATTGTTAGAGTTCAAACCGCTAACTCCACCTGATCTTACCCTAGACCATATCTGAGAGCCAATCATAGAGAGAACCTTAGAGTTTTCGCAAGGCCTCAAACAAACCCATATCCATTCTTACAAGGCCGTAATGACCAAAACCTATTCTCAAGCCTTTACCTTTGGAACCAATCCATCCATGATGCGGCACATTACTAGATGTAGTGAGACGGAGGACTTAATAAGAGGTGAAAGTTGACCTTTCATGGGTCACCATAGCCAATGTAAGATTTTCTCTGATGTGATCAGAGACATCTTTATTTCATCCCCTTCATAGAGCTTGCCTCCTAGGAAAGGACCAATACACATACCTTATATATTAGCTCGCCCTATCCCACCTCAAAGTGAGTATGAAACTAGTGAGTGCAAGTATTGCCCATGCAGAACATAGCAAGCCTCAAAACTTTCTTGTCCTTGAAGGTTTGAATTTTGATATTAAGGAAATTTATAATTTCTTGTCCCACACAACATAACATAGCAAGCCTCACAACTTTCTTGTCCTTGAAGGTTCGAATTCCGATATGCAAATAAATTTACAACTTTAGAAAGACTTATCGGATTAGATGAATGGGAATTTAATAGCCCACATAGTTCAACCTAAAGCTAAGGAGGAAGAGAACAAACCATTCCCCATTGAGCACCCTCCCTCCATAGCCAAAACCAAAGGATAGACAAAAGTTCCAATGAACAAGCATTTTGAAAGCAACGAAATGAATGCATTGTTACCTACAGTATACAAAAGACTTACGGTCTCCATGATATTTCAACTCCTACATCTATACAAGACAATTGAAAAATAAGAGTATCAAAAAATGTTTTAGGTATCAAATAAAGGTTACCTAAATCTCAAAAGAAAAGTCTAACACCTTACAAAATCGAAATGGCCAATCAGATAGAGTAAAAGTAAATATCAGTAAGATCGAAGGGCTTTCTTAGCTTCTTATCCATAGCTTTAGTTTTTCTAGTTTTTCTAGTTTTTCAACTATTCTCATCTACCTCCAAATTACACCTACCTAGAATAAGATAGATTTCCCATAGAAGTGTTAAAAGTATCACAAAATTGATCTAGCTTACAGTCCAATACCAAGCAATACCTACTCTTGGGCCTCCAAATTTGGACCTCCCAAACCAGAAACTGCAAAAGGGAGATGCATCAATCAAATCTCAAAATGAAAGGGGTTTCTTTTATTGGTCAAAAAAGAGCTCTTAGTGACTACTCTCAACTCTGACCTTGCAATCTTTATCCTATGGTCTAGTCGTAAATATTATTTCTAATGTTACAAATACTTGTAAACATATGGATGATTATTCACCCATAATTCCAACACCCCCAATTAATGAAGCATCTATAGCTGGTAGGCTATGCTTGACCATGTAGGACACATAAAAAACACACATAACTAGTTAAATAAGGATCACAAAGATAGAATTGCAATCACATAGGCTGCTAATGTGATGATGGCACATACTCAATGCATCCATGAATCCACCACCTAAGCTCCCAGTGGAGTGAAAGAGTCCCTTGCAACCTTGATATTGAATAAACATTACATTTCTCAAAGACAATTGGCATAGAAACTGCGAAAAGAAGCTCGGCCAATAAACATCAAGGTACCTCTCACATGCATATGCCATGAAGAAGGCTAAGGTGTCACCAAAACATGAGAAGAACATTGCTTAAATGAACACAAGGCTTAGGTTGCATCCCACACTACAACCAAGGTATAGAAAAGCAACCAAGGTATAGGAAAGCAACCAAGTTATAGGAAAGCAACCAAGTTATAGGAAAGCAACCAAGGTATAGGAAAGCAACCAAGTTTGCAATAATCCAAGCCAGCCAAAAAACAATGATTACAAGTATAAATATTTCTTGCTCATTTTGTTTTCTTTCTTGGAACACTTCCAAACGAGTGATAAATTTAAGAGATGCTACCCTCCATAGCTTCCATTGTTTTCGCGCCAGTGCCAGGTCCACCCCCTCCCTTGGCCTTGCATGTCATGTAGCTAGCTCACTGTGTTTCTCTTTGCTCTACTTGCTTTTCCTCTTTAAAAACAAAGAGAAATTAGCAATGATTTGGATGGAACACACCCTAACATGCAAAAAAGAAACCCTAATAAGCATGAAAGCTTCCTACAGATGGAAGCTAAACACTTTGAATGTAAGACCCATACTCTAACTCTATTTTGAAAAAACAAATGCCCTAACCCTACTATGCAAAAACATGTTCAAGCCCTAGTATGTGGACAAAAACACATATAGATAATGGCAGATTTATTTACTTTTTAGGGAAAAAACCTCATTTTGGCAACTAATGATGGCATCTGGGCTGGAGATTTGAAGAGGGTTATGAAGTCGTTTTGAAGAAGATGCAATTGATTGCATCATCCCAAACCCCAATTATCTTTTCACTCTCAACATTATCCCATTTGATCAAGCAATGCAAGCATAAAGGACCTTGTCCAATGTTTGAGAAAACATGAAAATGACCGACTGTTTAGCAAAGCTCAAATAAAGAAGCCTTTCATGAGATTGATAAAGAAGAAACATATACTAGAAAAATCATTACATAAAGAATGAAGGCATCTGAGCAATTGTCAAGAATGACCTTAACCTAGCAAGAATAGATCCAAATGGCACATGCAGCAACGGGCGGGAAAAATCTCCCAATAATTATAAAACTTTACAAAAGCATACCTTATCTTTGTAATTATATATACATTTCTTATATATATATAACTAAATATGTGCATGTATGTATAAATAGATACATAAGTATATTTAGTTGCATACACATATATTTAATTATACATACACATGTGCGCGCATGTGTGTGTGTGTGTATATGTATGTATGTATGTATGTATGTATGTATATGTATATGTGTATATATATATATATATATATATATATATATATATATATATATATATATATATATTGGTGGTGCCACAAATATATGTATATATATCTCCAAATATATGCAAGTAGGTATATTACTATTTTGTACATACATGCATATATTAGTTACATATACATATATTTCGTTATGCATATATATATATATATATATATATAACTATTTTGTAAATACATGCATATATTAGTTACATATATATATTTTTTATCATGCATACATACATAAATACATATATGTATGTATGAATATAAGTATGTATGTAGGTATATTTATATGCATTTATTTATTTATGCATACATGTATGTATGTATGTGTATATATATATATATATATATATACGTATGAGTGTGAGTGTGAGTGTGTGTGTGTGTATGTATGTATACATATATACACATACACACACATATATACATACATATATATATATATACACATACATACATACATACATACATACATACATACATATATATATATATATATATATATATATATATATGCACACACACACACACACACACACACAGAGTTATGCATATATACATATATATGTGTATATACATGTATACATGTATGTAGAACTAAATACATATATATGTATATGTGTGCATGTCTCAATCAATGTATGATTGTATTTACAAACCCTTGACCCCAATGCCCAATGTGTGTGTGTGTGTGTGTGTGTGTGTGTGTGAGAGAGAGAGAGAGAGAGAGAGAGAGAGAGTATCTAGATGTATAATGTGTGTGTGTGTGTGTGTGTGTGTGTGTGTGTGTGTGTGAGAGAGAGAGAGAGAGAGAGAGAGAGTATCTAGATGTATAATTGTGTGTGTTTGTGTGTGAGAGAGACAAATAAATTGAGGGAGTAAGCTAATGAAAGTGAATGTGTGTGCGTGTGCGTGCGTGCGTGCGTGTGTGTGTGTGTGTGTGTGTGTGTGTGTGTGTGTGTGTGTGTGTGTGAGTGTGTGAGAGAGAGAGAGAGAGAGAGGAACTCTTTCAATATTGTATGTGTATGTGTGTGTGTGTGTGTGTGTGTGAGAGAGAGAGAGAGATAGAGAGAGAGAGACTCTTTCAATATTGTGTGTGGGATGACCCTCTTTTATCTCGAGCGAGGCATCTTTCAATACTATATGTGGGATGACCCTCTTTAAATATTGAAGAGGAGTCTCAAATCAAAGCAATATTCAATTATGTACATATAATTTGAATATACACATACATGTAGGAAGTTTGGCATTTAAAAAATTCTTTGGTAAACCACCTTGGTTACATATAATGACCGAATGAGCGTCGTCCTACCTATACACCATCCAAGACCACCACAGGTTCACCAATTTATCATTAATATTAAGATATATCATACATTCATGCCTACACATTATTATCCCAAAATTTAACTATTTACTTATGTAAGTGCTAGAACATTTCATTAGCCTAAATGGTAAATGACTTGTTGTTAATTGACATTAGCCTCAATGGTAAATGACTTGTTGTTGATTGGCACTGGTACCGTCATACCTTCTTCAAGATGAGGATTTATAGTAATCTTTATTCTCAAAGTCTTTGAGATGGTTTAATGACTTTGAGATGTCTCTCTCTCTCTCTCTCTCTCAACCCTCACTATTTCCATTCCTCACACACTTTCTCTCTATCCATACCTCCATATCTCCTTTTCTCCCCCTTCTATCTCTCAATCTCTCTCTTTCTATGCTCTCACACACACACCCTCTCTATCTTTCTATCCATTGGAGAGAGAGATACATAAACCCTCTCATTATTCTCTCTCTCTCTCTCTCTGTCTCTCTCTCTCTCTCTCTCTCTCTCTCTCTCTCTATATATATATATATATATATATATATATATATATATATATATATCTCAAATACACACATTAACCCTCTCTTCCTCTTGCTATCTCTCTACCCTCTTGCTCATCCTATGTCTCATTCTCACTCTCTATTCTATGTTTCTCTCACTTTCTCTCTAACCTCTCTCTTATGCATAAGAACATTTGATTACTTTTCTCTCTCTCTCTCTCTCTCTCTCTCTCTCTCTCTCTCTCTCACACACACACACACACACACACAAGATATATGCACTCTCTATCCAGCTCCCCCTCTCTCTCTCTACACCTATGCTCCTTTCCTCTTCGTTCTCTCTCAATCTCTCCCTTGATCTCAATCTCTTTCTCGATCTCTCTTTTTCTTTCTCACACACTCTGTCTCATAGACACACACATACACCTCTCTTCCTGTCATTATCCCTCTACCCTCTTTCCCATCCTCTCACTGTCTCACTCTCTGCTTTTTGCCACTGACTATCTCTCACTCTCTGCTTTTTGCCACTCACTATCTCTCTCTAATATATATATGTATACACACACACACACACATGTAAATATACATGTATGCATATGATTTTATCTTAATGAGAGAGAGAGAGAGAGAGAAGAAGAAGAAGAAGAATGTATTATCGTCCTCTGGGAGCCGATAAACGGCCCATGGGACCTCCACGAAATTATTACAAAGTTGTAAGAAACAAAAAACAAAGCCTCCTCCCTTCATTGGAGGGAAATACAAAGCCTTCTCCCTTCATGGGAGAAGGCTTCTCCCTTCATGGGAGTGATATGGAGCTTGTCGTATGGTCACATTGTGCTGTAAGGTAGCCATGATGTTTAAGAATCTTGGTGATATAAATGCCTACAGCAGAAAGCTTGGCATGTGTGAGCAGATCCACAAAGTCATGATATCCTTCTAGAATGGTACTAAAGGGATATTGCTCCATGCTCCTTTTTCAATCTCGAGTGTGTGTGACCTAGTCCGGATAAGTGCAAGACCTCTCCTTGCATTGGTGGGAATAGGCATGCTTATGTATTTCTGAGCATTGTCTTCTTCACTTGAGTATGTGACCCAATAGTTTGGGTTGATGCGTGAGCCATAATATTCAAATTTAGCCCTTTTTTCTGATGATTGCCATTTATAGTGGAGTGCTTCCAATAGTGCTTGATGAAATGCCTTCTCATCTACTTCATCTGATGCTGCATTTAGATAGGAGTCTACCTCCCATCTTTGAAACCAATAGTTTGGGTTGATGTGTGAGCCATAATATTCAAATTTAGCCCTTTTTTCTGATGATTGCCATTTACAGTGGAGTGCTTCCAATAGTGCTTGATGAAATGCCTTCTCATCTACTTCATCTGATGCTGCATTTAGATAGGAGTCTACCTCCCATCTTTGAAACCAGCCATTGATGTCATGCATCCATCCTGAAGATAGCATCTTTCTTTTGTTTGTTTTCTGAGGTCTTTTACTTGCTAGCAAAGCTTTCTTCGGTAGTCTCCCCATCTGCATGGACTTGACCTTCTTTATGTACTTGAAAACCCTTTGAAGTGCTCGAAGCTCGATGGGTCTACTGCCTATTTCAAGCATTAATATAGAGTAAGGTGTAGTGGTTTTGACTCCTAGGTGTCTTTTGAGGAACGCTTTTTGCATCTTCTCAATGTCATTCCATGTTGATGGTGAGATACTTCCACCCCATACCTGTACTCTGTATAGCACAGTTTGTACGACATAAGCATCAAATAAGACACGTCTGATGTGCCATCTCTTGATGTTACTGTTTGCTGCAATCATTCTCAAAGCGGTAATATTTCCCCCATCCAGCATCAATCCTTCTTTGTATGCACTGATTCCATCTGTGGTTTACTAGAATATCAACTCCTAAATATTTAAATGAGTGCACCATTTCAATTTGCTGACCATTGTACATAAATACATAATATCTAGAGCTTTGGTAGGCTACAATGTTTTCACTACCATTATTTTGGTTTTGTCAACATTTACTGCTAGACCACTTTCCTTGCAGAAATTTTGAAGCGTGTGCATCATTCGCTGCATGTTTTCTACTGTGTATGAGAAGAACACTACATCATCTGCATATAATAGCAGTAATATTGTGTTTTCCAAGAGTTTGGGGCCTTCAATCTGTTCAGCAGATGCTGTTTGCTTGATCATCTCTTCCAGCCTGTCAATGCATAAACCAAACAATGTTGGTGACAACGGGCAGCCCTGTTTAACACCCATGTTGCTGTGGAAAATGGACGACATCCCATTTGTGGCTTTAAGTTGACACACCACCTTCTCATACAATTTATTTATTGCCACTCTCATGTCGTTTGGCACCGCTAAGTGTACCATTCTCTCCCACAAACTATTTCTTGGCACTGTGTCAAATTTCTTGAAGTCTATAAAGAAACAGAAGAGGGGCTTTCCTTGCAAGCGGCTCTCCTCCATGAGAACTCGTATTGTGACCAGATGATCCACAATATTGTGGTCTTTTCGGAAACCAGCTTGTCCAATGGCTCTTTTTTTGTGCATTTCTGTCCACAAACTGAGTTTGCTCTCAACTATTGTGCTAAATAGCTTCGCCATAGTGGATCCAACCATTATGGTTCTATAGTTGGTAAGCTCGTTTCAATCTCCTCCTTTATATATAGGTTTAATCTAGTTCTCTTGCCAATCTGGCGGAAAACAATTAACAATTGCATCATTCAGTAGGTGGGCAATACATTTTTGTGTGTTCTCTTCTGTCCATTTGATTAGCTCAGCATTGAGGTGTAGTGTATCAGCGGCCTTTCCATTAGCCATTTTCTTTAAACCTTCCTTCACATCTTCTAATGAGAAAAGTGCCTCATCATGGAGGTGGACTGTGGTTGTGACCATGGGTGGAGCATGTGGGTGTGTATACAATTTTTTGACATATTGGAGCATTTCTTCCTCAGTGAAATCTCCCATTATATCAGTTTTCTTCCCTTTGGTGCCTCTCCATGTACCTCTTGGATTTTTGGCAAATTCAGTTGCATCCTCCCACTCTTTATCCAATAGGTATTTCCTCCTTTTTTTATGGGTAAGTGCGTGAAAATGCCTTTCAGCTTCCCTACGTTCATCACCATTTTGCATTTGTTTAAGCTTCAGCCTGGCTTCCTTACATTCTTCATCGATTGATAATAACCATATAGAAAATCCACCTTACAACTAGCAAAGAAGTGAATTCTATATAGAAAATTAGAATATCTATATGAGAAATATAACTTTCATCTGGTAAACTAGTGATTTGTATATAGCAAAAATTGTAACATCTGTATAGTTGTGAGAGGTCATGGTGTATGTAATTATATGGTCTTTTACTAAAGTTTTCAATATTTATATAAAAAGAAATCAAGGATACGAGTATTAAGAAAGCAATTACTATACATAAATTGAATATTCATTATATAAGGGTTTTTAATATGCTCTATGTAAAAAATAATAATTTTCTTGTAAATACTATGTATCCAAAGGATATTTGACTTCACAAAATCAATATACATCCACAAAGACCAGTTTTTTATTTTTCAATAAACTCTTTAGTACCAAATGCTACTTATCATATTTTTCTAGCAAAGAAAATACATATATATAAAATTTACTTATGATAGACTATGTTCTGGTCTCCCTAGATTCTATACATCTTATGGTGGATTATATGATTGGCCCAAAATACCCAGAGTCGGACCATACTCCTCTCTATTTCAAAGTGAACATTTTAGGCATGACAAAAATGGAAACATTCACCGCAGCAGATTGGTCTTTCAATATGGACAATAAAAAGAGAAAGGAATATGCTGAAACCATTGACAAATCACAGAATCACACACAAGCTCAGTTGGACTGATGTAAAAGAAGCTATACTATCAGCGGCACACTCACTATTGGGCAAAAAGTGTTAGAAGAGATGCATCAAAGGGTTGCCACACAAATGCTATTTTCTATATAGGGAAAACTTATTTACTAGTTTTAAGATTAATTTCCTATATAGATATTCACGTTTCCTACATAGATATTCATGTTTCCTACATAGAAATCACTTTCTTTAATAGATATATAAAGTCATTTTCCTATACAAATATTGCCATTTTGTATATAAGAACCACTTATTTGCTAGATTAATATATAGGAAATCACATTGACTAGATTGAATAAGAAAAAAGTGTGTTGAGATCTAGAAAATTTATCTAAATTTTCTAGATAGAGTCAACTTTACTATAGAGGAATGTGTTTAAAGTCTCTTATGGTTGTTGTTTAGTGGTTTACATCATCTATCAAGCCCATAAAGTCAAAGGTGCTACTACGTTGTCGTGCCATGGCACGTCTATGGTGTGAAACCATGCATGTGAAGCCATCAAATGCAAATCCAGATGCATGGGGTTAAGTGCCATGACGAGTCATTATATGATGCCTGAGTACATATGTTCATATTGTAAATGAGGTTCAGTAAGACAAGCTAAGGCTGAGCCAGGTCTCGAAGCCTCTGACAGTGTGGTGTGAATCGTGGAGTTTTTATGCTTATGGATAATTTTGGAGATAGCAGAAACCCTATGCCTTGATAGGACTGGATTATGCTTGTGGGTTTGACTGCTTTTACTGATTCCATGAGATGGTGAAATGCTCATAAGCCGTGTCTATCATGGTTGAGTTGATATTAACACTGAGACAGAAAACTTTTATGGTATATAATGGTCGTGGTCATGATCATATGCTTCTGATGGCAAGGTCATATGTGTAATAAGGATGCCAAATGGATGTGGCATGGGAAACACCCTTAGCAAAGTTGTGGTGTGAAGGAGTTTGATTTTTTTTATGGTTATCACTCTAAAATAGATGCAGGGAATGGTAGGCACAGCGTGGAATTTCAAAATGGAAAAAACGTGTTTTCAGCTGCAAAAGGTGGTGGGGGCGCCGATTCCCTTGCGGGAAAATGAGGAAAAACCAGAGATGTGAAGGGGGGGCGCATATCGGAGTTCAGGGTCTGCAGAAAAGAGGAGAACCAGTGCGCTATCTACCAGAGAATTTCAAATCAAAGCTAGCTTGTAGGTGCTAGAATTGAAGAGGGTTTTGAGTACTACATTAAGAGATGCTTTCAGTTTTCCACGCTTTCTTCATCACGCAGCAGTCTGTAGCAAAGCGACTTTTGAGATTAGAAAAATAAAATCAAGAAAAATTTCACTTGAATACCTTCAGATAAGTGGTTTTTTTTTTATTTTTTTTGTTATTACTTCCTACGATTTAGAAAAATCGTATAACTCATATATCCTAAAAGGTTTTGGAAAATGAGTAAAAGGCTTTGGAGAACAAGTTAAAGGTTTTGGAACTTGGAGATTTGTGGGAAAAAGGTATCAAAAATACATTTAAGCCGTGGGAAGTTGGTTTTACTTCTACTCGATCCAATTTTGGAATTCATGAGCATGTTATAGTTATGCCGTATGCCATCTTTTGTTTGTGAGATGTTAGAATTTAAAAGCAGGCTTTCAGGTGATAAAGAACATCTTGAAATGATGAATTTGATGACACTGGATGTATGGAATGTAAATGGTCACATGTATGTTGGAAATATTTGAAGGTCATGTTATGCCTACATGTGATTGGTTTTGAGGAATTTGGAAAGAGGAGCCAGTGAATCTATGCTTGAAAAGGATAAGCACTTGGAACACAATTTTTGTGCAATCATCAGGTTGAATTCAAGGATGTATTGAGGTGAACCGACACATGAATATGTCATTAAAAATGGATATGTCCTATGCTTCTCGAAGAATTTTGTGTGTAAGTTTCCTTGTAGAATTTGGTACCTACTCTCACAGCTAGAAGTCCTGTACTTTCCCAGCGACACCGTCCATATCATGATAGCTCTTTGGTGAACCCGACGTGAAACTGCTGGGGTGAGTGTGTGGTGAAATATACAGGGAAGCTATGGCTGAGAATTCTGAGGGTCAAGGGGTTCATTTTGACCCCGGAGTTATGCAGATGTTTCAGATGTTTACTATGTACATGCAACAGCAGCAAGCTGCTGAGAGGGGACAAATTTCTACGACCAAAGCACTACAATCAATTGTGAAAAAGGTGGATCAATTTGATGGAAAGGATATCACAAAGTACCTGCGCAATTACATAAAGGAAATGGAGCTAAACAAGGTGACTGAGGAGGATATGGTTCGAAGTTTTGAGCTGGTATGTGTTCCTGAAATAAGAGAGCACATAAGAGGATTGCAAACAGCACATGGTGGCAGAAATTGGGAGGAGTTCAAGCTTGCTTTAAAGGACGAATATTTCATGGAGGATTCTGAGCGAGTGACCAAACGAACTTTCTTGGAATGGGTCACAAAACCTAAAATGGGAATTTTTGCCACAAAGCTACTAAGAGAGTTTGAGAAGCGCTATGCCCAGCTGTCAAGGATAGAGCGCACAACTTTGGACAGAGAAAAAACAGAGCTCTTCTTACAAGCAGCTGGGAAAGATCTCCAAGAAAAACTGGAAATTCTCCTTGAGGACAAGGATACAGAGCAGGGACTAAAGAGAGATTGGAATGATGTTAAGGATGCGGTCACTATGCTAGCAAAGCGGCAATGAAGGAGGGATAAAATGGTGATGAGCTTGGGAACTCCTATAACTGTTGTTACCCTTGAGAATCTACCAAAACCAGCTGTGCTACAATCCCAAAGGTAGAAGGGCCGATGGATGAGCTTATTAAGGGTATGCGTGACCTAAAATTGAAGATGTCCAGGATTGAAGAAAAGGGGCTACCATTAGGGCAGGCTTCTATGCAAAGGCCTCAAAGTAAAGAAGGGTTTACATATAGATGCATATGGTGTGATGACCCAGAACATGCAAAGAAAGATTGTGCTAGCTATAAAGAAGCCCTTAAAAATCAACTTGTGTTTTTCAAAGATGGGAAAATCCACCTTACAGAGACTGGTCTTCCATTGAGTACAAACTTTGGGAAAGGAGGGATGAAAAAGCTGGTTGAGGATATGGCTGCTAGTCATGCCATCTCTATGGTTGAGGCAACAACCTATGGATTAAAGGCTGGTCAATCAAAGCAGGGATCTGAGAATGATGAAGATTATGAGAATGAAGACTTTTGGCCATCAACAATGGAATTAATTGCATCAAAGAAGGTGTCTAAGCAAGCTTTGCATGAGGCAGGTGGCTGTATACGTCTTGAGACTGCTGGGAGGAGCCTGTGGATTCTTTATCTGTTCATGCCTACATTGCTAAATGCCAAAATAATGAGGCACAGGTAGAGGAGAAGCGTAAAAGGGAAAATGAGGAAGGAGGGCCATCAAAAAGAGTTACACGTGGAAGTGAAAAGAAGGATCCTGGGCCATCACATATGCCTCCACCGCATAGCAGACCTCCACAAGAAGTATCAATGGAAGAAGTGCCAACAAAAATGAAGCATGAGAAGGAGAAGGGTAAAGGGAAAAGTCCACTCTACAAGCTTCAATCTGATATTGAAGATGCAAAACAGATCTCAAAAAGGTGCTTGAAGAGAGGATTCTAAACAACAGGGTGGAATTTACACTAGGGGAAGTTGGGGATTGCAAAGAAAGAATTTCATGATGAGATAATTGATATTATACGAAGGAAAAGGCAGTCCATAATTGAATCTATTCCATCACAAGGAGAGGCAAGCACTTCCAAGACTCATGGAGTACAGGTACAGCAAAAGGAAGAGAGAGAAAATGTGGTGGAATGTAATCACTCTGTTGATGGGGCACGACAAGTGCGCTTTGTGGAAGAGGACGATGAAAAAGAAGTTCTTACAAAGAGTCATTACTCCAGGAGCCATTGGGCAAGAGCAACCACTGAAACCCTTGTCAAGATAGGTGATTTGGAAGAGCCATATGTCGCTCTAATTGATCATGGGTCTGAAATAAATCTTATGGCTAAAAATCTCTACAACAAATGTAAGTGGCCAATGGATGTGGATCATGGGTGGATGATTAAAGCAGCTAATAACTCATCTGGAGAGCTCTATGCAGCATGTCCAAATGTAAGGGTCACTATAGGGGATGTGAAAGATGATCAGAACTTCTTTGTTCAAGAGATGTCATCGTATCCCCTTATCCTTGGGCAACCCTACATTACAGCTGTAAGGATGGAAACAAAGGTTTTGGATGATGGCTCGGCATATGCGAGAATAAGGAGTAAAGATGGCAAGAAAGCTGTTCAGTTCTTGACAGTTTGCATTAACCATGAAAGGAATCGTGAGTCTCTTCGAGCACAGTCACTCCCAAAGATAAATAGAGAATTCATGAATTACAAGGAGATGAGGGATTTTGGCCAAGTGCCATTGTAAAGCGGGATTCCAATGGTACAAGGGGAAATGAGTTCTCGCAGGACTCAATCAATGTAAATAACTTTTCAGCAAATTTTCAGGGATTCTCTAGCTATGGGTCACTGGTCTTTGTAGAAAGCAAGGATTTGAAGCGTGGCATGCGTAGACATGTACAAAATGAACAAAAAAGTTTTGAGCGGTGTGGTCTTTTGGAGAAAAATGAGTTTATTTCAGGGGTGCTTGATGAGATGTCATTTGTAGATACTATGGATGTGCTTTTTGATATGGGAAGAGCATGCTTACAGGGTGGAAATGAGATGATAGAGGTGTCATCTGTGGAGATGTATGATATAATCCGGGAATTTGAGGGGGTGGAATGCAAAAACGTGAATTGCGAGATGGATGCTCATGTTGATACAAAGTACAAAACAGTTGCAAAGAAGGTGAAACCAGTTGCCTTGCCTTTGCCGCACCAGGAAGCAAGGAGAAAATAGATGAAGCTTCTATGCAACCAAATCTTAGAGATCCGAAGAAAATTGGGCATAAGTTTACACAGGAAACTCTAAAAGAGCTGAAGATTGGTGAGAAGGATTTTTCTGTTGCCAGTTGAAAAGAAATGCTTTGAGGGAATGCTTGTGAAACATGGGAAAGCCTTTGCTTTTCAGCCGCATGAGATAGGCTGTGTTGATCCAAGTGTAACAGCACCAATGGTGATCTTTACTGTTCCACATGTGCCCTAGAACCTGCGGCGGCCAATTCCAGTACCAAAGGCTCTCTGATGGAATTACTAAAAGAAAAGATCAAGATGGGAATTTTGGAGCCATCATGCGCTCCATATTCCAACAGATGGTTTACTGTACCAAAGAAAAATGGGACATTGCGCTTT
The DNA here is from genome assembly GCF_041138505.1 of Cibotium barometz. Taxonomy (NCBI): domain Eukaryota; kingdom Viridiplantae; phylum Streptophyta; class Polypodiopsida; order Cyatheales; family Cibotiaceae; genus Cibotium; species Cibotium barometz. Next base: position 28,601,018 of record NC_141053.1, on the reverse strand, counting down.
ATTCAAGACATGCAACCTATAAACAAAGTCACAATCAGGAATGTGGGAGCAAGTCCGATTGTGGATGAGTTTGCAGAAGCATTTGCAGGAAAAGCTATATACTCTATGGGTGATCTGTATTCGGGATATGATCAGTTCCAGCTGGATATACAAAGCAGGGACTTGACCACAGTGAGAACTCCTTTGGGATTAGTAAGGATGTGTACCTTACCATAGGGAGCCACCAACTCGGTGGCACATATGATGAATGGAATGAATAAAGTCTTACGAGACTTCATACCACAAATAACTATGCCATTTCTGGATGATGTGCCAATAAAAGGCTGTGATGAGAAAGACAAAGATGAGGATTTGGATTCAAAGGGGTGCCGCAAGTTTGTGGCAGATCATATAAAGGATTGTGATATGATTCTATCCAGACTTAAAGAAGTGAATCTTACTTTGTCTGGACTGAAATCAGTATTTGGGGTTGGTGAAGTGCTAATAGTGGGACATCTTTGTAGTACTAGTGGACGCCGACCTTGTCCAGCCAAGATAGATGCAATACAAAGAATGAAAGAGACATGCATTAATGTTACAGAGCTGAGGAGATTTCTTGGAGCATGTGTCTTTTATGTTATTTGGATCCCACATTATGCACATGTAGCAGATCCTCTTTATCAACTTTTGAGGAAAAATAAAAAATTTCTGTGGAGTGCAGTACATATTAAAGCTATGCGAAAGCTGAAATGTTTGCTCCAATCATCACCTACTCTGAGGAAGGCAAATTATGAGTGTGGCAGGCCTGTGATTGTTACAGTTGATACTAGTCCTACTGGGATAGGATGGGCAGTAGGGCAAGATGATGACGATGATCACAGGTATGTAATCAGATTTGGAGCAAAAGTATTAAGCATCCGACAAAGAAAATATCCGCAGATCAAGAGAGAGTTATGGGGAATAGTCACTGCTCTAAAATGAGGATGATCACAGGGATAGGATGGGCAGTAGGGCAAGATGATGAGGATGATCACAGGTATGTAATCAGATTTGGAGCAAAAGTATTAAGCATCCGACAAAGAAAATATCCGCAGATCAAGAGAGAGTTATGGGGAATAGTCACTGCTCTAAAATGTGAAAAAGAATATCTTATTGGGGCATCTGTACTTGTGGAAACTGATTGCTTGCCACTTCTTGGGATGATAGCAAGTTGTACCACTCTAGATATTGCTATGCTTAGGTGGATTGCTTATATCAAGTCACTAAATCCTGAGTTTGAGCATATTGCGGGAAAAGATAATCCAGCAGATATGCTATCAAGAGCCAGGTATGAAGGTGAAAAAGAGATGATTAGTGACATTGATGATGTGGGTACAAAGTTCTACACTACTGCATATGCAAAGGGGGACCATATTTGCCTATCAAATACACTTGAGTCTTTTACTGAGGAAATGTATGAAGGAGATTGTTTGCTTATTGGTCAATACTTGAGTACTCTGACAAGACAGGGAAGTTGGTCTGACTCAGAATTTAAGAGGATCCGCAGAACAGCATATGGTTATTTCCTAAAGGATGGGTACCTCTGGAAGCATCCTAAGCAGAGGAATGCTATGCCACAGAGAGTCATATGTGATAAAGAGACTCAAGGGAAGCTTGTGAAAGAATTCCATGATGAGAGTCTCTGGGCTGGACATCGAAGTGTGTGGGCCACCTTTACCAAAATAAAGGAAAAATATTGGTGGAAAGGAATGTACAAGGATATTTCTCGATATGTGGAAACATGCATGATATGTCAAATGTACTCAAATGTGCGACATTGTGATGGCTTGCAACCAACCTACCCACCTGCCATGCACTACAAATGGGTAGTGGATCTAGTTACAATGCCTTTGGGAATTTGACAGATGCGGTACATAGCACTTGCAAGAGAAGATTTGACAAATCAGGTAGAGGGGCGTGCTCTTAGAACAAAGAGTACGGAAACAGTATGCAAATTTCTCTTGGAAGATGTGATTTGTCGGTATGGTTGTGTTGGGAAAATAACAGCTGATAGGGGTGAGCTAGATGTTGAAGAAGCAAGGGAATTCTTCTCTAGAATTGGCATCAAACTGTACCTAACATGTGCTTACAATCCTGAGGGCAATGGTAAAAGTGAAGGAGGACATCCTCCAATCATTAAAGCTTTGGCTAAGGCATGCAGAGAAAGAATGAGAGAGTGGCCAAGGCTGCTACCATATGCTTTGTGGGCTGACCGTACAACTCATAGCTCAGTACATGCCTGCAGAATCAATGTATGGTCAGAAGCCAGTAATGCCAGTTGAAGAAGTAGTTCCAACTTGGAATGTATTGTCTTGGATGGAAGGATTGAGCAGGGAAGACCTCCTTACATTGCGAATAAGGCAGTTGGAGAGGAGGCCTGAAGATGTAGAGCTTGCTAAAGCTCGCTTGAAAGATGCAAGGTTGAAAAATAAAGAAAGATTTGATAGAAGACACAGACTCCGGCCAAAACCTATTGAAGAAGGTGATTGGGTCCTGATGTATGATAGTAGTCTTGACAACCAGTTCACTGTTCAAAGGAAGTTTGCAAAAAGATGGTTTGGCCCTTACATTGTCAAGCATGTGCATGGAAATGCCACGTATACTCTGTGTGAGCTTGATGGAACAGAGATAAAGAATCTTGTAGCAGGCAAAAGGATCAAGATGTTTAAAAGAAGGCTTGACAATGATCCTTTTGATTCACAAGGAACTCAGGATGAGAGGTTTAATAATGATAACATGGATATGGCTGAAGAGGAAGAGAATGATTTTCCTAATAATGTTCAAGATGAGGACGACATCCAGATATATGTGGATCTTGATGATGATTTGGCACATACCAGAGGATGTGCAGGTTTAGAGGGGGTGGATGTCGTGCCATGGCACGTCTATGGTGTGAAACCATGCATGTGAGGCCATCAAATGCACAATTTCCAGATGCATGGGGTTAAAATCCATGACGAGTCATTATATGATGCCTGAGTACATATGTTCATATTGTAAATGAGGTTCAATAAGACAAGCTGAGGCTGAGCCAGGTCTCGAAGCCTCTGACAGTGTGGTGTGAATCGTGGAGTTTTTATGCTTATGGAGAATTTTGGAGATAGCAGAAACCCTGTGCCTTGATAGGACTGGATTATGCTTGTGGGTTTGACTGCTTTTACTGATTCCATGAGATGGTGAAATGCTCATAAGCCGTGTCTATCATGGTTGAGTTGATATTAACACTGAGATAGAAAACTTTTATGGTATATAATGGTCGTGGTCATGATCATATGCTTCTGATGGCAAGGTCATATGTGTAATAAGGATGCCAAATGGATGTGGCGTGGGAAACACCCTTAGCAAAGTTGTGGTGTGAAGGAGTTTGATTTTTTTTATGGTTATCACTCTAAAATAGATGCAGGGAATGGTAGGCGCAGCGTGGAATTTCAAAATGGAAAAAACGTGTTTTCAGCTCTGCAAAAGGTGGTGGGGGCGCCGATTCCCTTGCGGGAAAATGAGGAAAAACCAGAGATGTGAAGGGGGGGCGCATATCGGAGTTCAGGGTCTGCAGAAAAGAGGAGAACCAGTGCGCTATCTACCAGAGAATTTCAAATCAAAGCTATATCTACTGTTCATAGCTTGTAGGTGCTAGAATTGAAGAGGGTTTTGAGTACTACATTAAGAGATGCTTTCAGTTTTCCACGCTTTCTTCATCGCGCAGTCTGCAGCAAAGCGACTTTTGAGATTAGAAAAATAAAATCAAGAAAAATTTCACTTGAATACCTTCAGATAAGTGGTTTTTTTTTTATTTTTTTTGTTATCACTTCCTACGATTTAGAAAAATCGTATAGCTCATATATCCTAAAAGGTTTTGGAAAATGAGTAAAAGGCTTTGGAGAACAAGTTAAAGGTTTTGGAACTTGGAGATTTGTGGGAAAAAGGTATCAAAAATACATTTAAGCCGTGGGAAGTTGGTTTTACTTCTACTCGATCCAATTTTGGAATTCATGAGCATGTTATAGTTATGCCGTATGCCATCTTTTGTTTGTGAGATGTTAGAATTTAAAAGCAGGCTTTCAGGTGATAAAGAACATCTTGAAATGATGAATTTGATGACATTGGATGTATGGAATGTAAATGGTCACATGTATGTTGGAAATATTTGAAGGTCATGTTATGCCTACATGTGATTGGTTTTGAGGAATTTGGAAAGAGGAGCCAGTGAATCTATGCTTGAAAAGGATAAGCACTTGGAACACAATTTTTGTGCAATCATCAGGTTGAATTCAAGGATGTATTGAGGTGAACCGACACATGAATATGTCATTAAAAATGGATATGTCCTATGCTTCTCGAAGAATTTTGTGTGTAAGTTTCCTTGTAGAATTTGGTACCTACTCTCACAGCTAGAAGTCTTGTACTTTCCCAGCGACACCGTCCACGTCACGACAACGTGAAGATTCATTAGGCAAAATATGGACTCTCATTTTTGCTCCTTAAGGATTTCCACACCTCCTCTTTCTAGAAAAATGGGCTCATGGTGAAATTTTTGCATATCAACTCAAAAGTGAGCAGAGTTTGGACATTTGGAATCTACTCTTCGAGACCTTTCCAATGATATATAGCATGATAAGCAATTTTGAATATTAAAGAAGTCTCCAAATTGGTGATGATGTGGCATGCCACATCATCACCAATTTGGGGACTTCTTGAATAATCAAAAATTTCCATCATACTATATATCATTGGAAAGGTCTCGATGAGTATATTCCAAATGTGCAATCTCCGCCAACTTTTTATTTGATTTGCAAAAATTTCACCATGACCCCATTTCTCTAGAGAGAGGAGGTGTGAAAATCCTTAAGGGGAAAAAATGAGAGTCCGTATTTCACCTGATGTTCATCTTCTACTGCCTTTCACAAGAGGTAGATAAAGGTGGGAAGTGTTAATTATTCAAAGGTTTCCAAATCTTTATGGCTTTATGGTAAGCATAAAGAAGAGAAAAGAGGAAGATCAGAGAGGTAAAAATAATTTAAAACCTTTTGTATATATCAATTTCTTAGGCCTTTTTGCATATGTCAATTTATTGGGAAAATCAAAGGCACATCTTGTGTGAATTCTGGGGATTCTTGTTTATAAGGGAAAATCAATGGAGTGGGAGCATCCCAGGAACTCTTGTTTTAGTGCAATATTGGTGATGTTATATAGCACACTTATATAACAACTAGCACTCAATAGAGTTACCCCTTGTCAAGAAGGTAAGAATCCTTTGAATCTGCCTCAAGTGAGGAACTTTGGGATAAAATGATCCAATTAAACAGATACATGGGTGGAGAAACAACGGAACCCCTAGAAACCAAAGAGTCGCCTCCCATGGCCCTTTGGGCCTAGATTTTGCAATAGGCTTAGTAAATCTAACTTTATGAAAAGGGCATTAAACCACCTTGTCTCTTTGGTAAACGCTTCGTTAAAAGAGCATAATTTTTTCTTCTCAAAGGGTCCTAAGCAGCCAAACCACCATAGTTTACAGCAATGAGTTCATGCCTCTTTATATTACCATCAGCGTTGGGTAAGCTAGCAAGTGTAAGCAAAAGTCCCACCTCCTCAAGGAGCCCCTTATGAAAGCTCTTCAACATGGAACCAAGTCTAGTTCCTCTTTATCTTGATAAGGAACACAAAATGTGAGGAAAGTTAAAGATCCAATTATAAGTACCACTTCCACCTAGGTACTCCACAAGAGTAATCACATAATGTGTCAACCCTCACATGCCTATAGCCCCAAAGCTAGGCACCGCTAGAAACTGCACAACCCACCAACCCCTTGGGACATGAAACTCTAAAAGTAGAGATAGAGGGTTTTGAATACCCATTCCCTTGCATTAAGATAAGGTGATAATATCCTCCTAGAATCTATCAGCCTCCTCTCAACCTTGTTCCTAATGTGAGCACCCTTGCTTAGATTTGGGGGTATGGAAGCTCTCCTACCCACTTGATCTTCACGAGTTCTTCTTGCTAAGTAGAGGGTTGGTTTGACCATATTAGTACTTGATAAATCATGATCTTAACCATGAAACCATATGGATACATGGATACTTTGGTGTATATTCTTACACCCTTCCTCAATAAAATATTCATGGCTTTGATGATGGCAATGCTAGTCCTAGTTAATGTTTATGATGCCAATTTACGATGGACATGTTGGTGCCCATAGGTCTTACTTTAGTTAGTATAACAATGCTAGTTATGATGATAGATGATGCTAGACCTAGTTATGCTTATTACAACAAGCTTAGAAATGAGGGGTGGCTAATAGGTCACCTAGTCTAAAAATCCATTTGTGTTCAATGTATTTGGCCTCATGCTAAGGCCTCTTCTTCTTTCTTCTCTACTTCTTCTCCACTTGAGTTAGCTTCACCCAAAAGCTAGGATTTTTGAGACTTGTTTCTATAGAAACATTCCTTCTCTTCATGGTTGGATTTTCCATAGAAGTTGCATGACTTCTTTGTAAAGTCCTTTTTCTATTGAGATCCTTTAAACGATGCCTTTGGTCTTCTAATTGAGTTAGGATGCTTTTCACGTAGTTGTGAGATAAGGTGGGAGTAGCTCACCCTCATTTTTAGCTCAAAAACTTGATAAGAAGTTAATTTTAGAGTTTTTTAAGGAAAAAACCATAATACTCTATAGGTATTAGAATGGAAGTCACTTAGATAGGTGGATGTTCTTAATGCAATGAGATGGGAGATATCCTATATGAAGAGATGTTAGGACATTTCAAGTGAGGTCAGAAATGTGGAGCACATCTAGTGACACATTTTAACGTTATTAATGGATTGATGGGGAGACAATGGATTTTCTTCATAACAATGAGTTATTATATAATGATATCCATTCAAAGAATATCCTCATTCATTATTAGGACTATTTAGACAGTGTGCATGTACGTTTATCAATCTAGGTACTTAAATGCACTCCCACCTAACAAAGAAGGGTTGATTATGCCTCGGAAATCCTCTCTCTTATCCTCAGGAAAATCATCCTCTAGACCTCCAAAGTGTCCTCTAGATGTCCCAATCGCTAGGACCTCCCTAGATCCCCTGCTAACCCTCTTATGTCCCCTTTACTGAGACTGAACCAGACAATTCTTTCTCAGATAGACAAAAATATTTCAATGTCTCAACAACCCTGAGACATTAGGCTTTAAGAAAGAAGAAAAAAAACTCTCATGAGTTCACAAGTAGAACATAGCAAAAACTCTTCAGTGCTTCATCTTCATACGCAACAAAAAAAACTTTTAATTGCCTCACAAGTATCTAATGAAGGGGCTTCACAGAGAACCCAACAGACACACACCATGGCTAATCTATGGTCTTTGACTCTCCCTCTGCTCTAGCTCAAACCAAACTTTCCACAGTGCTTCAACCTTCTGTCTGCAAGACTTTATCATCTGTAAGAACTCCAGCCTGTAATCTTCAACAAAATCAAGTCAACCTACAAGAGCCCACTCTACTGTAGATTTCTCCCTCTCTCCCCTCCCCGCTCTCGCCACTCCCTTTTGGAACTATCTCCCCTGCCTTCATAGTGCCGTCACTACCTCCTTGATTGTTCCAGAATAGATGCACCGCCCATCTCCTCTGTCGCCCATACGCTTTCTATTTTTATTTGGTGCATTTACAATTTTTTCTCCTGGCTGCCATGTTTTCACAACCCTGGATTCACCATGGGGGCTCATTTTCTCCTCACATATAGCCAACCCCCTAAGTTGAAAACATTCATGTTTTCACTATTTTTTTTGCTTCTGCTCCACACTTCTCTCTTCCACACTCACTCTATACACCTTCATACCATCCAAGACGTCAATATCCTCCTGGGTCAAAATGATACATCACCCTTCTCCATAGCCACCTCACAACACGGAACCAACCTCCCAAATCTATCACATGCACATTGTCTTCATACAGCCTCTCAGTCTTGTTCCTTCTAGATGGCTTCTCCATACATACATATTTATTAACCCGCCTCCTCCCCATTTCTCCACTCTTATCTGCTTTGAGCTCTCCATCCCATTCAGAGCCCTTTTTCAACTCTCATCTCCTCCATGAAGCCTTCATCCATTCCCCCAAAGCATCTTCACTATCACAAAAGATCTCCCCAATAGCAACCTCAACACCATCCTCTAAGCAATCCAACTCAAAAGACCATCTACATCTCCTGGTCAGCATTTACATCTTCCTTGTTCCACAACCTACTCATGGCATCCAATAGCTCCTCATCATCTACACACACTACAACAGCGCTGGGTATCAACTGGCTCAACATCACCTATAACCATGGGTTCTTCAAACAAAATGTAGACACCCTCTAAAGCATCATCCATCCAAGCACCATGAGCCATACCCACACGGTCTTCAAACAAAGCATGCACATATTCTAAAGTGTCATCCAAGAAAGACCCTTATCCACACCACTATCCATGCTCTTAGGCACATATGCCTACTAAACCATGTTAACATCAATATCTCCTATGTTATCACTCATAAAATGAAATTCTAACGAACTACCACCCTCACATTTTGCCACTTCACGAGACAAATCTGCAGATTCCACACCTGCAACCTTTGACAACTCTTCCCGTAATGCATGCCTCTGTGACTCCTCCAGCATATCCAAGAATTCCCACTCTTCCACGACAGACTCACCAACCATTAATCCAGCGCTTTGTCAGCATCTACAAACTCCATGTCTGGATCCATAACCTGCATTGTCCACAGCTTTACAAACATATGGGTCTACCACCTTTTCATCTTCTGACACACTACTCACATAAGGATCCATATCAGGCACATTGTCCCTAGTAGACCGCCACACATCAAGTAAATCTAACATGGTGACTCTAACTGGTCTCATGGATGGAAAAACATCCCTCCATCTTAGCTTCCTCTCCTAGTATAGGGCAATCCTCTCACAGCCTCTGCAAAAGTCGGTGAGTCCTTCAGCTCCACCTTCTCCTTGACCTCCTTCCCATTCAACCCTTCAATGAACCTGTCCTTCTTCAAAAATTTAGGAGGAACCTGATTTCCTCCCACAAGGACTTCATCATCCTCCTTCAGGTAGCTTCATACCTATCCACAAAATCTAACAACTCTTCATTCTCTCCTTGGCTCAACTTGATCAGCTTTCTTCGTATGTCCTTTGGGGTGTCCACCTTCACATACCTTCTTATCAAGGCTTCTCTCAAGACATCCCAGCTTCCTATGTCAGTCTCTAAGGCTTCATAATCAAACCAGTCCATGGTTGCATCCTCAAGAAACACACGCACCATCTTCAACTTGTAGGAATCATCCTCTCTATTGCTCTTTAAAGCTGCCAATTCAATCTTCCTCAAAAATTGGGTGACATCTTCACCCTTCTCACCTTTGAACACATCATATCCAAAATTAGCCATTGGCCTTGAGTGGATCAGCACAAGTGGATTCCTAAAATCTGACCCAAACCCTTAACAATAGCCTTTTGATCCTCAGTGGGGGCACCAAAACCATGTGTGGTCTTCGGGTGATGGCCTCTATACACCACCAGTAGGCACACATGGAAGAAAACAAAAGGGATCAAAACTGGGAGATGCTAAAATCCTAGCTCCAAGGGCACCAACTAGACCTACACCTGTCCTCTTTCCTCCAACTAACTCACTTGACACTTCAAAACCCTACCAACCTCACTTTTAGGTCCAGCAGCCACCTTTGATTGTCCTCCCAAGTCAACACAAGCTTGCAGCACTCTGAGCATTCACTAAAAGTTTTCTCTTGACCATAGCTGACAACCTGCTAACCAAATGCACTCCCAGCTGACCCAAAAAGGGTTGATTTTGCCTCCAAAATCCTCTCTCTTGTCCTCCGGTAGAAAATCGTCCTTCAGAACTAGAAAGTGTCCTCTAACTATCTGACCTTAGATCCCAATTCCTAGGACCTCCCTAGATCCCCTAACGATCCTCTTATGTCCCCTCTGCTAACTGAACTAGACAATTTTGCCTTAGATAGACAAAAATATTTCAATCTCTCAATAGTCCTAAGACATTGGGATTTAAAAAAGAAGAAGAAAAACTCTCGGGGGTCCTCCACAAGTAGAACCCAACAAGAACTCTTCAGCAAGAACTCTTCACTGCTTCATCTTCATACACAACAAAAAAAAAAAATTTAATTGAGGGGTTCTGGTTGGGTCCAAGTCTTTAACGAAGGGGCATCATAGAGAACCCAAGGACACACACCATGGCTAATCTCTGGTCTTCGACTCTCCCTCCACTCTGGCTCAAACCAACCTTCTCACACTGCTTCGACCTTTTGTCTACAAGCCTTTATCATTTGCAAGAACTCCAACCTGCAGTCTTCAACAAAATCAACTCAACCTGTAGGAGCACACTCCCCACTCTTGTGACTCCCCTTTGGAACTATCTCCCCCACCTTCATAGTGTCGTCACCGCCTTAATTATTCCAGAATGGATGCACTGCCCTGTCTCCTCTGTTTTGCCCATATGCTTTCTATTTTGATTTCACACATCTGTGTTTTTCTCTTGACTGCCACGTTGTTTTTTACCACCCTGGAGTCACCATTTGCATTTTCTCTACTGTCAGGTTGTTTTCACCACCCTAGATTCACATGCACCATCTGCATTTTCTCTACTACCACGTTGTTTTCACCACCCTAGATTCACCATTTGCATTTTCTCTATTGCCACGTTGTTTTCACCACCCTAGATTCACCATGCACCATCTTTTATACATTTCATACATCTATACATTGTGATTAGGAGGGGCTCATTTTTCTCCTCACAAAGGTTAAGAGGAATTAGACACAATTGAGAGGAATTAGAGAGACAATATTATGCTAACTAGTGGGCATGTTACCAACTTATTGCTAATGGAATAAGTCTTGTAAGAAATGGAATATGGTCTTTTCTGAATGAGTTCAGACTATTTGTATATTGAGTTCCATCTGTGTGATGTCTAGAGAGTAACCTTATGTATATCATGTGTGATTAGAGAGAGAGTACTATGCTAGAGCAATGGGAATGTTGGTAGTTTATTAATGAGTGATTAGAGAGAGAGTACTATGCTAGAGCAATGGGAATGTTGGTAGTTTATTAATGAGAAAAGTCCTATAAAAATGGACTATGATCTTTATAAATGGGATTAGACTATTTTCATATTGAGTTTCACCTATGTAATGTCTAGAGTAATCGTGTGTATATCATACGTGATGTTGTGAGCTTTCATTTATGCAGTGTTATGGGCATGATGGTGATAACTATAGTTCACCAAGCCTTTATTGCACTATGAATAACAATAGGTACTCGTGAATCCCATCTGGACTCATTGTCACGATCCTCTTACTCCTTTTGACTAACCTCCAAAATGTTCCCAGTTCATGGGAGATTGGTGTTGGGCATGCTTTCCCCGCTTATGGCATTGGGCATAGATAAACTACGATGTCAACTTGGTGGTTTGGAACCACTAAAGGGCTTGACCAAGTAGCACAACAACGAGCTCAAGACCTACAAGACAACAAATCCATCACAATAGCAATAGATGCAATCCTCTTACACATACTTAGAGAGAATAATTAAAGAGAAACAATAACATCAAGAATTCATTTGGTGTACTTAGAGAGTAAAGAGAAATGATAGCATCAAACATTCATTCGAAGTACATCTTTTGGAGGTGAAGGAGAACCCATTTTTTATGTTAATTTTGAGGAGTCCCCCCCCTTCTTTCTTCTCCTTGATTAAAGGGAATTTGGTTGATCTTAGTGAGAATTTTAAAATATAAAAGTATTCAAAACCTTGTGTGAATGAGACTTTGTGAAAATAATCCTTTGTGACCCATTTCTTTGTGTGGGAAACCTTTGTGAATTTTAAAAACTTTTTGACATGGTATGGAATGCTTCTCTTTGTAAAATGCCCTAGAGATTATAAAGGCCCCATATCAATCTCTTGTGAAGTGTTATTCATGCGTTGTGTGTGTGAAGGATCATAAATTCTTTAAATTAAGTGAAAGCCTATGTACATGTGTTCAAGCCTTGGTGACCAAATCATAAAACTTTGTGATTAACATCAAGCTCCATTGTAGTCCTCCATCTATAGAGGATATTTCCACCTTTGTGTGTGTGCAACCATGGCAAACATGTTGGAACCATCCTTTGATAAGAGTGAAAAGTTTGATGAGACCAAGTACCATACTTGGTGCATCATAATGCAAATGGGGTTAGTGGATGGAGGCATGTGAGAGATAGTGAATGGTGGGTATGCACATTTATCGAGTTAAAAATATCGAGCTATAATTTTCTACATGCATTAATTCATATATTTATCCAATAAATTATACAACATACTAGAAAAAAGGGTTAGTGGGGATACATGTTCAGTAGAATTTCTTGGCATGGCCTCCTCTACAAGAACACATGACCTCCACATCCTCCCAATTTACTTGTAAAACGTACCTAAGAGTCCCTAGCATGGTTATGTTGTCCATTACATTACCATGACCTCCTTTTCCTCTCTACTTCCCCCTTAGGGAAAGTACTTAAGGATGAGTCCCTAGCTCCTCTGCATACACATGAACTATGATAACTTGGTGTGAAAGAAATAAAGCTTAAGTACTTTCTCTAGAGAAATTACTTAGGATAGCTTGTGAAAGAAGGCAAGCCCAAGTACTTTTGTTGGCAAAAGTACTTGGGGTAACTTTTTAAAATTTTCATAACTCTCACATGTATAGTCATCCAACCACTCAAATCGAAGGGAAAATGCCATTTGAGCACATTCAATGGGTTAAATATTACAAAAAAAACATGATTTACTATAATTTTTAAAAAAAAATAAAGATCTAGATTTACAATCGGATGAGTTTAAAAGCTATTTCTTATGCTTTTTTCAGCGACATTACTTAAGTCTATCCGTCTATGTATCTAGGGAATATGTATCTAGGGATGATCTCCTCTACAAACCCATGAACTCCTTGTCTCTCCTACTTTTGTTGATTAAGTGCATGGAGAGGATTCTCTTACATGGTCATGATCTCCTTTACATATGCCTACATTCATGTGTCGTAAATCCATGAGTCTCTCTCCATGCCACCCTCACATGTAACTCCTAATATTCAGTTGTGCTTGTTTTCTAGCCATCATGTAATATCAATGTTTCTTTCTTGAAATGTAAAAAATACATAATTTAATAATATATCCATATTTCTTGGACAAACATGCTGATGGGATCAATGTTTCTTTCTTGGAATCTTAAAAAAACATAATTTAATAATATATCCATATTTCTTGAATAAACATGCTGGTAAGATCATGTGTTTTTTCTCAAAAAGTTAGTAATTTTTCCTCTTTTGTGGTACCTTAGCTCGAGCGCTCGTGGGTTTTAGCTTGGAAAATGGTAGGTCTCGTTAATGGCATTGAGAAGAAACCCAACCATCTGTGATCAAGAATACACTACTAAGTGGACTAGTCTAGACACCAAATCACTTTCCTTTATCATTTGTGGTCTAGTTGATAATCAAATCTAGTAAGTGAGCTCCACTAAAAAGATCACTCGAGGCTCAAATCTATATTTTTCCAAACCAATGTTTTTGCATGTCTTTTCTTAAGAAAGAAACTTTGTAGGGTGGAAAAAGATGATAAAACAAGTGTTGACCAGTGGCATGGCATGATCCCCAGGAAGCCATTAGAGGTGGCCAAGCAAAAACAATTGTGTCAACAAAGAGTGGACCAGTAGCAATCGCTTTGCAACATAAGTAGCAAGGCGGCCTTTCTCAGACCTAGTTTTAGTAGTAGAGAGAGAGAGAGAGGCGGAATAACACATAGGAATCATCATTATGCCTAGGTAGCCACACACACAGAGAGAGAGAGAGAGAGAGAGAGAGAGAGAGAGAGAGAGAGAACACCATATTGGGGAATATGGGAATTTCCCAATAGTTTGGGACACGTGGTCAAATCTTTGGATTAATCATAACTTAAACACCATTACTCCAAATTGAGCGCTCTATAGCTCACTAGATTCCATTTTCCAAGCGCTTTCCAACAATAGGTCACATGATATGGTTTTGAGAAACTTATAGGCATGTTATCCAGGTCCCACCTTTTTGGTATTCAAAAAATGGGAGTTGGGAAATTCCCAAACTCACGAATATAGTGTTAGAGAGAAGAGGCAAGACTTCATCGCTACACTTAGATGGCTCCAGGGATGGCAAAACAAAAAGAAGAAAAGGTTTCTTTATATATATAAAAAGGTTTCTTTATATATTTAAAAAGTTTTACTAAACCTTATTCTCTTTTAAAAGATTACTCGCATGCAATGCATTACCCAAGGAAATAGCAAATACTATCATGCATTTCAACATATTTTTGTATTGGCATGTTATTCATCAACTTGGGTCTTAAACTCTGCATCAAAATCAAGAACTCCATCAACAAAGTCATTCATCATCAAGGAAATTTTAGCAAAATAAAAATTTTGCCAAATCTTTTATGTTTGACCATGAGTTAAAAGTGTTCGTAATCAACGGCCAAATGAGCACACTACTGTGTGTGTGAAAAAGAAGAGTACAACCTTTGTAAACACAAATTCATTGACCATCTCTTTTGATATTAGATTCCTTTGTGATCATCTATTGGTGTTATGCTTTGTGTTCATTTCTAGCAAAGCGGTCATTTTTTCTTCATGTATCCTTGGTCAAGCACACCCTATGTGGTATGGATGCTTGATCAAGAGAGATTGTTGAAATTTGTGGGTGACCCAGCATCCATATATCCTTAGTGTGAGTCTTAGTGAAGGCTGCATATGTCTAAGGTTATTAGGGCCAATATTTAATAGAGGTGCCCAATGAAACTCTAAGCAGAACCTCTTGATTCTAGGCACTTCACATTAATATAGGGGAGGTGGAACCCTCTTGAACCTAGGCACCTCACATTGATATCGGGGAGGTGGAATAGATTTAGGAAAGGTGGAGGATATTGTAATCATCTCTCCTTCTAGGTGGCCTATATATATAGCTTGTGCACACTCATTTGGGCATGTGAGAGCTTATCTCATGTGTAATCTCTTAGTGATTAATATAGCTTTATATTACTTTATGAAACTTTCTCTTACCCTTGTTGAAGTCCTTCTAGGTGGCCTATATATATACCTTGTGCACACTCATTTGGGCATGTGAGAGCTTATCTCATGTGTAATCTCTTAGTGATTAATATAGCTTTATATTACTTTATGAAACTTTCTCTTACCCTTGTTATTATCTTGTTGAAGTTCTTTAGATATGATTAATATAGCTTTATATGACTAAATATGATTAATATAGCTTTATATGACTAAATATGATTAATATTTGGGCATGTGAGAGCTTATCTCATGTGTAATCTCTTAGTGATTAATATAGCTTTATATTACTTTATGAAACTTTCTCTTACCCTTGTTATTATCTTGTTGAAGTTCTTTAGATATGATTAATATAGCTTTATATGACTAAATATGATTAATATAGCTTTATCTTACCCTTGTTATGGTCTTGTTATGATTACTTTATGAAACTTGCTCTTACCCTTATTATGCTCTTGTGTTGAAGTGTTTTAAATATGATTAATATAGCTTTATATTACTTTATGAACGTTGCTCTTACCCTTGTTATGCTCTTGTTGAAGCTTTATATTTCTTTATGAAACTTTCTCTTACCCTTGTTATGCTCTTGTTGAAGTGTTTTAAATATGATTAATATAGCTTTATATTACTTTATAAAACTTTATCTTACCCTTTTTATGCTCTTGTTGAAATGTTTTAAATATGATTATGCTTTAGCATTAGTTTAATCCAAGTTTCCTTTCCTTGTTTGCTAGGATTAGTCTTAATCTTGTTTAGTACACATATATGTGAGAGCATCATCTATGTGAGTGTAGTGGTCCATTTGATTCATGATTACCATTAATCATTACTTAGTGAGCTTTATTCTTAAGTCTCCACTGACGCCAAATCATGGGCTTGCTCACAAGATCCAATGACAAATTCATCTTCATGAGTGTATTTCCTCATGATGTCATCTTAAACCTTTATCATGTGTAAGCATTCCTCCCTATCAATTGAGCCACCTTCTTGATGAGGTATCTGGATATATCCTTCTTGATGGGATAGCTAATTGGAAATCCATTGGCCAATAAGTGAGAAATGTCTTCACCCCAGTTTGGTGATACATGGTCAATGTGGAATAATAGAAAGATCATCTTCCACTCTTAGAGGGGATTCTTAGTTTGGAATTCTAGATAGATGGTTGGCATGGACATGCATGTACCCCTTTTGCATGGTGATGATCATGAAATTAAACTCTAAAAGAAGGAGTGACCATTTGGTGATGTGCCCCATGGTGTTTAATAAAGTAGTGTTTGATGGTCAATAAAAAGAAGATAAACTTGGTAGTTAGGAGATAATGTCTATACTTTTATAACATATATCATAGCTAACCCTTATCTCTCTCAATTGGTTGTGTAATTACAATCTTCAGCATCATTGAGTTGATGGCTATACCAAAGGTTATAGGAAAGTCCATGTTATCCTATTGTGTGAGCATGCATCCAATACTGAGAATTACAGAAGCATCGACATGTACATGAAAAAATTAGATCCATGTTATCCTATTATGTGAACATACATCCAATAGTGAGAATACTAAAGCATCGATATATACATGAAAAGTTAGATCCCAACAGTTGAGGGATCTCAAGATGGGCACACTTGTTAATGTCTTATTTAGTTTCTCATATGTTTCATATGTCTAGTGAAAGATAATATTCGGTAGCTTATACAAGGGTCTGGCATATATGGCATATAAGAAGATGAATTTTCTTTCATAGTCTACATGTTCCATGAATCTACACCCCCTTGTACTTGATGGGTGGTGGTGGTAACTCCAAGATCTACACCCCCTTGTACTTGATTGGTGGTTGGTGGTAACTCCAAGATCACGTAAATCTTATTCTTATCTGTGGTGGCCATTCTTGTTGGAGACAATGTATCTAAGGATGATATTGTGTTTAACTCAAGATTGGCATTTAGGCTCAACGAGATACAGTGGAGTCTACAACTCAAAGGTTAACATGAGTGCAAGATGCTATCCTTAACTTTGAGTGCATGCTATCCTTAACTTTGAGTGCATGCATAGGACATTGATGAATATCTCCAAGATCTTTCAAAGAAGATCCTAAAGGCTATACACATAAAGTCTTAGAAGGTGGTGAGGCCATTGGTCAAGTTTAATGGCATGATACAATAAGTTTAGGTTCCCATTCTATACCAAATGTTATCTTTTATTAATGTGTAGGGTCAATCATTTGACCACTTGGTTGTAACCTAAGAAGCCCTCTAGGTAGCTATAATATTTTACTCCATTCCAACATCATGTGGTTGGTGTAAGGCAAGGAGGGGCAGTGATTATGCAAATTATGGTGTTATTAACTACTTTAAGGTTAATGCACACTCTAAGCTTTTTGTTCTTTTTGAAATGATTATTGTTAGTGAATTAGTGTGCTCAATTTCATACACAAATCCCATATCAATGAGCTTATTTAGCTCTTTTTTGACCATTTTTCCATACTTGGGATTCATGTGGTAGGCTCTTTATTTAAATAGTTTTCACCACTTTCATGGAGAGGGATGGTGTTTTTCACCACTTTTTGAGGAATTACCTTCATGTTAGTTATTTCTAGGAAATAATATCTTGAAAAAAATCTTAAAATTCCTTGGGCAAGGCTATCAAATGTTCTTTTTGCTCAGGGATGAGATCCGTAGAATTAAATACTAGCTTTGAAACTTTATCTAGGCCATCAACAAGATTTGATTCTTTGACCTCTATGGGGCCGTCAACAACATAAGGCTCTCCGCTCTTAAGCCGTTTTCAAAAGCAGCATGGGGCTCTCTGATCTTGAGATTTTTTGAGCCTTCTCATGGTTTGTATCACTCGATTTCCCTGATGTTGTGAGACTTAAAGTACTTCAGGCACTTCCACTTTCCTTAGCTTTTCCTCTTGAGGCTTAGTGAGCTCCTTCCTTCTCTGCCCTATCCTTGACTTTATTGAGCTTTTCACCACCATAAGAGAATGCATGTATAGACACATCCATACCACGCTGCATCAAAGGAAATTTGGAGTTTCAAATTTCTCGCACATGGCTAGAGTTATGTAACTATAGCGCATAGCCATGTTCATAGCCTCATGTATAGCCTCATGCATAGCCATGCACATAAACTTGTCAACATAGTTGCATAAGAAAAATCTAGGAAAAAAATGGAGGAGGGTCAAAATGGGAGGGAAACAAATGTGATTCTCTCTCTCCCATTCTGCCCTCCAATTAAAAAAAAACTAAAACATGATGACAAATATATGAGAGGAAAATGAGGTAAGAATGCCACATCATGAGCTCTATGCATGTATAGCTCTCATTATGCATCATGTTATGCATAGAGTTCTCATGCATAGATCTCATTATGCATAGAGATCAGACATAGAGAGCTCTCATAGCATAGCATAATTAAAAAACAAAAGGAGAGAAATGCATAGACTTATGTATAATAAGTACAATGCTAAGCATAGAGTTCATGCATAGAGAGCTCTCATTATGCATATGTTAGCATAGGCTTGCTAACATGGTGGAAAACATATGCTTCTATACACATATCCATGGAGTACACATGTACAAATGAGCATGGAGGAAGAGACATAGATAAAAACAAGATAAAGACACAAGCAAAACATCATAGTGTTTTCCCCCCCTTCCAGTTTGCATACAAGAGGGGTTTTATATAGCCATCCAACCATATGACCCTTACCCATGTGACTATTGGGCTTCCATAACCTCCACAAGGCCCTAAATCCTCACTCGTTCTCTTGTAACCACTTTTTGATATGACATCTTTTAATAACCAAATCCCACAACTCATTAGCCTAAGCTAATGCTAATAATGCGAAGGGGTGTTCACACCCAAGCTAATGCCAAAATGCTAGGGGCTGTTTACACCTATCAACACCTCTCTTCCCCTTTATTTAATTAGGGATGTACTATCTCCTGTCAATTCCAAGTACATCATAAAAATTTATGAATAAGTGGTTACTCTAGAAGGTATAATTCAAGCCATCTCAAGTCATACAATATAATAATGTAGAACCACATAAAACTGGTGGTAGACCAAGGGTATGGTGGGAAGAAGATTTCCACTAATCCAATGAAGAATCCACAAGCATATGTCGATGAAGAATCTTGTCCATGGGCACTCAAGTGTGCTACCATCTGTGTTGGTGAAGCTTGGTAAACTAGGCCACCAACTTTGGCCTCCTCTTCCTCTTTGTGGATGTGGATGTAGTCATCCACATCAACCAACTATGTAGGTGATTAGATGTAGTCACTTGCTCCATGTAGGTGATTAGATGTAGTCACTTGCTTCTGCTCCATGTGTCTGGGAAGTTAGCTTCATCTCCAGAAGTCCGTTTGTGAGAGTCTAGGAAGTTTTCTTCCACTCTGGTTGTCCATAACGTGAGTCCTTCATTGGGTCCTAAAATTACAACACCCAACAAGTAACTGAGTTCTAGAAATCATTACATCATTTTCCTCTATAACTTTCTTATGCTTTTAACATTTTCATTTTGGTTTTCTTTCCATTTTTCCTAGACTTACAAGCGACTCGATAGGGACCTCATTGGGCCTCACATGCCTTATGCTTGGACTTATAGGTGACTCAGTAGTAGGGGACCTTATTCTTGGACTTACTGGAGACTTGGTAGGTAGGAACCTCTTTGGGCCTCTCCTCCGGCCCTCATGTCATATTCTTGGCCTCTCCTCCGGCCCTCTCCTCCGGCCCTCATGTCATATTCTTGGACTTATAGGGTGACTCGGTAGGGACCTCTCTGGGCCTCTCCTTTGGCCCTCATACCTTATTCTTGGACTTACACAAGCAACTCGATAGGAAACTCTCTAGGTCTCTCCTCTGGCCCTCATGTCGTATTCTTGGACTTACATGCAGTAGGGACCTCTCTAGCCTCTCCTTTGGCTCTCATTCCATATTATTTTAATGCTTTAATTGATACAATTTTTTCTTACCTAAAAACAATCTTTCAAGGCAACATACAACAAATCATGTATTTGTAATTGGCCAATTACTCACCATCTATGTCCATTAGGTCGTCCACCCCAAGTTTCCCATAAAGGTGAAGGATGGATTCCATAATAGGCATAGATAAGTTGATCATCAAAGCCAACATGTCGAAGAAGATCCCTATCCGTAGCATGTGGAACATGTACATGAAGAAGGGACCTCTCAAGAGGGAAGTAAAATCCCAAAAGTTAAACTAGGTGGTGTCATCATCACGGAACATGTACATGAAGAAGGACCTCTCAAGAGAGAAGTCAGAGCCTAAAAGTCAAACTCAGTGGTGGCATCATGAAAAGACCATCTTCTTGTGGCATGATTTCAAACAAAGCATCATTATGAGAGCAGCATCATTTAAGATATCATAACCTTATGGGTATCATCATTACACAACACATGGCCCTTATTATGAGGAATCTTAGCATCATGAGTATTATAAACAAATCATATTACAACATGTAATAACATAATCACAAATCATCTTTGGATCCATGTCAATGGGATCCTCAACTCTTTAAACACTTATCATGTGAGTCAATACCTCTTTGGGTTTTTATATTCTATTGTATTTACAGGAAGCTAGCTCTATACCTTCTTGGATTTATAGGAAGCTAAGCTCCAAACCTCACTAACCTTATAGGCAGATCTGTAGGGACCTCTTTGGCCTCTCCTCTGGCTCCAAATCTTACTAGATTTACAGGTAGCAGTAGCTCCATGCCTTCTTGGATTTAGAGGCAACTTAGCTCCAAACGTCACTTTATCACTTAAATTTCATTCTTAACTTAAAATTTCATTTTAATGTTGTGAGAAAAGCATGTGAATAACTTAGGAGATTTTAGAAAGCACCATTTTTATGCAACAAAATCTACATTAGCCACATCATCTCATTTTGGGCATAACCTCAAGAAAACATATACATCAATGTCATTAAAGCATCATCATGTGCATCAACATGTGTATCATAAAGCAACCATAAAGAATATATCCTACATGACAGACTTTCTTGACATGCATCAACCTGATAAAAATCATGACATCATATACAAATCCATCACATGTAATCACTATTAGACCCTTATTATTAGGATCCTCAACCTCCAAGTAAGCAACCTCATCATCCTCATCACATTGAGGAATGTCCTGCACAATGTAGATGCATCCAAGAATTCTCCTCCTCTTCCTCTTTGTGTATGTAGATGTAGTCATCAACATCAACCAACTCTACATGGTCAATATGAGAATCAAACAAAGCATTCTTTTGCTCTGAAGTTATAATAGTTTCTCCACAAAAATATACATGTTTTTCTCCTTTTTCCCATTTTGATTGGCAGCTATCCGAGTTGGATGGGTGTATTACTCCTTAATATGAAGAAATGAGATAGAATCATTGCAAAGATATCATACTTGAATCATCTTGAGAGGTCAAGTGGAAGGGGAGAAAATGCCCATCAAAAAGCATTTAAAAATCCATAAATATAAACACAATTGCATTTGTATAATGGCCTCTGTTGATTATAGAGACTATAGAATAAAAGCTATGCTGAATTTAAACTAATTGATAAAAAGAAGTTATAGATTAGGTTGAGGTCTATAACTTTTATTTTTACAGCATAGCAATCTAATGCTTCTATAAAGAGTTATGACCTCTGCAATGCTGCCTAGTTTTGCAGGCATTTGTAGAACTGTGCACTTTTTTTACTGTACCTGCTTGTAGCAAAAATAGTAACAAAGGGAGGCATAGTTTTCACTTGACATTTGAAGAGAAGTTTTAGATTAGGTTGAGATCTACAACTTTGCATTTTACAATATTGGCAATCTATTGCTTCAATGAAGAGTTATGACCTCTACAGTGATGCCAAGTTTTGCAAAAATTTACAAAACTATGTGCCTTTGATTGTACTTGCTTGCAACAAAACTAGTAGCAAGAAATGGAGGCATAGTTTTCACTTGGCATCTGAAGAGAAGTTGTAGATTAGGTTGAGATCTACAACTATGCTTTTTATAGAATAACAATTCGATGCTTCTATGAAGAGTTATGCCTCTTGCAAGATTCAAAAGGTTTTTAAAGAATGGGTTGGGATTGCATCTTCTTTACTTCCTCTTTGTACATCTTCCTCCTTATAATGAGAAGTTAGGGGAGTGAAATGGGAAAGCTACAAGAAATATCAAGGTTTAGAAAAGAGGGTCTAGGACGCTAGCACCAATTATGCCAAAGTGTTACCATAGGCTTGCTAATATGGTGGAAAATACATGCTTCTACACACATAGCCATGGAGTGATAGACATGGATCAAGAATAAAAGACATAAGAAAAACATCATTGTATTTTTTTCCCCTTCCCATTTACATACAAGAGGGGCTTTATATAGTCATCCAACCATGTGACTCTTGGGATACCCATGTGACTATTAGGCTTCCATAACCTTCACAAGATCCTAACTCCCCACAAGCCCTCTTGTAACCACTTCTTGATATGACATCTTTTAATAACGAAATCCCACAACTCATTAGCCTAAGCTAATGCTAGTAATGACAAAATGCTAGGGGGTTTTTACACCTGTCATCAACATCATACAGATCTCTCATGCATAGAGCTTTCATGCATACCTCTTGCTATTTATATGCATGAGATGTCATAAATATCTCCTACTATTCATAGAGCATTCATGCTATGTAACAGATCTCATGCATACCTCTTGCTTCATGCTATGCATAGAGCTCTCATGTATGGTTACTTTGAGCATAAAATGTGGCTATATATGCATAAAGAGAGAATGCATGCTCTTTATACATGCATAGAGAGCATGCATAACATTATGCATGCTCTCTTTATGTGTATATATAGAGCATGCATAGCATTATGCCCCTATTTTCTTGCTTTTTCATGTGTAAGTGAAGGTGAAGACAATCATGTTCACATATAGACATTGCGAGATGAAAGATAACACATCTTGCACACACGATCAAGGCCAAATATAGTTTTTATTACTTAATCATCACTAAATAAGTACATCTCAAATTATGGTAACAATAGGTAAAAAGAGAAAATCCTTATTATTATAGGCAAAATAAAAGGACAACAAAATAAAAGTCTAGGGACTTGCGGTTGCATCGAGGTTGTCAATCATTATCTTTATTAAAAACATAAGCACACTTGTAAACATTTTGATTGTTGTTGCACTCCTTGCAGCTTCAGCCTCTACTCTCACATTTCCATTGCTTTTTAATTATAGCCTATGGTAGTAACATGACCCTAAAACACAACAAAACTAACACAAGTGAAATGAAATTTAGAAAAAACACAGAGGTTATGGTTCTAGGAATGTACTTACTTGCCATACTTGTCAAATAAGGCCTCCAAAAATAATAATCCATCCTCCCTACAACCTTTCAAAAAGAGAGCTTCCAAACCCTATTGTAATACAAAATCATATTCATCATGTGTAGTAGGAGGGCAGTCCACTACTTCAAGCTATCGGCATATAAACAAATAAACATTGATTTTATATAAATCAATGTTGTGAATAAGGTAGTCTTTATTTCTTAAAAGATAAGATATAATTTGAGGCAATATACTTACAAAGATTGTTGTTGGGATATCTAGTCCTTCATGTGTAACAGAGGTGTAACATTGTGTTGCGTTGTTTGGCATCTATCCATGTATAGACATAAATATTTAAAACTCCTATGCATAAGATTATGTGTCATAGACTATGCAATAGACTTATACATAATACTATGCGTCATAGAATCTATGCATAAGACTATGCAATAGACTTATGCATAAGATTATGCGTCATAGACTCTATGCATAAGACTATGCATAGATTATGCGTCATAGACTCTATGCATAAGACTATGCGTCATAGACTCTATGCATAAGACTATGCATAAGACTATGCGTCATAGACTCTATGCATAAGACTATGCAATAGACTTATACATAATACTATGTGCCAGCTATGAGCACTATGCATAGATCATGTATACTCTATGCATAAAAGCAATATGCATGCATGCGTACTCCGTGCATAAGCCTATGAGCAATATGCATAGAGCATGCATACCATATATATGCATAAAGACTTTAAGTCATAAGCATAAGCCTATGAGTAAATATGTATAGGGCATGCATACTGTAGGCATGCATAGAGCATGGAGCATGCATAAAGCATGCTCTCTTTATTCATGCATAGAGTATACATGCATAGACTATGCATGTATATGCATGCATGTATAGAGCATAGAGCATAGACTATGCATATTCATGCATGCATGTATAGAGCATAGAGCATAGACTATGCATGTATATATAAATGCATACATAGAGCACAGAGTATGCTTTATGTATGTATAGATCTTGTTCACATAACTAACCCTAAACCCCAGTATCTATTGAAGTATACAAGTAAATAGGGTGTGTGCGAGAACAAGCCCTTGGCCCCACAGAGGCTGTAAAAGAGAATCTGTAAATGTGAGAGAACCTGTGAAAAGGTGAGAAGTATCTACTAGGAGAGAATAAAGGGTAACATGAGGAGATTTAGGAGGCGTGGAGATATTTTGGGAGAGGTGGAGAGAATCAAGCAAAAGAGGTGGAGTGAATCAAGCAAAAGAGGTGGAGTGAATCAAGGAGAAATCAGTGGGATTAGATGCTTGGATGTAAACCCTATGAATTGAGGCATTATCCTAATGAGAATTTGCTGGTTTTTTATTATCCATGCCTACATTAAGCTATCAAGTGATTGCTCACTAATCATGTCTTAATTATCTTCTAATCTCTTTGTTAATGATGTTGATTCTAGCATTTGATTCACCATAGCTCATCACATTGCTATAATTTTAACATGGTATCAGAGCCTAGCCTAGAATCCATCAAATTTATGATCCCATTATCTAACTAATTAGAATTAATAAATAATTAAGAAATAATCACTTTTTTAGTTATTTTCAAGTAGCTCACTGTACCCCCAGCCAGTGGAGGGGCTTGATCTCCCTCTAGGAGTAACATCAGCTCAAACCCTTGTAGCCATACATAGCTATCTCACTTGTGCTCCAGCCAAGCAAATCAGCGCAGCAAACCGCCAAGAAAAGCTCACGTTTTTTGCTAATCTGCACAGGCGCCAATTTTTTCTGAGGAAAAATGATATCTCTTCTTCTCCAGTTGCAATGGGTCTAACTCCTCTTGGCCCTAGGGGTTTTCAAGGGTGCTCTACAAGGTGGTGAAGACAGAATTTGAGTCGATCAAGTCTAAAGTGAGATCCAAGCTCTTCATCAAATCTGTAAAGGTGACTTTGGTAAAACAAAGATTAAGCATTCAATGTTTGGTCAAATCTTGTGTTTCTTGGCTTAATCCTCTACTAGACTAATCGCTATTGATGGCCTTGAAAGCATTTGAGCTCATTTGAGCTCTAAGGCCTCAGATCTGGACTCCTCGTATACTTTGTTTTTTGCACACAAAATAGAGGATTAATTTGCTAATCAATGATTAATCAATGCTAATCACTATATTTTGGTGCAATTGAGGGTTTAAATTAACCATCACGTATCTGATATAGATCCCTATAACTTCAGATTGCAATTCAAAGATGGTTTGGTACTCCAACCATTCCGTACAAATTGGTTACCCTTGATTTAATGTAATTTCTGGTAAAATTATGCTGATAAATTTGTGGTAATCATCATTTTGCATTTACCCCTTGGTTAATGCCTGCAAATCACACTCAAATTCAAGTTATTCACAGCAACCAGAGTTGCATTTGGGAATGTGCATAAGAATTAATGCTATATGCATTATGTATTGGGCACATTACATCATTGTAAAAATGGGATCAGACACTACCCTTGTCCAAAATAAGTCAAGAGGCAAGACCTCCCGCATAGATTTGGGTTTGCATTGCATAATGACACAAGATAAACATCAAAAGCCCAAAAGAACTATCAACAATACATTAAAATATGTTGCTCACATGGAGCAAGAACTGACAGACAAGCTCATGGCCCCAGCCGTGAAAGAAGAAGAACATCTCTTTCCAAGAGGAGGATCCACACCGAGAAGAAGATCTAGACGAAGCATTGAAGGAAGACATGGATGCGTGAAGAGAAGCCACAACAAGAAGACTAAAAGAAGAGGAAGACATGGACATGTGAAGAGAAGCTGCCATGACAAGAAGACTGAAGACACGAGAAGATGTGAGGCTCCAAGAAGTGAGGAGCCATGTGAAAATCTCAGAGAGAGAGAGAGAGAGAGAGAGAGAGAGAGAGAGAGAGAGAGAGACTCCACAATCCAATGTAACCTACCCCAACAGAGTAAAACCACCTCTAAGCCACCTATGATGTAGTCCATGTGGTAGATGTATGTGTGAGCACTTTAGTCAAGGTCACGGGCACTTGTAGTAGCCTTGGGCACATAGAGAGAGAGAGTGTCAAGGACTATGAGTTTAGGGACTTGAGATTGGTCATGGACTATCAAGTAAGAGGGAAAATTGGTATAGGCTCCAAGTGTGCTAGGAGTATTCACTTGAGGGGAGGTGTTTAAATATATAAGTGAATAGGGTGTGTGCGGGAACAAGCCCTTGGTAGCTAGAGGCTATAAAAGAGAATCTATAAATGTGAGAGAACCTGTGAAAAGGTGAGAAGTATCTATTACTGGGAGAGAATAAAGGGTAGCATGAGGAGATTTAGGAGAGGTGTGGAGATACTCTAGGAGAGGTGGAGAGAATCAAGCAAAAGAGGTGGAGTGAATCAAGGAGAAATCAGTGGGATTAGATGCTTGGATGTAAACCCTATAAATTGAGGCATTGGCCTAATGAGAATTTGCTGGTTTTTGATTATCCATGCCTACATTAAGCTATTAGTTAATTGTTCACTAATCACATCTTAATTATCATCTAATCTCTTTGTTAATGATGTTGATTCTAGATTTTGATCCACCATAGCTCATCACATTGCTGTAATTTTAACAATATCTAAGGATACAAACAAGAAAATCCTAAATAGCAAAAGGGTTATCTCAAGTGGTTGAGAAGTGTTGGGCTAAAAAAAGGAGAGACCTACAATACAAAACAATAAAAGGAGGTAATCATAAAATCATTATGCATAAAAATAATTACTCTATGTAAAAGATCTTACCTCAAGTGGTTGACAAGAGTTGGGCTCAAAAAAAGGAGAGACTATAATACACACAAAAAAGGAGGCAAGAATAAAGACATTATGCTTAAACATTATGCATAAAAACCATTCCTCTATACACACTCTAAGCAAGTAACATCATATTGGGGAATATGGGAATTTCCCATAAGTTTGGGACACGTGGTCAAAACTTTGGATTTGCCATAACTTGAACACCATTACTCCAAATTATGCGCTTTAAAGCTGAATAGATCCCTCTTTTCAAGCGCTTTCCAATGATAGGTCACATGATAGGGTTTTGAGAAACTTATAGACATGTTAATCGGGTCCCACCTTAAGTTAGTATTTCAAAAATGGGACTTGGGAGATTCCCAAACTCACGAATATGGTGTTAAGTTGTCAACTGTGGTCAAGAGAGGCTTTTTGGTGGCTCTTTGGTTGATGGTTAGAGGTGCTGGAGGCTTATGCTGACTTGGCAAGACAATCAGCGGTGGCTATTGATAAACCAGAATGAACAAGCTCTCCCTTTTATCATATGAACTAGCCTTTTATCCCTCTCCGCTTATCTTGGTACTACCCATGGAAAAAGTTTGTTATCATGAAATACCATTGACTAATGATGTAGGCTCATGATGCGAGACAATCTATAGGTGAGGCCACTATACATATATCAGAGATGAATTGTGGGATTGTTAATCACCTGAAATGCACAAGGGGCACAACACCCACCAATAGTCAAACCCCTCAAATACTTCAAAAAAAATTAAAGTCATTTGGAAGTTGTTATGCTTTCAATCATCCCATCCGTTCTCACTTGTTGGGTCAGCCGATGCATTGATGCCACTAATACTTTAAAAAAAATTAAAGTCATTTGGAAGCTATTATGCTTCCAATCATCCCATCCTTTCTCACTTGGGTCAGCGATGCATTGATGCCATTAATGTAAATTCTATCTTTGTTCTTGCACTATACTTTAAAGGATTATACCCTTTTGGAACCTACTAAGTGGAGCATGTTCAAGTCTTGCCTTCTCATGCGACCCTCGTGTACTCCACCTCTATCACTTTGGCATGTAGAAAATTAAGATTTTCCATGATTATGGGCTAACACATACAACCACCTTGGTAGCAAAAGTATGTGGCTCTGTATATTTTTGGAGCAATGTCATCATCATAATAGATCTATTGTTTTGGCTCCTTGGCTCTTCTCCATTCTCACGAGTGCTCCATGCCCACTCATACACAGAGGTGCTCTGGAGTCTTCTAGCTAGGGTAGGTTCCCCGTTAGTTCTCTTCTATTCATTTGTGTTAGCATAATCTATTGGGAGAGTGGCACTAGTGTTGTCACCATCTCTACATGGGCTTCTGCCTCCTCATTCCTTGCTTTTTTCTCTTTGGTGTGTGTGTGTGTGTGTGTGTGTGTGTGTGTGTGTGAGAGAGGTTGAGAGAGAGAGAGAGAGAGAGAGAGAGAGAGAGAGAGAGAGAGATTTGAGATTAGGTTTCTCTTTATCTCATCTTTCTCTCTATTCCTCATGTGAGAGAGTAGATAGTGAGAGGTGTGTGAGTCCTTGGGATGAAGGTGAAATAGCTTTCTTTATGATGAGAGAAAGCTAGAGGTTGAAGGAGAGAGGCTAGCAGAGCCACCATTGTCAAGCTTGGATGGCTTCAATAGGAAAAGACTCAGGTTGAAGGAGAGGCTGGCAGAGCCTTTCATGTCAAGCTTGGATGGCTTCAAGTGAGTCAATATGGGAAGCAAGTTTCCCAACCATGACCGTTTGTTGCTTGTTTGTACTCTTGTCTATGAATATTAGAGTTTTTGAGAGAGCTATAAAAGAGCACCAAAAAGTTTATGGAGCATAGTAAACAAATAAACAACAATGGTCACTGGGGAGCTTACCTTTGTTTCACATTCCTGCAAGGATTCATACCTCTCTTACTATCTACTCTCTTTCACACAAAGAATAAGATAAGAACATAAGCAAAGAATAGATAAGAATGTGAACAAGGGATAAACCTAATATCTACCCTTAAATCACTCTCTCACACACACATAGCAAAGGGGAAAAAGCAAGTAGAAAACTATAGAATGTGTTTAGCACAAAGGGGCATTGTGTCCATTCATTATAAAATAATATGCTATACACAAGTAGCCCTTATTCAAACTTGGGTGCCCAAAACTCCTAATTTAACTAATTGAGTTTGGGTATGGCCATATTTCTCATAAATATTACAACTTTTATAGTATCTCTACATGACACTCTTCACTCTCATGTATAGAGGAGAGTATCTAGTTAACCTAAAATAACACCTTGATAGCAATATGGATCATGTCTTGAATATTTTGGGTAAGCACATGTCTCGAAGCTTTTAGGCTAGCAATGTAGAACTTTTCTTTAAGATTTATCCCCCTCACATATTCTTCCATACTAGCTTCCTACATCTTGCCAACAACCACCTCCTCCACTTTGCACACCTCCACATCCTTAAGTTACATCTCCATCCTCATCTTGGGGCTTTCTTAGAGAGTTGGTGCTTGGGGTTCCCTAGGTAAACCAGTATTACTTTATATAGTTGTTTTTCCCATGCAAACTTGATAATATTATTTTAACATAATTTATGCAAAGGCATGCCTTATTTTTCATGCTTATATGGATTATTATTCTTGTGCTATTCTTGACATATATTTTGACACTTATTTTTGAAGGTATTAACCCTCGTAACTTTTGATCAAGAACAAAAACTATTTCCCTAAAGTTATCAATATAAAGCATTAAAATTATATAAAACTATTTCCCTAAAGTTATGAGTATAAAGCATTAAAATTAGATAAAACTTTTTCCCTAAAGTTAAAATTAGATAAACCTCTTATAGTCCTTCTAATTGAGGGCATAACAATAAGATTTAAAATCAAAATAATGTGGGTAGCTTGGGATTGCACTTTTAGTCACATTTTGCTGCTAGTTACACTACTTGTTTTGTTGTTGCTAAATGCACTACTATTTCACTGTGTAGTAGCAATGCAGTGTTATTTTATTATGTAGTAGCAAAATAGCAGCACAACTAGCAATGTAACTACAATGAATTGAGACATTTCTAGAATCAATTCTAGAGAGCATTCCCCATTAGAAATTTAAAGCAGTTTGTAGTGTGTGTGCAGTGAGCAATTAGCAACATGACTAGAATTTCCAAAGAGCATTCCCCATTATAAATTTAAAGCAGTGTGCAGGGTGCAGTTAGCAACATGACTAGTAGTGAACTAGGAACAATTTTAGAATTTCAAAATTTTCAGCCCATTGAACACAACATTGAAATGCAAGACTCTAATGTCAATGCACCACATTAACATAAGATCAAAGAAAGTACACAAAAAGGAGAGCTTGGCGCCAAGATCAATGCCATGCACAAAACTCAGTTGCCTAGATGCCTTCATACCATATTTAAAAAATAAAAATATAATGCATTTTTCACACCTACATCCTTTCTCTCTTCCCAAAAGCTATATGAGAGGAATCCTTGGAAAATTTAAAGGCTAGTTATCGTCCTTAAAAAGCGATAGAAAATGGAACCTCTTTACAATCTACCAACTCTAACTTGAGATGATGCACACATCCAATGTGGACGCTTAAGCTCAGCTTCAGAATGGAACGGATTGGATTAGAATTTAGACCGAATTTTGGGCTGGATTTTAGGGTTCGGATTGGAAAGGCTCACCCTCATTGAAAAGCTTCCAACTGAAACTCATCCCCCATTTTTGCTTCTTCTTGAAGCCCCCCCCCTCTCCCCCCCACATAGGCTTGAGTGGCGTTAATGCAAGCATGGTTCTAGGATTACCCTTTTTGCCATGAAGCATAGCACATCAACTAGAAGATTCGGAACCACATGGTGCCATGGTGTTCATGAAAAGTCCATTACGCCTATTATAAAGAAATAGGTGGTCCATGGAAGTGAAAAGATGTAGTGGAGAAGAGAGCTTGAGCTCTTGCAAGCACACACACTCACAAAACCCTAATAGAGAACACACAAGGTGAGAGGCTGAAAATCTTCTTCTTCTTCACTCAACACTCAACACACCATATACAAAGATAAGAGTACACAGAGCTGGCGCTATAACTATGCTAGAATGGCTGTCACACAGCCTGTCATCCCACTGGCCGCATATCACCCATGATCTCACCAACCATGCCAGTGGTGGTGTAAGTGTGGGGCCTATCCCCCAGGCGGGTCATCAGTGTCCACCGCCTCACTAGATGAGCTCGATATCTCAACACTCCTCCTCGAGCTCAACTCCATCTCATGTACACCAAGCGAAGCCCCGAATCTCCGGAGCTTCTCTATACCCAATGCTTTGGTGAAGATGTCAGCTACCTGATCCTGTGTGCTGACATAAACAAGGTCAACATCTCTTGCCAAGATCTTCTCTCTGACAAAATGGTAGTGGACCTCTATATGCTTCGTACAAGCATGAAAAATTGGGTTCCTGGCCAACTGTATATTGCTAATGTTGTCACAGAAAATGACAACTTGTCTATCCACCACTGATAGACCCAAATCTGCAAGTAGCTTTCTCAACCAAGCCACCTCACATGCTGCCATAGCAGCACCTATGTACTCGGCCTCTGTACTGGATAGAGCAACCGTAGGCTGCTTCTTGCTGCTCCAAGTCACAGCAGCACTCCCCAAAGAAAACATGAAGCCACTAGTAGATCTTCTATCTGAGATACTACCAGCCCAATCAGCATCTGTGTACCCATGTACACATATCTCTGTCTCCCAGTTTCATAAAATAGTCTACAATGCAAAGTAGACCTCACATACCTCAATATGCGTCTCAATGCATCCAAATGTGGCTTCCGAGGAACCTGTATAAACTGACTCACCAACCCAACAGCATAACTCAAATCTAGCCTGGTGATCATCATGTAGATCAAGCTTCTTACTATGCTCCTATACATAGTAGGATCCTCCAAAATCTCTCCTGTATCTGCACTCAACTTGCCATTCTGATCCAATGGCACTAAAATAGGCTTACAGCCTGTCATACCATACTTGGACAACATGTCCAAGCCATACTATCTCTGCAGTAATCCAATACCATCATGTGGTGACCTAATTACCTCAATGCCCAAGAAATATCTGAGCTCCCCCAGATCCTTCATCTCAAACTTCTGTCTAAGCAAGATCTTTACATCAAAGATCTCTACATCATGGTCCCCCCCGTAATGATCAAGTCATTTACACAGATGACAACAAGCACAACCCCTCTATGACTGTGTCTCATATACAACGAGAAATCTGCATTGGCTACATGAAAGCCAATAGTGACAAGATATTCAAAAATCTTGTCAGACCATGCTCTTGGTGCTTGTTTTAAGCCATACAAGGCTTTCTTCAACTTGCAAACATGCTCGGGGTGACACATCCTCATAACCAGGTGGTTGCAACATATACACTTCTTCCTGCAAATCCCCATGCAAGAATGCATTCTTTACACATCCATTTGATGTAAAGACCATTGCTTTGACACAGCCATTGCTATCACAACTCTCACTATTGCCATCTTGGGAACTGGGCTGAAAATTTTCTCATAATCAATGCCATATGTCTACGCATATCCTTTGGCTACCAATCTAGCCTTGTACCTACTTATGCTTTCATCACTGTTCTGTTTTACTTTGTACACCCACTTGCATCCAATGGCTTTCTTGCCTTCAAGCAATTGCACTAAATCCCATGTCTCATTTCCATATAGTGCATCCATCTCCTCATCCATAGCTTTCTCCCAACACACATTTCCAACAGCTTCATCAATGCATGTGGGCTCTATAACCTGTACAAATTTTGCCATGTATGCATAGTGATATGCATAGTGATGTGCCACTTAACCATCATAGGTAAACCTCTGCACAGGGTTCTTCACTCTCCCAGATCTTCATAGCTTTGCATTCATAGCTTCCATAGCCTTCTTTACACCAGGTGTTCTCATAGTTGGGATCCCAAGCTCCTCATCAAGGCTCATCTCTGAGAGCCACTAGACTCTCCATCAACATGAGAACGCCCTACAGAAATATCATGCATACTAAGGGGCTCAACCACTTTCTCTTTTCCTTTACGTGATGTACTAATCACATTTGCAGGACTGGTATTATGATGTAGCCTGCCACTCCATGGTCTACCAACATGAACCACTAGATGAGGACTCTCCTGGTCTACTCAAAGACTGTGATTGCTGACTTGCATTTTGTGCTACCACATTTCCACTCACATCAGCCCCAACAGCTTCTTTTTCAGCAGCATACTAGCTGCTCATCTCATCAAAAAACAACATCCCTACTTACCTTCAAATCACGTCTAGTAGGGTTATAACACTTGTATCCCTTTTGCTCAAGGGAATATCCAATAAACACACATTTTTCAGCTTTTGGATCCAGCTTAGTTCTCAGCTCATCTGGCACATGCACATATGCAATGCATCCAAAAACTTTTAGATGAGACAAATCAGGTTTTCTGCCAGTAAACCTCTCCTCTAGTGTTACATCATGTATGGCTGCACAGTTGGAGTCCTGTTCATGATGTAAACTGCTGTAGAAACAGCCTCAGCCCAATAGCTATGCGGCATATTCTTCTCTTCCATCAATGCTCGCACAATCTTAGCAATGTGCCTATTTTTCTGCTCACCAACTCCATTTTGCTGCGGAGTGTATCTGCATGTAAACTGTCTCCGAATACCATTTTTCTTCAAAAATTCAGAGAACTCATTGGAGAAGTACTCTCCCCCTCCATTTGACCTTAGGCACTTTACATATTTCCCTGTTTGCTTTTCAACCATAACTCTGAAATTCTGAGAAAGTGAATGAACACCTCACTCTTCTCCTTCATGAAGTATACCCACACTTTCCTTGTGTGGTCATCAATAAATGTCACATAATACCTGCAGTCTCCCATAGACATGGTCTTTGTAGGACCCCATACATCTAAATGCAAAACATCTAGTACATTTCTGCTCACATTTTTGTTACGTGAAAATACATGCTTTGTTTGCTTTCCAAATTGGCATGCTTCACATATTTTCTGCATACCTTCAACTTTAAACTTTGGCAGCCTTGTCACAATTCCTTTAGTCTGTATAGACTTCATTCTCTGTACATTCACATGTCCAATTCTTTTTGCCAAATGTCTATGTCTGCAGCAATTCCTGAACCATTTGCAAACATCGCAGCACTCACTTCAGGCATGTTTACATTCAACGTAAACATTATGCCCACTCTGTTGCCTTTTGCAACCAACCTACACTTATCTTTAAAGTCTTCAACATAACAACCATCAGGGTTAAATCAAACCTGCAAACCCTGCTCAATCATCTAGCCAACTAAAACCAGATTCTTTTGTTATGTTCGGAACATGAAGTACATCTGCAAGGTACTTCACTTTGCCATCCTGCATAGACAATGGCACATCTCCAACATGGGCAATTGGATGAGCAGTGTCATCCCCTGTTTCCACAAAACTTGGTCTTTCAAGGTTTTTCATATCCTTGAACTACTCCCCACGACTTGTCATGTGGTTCGAAGAAGCACCTAAATCAACGTACCATACATCATCTTTATGTGGTGCTTCTACATTTTCAGACATGGCATTAAAAACGACATGCTGCATAACAAACAACCTTTCATTATCCTCATTGTTTCTGCTCGAGGATGCATAGTTGTTTTGCTGCAATTTTCCATTTTGCATATTAGCCTGCTTCTTATAACAATCTGCTTGCACATGTCCAGGCTTACCACAATAAAAGCATCCACGTGTATCATTATACTGCCTTTGCCAATTTCAACGACCTCTTTGACTCCCCCTGCCTCTAAATTGGCCTCTTCCACCTACGTGTTATTGTTGTTGTTGTTGTTGTGAATTCTGGGACTGTTGTTGTTGTTGTGCTGCTGGCCATAATTCTGATTACCTGTTCGGCCACCTCCTTGACCACATCCACGGCCTCCTCTACCTCGTCCTCTTCCTGAACTTGTGTAGAAGGTCTGTTGCTCTGAACTATTTTTGTTTTGTGAAGACTGTTAGTCTTCTCCTAGGCTCTTCTCTTCTATAATCAGCATAGACACCAAATCTGTAAAATTGGGAATGTTTTCTCGAGTCTGAATAGACGTCTTAAACGCCGTTCCAATCCCCTTGAACTCTTTCACATCTGCAGCAGTCAGATTGATGTCCAGTATCTCCGGTACCTCTTCATGCTCACCTTCTATGTAGTCGTAGTAACCCTTTTCCATTAGGAAATTCGTCAACCTGAACCTCCAAGCATGGAAGTTGTTCTTATCAAGCTTCTCAGCAACAATATGGGTTATGCCATCATTTGACATCTTGCCAAACACACAAATTTACCAGAAACAGCACTCTGGTTTGTCCTGCACAAACTGCTGTATTTTCTGTAACGGTATTGTAGTACACTCAAATGTCACAACCAGTGACCTCAATGTGCATACATACACCCAATGGCAACTGTTGACCTCCTTTCAGTACACACAGTGTCTGCACAGCCAATATGTCTTCATGCAGCTCTTAAAACAAAGTTATGCAAAGAATCGATGACTTACCCGTAGTGCTCGAAATCGCCTGCTTTCTAAAAAACGGAGGTCCTGACGTGTCCAAAATGCGTTTTCGCCCCAATAAATGTTGTCCAATAGGACAGTATAGTTGCCCTATAGCTTTACTCCCGCAAAGAAAGCTCCTCAATTAGAGATCGTTTGTGCCGGTGCCTCCCGTAGAGCTCCCGACAAGGGTGTAGTCGCCAACACAAATAGGGAAGAGTAGTTGAAGCTCTTACCCTGGTACCGCTTCCTATGCTTCTCTTGCTTGCAGCTCAGCCCTTAGCATGAATGGGATGAGCTTGATAAGCTCTATGGAGCTCGTGGGGTAAGAATTCCAAGATCTCACTTAAAATTTAATTTTTCATCTTGGAACTCAAAGAGGGAGACGGCATTGGAGCCTTTATCTCTCACTTGAAGGGCCTTATGGCTCAACTTGCATCAGTGAATGCGAGAATGGATGAAGATGATGCAGTGGCTATTTTACTACTAAAAGCAGTCAAGAAGGTGTACCCCACCTTAGTCACCACCCTGAAGAACATACCTAATCCCACCCTTGAAGGAGTCATTCAATCTTGTCGTCTTGATGAAGAAAAGAGGCCAAAGGGAGGAGCTGAATCTTCAAATGCAACAACTTCATCGAATATCGAACAAGCTTTGTCACATCAAGTGATCAAAGTAAGATGTGTCCATTGCAAAAAGGAGGATCATTTGGCAAATAATTGTTGGATCAAATATCCCAACAAAATGAAATGTAACAAGTGTAAACAAACGGGACATATCACTTCTAAATGTCCTAGCAAAGAGTCAGAGGCTAACTTTGTATCAGCCTCTAACTCAACTAAGAAATTGTTTTAAATCTCAATGTAACCACACCTATATTCCTAACCTTGTACGCCTAATGTTATAAAGGCAACCTATGTCCAATACCACCTAAGGTTTTGTAAAAGGGGAGGAGAAGGGTGTGTATGTGAATGGACTTATGGTCCACTAGCTCACCTATTTAAAGGTGGAGCTAGAAGGCATTTTTGTATGGAGCAAGAAGCCTAGTTGTATTTTGAGCAACTTAATAAGCAAGATATTTTCTTGTATTTTGTCTCTCTCTCCTCCACATCTTTAATCTAGCATGAGCACTATGAAATTCTAACAGGAATGACCACCAGCTTAGTCTCGTGCCCGGACATTCGAGGGCGAGGCCCTGAGTGAGAAACCTTGCCCCATGCAAGAGGAAGTTACTTCCGCTGCTACCATCCATCATCTGAGAATTCGATGCGCAGAAGGGACAGTGGGATTTCACAGTTGGTATCAGACCACTATTGTAAATTTACGTAACAGTAGTAGAAATTGCTTTAAAATTTTAAAGTAAATTTGGGAAATAATATTCTCGCTTATTAATATTATGTTGAAGGAACTTCAAAAATTGAAAACTCATAAATTGAATTGGAATTTATAGATGGATACCCCGAATCTATCTGGAATTCCTGAACTCTCCCAGAGTCAGGATATGATAGCCTTTGCATTTGAGCACCTCATCAACTCTGCTACGACCTGAGTGAGCAGAGTGAGACTCGCGCATCATTTTGAGAGTCTTTACTCTCCTGAACTCTCCCAGAGTCAGGATATGATAGCCTTTGCATTTGAGCACCTCATCAACTCTGCTATGACCTGAGTGAGCAGAGTGAGACTCGCGTGTCATTTTGAGTCTTTACTTTCCTGATCCTCTTGAGCAACAACGGTATATGTGGTTCTGTGGGGAGGACGATGTATTAATGTCAGTACACCAGCGCGTCAGAGGCTCAGGCAAAATATTTCCTTAGCCATAATTCTGATAAGGCTAGGACTTATTTAGCATGTACAACTCTTTGATCATTCACCCAGGAACTTCAGAACTTCATGTCCAGTTTTTAGGCTTCTTAGCCGCTTTATCCCTAGAGATACAATTACAGCACCTCTTTCTCTGTAATGAATCGTGTGTACCATGGCATGTCTCCTTCGTAATTTCGCTTCTTTATGTATATACGATTGAGACCATGATTTTTGGGGAGCCGTGATGCTCTATGTATATACGATTGAGACCATGATTTTTGGGGAGCCGTGATGCTCTATGTATATATCGAAAACTTTTGATAATAAATGATGTTTTGTAAAAAAAATCCAAATTGTTTTCATGATTGTGAATATGGTTAATCTTGTTTCATAAAGTATGATGAAATAATTATCTGTTTAAAGAATAAATTGTAAAAATTAAATAATCATAAATATGTTGTCAAAGTTAAGTTGACAAAAATCTCGTTTTGTCACATAATCATGAGGCGCGCAGTCCGTGCAAGGCAACCGGATCCTCTAACCGATGTCGAAGAGTTAGATCCGGATGTTCGAAAATCCTTGCACAGATCCCAACCTGGTCCCTTCAAGGGTGAAGGGGAGCAGTTAGGTGAAGTAGTGGAAAAGTGGATTGAGGCAATGGAGGAATACTTTGATGTAACTGGCTACAATGAGAGAAGCAAGATGGCTCTCGCTAGGTTAAAGATTGTGGAAACGGCCAGGATTGCTTGGAGGAATCACTGCGAGACTAACCATCTCGATCGGGATACTCAGACCTAGACCGACCTTAAAGCTTTCCTCAGAAAGAGGTTTTGTCCTCTAGGCTTCCTTCAAACTAAAATGAATGAGTTCTTGGAACTAAAGGAGGATAGCCGAACAATTGAAGAGTACCATCAAGCTTTTGCTCTTCTCCTCAAATATTCCCCTCAGTTGGATGAAGAGCAGCTAATGGGGCCAGGCTCATTCGAGGAATGAACGAGCCATTGGAAACCTTAGTAAAGAATGCCAAACCTGTCTCAATGGCCGAAGCAGTAAGAATGGCAAAGGACTTTGCCAAAGCTTGTGTTGTTAAGGTCCCGCCAAAGCCTGCACCCTCTAATTTTAAAAGATTCCAAACCCCGAGAAGTATTTCAAATTTTCCACCCCCAAAGAGGCAGCAAGGCCCAAATCAGAATTAGGATACTGGAAGATTCTCAAGTGAAGGAAGACCCTTCCGACAGAACACTTTCTCAAGAGCCCCATTAAACTTTTCATATTGTTTCTTTTTTAAAAGTGAAATTTGATTAGTTTAGAGTGCTTAAAACCATTTGGGGATAATTTTTAAGTAATTTTAAGATAGGAAAATTTGAAAAATGGTCAGCCATACAAAGGAGGTTATGGAAAAATTTTCTAAAAATTGGTGACATAGAAAAATGCATAGTAAAAATATTTTTATTATAAAAGTGTTGTTTCTTTTAGATATAAATTATATGCATAGAAAGATGCATATTGGTTTTTTTTTTTACAAAAGTGTTACTTTCATCAAAATGGATTTTTATGCATAAATAGATGCATAAAAGAATATTTCTATTATAAAAGTGTTACTTTCATTAATATTGATCTTTATGCATAAAAAGTGTTACTAAAAGTGTTACTTTCATCAATATTGATTTTTATGCATAAATAGATGCATAAAAGAAAATTTTTATTGTAAAAGTGTTACTTTCACTAATATTGATTTTTATGCATGAATAGATGCATAAAAGAATATTTTTATAATAAAAGTGTTACTTTAATCAATATTGATTTTTATGCATAAATAGATACATAAAAGAATATTTTTTTATTATAAAAGGGTTACTTTCATCAATCTTGATTTTTATGCATAAATAGATGCATAAAAGAATGTTTTTTATTATAAAAGTGTTACTTTCATCAATATTGATTTTTATGCATAAATAGATGCATAAAAGAATATTTTTTATTATAAAAGTGTTACTTTCATCAATAATGATTTTTATGCATAAAATGATGCATAAAAGAAAATTTTTATTGTAAAAGTGTTACTTCACTAATATTGTTTTTTATGCATCAATAGATGCATAAAAGGATTTTTATTTTATATAAAAGTGTTATTTCTTTAGAAGTTAGATTTTATGCATAAATAGATGCATAAAAGAATATTTTTTTATTATAAAAGTGTTACTTTCATCAATATTGATTTTTATGCATAAATAGATGCATAAAAGAATATTTTTTATTATAAAAGTGTTACTTTCATCAATATTGATTTTTATGCATAAAAGAATATTTTTACTATAAAAGTGTTACTTTCATCAATATTGAATTTTATGCATAAAAGAAAATTTTTATTGTAAAAGTGTTACTTTCACTAATATTGATTTTTATGCATAAATAGATGCATAAAAGGATTTTTCTTTTATATAAAAGTGTTATTTCTTTAGAAGTTGGATTTTATGCATAAATAGATGCATACATAATTTTTATATCAAAACAAGAGTTCTCTTTAATCCTTTGTTTAAATCCCATGAATATTGGTAAATGAATAAGTAAATACTCTGTGAAAGAAAAATATACAGTTTCATATTCTCTAGGATGGTAATGAGAAAATTAAGAAAACCTATCGAAGTCGGAGTTTTAGCTAAATGATTAATTTATCCCTCATAGGAATTCGTGATTAGTTTTGAATTCAGTTAAGCAAATACTCAATGAATGAAATTCAGTAAAGTAGTAATTGAAATATCACCCTTCGATAAAGATAGTTCAGGGAGAACCTTTCCAGACTCAATCCCCTGAATCAAACTATGACCAAGACATAACTCCTTCGTGAGTTTCAAGAATAGACGATGTGACCTGTTGAGTAATCTACACTCAAATCACCCACCGAATCTGAAACTAAGTTGAGACCTTTGATTTTGATCAGAGGATCAAGATTATAGAATTCGAGGAATTCTACTTGGGAATCCAGACCTGTTATCTAGAAGTATTGGGATATAGATTTAAGAAATACCCATTGTATTCAAAAGAAATTCAAAACTGAAAACTTGCATAGAAACCCTGTTTTCTTAAAGGACTGTCTTACGCCAGAATGCTGGAGGGAGCATTTGGTATATGTGTTTTTCTAAGGGAAGTTCGGTTGCAACAACGGCGGCGGGCGGGGAGTGTTCAAGGACGGCTCATGCGGCAAAAACCTGCCTAAATGGTGTAATATGGTGTGCTTCTGGTAGTACGATGGGGGAGAGCCGATGAAGCGGTCCCCCTGAGTGAAGTGCCAGGACACCTAAGGAGGATCCTGGAGGGTTCTGACCAGGCGATGCACGGGCTCGCGGTGCTTAGGACACCCATGCGTATGTCGTGGAAGATGTATATATGAATGATGACGAGAAAATTATTATAATCTGTTACTGGATCTTGTTGCTGACCCACTAGTCTCAACGGAGAGTCTAGAGTGATACTGTTTTGTGAGAATCAAGGATTGAATAGAAATTTTGAGTTATGACATCTGTAACCAGTAACTGTTTGTCAATGGATTGTTTTTTAAATTAAAGTTTAAAGAGAAGTGTGTGAGTATCTGTATTCTAAAGCAAAAGTTAAGAAAGGCTTTCAATTATGGGTGGGTGAGTACTTGTCTGGTTCTACTATTCCAGTGGTTGGGTGGTGGCTAACCCATGGGCCAGATGGGGCTGGAATCAGTAGAGTTTTAATAATAAAATTGATTAATAGGATTACGCTTAGAACTCGAGTAGTTAATTAGAAGCCTAAAGACTTCTCAAATGAATAGATCAACGGCTGTGCCTGATTTAATTAGGTAAAAAGTGTTGATCCCTTCAAGTTAAGTCTGTAATAGTTTCCCTTCTATCTGGTTTATTCAGATAAAGGTTAGTTCAGTATCTTGACCTCATTAGAAAAAATCGTTAAGAAAATATAAATGGTGGAATCGTCCTCGTTTTTCGAGCTTGGAAAATTTTCCTGGTTTCGGTTTTCGGACTGACCAACCACCAGCTTAGTCTCATACCCGGACATTCGAGGGCGAGGCCCCGAGTGAGAAACCCTGCCCCGCGCACAAGAGGAAGAAGTTACTTCCACTGCTACCATCCGGGAATTCGGTGCATAGAAGGGACAGTGGGATCTCACAGTTGGTATCAGAGCGCTGTTGTAAATTTACGTTACAGCAACAGCAGTAGAAATTGCTTAAAAATTTTAAAGTAAATTTGGAAAATAATGTTTTCACTTGTTAATATTATGTTGAAGGAACTTCAAAAATTGAAAACTCATAAATTGAATTGGAATTTATAGATGGATAACCCGAATCTATCTGGCATTCCTAAACTCTCCCAGAGTCAGGATATGATAGCCTTTGCATTTGAGCACCTCCTCAACTCTGCTACGACCCGAGTGAGCAGAGTGAGACTCGCGCGTCATTTTGAAAGTCTTTACTTTCCTGATCCTCTTGAGCGATGTCGGTATATGTGGTTTTGTGAAGGATGATGTATTAATGTCAGTACCAGTCAGCGTCAGAGGCCTAGGCAAAATATTTCCTTAGCCCCATGATACTGATAAGGCTAGGACTTGTTTCAGCATGTACAACTCTTTGATCATTCACCCAGGAATTTCAGAACTTCATGTCGAGTTTTTAGGCTTCTTAGCCGCTTTATCCCTAGAGATACAACTACAGCACCTCTTTCTCTGTAATGAATCGTGTGTACCATGGCATGTCTCCTTCACAATTTCGCTTTCTCTGTAATGCATCGTGTGTACCATGGCATGTCTCCTTCACAATTTTGCTTTCTCTGTAAAATGAATCGTGTGTACCATGGCATGTCTCCTTCGTAATTTCGCTTCTTTATGCATATACGATTGAGACAGTGATTTTTGGGGAGCCGTGATGCTCTATGTATATATCGAAAACTTTTAATAATAAATGATGTTTTGTAAAAAAATTTCAAATTATTTTCATGATTGTGAATATGGTTAATCTTGTTTCATGAAGTATGATGAAATAATTATCTGTTTAAAGAATAAAGAATAATTAACTGTTTAAAGAATAAATCATAAAAATTAAATAATCATAAATCAGTTGTCAAAGTTAAGTTGCCAAAAATCTCGTTTTGTCAGAATTATGAGGCGTGCAACCCGTGCAAGGCAACCGGATCCTCTAACCGATTTGACGAAGAGTTAGATCCAGATGTTCGAAAAGTTAGATCCGGATGACGAAGAGTTAGATCCGAATGTTCGACGAAAAGCCCTGCACACAGGTCCCAACCTGGTCCCTTCAAGGGTGAAGGGGAGCAGTTAGGTGAAGCAGCGGAAAAGTGGATTGAGGCAATGGAGGAATACTTTGATGTAACTAGCTACAATGAGAGAAGCAAGATGGCTCTCGCCAGGTTAAAGATTGTGGAAACGGCCAGGGTCACGTCGAGGAATCACTGCGAGACTAACCATCTCAATCGGAATACCCAGACCTGGACTGATCTTAAAGCTTACCTCAGAAAGAGGTTTTGTCCTTGGGCTTCCTTGAAACTAAAATGAATGAGTTCTTGGAACTAAAGCAGGATAGCCGGACAATTGAAGAGTACTATCAAGCTTTTGCCCTTCTCCTCAAATATTCCCCTCAGTTGGATGAAGAGCAGCTGATGGCCAGGTTCATTCGTCGAGGAATGAACGAGCCATTGGAAACCTTAGTAAAGAATGCCAAACCTGTCTCAATGGCCAAAGCAGTAAGAATGCCAAACCTGTCTCAATGGCCAAAGCAGTAAGAATGGCAAAGGACTTTGCCAAAGCCTTTGTTGTTAAGGTCCCGCCAAAGCTTGCACCCTCTAATTTTAAAAGATTCCAAACCCCGAGAAGTATTTCCGATTTTCCACCTCCAAAGAGGCAGCAAGGCCCAAATCAGAATCAGGATACTGGAAGATTCCAAAGTGAAGGAAGACCCTTCCCACATAACACTTTCTCAGGAGCCCCACCTCTTTCAAGGATTCAGAGGGATGAGCTCAGAAGCGAGAACCGGTGTTTTGGATGCCAGGGTTTTGGTCACTAGCTGA
Source organism: Cibotium barometz (assembly GCF_041138505.1). Taxonomy (NCBI): domain Eukaryota; kingdom Viridiplantae; phylum Streptophyta; class Polypodiopsida; order Cyatheales; family Cibotiaceae; genus Cibotium; species Cibotium barometz. Next base: position 28,557,275 of record NC_141053.1, on the reverse strand, counting down.
AAGACTGCCCGACTCCTACCATGTCAAGGGGACAGGGAAGTCAAGGACCAAGAGTGCAAAGACCAACCCCTTCCTATCAGTCAAATCAAGGTCCATCTCGCCCAAATCAAGGAAATCCCAAGAGAACTCCAGCTCAGCCGTCTGCCTCTGTCCAGAGAGTAGCCTCACAACTCCTTCTTAGAACTAGGGCAACCAAAGAGAAAGAGTTTCGCCTCATACTACAACAGCCTGAGCAGTCACAATTATAGAAGTAGTGGAAGAGGAAAGAGGACAGATTTATGCTGCAATTGAAAACCAAGGACAAATCGCCAATTCTCCGTCATTCATACTCCAGCTGAGTATCAGGGTAAGCTTTTTAAGCTTTTGATTGATTCAAGCAGTACTCATTCTTTCATTTCCCCTAGATGCTTGCGTAAGCTAGTCTTAGATCAGAAATCAGGGAAACCTATGCAAGTTGAATTGGCAAGTGGGAAGATTCTTTTCACTCACCTTGAGACAGATCGTATTCAGTTCAATCTAGATGGAAATTTAACTGATTGTCAGTTCGGAGTTATACCTTTGGGAGTTTTTGACGGGATCCTTGGAATGGATTGGCTCCAAAAAAATCAAGCTGACATTCACTGTCATAATGGAACCATTTCCTTCCGTGACCTTCACCGAAACAAGGTTCAAGGAACCGAATCTTCAGGATCCCCAAGTCTGCAGCTAGTAAAAGCTTCTAAGTTACTAAAAGGACTTAGAAAGAAGCAGCGCATTTATTTTGTCAAAATGAATCCGATAGACTCAAAGTTAAAAGCTAAAAAACCTGAATGGTTAAGTGATTATGATGATTTATTCCCAACAGAGCTAACTGTAAGATTCCTCCCCCAACCCCTTTTTGATGTCTAGTATATTCCCCTGTAATCAATTCCTTTTCTAAAATATAAGAGACCTTGTTTGTGGCTGTTTTAACCTAGAGAGAGAAAATATTCTAGAGAGAGAATATTCAGATTTTGAATATTTTTGGATAGAAAAATATCTCTTATAATTCAGATGAGTTTCCCTGAAGCAGAAATTTAAAAAGAATTTTCCAATGTGCAATTAGAATTAATTGGAAATAGGTATAAAGAACCTTAGCATAAGGGTCTAGATTTTCAGAAATCTTTAGACTATGGTCCAATTAAGGTTTCTATGGGCCAATAGCATCAATCCATGTGTAGGGAGGAGATAAATCCAAATTGTAAAAAGAAAATACCCAAAAAGGAGTAAATGCTCACACAAGATGAAGAGTTGAAAATGTACAAGGGTTATTAGTAAATAAACACATATGTAAGGAAAGGGAGTTCTTTAAAGGAGGTGCATATTTCACATAAGATGAAGAGTTGAAAATGTACAAGGTTTATTAGTAAATATATACATATGTAAGGAAGGGGAGTTCTTTAAAGGAGGTGCATATTTCACATAAGATGAAGAGTTGAAAATGTACAAGGCTTATTAGTAAAAAAACTATGACACATGTGTAAGGAAGAGGAGTTCTTTAAAGGAGGTGCATATTTCACATAAGATGAAGAGTTGAAAATGTACAAGGTTTATTAGTAAAGAACTATGAGCAATACAATTTTGACACATATGTAAGGAAGGGGAATTCTTTAAAGGAGGTGCATATTTCACATGCTTGAATGAGTTTTAAACTCATAAAAATTGAGATATTTCATCTCTCCTCTCTCCTCATTCAAGTCTAGTTCCAAAAAGTTAGCTTAATTGACCTAAAAATGGTCAAAAAGTGACCAAACTGACTTGGAAAATTCTAGAATCAGTTTGTTTGGTTAGGAGCTCAAATTTTCCTATAAATAGAAGCCTCCCCTTGTTGAAAAAAAAAAAACATAGTCTCTTATGCTTTTTTACTCTACTCCACCTAAGCCAAATTAGATAGAGTCTTATGCTTTGTTACTCTACTCCACCTAAGCCAAAATATATAGTCTCTTATGCTTTGTTACTCTACTCCACCTAAGCCAAAATATATAGTCTCTTATGCTTTGTTACTCTACTCCACCTAAGCCAAATTAGATAGAGTCTTATGCTTTGTTACTCTACTCCACCTAAGCCAAATTAGATAGAGTCTTATGCTTTGTTACTCTACTCCACCTAAGCTAAAATATATAGTGTCTTATGCCTTGTTACTCTACTCTACCTAAGCCAAGAACTGTGAATTCTTTAATAATTCACTAGTTTTTGATACCTCTCTCCTTCTTCAATCTCCATTGGTGGCTCCATCAACATACTAAACCAATTGATTGGTTGGGGGCCTCTACCGTGAATAAAGAATCAAGCAAATCATAAGGTAAGTATATTGAATTTTGATCTTTTCTATGATTTCTCAATGATTCTCTCTTCTCAACCCCTCTCAAGCTTGAGAAGTTTAATTGGTATAGTTTTTTTTAAATACTAATGAAGTTAATTGGTGAATAGTAGTGAAGAGTTACATAATTTAATAAATGCTATAGAAGTTAATTTCCACTTATATTTAAATTCTAATGGTTTTTATAATTTCTCTCTCTCACTCAAGAAATGGTCATACTCATGACCCATTCTCAATCCAAATGAAGCTTTTCATAAAGCTTTTCCTTAATCCAAGATTAAGCTATTCTTGAGGCCAAATTAATGGCTTTTTGCTATGCTTTTAGTTTATGCACATTGATGATTCAATCCATTATGGATTGATGACCCAATTAGAGACCATTCTAATTGTTTTCTTAATGATCCAATTAGAGACCATTATGGATTGATGATCCAATTAGAGACCATTCTAATTGTTTTCTTAATGATCCAATTAGAGACCATTATGGATTGATGATCCAATTAGAGACCATTCTAATTGTTTTCTTAATGATCCAATTAGAGGCCATTATGGATTGATGATCCAATTAGAGACCATTCTAATTATTTTCTTAATGATCCAATTAGAGACCATTATGGATTGATGATCCAATTAGAGACCATTCTAATTGTTTTCTTAATGATCCAATTAGAGACCATTATGGATTGATGATCCAATTAGAGACCATTCTAATTATTTCTTTAATAAAGAGCTTTATCCCTTAGAAAAAAATTGAGATTTATCAGTCATAGTAGCGGAGCTATGGCAAAATTTTTATAGAAATTACGCATAAAATAAATTCATTCAAAGCATAAAAAGAGGACTTTCTACCATATTCTAGGATCTATCATCCTAGATTAATTAAAAGAATTTTATCATGCATGGAGATGTGGATGTTTGCATGTAGATGTAGATGTATAGATGTAGATGTGAATGGAGATGTGGATGTATGCATGTAGATGTAGATGTATAGATGTGGATGTGGATGTATACATGTAGATGTAGATGTATAGATACGGATGTGGATGTGGAGGTGGATGTATACATGTAGATGTAGATGTATAGATGTAGATGTGGATGTGGAGGTAGATGGATGCATGTAGATGTAGATGTATAGATGTAGATGGGAATGGAGATATGGATGTATGCATGTAGATGTAGATGTATAGATGTAGATGTGGATGTGGAGGTGGATGGATGCATGTAGATGTAGATGTATAGATGTAGATGTGAATGGAGATGTGGATGTATACATGTAGATGTAGATGTATGGAGGTGAATGTGAACGTGGATGTGGATGTATGCATAGAGATGTAGATGTATGCATGTAGATGTGAATGTACGCATATAGATGTGGATGTATGGATGTGAATATACGATATGCGATGTGAGGGAATCTGAAGTGATGAGATAGAAATGATGTGATGGGATGAGTATACATATAAATGGAATATGGAATAAGTAATGTAGATTGATAAAGGATAATGTGGAAAAATGAAAGTTAAAATAGAAATTGTGTTGTAAACTGTTGTAAAATACTGTTTGTAAATACTGTTTGTAAATGCTGTTTGTAAATGATTGTTTTATGTCAAGAATGCTGGGGGGAGCATTTTGACCGTCTTGTGATTAAAGTCGTGATGGTAAAGTTGCAACTGCTGACGGGGAGTCAATGAAGGACGTCTCGCGTAGCAAGGTCGGCCGAGGTCTTGACCAGCCTCGGTGCGATTAAAATGGTGAGCTTCCGGTACGGTGGATGAGGGGCCAAGGAAGCGGCCTATGCGTGAAGCGCTAGGTTACCTGCGAAGGATCCTAGAGGGTGCTGACCATACGGTGCTCGGGCTCTGGGTTGCCTAGGATACCCACGCGTGCGTCGAGGAAGATATTGGAACAGAGTTGGAGTTGTTTTCTGAAATCGAGCATGGATCTGGTTGATTGACCTTGCTGGTCTTCAATGGATGAGTCCATGGCTCCTTATATGGATCTGTTGGTTGATCTTGCTGATCTTCAACGAGAGTCCATCTTGTTAAGTGATTATATTGCCAAGTATTATGGGCTAGGAACTATCGAAACGGCTCCTGAGCGTTCTAGTTACCAATGATGCCATATATACTCTGATGAAGGAATGATGGAAAATTATTAAAGGCTAGGAACTATCGAAACGGCCCCTGAGCGTTCTAGTTGCCAATGATGCCATATATACTCTGATGAAGGAATGATGGAAAATTAAGAATCAATGGGATAAATTGGAAGATTGTGATCAGTGATACTATGGTTTTATTAAAGGATTGTTTTAAACTGGTTGAATCTGATTGAAAAAGGCAATTTCATATTGGGTGTGTGAGTGGTGTGACTAGTTTTATTTTGCATGAACCTCCGGCTAGGGGGCCTTGGAACTCTTTTCCCTGGTACCCGGGACAAAACCTAACCAAATTTTTAATTGGATCCCATCACTACAGTGGTTGGGCGGTTGGCTAACCCATGGGATCGGATGGGGTTAGGCTGGACTGATGGATCCGTAAACCGAGACTCAAACTTTTGTTTTTACGATAGAAAAAAAAAAATCCCGGACAGTAACTGTTCTATGGATAGGAATCAACGGCTGTGCCTCTTGAATGGGGAAAAAAGCGTTGATCCCAATGATCCAAGTGCAAGTTTCTTCCTTGAACTGACTAAGTATCTTATAGATGTAATTGGATCATCTCGATCAGAAATGATCTTGACTACGTTAGAGTAAAAAGTTATCCTGGTGGAATCGCCCGTACTTCCGGTTAAGAAAGTTTTTCCGGGTTCGGTTTTGGAACAACCGACGGATTAGTCTCTTATCCGGATATCCGTGGGCGAGGCCCCGAGTGTGAGACCCCTGTCCCGCGCGAGAAGCGCTACTTCCGCTGCCAGTACCCCGAATCCGTTGCTCGGTGGGAACAGGGATCTTACAGTTGGTATCAGAGCATTTGGTTAATAAAGATCAACTGAGAAGACAAATATGTCAAAAATTTATCAAGAAACACAAAAAGGTTATAATTGTGTGATATAATTCATACAATTTGATATTCAAACTGAAATTCATAATTTGGTAATTGGTTCTCCAGATAGAAGTACCGCGATTATATAGAATCCCTGACTTGCTTGAGGCGTAGACATGATATTATTTACCTTATAATTCCAAGGGCCGTGACTACGCGTATATACCGAGAGTATACTGCAGCTCTTTACTGACAGTATATACGAGTAAATCTAAGACTTGAAATTATAAGCGTTAATGCTATCTAGATGATGATTTCGAATGTGATTGATATGATTTTTAATTCTGTTTGAGAATGAATGAATTGATTTGGATTCTGATTAAAAATGCTGATTGAAAAATGTTGATTTTTAAAAATTAGTTGAAATATAATGAAACCACAATGAGGGGGAATGGGACGAGTCCTTGTGATGATATTCATAACTAGAATGATGATAACGAATTTAGCAAATCACTATGAGATTAGTGGGTTGTGCTGTCAGATTGCTACTGTTAATACTTGACCGGTAGATCAAGTTAAAGGATGTCAAATTGAGAACTTGCTTAACTGAATTTCCGTGGAGGAATGTTCCGAAGGAAACTTTTCGGTCTAATGGACCTTATCATGTTAAAGATATGAATGATATGATCTGAATGAATTGTTATTTAATGATGAGTTCTATATAAGGGATAATTATCCCAGTGTTCTGTTGGGTTGACCAGAATATAAGGAACCCCAGAATAAAATTGGATCTTAAGAATAAGAGCTGTCCTCTACCTTGCGAGATGAGGACATCTCGCACTTTTTAAGTGGGGTAGAATGTAAGATTCCTCCCCAGCCTTCGAGGTATATAGGAGTAAGAATCTCCCTTTCGGATCTTATAATTATTTCCTCTCTAAAATAAAAGAAAATTTCTGTTTAAAAAAGGAAGACCCTTTTCCTAGAATACTTCTCAGGAGTCACGTCTGTTTTAAGGATTTAGAACAATGAGTTTAGAAGTGAGAATCGGTGTTTTGGATACCAAGGTTTTGGTTTTCATTCGAGTACAGCCCAAAAGAAGTTCTTTACCTCTTGGGGAGTATAAGAAGTTATCCCCAGATATTGTGATCCTTATATCTGAATTCAATGAAAGTAGGTGACTTAGCCTACAAGCTTCTTTTATCTCCTCATCTCAAAATTCTTAATGCCTTCTATAGAAAAATGTGTCAAACCAAATCATGGAAAGACGATAAAACTTCAGTGGCAAGTTACCGTTGGCTTCTAGGCTACGCTAGCTCCTTCCTTTATATAAGTCGTAACTTTTACTTGTCGCTCACAGTAATCTTACTCCCATCAATCTCCTTTCTTTCTTAATCTCCTTCATGGCTTGGCAACAGGAATTAGTTTTATCCCTGATGATTTCTCACCTTCAAGACGCAAGAGAGTCTGTGAAGAAAGACTTTATAGAACAGTATGAGCGCTCACTTTTTCCTCACCTAGGAACTTCTGTAGCGCAGACCAAATGGCGGACCTATCAAAACATAACTAGGGTAACACCCTGGGGTCAGCAACACTTTCGTAACAATGTCCGCTTGGCCATGGTTATTGAAGCTTTGGGTTTGGGTCCCCGATACTACTGTGTCATGAGATCAAGGCATCTTGGGTTTTCTGAGCGGGTCTTCTTACTGGCATGTTTTCTTCCTCATGAGAAGATATGCCTTTACCCCGTTTTTGGCTTGCCTCTCAGAGGTCCTTTTGTTAGATCACCTCATACCACTGAGATAGGTGCGGCAATAACCAGCAGAATCATTCCCATAGATGAGTTACCCTATACTTGTGCAGCTTGTGAGGACTGCTTTTGTGACCATATGATGGACGGGCTTATGGAAGTGTAAAGAGTTCTTCTATCTTTACTGTATAAGTCCCGTGAATGAATAAAGTTTAAATCTTGTTCTTATTTTGAATCTTGTTCTCTTTAAGACTCTTCTTGGTGGTTAATCGTGATTAAAATTTTTCTCTAAGTCTCATATTCGTGCATCTTGCGAAATTATTCCAAGTTGCGAGATGAGGACATCTCGCGTTTTTTAAGTGGGGTAGAATGTAAGATTCCTCCCCCAACCCCTTTTTGATGTCTAGTATATTCCCCTGTAATTAATTCCTTTTCTAAAATATAAGAGACCTTGTTTGTGGCTGTTTTAACCTAGAGAGAGAAAATATTCTAGAGAGAGAATATTCAGATTTTGAATATTTTTGGATAGAAAAATATCTCTTATAATTCAGATGAGTTTCCCTGAAGCAGAAATTTAAAAAGAATTTTCCAATGTGCAATTAGAATTAATTGGAAATAGGTATAAAGAACCTTAGCATAAGGGTCTAGATTTTCAGAAATCTTTAGACTATGGTCCAATTAAGGTTTCTATGGGCCAATAGCATCAATCCATGTGTAGGGAGGAGATAAATCCAAATTGTAAAAAGAAAATACCCAAAAAGGAGTAAATGCTCACACAAGATGAAGAGTTGAAAATGTACAAGGGTTATTAGTAAATAAACACATATGTAAGGAAAGGGAGTTCTTTAAAGGAGGTGCATATTTCACATAAGATGAAGAGTTGAAAATGTACAAGGTTTATTAGTAAATATATACATATGTAAGGAAGGGGAGTTCTTTAAAGGAGGTGCATATTTCACATAAGATGAAGAGTTGAAAATGTACAAGGCTTATTAGTAAAAAAACTATGACACATGTGTAAGGAAGAGGAGTTCTTTAAAGGAGGTGCATATTTCACATAAGATGAAGAGTTGAAAATGTACAAGGTTTATTAGTAAAGAACTATGAGCAATACAATTTTGACACATATGTAAGGAAGGGGAATTCTTTAAAGGAGGTGCATATTTCACATGCTTGAATGAGTTTTAAACTCATAAAAATTGAGATATTTCATCTCTCCTCTCTCCTCATTCAAGTCTAGTTCCAAAAAGTTAGCTTAATTGACCTAAAAATGGTCAAAAAGTGACCAAACTGACTTGGAAAATTCTAGAATCAGTTTGTTTGGTTAGGAGCTCAAATTTTCCTATAAATAGAAGCCTCCCCTTGTTGAAAAAAAAAAAACATAGTCTCTTATGCTTTTTTACTCTACTCCACCTAAGCCAAATTAGATAGAGTCTTATGCTTTGTTACTCTACTCCACCTAAGCCAAAATATATAGTCTCTTATGCTTTGTTACTCTACTCCACCTAAGCCAAAATATATAGTCTCTTATGCTTTGTTACTCTACTCCACCTAAGCCAAATTAGATAGAGTCTTATGCTTTGTTACTCTACTCCACCTAAGCCAAATTAGATAGAGTCTTATGCTTTGTTACTCTACTCCACCTAAGCTAAAATATATAGTGTCTTATGCCTTGTTACTCTACTCTACCTAAGCCAAGAACTGTGAATTCTTTAATAATTCACTAGTTTTTGATACCTCTCTCCTTCTTCAATCTCCATTGGTGGCTCCATCAACATACTAAACCAATTGATTGGTTGGGGGCCTCTACCGTGAATAAAGAATCAAGCAAATCATAAGGTAAGTATATTGAATTTTGATCTTTTCTATGATTTCTCAATGATTCTCTCTTCTCAACCCCTCTCAAGCTTGAGAAGTTTAATTGGTATAGTTTTTTTTAAATACTAATGAAGTTAATTGGTGAATAGTAGTGAAGAGTTACATAATTTAATAAATGCTATAGAAGTTAATTTCCACTTATATTTAAATTCTAATGGTTTTTATAATTTCTCTCTCTCACTCAAGAAATGGTCATACTCATGACCCATTCTCAATCCAAATGAAGCTTTTCATAAAGCTTTTCCTTAATCCAAGATTAAGCTATTCTTGAGGCCAAATTAATGGCTTTTTGCTATGCTTTTAGTTTATGCACATTGATGATTCAATCCATTATGGATTGATGACCCAATTAGAGACCATTCTAATTGTTTTCTTAATGATCCAATTAGAGACCATTATGGATTGATGATCCAATTAGAGACCATTCTAATTGTTTTCTTAATGATCCAATTAGAGACCATTATGGATTGATGATCCAATTAGAGACCATTCTAATTGTTTTCTTAATGATCCAATTAGAGGCCATTATGGATTGATGATCCAATTAGAGACCATTCTAATTATTTTCTTAATGATCCAATTAGAGACCATTATGGATTGATGATCCAATTAGAGACCATTCTAATTGTTTTCTTAATGATCCAATTAGAGACCATTATGGATTGATGATCCAATTAGAGACCATTCTAATTATTTCTTTAATAAAGAGCTTTATCCCTTAGAAAAAAATTGAGATTTATCAGTCATAGTAGCGGAGCTATGGCAAAATTTTTATAGAAATTACGCATAAAATAAATTCATTCAAAGCATAAAAAGAGGACTTTCTACCATATTCTAGGATCTATCATCCTAGATTAATTAAAAGAATTTTATCATGCATGGAGATGTGGATGTTTGCATGTAGATGTAGATGTATAGATGTAGATGTGAATGGAGATGTGGATGTATGCATGTAGATGTAGATGTATAGATGTGGATGTGGATGTATACATGTAGATGTAGATGTATAGATACGGATGTGGATGTGGAGGTGGATGTATACATGTAGATGTAGATGTATAGATGTAGATGTGGATGTGGAGGTAGATGGATGCATGTAGATGTAGATGTATAGATGTAGATGGGAATGGAGATATGGATGTATGCATGTAGATGTAGATGTATAGATGTAGATGTGGATGTGGAGGTGGATGGATGCATGTAGATGTAGATGTATAGATGTAGATGTGAATGGAGATGTGGATGTATACATGTAGATGTAGATGTATGGAGGTGAATGTGAACGTGGATGTGGATGTATGCATAGAGATGTAGATGTATGCATGTAGATGTGAATGTACGCATATAGATGTGGATGTATGGATGTGAATATACGATATGCGATGTGAGGGAATCTGAAGTGATGAGATAGAAATGATGTGATGGGATGAGTATACATATAAATGGAATATGGAATAAGTAATGTAGATTGATAAAGGATAATGTGGAAAAATGAAAGTTAAAATAGAAATTGTGTTGTAAACTGTTGTAAAATACTGTTTGTAAATACTGTTTGTAAATGCTGTTTGTAAATGATTGTTTTATGTCAAGAATGCTGGGGGGAGCATTTTGACCGTCTTGTGATTAAAGTCGTGATGGTAAAGTTGCAACTGCTGACGGGGAGTCAATGAAGGACGTCTCGCGTAGCAAGGTCGGCCGAGGTCTTGACCAGCCTCGGTGCGATTAAAATGGTGAGCTTCCGGTACGGTGGATGAGGGGCCAAGGAAGCGGCCTATGCGTGAAGCGCTAGGTTACCTGCGAAGGATCCTAGAGGGTGCTGACCATACGGTGCTCGGGCTCTGGGTTGCCTAGGATACCCACGCGTGCGTCGAGGAAGATATTGGAACAGAGTTGGAGTTGTTTTCTGAAATCGAGCATGGATCTGGTTGATTGACCTTGCTGGTCTTCAATGGATGAGTCCATGGCTCCTTATATGGATCTGTTGGTTGATCTTGCTGATCTTCAACGAGAGTCCATCTTGTTAAGTGATTATATTGCCAAGTATTATGGGCTAGGAACTATCGAAACGGCTCCTGAGCGTTCTAGTTACCAATGATGCCATATATACTCTGATGAAGGAATGATGGAAAATTATTAAAGGCTAGGAACTATCGAAACGGCCCCTGAGCGTTCTAGTTGCCAATGATGCCATATATACTCTGATGAAGGAATGATGGAAAATTAAGAATCAATGGGATAAATTGGAAGATTGTGATCAGTGATACTATGGTTTTATTAAAGGATTGTTTTAAACTGGTTGAATCTGATTGAAAAAGGCAATTTCATATTGGGTGTGTGAGTGGTGTGACTAGTTTTATTTTGCATGAACCTCCGGCTAGGGGGCCTTGGAACTCTTTTCCCTGGTACCCGGGACAAAACCTAACCAAATTTTTAATTGGATCCCATCACTACAGTGGTTGGGCGGTTGGCTAACCCATGGGATCGGATGGGGTTAGGCTGGACTGATGGATCCGTAAACCGAGACTCAAACTTTTGTTTTTACGATAGAAAAAAAAAAATCCCGGACAGTAACTGTTCTATGGATAGGAATCAACGGCTGTGCCTCTTGAATGGGGAAAAAAGCGTTGATCCCAATGATCCAAGTGCAAGTTTCTTCCTTGAACTGACTAAGTATCTTATAGATGTAATTGGATCATCTCGATCAGAAATGATCTTGACTACGTTAGAGTAAAAAGTTATCCTGGTGGAATCGCCCGTACTTCCGGTTAAGAAAGTTTTTCCGGGTTCGGTTTTGGAACAACCGACGGATTAGTCTCTTATCCGGATATCCGTGGGCGAGGCCCCGAGTGTGAGACCCCTGTCCCGCGCGAGAAGCGCTACTTCCGCTGCCAGTACCCCGAATCCGTTGCTCGGTGGGAACAGGGATCTTACACTAACAGAGATGCCTCCAATTCGGGAAGTAGATCATGTGATAGAATTGACCCCCGGAGATCAGCCACTAGCCTTGCGCATGTACAAAATGCCAGTTCCTGAAGCCATTGAACTCAATGAATAGCTTAGACAACTGTTGGAACAAAGGTTTGTAAGACCCAGTGTTTCACCTTGGGGTGCACTGGTTCTCTTTAAGAAAAAGATAGATGGAACGCTAAGACTCTGTGTGGACTACAAAGATCTCAATCAGCTGACAAATAAGAATAAGTATCCTATCCCTAGAATTGATGAGCTTCTAGACATGCTAAATGGAGAGGCTAAATGGAGCCTATATCTTCACAAAGATAGATCTTAAATAAGGATATTATCAGAACAGGATAAATGAGCAAGATATCCCGAAGATAGCCATCAATACTCGGTATGGGCATTATGAATTCACTTTTATGCCGTTTGGATTGACAAATGCCCCAGCTACATTCAATCGCTTAATGCAGGACATTCTCAGAGAGAATACTTAGATGATTTTGTTCTTGTTTTCTTTGATGATATTCTGATTTACTCAAAGAATGCAGCTGGCCATGAAGCTCATGTCAGAAAAGTTCTTGAGATTCTAAGGAAGCACCAACTCTTTGCAAAAAAGAGCAAATGCACTTTCTCTGCCGACCATGTTGAATACTTGGGCTTTCTGGTATCAAAAGATGGAATTTCTCTAGATTCCGTAAAAGTCTAAGTAGTCATAGATTGGCCTGAACCAAAGACACAGTGAAAGAAGCCAAAGCATTCTTGGGATTGATTGGTTGGTATAGAATTTTTATACCAAAGTATGCTCTCATAGCTTCCCCCCTGACAAATCTTCTCAAGAAGAATATTCCGTTTCAATGGTCTGCTAGGTGCCAAAGTGCTTTTGATAAGCTCAAGACCGCCTTGGTAACCAATCCCATTCTGAAGCTGCCAGATTTCTCTGTAGTACCCTTTGAGGTAGTAACTGATGCCAATGGTTTTGCCCTCCTGGGAGGTACACTTATGTAGGAAGGTCATGCAGTGGCCTATGAGAGGAATTATGCTATCCACGACCTGCAACTACTTTCAGTAGTTTATTCCCTAAAGTTGTGGAGACATTACCTACTGGGTCAAAGATTCACTTTGATGACAGATCATCAGAGCCTAAAGTGGATCTTCACTTAGAAGGATCTCAACATGTGCCAAAGAAGGTGGATGCAGACCCTGCACGAATTTGATTTTGAAATCAAGTACTACCCAGGCAAAGAAAATGTGGTAGCAGATGCCCTCGGCAAAAAAGCCTCCTTGCTTGCAATTTTACTGTAGCATCAAGTCCTTTGATTATTGAAGCAAGAGAGAAGATCATGCAGAATAGATTCTTTGGCCCTATTTCTCTCCTACTTATGCAAGAAAGAAAAACTCCACCCCCGGTTCAACTCCACAGGAGTTGAACAGGGTTCAAGGGTACAGCCTGGATGATGAAATTATGTGTTATAATTGTAGGCTATGCATTCCCAATGATGAGGGAACTAAGGGTCAAATTCGGAATGAAGCCCATGATAGCCTTATTGGACATCTAGGTTTCATCAAAACCTACATGTCTGTGAAGAATAGCTTCTTTTAGCCTGGTCTGAAAAAGGATGTGCTTAATCATGTACGTCAATGTCTGACCTATCAAAAAGTCAAGGCCGAGAGAGTAAAAATGCATGGAAAGTTACATCCATTAGACATCCCCAAGATGAAGTGGGAATGCATCAGTATGGATTTTATTACTGGATTACCTGCAGTGCAATCAGGTTACAACTCCATCTTCATGGTAGTTGATAGACTAACCAAAGTTACCCATCTGATTCCAGTGAAAGAAACCTACACTATTGCAGTGGATGTGGCCAGAGTGTTTCTCAAGGAAATCTTCAGATTGCATGGCCTACCCAGAAGAATAGCAAGTGATCGAGATCCCAAATTCACGCCAAGATTCTGGACTACATTTTTTGAAGCAATAGGAACTTTCTTGGATCTCAGCACAGCTTACCACCCGGAGAGACCGATGGTCAAACAGAAAGGGTAAACCAAGTAATCAAAGATATACTTCGGTGGTCATGATGTGGTAGGGAACCCAAGAAGTGGCTAAGCTATCTGCACCTAGTCGAAATTGCCTACAATGCTTCTTATCACCAAAGTATTGGGATGAGCCCTTTCAAATCTTTGTATGGACAAGATTGCTTAACTCCATTAACTTGGTCTGCCGACCCATTGATTAGGGTCGAGATGTCCAGACAGATGCTTGACGACATGGAGCAGCAGATGCACTCGATTTGCAAAGATATAAAAGCTGCCTAGGATAGACAGAAGCAGTATGCAGATAAGAATAGGACAGACAGAGAATTCGAAGAAGCAGATATGGTCTTCATTTGAGTACGCCCCAAAAGAAGTTCTCTATCTCTTGGGAAGTACAAGAAGTTATCCCCCAGATATTGTGGGCCATCTCTGATTACAAAGAAAGTAGGTGACTTAGCCTACGAGCTTCTTCTGCCTCCTCACATCTCAAAGTACATAATGTATTTCATGTCAGCCTTCTTAAAAAGTATGTACCAAGCCCGAATCATGTGCTTGATGATGAAATCTTAACTTCTTCAACCCAAGGTGTAAGATTCCTCCCCAGCCTCTCAAGATGTCCAGCATCTTCCCCTGTGATCAATTCTCTCTTCAGAAATATAAAAGATCTTGTTTCTACCTCTTTTGGCCTAGAGAGAGAAAATATTCTAGAGAGAGAATATTCAGATTTTGAATATTTTTGGATAGAAAAATATCTCTTCTTATTAAAATAAGTTCCCCCAAAATAGAAGTTCAAAAAGATTTTCAGAAGGTGCATTAGAAATTAAGTATAATTTATTTAAGAGGCCTTATCCTAGGGGTCCAGATTTTTGAAAAATTTCAAATTAAGGTTTTGAAGGGCCAATCAAATTCATCCAAATTTATGAAGAAGATAAATAGAAGAAATAAAGAAAGTCACCCCCAAAAAATGAGTAAATACTCACATAAGATGAAGAGTGGACTAAGGACCAAAGGAAAGCTAAAAAAATAGATTTTTGACACCTCACAATGGGGATTTCCCCCTCATGAATGAGGCACCTACTTCACATGTGCAATTGAGTTTTAAATCTTCAAAATTTGAGATATTTCATCTCTCCTCTCTCCTAATTCAAGTCTAGTTCCAAAAAGTTAGCTCAATTGACCTAAAAATGGTCAAAAATTGACCAAACTGATTTGGAAAATTCTAGAATCAGTTTGTTTGGTTAGGAGCTCAATTTTTCCTATAAATAGAAGCCTCCCCTTTTGTTGAAAAATAATAGTGTTTATGCACTGTTACTCTACTCCTCCCAAGCCAAGAACTGTGAATTTATTAATAATTCACTAGTTTTTTGACATTTTCCTCTTCCAAAGATCGGTGGCCACTCTTGTTACATACAAGAGTACAACCCTCAAACCATCACCATCAAGCCAAAGGAAAGCTCCAAGAAATTATGTAAGTAGAGATCTTGTAATTTTCTTTAGTGATTTTTATGCTTTCCTAATTCTTATGATTGTTTGAAGTGATAAATGGACGCTATGCCTTGATCGGAAGGCTTTTCCCCTCTCTCTTCTTAGAATCAACCCTTCTTTATCCTAGTTAAGTGATAATTATTGAAATTAAACTTTTTATAATGTTTTCTCTTTTATAAGTGAATTTTGATTAGTCTAGATTACTTTAAATCAATTAGAGTTAATTTTTAAGACAAATTAAGTAGGAAAATTTAAAAAATGGTCAGCCATACAAAGGAGGTTATGGTGAATTTTTTTGGAAATAAGTATTATCTTTTATTATGCTAAAAGAGTATTCCCTATTATTTCTATACTCTAAAAGTGTCTTTTTCATGCATAGAAGATGCATATTGATTATTATTATTTTTTTATGCATAAAAGAATAATCTTTTTATTATGAAAGTATTACTTTCATCAAAATAGACTTTTATGCATAAAGAAATAATTTTCTTTTATTATGAAAGTGTTACTTTCATCAAAATGGATTTTTTTGCATATAAGAATATTTTTTTTATAAAAGTGTTACTTTTATCATTATTGAATTCTATGCATAAAAGATTATATTTTTTTATTAGAAAAGTATTACTTTTATCATTATTGAATTCTATGCATAAAAGTATGCATAAAAGAATATATTTTTTTATTAAAAAAGTGTTACTTTTATCATTATTGAATTATATGCATAAAAGTATGCATAAAAGAATATTTTTTTATTATAAAAGTGTTACTTTTATCATTATTGATTCTATGCATAAAAGTATGCATAAAAGATATATTTTTATATTAAAAGTGTGATTTTCATCATAAATGGATTTTATGCATAAATTAGATGCATAAGAGAAATTCTTTTATTCTAAAAGTATAATTCCTACTAAATTGGATTTATGCATGGAAAGATGCATAAAGAACTTATTTTAATCCAAAAGTGTTATTTTCATCAATTTTGATTTTATGCATAAATAGATGCATAAAGAATTTTATTTTTATTACAAAAGAGTTATTCTTATAATGTTTGAATTTATGCATTGATAGATGCATAAAAGGATTTATTTTTATTTTAAAAAGTATTATTTTCATTGAAATTGAACTTATGCCTAAATAGATGTATAAAAGGATTTATTTTTATTTTCGAAAGTATTATTTTCATTGAAATTGAATTTATGCATAGATAGATGCATAAAAGGATTTATTTTTATTTCGAAAGTATTATTTTCATTGAAATTGAATTTATGCATAGATAGATGCATAAAAGGATTTATTTTTATTTTCGAAAGTATTATTTTCATTGAAATTGAATTTATGCATAGATAGATGCATAAAAGGATTTATTTTTATTTCGAAGATATTATTTTCATTGAAATTGAATTTATGCATAGATAGACACATAAAAGATTTATTTTTATTTTAAAAGTGTTATTCTCATTAAAATGGAATTTATGCATAGTAAAATGCATGAAAGGTTTATTTTTAATTCGAAAGTGTTATTTTCCTTAAAATTGAACTTATGCCTAAATAGATGTATAAAAGGATTTTTATAAAAGTGTTATTCCTACTAAAGTTGTCTTTATACCTAATTAGATGCGTAAAGAATCTTTATATCAAAAAATTAGAATTCTCCTACATTCTATAAATAGATGTGATAAGATGTGATAAGATGTGATAGGAATCAGATGAATGTGAATGTGGATGTATGGATGTGGGCATGGATGTGGATGTATAGATGTGGGCATCGATATGGATGTATAGATGTAGATATGGAATGTGGATGTGGATGTATGAATGTGAATGTGGATGTGGATGTATGAATGTGGAATGTGGATGTGGATATATGAATGTAGAATGTGGATATGGATGTATGGGATGTGAATGTGAATGTGGATGTATGGATGTGGGCATTGATGTGGATGTATAGATGTAGACATGGAATGTGGATGTGGATGTATGAATGTGAATATAGATGTGGATGTATGAATGTGGAATGTGGATATGGACATATGAATGTAGAATGTGGATATGGATGTATGGGATGTGAATGTGAATGAGGATGTATGGATGTGGGCATGGATGTGGATGTATAGATGTAGATATGGAATGTGGATGTGGATGTGAAAATGGATGTATGCATGTGGATGTGGATGTGGAAATGGATGTATGGATGTGGATGTGGATATGGATGTATGAATGCGGATGTGGATATGGATGTATGAATGCGGATGTGGAATTGGATGTATGATTTGGATGTACGAATGTGGATGTGTATGTAGAATAATGAATGCGAATGTGTATGTGAAATGATGTGTCGTCGATATGAGTGAATGGATGAGATGTGATGACATGCGAATTGGGATGTGAATATATGATATGTGATGTGAATGAATCTGTGGTGGTGATGAGATGGAAAATGATGTGATTGGATGAGAATGAGTATACATATGAATGGAATGTGAAATAAGTAATGTGGTCTGATGAGGGATAATGTGGAAAGACGAGAGTTTATTATAGAAACTGTAATTGTGAACTGTTTGTGAATGACTTTTTTATGTCAAGAATGCTGGGGAAGCATTTTGACTGTCTTGAGAATGTGGTCGTGGAGACCTACCTGATAAAGTTGCAACAGCTGACAGAGAGTCAACGGAGGACGTCTCGTGTAGCAAGGTCGGCCGAGGTCTTGACCAGCCTTGGTTCGATTTAAATGGTGAGCTTTCGGTACGGTGGATGAGGGACCAAGGAAGCGGCCTATGAGTGAAGCGCTAGGTGACCTGCAAAGGATCCTAGAGGGTGCTGACCATACGGTGCTCGGGCTTTGGGTCGCCAAAGATACCCACACGTGCGTCGTGGAAGATATTGGAACAAGGAGTAAGAGTTGTTTTCTGAAACCGAGTATGGATCTAGTTGATTGACCTTGCTGGTCCTCAACTGATGAGTCCATAGCTCTCTTATATGGATCTGTTGGTTGATCTTGCTGATCTTCAACGAGGATTCCATCTTGATTTTTATAAGTGATTATCTGTCGGGTACTATGAGCTAGGAACTATAGAAAAGGCCCTTGAGTGAATAGGTGGTGAGCGTTCTGGTTGCCAATGATGCCATAGATACTCCGATGAGGAATGATTGGAAATTAAGATTCAATCGGATACTTGGAAGTTTATGATCAGTAACACTATGATTTCATTAAATGACTGAATTAAATACATTTGAATCTAGGAAAAAAGCAATTTCATATTGGGTGTGTAAGTGGTGTGACTGGAGTTAAATTTGCTTGAAAATCTGACTAGGGAGCCTGGAAACTCTTTTCCCTGGTACCCGGGACAAAACCTAATCAAATTCCTAATTGGATCCCATCACTACAGTGGTTGGGCGGTTGGCTAACCCATGGGACTGGCTGGACTGATGGATCCGTAAATCGAGACTCAATTTCTGTTTAGTTCGATAGATGAAGTAAATCCCGGACAATAAAATTGTTCTATGAAAAAAGGATCAACGGCTGTGCCTCTCGATGAGGAAAAAAGCATTAGTCTCTATGATCCAAGTGCAATCTGTCCCTTGATCTCACTATGGAACTTATGAGTTCAGTCAGATCAGTTCAGTTAGTTAAGGCTTTTGACTACGTTAGAAATCGCCTGTGCTTTCCAGACAAAGGAAGTTTTTTGGGTTCGGTTTTGGGAAAACCGATGGATTAGTCTCTTGTCCAGATATCCGTGGGCCAGGCCCCGAGTGTGGGACCCTGCCCCATGCAAGAACTGCTACTTCCGCTGCTAGCACCCCAAAATTCGTTGCACAGTGGGGTCTGCGATCTTACACAAGGGCAGATGGAACTCCAACCTGAAGAAATCCTTGATGTTCGAGAAAAGGTTCTCAGGAACAGAATTCTGAGAGAATTATTTGTCAAATGGAAGTTCTATCCTTTTGAAGATGCCACCCGGGAGAAAGAAGCCGAACTGTTACGGGATTACCCCCAGTTTTGCGAGATGAGGACATCTCGCATTTTTCAAGTGGGAGAGAATGTAAGATTCCTTCCCAGCCTCTCAAGATGTCCAGCATCTTCCCCTGTAATCAAATCCCTCTTCACAAATAAAAAAGATCTTGTTTCTACCTGTTTTGGCATAGAGAGAGAAAATGTTTTAGAGAGAGGTTATTTATATTTTGAATATTTTTGGATGGAAAATATCTCTTCTTATTAAAATAAGTTCCCCCAAAACAAAAGTTCAAAAAGATTTTTAGAAGGTGCATTAGAAATCAAGTATAATCTGTTCAAGAGGCCTTTTCCTAGGGGTCTAGATTTTTTAAAAATTTTAAATTAAGGTTTTGGGGGGCCAATCAAATTCATCCAAATGTGTGGAGAAGATAAATAGAAGAAATAAAGAAAATCCTCCCCAAAAATGAGTAAATACTCAAATAAGATGAAGAGTGGACTAAGGACCAAGGACCAAAGGAAATACTTAAAAAATGGATTTTTGACACCTCACAATTGGAATTCCCCCCTCACGAAGGAGGCGCCTATTTCACATGTGTGGTGGAGTTTTAAATTATCAAAAATTGAGATATTTCATCTCTCCTCTCTCCTAATTCAAGTCTAGCTCCAAAAAGTAAGCTAAACTGACCTAAAAATGGTCAAAAATTGACCAAACTGATTTGGAAAATTCTAGAATCAGTTTGCTTGGTTAGAAGCTCACTTTTTCCTATAAATAGAAGCCTCCCCATTTGTTGAAGCTTAATAGTGTTTTATGCACTGTTACTCTACTCCTCCTAAGAGCCAAGAACTGTGAATTTCTTAATAATTCACTAGTTTTTGACCATTCCCTCTTCTAAAGATTTGGTGGCCACTCTTGTTGCAAACAAGAGTAGATCCCTCAAACCATCAAGAGTAGATCCCTCTACTCTTGTTGCAAACAAGAGTAGATCCCTCAAACCATCAAGCCAAAGGAAAGCTCCCAAAATTCATGTAAGTTAGAAATCTTATATTTTTCTTTACTCTTTTAATGGTTTTCTAATTTTTGTTTTGTTTGAAATGATAAATCGATGCTATGCCTTGTTGGAAAGGCTTTCCCTCTCTCTCATTCTTAAAATCAGCCCTTCTTTATCCTAGTTAAGTGATCTAATAGTTGGAATTCAACTTTTCATATTGTTTCTTTTTTAAAAGTGAAATTTGATTAGTTTAGAGTGCTTAAAACCATTTGGGGATAATTTTTAAGTAATTTTAAGATAGGAAAATTTGAAAAATGGTCAGCCATACAAAGGAGGTTATGGCAAAATTTTCTAAAAATTGGTGAAATAAGTTTTATGTTTTATCATTCAAAAAGAGTAATCCCCACCATTTGTGTATTCTAAAAGTTTTATTTTCATTCTAGGCATAGAAAAATTCATAGTAAAAATATTTTTATTATAAAAGTGTTATTTCTTTTAGATATAAATTATATGCGTAGAAAGATGCATATTGGTTTTTTTTTTTACAAAAGTGTTACTTTCATCAAAAGGGATTTTAATGCATAAATAGATGCATAAAAGGATATTTTTATTATAAAAGTGTTACTTTCATCAATATTGATTTTTATGCATAAAAGAATATTTTTATTATAAAAGTGTTACTTTTATCAATATTGATTTTTATGCATAAATAGATGCATAAAAGAAAATTTTTATTGTAAAATTGTTACTTTCACTAATATTGATTTTTATGCATAAAAAGATGCATAAAAGAATATTTTTATTATAAAAGTGTTACTTTCATCAATATTGATTTTTATGCATAAATAGATGCATAAAAGAATATATTTTTATTATAAAAGTGTTACTTTCATCAATATTGATTTTTATGCATAAATGGATGCATAAAAGAATATTTTTTATTATAAAAGTGTTACTTTCATCAATATTGATTTTTATGCATAAATAGATGCATAAAAAAATATTTTTATTATAAAAGTGTTACTTTCATCAATATTGATTTTTATGCATAAAATGATGCATAAAAGAAAATTTTTATTGTAAAAGTGTTACTTTCACTAATATTGATTTTTATGCATAAATAGATGCATAAAAGAATTTTTCTTTTATATAAAAGCGTTATTTCTTTAGAAGTTGAAATTTATGCATAAATAGATGCATAAAAGAATATTTTTTTATTATAAAAGTGTTACTTTCATCAATATTGATTTTTATGCATAAATAAATGCATAAAAGAATTTTTTTATTATAAAAGTGTTACTTTCATCAATATTGATTTTTATGCATAAATAGATGCATAAAAGAATATTTTTATTATAAAAGTGTTACTTTCATTAATATTGATTTTTATGCATAAAATGATGCATAAAAGAAAATTTTTATTGTAAAAGTGTTACTTTCACTAATATTGATTTTTATGCATAAATAGATGCATAAAAGGATTTTTCTTTTATATAAAAGTGTTATTTCTTTAGAAGTTGGATTTTATGCATAAATAGATGCATACAAAACTTTTATATCAAAACAAGAGTTCTCTTTAATCCTTTGTTTAAATCCCATGAATATTGGTAAATGAATAAGTAAATACTCAGTGAAAGAAAAATGGAGGAATACTTTGATGTAACTGGCTACAATGAGAGAAGCAAGATGGCTCTCGCCAAGTTAAAGATTGTGGAAACGGCCAAGGTCACTTGAAGGAATCACTGCGAGACTAACCATCTCGACCGAAATACCCAGACCTGGTGGACCGATCTTAAAGCTTACCTCAGAAAGAGGTTTTGTCCTCCGAGCTTTCTTGAAACTAAAATGAATGAGTTCTTGGAACTAAAGCAGGATAGCCGGAGTACCATCAAGCTTTTGTCCTTCTCCTCAAATATTCCCCTCAGTTGGATGAAGAGCAGCTGATGGTGGCTAGGTTCATTCGAGGAATGAACGAGCCATTGGACACCTTAGTAAAGAATGCCAAACCTATCTCAATGGTGGCGGAAGCAGTAAGAATGGCAAAGAACTTTGCCAAAGCCTTTGTTGTTAAGGTCCCGCCAAAGCCTGCACCCTCTAATTTTAATAGATTCAAAACCCCAGGAAGTATTTCAAATTTTTTGCCCCCAAAGAGGCAGCAAGGCCCAAATCAGAATCAAGATACTAGAAGACTCCGAAGTGAAGGAAGACCCTTCCCACATAACACTTTCTCAGGAGCCCCACCTCTTTCAAGGATTCAGAGAGATGAGCTCAGAAGCGAGAACCGGTGTTTTGGATGCCAGGGTTTTGGTCACCAGAGTTAAAAGACTGCCTGACTCCTACCATGTCAAGGGGACAGGGAAGTCAAGGACCGAGAGTGCAAAGACCAACCCCTTCCTATCAGTCAAATCAAGGTCCATCTCGCCCAAATCAAGGAATTCCCAGGAGAACTCCAGCTCAGTCGTCTGCCTCTGTCCAGAGTAGCCTCAGAACTCCTTCGCAGAATTGGGGCAACCAAAGACAAAGAGTTCCGCCTCAGACTGTAATAGCCAGAGCAGTCACAATTGCAAAAGTAGTGGAATAGGAAAGAGGACAGATTTATGCTACAATTGAAAACCAAGGGACAAATCGCCAATTCTCCATCATGTGTACTCCAGCTGAGTATCAGGGTAAGCCTTTTAAGCTTTTGATTGATTCAAGCAGTACTCATTCTTTCATTTCCCCTAGATGCTTGCGTAAGCTAGCCTTAGATCAGAAATCTGGGAAACCTATGCAAGTTGAATTGGCAAGTGGGAAGATTCTTTTCACTCACCTTGAGACACATCGTATTCAGTTCAATCTAGATGGGAATTTAACTGACTGTTAGTTCGGAGTTATACCTTTGGGAGTTTTTGACGGGATCCTTGGAATGGATTAGCTCCACAAAAATCAAGTTGACATTCACTGTCATAATGGAACCATTTCCTTTCGTGACCTTCACGGAAACAAGGTTCAAGGAACCGAAAGTTCAGGATCCCCAAGTCTGCAGTTAGTAAAAGCTTCTAAGCTACTAAAAGGACTTAGAAAGAAGCAACGCATTTATCTTGTCAAAATGAATCCAATAGACTCAAAGTTAAAAGCTAAAGAACCTGAATGGTTAAGTGATTATGATGATTTATTCCCAACAGAGCTAACAGAGAGATGCCTCCAATTCGGGAAGTAGATCATGTGATAAAATTGAAACCCGGAGCTCAGCCAGTAGCCTTGTGCACGTACAAAATGCCAGTTCTTGAAGCCAGCAAACTCAAGGAACAGCTTAGACAACTGTTGGAACAAAGGTTTTTAAGACTTAGTGTTTCACCTTGGGGTGCACCAGTTCTCTTTCAGAAAACGAAAGATGGAATGCTAAGACTCTGTGTGGACTACAAAGGTCTCAATCAGCTGCTGTTGACAGTTAAGAATAAGTATCCTATCTTCCGAGAGGGCAGAGACCTTCGATAGTCTATTATCTACCTAGACCCGCTCCTCTACAACCCATTCCCCAACCACCGGCCATGATAGGGCGGCTGACACCACCTGAAATGTTAAGATTAGCCATGGAAATAGGGAGCGGGCAGTTGGCAGGCATCATCGCTACCCCTGCACCTATTCAACCTAGACACGAACAAATCAAACCAGTGAACATCTCTAAATTGATCACAAAATTTGATAGAATAGGTGACCCCATTACTCACCTGGAGATGTTTAATCAGATTTGCAAAGCATTTATCCACATAGATGACCAGATTAAGATAACTTCTTTTGGCCTTACCTTGGATAGCAAAGCTAGCCAATGGTTCCTTTGAATCTTTAAAAGAAGCTATCAAAGTGGGGTATTCTTGTCAAGGTACCCGATGGAGTCCTGTCGAACAACTGGATAACGTTAAACAAAATGAGAGTGAAACCATTAGGGACTACATCCATAGAGTTATATATCTCCACTCACGTTGTAATGCCGGAGATAAATTCTTGGATGAGAGGTTAATTAGGAGATTTCTAGAGGGACTCGATGACATTCCCCTACATAACTCCTTGTTTGCCTTAGACCACGCTTCCTTTGAACAATGTTATAGGAGTGCTTTGAAGCTTGAGGATAACTTCAAGGAGGGAACACGTTCCCGACAATTCCACGAAGGCGCATCAGAAGCCTCCTTCAAGACCAGCACAAAGCCTAATGATAAGGCAAAAGAGTCTATGTCTGGACAAACCATCGAGAAATTGGCCACTGCCCTAATGCAACAAATGATCCAACAATGGAGAACCAACCAAGGCTGGGACCAAGGGAGCCATCCACATCTCTATCCTAGAAGGGAACTCATTTGGTGCTCGACTTGTCAAGAAAACCATACTGGCACTGAGTGCCCTCATTTGAGACCCCGACCAAGCCTCTATTGTATATACTATGTAAAATGGGACAATCATGAAATCTCCAACTGCTACCACCACAAGGCAGTTCGAGCCTTGCCTCTCAAACACTGCTCACCAACCCCACGCAACCGTTGGCTTTGCCAACTCCAGTGCATCATAATGCACCTCAACCTAGCCAAAGAAGTGGCCCAAAGACCACAAATTCCCTTACCACCCCCAGTCCTCCCACCTCAATCCCCTCGTCACCGAGAGTCGCACACCAATTTGTCCGGTAACCCTGACAGAACTCTTCGAGGATGGAAATGAGGGGGAGATCCTTACTTATGAAACCCAAGAGCCAACAAGCTCACCTTCACAAATCCTAAGTCACTATGTTATAGAGGGCAATCAAATGTACCCTGTGTACTTAGCAGCCTCCATACCTTGGGCTAGGGACATGAACCGGACAAATAAAAGACCACCTATATAGTGCTATGATTGTGGGGACTTCATCGAGTGGTTGAGTATCCCAATCGAAAGGGTATGGAGAGTTCTCCTACAAGATATCTCGCTCCTAACTCCATTGTGTGTAGGGTGTGGTATCGATCACCTTTTACAAAGATTATCTTGCTGAGACCAGGATCCTCTGGAAAGACTCATGAAGCTAATCCTAGCACCAGCCTTAACATGTTGAGTGTTAGAGATGGTTCCATTCAAGCAGTCCCTCTCAATGCAGTGACTAAGCTATAAAATAGGAAAAGGGTTGTGGCACATGCTGCAGCAGAGGCATCAACCTCACAAAATCAAGGTCAAGCAAGAGCCCTTGAACAAGCACAAGTAACTCGCCGCTTCACGAAAGAAAGCCACAAAGGTTGGAAAGGGAGAAAGCCGAGTGATTATCAAAAGTAGTTCTAACTCTCGCACAATAACTCATCCTTCGACTTCTTCATCTGGAGAAGAAGATATGCTACGTGCTGCCACCGGAGCCCAAGAACCCGTTGACAATCATAGACTACCCAAAAAGCTTATGGAATATCCAAAACCTATTGTGAGGAAAAAGAAAGACTCCTTGCCGCCCAAGAGTTAATTCGTGAGTACCAAGCTCAGTTGGAAGCTGATCCTCCTACTGCCTACCTTGAACCATGCTCGTCTGTCTCAAACTAGAGACCTACGCATGATGCTCAAGTATATCCTTGCGAGCTTCGAGACCAACCACTCCCACAAGAGTTAATAGAAGTAGAAGGTGTTGGAAGGTTGGCGATTTTGAGCTTGTGATCTATGGCTAGAATGTGCCTTGGATTATCCCATAAGTGGAAGCATGGGAAGTTGAAGTGCCATATATAGGGTGTGGTGACACCTTGTCATAATCATCTCCTCCGAGCGGTGTTTTGGGAGGCAGCTCACCGGAAGATGGGAGCCTGGTGAGGGATGTTGCAGTGCCCGTTTTTTTGGGGGGTCACAGATCCAGCTCAGCCACCCCCAAGCCCCAAGCCCCAAGCCCACACAAGAAGAGCTCGTTGTATAGCCACCACTAAAGCCACCAACAAGAAGGTCACTGAGGAAGTGGAGAGGCACACCCTAGAGTTCCTAAATAGAAGCCTCTATGAGACATCGACTCAGCCAGGAGATGCCCTCTTATGCGGAGGCAGGCTCTTGCGAGTGATGCACAAAATACCATCAACACTCTCATTAGGCATGCTTTGGAAGCTTTAATCTTAGCCAAGCTTATGCAGAGAGCATCCATGCGGCCCACGGAGATACTCCAAACTTAGCCCTTGGATTTTCACACATGGCGCACGAGAGCTCATTACGCAGATGATAACAGATTGTTTATACAGGCAACAAGAAGCATCCTAGGTCTCCCAGTGTGAAATGCTCCTACCTAAGGACCAAATGCCTGCTGTGTTTGAGGATCTATACCAAACAAACTTACAGTTTTTAGAGATGTAGAAGTTCGACTAACAGATCAAGCAATTGGGACTGCCATTTCATGCATCACTGAGCTGTAGCAAACAGGTCCACTAGGCTCATGCAGTGGCCAAGAGAGCTCATAGAGAGCTTATAACAATTAAGCATTAAGAGGCCACAAGTCGGGCCCAGACAGTGGTGGAGGATGCCCTAGCCCGCACTACCACAGATTTTGCAAATCATCGTCGGGACGTCACACAGAGGCTACCATCCATTCCTTGCAAGAGCAGCTTGGAGATGATGAGGCCCTGAAAGCCCAACCTCCATCCACTTCATCGGCTTCTTCCTCCAGCACACTCGACCACAAGGTGGATGTGCTCATGGAGACCACCACTGAGCTCCCAGTTTTGGCATTCCCCCCACAAAACCCTTACCAAACTACTTGATCTCCAATTCTGCACCATCCGCCTTAACCTTCTGCAACATGATATTTATGTTGATGAGCCACTCTCCCGCCAATAGTATTCCTATGCTCTAACTAAGTTCCCCCTATTATATAGCCTCAGCCTCCTTCCCCATTTTTTCTTCGAGGGGTTTCTCTCCTTCCAACACCCCCATGATTTTTTTGAGCTCCCTATTCACCCTATTCAAGCCACCCTCATAGCCTGGATCCTCCTCCTTGCTACAGCTTCCCTTCCGACCACCCACCCCGTAGAGATCTTCTTGACCTCTCTTTACCATGGATGGTGTATGTCCCTACCCATACCTCCCCCTCATCACTAGCCAGGCACTGTAATACCTCGGCAGCACTATAGGCTGGCACGTCGTCCAAGACGCTTACCTCTCCCTCCTACATGATCCTCTACCACCCTACTTATAGTGCTTGGCTTACTTAACCTCTAGCACCACTGCTTTCTTCATCTTCAAGTCATGGAGGCCACTGGCATATGCTAGTTTGATGATAGACACATTGCCTTTCCATGTGAGTATAGTGAAGCCTGTTGAGATATCGAGCTCATCTAGTGAGGCGGTTGACACTGATGACCCGCCTGGGGGATAGGCCCCACACTTACACCACTGGCATGGTTGGTGAGATCATGGGTGATATGCGGCCAGTGGGATGAGACAGGCTGTGTGACAGCCTGTCTAGAGACTAGCATAGTTATAGCTTCAGCTCATTCAGTTGGGTTCACACTATAGAGAACCCTAGTATGTATTTGGTTGAGTACCTTTTCATATCATGTGTACTCTTATCTTAGTATATGGTGTGTTGAGTGTTGTGTGAAAAAGAAGAAGATTTTCAGCCTCTCACCTTGTGTGTTCTCTTTTAGGATTTTGTGTGTGTGTGTGTGTGTGTGTGTGTGTGTGTGTGTGTGTGTGTGTGTGTGTGTGTGTGTGCGCGCGCGCTTGCAAGAGCTCAAGCTCTCTTCTCCCCTGCATCTTTTCATGGTATCAGAGCCTGGGTGCAATTTCCTGAAGGCAAGAAAGCCATTGGATGCAAGTGGGTGTACAAAGTAAAACATAACAGTGATGGAAGCATAAGCAGGTACAAGGCTAGATTGGTAGCCAAAGGATATGCACAGACATATGGCATTGATTATGAGGAAACTTTCAGCCCAGCTGCCAAGATGGCAATAGTGAGAGCTGTGATAGTAGTGGCTGTGTCAAAGCAATGGTCTTTACATCAGATGGATGTAAAGAATGCATTCTTGTATGGGGATTTGCAGGAAGAGGTGTATATGTTGCAGCCACCTAGTTATGAGTATGTGAGTCACCCCGAGCATGTTTGGAGGTTGAAGAAAGCCTTATATGGCTTAAAACAAGCACCAAGAGCATGGTCTAACAAGATTTCTGAATATCTTATCACTATTGGCTTTCATGTAGCCAATGCAGATTTCTCGCTGTATGTGAGACATAGTGATAGAGGGGTTGTGCTTGTTGTCATCTATGTAGATGACCTGATCATTACGGGGGACCATGATGCAGAGATCTTTAATGTAAAGATCTTGCTTAGACATAAGTTTGAGATGAAGGATTTGGGGGAGCTCAGATATTTCTTGGGCATTGAGGTGATTAGGTCACTACATGGTATTGGATTACTGCAGAGATAGTATGGCTTGGACATGTTGTCCGAGAATAGTATGACAGGCTGTAAGCCTATCTCAGTGCCATTGGATCAGAATGGCAAGCTGAGTGCAGATTCAAGAGAGATTTTGGAGGATCCTACTATGTATAGGTGCATAGTAGGAAGCTTGATCTACATGATGATCACCAGGCTAGATTTGAGCTATGCTGTTGGGTTGGTGAGTCAGTTTATGCAGGTTCCTCGGAAGCCGCATTTGGATGCATTGAGACACATACTGAGGTATGTGAGGTCTACTTTGCATTGTGGACTATTTTATGAAACTAGGACAGACATATGTGTACATGGGTACACAAATGCTGATTGGGCTGGTAGTATCTCAGATAGAAGATCTACTAGTGGCTTCATGTTTTCTTTGGGGAGTGCTGCTATGACTTGGAGCAGCAAGAAGGAGCCTACGGTTGCTCTATCCAGTACACAAAGGCCGAGTACACAGGTGCTGCTATGGCAGCATGTGAGGTAGCTTGGTTGAGAAAGCTACTTGCAGATTTGGGTCTATCAGTGGTGGATAGACAAGTTGTCATTTTCTGTGACAACATTAGCAGTATACAGTTTTTTCATGCTCGCACGAAGCATATAGAGGTCCACTACCATTTTGTCAGAGAGAAGGTTTTGGCAGAGGACGTTGACCTTGTTTATGTCAGCACACAGGATCATGTCGCTGACATCTTCACCAAAGCATTGGGTACAGAGAAGCTCCATAGATTCAGGGCTTCGCTTGGTGTACATGAGATGGAGTTGAGCTCGAGGGGGAGTGTTGAGATATCGAGGTCATCTAGTGAGGCAATGGACACTAATGGGGATAGGCCCCACACTTACACCACTAGCATGGTTGGTGTGATTATAGGTGATATGTGGCCAGTGGGATGACAGGCTATGTGACAGCCATTCTAGAGACTGGCATAGTTATAGCGCCAGCTCATTTAGTTGGGTTCACACTATAGAGAACCCTAGTATGTATTTGGTTGAGTACCTTTTCATATCGTGTGTACTCTTATCTTAGTAAATGGTGTGTCGAGTGTTGTGTGAAGCAGAAGAAGATTTTCAGCCTCTCACCTTGTGTGTTCTCTTTTAGGGTTTTGTGAGTGTGTGTGTGTGCTTGCAAGAGCTCAAGCTCTCTTCTCCCCTGCATCTTTTCAAAGCCAAGACCACCATTGCTGGCAACTTTGTCTATGCTCACGGTCCTCAGGCTGTCGCGCTGAAGATGGCCCTACCCTAGACGACAACTAGACGACAAGGATGACGGCAATGATGGGCAAGGCAGTTTGAATCCTCCACCCCAATGACCTTCTTCACCACCACCCCCTCCTCCCCCCTCAGGCTCATCATCTGCACCTCCCCAAGTACAACCCCCACCCTTACCACCCCCCTCAGGCACCTCTACTCTCTTTTTTTTTGTTGCACCACCTTCTTCTCCCCCCCTTCACTTTCCCACTCCACCCCCATTACCCACACCCCCCTCACCACCTTCACTTTCCCACTCCACCCTCATTACCCACACCCCCCTCACCACCTTCACTATCCCTTAACTTAGGAATGCACACAGCATTCGAGGATATATCCTCCACATCCGCAAAGCCCCCACCTTTTCTCAATGCTAGCCTTGCCGCACACACCCTTCATCATCGACACCCCCTCCACCCCAATCGACGGCTATGTAACCCACCAACCCATCACTTGTTGAAGAAGGAGAGTTCCTGCCACCACCACCATCTAAGCATAAGGAAGTCGAACCCTTTGTTGAATTGGCATGATCCTCTGGACTGCATGGAGATCGAGCAGGCCATCGCCATCTTGCTCGGTCAACAACTCCAAAATCACCACATCACCGACCGCCTTGATGTCCATTCCCTTTGCCCATACCTCGATGCGAAGCACAACACCTGGCAGTGCGACCACCCACCCCAAATCTGCGACGGTTTTACCACCACTGGCCACCCGCCCACCACTGCTCATCGCATCACGTTCGATCTCATGTAGCGAGCAGCTAGCCTGGCCATGCGGCCCTTCCTCAACAAGCCCTTCATACGGGAAGTTTACTACAATGCGCGCCCTGCACTGAGGATCAACCCTGATTACCATCCCATTCGATGATAGTGGGCCTGGAAGATGTTCCATGAAAAACAATAGAAGAACCCAAAGTTGTAGTAGTTCAACTTCCCACGGTTCGCTCCCACATTCGTGCAACATCCATGCACTGAAGAATCCATGGTCAAGCGTTTTCATGAAACCGCTACAACCAAGTCCCTTACCCTGCAGGGATTGCCAACGATCCGCTTCTTTAACTGCATCATCACTTTGTTTTCCACCTAGGACCATTACTTTGAAGAAGGAGCCCAAGGACTCGCCTTTAACATCAACAAAGGGCCAACTCTCAAGCAACTATTCGGCTACTATGTGCGCATCATGTGGATGCCAGCTTGGAGGCTCTAGACTTCTGAAGACATGATGGAGACCACCTTTTGGACCAATTACCGAGTCTTTCATCGTGCCCCTCCCACTCCTACCCCTTGATCATCTGCACTTATTCCATCTACTACAGGTAGCTTCTTCGACCAGTTTTGAGGATCGACCTACTATCAGGAGGGGGTATGTTAACCACTCCGATTAACATGACCTTTCATTAGGCTACTATGCCTTTTTGTAACTCATCTTTTGTAACCGCGCTAAGCGCTTATTGTAAAAGAGACATGGGATGACCGAGCTTACGACTTGTGTAGTTCCGGTCATAAGGAATTGATGTACATAGAGCTAGTTAAACTAGGAAGACCAGTTTTGGTCTCCCATTTGTAATTGGGCAGGCAAACATTGTAAATATGAGCTCATGTATATAAGAAATTTCATGAAATATGAAAAGGGCAATCCAATTTGTCTTAATTGACTCTTGCCTTCTCTCACTCTCTCTTTTGAGTTGATGGTTGCTTGCTTATTGTGTGGTGCCTTGCTTGCTTAGATTATTGGTGTATGTGAGTAGAAATGGTAGTGCTCTCCCTTCTCTTCTCTTATCATGTCTTATTTGCATACGATTGGCATGAGGTAGAGATTGAGCTCTCCATAGCTCTTTCTCTCTTGCTCATTACCTAGCCTTGGATCTCTCTTTATGTGGTGACACCACAAGGAAAGTGTGGAGTGAGCCCCTAGCGGCCTAACACTGGGGAGTTAATCCTTATAGAGTGCCATTCACAGAATTCGACCCTTGCATGCACCTTTATCCTCTTCTTTCTCTTGTGTATGTGAGGAAGTATGTTATCTATTAACAGCCAAACAAGTCTGCATATGCCTCAACTTTGGCACAATAAAGATGGCAAGTGAGTAGTTAGAGAGGTGCCACAAGGAAATGGGATCACTCACAAGATGGATGACTCCTTATGACAAAATATCAACAAGTTTTCTATTTGAATCTCTTCAAATGGACAAGTTTATTCATAGATATAAAGACACACATGCGGAAAGATCAAACTCTAGAAGTCTTAATGAGAAAACATAGGAACCTTCTCAACCCATCGGAGCTTGCTCTTATATGCCACTCAAATGGTTAGATGATACTCTTAGGCAAGCAAGGCACCTTCTATGCCCACCAAATCTTTCTCTTGTCCCCATTCATATGCCACTCAAATGGTTAGATGATATTCTTAGGCAAGCAAGAAATAACGGTGAAAGAATTAGAGAGAGAGATCTTGTAAAAGGATGTGACTAGCATCTAAGTAACTTAAAGTATATAGATGATCCATTTGATTCACTTTTGTTGTATTATAGTTGATTGTTCTTTTGCTAAAAATTTTATTGTAGTATCATAAATTGTAAGCTTTATAGTCACATTGGTCATCTCTTTTGTGTGGAGCACATAGATAAGAGAAAAACAGCTTTTGATTCTAGAGTAATGGCTTTCTTAAAGAGAGTCAAGCAAGTACTAGGCGATACAAATATTATTGTATCCAATCTTGATTATTGTGAAATCTTACATGACCATAAAATTCAGATTCAGATGTTTTGATATGTTCATTTTTAATGTCAACTGGATCAAAGTAATATACAATGGTCCAAATGCAATAGTGAGAATAAAAGCGGGTTCTTTGCTATAGATTCAACAAAATTATAGACAAATCCTCTTGATGCATTTGTGCTACTATGACACAAAGTTGGGGTTTTGACTTCGGCCACTTCTTAGAATTAAAACACACTTGTATGAAACCTCACAGCCTCCTCACCTCCCTTTCCCTCCTTAGGTTAAGATAAAGATAAACAAATCAAAGGTGAGAACATAATTCATGGAAGGAAAGATGAAAGGCTCAGGAGAAGCAAGAATTTCTGCCTGTCTTGCAGCTCTAAACAAGAGGGCAATTCTTTGTTATGTGGAAGAAAATCTTCCGACTCCGGATTATGTGAACGGAAACATACAGGGAATGTTGGTAAGGTTCATCTGTTCAAATTGGACGATTTGGACGGAACATCTTAAAGTAAAAGAATACAGTAATCACTTACAAGAGGATAAGATACATGGATTTGCTTTTTGATAAGAGATAAAGAGGAATTAATCATTATTAAGAAGAAATAATGGCCAAAAGTAGAGATACACAGAGAATTGTAGTTTTACATCCATATAGACTGTACAAAAGAGGATTACATAAGTACGTAGATCTTGAAGAGAGATTTACATCTATATAAAAACTTTCAAAAACGGGTAACCGAGCGAAAAGTTATGAGCATTTTACTACAAGACTATAAAACTGCCAAAATTCGCCTAAAAGTTAGCAACTTTGGGAGAAATTCTAATCATCAATGAAGTAAAGCATTAAGAAATTAGTTACATGAGTAGAAAGATCATATAAAGAGCTTCCTAGCCATGTGATCGATTTTAGAAACCAATACCCGAGTGATGAGTAATTGCTGATTGAAATTTGGGTGTTAGACCACAAAAGCTGCACTTCCCTCTCTTTGCATGAAACCTCAATTTTCACATAGCCTCTTGCCTTTCATCTCCTTCATGATTCAAGCTGGAGGGTAAGGGTTAACATTGCTCAGTGGACAATCGTAAAGATTTACCTATGGTCCCTAAAGTCTTTCCACATGCTCATTACTACTAAAACCATTGGTACCTCCAAAGGAGGAGGGCGGCAATAAGGCAAGGGCTACCTTGAGAAGTCACAAGCCCACCAAGATAATAACTCCTTATCCCACTTATCATGAATCATCAAAGAGGTCCAAAATTGGGTTAAGCATGAGGAGCTAATGCTAAATGAGACATTCACATGTAAAGAGAGTGTTTGAATAAGGGTTTGAAGATAAGAGAATGGCAGTGACACAAAATGCTCAATTGAGGAGGCTTCATTCATTGATTTGAAAGGGAGAGGAGGGATCCTTTTATAGGTGGAGAATCACCCTCTCTTTCATTGTTACAAATTACAACATAAAAATCTTCAACCCTTCGTGATATAAGGGTAGATGTCACCATCAATTGTCCTCTTAGGCTAAGTCTTCTATTGATTATTAAATTGAAGACTTTTTTACTTTGAAAGTGTGATGAGATAATAGCCAAGTCTAAGTCGCACGTAGGTGGAGATCCCACTTACACATGGTGGAATTCCCCTCTTCCATGTAGGCATTCTAGAAGAATCTTTCCCAAACAATTATGCACCTACACACACTCCTCCTCATGCCTTCCACACTGCCCAACTTGTAGCCTTATGGTGAATACTATATTAATAATACAATTAAAATCCATGTGAGTAGCATGAAGGCCCACTTTTATTTTCCACATCACTAGCCTATCTACCATACCAAAGTATTTATCAAGCATACTTGTGGCATTTACAATGTGTGCATCCTAAAACAAGTAAAACCATTATATTTGAAGATAGAATGCTGTTATCACGGTAGCCGCCAAGCCGCCACATCACCACGTCATTATTCCATTGTGGGCGCCGCAATCTTCTTGGACAAGCTTCCACCTTATTACCATTGAGAAACCATCAATTTTTCATGTCACATCTTTCCCCCCCTAGTAGATCCTCCATTCTTGTCTTGGGGGTCTGCTGGCCATGGTGCGCGAGGGTAAAATATCTTTAGCCAGTACTCATTGGCATGTCCGGGAACCTCTTGGCCACTTGCATCCTCTAGAAGATAGGTGTTATTTTTGAAAATTTTCTTTATCCCCTGAAGGGGCCTTCCTAGCGTCGAAGAAGCTTCTTATCTAGCCGTTTCTCCACACGGCCATCATACCGCATGACTAAGTTTCCTTGCTTGAGTTCTGGTTTCTTCTTCGTGAGAGTGTCATGCCTTGCCTTGCACCGTTGTTGTGCAACCTCCAAATTTTGAAGTGCCTAAAGTCGCCTCTCATCCAAGGTCTCCAGTTGTACTACGCATTGGGCATGTGTTTCTTCTTCATTATTCAAGCGTGCAAAAGATGTGCGCGAAGGCTTGTGATTTCCAATTCTATTGGCAAAATATCCTCCATTCCATAAACTAACTGAAAAGGTGTGAAACCAAGAGAGAGTTTGTGAGTTGTCCTATAGGCCCATAGGACCTCTGGCAAATGCACAAACCACTCTCTTCATAGTATCCACTAGCTTAGACAAATATCCACAAAGCAGTCCATTAGTTTTTTCTACTAAACCATTACATTGGGGATAATAGTAGGGAGTTGGCATAGCATGCTTTAGATTTTGGTTAGATTTTGTCCCGGGTACCAAGGAAAAGGTAACTCGAATCATTCCCATAGATGCACAAGTATAAGGTAACTCATCTATGGGAATGATTCTGTGGGTTATTGCTGCGCCTATCTCAGTGGTATGAGGTGTTCTAACAAAAGGACCTCTGAGAGGCAAGCCAAAAACGGGGTAAAGGCATATCTTCTCATGAGGAAGAAAACACGCCAGTAAGAAGACCCGCTCAGAAAACCCAGGATGTCTTGATCTCATGACGCAGTAGTATCGGGGACCCAAACCCAAGGCTTCAATAACCATGGCCAAGCGGACATTGTTGCGAAAGTGCTGCTGACCCCAGGGTGTTACCCTAGTTATGTCTTGATAGGTCCGCCATTTGGTCTGCGCTACAGAAGTTCCCAAGTGAGGGAAAAGTGAGCGCTCATACTGTTCTAAAAAATCCTTCTTCACAGACTCACTTGCGTCTTGAAGGTGAGGAATCATTATGGATAAAACTAATTCTTGTTGCCAAGCCATGAAGGAGATTAGGAAGAAAGGAGATCGATGGGAGTAAGATTACTGTGAGGCGACAAGTAAAAGTTACGACTTATATAAAGGAAGGAGCTAGCGTAACTTAGAAGCCAACGGTAGCTTGCCACTGAAGTTTTACCGTCTTTCCATGATTTGGGTTTGGCACAATTTTCTATAGAAGGCATTAAGAACTTTGAGATGAGGAGATAAAAGAAGTTCGTAAGTTAAATCACCTACTTTCTTTGGTCCACAATATCTGGGAGATAACTTCTTATACTTCCCAAGAGATAAAGAACTTCTTTTGGGCCGTACTCGAGACCAAAACCTTGATATCCAAAACATCGATTCTCACTTCTGAACTCGTTGTTCTGAATCCTTAAAACAGGTGGGACTCTTGAGAAGTATTCAGGAAAAAGGTTCTTCCTTTTTTAAACAGAATCTTTCTTTTATTTTAGAGAGAGAATAATTATAAGATCAGAAAGGGAGATTCTTACTCCTGTATACCTCTAAGGCTGGGGGAGGAATCTTACAAAAATGCTCAATTGAGGAGGCTTCATTCATTGATATTTATTAAGCATACTTGTGGCATTTACAATGTGTGCATCCTAAAACAAGTAAAACCATTATATTTGAAGATAGAATGCTGTTATCAAGGTAGCCGCCACATCACCACACCTTTAATCCATTGTGGGCGCGCTGCAATCTTCTTGGACAAGCTTCCACCTTATTACCATTGAGAAACCATTAAAATATGTACAAAATTGAAAATGAAAGATATCAATTTTTCATGTCACACTACCACAATAATGTGTGTGGGTAATAGTTTTTGTGATACATTGGTAATACATTCATGATACATTTGTGCTACCACAATAATGTGTGCGGGTAATTTTTTTGTGATACATTGTTAATACATTTGTGATACATTTGTGCTACTAGAACAATGTGTGTAGGTAATAGTTTTTCTAAAGAAATACACCAAAAGTGTTTTTATTCTTATAGCTGACTAGAAATATCAATACTACTTCTATGATAAGATGTATACATAATAGGTGATCTTCCAACCAGTTTATCAAAATCAAATTAGTGGTACATAATACAAGTTGAACCTCAAAGCAAACAAATATTCGAATATAATTCAGGAAAAATGGAAGAAAAAGAAAATATTGTCCTCAATAACTTGGAGAAAAATCAAAGAGATGCTCATGATGCCACTATTGTTATGGAAGAAGATACTACCTCATCATTATCTATTGAATCTACATCTAGTACATCCTTAAGTTCTTCTCTATAGATGCTAATCATGAGTCACCTTTTAATCCTATGTTGGAAGATATAGGAGATATGGGGATAGCATTAGAAATTAATATTTTTGGACTTATGGATCTTGTACAAGATGAATATTCATGAATTCACTCTATTTTTTATAATCTTTATTCAATCACATTATGTGAAAATTGAATCCAGTAGAGGTTTATATCCCATAGAAGGTTACTCTAAGTGCATAGGCCTAATTAAGATAAAGAGGTAGTTCCCAGCTGTACATGTCAACAAATAATGAGCACATTTTATTAAAGTGGATGTCTATCTTCCAAAATTGTGTGAGCATGCATTTCATCCCTAAACACATTATTCTCTTCTTGGGTTCTGTTTGCATGTGGCCAAGAGTGCTTTTAAATGATTTAAAATCTTGGAAGAGACACATTCTATGCCTCTCTCTAAATCCTACTTAGAACTAATCTCTTTCATGTCTGATGATATTGGAACTGATTAGGTTATTTAATTTTTAAGGCAAGCACCGAACTTTTGTCTTTCCATTTGGCAAATACTGATGTAATTTTGATGTAAATATCCACTTAATTATTGACATAAATATCAACATAATACCAAAGGAGGTACTGATATATATATATAGTGATGGTTATACCGATGTATATGTCGAGGCCCGTAAGATCCCTTGCCTAAAAATAACTCTCTTTAAAATGTTGGTAATGGGTAGATCTCTTGTAGTGAGAGTTATATGAATAAGGTAAGAGCATAAGGGCTCTTATGCATTTAGTAGCCTTCTATGAATTTATGTAAGGGCTTTACCTTATGTATAGAGCTCAAAAAAGATCTCTATGCATAAGGTAAGTGCCCTTATCTTATACAAAAAGTAAGTACCCTTACCCTATGCATAAGGTAAGTACCCTTACCCTATGCATAAGGTAAGTATGCACCATAGGTGATGAAGGTGATACTCATGCCCTCTATAGGGGATCTACCTTATGTATAGAGCTCAAAAAGAATCTCTATGTATAAGGTAAGTGCCCTTACCTTATGCATAAGGTAAGTATACATAAGCATGCACCATGGGTGATGAAGGTGATACTATTCTAAGCAAAGGGGCGCTTCTTTCTGTTGAGATATCAAGCTCATCTAGTGAGGCGGTGGACACTGATGACCCCTGGGGGATAGGCCCCACACTTACACCACTGGCATGGTTGGTGAGATCATGGGTGATATGCGGCCAGTGGGATGACAGGCTGTGTGACAGCCATTCTAGAGATTGGCATAGTTATAGCGCCAGCTCATTTATTTGGGTTCACACTATAGAGAACCCTATTATGTATTTGGTTTAGTACCTTTCATATGTGTGTACTCTTATCTTTGTATATGGTGTGTTGAGTGTTGAGTGAAGAAGAAGAAGATTTTCAGCCTCTCACCTTGTGTGTTCTCTATTAGGGTTTTGTGAAGGTGTGTGCTTGCAAGAGCTCAAGCTCTCTTCTCCCCTGCATCTTTACAACCAATTTCTCATGATTTTTCACTTCCACACAAATCTTATCCATTCATTTCCTACACAATACACTACCAGAATGTAAAGGCAATCATGAATCTTATGTAATGGGAGCTTAAACTCCAAGAGGATGGAAGAAATAAAGGTGTTTCCCCGCAAGCAGCAGTGCCAAAAATGTTATGGGCTACCACACCTCCAAGAGGGAACTCAATGCATTCACCTAAGGGAAGAGCAATAGAACACAACTATCGTAGGGCACTTACCAATGCTATGAACTTGAGACCCTTGAGGCCTCCAAAGCTAACTTGAGAAGTTCCAATCCTCTAAGCTCCACCTCCATGTTGTCACCGTAGAGTCACTCGCACCATAACATAAGGCAATCACTCTCTCACTCTCCAACACAAGCATGCAACATATAAGCATAGAAGAGGCACAAGTGCTAGAATGCTCTCTCTCAATCTCTCTCAAGGCACAAAGAAGAGCTCTTAATAGCACAAAGGGAGATTGTGTCTATTCAATATAAGAAAATGCCTTATATACACCCTAATTCACACTTGGGCACCCAAAACTTACTTAACTAAGACCTTGGGTGGCCAATACCTCATAATGTACAACTTTTATAGTGCCTTTGAATGACACTTATTAAT
The DNA here is from genome assembly GCF_041138505.1 of Cibotium barometz. Lineage (NCBI taxonomy): Eukaryota > Viridiplantae > Streptophyta > Polypodiopsida > Cyatheales > Cibotiaceae > Cibotium > Cibotium barometz. Next base: position 28,517,905 of record NC_141053.1, on the reverse strand, counting down.
GTCCTCAATTGGAGGAGCATACTTGTTAATTCAAAATGGGATTAACAATTGTGGTACTCACTCAATATCTAAGCCGTCCATCTATCTCAAACGAGATACTCAATTCAAATCGCAGTCGATCGCCACCAACCCTAAAATCAAACGCATATCTTGGCCGTTTGTCTCACTAACCCTAAAATCGTGTGTACATCCGGAGTGTTGATCTTGCAAACCCTAAAATGCTTGCCACCGAACCTCAATTGCGGTTATAAAACCGGAAAGTTCTTTTTTTCACCTCATTCTCACATGTTGTTTTCACTCTCCTTGCTCTCTTGATTTGGATTAGCAATTAGTGGGCTTGTTTAATATTATTTTATAGCTTCATTAGTGCTACTTAGCACTAAGCATTGGACCTTTCACATTGACCTACCCGTTTGTGTTAGGCTTAGGTTCTAGCATGGAGTCACGTGAGGAGGACCACTAGGCTTAGGTTCTAGCATGGAGTCACGCGAAGAGGACCACTAGGCAACTCATCTATTGTGGACCTCATCGCCGAAGATAGACCACGATCTAGCGGCTATCCATAGGACTACTAGAGACACATCGTCTACATTACATATCATGTCCTACTTGGAGGCGATGCTATCATCCCTTCATAGCCTTCATGATATTGTTTATATAGATGAGTGGATAGCCCACCATCTCACTACTTGTGTGTCATATGGCCTGACATATCGTCAGGATTGTGATCTTGGTCCGATTAGGGATGGAGCCTACTTAGACCTTTTCCTTGATAGACATGGGATGCGGCCTGGGAGAGAAGCCCCTTACTATTTCGTGGTGTTCACATCCTCGTATGGCGGCACATATCTATAGTCAATATGTTGCCGCATATGGGAGGATGCCGAACAACCGCTAGATTCCCATATACTTTGCAAGCAATTATATGCAGAGTTTGTGTTAGGAGAGGAGTTGGATTACACTAGCCATCGGCCTGGTGGCATGGCTAGCCGTGGTCGTCTTGAGGACCAAGGGGTAGGCAGTCTCTGCACCACCAGCCCTTCGTGTAGCTGCTACAGATCCTACGTTTGTGCCTTTGTCAACGATCGAGGCACTTGGCATCCAGTGGGTATCGACATATGGAGTACCACACGGAGAGCATCCAGCACATGGTGCACTTGTTTTCACGATCAATACCGACAAATGTCGAGGTATTTACACATATTTATTACTTCTTAAGTTTTTTCATAGTCATTTGCTTACATGTTTATATGTACTTTTCTATATTTTTAAAATCAGCATGGTTGATTGTGTCATGTAGGGTCCCACACCTACCAGTGAGAGACTCACTCAGGAGTTGATAGAGGCGAGAGTGGAGATTGACCGCCTTAGAGCTGCATTGTGGATAGTAGAGGTAACCACTGCAGAGGCACGCCATGCGAGAGAGTTTGACATCCAGCAGTATCTCTTGTACGTAAAAGAGTTATAATTAAGGCCTAAAGTTATAAATTTCTTTAAAAATTAATACCTAATTAGAAAGACTAATAAATTATTTGTATGCTTTACTTCTTGAGTAGGCTCGGACTGAGGTACAAAGTTCTAGAGAGCTAGGTAGAGCAGCACATGATTATGGAGCGGATTGCACAGCATAGGGCAGAGTAGTTGATACTGCATGTTGAGGAGTTCCGTAGATCTTCAGACATGACAGTGCCTTACTTGCCTCTATATCTATGGCCTGTTTATTATAGAGGTTTTTCAACGACCTCTCCCTCAAGATACACCACCATTCCTCCATAACGCATGCTGCGCTCTATGCCCTCAAGGACATTGACAGTACTGGGGTGGATATGCTCTGGGATGTGGACATTTTTTCCATTTGTCTTGCATCACCCACGAGCTACTATGCTTCTTGGCATGTCCCTCTTTGCGGAGCACACATCGACCTAGCGACATATAAATTTTTGGGCATTAACGATCTTCACCCAGGCTTCACTCGAGTAGATGCTAGGATTGACAGGCCACTTGATTTTACCTCAACTACTAACTTAGGACTCGACACCGCCGATGATAGGGATCAAGAGCCTGAGGTGCCTCCATAGATTGAGTGGAGTGCACACGAGTTTAATGCATACGAGAGAGTCCTTAAGGAGAGCCAGCTCACAGCACACGAGCATGTGGATGGTGTTGGTCCTAGTGGCACCTCGGGTGATGGTGCTGGGGACAGCAGTGCTACTTCACATGAGCAGTGTGTCCTTACAGCAGCAGAGGATCTTACACACGCAGAGTGGTAGGCATGGGCCATTGTCGATTACAGATTTTGGGTTTATAAACAGAGATGTCTTACAGTAGCAAGACATAGAGAGAGGGAAAGGGTGATCAAAATTTGCAAGCATGTGGGGGGGATGATCCCCCACATGCTCACAAAGTTTGGTCACCACATCAGAGCATGTTTGGATTAGAAATTAGCCCCTAGTGCGGATTTTTCAAGTCTCTTAGTGCTTGAGAGGCCATGGGAAACCTGCCCTTGCCCATACCATCGTACCCAAAAACATGCTCCAATGGTGACCAAAATTTGCGAGCATGTGGATGGGACCCACCCCCACATGCTCGCAAGTTTTGGTCCACATCGAAGCATGTTTGGGTTAGCAATTACCTCCCAGTGCGGATTTTTCAAGTCTGTTGGTGCTTGAGAGGCCATGGAAAATCCCACTCTTCTCCATACCATCATACCCAAACATGCTCCGATGGGTGACCAAAATTTGTGAGCATGTGGGGGGGACCCGCCCCCACATGCTCGCAAGGCTCGGTCCCCATCGGAGCATGTTTGGGTTAGAAATTAGTCCCCAGTGATCATTTTTCAAGTCTCTTGGTGCTTGAGAGCCCATGGAAAATCCCGCTCTTTCCCATACCATCGTACCCAAACATGCTCCGATGGTGATCAAAATTAGTCGAGCATGTGAAGGGGACCTGCCCCCGCATGCTCAAAGTTTGGTCCCCATCGGAGCATGTTTGGGTTAGCAATTAGCGCCTAGTGATGATTTTTCAAGTCTCTTGGTGCTTGAGAGGCCATGCAAAATCCTACTCTTCACCATGCCATCATACCCGATGGTGACCAAACTTTGCAAGCATGTGGGGGTGGGTCCCCCCCACATGCTCGCAAAGTTTGTTCCTCATCGGAGCATGTTTGGATTAGCAATTAGCGCCGAGTGCCGATTTTTCAAGTCTCTTGGTGCTTAAGAGGCCATGGAAAATCCCGCTCTTCCCCATGCCATCATACCCAAACATGCTCCGATGGGGGTGACCAAACTTTGCGAGAATGTGGGGGGGACCCACCCCCACATGCTTGCAAAGTTTGGTCACCATCGAAGCATGTTTGGATTAGCAATTAGATCCGAGTGCAGATTTTTCAAGTCTCTTGGTGCTTGAGCGGCCATGGAAAATCCCGCTCTTCTCCATGCCATCATACCCAAACATGCTCCGATGGTGACCAAATTTTGCAAGCATGTGGGGACAACCCACCCCCACATGCTCGCAACGTTTGGTCACCATCGGAGCATGTTGCGTTTAGCATTTAGTGCCCAATGCGGATTTTTCAAGTCTCTTGGTGCTTGAGAGGCCATAGAAAATCCTGCTCTTCCCCATGCCATCGTACCCAAGATTACTCCCCATTCTATCTTTGTCTTTGGACACATCTACCTAGTTCATGAGAGGGGCCCCTCCATGACACTATCGTTTTGTTGTTATTATTGGTGAAAAGAAGCTTGCGGTGTGGGAGGATCATTATTTCTTTTTTTTTAAATAATTTCTTTAAACCGTAGGAATTTTGTTTTTAAAATTTTGACTTTGTTGGACACAATATGATAGTTATATCAAATGTTGTTCTCTATCATCATTTTGTACACAAAAAGTTGTCATTTGAGTCACTTTCCCATGGTTTTGATCTTTCATGAGGTACATGAATTTTATTTTCCCATGCTTTACCCACTTATTATTTTGATGAAAATTAATCTCATTCCATCCATCACTTTATACTTATCGTAAATAGAGAGTGTCTCTTAGTTCTACCCCAAGTGGGATGTTGATTTGAAAATTTCTAACAGATAGATAGCATCTATGGTATTCTTCTAACATTTTAATAGCTCTTTTTATATTTTATACGTTGTCACATATTCATACTTAACTTTGACATTGTGGAATTTGTAGATGTAAAATATCATAGATTTTGGATTTCAAATCTCTCTTAAAAACTTAAATTTTAATTTTAGATTTTAAATGTTAAGTCCCCCCTTTCATGATAATGCCATCTAAATGGAAATTTATTTTTTCACAATAACGCCATCTTAACGAAAATTCATTTTTTCATTTTAATGTTTAATTTTTAATACATTTTAAATTCAAGTTTTCATCAATCTCAAGAGGATTGTAAGGATGGTAAACATATTTCAGCCATCTTGCTATGTGGCATGGACCCATTAACACTGAAATGTACCCACATGTGTACACACAACTATTTATCAAACATTAATGATTTCAAGGTTATGCTTTAGTCATTAGGCTATAGCCTAATGATTGAAGTACATGGTTGCTATGCGTGAGGTATTAACTTCAAGCCCACGACCTCCTTGGTTTAAGGACCATCTTTCACTCTCCCTCCCTCTCTCTCTCTCTCTCTCTCTCTCTCTCTCTCTCTCTCTCTCTCTCACACACACACACACACACACACACACAGGCAAGACAACTTCCATCGTTATATGCGTCTCTCTCTCTCTCTCACACACACACACACACACACACACAGGCAAGACAACTTCCATCGTTATATGCATCTCTCTCTCTCTCTCTCTCTCTCTCTCTCTCTCTCTCTCTCTCTCTCTCTCTCTCTCTCTCTCTCTCTCTCTCTCTCTCTCTCTCTCTCGACAAACAGTCAACTTCCTTCCTTATGCATATGTATCCCATGTAGAACAACCCGATGCCTAGATGCCATTTATTGTTGTTGGCCTGGCCCATGAACAAGCATCATTGTCTACGGTAGCCCAAGCTCTGAATATTCACTTGGTTCCTAGTATTGAAAGTCTTTGTAGTGACATCCATTTGTTACACTATACGAAGGACTTAGCCAAGTGCATGGAGTCACAAAGTGAAGAGGTTTCAACAGAATGGAGAGACGTCGGTTCTAGGATACTGAGGTGTAGAGACGTAAACACATTGGAGCTACGGACTGAGCTGGGTACTTAGATGATGAGATGTCAATAGCCTTAATTTTGCATTTGCGTCATGATTGCTTCATGCCATTAATGGATGGTTGTTTTCTGCAGGTTTCACCAATGCCATCGTGGGTCCACGGTGAGCATTGCAGTGCAAATTCCACAAGAACTCATACCAAGTATGAGAGATTACTGGGTTGTAAAGAAGAGAGAACAGAGAAGAAAGGTAAAGGATGTGGAAAGAATGAGAGAAAATGACTAGATTGATGAGATCTAAAGAAAGAAGATTTGTAGAGCTGTGGCCAACTGTTGGTGCAAGGAAACACAAGGACTGATAGACGAAATTAAAATAGAGATTCTTGGGTAACTCCTCCTACATCCAACATTTTGTGGGCTACGACCACAAAACAATGGAACTAAAGAGAGCAATTTTCTCCAACATTCGCAAAACCTTATTTGAAGTGAGGGTGCGTCACTCGAGCAATGAGTTGTTTTTCAAAAGAATAATTGTGATGGCCTGTATCAATGCCAATGATGCGGAGGATGCAAAGCTCTTGAGTAGCAAAACAGTCGTCAAGGCATTGGGTATACATAGGAGGAACATCATTTCTGCCAATGGGTGGTTGCAAGATGAGGTTATCTAGTTTTGTTTAGTGGGTGCCCTTAGGTTTAGCCTGAAAATAGGCATTTTTTCAAGAAGAATAGCTAATCTCTCCTAGTTAGCCAAGGAGTTTCACTTCGAGGTCTTCTAATGAAACATCATATGCAAAGTTGGGCAACTAAAACTATAATCTGATCGAATATCCAATAATTTCAAATCCCCTTTTCTTTGGGAACCAAAATTGTATACAGGTCATGTCGGAGGTTTGGACAGATACACTGAATGTGAGTAAATTTCCTATAACTTTTACATTATTACTCATATGAGGTTCCCACTTTGCATGTCACAAATTCAAATAACATAGAGCTTCACTTGATTTATCGAGTAATTTTTGATGCATTCTACTATTTTCTATATTATTTAAAAGGCATTAGAATTGTTAAAAAACATACTATTTTGTCCTCCCACCACATCTACCATTTAAAATGCTCAATTTGTATGGATCTAGTGATGATTAGATTGGGGAAGATTAGTACCAACATTTGTGTGGGAGTGCAGCATCATCGTATTCCAGACGTGATGCTTGGATTGTAAGGAGATTTTTCTGGCATGTGGATGGTGGCATGATTGATCGTAGAGCCTCCCATGATTGTGACATAGTACCTGGCACTTTGGGCTTACATTCCATCAGGAGCACATGCATGGAGGCCCCCACGATTTACACATGACGGTTTGCATGCTTCTATATGGAGCATGTATGGATGGCGATTGGTCACATTGTGCCTCGAGAGGATGTGTAGATGCATGGATACAGACAGTCCTCTCCCTCAAGCATCCTTCACATCCAGTGTTGTCCGATGAGCACACAGGTCATGTGTTCATGGCCAGCTATGATGACCTGATAGATTTGCCACAGGAGGGTGATGTATTTGCTGTTATTGCTAGTGAGAACAATAGTGAGGGAGAAGACTACTATTTGATGAGTTGCACTAGGCCAAAGTGCATCATCCTTGACCATGATAGTGGATGATCATGGGTTTTATTTTGATGCCCATAGCATGATTGTGGCAGGCCAGTTCTACTAGCAAATTCGACTTTGTCGGGGGAGTGTTGAGTTCCAGCAGTGGAAGTGGGAGTTAGAGGCATTTCAGTTCTCTCATCTAGTGGTTGCTACCAGGCTCACTTTTGATCGAGTATACAGAGCCGAAAACAGAGTTCTCACCCACGTTTTCGGCTTCGAATGGATGACCATGAGAGCATTCTAGAGAATTTGAGAGCTAGAGAGGGTGCTGCTCATCACTAGATCTCTATCTTGATAGTTCCTTTTTTCTTCATCACCAGGACCTCATGGAAGGTGTCCTTCGCAGCCTTCAACAAGATTATGACCACGGGCGCCATGCCATATAGAGGCTTTCAAAGGGTCTAATTCACTTCATTCCTAATAAGGAGGGTGGTGACAAATTGGAGATCCAATGGAGACCCATCACCCTCCTCGTCGGGACCACCTACAAGATTTTGGCCAGGGCCATCAGTTGGAGACTTCAGCCCTTCCTCCCTAACTTGATTCATGATACTTAGACAGGTTTTGTTCAGGATTGGAGCATTCTCGACAACATTTAGAGGTGATAGGTTTGCCTGGATGCAGCACAACAGGATCTCATTGTGCTCCTTCTGGATTTTGAGAAAGCCTATGATGGAGTTAAATCGGGCTTTCTGGAGGGCACGATGTACCGGATGGGTTTTCCAGAGGAGTGGATCCATGGTGTTTCCGGACTTTACTCAGCCTCTCATAGTTAGGTTCTCATTCAAGGAGCCAGAGGTGACAGATTTCCCCTTTCTCGCTCAATCTAGCAAGGCTGCCCTCTATCACCCTATCTCTTTCTATGTGTCACCGAGGTTATCAACAATTTTCTCTCAGCTCAGGAGACTAGGCTCCAGGGATTGTGTCTCCCCATCCATACACAGGAATAGCTGCTAGACTCAGAGTTCGCAAATGACACAACAGCATACTTATCCAGAGATGTGGGGAATCTTCAGAGATTTGCAGAGGCGATAGAGATCTTCTGTCACACATCACGAGCGATAGAGATCAACTGGCACAAGTTGTGTGGATTTTGGGTTGGCTCTCCGCCTGCTCCGACTTGGCATCCAGTTGAGGCTTTCTAGTGGATCTTGAGGGGTACTCCAGTTTGATGCCTCTATATTGGAGTTCAATGAGGCTTTCCCTAGCCGAACCGAGTGGTGGTTGTGAACCAAGTTCTTGCCACCATGTGGTATGTTACTTCTTTTGCTACATTCTCCCGAGCCTACATCGGTCAAGTTCAACGACTAATCTGCATCTTTTTTGTGGGCTCGTAAAAGCAACGGGAAGCCTGCCCAGGCCAAGGTGGCCTGGAGAGTGATCATACAGCCACGCCACAGAGCGGGCTTGGGCATCATCGACCCCTCCATTCAGAGCCATTACCTGTTGGGCAAGCTGATTGTTAGAGCACTTCTTCCAGGTAGCAAGCCACTCTTGATACCTTGTACAATGGGGAGAAGTGACTAATGCAAGGGTTGATACCAAGGTTAGCCTGGGTGATAGCCAACAAACAAGTTGCTAGCCCCTCTTTGTCAGGAAGCTAGGGGCTTCAACCTTGCCACTAGGGGTGTCACTCTCTTGATTGGGTAAGGAGCAAAGAGGGAAGGAGCTATGGAGATCTCAACCTCTACCTCAATGCCTATGTGCATGACAAAGAGGGTGACAAAGATGGAGAATAAGATAGAGAGAGAGAGAAAGAGAGAGAGAGGTATTAACGTCTCGGGTGACAAAGATGGAGAATAAGATAGAGAGAGAGAGAGAGAGAGAGGTATTGACGTCTACCTCAATGCCTATGTGAATGCAACACGAGAGCATATACGACCAACGGTGGGACTTGAACTCGGGTGGATCATGGCCTTTATAAGGGCCCTCGTACTAGCCAATCTGCCCCACTTGTGGGTCGCAGAAAGGTAGTGTGAGGGTCCTCTTTTATTGCACACACACACACACTAGGAGAGAGAGGTATTAACATCGGTAGAATGCAACACGAGGGCATATACAACCAATGGTGGGACTTGAACTCGGGTGGATCATGGCCTTTATAAGGGCCCTCGCACTAGCCAATCTGCCCCACTTGTGGGTGGCAGAAAGGTAGTGTGAGGGTCCTCTTTTATTACACACACACACTTGGAGAGAGAGAGGTATTAACGTCGATAGAATGCAACACGAGGGCATATACGACCAACGGTGGGACTTGAACTCGGGTGGATCATGGCCTTTATAAGGGCCCTCACACTAGCCAATCTGCCCCACTTGTGGGTGGCAGAAAGGTAGTGCGAAGGAAGAGAAGGAAGCATGCATCCCAATGCCTACACCACAATCCACAAGCAAGCAAGCATCTCGATCCCCACACCACAAATGCAGTGAGCCATGGAAGGATTTCCTCCTGGCTAGGATTTCAACCTATACATGGAGTTTGGGGGGGGCCTTGGCCGCAGAACTAGATGGATCTTTATGGAGATAAGAACCCACGGCTTTAGCCTAGCTTTCAAGAACAGATTTGCAACAAGCCTATTACAAGCATGGGATCACCTTAGGCCGCGGCCCTCTAGTAGTCAATTCCGGTAGCCTCCGAGGAGTGTCTTCGACAGCCCTTGATTAGGAACCCCCCGATCCGTTTACCTAGTGGGTCACATCCTAGGGGCTCGGCCTCATGTATCCTAGGGAGCTTTGAGCATGGCACTTGCTAGGTCTCTTGGAGATTGGCTTGCATTCAGATAGCTTCCCCAGTGGCTCAAGAGAGAGGCCTGGTTGGGATTCGAGGCAGAGACAGAGTCAGCCTCAACATTGACTCGTGACCCTCTTCCCCCCAGTGTTTACCAGGCATGATATTCTCCTACCAATTCATGGTGCGGATGAGAGCTCTGCATTGCATTGCTCACTTTTTCGATTGGACCTCATGGCAGATTAGTGAGATTAGAGCCCCTCTTGGAGGACTTCAAGGGATGCACGTTACAGAGGGTGAGGGTGATCGGATTTCATGCACATGAGTGGCACATAGACCCACCTCTGGCCAAAGTGGCCAGGGAGAGATTCTGACATTTATGGATTTGGGAGAGCTGGCCCATCACGTGCCTCTAATGGGGCCCAGGGGAGAGGACTTGGGTGTGATCCTGCAAACGAGGAGATTCTGGGTATCTCGTTCTTTGCATACACCACACGGCTAGGCCATAGGGTCTAGATGCCCAAGGTCGAGCAGCAATAGGACACTGGCAGTCTCAGGGCCTCTTGAGGCTCACTGTGCTTTCAGATTTCAGGAAGAGGCTCTGGGAAAGTTTTTGGCATCGGAAGATCACCCGCTTTTGTGGTTGTTGGCTCATCGGAGTTTGGCGGTTGGCACATGGTTGGCCATCGACGCTAGACCAGTAGCATGTCCGAGATGTGGCCATCCCCAGGAGTCTCAGCGACATTGTCTTTGGGATGGACCAAAGGCTCGGCAAATTATCTGCATCTTCACTATGGAGAGGGCCTCTCCCCATACTATTACATGGAGCACTGTCGCCTGGGCCACTGAGGCCAAGGTGGTCATGGCTTATGAGGAGGAAGGTGGGGGGCTAGCCCTTCAGGTCTCTCACCTTCGCATCTCGACAATGCCAGTCCCAACCCCATCTACTGGTCACTGGAATCCTGGTTCAAGCCAAAGATGGGAGATTTGTAGAAGCATTGCTGTATGGCACATCTGGAGAGCTCGATGCAGCGAAGCCATCTAAGGCACCCACACTCCGCCTCTGGAGTCCATCACGAGCATCTAGCTCGACATCATTCATACCCTCTGTAGACAATGGGGGAAGCTTCAGGGTGGTTCTGACCATATGCGGAAGCGCCGAGAAGCCTTCTTGAGGGTCTGGCGACCTGGTCCTTTTTTCATAGATAGTGGTGGTGAGCCCACTTGGCACTACAAACCACATGTGTGATTATTCCCTCCCCTGTCCCTTGTATTAGTATGAGATAGCCTTCTCCTCGTAGAGCGGCCAGCCAGAGGAGAAGTGCATCCTTCCCCCTTATTTTGTTCTTTGATCCTCGCTTCGTACATGGAGACGAGTTTGTATCTAGCCTTTGAGGGTGGTTTTTAATTAACTAATAGAAGGATGTTGTTTTCGGAAAAAGACAGGATAGAGGTCGTAACTTCTAGGAGAGGCTACAACGAAGGGGAATAGTCATTGTTTGGACTCCCTTTGGTTCAGTATTGTGTTTGGGTTCTTCTTTGGGCCTGGGAAGAGTATCTCGTTTTTGGTATACCTGCTTTCCTACCCCACCAACCCTTTCCCCAATGCGAAGGACTGCAATCCTTGCCATCTAGTTGTTCACATGGACACAAAAAGTCACACCAAAGTCTCTCTCAACAATCATCATGAGGGACGTTCGCAAGATCGCCATGTCCATCATCGTGAGAATTCTTCTCAATATCGTTACGGGCCATGGCTACGCATCAAAGCAAGCATCAAACCTCTCAAGACAACCAACCTCCCAAGGATTCTTCTCGATATTGTTATAGCTATAGTAGGGAAAAGCGTCACGAGAGTAGACATCGAAGCTCTCAAGACAATCATCATTAGCCATACAAAGGTATGGATGGTCACACACGAGAAGCAATTTTGACCTCTAAAGGTTAGACCGAGTGACAACCATAGGCTCCAAAACCAATATAATGGTAAGCCACCCCCAAGCTAGAGACCAATGCAACCCCAACGTAGCCCACACCTCCAAGGCATGCATGTCTCAACCATGCACCCCCAATCCTCACGATTGTCACACTAGTAGCTAAGCCCTTGGGAGACCCCACTCCCAAGGTTGAGTCCCACAAAGGCACCCTCTCACAAACGAGCCAAAAATCCAATTATATAGCCCATAATCCATTTCACACGATAATGAACTCTCCACCAAATAGCGAGCTCTTGATGCCTTGCACAATGGGGAGAAGTGCCTAATGCAAGGGTTAATACCAAGGTTGGGTGATAGCCAGCAAACAAGTTGCCAGCCCCTCTTTGTCAGGAAGCTAGGGGCTTCAACCTTGCCATTGGTGTCACTCTCTTGATTGGGTAAGGAGCAAAGAGGGAAGGAGCTATGGAGAGCTCACCCTCTACCTCAATGCCTATGTGCATGCAAAGAGGGTGACAAAGATGGAGAAATAGATAGAGAGGGAGAGAAGCAAGCAAGCACCCCAATGCCTACACAATCCACAAGCAAGCATTCTAAACACAAAAGAGCAGCAAAGAGGGTGACAACGATGGAGAAAAAGATAGAGAGGGAGAGAAGCAAGCAAGCAAGCAAGCACCCCAATGCCTACACAAGCCACAAGCAAGCATTCTAAACACAAAAGAGCAGCAAACATGCAAGCTATTAGAGCCCAAGAAGAGGAACAACTCAAAACTCAATAATGCTTATGGGATTGTGTCCTTTCTCATTATTGAAAAGATTTATATACTTGGCCTCATATTTACGCCGCCCATGGTATGTTCCACGGCCCAAGAGCAAGTGAAGCTAATACCTATGCTATGGATATAGAAATTCGATCATAGCCGGCAATACATGTCATAGGCTCGGCTAGATACCATAATCTTATTTGCATTAAAAGTGCATGGTACAATTACAAACAGTGGTATAAAAGTCACAACTGCGCATCGGAAGTAATGTTAACCAGTGCGAGCGTCAGCATAGATGTTTGACATGAGGACATAAGCGGAAGCATTGTTGGGATCCCTATCCACAGCATGGTCAAAGCATTGTCTTCCGAGCTCTAACTTCCCATGGGTTCTGCAGCCACCGAGCAAGGAAGTCCACAAAATGTTATCTGGTATGCTTGGCATTGTTTGAAGCAAGTCTTTAGCCACATAAAAATATCCTATACGGCTTAAAAGGTCAATCAAACAACCATAATGCTCAACACTCGGTGTGCTGAAATGACCTCTTATAGATTTGAAGTAGCCATGACCTTCTTCTGGTCTACCTGCATGACTGCAAGCAGCAAGCATATTTGCAAGCATCGTCACGTCTGTTTTCATATGTTGATGCTTCGCATCATTAAAGCATTGTAAGGCCATTGTGCTGTCAGCATACCGTGCATAACCTGCAATCATAACACACCATGACACCCCATCTCTATGTTGCCATACATCGAACACTTTGCGAGCCTCTTCAAGACTGCCACATTTCGCATACATATCAATTAGGGTGTTTCCTAAAAGACTGTCAAACTCAAATCCAGCTTTCAATACTTCTTCGTGTATCAGCCTACCATGCGTTATTGCACCCACAAGCCCACAAGCTTTTAGTGTGCATGTGTACACAATTTTGCTTGGTTTAATACCCTCTTGCAGCATTTTCTCAAAAAATTCAAGAGCGTCAAAAGCATGCCCATGCTGAGCATACCCGGTAATTATAGCACCCCATGATACCACATCATTATCACGAGCCATGTCAAACAATGTGTGTGCCTCATTTAGGCTTCCACATTTGGCATACATGTCAATAAGTGTGCTCCCAATTGCCACCTCAGATTCATATCTACATCTTATGATGTGATCATGTATCACCCTGCCATGTGCCAGGGCTCCTAAGCTGCCACATGATTTCAAGATAGAAAAGAAGGTGCCTACCTTTGGTTCAATGCTCTCTTCTTGCATTTTCCAAAAAAGCTCAAGAGCAGTAAATCCCAATTCATGCTGGCAATATGCTGCAATTATTGCATCCCATGACAGTGAGTCTCGGCTTTCCAATCCATCAAACACTTTGCAAGCCTCCTCTAGGCTACCACATTTAGAGTACATGGCAATAAGAGTGTTGCAAACTATTGTGTCAAGATTTAGTCCAGTTTTGATTATTCCATCATGTATGAGCCGGCCCTGTTGAATGGCCCTTATGCTACCACATGCCTGCAAGATGCACAAAAACAAGACTTTGTCGGGCTTGATGTGGCACTGTTGCATCTCTTGCACGAGTTCAAGGGCCAAAAGCGCATGGTCATGCTGGACATACCTTGAAATCATTGCACTCCACGACACCAGACTCCGATTTGGCATCCCATCAAAAACCTTTCGTGCATCATGTAGATCTCCACAGTTTGCATATGTGTCAATAAGGGCATTCCCAATAGCCACATCAGATTGAAGCCCACTTCTGATTACAAGCTCGTGTATCACTCTGCAATGCTCCAGGCAACTATCCTTGCCACATGCATTCACTATGCATGAGAATGTGACTTTGTTGGGTTCAATGCCCTCCTTTAACATTTGCTCAAAACGTCTGACTGCAGCAAAATGGTGACCATTGTGAGAAAGTCCTAACATCAACGTAGTCCATGACACCACGTCTCGATTTGGCAATTTAATAAACACTTTCTCTGCATCCTCTAAGGTGCCACACTTGCTGTACATGTCTATAAGAGAGTTTCCCACTACAACATCCGATGTAAGCCCACTTCTAACCATGCAATCATGTAGTAGTTTTCCATGCCTAAGGGCTCCTCTACAACTGCAAGCTTTAATGATTCCCAAAAATGTAACTTTCTCTGGCATCATGCTTTCTTCTCGCATTCTCTCAAACAGTTCAAGAGCATGAAAATTGTGTCCATGCAGAGTATATCCTGATATCAGTATGCTCCATGACACAGTATCACGATTTGGCAAGGCATCAAAAATCTTGTGTGCTTCATCTAGCACCCCACATTTAGCATACACATCAATAAGGGTATTGCCGATAATCACACCTGAAGCAAGTCCACTTTTAACAAGTAGGTCATGTATCAGCCTACTTTGCTCTAAGACCCTTATACTGCCACATGCTTTCAAAGCACCAAGAAGTATGGCTTCATTTGGAATTACACCCTCTTGTAGCATTTTATCAAAAAGTTCCAAAGCTCTTACCCCATGCCCATTTCTTACACATCCTGCAATCATTGCACCCCACGACACTATATTTCGATTTGTTAGTTGGTCAAACACATTATTTGCCTCTTTCAAGCATCTGCACTTGGAGTACATGTCAATGAGGGTACTCCCAATCGATACATCTGATTCCAATCCCACTTCAATTAGATGCCCATGTATCACCCTGCCTTGTCTTATGGATCCAATGCTAGTACAAGCCTTGAGAAGACCCAAAAAGGTGACCACATCTCGTTCTACACCCTCTTTTTGCATTTTGTGATCGCCGTTGTGGAGTGGGTGGAGGCTCGGTCGGATCCCTAGAATGCAAAAGGGTCACTTTAAGGTTAATAAGTATTAAAATTTAAGTATCAAGGAATAAGAGAGAGATTTGAAACAGGTAAAAAGAAAGAACAAGAAGGAGAATCGAGATGGCCCATGTAAGTTTACCTAATCCCCTCCATAGGAATGTCGGGGTCCTCTTCATCAAGCACGGTGGTGGCTAGGGCCTCTCGCATAAAGTAGCTGAGCAGCCCCAATGTGGAGCCCTCCATGTCGGTCATGCACAAAACCCTATACAAGGGAGTCAGCACAATGACAATAGCACGCACCTCGTGCCAAAAGGACTCTCTCATGCATAGCCGTAGAATGGCTCGGGCATCGTCTGCACTAGTCCTCGTCTCTTCTCTTAGCCATGCGACGAAATCCGGGGAGACCACGATAACTAGAGCTTCGGTTGCACGTCGTAAAGCCACTCTAAGAGAAGCCACATACACGCAAACCGCGTGCTTGAGGACTTCTTAAAATCCAAGTCGCTTCGCTCACGAAACATAGTGAGCACCTTCACCTTCTTCGTGAAGAAATTCACAACTGATAGGGCTTGTGCAACCACCCTCTTCACCCAAAGAGCCGGCTGCAGTTCAGTCCAGTCCAGCCTGCGTTTTCAGTCTTGCATCAGTTCTACAACAGTTTACCTTGCGTTTCAGTTCTACAGCAGTTCTACAACAGTTCCTCCGCCTTCTGTGCATCATCCATACATGCTACAGTCATCTGGTGAAGGTAACATATCACTCATAAGCATTTTCAGCATATTTACATAGCTTAGAACAGTTCACCGCAATCCTTTCTCAGCCTCAGGTGTGCAGCCCTTCCTCACGCCCTTAGGAAGAGTGCATAGGCTCGAGATCAGTTTATTGAGGTGTTTCTACAGCCGTGTACAGTTCAGCTAGGCTTCCGATCCTCCGAGATCTTGCGTTTGGCTTATCTACAGTCCATAGTCATTCTCTCTAAAGTAATAAAGCAAATACTATCTCGTTAACGAGATAGGGGGCTCTTCAGTGGGTAATTTGGGACCCAATCTGGTGTGCGATTCTCATATATTCTCTCTCATCTCTTTGAAGTTTGAAGTATTAAAGTGGATTGCTAAATCACGAAACTCAGGATATAGAAGACGGTGTGAGCATTTGTGTGACAGGATCCTCCAATACAAAGACTTCCGCTGCATATTACACTCTAGTGCTTATTTGCTTCCACTCTGTGCACTCTTTCGTGGGCGTGGCTACTACCAGGTTGAGTTCGACTCACCAGCGGCGTCAGATCGAGTCATGCAGCCGAGGCCCTTCTTTACACGGTGACAATAGCACGGCTTCGACCCCATGTCCAACCCACTGGCTAGCGAATCGGGGTTCCCAGTGACACTCTTCTTCACGGGCCTCAGGAATGGATACCTTCCTCTTCTCCCGGTGATCGGTGGAGCCATTGAGAGAGTGATGAATCCCCCCCCAATTGCTACCTCGTCTCTCACACGGGCGACCAGGATTCCATCCCTTCGCATTTGTATTGCCTCGCCGGAGACAGTGCCTCGTGTCATATCTATCCCATGCCTTTGGGGCGACCCCATCATCCAACGAGTGGAATACTCTGACCTTCCGGGCCAATGTTTCATTTGCAGGTAGATGGGCCACCTCGCCAGAGCTTGCCCTCGGCGCCAATCCAAGAGACCGCCTCCAGCGGTCCCCCTCCCCCCATCTCGGGTCCACGTTCAGATCCTCACCAGGGGGCACAGAGAGAGGTAAGCTCTCAAGTAGCGAAGCACCAGGACCCAACCGTGGACGACCCTACTGCCAAAGAGTGGTGGACTATTGGCCCGCGCCCATGCCATCAGCCGACTACCAAAGCTGAGCACCGCCACCGTGCGTGCCAGGTTGGCAAAGTAATGGAGGATTCGGTTCTATCAGAGAACCATTTCGAGCATTTATCACAGCACCCACCCGTCAGCAATGGGTCCCCTCTAGTCACGACGAGGGTCCCTCGAGCCCCTCCGGTTTGGCGGCCGCATCCCCGACGAGATTCCTGATGCGGCTCGCAGTTTCTAGTGAGGCGAGCTGGCCCCACTGAACCCCCAACGAGCCCCTCCTAGTAGCCTCCCTCTCCGATGGATTACCCCCAGCCGCTCCCTTCTCCTTCATCTCCACCCCCCCACCCCCCCTCCACCTCCTCATCCCCCCCCCTCTCCTCCTCCTACATCCTCGCCTCCAACTCTTCCCGCAATAGTCCCCTCTGCCCCATCCTCTTCCTCTAAGCCCGCACTCCCCCCTCCCTCCGCCTCTCCAAAGCACTCCTGTCACCCTCCAATAGCACCCAACCCAAAGCAGAGACAGTCGGCGAGATTCATTCGCAGCTTGCTTCATCGATTCTCAGAGCCGCTTCCTTGGTGAGGGCTCTCCCGCCAGAGTCCCCAAGTGGGCCCACCAGGATCTTCGGGTTGCCTCTGGATTACAGTTTCTTCCAATGTCTTCCGACGGAAGGCATATTTGTGAGGACACAATAGCTCCCATTCGGATGTGTGGTGTTTCATCACTCCAGACCTTTTACGTCAGAGAGTGGCACGATGATCTCCTCCTTTCTTTTGTGTGCAGCCCCGGATATGGAGTGGAACTCGGAATCGATGGTTGCCGCCATCCACGGACAGGCAGTTGAGCTTTCACACCATCTTTATGATCTTCGCATCACCGACGTGCTCACCCACCTCTAGCCCTTGGCTAGGATGGAGCTCAGAGGCTCAGGCCATAGAGACTAAGACGGGGAGGTGATGGCCTCCAACCTGGAGGTGTTGCTCTTTGTGTTCCTACATATCTCAATCGCGCAATACCTCTCCCACCTTCTTATAGATACCTCCATTGTGATCGATGGAGTTCAGAGTATGCCTACTCTCGCGCTTGGTCAAAGTGGCGACACCTGGAGGACAGGATCTGGATCTGAACCCACTTGGTGCGCCTTCGCCCCCGAATTGCTTGTGATTATTTCCCATCTAAACCCACGCCCACGACTCTTCGAGTAGAGGGCAGTTCTGATAGTTTCGTCTTCCACAGAGATTGATATGCGGATAGCATCATGGAACATTCAGGGTTTAGCAAAGCCTCAGTGCTTTCAGAGGCGAGGCGTCCTTAGAGGAGAGCTCCACAGAGCTACAATTGGGGAACCCATGGACATTCTCTTCCTCTAGGAGCACCACCTTTCCGAGGGGCGTACCAGCCCCGCTGCGGAAAGATTTTACCAGGCAGGAGTCACACTTTTAGGTCTCCCTCTTTTGGCCCCTCAGGAACACAAGGAGGAGTTTGTATTTTTGTCAGTGAGCAACTCTTGCTGGCTGATAAGCTCATGTGTCATAGTCTCCGGGCGAGCACAGTGGGTTAACATTATGATTGGAGAGGATCGCATGGACTTCCTCAATGTTTATGCCCCGAACGTCGCCAGGTAGAGCCATCTTCTGGAGCACAATCCGCCAGGCCCTTCCTCAGGCTGACTTTTGGTGCATGGGTGGAGACTGTAACATGATTGAGCCAGTAGAGGACAAACTCGGAGGAGGCACGGCCGAAGTCTCAGGCGCAGAGTTCTCTGCATGGGAGGAGTTGCTACTAGCACTCAGGGAACAGGATCCTTGGCATCTTCCAGAGTTTGGGCGCAGCCCTCGGAACCTATGTTTCTCACAGTCTGATAAGAGGAGCACCGTCCCCAACCTCTTGTTGCATTTGTTTAGAGAAATAAAGGGCATCTTTCCCCTGCCCACGCTTAGTATGGGCTGCAACCATGGCATTCCATGACACCACATCCTGCTCGTTCAACCTGTCAAACAACCCCCTTGCATCATCAAGATTTCCACACTTGCAGTACATGCTAACAAGAGTATTTCCTAACAAAGCATCTGAATCAAATGCATTACCAATGATACGAGGATGCAAGCGCTCCCCTTGGGAGAGTACTTCTCGGATAGATTATGCCAAAAGGATGCTGGTGTAAATGAACTTATTTGGCAACACCCCTTCACCTAGCATTATCTCAAAGAGTTGCATGGCTTCAATACTCTCTCCATGCTGGCTACATGCTCTGATCATAAAGTTCCATGAAAACTCATCCTGGTAAGGAATTGATGCAAAAAGGCAGCGAGCATCACCCATTAGTCCACAGCGAGCATACATCTGTACAAAGAGATTTTGAAGGACCACAGCATGTTCAAGGCCATCTTTTATGATGTGATCATGGATAAGCATCCCAGACATACCTGCAGTAACCTTCCCACACCACTGCAGCAAGGCAGGACATTTCTCGATGGAGGGAAAGCTGATATGATCCAAGGCCACCATCCGTTGCTCTGCATCCAAGCTTCTATGCAGGTACATGGACTCGTCTGAGCCTTCTGTGAAGAAACTTCTGGTCCTTCTTGTCAGCACTGTTTGATACAAACATGCTCCATGCGCAGCCCTAAACCTAATGTGAAGAAGTTCATGTGCCCTTCTGGTACCGTCCCTTAATGATGACGGTCCACTGTACGACACTCCATGTGCTCTCCTGAGTCTAGTATGTCGAAAACTACACTGCATAACGTTATGGCGGCAAGCTCAAATCTTCCGAGAGGCTGTGTACGGCCAATGTCTGGATGGCAATGAGGCCGGCCATAAAGCGAGACTCTCCCAGCAGCTATTACCATGCCTGGCTAAAAAACTCGCCTGCTAGGCTAGCCATCTACTGCACACATCGCTAGCTCTCTCTTCTAATAACACTTTAAGGAGGATTCATTAAGATTACGGTACCTCAGGCTCATACATTAAGAAGTTGGCTGACTGGCGCACTGCTCGGAAAAAAAAATGTTTTTTTCAACCCTTAAAATTAAAGGCAATGCATAGGCTTAACCTGGGTTTAGACTTCAAAATCATACAAATGTCTGGATTTATAACTAAAATGTATAAATTTCATCCCTTAAAATTAAAAGCAATTTAGAATTTTAACCAGGATTTCTAAATTTCAGCCGGAAAAATAACACTACAAACCGGGTTATGTGAGCACTGGACTGGCATCTCACCATTTTAATATTTTAATACTTATATTCATCACATATGTCTTGCTCTCCTATCCAAGCAATCGCTGGCCTTAAATAATGATAAAGGTGAAAACCTTAGGCAAATTGATAACTTTCTATTTCGTGGAAAAAAAATCTCCATCCCCTACGGCTAGGCGTACGCTCCTTCTTCCTCGCCACCGACTTGTCTTGTGTAGAGAGGCATAGACAAAGCAAGTGAGTAATGTTGCACACGAGACCCAACTAATAAAGTACCTTACAAAATTTGATTTTAGTGTGCTGCTATATTGCCACACCTACATGCGCACTCCTTGACTGGCACTTCCCTACATAAGCTTGGTACTCGGCCTAGCATCACACAATATGCATGTTCTCTACATGGATTGCCAAACCTGTATACGGACACCTCCATACGCCCTTCCCGCTTAAGATAAATTAATGAGAACTCCAATACTTCATTACTATATTTATATGTATATCTCTCTCTTACACCCAAAAAAAAACCACACCCCATATGATTGGTTTTGATCCTTGGCATTGTAGATCTACTAGGTGATTAGTAATATGTTTTCTATTTTCTTAGACCATAGATTTAGCTCAAGATCAACATGCTCTTATGCATTATGTCTAATAGGTAACTTTAGCCTTCTAAAAACCTCCTAGTTGAGGATTAGTAATAGACCTACTAGTTGATTTGTGATATGTTTTCTCTTTTTATATATTAGACTTGCTAGTTGATTTGTAATATGTTCTTTGGTTTTTATATGATAGACCTACTAGTTAATTTGTAATATGTTTTCTCTTTTTATAGACCATAGATTTAGATCAAGTTTAACATGATCTTTATGCATTGTGTCTCACAGGCCTTGTACAAAATCTAATATGATTTGCTTTTGTGCATGCGTACGTGCGTGCGTGCGTGTGTGTGTGTGTGTTACATGTTATAAATTTTAAAGGAGAATGTATGTGGATAAAGCTTGACTTAGTGTTGTGTGTGGTTTAATTTTTTGAAATAGTAAGAGTAATATAGTGCTCACGATTTCTTAGACAAGATGTGTGCAAGAGATAGTGAGGAAGATTACAAGGTTACAACAATAACAAAGTTCAAGACACATGCAAAGGGAGTGAAAGACCAAGGTTCTATAGTTTGAGAGAGAGAGAGAGAGAGAGAGAGAGAGAGAGAGAGAGGAAGGAGTGAGGTGGCTACATGTGTGTGTGTGTGTGTGTGTGTGTGTGTGTGTGTGCGTGTAACTTTGGGAGAAGTTTGGGGAGAAATTTATGGATCTCACCTATTTTACTCTTCCCTCTTCTTTCTTGAAGCTTTCCATGTGGCTATGGTGCATCATACATACCTCCTATGACTACTAAACTTAGGGCAAGCTCTCAAGCATCACATAGAGCTCTTTATCTTTCTTGAAGCTTTCCATGTGGCTATGGTGCATCATACATACCTCCTATGACTATTAAACTTAGGGGAAGCTCTCAAGCATCACATAGAGATCTTTCTTGGCCACATTCCCTCTTCTTTCTTGAAGTTGCATCATACACACCTCCTATGCTGCCTACTAAAACTTAGGGCTATCATTCCCAAGCTCTCAAGCATCACATAGAGCTCTTTCTTGTGGCCACATTCCCTCATCGATTTTGCACCATGAGGCTGCATTTTTGCACCATGAGGCTGCATTTTTGCACCGCCCATTCCTTGAGCATATTTCTAATTAAGATGGTGGCTAATGGTGATTCAAGTTTATGCAATGGATTCTCCTTCATGTAAGCTTCCATTGGAATTGTAGTCTTTCTTTCTTGATTTGAGCAGGTTCTTGGTGATTAGGGCTTCTGTAAGAAATTAAGATTTACGAAAGGTACATGGGTTCTTACCAATCTACCTTCTGATCGTAAGATCCCTTATATAGAACTCATTACCATTTAAATATTTCCTATTCTCCATGTTCTCCTCTACCCTCTCTCTTACATGTAAGAGAGAGGATAGAGAGAGAATAATAATGCACTCAAGTGGAGTACAACACATATGCACTCCATGGGAGTACCACCATGACCAAGATCTTGGATCTCATTCTTTGTATTATGAAATATTAAGATTAGTTACATAAACTTGCCTAAGTTCACTCATATAGGCCTTAATGTGTTCACATGACCTTATTATCCATGGTCCCATGGCTAGTCACCCATCCTTGAGACCCTAACATAACCATAAGGTAAGGTGTAACATCATAGGAAACACATTATCCCCTCAATTCCATGTGTATGTCCATCAACAATAGAGTGTAAAACTCTTTCAAAAGAGTATGTGAACTCTTCTATGGCTATAAAACTACATAAACTTTGTTTCATGAAGGTACATGTATTTTCCAGAGGTGTCCTCAACCATTGAGCTTCTCTTCAAAAGGCGACATGGTTGTTTTAGAGCTATATGCAAATTCAGTGAGAGGTAACTATTCATCCTAAGCACTTTGTCTCTCATAACAAAAGTGCCTCAAATAGGTATCCACCTATTGGCATCTTGGTCACTGACAATCTCCACTAGCATACCATGCAATTTGAACACATGCTTCACAAATTTAAAGATGCCATATATTTGATCTTGGTAGGGATAAAATGAGCCACCTTTGTCATATGATCCACCACCACATACAAGTTGTCCCATCCCCATCTTGTAGAGGGTAATCTTGTAACAAAGTCCATATAAATATGAGTCCACTTGCCTTTGAGAATAGGCCTGAAGTAACCCATTCGGCTTATGTGTACGATCTTTATGAAGTTGTCAAGGTATACAGTTTGACCCAAATGCATGTATGCCCTTCCACATGCCCTTCCAAAAGAAACTCTTTCTAACCTTGTCATATTCCCAAATGTCCCACCACTAGGGTTGCATGCATACATGCATTTCCTCCATGACCTTTAAAGAGAATGCGGGGGAGAGGGAGAGCTTGAGTTCCTTGCAAGAAAACACACACACACACATAAGAGAGACCAAGACACAAGAAGAGAGAGATGGCTGGCTGAATTTTCTTCTACCTTCTTCTCTTCTCTATGACCATACACTAAAGAGGTAAGAGTACGTACTATAAGGGAAAGTACTCTCTTACTATAACTTACAAAGGTCGACCCATAGTGTGAATCCAACTATATGAGCTGGTGTTATAACTATGCCAGAACTCTAGTACTCCAAAGTGGTTGCGATGAAACCTGTTGTCTACCATAGCGGTGTATCAATCATAACCTCAACAACCATGCCAATGGCAAAAAGTGTGGAAGCTATCACCCAAGCAGGTCATCAATGTCTGTAGCACTAGAGCTTGATATCTCGACACTCTCCCTTGAGCTCAACTCCACACACTACACTCCAAGTAAGCTCTTAAACCTATAGAGTTTCTCTATACCAAGTGCCTTCATGAAGATGTCAGCACAGCATCCACTTGATCCTTTGTGCTGAAATATACCAGATCTATAACCACTTCTGCTAGAACCTTCTCCCTCATAAAGTGATAATGCACCTCAATGTGCTTCATACTAGAGCTTGATATCTCGACACTCTCCCTTGAGCTCAACTCCACACACTACACTCCAAGTAAGCTCTTAAACCTATAGAGTTTCTCTATACCAAGTGTTGGAATTAGGGTTGCAGGAATGCACTCACAACTTCAAGAAGATGAGGAAGCTTGAGCACAACACAGTAGTGTATTATGAGTGCCAAAAATGAAAGATGACAAGCCCTAGAAGATAATGGGCGTATATACAATGCACGGGGGAAAAAACCTCCTAGTGAGGGAAAAAGTGCCCCGGCGGTCCTAAGTGTGTTCACACACATCACTACTATAATATGGTAACAAATCCCCCCTGGAGTGATGCGGTGAACAAGAGCTAGCACTCATGTATAGGGAAGTGTCTAGCTATGTGGACGAATCCACAAAAGGGAGTAAGCCCAAAGCTTTGCGAAAAGCTTCGAACTTCTCACGAGGCAGAGCCTTTGTGAAAAGGTCTGCAAGGTTATCCTGTGTTGGCACATAAGCCAAACTGATCTCTCCTGCAGAGAGTCTCTCCCTGACATAATGGTAGTGCACCTCAATGTGCTTCGTACGAGCATGGAACACTGGGTTCCGCGCAACTGCCAATGCGCTCTGACTGTCAGTGAAGATGGTGGTGGCAGATGGCTGCCCAACACCCAAATCAGCCATAAGGCGTCTGAGCCACACACACTCAACCGTAGCTGTGAAAGCTGCCCTGTACTCAGCTTCACAACTAGAAGTGGCCACAGTAGGCTGCTTCTTGCTCAACCATGATATGCATGAGCTTCCAAGCATGAAGCAAAAACCACTCGTGGACACGCGTGTGTCATAACAACCAGCCCAGTCAGAATCTGAAAAAGCATGTAAATCTGGCGGCAATGATCCCCCCTTGGGATAAAACAACCCAAGATGCCGAGTACCACTCAAATAGCGAAAGATACGCTTCACTGCCTGCCAATGCTTAATGCCTGGGCTATGCATAAATCTGCTCACCTGTGAGACTGCAAACTGAATGTCTGGCCTCGTAATGCATACATAAATGAGGCAACCAACAGCTGTCTGATAGAGTGTGACATCAAAGTGATCTCCAGCATCATGAAGACTCAACTTCAAACCTGTCTCCATTGGAGTAGCAATAGGCTTGCAGTCTTCAAGGCCAAATCTCCGCAACAATGTTTCAATATACTTTGTCTGACACAAAGCAATACCTCCATCACACTGCTTAAATTGTATCCCCAAATAATGATGCAAATGCCCCAAATCTGACATCTCAAAAGAGGCATTCAAATCAGCCTTAAAATCAGCAATATGACTCTCATTTGGTCCTGTGAGCAGCATGTCATCGACATAGAGAGCAATGATTAGATGTACACCATCCACACGTTTAACATACAAAGTGCTTTCTGTTGGACTATTCTGAAACCCATGTGCAGTCAAATATGCATGTATTTTTTCATACCAAGCTCGTGGAGCTTGCTTTAAACCATATAAAGCCTTTTTTAACCTGCACACTTTGTTTTCCTGCCCTCTTTGAACAAAACCACGAGGCTGCGATACATACACCTCCTCATGCAAATCTCCATTTAAGAACGCAGTCTTTATGTCCAGCTGATGTACATTCCAACCATTATGAGCTGCTAATGCACAGATGCTACGAACAGTGGTCATACGACATGTGGGAGCAAAAGTCTCATCAAAATCAATGCCCTTCTCTTGAGCATAACCTTTTGCAACAAGCCTAGCCTTATGGCGATCCACTGTGCCATCAGGCTTACGCTTCAATTTGTATACCCACTTAGTGCCAATGGCCTTCTTGCCAGGGGGCAAGTCACATAAAGACCATGTACCATTCTTCATAATAGCATCGTATTCTGCTTGCATAGCAGCCATCCAATTTTCTGAACTTTGTGCCTCATCAAATGAAACAGGCTCACTTTCATCGCACATACTAGAAACAGCCAATGCATAACAATCTGACGCATAAGAGGCACCATGAGAGCCAGAACGAGTGCGACTAGACAAAGGGGCATCCAACTTGCTGTCACGCAAAGTCTGCACCAGCCATCTGGGCATGTTCCTAGAGCCCTCAATCTCTTGTCTCTCATCCTCAAGTGCATCATGCACATCTGCATCAGATATAGGCTGATCTGTGCCATCATTTAAAACCTGCATAGGCTGAAAAACTGCCTCATGAGGTATTGCACTTGACTGTGCACCACTGAAAAGAGGCAACAATGTATCATAGACATCACGTGAGCTGATATCTGTCTCCTTAGTACATGAAACCAAGGGCTGAACTTTATCTTCCACAAATACAACATCACGGCTAACCAAAATGCGCTTTGTCTGTGGATGATACAAACGATAGCCTTTGCTCTCAGCACTATATCCAACAAAAATACATTTGACAGCTTTGTCATCCAATTTTCTGCGATGTTGCACAGGCACTAATGCATATGCCAGGCAACCAAAAACACGTAAATGGCCAACAGATGGCTTGCGGCTATGCCAAGCCTCATATGGAGTGACAACCTGTAATGCTTTGGTGGGACACCTGTTTAGTACATAAGTGGCACACATGACAGCCTCAAGCCAAAAACCATGTGGTAGACTTTGACTCTTAACCATACATCTTGCCATTTCCATGAGAGACCTGTTTTTTCTCTCAGCCACACCATTTTGCTGTGGTGTATACGGCACTGTACATTGGTGTTTTATCCCACGCTCAGCCAGAAATGCATTAAATTCTGAAGACATATACTCCCCCCCTCGATCTGAACGGAGGGTGCCCATCTTACTTTCTGACACATTTTCAGCCATAACCAAAAATTGTTTGAAGCACAAAAACACTTCGGACTTTGCCTTCAAAGGATATACCCATGCATGCCTGGTAAAATCATCAATGAAAGTCACGAAGTAAAGGTAGTTTCCAAATGATGGAGTTTGCATGGGACCACAAACATCACTGTGAACAAGCTGCAATCTGCGTTCAGCTCTCACTGATCCATCTTTGGGAAAGGAAGCACGCTGCATTTTACCCAATATGCAGCCCTCACAAACATGCTTGACAGGTGCCTCAAGCTTAGGCAAAGAAGACACCATTTCAGATTTCTGCAGGCGCAGCAAACTTGCAAAATTCAGATGACCAAAACGTGCATGCCACAGTTTTGCATTTGAAATAGCCTGCGTATCCATAATAGCACATGCTGAATCCTCTACACATTTGCCATCCATATTGAGCTTATACAGCCCTCGACATAGTGAACCAGATGCTACAATGATGTCACCACAAGAGAGATCATGAACAGTACATCTGTCATCCACAAATTTTACAACCAAACCTGTTTTGGCAAATGCGGAGACTGACAGCAGATTCTTTTTGATCCCTGGCACATACAATGCATCAAAAAGTGTAAAGGTGTTGCCATTTGCAACATTCAGCACAATCTGTCCAACTCCTTTAACGGGATAAGAGGAGTTATTGGCACAAGTGACAGTATTCCCTGTGGGAGCAGACTCAAGGAAAGTGAATAAACTGCGCTGCGAGGTGATATGCTTAGTGGCACCACTGTCAAAGTACCATACATCTGAATCTACTGCAGACATACATGTGTCATGCAAAGATGGGTCATAACTGCACTGCGCATTGAATGCCCATTCTGTATCTAGCACAACATTAGCAGATTCATTGTTAGAAGGAGAGGCATCTGCAAACAGCCATACCAGCCTCTTTCTTCTTAGCCTCTTTCGCAGCCAGCTTAGGACACGCTTTGATGACATGATCATTTCCCTTACAGTACTTGCAAAATGTCTTCTGTTTGTCACCCTTCTTCTCATCTTTGTCTTCCTTCTTTGGTTGCGCAGCATTTGCAGATTTCTGCTTACTAGAAGAAAAGCCAGCTTTACCTTTCCCGCTTCTCTGACTAGCAATGAAAGCTTGATCTGCGACACGCATAATATTCCTGTTTTGCCTTGACTGGTCTTCTTGCAGCAAAACAGAAACTAACTCCTCAAATGATAAGGCATTGGGATTGCCTTTCATCATCAAGCGAAGAGTGGAAGCAAAACCCTGATAAGAATCTGGTAGACCATTCAAAACAGTCTGCACAAGTGAACTGTCTGACAGGATTTCATCTGCAGAAATGAGCTGCTCTTTGAAATCCTTGATCTTTGTCAAAAAGCTATCCATAGAATCACCTTCGTTCATATGCTCACTCTCCAACTGTTTTCGGAGGTAAGCAACACGAGCCTCATTTCTTGCCTGATACAATGTGGCAAGTACATCCCAAGCATCCTTAGAAGTCCTGCAGGAGCGAATATGTGGGATAATGGTACGTTTGACAGACAGCGCAATCAAGGCATGAGCCTGCGCATCTCT
This sequence comes from Cibotium barometz, assembly GCF_041138505.1. NCBI lineage: Eukaryota > Viridiplantae > Streptophyta > Polypodiopsida > Cyatheales > Cibotiaceae > Cibotium > Cibotium barometz. Next base: position 28,489,917 of record NC_141053.1, on the reverse strand, counting down.
ACCATCCCAACGAATCTGCTCTGCTGAAAGTGGTGGTTCTCGAACAGCTGCTACAGCACTTGTGCCTGCACCATCATCAACAGTACCTGTTTCTGATGTGTTTGCAGCATTCCCAGCCACAATAGGACGTGCATCAATACCCTGCACAATGTTCCATAACCCCTTTGCTACCAATACATGTCGCATCATATATGCCCACAATGGATAGTTGGTGCCATCCAACTTATCCTCAGCAGCCAACATGCGGAATACATCATTGTTGTCAGCCATGGCCAATGACTGTACTACTAGATGTAAATGCTGTCTGTAAGAGGTAAACCTGTATAAAATCGACCTGTGCTATGTAGCACAGCCCAAAACAGACGAATGGGCACCTGTCCTGCAGATTTTAATCTTGACAGAAAATCTGCACAGTAGGACGATTTTGCCTGCGCAGTACTTGGAATGCAAAAACGGAGGGCGAAATGACTTCAGATCAAAATTCTGAAACGAACAAGCCCTACGGGCTTGCCCACGGCATATACTAACCTGCAGACGCTCGTGAAACCTCGTCGCAATCGGAGGAGATGAAGCGGCAGGTGCCGGTGATGCTGCCCGGGAGGAGGAAGCCTGCTCTGATACCAATTGTTGGAATTAGGGTTGCAGGAATGCACTCACAACTTCAAGAAGATGAGGAAGCTTGAGCACAACACAGTAGTGTATTATGAGTGCCAAAAATGAAAGATGACAAGCCCTAGAAGATAATGGGCGTATATACAATGCACGGGGGAAAAAACCTCCTAGTGAGGGAAAAAGTGCCCCGGCGGTCCTAAGTGTGTTCACACACATCACTACTATAATATGGTAACACCAAGTGCCTTCATGAGGATGTCAGCACAGCATCCACTTGATCCTTTGTGCTGAAATATACCAGATCTATAACCACTTCTGCTAGAACCTTCTCCCTCATAAAGTGATAATGCACCTCAATGTGCTTCGTCCTACCATGGTATACTAGGTTACTAGTATACCAACTATATGCTACTCATGTTGTCACAATAAATGACAATGGCCCTATCCACAAGCTCACACATATCACCAAGTAGCTTTTGAAACCAAGCTATCACACAAGGGCTACCATAAGTTCCCTTGTACTCTCTACCTCTATACTCCACACGGTTGTTTCTTATTGCTCCTCTAACTCATAGCAACACTCTCATAAGAAAACATAAAGTTGTTGATATATCTCATATCTATGACACTACCAGCCCAATCAACATTTGTGTGCCCCCATGAAGATGTATGTTTGTGCCAGCCTCATAGAAAAGTCCGTAATCAACTATGGACTTTATATACCTCAGAATTTTTCTAGCCACATCTAAATGTGGCTTCCTAGGGGCCTGTATAAAAATCGACTCATAAGGCCAACAGTATAGCTTAAGTCTAGCCTAGTCATGTAGATCAAGCTACCCACTATGCACCTATATATAGTGAGTCCTCCAAAAGCTCACGTGTATCTGAAAAGTTTTGTGTACTACTCCAATGGCATTGAAATAGGCTTACATACCATACTTGGACAATATGTCCAAGTCATAGTGTCTTAGTAAACAACAAAATGCTATAAGGTGATCTCACCATCTCTATACCCAAGAAATATTGTAGCTCACCCAAATCCTTCATCTCAAACTTCTACTTCAAAATCATGCTAACATCATGTATGTCAGCATCATTATCACCAGTGAATAATCAAGTTATCCACATAAATGACTAATAGCATGATCTCTCTATCTATATTTTTCACATAAAGTGAAAAATCTACATTGGATATTCAAAATATAATGGTCATAAGACAATCACCCATCTTGTTTGACCATGACCTTGGTGCTTGCTTCAAGCCATACAAGGTTGTGTGTAACCTGTATACAAAATCTAGGTGTGCATCACTCTCATATCTCGGTATGGTGGTGGTTGTATCATGTATACTTCTTCTTGTAAATCACCATGTAAAAGTATCCTTTCCATCCATCCGATTTAAAGACCAACCCTTCACTGTATCCATAGTAGTGATAATTCTCATGGTTATTAGCATTCTCGCAAACTGGGTTGAATGTCTCCTCATAGTCGATGCCATAAGTTTTAACTTTGGCCACCCAAGAGTGTAAAACCTAGAAGCCACACATAACTGGGTTGAATGTCTCCTCATAGTCGATGCCATAAGTTTTAACTTTGGCCACCCAAGAGTGTAAAACCTAGAAGCCACACATAAAAGTAAAAAAAGGTACCTCTCACCACTCATTCTCTTATGCATAATCTAAGTGAGTGCTCTTTTCTTCTCCTCCTTGCTTATCTCTTGTGTGTGCTTCATTGTGTGTGTGTGTGTGTGTGTGTGTGTGTGAGAGAGAGAGAGAGAGAGAGAGAGAGAGAGAGAGAGAGTGAGTGAGAGAGTGAGGGTCAAGATTCCATTGGAGAGCGGTGGTGGTAGCAATGGAGTAGAGCTTTCGGGTGCGGGGTGCATGAAAACGATGTTACCTACAAGAATCCCAGGCAACCTACGTTCACGAGGTGAGTGACACACCTCGACCGTACATTTGTGTGCTAGGCCAAGACTTGTTGGTTTCTCGGTTGAGCTACTGCGCTCCTGAGTGTGGAAGGGAAAAGTCCCATGATTTCATTGCATCTTGCACCCTTTCCATGGTGTTAGGGCTTCCGATAGGTGGTATCGCTGTTAGGGAATAGCCCCACCACCTGGCCATAGTGCATTTTGAATGGTTTAATTTCATGAGATTTCTGTTTTCGGTTCAAGAATGAAGTAGGAAGAAACAAATGGTATATTTTGCTGCATTGTGGTTACTTTCTGTTACAAATTCTTATTAGCTTCTGTTGCAATTTTTACAATTTTTGCTGCATTTGTGGTTACTTTCTGTTACAAATTCTTATTAGCTTCTGTTACAATTTTTGCATATTTTTGTAACTTCTATAATTTCTATAATTTCTGCTTAGGGAATGTATGTTTAGCTTAGGAAATGAGTCTTTCTAAACTTTGGGTGTTTTTAATTTCTACATATTTTTATAATTTTTCTATTTTTCTATTCATTCCATACATTCACAAAAAAAACAATAAATTGGGCTAGAAATTAAATCAACTGGGATAAACAAACCTTAAAATTGGGTTCTGAGTGTAGGATTTATCCCAATTTTGACTCATTATATGGAGAAAGTGGAGAGGAAACAATGATTTAAAGTGGATTTGCAAACCAGATTAATTTTTGTGTTTTGCCCCCTTTTTATGTTTTTGTTGCTAATAATACAATTAATTCAGCTTGATCTCCCTATAATTTGGGCCACTAGCTGTTGGCTTGCTGCATTTAATGTGGGAAGGCTTTTTGGCCACAAGTTAGAGGAGACAAATTGGAAAAAAATAAAAATTCAAAAAACTTGACAACACCCCTTTTTGGGTAGTTCTAGTGAAAACAAAAACCAAAAATCAAAAATTGTAAAAACCACAAAAGTAAAAAGTAAAAAAAAGTAAAAAATAAAAAATAAAAAAGTTAAAAGGGAAAAGGGAAAAGGTAGAAGACCAGGGGACAAAAAAAAGGAGAAAATTTTGAAAAAATGCATGCACAAACTTGCCTATTATAGGTTTTAGGTCTGCGGTCATTTTGGTGCACTTTATACAATACGCAAAAAATTTGTATCTTCACATAGTTAAGGGACCCATAACTATAGGAAACGAGGCATTTGGATGATAGGTAGATGAGCCAAACATCTATCCCCATTGAAACTATTAAAATGCAGTCACCTACAATGGCCCAAAATGGACAAAGTATGTGGCAATAAAATCTCATAGAGTTATGGGGCTAAGGCATCATAACATTCCATCCTCCATTGCTCTACCTCTTGCTCTTGGATAGTCCTCACTTGATGGGGTCCACTAACTGAATAAAGAACATTATGATTATCATACCGTTATGGGGTCACTTCTACAAGGAATTGAAGAAGTCTTGTCCCATACCTTCTACAGTAGGTTCTACACTGCCAAGAAAGGTAGGATGCAGCTGTGATGAGTATGCGACGCTCATAATCACGAGATGGTACAAGGGGGTGGAACTGTAAACAAAATAGGTCAAAAAATTTACTCTCACAATAAACCTCACCCAAGGATGCATAAAAATATTATGAGTGGGTTTGTAAGTAAGGAATACTTAACTCCCCTTGAATGTACCATTCTCACAATAAACCTCACCCAAGGATGCATAAAAATATTATGAGTGGGTTTGTAAGTAAGGAATACTTAATCACGAGATGGTACAAGGGGGTGGAACTGTAAACAAAATAGGTCAAAAAATTTACTCTCACAATAAACCTCACCCAAGGATGCATAAAAATATTATGAGTTAGTTTGTAAGTAAGGAATACTTAACTCCCCTTGAAAGTACCATTCTGTACTATTGGCATCTAAAACAAGTACACTAGTGTCGCATCAAGAGAAATCCATACTTGAAAAGGCAACATTCAAACATCCTTTAAAAAAGTCCATGGTGAAACATTCTCTTTGTAACTGTTAATTTTTATGCTCCTTAAAAAAAACTATTTGCTATGTGGGTTAGGTCCTATAAGTATGTACATATGTACAAATCCACATTTTGTCATACGCACGGATTAGACTATCAAGTTCTTAGAAAGGTGGTAACATTGATGCAAGAACTTTTTGAGCAGTAGTCCTTTCCTTGGGTGGTGGGCTTTCTAGAGGTATTTGAGTAGATGGAGTCTGGCTTGATGTTGAGGCACTTGTAGAATCTTTTAAGAGGCTGCTGGGGAAGGCTTGATTTTGATTTGGCTTCATCCCTTTGTCAATTTTCACAGTGTGAGTGGACAAGATTGAAGCTTGACCCGTAGATCTTGCTTTCGTTTGATGAGGCTATGGGTGTTTGCTTTTCTAGCACCAAAATCCACATGTTATCCTCATAGTAGCCTTGAGCTTGTTGAAGAAGACAAGTTGGAATCCATCGAGAGGTAATGAGGTGGTTTGGATTGATTTTTGTTGTGGTGCCTCCTAGTTTTTTTGACAGTGGGTTGGTGAGTGAGAATTGGTGGAAAAGCTTTAGGGACCCACTTAAGGGTAGGTTGTGGCTTTCCTTGCTGATGTCCTGCTAGAAGTTGGTTCTGGATAGAGGTAGATGCAGATGTGGAGCTTGAAGATGGAAAAACTTGTGGTGGTGAAGTGGATGGTAGTGTGGAGGGAACGGTATTAGATTGTGTCAATGTTGTGGCTTTGTCCTTGTGGCATTCAAATGATTGCTACTGGTACAATGCATTTGATGTGGAGGTAGGGTTCATGGAGTGTAAAAGTGTAGGGTTAGGATTTTTTGCCACTGCGACACTCCTTGAGGCCCAATCGATTTCGCATTAAGCCACTATTATCCAAGTCCGTCCAAATAGTGGAGGGGCATTATTTGTAGGCTAGAGGCCATCCCTCCAAATCAACCTTCAAATAACAAATAATAAATTGCCAAAAAAAACTTCAAATAACAAACTACCAAAACAAGCTTTGCTTAAAGACTAAGCTTTGATACCATGTGATAATACAAAGTATTGAATTATAGAAATAAGTGGAGAGTAAACAATATTAGTACTGAATTACATAGATTAGTGGGAAGTAAACAATATTAGTACTTGTAAAAAACTTTGATTACAAATTGATGGGTTGTCTGCCCACGCATGTGCTCTAGGTAAGGATCTTTGATGGCAATCTGTATAGAATCTAGATGCAGGATGTGTTTCTTTTACAAGGGCTCTTAAACTTAATGATGAACAAAGGCTATCAATAAACTACTTTCTGAATAGGGTCACCATGGATGTAGGTCAGTCATGTCGGCCAATCCACAAGTTGGTCTAAAATGACCAACTTAACATATCTACAATGTTAGCCTTCTACCTCCAGGAAGTTCAGGTGTGAACATAGTTGATGATGGGCACTTTTTACCCTATGCTGGTAGGGGGTTTTTTCTCCTGAGAACACACCCTTAGTGTGTTAGCAGCCACATCAACCCTCTAAGGGCTACTAGTACGTTATATACTCCACACACTCATTATCTGATTATGTGCATTCCAGCTATTGCTACAGCTTCTTCCGACCTGCTGCTTCCTGTCTGACTTTGCACCTGTCAATTCCACAACCTGCTTCTGGTAATTTTGTAGCACATCCCTCTACAGAAATTTGAAGTACTTTGACTCCCTTGCACATGTAATCTATGTGCGAGATACACTTCAGTCTCTGTATATTTCTTTGCTATGCAACGTGTCCAAAAACACCAATGAATTTTTTGGCATATTATCCGTTGTTGGACAAGTTGGATGGAACCAACTATCCCATGTGGGTATATATGATGTGTCACATTCTGGTGGCAAAGAACCTGTGGGTATATGTATCTGGTGTGCTGACATCTGGCCTCTATCCGGCCTACTGGGACCGCATTTGTTGTCAGTACATCATCTTGATCCACTGTTGGAACCAATGAATCTGGTTCTAATGGCATTGTATAACCTGCACCACCTGTTCCTCCTACATTGAAACAATTTAGATGGGATGCTAAAGATGCTCATGCGTATGTACTTATTTCCCTCTTGCTGCATGGCAAGTTATTCCTCACATCCGATCATGTTCCTCTGCTATGAGTGCATGGGATGTCCTTGCCTCCCTATATCAGACTCACAATGAAGCCTGAGTTGCCTATCTTTAAAAAAAGCTTGACTTGGAGTCTAACAAAGGGTGAATCTATGGATGCATTTCTGACCCATGTCAAGGATCTACGGGAATAGCTAATCAATATTATTGAGGTTATTCCGAATAGTTCTCTTATCTCTATTGTCCTCAATGTCCTGCCTAAATCATATTAAGGATTTTATACCACACTCCGCCTCCTAATACAGGGCAATTTAGCATTATATACTTTTGATGAGTTGGTGGCTTTCTTGCTTCAGGAAGAGTAGTCTCGTTCCAATTGAAACAATATGCTTGCTTCTAATCAGGCATTTGCTACCTCCCATTGTGGTAAAGGCAAATCTGGGGCTCCACCCCGTGCTAAGCCTAAGGGCAAAGCACCAGCCCAGCTAGATAACCCTAAGCCCAAAGAGGAGCTATGCTGAAAAGAAGAAGAGATGCAATTACTGTCGGAATCTTGATCACATTTTAGAGGACTGTTGGAAGTGGAAGGAGAATGAGAAGAAGAAGAAGTAGCAAGGACTTACTACCACTACAAGTGACAATGCAGAGGAAGAAAATTTTACACATTCTAGCTATGCACTGACAGTGGAAACATGTAGTGATCTACCTGCCTCTTGTTTGTCCTTGTCAAATGCTGTCTAGTACTTTGATTCTGGTGCCACCAAGCACATTACTCCACCAGGTGGAACAGTTTTGTGTGCTAACAATGCATCCTGTGCTGTTAAAGGCATTGGCAATGTGCAATTGACTTTATGCTCTAGGGATCCTAATACTCTTGCTGACACCTTGTATGCACCCGGAATCTGCAAGAATCTCATTTCTGTCTCAACACTTACCAAAATTTGGATTGAAGATTCAGTTTTTCAATCATCATTGTTCCATTCATGATAGAACTAAGTTAGATGCGCTTCTCTTGTCTAGTACATTACGAAATGGCCTCTACAGGCTTAACATGTATGACAAGAGTATTGATCCTCATACAGATGCCTTAACTGTTTCCATGCCACAGATTCAGTGTGACACTGAGCTTTGGCATGCTTGGTTTGTCACTTGAATTTTCCATCTCTTCTATTATGTGGTTACAACATCAAGCTATGGTTTATGAGTTGCCTCTGATGATGCAGCTCCCCCACATGTGTGCGAGGGATGTATATTGGGAAAGTTGCATTGTCAATCCTTTCTAAAAGATGGCACTATCCGTGCTACTTGCCCATTGTAGCTAGTGCACAGTGATATTTGTGGTCCTATGGAGGCTCCCTCTTTCGGTGGACATCTGTATGTCATGACTTTCATTAATGACTACACACGCTTCTTGTCATGTGCATGCTAGGGGCAGGCAGATTGGCGAGCTAGAGTGTAATATGCTATGGGAAAACATGTGCTTTGTTAGAATACTAAATGTATGAATGATCTTGATCTCATACTCAATGGATGAGCTATGGTGGATGGAAATGAGCCATATCATAAAGCTAGTAATTAAGCACTAGTTAAGCATGATTAGGGAGACTTAATCACAGCATAATAACAACATGAATGGGGCAATAGAATTCGTGTTTCTTCATTAGGAATAGCCTCTTAAATAGGCATGATACAACCTTTACAAAGAGCCAAAAGGCATCTCCTAAAATCTCTCCATCTCCCCAAAGGTCATTGTCCTTTCACACACACAAGAGGTACTACATACATCATCAGTTATGTCATGACAGAATCTACCTCATTTACTTGATCCTCTAGCTTTTACATTGCCTTTAACCTTAGGCCATGAAGTACCCTTCAACCTTAGTTCATTTGACATGACTTTGGATCATTCCTTCTAACACCCTTCCTTGATCAAGGCATGTCATAGTGTAATACCCTTCCTTGACCAATACATTGCATAAAAGAAAATAGCATGGCTCATAGGGAGCATAGCTCTACATTGCATGAAAGAGATAGCATAGCTCATAGGGAGCATAGCTCTACATTGCATGAAAGAGATAGCATAGCTCATAGGGAGCATAGCTCTAAAAACTGAAAAACATAAACATGAAAACATGTCTCTCCAATACTCCATATCCATGAACATTGTGCCTCATGTGCACCATCATGAGTTGGGCATGGAGACCCAACACTCCCATCAATCCCCCCTTGTGGGCTACATGGCCAACGTAGGATAACTGTGAGTATACATCATATCACATGACCTACATCATCGGTGGTCAGAGGTGAACATACATCTTGAGTAAAGGAGTGCATCATCATGGCTTTAGAAAGCCCATTCATCATCAGGTACCTCTTCATCATTATAAGAGGTGGATATATGATTACATTGTTCGGTGGTAGTAGTGTTGGCTGCATTGGTTGAAGTGCTAGCAATGTTTGCTTCCACTTTGCTGTAGCATTTGTCTGCTAGATGTCCTGGCTTTCCACAAATGGTGCATTGACGCTTTGGTTTGTCTTTGTGGTAGCAGTTCTTTATGGTGTGTCCCATTCTTCCACAGTGTGAGCATTGAAGAGCTTTACCATTTTGTTTTTGAACAAGATATGCAGGAGTCATAAATTCTGTGGTGGCCCTTCCTTTAAGTTTCTTTTCTTCTTCTAGAAGGACACTTTCAATGCCTTCTAAAGTGGGATCATGCATATACTTCAAAGTGGGCATTATGGTGTCATATTCAGGAGGCATAGATTTGAGAAGTATAGCAATGGCATCACTTTCTTTGACTGTTTCATTTATGGCTTCTAGTTGAGCCATTATGCTCTTCATTTTGTTGATATGAGACGCAAGTGTCTCTTCCATTTTTAGCTCCAAGCTGTAAAAGTCAACCTTTAAACTGATTTTACTGTGTAGACCTTGTGCTCCAAAAGATTTGTCAAGTGTGTTCCAAGCTATTTGTGACGAGTTACCATTACCAATGTAATGAATGTAACTATCTTTCAATCCAAGAGCAATGAGAGCAAGAGCTTTCTCATCCTTGGTTTGCCATGAGATTTCCCCTTCTCTAGTGTTGGGCTTAGGTATAGATCCATTGACGATGCCCCAAACACCATCTTTCATCAACAAAAACTTCATTTTGACTTGCCATGTGTGGAAGTCATGGCCATTGAATTTTTTAATGAGGATTTGAGATGACATCTCCATGAGAAGGTCTTACCAAACAATGGCAGTGTCTAGTCTCATGAGAAATAAGAGAGTTCAAAAACTAGAAGGCACCATCACCATACAAGTGTATGTTGTTACTTAGAAATTCCCCAAACCCTAAAGCTCTAGCATGATGATAGTAGTAGGTTCTAGTTTTTACCCGCATCCTAGGCTTTCTGAATTTTCTTGTGCTTTTGAGGGATTTTCTCACATATGATTCATTTGAGGATTCTGCATCACTTTTCGTCATGATAATGTTGAAGAGGATTTTAAATTGTGATGTTTATTATTACATCATCACAATACCATATGATAGTGAAGTACAAAATCATATTGGATTAGCTCAAACCTTATCCATTCATATGAAGGCTGTCCCTAAAACAGAGTTGACTTTGAGTGTTTCATTGAAGGTCTTCCCAAATGATTCACCTAAAATGCTTTGAACACAATGAATAGCAGTGATTTGCTAAGCTATTGAGCTCAACACCGGATACCCCGCCTATTCTTATACCAAGACTATTGAATCATGGTTATTTAAGAATTTGCACTATGCGCATAATTTTTTGGAAGCAAGTTTTGGTTTCTAAGATTTTCTGGGTTTAGATAGATGCTTTGACTGGGACGCTGGTCAAGGTTGTTCTTCCTTGTGTACACAGATGTTGTCTAATCCCTGGACTGAGTTATGATCACTAGTCTCGTTTGGAGTTCTTCCTTTCGAGAATTTGTTTCACTTTATGGCACATGGTCATTGGCATTTATTGTTTCTGATAGATCGTACAAATCCACAAACTGGTGTTTTGTAGTAATCGTAGCACAGGCATGGGGTGTATCATGGTGGTATGGGATGCCATGATTTATCGCATGTTACAGGGCTATGCCAGATTGTCAAGACTTCATTCAGACTCTGGGCCTACAAACACAAGGCTATCTCAACATTTTTGAGGGATAGATACTTTACTTTTGATATAGACAGTTATGATAGATGCTAGCTTGCGTCATAATAACCAAGTCTGTTGGAATAGTTGTTCCTTTTATATCCAAGGTCCTCATAGGCTTTCTGAGGTCTATTTAGGAAGTTAGACTTCCGAGGTGACGAAGTACAAATTGAATATCTTTTCTAGAAGATTGGTTCTTCTCTTGTTTGGGAAGAGACTACTGTTGTGTTCCACTTGGTTCAGGCTTCAGTAGTAGTAGGTTCTGGGTTTTCCTAGTTTTGTGTTTTTTCTAGACCAGATTCATAGAGGACATCAAGATGAAAGCATGGTAATCAAATGGAAGATACTTTTGGTTTCGGGATAACTCTTTAGGACAATGGTTGCTTACCTCTGGTACTCGTAGCATTGTCAGCTTTGAGTTACCTAGATGATCCATTTGCTCCAGATTTGGCTTTTGTGACTAGGAATTGACCCTCATGTCATGTTACTTGAGCAAGTCGACCTCTTAGTCGGATTTTCCTTGAGACTATTGGTTTGGACTAATAGAGGGTGTTTCTCTAGTGTTGCAGGTGTGACAACTTCTCCTTGAGTTCTTTTTCTTGAGCTCAAGAGTGAGCTCTTTTGAGGAAGGGGAGTATGTCATGTGCACGCTAGGGGCACGTAGATTGGTGAGCTAGAGTGTAATATGTTGTGGGAGACATGTGCTTTTTGGGAGTTCCTTCCCTATTTATTGGGGGGAGGGGTACTAGTTGGACACACACCGAGATGGATGGAGCACAGGAGAGTGCATAGTGCGTGGAGTAGGAACACCATCGCGTAGGAGGCCGTCATCCTTGGGAGACAACCCCAAGTGGTAGAGGTCACCAGATGAGGATGATGGCAAGGCACTCAGGAGAGCATGACACTCTAGCTTGTGGCTTGATGGGACGGCCAAGATTGTGAGCCTCGCTCACCGCTATCATGGTTGGGTGGCGATTATGCTTGCATCCCCTTCATGGTTTATGGTTTGTTTTGAAGGTTTGCCTTACCGGGAGATCCTGGAGGTTTGACACTTCTGCTGGGTGTATGGTCTGAAAGTCAAGTCAAATTCCTCCTCATCTTTCTCTCAGTTTCTTTCTCTTACTGAAAATTCTTGCAATCATAAGCTATTGACATTACGTACTGACAAAGGGGGAGAATATCTATCAAATGAATTTACTGCTTTCATGCTATCCCATGGCATTTTTCCTCAGTGTACTATTCCTTATACACTATAGTAGAATGGTGTAATTGAATGTCAAAATCGGACACATGGAAATGGCCAGGTGTATGCTCAAAAGCAAGGATCTACCTTTTAGATTTTGGCTTGAAGCAGTCATGTGCGTTAATTAATGTACTGAACCACTGTGCAATTAAAGCCCCAAAATCTATCACTGCTTATGAAGCTTGGAATGGCAGAATTCCATTGAAAATTCATATGTGTGTATTCGGTTGTCTGGCTTATGTGCATGTACTAGCACAACACAGAAATAAGCTTGAGCAAAGGCTTTGAAATATATCTTTGTGGGGTATAGTAGTGAGAGCAAAGGATATTGGTTGTATGTTCTGTCCAATCAGAAGCTGATTGTATCTAGAGATGTCTTTGATGAATATGCATCTCAACCCATGCTTTCCTATCGGGCGGCTACTGTCATCCATTAATGCTCCGGATGTATTTGATACATTGCTGCCTTTGTTTGGTACTAATGCTGACTCCTTTGAGCTTGTCTTGGCTCTGACTCAGCCGCGATGCACAGCCTATCAGCAAATTCAGCAGTTCATCAATATCCCTATTGCTCCTCATCAACAACCCTTTAATTTGGATGCCTTGGGTGATGCATTAATTGATGAGGATGCAACTATTCGTGATTCTCAGTGGATTCCACACTAGCTTCGAGCTACTTTGCTTGATAGCAAGCTGCCTGAACCTTTGCTATAGGCAAGACACGGGCTGTCTCTAGAGACTGCCTCTAGACATTCATCAATATCCCTATTGCTCCTCATCAACAACCCTTTAATTTGGATGCCTTGGGTGATGCATTAATTGATGAGGATGCAACTATTCGTGATTCTCAGTGGATTCCACACTAGCTTCGAGCTACTTTGCTTGATAGCAAGCTGCCTGAACCTTTGCTAGGCAAGACACGGGCTGTCTCTAGAGACTGCCTCTAGACATGCATCTCATTTTATAGACAGCCCTTATCGCTACAACACTTAATGAGGAACCAATTTCTCACTTTGATGCCTTGGAGGATGATAATTGGGTTTCAGCCATGCGTTTAGAGCTCATGTATCTCATGGCTCAGCAAGAAGCAGCCGATAGTAGCCACATCTAGTTGTGAAACTAAATACAAGGCAACATTCATAGCTACTGTGGAGTGTGTCTAGCTCCACCCACTTTTGGCTGATCTTGGTATCGGACAACAATTTGCTACCACCCTTTACACTGACAGTCAGAGCGCATTAGCAGTTGTGTAGAATCCAATATTCCATGCATGGATGAAGCACATTGAGGTGCATTATCACTATGTTAGGGAACCGCTCCATGCTGGAGAGATAGCCTTGACCTACGTGCCGACACAAGCCAATGTGGCAAATGGATTTACCAAGCCCCTTACTAGGGAGAAGTTTGAAGCTTTTCAACAAGCTCTGAACTTATTACCTCTATTAGGGTAGTCTACTACACTTTTGTATCCGTTCACGCCATTCACTTCAGGGGGGTTTGTTAGCCTTCTCCCAGGAAATTCTGGTGTAAATAGAGCTAACCTAAAACCGAGTAGATTTACGCTTACAGCAACAATTGGTTTTTAGTGGATTTTGCCGTGCCTAGTTGATGAAAAAGCTTGAGATTCAAGCTGTGAGCTCCTTATACTATGCTTGAATTGATTGGTATCAAAGAGCACAACACAACACAATCACACACGTATGCCATCGCTTGCATAATGAGGAATTGATCCAGGGATCTTGGGACTCTTAAGCAACACCTTTATCCACTAGAGTAACTCTAACTCGTGGTCGGCAAGGAAAAACCGATTTGTTATTGTGCTTTGGGTTGTTATAAAGGTTCATCGGAATAAATTGTGTAGTACGTCTAAAAGCTTTCTGATTGGAATTTCTGATTTTGGAGAAATACTAGAGGGCTTCAAAAGTTCCTGGTTTTCCATGAATGCGGGAGAGAGACCCATTTCTCAGTGCAAGCCATCATGAATAACTTCCAAGACTTTAGAATTAACTTTTGACTCTGAAATACAATGATTTCATTGTATTTTAGATGCCTTTCAAATGACATGCCATTTTTTTAAAAGTGCTTTTCATTTTTTTCATATATATATATATATAAATATATATATAAAATACATAATGCACTCTGCACACATTAATAACCACCTTAGGGACGTGTGTGGGCATTGGTTGATAATCATTGGCTAGCCGCTGGTTGGCAGCAATTAATTTCTTGTTAAAAAAAATAAAATTCCAAATGCACTGAAAGCGTGCCAAAAGGGGAAACACCCTCTGTAATCATCCAGGCGTTGGCAGACTGCGCTTCGTCTCTCTGGAGTCTCCCTGGGACTTGGGCGCAGTGTCAAGTTCCAACTTGGAAGTTGGAACCCGGGAGCAGCTAGTTTTTCTACTCATCACCATGAATGAATGGCTACGATTTGATGTACCCTTGCTATTTTTTCAAGAGAGGCACGTGACTTTAGCAAAGATCTTCCTGAATCCTGCTGTTTGCGAATCGCTACGTTCATTTCTTTTTTAATGCCAGTAGCACTTCCATGTAATGGTCATTGGTTCTAAGTTCTAACTTCTTATTATCTCTCACAGAGGCTAAAGATGTGATTCCAAGATTCTTGAAGCAGTTAATTCCATCGATTTTGATCTGGAATCCGAGTATGACAGTGAATAAGAAGATTTGTCTTGGGTGGCAAACATTTGTTCGATCCTCTGCGTACAGATTATCGATGCATAAGCCAAGAGAATCACTATGTCTTATTTAATCAAGTATTCTACCGGTTGCTTTGAGCCGTGAATCGGAAGGATACGATGAACAAAACTGCCATTAAAGATGTGTCAAGGTTTCCACAGCTGAATCAATTAGCTTCCTATTGTGTTTACAGTTTTGGGGTTTTTGGGTGCGATCTTTGCTGAATCAATTAGGGTTTTTCGTGTTTTGGGGGGAGGAATCAGGTTTTTTCTGTGTTTTGGGCCCCCATCCCTATTGGGCATTTTCGTATATTGAGCGCTCATTTCAGCTGAGCAATCAGGGTATTTTTTGGTGTTGTGGGTGCCCATTCTCTCCACTCAAGCAGGCCTTTTGCATCTTTCAATTTGGGCGCCCATTCTGGGTCCACCGAAATCATGAGTTTGGTGGGTTCTACCCTAACCTTGCCACAAAACAGACAACGAGGGGGCTCTTCTCGGGTCTGTTGTTGTGGGATATTGCTGCTGGTGGTGTAGTGCACCAGGGCTATGATGAGAGGGTAAGGAAGAGCTCTGCCTTTTCCCTTGCTAGGGTTTTGTGTAACCTTTCTTGCATCGCCGTAAGAAGATGAGCATGTTGATGTAAGGCATGCAGTCCTTTGGAATCTCTCTGCACAGTTCTTCGAAGCTGTTAAGAGGGGCTTGGCAAGGGATTTGCCTTGGAAAATGATCATCAAGGCTACTACCTGCATAGTAAGCTAAAGAAATTGGGCAGAGCTATTATGTTTCATGACCAATCCTGATAGGGTTGCAGCTGCGCTTCATGAACTAACCTCTCTCAATCTTCATTGGCTCCTGTAGGCTGTGTCAAATTGGGGGTTGATGGTTCTTTGTGCTTCAGTACTTCCAGCTCATGTTGGAGTTCTCTGATCCAACTACCCTTCTTCACTATCTGAGAGGTGTGTAGTATGTTTGAGTTTGAGTTTGCTCACAATCAAAGCTTGGGTTACATGGCTCACAATCAGAGCTTGGGTTACACAAGCCAATGATGTTCACCTCCTCTAGGATTTTATCTCTAGCCCCTCTTCAGTGGCACCCTTGGTAGTCATAGATGATAAAGCTATCCATCTCATCTTGCATATCCATCATGTTCGTGCAACGTGTAGACTTGGTTTTCTAATAGCTATAGTACCACTTGAAGTTTGCTTGAAGGGGATGTGCTTGCATGTATTTGAGATGGCAAAAATAAGGGCCCAATCTCCCTTTAAATAGGAGACGAGAGGGTTTTCTGGCTTGTTGATTTGTTGGTGAAACCAGGTTCACGTGGTCATTTGTTAGCCATTCCCTCAAAACACCATAAATGGTTTCATACATGGATAGCCCCCTTGGCTGTCCACAGCACTCCAAATAGCCTACACACCTTTTTGTTTCTCCTAGGAACCTCTTTGGTTGTCCACAACCCTCCAAATGACCTAAACATCCTCTTGTTTCTCCTCATCTTGGGCATATACCACAACATGACAAATGTTATAATATTAGAGGTGGTTTTGTATTGTATATTGTGTACAATTAAATGAAATTGCTCTCTATCTCTCTTTCTCTCAAACTTACTTTTATGATTCTTGATTAGTGAGTTATGATCATAGCTAGCTACTATAATACCTTCTGATCTTGGTGGAGGATGTGGACTTAGTTGTAATTTCTTTTGAGGTTGGTGTCTTATTTTGATTGCTTCAACATTTTGCTAAGCTATCTTTAGCTATTGGGTGTCTCCCTTTTGTGTCTTGTTTTTGTTGTTAGTCTATTGTTCCCCTGTTATAGTAGCATAACTGCCTTGTATAAATGCTTTTCTTAACCTTTAAGATATGCTCTCTTCTTTTTATTCCCATGTGGCTTTTTTTCTTATTTTATTATTATATTTTTAGTCATGGCTGACCGTCCCAATCTAGTGCCTCATAGAGGACGTTGCAAAAAGAAAAAGTCACAGCCTTCAATATATTCTTTTTTGTCAAGACGAACCAATGCCAATGTAGGACATAAGAGTAGTGGTGGGAGCTCAAAAACTTGTAATGAGATTGCTCAAGAGTCTTCTTCCAGTAAACCCAAAAGGAAGTGGAGGACTCAATGGACTCTACTACATCCTTGGGCGTATTTATGCAAGTCTACATATAATGAGGACCGCATCAAATGTACTTGGTGTGAAGAAGATGGAAGAGTGAATACTTTCACAATGGGTGGATCCCAAAGCATTTAGCTTTCAGCCTTGAATGAGCATGCAAGACATGCAGATCATAGGAGAGCTGCAAGTATTCATCATGCAAAGCTAAAGGCTATTTGTGGCAAAGGACCAATAGTTGGGGGTCTTAACACAATGGTGCATTTTGAACAGTTAAGAATAATCACTTGTATGAAGTTGGTACACTTTTGTGCATGCAATGATATTGCATTGGAGAAATATCCCACTCAATGTAAGTTACAAAGGGAGCTTGGCACTCCTAATATGCCAACATTTGATGAGTATGGTGCATATACCAATCCCATATCTGGAAGAGAGTTCTTGATGGCTTTAAGAGATTGTACTAGACAACACTTGTATGCTGAAATTTGTGGAAGTCCATTTTTTTCAATCCTCATTGATGAAAGTACAGATAGAACTATGGAGAAACATTTGATTATCTTTTGGAGCCGAGCTGCTCTATGTACATATTGCAATCTTTCTATAAATAAAGAAATGTTTTCTAGAGAAAAATTCCATGTTGTATAAGTGATTGTTTATGGACAAACCGGGAAAAAAAATGTTACCAGACATATGTCATAGATCTCCAATAAGATCATTTATCTTGTTTAAGAAATTGTTTTTCGAACCTCTTAAGTCTTAGGATCTCGTGGATGATATCAAAAAAAAATTTATATCATTTTTGGGAGAATCATGAGACGAGGAAACCGTGGCCGTCAGCCAGACCCTCTCTCTGAAGATGAAGAGCTTGACCTCGACGTTCTCAAGGCTTTTCACAGAACTCAGCTAGGACCCTTCAAAGGTGAAGGGAAGAACCTAGGCGAGGCTGTGGAGAAATGGGTTGAAGCTATGGAAGAGTATTTTGATGTCACAGGCTACAATGAAAGGAGCAAAATGGCTCTTGCCAGACTGAAAATAGTGGAAACTAGGGTGGCATGGAGGAACCATTGTGAGACCAACTATCTAGACAAGAACACTCAGTCCTGGAATGACCTTAAAACCTATTTGTTGAGGAAGAGATTTTGTCCCCCCGGGTTTTTAGAAACCAAAATGAATGAATTTTTAGAACTAAAATAGGGGAGCAAAACCATCAAAGAATATCACCAAGCATTCGCTCTTCTACTCAAGTATTCACCACCTCTAGATGAAGAGTAGCTCATGTAGCAGCCAGGTTCATTCGGTGAATGAACGAACCCTTAGACACACTGGTCAAGAATGCCAAGCTAGTATCCATGGTAGAAGCTGTCAGAATGGCGAAGGGCTTTGCCAAAGCTTTCATCGTAAAAGTCCCGCCAAAGCCAACTCCTTCGTCCTTCAAGAGATTTCAGACACCGTGAAGTTCTTCCAACTTTCCACCTCCAAAGAGACACCAAGGTCCCAACCAAAATCTAGAGACGGGAAGCTTCAGGAGAATGAAGGAAGACCTTTTCCTCAAAGTACTTTCTCAGGAAATCCGGCTTTCTCCAGAATGCAAAGGGAAGAGCTTCAAAGCGAGAACAGATGCTTCCGCCGATGTCAGGGGTTTGGGCACCAGCTCAAGGATTGCCCATCTCCTTTTGTGGGCCAAGGAAGCCAGGGTCCCAAAATTCAAAGACAGACTCCTTCATATCAGTCCAATCAGGGTCCCCCACGCAAGAATCAGAGTAACCTCAGAAGAGTGCCAGCTCAGCCTCCTGTAGCCTCTATGCAAAGTAGTCTCCGAACTCCCTCCCAGAATTGGAATAACCAAAGAGAGGAGTAGTCACTATAGCTGAGGAAGTGGAGGAAGAGAAAGGACATATCTATGTAGCAATAGAGCATCAGGGGAATAACCATCAATTCTCAATCCTCCAGACTCCAACAGAGCAGAGTACCAGGGGGTAAGAAATTCAAGCTTTTGATTGATTCAGGCAACACTCATTTTTTTATTTCCCCAGGATGTCTGCGTAAATTAGTCCTAAAACAAAAATCAGGGAAACCTATGCAAGTAGAATTAGCCAGTGGAAAGATTCTTTTCACACACCTTGAGACAGACCTTATTCAGTTTAGCCTAGACGGGAATGTAACAGAGTGCCAGTTCACAGAGTCCTACCCTTGGGAATCTATGATGGAATCCTTGAAATGGATTGGCTCCAAAAGAATCAGGCTAACATTCATTGTCACAAAGGAACCATCTCTTTCCTTGACCTTCATGGGAATAAAGTTCAAGGAATTGGAATTTATGGATTCCTAGTGCTACAATTAGTCAAGGCTTCCAAATAATTAAAAGGGATTTGAAAAAGGCAAGCTGTGTATGTTGTTAAAATGAATCCAATAGACATAAAATGCAAGGCTAAAGAACCAAAGTGGTTAAGTGAGTATGTAGATGTGTTTCCTGAAGAGCCGACTGAGATGCCTTCGTCTCGTGAAGTAGATCATGAGATCGAATTAACCTCCGGAGCTCAGCGAGTGGCTCAGCGTGCATACAAAATGCCAGTCCCTGAAGCTGTAGAACTTAAGGAGCAATTAAGAAAACTATTAGAACAGGGATTCGTCAGCTATGGTCTCACCTTGGGGTGCACCCGTTCTCTTTCAAAAGAAGAAAGATGGAACGTTAAGACTTTGTATTGACTATAGAGGATTGAACCAATTAACAATTAAAAATAAGTATCCTATTCCTAAGAATGATGAACTTCTGGTTCGATTAAGTGAGACCCAAATGTTCACAAAGATAGATCTCAAATCCGGGTACTACCAGATCAGAATCAAGGAGCAAGACATCCCAAAGACAACATTCAATACTCGCTATGGGCATTATGAGTTCACAGTCATGCCGTTTGGATTGACTAATGCCCCAGCGACATTCAATCGTCTTATGCAGGATATTCTCAAAGAATACTTGGATGATTTTGTTCTTGTCTTCTTTGATGATATCTTGGTATACTCAAAGAATGCTGTAGACCATGAAGATCATGTGCGCAAGGTCCTAGAAATCCTAAGGAAACACCAACTCTTTGCAAAAAAGAGCAAGTGTTCTTTCTCTGTTGACCAGGTGGAATACTTGGGATTCATAGTATCAAAGGATGGGATTTCTCCTAACCCCGCAAAGATTCAAGTAGCCGTAGAATGGCCAGAACCCAAGATAGTAAAGGAAGTCAGAGGATTCTTAGGATTAACCGGATGGTATAGGATCTTTATACCTAGGTATGCACAAATAGCATCCCCTTTAACTAACCTTCTCAAGAAGAGTACACTTTTTGAGTGGACTGTAATGTGTGAGAGTGGTTTTGATAAACTTAAGACAGCCTTAGTAACCAAACCTGTCCTTAAGCTACCAGATTTTACCAAACCTTTTGAAATAAGTACTGATGCCAGTGGGTTTGCCTTAGGCGGTGCTTTGATGTAAGAAGGTCATGCAGTGGCCTATGAATCCAGAAAACTCAAAACACATGAGAGAAATTATGCCAACATTGACTTAGAGTTACTCTCAGTAGTGTATGCTCTGAAGTTGTGGAGACATTATCTTTTAGGACAAAGGTTCACTTTGATGAATGACAGATCATCAAAGTCTGAAGTGGATCCCAAAGGGATCTCAACATGCGTCAAAGGAGATGGATGCAAACTCGACACGAATTTGATTTCAAAATTAAGTATCCACTGGGGAAAGAAAATGTGGTTGTAGACGCGCTCAGCAGAAAAGCCTCCTTGCTTGCAATTACAGTGGTGTCAAATCCATTGATCAGTGAAGCAAAGGAGAAGATCATGCAGGATAAATTGTTTGCCCTATTGCTACCCTTCTGATGCAGGAAAGCAAGACTCCTCAGGAAATGAGTCGAGTTCTTGGGTACAAATTGGATGAAGGATGCATGTATTATAATAATCGGCTATGTATCCCCAATGATGAGGGAATAAAGGGAAGAATTCTGAGAGAAGCCGATGATAACCTAATAGCTCGACATCTAGGGTTTATAAAAACCTATATGTCTGTGAAGAAAAGCTTCTTCTAGCCAGGACTCAAAAAGGATGTACTTGATCATGTGCGGAAATGCTTAATGTGTCAAAGAGTCAAGGCAGAGAGAAGCCGATGATAGCCTAATAGCTCGACATCTAGGATTTATAAAAACCTATATGTCTGTGAAGAAAAGCTTCTTCTAGCCAGGACTCAAAAAGGATGTACTTGATCATGTGCGGAAATGCTTAATGTGTCAAAGAGTCAAGGCAGAGAGAGTCAAGATGCCAGGGAAATTGCAGCCTCTAGACATTCCATAGATGAAGTGGGAATGTATCAGTATGGACTTTGTCACTGGATTACCTTCAGTGCAATCAGGTTACAACTCCATTTTTGTGGTAGTTGACAGGCTAACCAAAGTTGCCCATCTGATTTCAGTCAAAGAAACATACACTGCAGTGGATGTTGCTAGAGTTTTCCTTAAAGAAATCTTCAGATTACATGGCTTACCTAGGAGGATAGTAAGTGACAGAGATCCCAAATTCACATTGAAATTCTAGACTGCATTCTTTGAAGCAGTAGGAACTTTCTTGGATCTCAGCACAACCTATCACCTCGAAACACAGATGGCCAGACTGAAAGGGTAAATCAGGTAATAGAAGATATCCTTCAGTCATGCTGCGAGCAGGGAACCCAAAAAGTGGTTAAGCCATTTGTATCTGGTCAAATTTGCTTACAATGCTTCTTATCATCGAAGCATTGGGATGAGTCCTTTCAAAGCTTTGTATGGACAATATTGCCTTACATTGTTGACTAGAGTTGAAATGTCCAGACAAATGCTTGATGACATGGACCAGCAGATGCAATCAATCCGTAAAGATATAAAGGCAGCCCAAGACAGGCAAAAGGCACCCCAAGACAGGCAAAAGCAGTATGCTGATAAAAAGAGATCAGAGAGAGAGTTTGAAGAATCAGATATGGTCTTCATTCGAGTATGACCAAAAAGAAGTTTCTTATCCTTAGGGAAGTACAAGAAGCTCTCTCCCAAATACTATGGGCCATATGCTGTTATAAAGAAAGTGGGCGATCTAGCCTATAAATGTCTTCTGCCTTCCCATCTCAAGGTACATGATGTATTTAATGTTAGTTTTCTTAAGAAATATGTACCTAGCCCGAGTCACGTGCTTGATGATGAATAATTGATCTCTCCGACTCAAGGCCAGATGGTAATCCAACCTGAAGAAATCCTTGACGTTCGGGAGAAGATTCTCAGGAGCAGAGTCCTTAGAGAATTCTTAGTAAAGTGGAAGTTCTTTCCCCTAGAAGACGCCACCTGGGAGAAAGAAGAAGAGTTGGCGAGAGATTACCCCCACTTTGTGAGATGAGGACATCTCGTGTTTTTCAAGTGGGAGAGTATGTAAGATTCCTCCTTAGCCTGAATAATAAATAAGCCTTCACCTCAATACCCTGAATCATTTCTTGTTTCTGAATATTTTTCCTTGTTTTTGCCTAGTGAGATGAAAATTTCTAGAGAGTGATTAAGATATTTTTAGATATATAAATTCTATAAATATCAAAAATATATTTTCCTAAAATAGAAAATCAAAATAAAATTTTTAAGGTACAATTGGAATTAATTAAAAATGATTTAAAAGACCTTTGCCTAAGGGTCAAGATTTTCTGAAATTTTTGAATTATGGTCCGATTAAGGTTCCTATGGACCAATAAGATTAATCCAAGTGTTGGGATGAGATAAATCCAATGAATAAAAGAAAATACCCAAAAATGAGTAAATGCCTACATAAGATGAAGAGTATAAGATGAAGAGTTGAATGAGTACAGGATTTATTAGTTAAAAATTATGAAATATTACTAAAAAAATGAGATATTTTGGAGTAATCATTCATTTTTGACACCTTGGTAAGGAAAAGGGGAGCCTTCAAGGAGGCGCCTATTTCCCATGTGTGGAGGAGTTTTAAACTAAAAAATAGTAAGATATTTTTATCTCTCCTCTCTCCTGGAGGATCAAACCAAATAAAAAAGGGAGCCAAACTGGTCCAAATCTTGTCCAAATTCAGTCAAACTAAAGCTGGAAAATTCTAAAACTTAGTTGGACTCAGCTAGTGGCCTCCCTCACCTATAAATAGACCCTCATTCTTTTGTATTCTCATCTGTGTATACTAAACTATGCCGGTATTACTCTAAAATAAGCATATTTTCTATTATCCTCTAATAATCCTCTACAAATTGAAGAGATTGGAGCTTCTCTCTCTCTCTCTCCAAACTTCCTTGGAGTCTTCATCAACATACTAAACCAATTGATTGGTTGGGGGCCTCTCCATAGACTAAAGAATCAAGCAAATTAAGAGGTAAAGTGTGGTTTATGGTCTTTTTTCTTAATCTCAAAATGTTTCTCACTTCTCAACCCCTCTCATGATTGAGAAGCATTCAATTGAATGGCTCTTTAATGCAATTGGAACTCTCTAATCTCAAAATGTTTCTCACTTCTCAACCCCTCTCATGATTGAGAAGCATTCAATTGAATGGCTCTTTAATGCAATTGGAACTCTCTAATGAATTTTAGTGATAAATCTTATAAAGTTTCCATTTATGCTTAAATTAAAATGTTTTTTAAGCATATCTCTCTCTCCCCCAAAGAAAGGTCATTCCTATGACCTATTCTATATTCAAATGATGCTTCTCATGAAGCAATTCTCAAATCTAAAAGTAATTTCTATGCTTGTCAAATTAGAGGCCAAAGAAGTGGCTTTTTATGCTACTTAATTTATGAAAAACTTAGGAATCAAGTCCATAATTGGATATTGATCCTAATGATAGTTATTCTATCATATTGTGTTATTAAAACTTTATGCTTTCAAAATTATTGAAAATTATCAGTAATAGGAGCAGAGCTATGGTAAAACTTTTGAAAAATTAACACATAAATCATTTTCATTCATAATATGAAAAGAGGACTTCCTACCATATTCTAGGATTAATCATCCTATGTTAATTGAATAATTCTCATCATAACCATGGAAAATTTAATTTTAATGTTTATGCATAAATAGTTAATTTAGAAAAAAGAGAAATTTCTAGTAATTCATTTTTTTTATGATAAAAGAGAAATTCCCATGACAATAGAAATCCATGTATTCCAATGAGGAAAGAGAAAAAATTGGAATACCAAAATAATGGATATTTTATTTAAAAATTAAAGAAGAAATTTAGTAAGAGGAATTGCCACCATAATTGGAATTCAATCATTCAAATGAGAAAAGTGAAAATTCTAGTGTAAAGGAATTAATGGAGATTTTTATTTAATTTTTAAGAGAAAATTTAGTTTTTTTTTTGCATAGATAAATTTAAATGATGAAAGAGGAATTCCCACCATAATTGGAATTCAATCATTTGAATGAAAAGTGAAATTTCTAGTGTAAAAGAATTAATGGAGATTTTTATTTAAATTTTAAGAGAAAATTTAGTTAAATTGATTTTTATGCATAGATAAATTTAAATGATGAAAGAGGAATTCCCACCATATTTCGAATTCAACCATTTGAATGAGAAAGTGGAATTTCTAGCATAATAGAATTAATGGATATTTTTATGTAATTTTTAAGAAGAATTTTAGATAGATTTAATTTATGG
The DNA here is from genome assembly GCF_041138505.1 of Cibotium barometz. Taxonomy (NCBI): domain Eukaryota; kingdom Viridiplantae; phylum Streptophyta; class Polypodiopsida; order Cyatheales; family Cibotiaceae; genus Cibotium; species Cibotium barometz. Next base: position 28,465,428 of record NC_141053.1, on the reverse strand, counting down.
TAAAAGAGAAATTCCCATGATAAGTGGATTGCACTCATTAAATGAGAAAAAGAGGGATTTCAAGTTTATTCAAAAAATAGATATTGGTATTTAGTCAAAAGAGAAATTTTTATGACAATTAAGAAAAGAAGGATTTGAATTAAATCTTAGTGTCAAAAGATGAATTTCCACCATAATTCTACCTAATAAATTAAGGTTGAGAAATTATGTGGGAGAAAGAATATCTTTGGATATTTTAATTGGTAAAATCACTAAATTGATATTTACCCAAAACTAGATGTTTATGTGAAGGGAATCCTTGTTAGAACTAAACCCAATGAATTTGGTTAGACTACGGGAGGGATGGAGAGTAAACCTACTTGTCCATCTCTCGATCTGAATCAAGCAAAAACTTCATGACCAATTCCACTTCCTAAACACAAAGAATAGACTACCGGAACTAAACTAGTTTTTTCTTTGACCGAACTCACCAAGAATCTAGTTGGACAAACAGACAAAATGATGGGTAGATTACCCCGATGTCAAGGATCCTCATTATGAAACTGGGAATTATGGAAAAGGGGGTTTTTGGAACCAATCTCAAACTGGAATTTTTGGAAGCTCTCTTTTTCATTCAAAGGATTATTTTATGCTAGAATGCTGGAGGAAGCATTTGGCATGTGTTTTACTAAGAGGAGGTTATTGGAAGAGCTGGCGCGGCTAGGGAGTCGTCAAGGGATGTCGCTCGTGGTAAAGCCTGTCGAGGTCTTGAGACTAGCCTCGGTACAGTTAAAATGGTGCGCTTCCGGTACGATGGGTGAGGACCGACGAAGCGGTCCCTGAGTGAAGTGCTAGGACACCTAAGGAGGATCCTAGAGGGTTCTGATCAGGCGATGCACGGGCTCGCGGTTGCTGTACGTCGAGGAAGATTTTGGATGGACTAAAAAGAAAGATTTTTGGGAACCAAATTTTGATACTGGATCTCGTTGGTTGGCGAGCTGGTCTTCAACGGAGAGTCCAGAGGACACATTTTGTAATACAGTGGACTCAGAATTTTGGAAAATGATGATCAGAAATATTATGATTTCTATGGATTGTTTTAAAGCCAGTCGAATCTGTTATAAATGGCAATTTCATATCAATGGGTGTGTATGTGGTATGCCTACCTTAATTTTTGCATGAATCGTTGTGGCTAGGGGACCTGGGAACTCTTTTCCTCGGTACCCGAGCAAAAACACAACCAAATCTTTATAAAAGAATCCCACCAATATAGTGGTCAGGTCAGGTGTGGTTGGCTAACCCATGGCCCGGATGGGGTTGGATTGGATCGGAGGATTCTTGTGAAACAACTAAATCTTTATAAAAGAATCCCACCAATATAGTGGTCAGGTGGTTGGCTAACCCATGGGCCGGATGGGGTTAGGTTGGATCGGAGGATTCCTGTGAAACAACTAGTTACGTTAATTAAAATAAATCCTCAGAAGACCTTGTTCTATGGGAGGGTATGAGCGACTGTGCCTCGTAAATGAGAAAAAAAGCGATGATTCCATGGACCAAGTGCAAATCTCTTCTTGATCTGACCATGTGACTTCAGGCGGGTCAGATCAGTTTAAGAATTTGACTTGTTAGAATAATTCCCCTGTTAGGAGATTTTTCCCAAGGCGGAATCACCGGTGCCTTTCGGGGGCGAGGGGAGTCTTTCGGGCCCGATTTCGGAGCCTGGTCTAGCCTCTCGTCCTCGACATCCGTGTGAGCGAGGCCCCGAGGTATGGATCCCCGCCCCGCGCGGGAGGCTGACGTCGCTTCCGCCGGGCCGCCGAAGCCCCGGAGCGGGGGATCTCACAACCCACACAAGGCTTGAAGATGAACTATCTGGGTCCATATGCCCAGGCTTTCCATGGTGCCATCATCAGCAAGGAGATCCACACGGCACATGGAAAGGTGGCGTTGCAATATCATAGCCCGGAGTGCCTCCAAATTCTGGAAGAGGTAGAAGTTAAAGATAAGCTGGAAAAGGCGGGTCTCGACAAAATGGCACACAGGTTCTCCCCCGGAACATCGATACAAAACTTTGTGCAGAATACATAAAGACGTATGGCAAAGCCGCCAAGAGGGGTACGGTAACAAAAGCAGATGGCACCAAGAAACAAGTAATAATCACAGAAGATTTAATACATGAAGCTCTGCAGCTCCCACCCCCACCAGTCAAGATACATGCACATGCCTTTGACAAGATGCCCCTAGATGCCTTGTTGAAGAAGATCTCCTACAACTCTAATGGAGGTGAATACAAGAACATCAGGGATGAAGCCACATAAAAGGCATGCAGAGTGATATCATTAATCATGCAGGTGAAGTCAGTGGACATGTATAATAGGGTGCTACTAAATGCAGGTGAAGTCAGTGGACATGTATAATAGGGTGCTACTAAATCGAATCTCAAAGGTACATGAAGAAAAGGAGGAGGATTGGGCATATTATATACACAGGGAGATGGAAAACCACCTTAAGGCCCATCAATCAAAAATATGCAACCCGTATTGATGTGTTGTTATGTTCTCTTTCTTGTTGCAAGTGGGTCACTTTGCTTTCTGCTTCCTTCACGCTTAAGGATATTGTTTGGATCTAGCCTTGTAGCTCTTCTTCTTTGGCTAGGGCAGTGTGCTGGAGCTCCTATACCTGCTGGGCATGGATGGATGCTAGCTCTTGGTTATGGGTGACTTCTTTCTAAAGTTGCTCTTTAGCCTTATCCAGCTACCCTTTCAGATCCTTATTCTCTTTGATTCTTTGCACAATAGCTTGGCTGAGAACCAAATTATTATTTTCGAGCGCTTGGAACCTGGCCTCTTGCTCCTCGGTTTCCTTCAAACTCTTCATGATCACATCCTTATGTGTGGCCTCCGCCACTGTTAGGTGTTCTTGCAAGGTCTGTACTTGGTTGTTTGACTCCTAAACTTGCTTCCAGAGTGTGGCATTATGATCATGAAGCATATGTGTCGTGAGGAGATGGCACCGCCATACGCGTTGCTCTTGCTCCCACAATGATACACTTGTGGTTGCTGCCCCTTCTAGTCTTGCATGTGGCAGATTTAGTAGCTCATCCAGTCCTGCCACCATTTCCTGAAAGAATTTTTCATAGTCTAGATTATGTAGGAATGATGGCTTTGGTATCATCTCTTCGTCCTCCAGACACCTCCTTTTGTTTAGACTAGGTGTATCTTTAGCCCTTGGCCTTTTACCTGTATCCAATGGCGCTACTGAGACTTGCACCAGGAGTGATATTTCTTCTTCAAGCTCTTGGGGTTCTTCCCCTGGCACTGCTTCTACTTCAGTCTCTGGCTGCATTCCCACAGGTGTGTTTGACATAGTAGAATTCTTGAGTGAAGATAGGTTTTTGAAGATTAGTTGAGTTGGGCTTTGAGGAGGAGTCATTTGTTGTGCTTCTTCTTGTGTGGCCTCGCTGACAGTGACTTTTTCTGCTCTAGTACTTCCTGGTGGTACGACTTGATCTCTTGTGCAAGCTCAGCCTCAATTCTTTGTGTTTCCTCAACCACATCTGGTATGACACCCCTCATCTTCCTTTCCATCTTCTTTTTTATTCCTCTCTCGATCTCCTTCATTATTGCCTTAGTTTCCATGAGGACAGCTTGTCCTTCTTACATTTTTGCATAGCAGTCAGCATTGGTTGCTCTGTGAGGAGGAGTGCCAAAATTGCATTCACTCTTTTGGTTTTGGTTCTAGAAGAAGGGACCTCCGAGCCACATGGTTCAATACGTGTGTGGAGAAGGTTAGAGCACTTAATGCTACCATTATCACCAATCGTGCTGAGATAGAGAGAGAGAATGATGATTGCACACCACAAGAGGAAATGGCGCAGGTCACCCACCACAGCAGCTATGAGAGTTAAAGATTGGCTCCCAAAAGACTTTAAAGAATCACTGAGGCCGAGGAAGGGAGGCTACCACCAGACAAGCTCAAGAAGAAGCAACAAGGCACTTCGAGGAGCTGGATGCTGCTAGGATGGTTAGAGAAACAGCCATATTAAACCTCCTCAGCACCAATAACTCCTGTATACAAGAATCACTGCTGAGGCCCCCCCAGGGAAGGGAGGCTACCTCCAGACAAGCTCAAGAAGAAGGAATAAGGCACTTCGAGGAGCTAGATGCTGCTAGGATGGTTAGAGAAACAGCCATATCAAACCTCCTCAATAGCACCAATAACTCATGTATACAAGAATTGGAACATCAATTGGCCATACAAGACTGAAGTCAAAGACAAGAACCTACTCCTTGAGCAAGCCTCGGAGATAGGTCAGTTTCTAGTAACTCCTCGAGTCCCTCCTTGTAGTAAGATTCCTCCTCAGCCTGAATAATGAATAAGCTTTTACTTCAATCCCCTGTATAATCATTCCCTATTTTTGAATACAAGAAAATATAGTTTTTCCTTGTTTTTGCTTAGAGAGATAAAAAATTCTAGAGAGAGGTAATTCAATATTGATATAAAAATTTTACAAATATCAAAAATATATTTCCCCGAAACAAAAATTCAAAATAAATTCTCTAAGGTGCATTAGGAATCAATTAAAAATGATTTAAAAGACCTTAGCCTAAGGGTTAAGATTTTTTGAAATTTTTGGATTATGGTCTGATTAAGGTTCCTATGGGCCAATAAGATTAATCCAAGTGTTGGGATGAGATAAATCCAATGAATAAAAGAAAATACCCAAAAATGAGTAAATGCTCATAAAAGATGAAGAGTTGACTCAGTACAAGGTTTATTAGTTAAAAACTATGAGATATTACTAAAAAAATGAGATATTTTGGAATAATGATACATTTTTGACACCTTGGTAAGGAGGGAGGAGACTTTAAGGAGACGCCTATTTCACACATGTGAATGAGTTTTTAATTCAAAAATATTAAGATATTTTTATCTCACTAAGTTCTAGAATTTTCTAACTTCAGTTTGGCTAAATTTGGACAAGACTTGGACCAGTTTGGCTGGCCTCCCTCACCTATAAATAGACCCTCATTCTTTTCCTAAATACAAAGAATAGATTACCGTTGAATTAAACTAGTTTTCCTTTAACCAAAATCACCAAGAATCTAGTTGGACAATCAATCAAATGATGGGTAGATTACCTTGAGTGATAAGAGATCAAGGATTCTCTTTATGAAATTGGGAATTAAGGAAAAAGGGGTTTTGTGGAACCAATCTCAAACTGGAAATTTTACTTGCATAGAACCTCTGTTTTTCATTTAAAGGACTGTTTTATGCCAAAATACTGGAGGAAGCATTTGGCATGTGTTTTACTAAGAGGAGGTTCGTGTTGTAACAGCTGGCAGGGAGTCGTCGAGGGACGTCGCTCGCGGCAAAGCCTGTCGATGTCTTGACCAGCCTCGGTATGGTTAAAATGGTGCGTTTTCGGTACGATGGGCGAGGACCAACGAAGCGATCTCAAAGTGAAGTGCTAGGACACCTAAGTAGGATCCTGGAGGGTTCTGACCAGGTGATGCACGGGCTCGCGATCTCAAAGTGAAGTGCTAGGACACCTAAGTAGGATCCTAGAGGGTTCTGACCAGGTGATGCACGGGCTCGCGATTGCTAGGACACCCATGTGTGCGTCGAGGAAGATTCGAATGGACTAAAAAGAATGACTTTTGTGAATCAAATTTTGATATTCGATCTCGTTGGTTGGCCAACTAGTCTTCAACGGAGAGTCCAGAGGACACATTTTGTAATACAATGGACTCAGAATTTTGGAGAATGATGATCAGTAATATTATGATTTTCATTGAAGGATTGTTTTAAAGATAGTCGAATCTGTTATAAATGGCAATTTCATATTGGGTGTGTATGTGGTATGCCTACTTTAAATTTTGTTTGAAACGCTGGCTAGGGGCCCTGGGAACTCTTTTCCTCGGTACCCGGGGGCAAAACATAACCAAATCTTTGTAAAAGAATCCCACCAATACAGTGGTCGGGTGGTTGGCTTAACCCATGGGTCGGCGGCGGGTGGTTGGCTTAACCCATGGGCCGGTTGGTTGGCTTAACCCATGGGCCGGTTGGTTGGATCAGAGGATTCCTGCGGTACCATTAAGATAGAATTAGTTGTGTTAGTTAGATTAAGCCTTGAGAAGACCCTTGTTCTATGGGAGGGAATCAGCGGGCTGTGCCTCGTTAAAGGAGGAATCAACGACACTGTGCCTCGTTAAAGGAGGAAAAAAGCGGTGATTCTATGGGCCAAGTGCAAGTCTCTTCTTTGATATGGCCATGTGACTTCACGTTCGGTCGGATCAGTTTGAATAGTTAAGACTTTGACTTGTTAGATTAATTCTCCCGTTCGAAGATTTTCCCTAGAGGAATCGCCCATGCCTTTCGGGCAAGGGAAGTTTTTTCGGGCTCGGTTTCAGAGGAACCGCCGGACTAGTCATTTGTCTGGACATCCGTGGGCGAGGCCCCGAGTGTGGATCATTGCCCCACGCGAGAGGCTAACGCTGCTTCCGCCACCAGCGCCCTCGGAGGGGGCACCGCGGAGTGGGGTAGGGGTCTCACAGCTGGTATATCAGAGCTTTGTTTGAAAGCTAATAACGACAAATGAATTCTTATCAGAAATTTGTAATAAAAACTCAGACAGAGCATTTACATATTGTATTTTCATTCCATAAGCCTCATTTTAATGAAGTTTTTTAATCAAAGAATTTAATTTTATAGATGGAAGTTCCACACTTATCTGGTGTTCCTGACCTCACCCAGTCACAAGACATGACTGCGTTCGCCTTCAAGCATCTCATCTCTTTCGCTATACAACTTGAACGAGCCGAGCCAGACTCGCAGGCCATTTTGAGGATCTATATTTCCCTGACCCAGCGGAGAGATGTTAGCACAAGTGGTTCACAAGGCAGTATGTCCACGCCTCTTGCTACGACCAACGTGTGATGTTGATGTAGAATCTCTCATTGACCATGATTCTAATGAAGCTGAAAGTGATACATGATGTTATTTTATATCACCCGACGCCTCAAAATTTTTAGACTTTCCTGCCATATCTACAGACTCCTTAGTCGCTTTATTCATAAGGAGAAGATAGTAGCTCCCTTGGCAGTAAGGGAACATTTGTATCAAGGCATGGCTATAGCCTCTTATGCATATTCCGAGGAGATTTTGACTTCTAGAGCCGAGCTGCTCTATGTACATATTGCAACCTTTCTATAAATAAAGAAATATTTTGTGGAAAAATTCCCTGTTGTATAAGTGATTGCTTATAGTAAAATCTGTTACCAGACATATATCATAGATCTCCAATAAGATCATTTATCTTGTTTAAGAAATTATTTTCCGAACCTATTAAGTCTTAGGATCTCGTGGACGATATCAAAATAAAAATTTAATAATATATCATTTTTGGCAGAATCATAGAGGCGACGGAACCGTGGCTGTCAGCAGTGAAAGATCCCTATCCCCTCCAAGCAACGAATTCAGGGGTTCTAGTAGCAGTGGAAGTAGCACTTCTTGTGCGGGGCAGGGTCCCTCACCACAGGGCCTCGCCCCACGGAAATCCGGACAAGAGACTAATCCCTCGGTTCTTCCAAAACTGAACCCGAAAAAACTTCCCTTGCCCAAAAAGCACGGGTGATTCCTCTAGGATATTTTTATCCTAACGTAGTAAAAAGCCTTAATTAACTAAACTGATCTGACCGAACCCGTAAGTCCCATAGTCAGATTAAGGAAAAGACTTGCACTTGGATCATAGAGACCAATGCTTTTTTCCTCATTGAGAGGCACAGCCGTTGATTCTTTTCTATAGAACAATTTTTATCCGGGATTTACTTCATCTATCGTACCATAACAGAAATTGAGTCTCATTTTTAGGATCCATCAGTCCTCCAGCCTACCCCATCCAGTCCCGTGGGTTAGCCAGCCGCCCACCAACCCCACTGTAGTGATGGGATCCATTTAAGAATTTGGTTAGGTTTTTCCTGGGTACCAGGGAAAAGAGTTCCCAGGCCCCCTAGATGGATATTCATGCAAACTTAAAACTAGTCACACCACTTACACACCCAATATGAAATTACCTTTCTCACAGATTGAGCTGTCTTTTAAACAATCTTTTAATGAAACAATAGTATCATTAATCATAATCTTCCAAAATATCCGCTTGAATCCTAATTTCTAATTTTTCCTTCATTGGTGTACTTATGGCATCATCGGCAACTAGAACGCTCACCACCTGTCCACTCAGGGGCCTTTTCAATAGTTCCTAGCTCATAGTACCCGACAATATACTCACTTATAAAAATCAAAATGGAATCTCTGTCAAAGATCAGCAAGATCAACCAACAGATCCATATAAAAGAGCCATGGACTCATCCGTTTTGAGGACCAACAAGGTCAATCAACCAGATCCATGCCCGAATTCAGAAAACAACTCTTATTCCTTGTTCCAATATCTTCCACGATGTACGTGTGGGTATCTTCGGCGACCCAGAGCCTGAGCACCGTATGGTCAGCACCCTCTAGGATCCTTTCGGAGGTCACCTAGTGCTTCACTCATAGGCCGCTTCCTTGGTCCCTCATCCACTGTACCGGAAGCTCACCATTTAAATCGAACCGAGGCTGGTTAAGACCTCGACCGACCTTGCTACGCGAGACGTCCTCCGTTGACTCTCCGTCCCAGCTGTGTTGCAACTTTATTAGATAGGTCTCCACTCACGACCTCATTCACAAGATGGTCAAAATGCTTCCCCAACATTTTTGACATAAAACAATCATTTAAAAACAGGTCATAAATACAGTTTCTATAATGAACTCTCGTCTTTCCACATTCCACATCAATCCTCATTTATTTCATATGTATTCCCATTCTCATCACATCATTTTCCATCTCATCACATCTTTTCTCATTTATCCGTATCAGATCTCATCACTTGCATCTACCCATATCCACATCTCATCACATCATATTCATTCACATCACATATCACATCTATCCCAATTTACATCACATCTCATTCACTCACATCCCGATTCACATGACATCACATCTCATTCATTCACATCCCGATTCACATCACACCACATCTATTCACGTCCATCACATTCATTTTCATCACATCCATTTACATCCATCACATCACATTCATTCATATCCTACGCATTCATCTCCACCACATTCATTCTCATAACCATCCCATCATATGCATTCTATCCACATTATATCACATTACTTCTATCCACATCATATCTCATTCATACATATCTCATCTCATTCATCCACAATATATCACATTACTTCTATCCACATCATATCTCATTAATCCACATCCATCCAATCGGTCACATGTATGACTACTCACATCTATCCAATCGTTCACATGTATGACTACTCACATCTATCCAATCGTTCACATGTATGACTACTCACATCTATCTATACATTCATATCTATCACTTCACATCCACATATATTCATGTCACATCACATTCTTTCAAATACACACCCACATCCATTCTTTCACATACATCCACATCCATTCTTTCACATACTCATCCACATCCATTCTTCACATACACCCACATCCATTCTTTCACATACTCATCCACATCCATTCTTCACATACACATCCATATCCATTCTTCACATACACATCCACATCCATTCTTCACATACACATTAATGTAATTCACATCACATCTATTCGCATCACATCTCATCACATCTATTCTATTCTATGCATCACATCACATCACATCTATTCGCATCACATCTATTCTATTCTATGCAAGTTTTCAGTTTGATTTTCTTTTGAATACAAGGAGTATTTCTTGAATCAGTATTCCCAAAACTTCTTGATCGGAGTTCTGAATTTCATACCAGAATTCCTCGAATTCTATAACCTTGATCCACACATCAATGCGAAGGGTTTCAAACTTAGTTTCAGATTTGGCAGAAATTTTGAGTGTATTTTTCTAAATTGGTCACACCTTCTTTCCTCAAAACTGACGTGCGAAAGAGTTTGGTCTTGGTCATAGTCTGATTTAAGGTTTGAGTCGGATAAGATTTTTCCTGATCTATCTTTCTCGAAAAGGTTTGATAATTCAGTTACTATTTTACTGAAATTCTTTCTTTGAATATTCACTTAACTTATTTTTAAATTAGTTACGAATTCCAATGAGGAATAGATTAATCATTTATCTAGAGAATTCTAATTTTGATATAAAAATTCTTTATGCGTCTATTTATGCATAAAAATCAACTTCAGTGGGATAATACTTTTATTTAAAAAATCCTTTTATGCATAAAAACCAACTTCAATGGGAATAACACTTTTATTTAAAAAAATCATTTTATGCATCTATTTATGCATAAAATCAAATTTAATAGGAATAACACTTTTAAAATAAAAAGAATTTCTTTATGCATCTATTTATGCATAAAAATCAATTTTTATAAGAATAACGCTTTTATAATTAAAAAATTCCTTTATACATCTTTCTATGCATAAAAATAAAATTTAATAAGAATAACACTTTTGTAATAAAAAAATTCTTTTATGCATCTTTCTATGCAAAAAATCAAATTTAATAAGAATAACACTTTTGTAATAAAAAAATTCCTTTATGCATCTTTATATGCATAAAAATCAAATTTAATAAGAATAACACTTTTGTAATAAAAAAATTTTCTTTATGCATCTTTCTATGCATAAAAATCAAAGTTTAATAAGAATAACACTTTTGTAATAAAAAAAAATTCCTTTATGCATCTTTCTATGCATAAAAATCAAATTTAATAAGAAAAACACTTTTGTAATAAAAAAATTCCTTTATGTATCTTTCTATGCGCATAGAAATCAATTTTAATGAGAATAACACTTTTGTAATAAAAAAATTTCTTTATGTATCTTTCTATGCATAAAAATCAAATTTAATGAGAATAACACTTTTGTAATAAAAAAATTCATTTATGCATCTTTCTATGCATAAAAATCAAATTTTGTAATTAAAAAAGTTCCTTTATGCATCATTCTCTGCATAAAAATCAAATTTAATAAGAATAACACTTTTGTAATAAAAACAAATTCCTTGATACATCTTTCTATGCATAGAAATCAATTTCAATGAGAATAACACTTTTGTAATTAAAAAAGATTTCTTTATGCATCTTTCTATGCATAAAAATCAAATTTAAAAAGAATAACACTTTTGTAATAAAAAAATTCCTTTATGCATCTTTTTATGCATAAAAATAAATTTTAATGAGAATAACACTTTTGTAATAAAAAAATTCCTTTATGCATCTTTCTATGCATCAAAATCGAATTCAATGAAAATAACACTTTTGTAATTAAAAAAATTCCTTTATGCATCTTTCTATATGCATAAAAATCAAATTTAATGAGAATAACACTTTTGTAATAAAAAAATTCCTTTATGCATCTTTCTATGCATAAAAATCAAATTTAATGAGAATAACACTGTTGTAATAAAAAAATCCTTTATGCATCTTTCTATGCATAAAAATCAAATTTAATGAGAATAACACTTTTGTAATAAAAAGATTCCTTTATGCATCTTTCTATGCATATAAATCAATTTTAATGAGAATAACACTTTTGTAATAAAAAAACTCCTTTATGCATCTTTCTATGCATAGAAATCAATTTTAATAGTTAATATCAGTGATATCCATGCATATTCATAGGTAAATATGTACAAGGAGTAATTAGAATATTTTTGTTAGATGCAAAAATGGTGGGAATTACTCTTTTGGAATAACATAAAAACAAACTTTCTTTTCCACAAAATTCTGGAAAATTTTACCATAACCTCCTTTATATGGCTGACCATTTCTCATTTTCATCATTCTTTATTTAACTTAAATTAATCCAAATTAGATTTATAGAACTCTAATCTACACAATTTTCTTAATTCAAGAGAGTAAACAATAAGAAGAGTTTAATTAATCCTTTAGTTAATCTTTCTAGGATTGAGAAAGGTTAGAATGTAAAGAGGAGACGGGGGTGGCCTTTTTATCAAAGGCATAGCATTTGAATTTAGTTCAACATCTGCAAAACATAAAAAAATAAGAAAACCATAGATTCTTCATTAAACAAGTAAGAAATTTAGATTACATGGAGCTTGTAAGCTCTCCTTTAGCTTGAGGGATTGACGGTTCTACTCTTGTTTAAAGCAAGAGTGGCCACCAATTCACTTTGGTGGAGATTATTAGGCCAAAAACAATTGAATTATTAAAGAATTCAATGTAGATGGCTCAAGACAGGAGAGCAGAGTAATAGTGCAAAAACACCATTAAGCTTTTACAAAGGGGGAGGCTTCTATTTATAGGAAAAAATGAGCCTCTAACCAAGCAAACTGATTCTAGAATTTTCCAAATCAATTTGGTCAACTTTTGTGTGGGTCAGTTGTTCAGCTTACTTTTTGGATCTAGTTTTGAAATAGGAGAGAGGAGAGATGAAAATATCTCATTTTATTGATTAAAACTTGGAGGTAAATGATGAGAAAAAGGTGCCTACTTCATGAGGGGAGATCCCCACACTGGTGTCAAAATTTAATTTTTTAATTCTTTTCTTTGGTCCTTAGTCCACTCTTCATCTTATGTGAGCATTTACTCATTTTTGGGAGGTTTTTCTTTTATTCTTCAATTTATATCCTCCCTACATTTGGATTAATCTTATTGGTCCATAGGAACCTTAATTGGACCATAATCTAATTTTTTTTGAAAATCTGGACCCTTAGGCGAAGGTCCTTTAGACCTATTTTCAATTAATTCCAATTGCACATTGGAAAGTTCTTTTTGAATTTTTGTTTTAGGGGAATTAATTTTAGACACTAGAAGGATTTTTATATCCAAAAATATCTTAATTTTGAATTATCTCCCTCTAGACATTTTCTCTCTCCAGGCCAAAACAGGGTAAAATAGGATCTTTCTTTTATTTCAGAGAGGGGAATAATTATAAGATCAAAAGGGGAGGTTCTTACACTTGCACCTTCGAAAGCTGGAGGGAGGAATCTTATATCCTACCCCACTTAAAATGCGAGATGTCCTCATCTCGCAAACTAGAGGACAACTCTTTCCCTTAAGATCCAACTGATTCTGGGGTTCCTTATAGTCTAGTGAACCCAACAGAATCCTGGGATAAAGATCCCTTATATAGAACTCATCTCATCAGATAACAATTCTTTTAGATCATATCATTCATATCCTTAACACAATAATTGTCCATTAGAGCGAAATTTCCATCAGAACATTCCTCCATGGGAATTTCAATTAAATAGGTTTTTAATTTGTCTACCCTTAGCTTGATCCACTGGGTCAAGTGTTACAATAGCAATCTGTCAGCACAATCCACTAATCTCATAAATAGTGATTTGATGAAGTCATTATCATCATTCTAGTTATGAACATCATCACAGGGACTCGTCCCATTCATCCTCATTGTGGTTTTGCTCAGCTTTTCGCTTTTCAACCAGAATTTAGGAATCATCATTTTTTAATCAGAATCCAATTCAACTCATTAGTTCTCAACCAGAATTTTAAAATCATATCAACCACATTCGAATTCATCATCTGGATAGCATTTTTGCTTATAATTTCAAGGTCTTAGATTTAGTTGTATATACTACCAGTAAAGAGCTGCAGTTATACCCTCGGTATATACGGGTAGTCACGGTCCTTGGAATTATAATGTAAATACCATCATGTCTAGGCCTCAAGTAAGTCAAGGATTCCATGCAATTGCGGTACTTCCATTTGAAGACCCAATTACTACATTATGAATTTCACTTTGAATATTAATTTGTATGAATTTCATCACACATTTCCAACTTTTTACTGTTACTTCATAAAATTTTGACATTTTTGGCTTCTCGGTTGATTCACTTTAGACAATTCGCTTTGATACTAGCTGAAAGATCCCTATCCCCTCCGTGCAACGAATTCAGGGGTGCTAGCAGTGGAAGTAGCACTTCTTGTGTGGGGCAAGGTCCCTCACTCCGGGCCTCACCCACGGATATCTGGACAAGAGACTAATCCCTCGGTTCCGAACCCGGAAAAACTTTCCTTGCCCGGAAAGCACGGGCGATTCCTCGAGGATATTTTTACTCTAACGTAGTCAAAAGCCTTAATTAACTAAACTGATCTGACCAAACCCGTAAGTCCCATAGTCAGATCAAGGAAAAGACTTCACTTGGATCATAGAGACCAATGCTTTTTTTCCTCATTGAGAGGCACAGCCGTTGATTCTTTTCCATAGAACAATTTTTATCCGAGATTTACTTCATCTATCGTACCATAACAGAAATTGAGTCTCATTTTTGGGATCCATTAGTCCAGCCTATCCCGTGGGTTAGCCAACCGCCCAACCATTATAGTGATAGGATCCATTTAAGAATTTGGTTAGGTTTTGTCCCGGGAACCAGGGAAAAGAGTTCCCAGGCCCCCTAGCCGGATATTCATGCAAACTTAAAACTAGTCACACCACTTACACACCCAATATGAAATTGCCTTTCTCACAGATTCAGCTGTCTTTAAAATAATCTTTTAATGAAACTATTGTATCATTGATCATAATCTTCCAAAATATCCAGTTGAATCTTAATTTCTAATTTTTCCTTCATCGGTGTACTTATGGCATCTTGGCAGACCAGAACGCTCACCACCTGTCCACTCAAGGGCCTTTTCAATAGTTCCTAGCTCATAGTACCCGACAATATATTCACTTAGAAAAATCAAAATGGAATCTCCATCAAAGATCAGCAAGATCAACCAATAGATCCATATAAAAGAGCCATGGACTCATCCATTGAGGACCAGCAAGGTCAATTTACCAGATCCATGCCCGAATTCAGAAAACAACTCTTATTCCTTGTTCCAATATCTTCCACGATATACGTGTGGGTATCTTTGGCGACCCAGAGTCCGAGCACCGTATGGTCAGCACTCTCTAGGATCCTTCGCAGGTCACCTAACGCTTCACTCTCTAGGATCCTTTGCAAGTCACCTAACGCTTCACTCACAGGCCGTTTCCTTGGTCCCTCATCCACCATATTGGAAGCTCACCATTTAAATTGAACCGAGGCTGGTCAAGACCTCGGCCGACCTTGCTACGCGAGACGTCCTCTGTTGACTCTTCCTCAGTTGTTGCAACTTTATTAGATAGGTCTCCCCACGACCTCATTCACAAGACGGTCAAAATGCTTCCCCAGCATTTTTGACATAAAACAGTCATTTAAAAATAGGTCATAAATACAGTTTCTATAATGAACTCTCGTCTTTCCACATTGTTCCACATCAATCCTCATTTATTTCATATGTATTCCCATTCTCATCACATCATTTTCCATCTCATCACATCTTTTCTCATTTATCTGCATCAGTTCTCATCACTCGCATCTACCCATATCCACATCTCATCACATCATATTCATTCACATCACATATCACATCATATTCATTCACATCACATATCACATCTATCCCAATTTACATCACATCTCATTCACTCACATCTCGATTCACATGACATCACATCTCATTCATTCACATCCCGATTCACATCACATCACATCTATTCACGTCCATCACATTCATTTTCATCACATCCATTTACATCCATCACATCACATTCATTCATATCCATCACATTCATTCATTCATATCCACCACATTCATTCTCATAACCATCCTATCACACGCATTCTATCCACATTATATCACATCACTTCTATCTGCATCATATCTTATTCATATACATCTCATCTCATTCATCCACATCTCATCTCATTCATCCACATCCATCCAATCGTTCATCCACATCCACATCCAATCGTTCACATGTACGACTACTCACATCTATCCATACATTCATATCTATCACTTCACATTCACATGTCATCTCCTAAATACACATCCAATCGTTCACATGTACGACTACTCAAATCTTTCCATACATTCATATCTATCACTTCACATCCATATCTCATCTCATTCATCCACATCCAATCGTTCACATGTATGACTACTCACATCTATCCATACATTCATATCTATCACTTCACATCCACATGTCATCTCATTCATCCACATCCAATCGTTCACATGTACGACTACTCACATCTATCCATACATTCATATCTATCACTTCACATCCACATCTCATCTCATTTATCCACATCACATTCTTTCACATACACATCCACATCCATTCTTTCACATACATCCGCATCCATTCTTTCACATACTCATCCACATCCATTCTTCACATACACATCCATATCCATTCTTCACATACACATCCACATCCATTCTTCACATACACATTCACATCCATTCTTCACATACACATCCACATCCATTCTTCACATACACAAAAATCTGATTCACATCATCACATCTATTCTATTTTTTGCAAGTTTTCAGTTTGATTTTCTTTTGAATACAAGGAGTATTTCTTGAATCAGTATCACCAAAACTTCTTGTTTGCTTCAATATGATATAAATCTGTCTGAGGACCTAAGCCTACGTGAACTACCACTCATTAAGCAAAATACTGAATGTGATGCTGATCCCACTATCATTATGAGAATTTTTCGAGGATGCAGTATTAACTAATCCACAGGATATTTACCCTTTATCCCTTGCACCCTATTGTACTAAACCATTGTAGTTGGCATTGGGTGCTCCAAAACTCTGAAATCCTGGACAATAGTGTCAAAAAATTATATCTATTTATTCCAAATGATATTCCCAAAACACCGGCCAACTACGAGTTGGTAGCATAGAGTTATCAATGGATTATAAGCCATGGGTGGCTAGAAGTATACAATACTCACCAGAACTTAAACTTATGTGAATATTCCTTATATCACCCTTTTGGTATTCTAAAACTATATCATAATATCTACAAACATTTAGAATCCATGTTAACAAACATTTTTTACTCTTTTGATAAAAACACATATTGAATATCCTAACAGAAGTCCTGAGGATATCACTGAGCTCCAAGATTTTATGAAACTTCACAAACCTAGCCACCCACCCCCAAGCTCAGGCCATGGTCAGGAAGAAGAGACATCCAGTTCATCATATAACCCTACTTACCCCGTGTATTCTAATGTAGCTAGCAAATTACTTAATCCGTATCCTAATGCTCTGCCTATGACAAGTCTCAAGCAGAGTGCATTTTTTCTACTCTTCCTTCTCAACATATAGAATTTCCAACTAATACTCTCACCCTCGAGGAGATACCGGCACCTAACCCGTCTCCCCATGGCAAACCCAGGAGGTATGTCATACTCTCCCACAAGACACCCTTGAAGCTTTTACTAATGATACTATTCTGGAGTCCTTGTCTGGTGCAGAGTATGAAGGATTCATAAGAGCTGGCAATCCACTACTAAAGCTAAAACTGATGCTAAAACTGATGTTCAAGGTGTTAATGTAAAATAACACCATTTGAGCCAACTCGAAGGATTCTACCAGAGGCCTACTCAGATGTCACACCAACAAAGCAACATTATGTACATTACCCTCTCTGAGCACCTCGCCCGGAATTAGAAGAACTGCTACTTTTGGGTGGAGAGGGCACCTTGTGGTCTAATGTGGCACAGCACACCAAGTTAGCCAATCCACAATTGGCTGACCTGTTGGAAATCAGAATGGTAACATTTATGATCAGTTATTGCTTTTGTAGGTGGAGGAAGGCTCACCCAGTCCACACAAGAGGGGGATATACAACAATTATCACAGATGATGCACACCCCAATTTGGAAGATTTTGGCATACAGCCAGACTGGAGAAAGGAGTTCCTCACCATTCGAGAATACAACCATGAATATATGTGTGCGCCACCAATTCAACGAGTTCATCCCTTGTACATGCCTCTAAAGAGGAGATGGACACCTCTAGAATTTCAAGAGGCCAAGCAGCGAGATTCACAATTTCCATTATGCATCTTTCTATGCATAGAAATTAAATTTAATAAGAATAACACTTTTATAATAAAATAAATTTCCATTATGCATCTCTCTATGCATAGAAATCAATTTTAATAATTAAATATTCATAGGTGAATATGTACATGGAGTAATTTGAATATTTCTTTTGGATATGCAAAAATGGTGGGAATTACTCTTTTGGAATAACATAAAAACCAACTTTCTTTTTCACAAAATTCTGGAAAATTTTGCCATAACCTCCTTTATATGGCTGACCATTTCTCATTTTTATCATTCTATTTTTAACTTAAATTGACCCAAATTAGATTCATAGAACTCTAATCTATATAATTTTCTAAATTCAAGAGAGTAAACAATAAGAAGAGTTTAATTAATCCCTTAGTTAATCTTTCTAGGATTGAGAAAGGTTAGAATGTAAAGAAGAGAAGGGGGTGGCCTTTTTATCAAAGGCATAGCATTTGACTTTAATTCAAATGCTATGCCTTTGAATTTAATTCAAATGCTATGCCTTTTTATCAAAGGCATAGCATTTGAATTTAATTCAATCAAATACAAAACTTAAAAATCAAGAAAACCATAGATTTAAAATTTGTAAATAAGTAAGAAAATTAGCTTACATGAAGCTTGTAAGCTCTCCTTTGGCTTGAGGGATTGAGGGTTCTACTCTTGTTTGAAGCAAGAGTGGCCCCACCGATTCAGTTTGGAGAGGATTGGGCAAAAAACAATTGAATCAATTGAATTATTAAGAAATTCAATGTAGATGGCTCAGGACAGGAGAGTAGAGTAACAGTGCATAAACACCATTAAGCTTTTACGAAGGGGGAGGCTTCTATTTATAGGACAAGTGAGCCTCTAACCAAGCACGCCAATGACTTCCAATCCCATCAAGATAACAATGCCAACACATTATCCCAACAAGCGACAAGGAGTTGACCATACATCACAAGTTTTGAAGCTATCCCAAGATCACATTTAGGTAGTACTAAATAAACCACAAATACAACACCAACATCTAGTCACACAGGCAACTTCAATAATGTAGATTATGTAATATCTCATATAATGTTGGCACCAACCAGATACAAAAAAAGTAGAGTCAACCTGGTCCAAAACCATCGGAAGGCCAACCTGGTCCAAAACTATGTGAATTAAGGCAACCTGGTCCAAAACCATCTGAAGGCCATGGCCATTTGAAGGCCATGACCATAACCATTGGGAAGCAGCCCACGTTGACACGCGGGTTGCTTCCCAATGGTTTTGGCCTTGGACTTCTTATGGCTTGGCAATAAAAACCATAATCCAAGACTATTTATATGTGTTTCAAGCAACAGTCTTAGCTCGTATAATGATAGCCTTAATCGTGCACATACTCTGATGGGTATACTTTGGTTGCTCACCATGACCATTCAAGTACACACTCTGGCCTTTAAATTGCATCTCCTTTTGGGATCTGATCCTATCAAGGTGACCATCCCATACTGACCAAAGAATGGTTTTGCTAAGACATTGGTTTGCCAAGGCCACAACCAATGGGAAGCAGCTCGTGTCGACACGGGCTACTTCCTAGTGGTTGTGGCCTTGGCAATCAAGTGACACATACCTCACATGCTTTCAATCCATCCGGGTCACATGGTTCAAGTAACAATTACCCCTATGGTGGCATAGGTTTAAGTGTGCATAAAGATGTGTTCAACTCAAAGGACAAGTCTTCATGGGTAAACCATCATACAGAGTGGGCAAGTTTGCTAATCCAAAACCCCTCTCATTACATGGAGGGGATGTCAAACCTTGAGACATAAAACAAGCTGATGGTCCGGGTCACATGGTTCAAGTAACAATTACCTCACCAAAGCATTTGTGGGCCAAAGCAACACCGTTGGGAAGTAGCCTATGTCGACGCGAGCTGCTTCCCAATAGTATGGCCATGGCCTACACAGACAAGCATGTTGGAAACTTCCTAATATTATGGAGCATAAATAGTCCATGTCAAAGATGGGCAGACCTGGGTAGCATGAAAAAAAACACGTAAAAAAAGGGGCTGGAAGTGGCCCGCACCGACGTGGGCCTCTTCCAACCCCTTTTTTTTAAATTGAAAAGCATTACATACCTTGCAAAATATGCAGAACTAGCTCTTGCTTGGGTGAACACAGAGGGGCACGACGCTTCCAGATCCACGCAAGGAGCACACAAAGGGGCACGCGGCTTCTAAATCCACGCAACTAGCACGCAAGGAGCATGCATGGGCAAGTAAAGATCTTCTGAATTAACACAAGAAGGGAGCTACTGAATCAAGCATGCAAAAAGAAGGATCAACGCATGCAAAGAGCACCTCCGTTTTTTCTTAGAAAGAGGATATTTTAACGAAAGGGTTGAGAAAATAACTATTGGTAGTGCTTGAGAAAAACTATTTTCCCAAAACTTCCATCACCTACAAATCTAAGAAATTATTAATAAATAATTTTCTTAAATTTGAAGGTTTTTGTTCCATAACCTCTCAAAATTTACAGGTATTTATATCTGTAAATTTTAATTTTGAAGGTATTTTTAAATTTTGAAGGTGCAATATAGTTTTAACTTTTGCGCGGCCCATTAGTGTCATCATAACTATTGGCTGTAAGTGTCTGCATATCTTTTGTGTGGCCGCGCAATCATTCCTGGGAGTTTTTGTGTGTTATTGTTTGCCACATTCTATTTATTGTGGCCACATTTTCTTTGTAATAGCTGGATCAATCTCGAGATGCTATAAAAAAAAGCCAGTTTAATAAAGCTATTTAAATATTCTTGCTTTGGGTATGATTATTTTTTTGATTGTGTTGGTATAATTTTATTATATATGATTATGTGAAAGCATAAATGAATAACTATGGGTACACATATATATTTACTATTTTAATTTATTGTACTTATTTAAATATATATTTTTTGGGTTCCTATATTGAACAAACTTAATACCTTTAAATTGAATTTATGAATAAATAAAATATTGATATTATATTGTTAAATATCAGAAAGAGGTATTTGTGTTTAAAAAAATATTATCTTTAATTTCACATACCGTAATAAATTGTTCGTTGTCGTTTTCCTTGTAACCAAGAATTTTCTTGTGAGCTTAGGTGTACACACATCATATTGGTTTTCCTGCGTTTTCTTGCTCACGTATACAAGTCATTTGGCCATTTTCATACCTGCAATGGCTTGGTGTGTGACCATCTATGGTCTTGTGGTTGAAACAAAGCTTGTTATACGTTCCAACCAAAGATACAATGAGATATCTCTGTCGAAAATTCAAGAACACTTTACGCTCTCTGGCAAGAGGTTCACTCTGCATCCAATGACTTTGGGTGCAAAAAGTACAAAGCTTGAAGCTCAGGAACTTGCTGATGGGATAGAGGGATATCTATTAGATGCAGATGTTCAAGCATTTTATAAGGTTAGGTTACAAACTGTCAACTTGGTGGTGCTTGATGAAGAGGAAGAAGTGAAGAAATATAATGTGGTGGATCAGAGATCCTCTTTTCATTGCTCGAGTGTTTTTTATCTAATTCGTGTTCAACCCAGAGGGAGCAGTATACATGTTGCATTTGAAAGTGTGTATCAAATAGTTTTTGTTGATGAGCTTCCTATATCCTATGATAGATATATTGCTTTTGAGCTCCCTTCCTCTGGGCACAATTCTTTAATGCACGGAATGGATCATAAACATGATGGTCATGTATGGGCAGACTATGTTACTTGTTCAAGTGATTACTTTGCAGGTATAGTGCAACTGAGCAGGTGTGCAGGTCACTTACATTGCTATAATCTGGAGTGCCCACACATTGTGGTAGCTCCAGTTGTGGAACGAGGCTCACTGGATTGGGAGAGTGCGGAAGGTGCCTCAAGTTGGGAGATTTGGAGAAGATAGTGAAACTATTGTGTGTAGTCTATGTGAGGCAGTGTCTTGCTGTCATATATTATTGTGTTCCAAAAGATCAAGAGAATTATACAAGATGTGCAATGCATTTGGGTTACCACAACCATCCATGTGCAGAGGGTATTAGTAGGGTACAAACGAGAATAATTGAAGATAAAGCATACTCGCATGCAAAGGGGAGTCTGCATATGCGACACCTAAGCAAGTCAAAGTGAGTGTGGCCCAAAAGCTAGTCCTGGATATTTTGATTAAAGAACATGAAGGGAAAGAAGGATATTTTGGTAACAAGGAGTTGAATGACCTACTTAAGATTGTGACTTCGCTGTCGGATAAGAAGAGAATTCAGAGATAAATTCAATAAGAAAAAGGGAGCAATGTGTGTGGCTCGAGAGGACTCAAAGCCATTCTAGATTTGAAAAGCAATATTGGTTATCCATTTTTGCATAGCATTCTTTTCCCATGAAAGTTGGGTTTGGACATGCAACCACATGTTTTCAAAATGTCAACTCTCGGTCATGGGAGTGGAGTAGACTTGGTGAACAAAATGAGACCGGGTGGTAACTTGCTAGAGATGTGGGTGCATTTTGATCACGTGCATCGTGTTCAAGGTTGGTCTATAATGGGGACTTTTGTTTATGATCCTTTCCTCATGATCCTTTCCTCAAGGAACTTCTAACCATTGCTACATGTGAATTTAAGGTGGAGGATAGATATGCTCAGAAAGAATTTTGGAAAATGTTGAATGTTGTTGTGCAGGAATATGGTTATGCTAACAGGGGTTTTATGGTGGTGGCTGGTGCAAATTAGATTGCAGTGCGCTCCGTTTATTTTTTTAGGAAAGAGTAACCCAGAAAAAGAATGATCATGTTCATTTCATTGGGAGCAAAGCATGGTGAGTCATACAAAAAAGTGTATTAAACCACCGTTCCATGAGGAGCACAAGGCCCTATGTAAAAAATGGAAGAATGCAAGCTCGGAGGTTATGTGGCAGTAAATTGTAAACAAGCTTTACAACAGTGGTGGAGAAATGGACATGTTGTGGAGGGTGAGTTTCCTTCAATGAAAACATGGCTTGCATGTTGGGAAGTGCGTGCACTGCATTGGAGTTGTTGGTTTTTGGCACAAGACAAAGATAGTCCTTTCATGCTGACCACGAACCTTTCTGAAAACAAGCACTCAAGCATGTGAGCAGTTGTTGGTTATAAGAAGTAATTGTCTTTGTACGAGGCTACTGCAGTTGACCTTTCCTTGGTTGTGTTGCAGAGTGCACACAGTAATGCATACTTGGTGGGTGGCTATACTAGGATTGAACCCGGACTTCAAGAAAGAAATCAAGAAGCGCTTCCTTTCAAAGAATGTTGGGGATTCAACGAGCAAAAGAATAATTGACTTGACCCATAGTGCAATGGCAGAGGCTAATCTGGGTAGCCTAAAAATGGACCAGGAGCAAAAACGTAAAAGACCTATCTTAGCATCTCTAGGTATTGTGCTAGAGAATGATAGCCATAGGCCGGAGTACGTGACTGTGACAGTTAACAAAAGAGTACCGGCTATTCCAACACCTCTGAAATCTAGGTAGTGTTGAGATATTGAGCTTATCTAGTGAGGCGGTGGAAACTGATGACCCGCCTGGGGGATAGGCCCCACACTTACACCACTAGCATGGTTGGTGAGATCATGGGTGATATGCGGCCAGTGGGATGACAGGCTGTGTGACAGCCATTCTAGAGACTGGCATAGTTATAGCGCCAGCTCATTTAGTTGGGTTCACACTATAGAGAACCCTAGTATGTATTTGGTTGCGTACCTTTTCATATAGTGTGTACTTTTATCTTTATATATGGTGTGTTGAGTGTTGTGTGAAGAAGAAGAAGATTTTCAGCCTCTCACCTTGTGTGTTCTCTTTTAGAGTTTTGTGAGTGTGTGTGTGCTTGCAAGAGCTCAAGCTCTCTTCTCCCCTGCATCTTTTCATGGTATCAGAGCTTGGTTCATACTAAGGGCTCAGCTCTGCAAGCAAGAGAAGCACAAGAAGCGCTACGAGGGTAAGAGCTTCATCTACTCTTCCCTATTTGTGTTGGCGACTACACCCTTGTCGGGAGCTCTATGGGAGGCACCGGCAAACGATCTCTGATTGAGGAGATTTCTTCGCGGGAGTAAAGCTATAGGGCAACTATATTGTCCTATCACACGGACAGAAATTTTTCGAGGCGAAAACGCATTTCGGGCGCGTTAGGACCTCCGTTTTTCGGAAAGCAGGCGATTTCGAGCACTACGGTGGGTAAGTCATCGATTCTATGTAGAACTCTATTTTAAGAACTACAGGAAGACAGATTGGTTGTGCAGACATTGTATGTACTGCAAGGAGGTCAAACAGTTGCCACCATTGGGTGTATGTATGCACATTGAGGTCACTAGTTGTGACAGTTGAGTGTAGTACAGTACCGTTGCAGAAAATACAGCAGTTTGTGCAGGACAAACCAGAGTGTTCCCCAAGGAGGCGTGGGACACCTTGGTAAAATTCTATGAAACGAATACCAAGGCACGAAAGATACAGTTGAAGAATGAACTTCATACTATGGAGAAATAGAGTATGTCTGTGAATGACTATGCATTGAAGATCAAGGGTATTGTGGAATCCCTTGCATCTATTAGTGTTTCAGTAGATGATGATGATAAGGTGGAAGTCTGTCTACGTGGTCTCAGGCCACAATACAAGACGTTCAAGACGTCTATTTAGACTCAGGAAAACATTCCCAATTTCACAAATTTGGTGTTTATGTTGATTATAGAAGAGAAGAGCTTGGGTGAAGACCAACAGTCTTCACAAAACAAAAACAGTTCAGAGCAACAGGCCTTCTACACAAGTTCAGGAAGAGGACAAGGTAGAGGAGGCCGTGGATGCGGCCAAGGAGGTGGCCGAACAGGTAATCAGAATTATGGCCAGCAGAGCAGCAACAACAACAGTCCCAGAATTCACAACAACAACAACAACACGCAGGTGGAAGAGGCCAATTCAGAGGCAGTGGGAGTCAAAGAGGTCGTGTGGAAATCGGCAAAGGCAGTATAATGATACACGTGGATGCTTTTATTGTGGTAAGCCTGGACATGTGCAGGCAGATTGTTATAAGAAGCAGGCTGACATGAAAAATGGGAAATTGCAGCAAAACAACTATGCATCCTCGAGCAGAAACAATGAGGATAATCAAAGGTTGTTTGTTATGCAGCAGCATGTCGTTAATGCCATGTCTGAAAATGTTAAAGCAGCACATAAAGATGATGTATGGTACGTTGATTCAGGTGCTTCAAACCACATGACAAGTCATGGGGAGTGGTTCAAGGAGATGAAAAACCTTGAAAGACTAGGTTTTGTGGAAACAAGGGATGACACTGCTCATCCAATTTCCCATGTTGGAGATGTGCCATTGTCTATGCAGGATGGCAAAGTGAAGTACCTTGCAGATGTACTTCATGTTCCGAAAATAACAAAGAGTTTGGTTTCAGTTGGCCAGATGATTGAGCAGGGTTTGCAGGTTCGGTTTAACCCTGATGGTTGTTATGTTGAAGACTTTAAAGACAAGTGCAGGTCGGTTATAAAAGGTCGGTTGTAAAAGGCAGTAGAGTGGGCAGAATGTTTACATTGAATGTAAACATGCCTGAAGTGAGTGCTACGATGTTTGCAAATGGTTCAGGAATTGTTGCCGACACAGACATTTGGCATAAAAGAGTTTGACATGTGAATGTGCAGAGAATGAAGTCTATGCAGACTAAAGGAATTGTGAGAGGGCTGCCAAGGTTTAAAGTTGAAGGTATGCAAAAAATATGTGAAGCATGCCAATTTGGAAAGCAAACAAAGCATGTATTTCCACGTGACAAAAATGTGAGCAGAAATGCACTAGATGTTGTGCATTCACATGTATGGGGTCCTACGAAGACCATGTCTATGGGAGGCTATAGGTATTATGTGACATTTATTGATGACCACACAAGGAAAGTGTGGGTATACTTCATGAAGGAGAAGAGTGAGGTGTTCACTCATTTCCAGAATTTCAGAGTTATGGTTGAAAAGTAAACAGGGAAACATGTAAAGTGCCTAAGGTCAGATGGAGGGGGAGAGTACTTCTCCAATGAGTTCTTTGAATTTTTGCAGAAGAATGGTATTCAGAGACAATTTACATGCAGAGATACACTTTACAGCAAAATGGAGTTGTTGAGCGAAAAAACAGGCACATTGCTGAGATTGTGTGAGCATTGATGGGAGAGAAGAACATGCCGCATAGCTATTGGGCTGAGGCTGTTTCTATAGCAGTTTACATCATGAACAGGACTCCAACTGTAGCCATACATGATGTAACTCCAGAGAGGAGAGGTTTACTGGGTAGAAAACCTGATTTGCCTCATGTGAAAGTTTTTGGATGCATTGCATATGTGCATGTGCCAGATGAACTGAGAACTAAGCTGAAAAAATGTGTGTTTATTGGGTATTCCTTTGAGCAAAAGGGATATAGGTGCTATAACCCTGCTACACGACGTGAGTTGAGGGTAAGCAGGGATGTTGTTTTTGATGAGATGAGCAGCTGGTATGTTGCTGAGAAAAAGAAGCTGTTGGGGCTGATGTGAGTGGAAATGTGGTTGCACAGAATACAAGTCAGCAATCATGGTCTTTGAGTGGACCAAGACAGTCCTCATCTAGTGGTTCAGTTGATAGACCATGGAGTGGCAGGCTGCGTCATAATACCAGTCTTGCAAATGTGATTAGTACATCACATAAAGGAAAAGAGAAAGTGGTTAAGCCCCTTAGTATGCCTGACATTTTTGCAAGGCATTCTCATGTTGATGGAGAGTCTAGTGGCTCTGAGATGAGCCTTGATGAGGATCTTGGGATACCAGCTATGAGAATACCTGGTGGTGTAAAGAAGGCTATGGAAGCCATGAATGCAAAGCTCCGAAGATCTGGGAGAGTGAAGAATCCTGTGCAGAGGTTTACCTATGATGGTTATGTGGCACATCACTATGCATACATGGCAAAAGTTGTGCAGGTTGTAGAGCCCACATGCATTGATGAGGCTGTTGGAAATGTGTGTTGGGAGAAAGCTATGGATGAGGAGATGGATGCACTATATGGAAATGAGACTTGGGATTTAGTGCCTGAAGACAAGAAAGCCATTGGATGCAAGTGGGTGTACAAAGTAAAACATAACAGTGATGGAAGCATAAGTAGGTACAAGGCTAGATTGGTAGCCAAAGGATATGCGTAGACATATGGCATTGATTATGAGGAAACTTTTGGCCCAGTTGCCAAGATGGCAACAGTGAGAGTTGTGATAGCAGTGGCTGCATCAAAGTAATGGTCTTTACATCAGATGGATGTAAAGAATGCATTCTTGCATGGGGATTTGCAGGAAGAGGTGTATATGTTTGCAGCCATCTGGTTATGAGGATGTGAGTCACCCCGAGTATGTTTGTAGGTTGAAGAAAGCCTTGTATGGCTTAAAACAAGCACCAAGAGCATGGTCTGACAAGATTTCTAAATATCTTGTCACTATTGGCTTTCGTGTAGCCAATGCAAATTTCTCGCTGTATGTGAGACACAGTGATAGAGGGGTTGCACTTGTTTTTGTCATCTATGTAGATGACCTGATCATTACGGGGGACCATGATGCAGAGATCTTTGATGTAAAGATCTTGCTTAGAGAGAAGTTTGAGAGATGAAGGATCTAGGGGAGCTCAGATATTTCTTAGGCATTGAGGTGATTAGGTCACCACATGGTATTGGATTACTGCAGAGACAGTATAGCTTGGACATGTTGTCCAAGTATGGTATGACAGGCTGTAAGCCTATCTCAGTGCCATTGGATCAGAATGGTTGAGTGCAGATTCACGAGAGATTTTGGAGGATCCTACTATGTATAGGCGCATAGTAGGAAGCTTGATCTACATGACGATCACCAGGCCAGATTTGAGCTATGCTGTTGGGTTGGTGAGTCAGTTTATGTAGGTTCCTTGGAAGCCGCATTTGGATGCATTGAGACGCATACTGAGGTATGTGAGGTCTACTTTGCATTGTGGACTATTTTATGAAACTGGGACAGAGATATGTGTACATGGGTACACAGATGCTGATTGGGCTAGTAGTATCTCAGATAGAAGATCTACTAGTGGCTTCATGTTTTCTTTGGGGAGTGCTGCTGTGACTTGGAGCAGCAAGAAGTAGCCTACAATTGCTCTATCCAGTACACGTTTTGTACAGAGGTGCTGCTATGGCAGCATGTGAGGTAGCTTGGTTGAGAAAGCTACTTGTAGATTTGGGTCTATCAGTAGATAGACAAGTTGTCATTTTCTGTGACAACATTAGCAGTATATAGTTGGCTAGGAACCCAGTTTTTCATGCTCGCACGAAGCATATAGAGGTCCACTACCATTTTGTCAGAGAGAAGGTTTTGGCAGGAGACGTTGACCTTGTTTATGTCAGCACACACAGGATCAGGTTGCTGACATCTTCACCAAAGCATTGGGTACAGAGAAGCTCCGCAGATTCAGGGCTTCGCTTGGTGTACATGAGATGGAGTTGAGCTCGAGGGGGAGTGTTGAGATATCAAGCTCATCCCCACACTTACACCACTGGCATGGTTGGTGAGATCATGGGTGATATATGGCCAGTGGGATGACAGGCTGTGTGACAGCCATTCTAGAGACTGGCATAGTTATAGCGCCAGCTCATTTAGTTGGGTTCACACTATAGAGAACCCTAGTATGTATTTGGTTGAGTACCTTTTCATATAGTGTGTACTCTTATCTTTGTATATGGTGTGTTGAGTGTTGTGTGAAGAAGAAGAAGATTTTCAGCCTCTCACCTTGTGTGTTCTCTTTTAGGGTTTTGTGAGTGTGTGTGTGTGCTTGCAAGAGCTCAAGCTCTCTTCTCTTTTAGGGTTTTGTGAGTGTGTGTATGTGCTTGCAAGAGCTCAAGCTCTCTTCTCCCCTGCATCTTTTCAGATAGACCAACATTCAAGAGAAGAAACTAGTGAAAACACTATGGGGGATAAGACAGGCATAACCTAAGTCTAAAGTTACATGCTTTGGATTTCTGCAAGACACAAAGCAGTGCTGCGGTATCTTTATTAATCCACAAGGTGGTGTGCCTCATGTTTTTGGGGATGACGTACTTACCTGGGACATGATGGTTCCTCGGGTGGCATTCAGGAGGGATTTGTATGGTTCTGTGCTAATGTGAATACACATTGCTAGCACGTGGACACCAAGTGGGTGATTGCACCACCACAGGACCCACTCTAGGTATTTGGCCAGGTGCAGAAGGTACAAACCTTACAGCAGAGGAGGTGGCCGATTTGTATAAAGCAGGGTTTCTTTTGGAGACGGATAGCACCATCCCACATAATCCAAATTCGATAGTAGGGTCAGGCCTATCACCAATACATGCAAGATCTTGTAGGACTAAGTACCGGGCTGGTAAGGTTGTACGTTGGCGCAAGAGGCTCACTAAAGAATTCCAAGAGAGTGTACAAAAAGATCATTCAATCTCAGCTAGCATGGTTCAAGAAGACATTGTCATCTGTAATAAATTACACATATTTTATGTGAGCACAGAGGGGTCATGTGCTGCTGGAGTGAATTATGTGGTGAATGTGTCTGACTACCCAAGCTGATCTTGTCCAGATTTCCAAAAGAGGGAAGCAAAGCATGAGATGTACCTCCCTTGCAAACATATGTATTATGTTTTTTTGTAGGTGCTGAATCTTGATGCGGTTGTGCATGAGTTTATACACCAACAAGCTTTGACAAAAGTGGAGTTGTTTCAAGCATTGTCTGGTCATCTCGCTACCATGCAAATGTTGCAGAGCCATAGGGCATTGTTGGATGTCCGAATATGCATTGACAAATTTTGGGATGCTAACTACAAACGCATGGCAAAAGTTGATGGTCACCTGTTTTTTGGTCTTGGGAGGAGAATATACGTAGCATTAACTATTTTTTGGGTTTCTTGGTTTTAGGTTTCTTGTTGTCTTCATACTTTTTTCTTCAGTACAAGTTACGATTCACCTTTTGAGGTTTTCTTTTGTGGTCGAGCTTTTTTTCCCTCCATAAAATTAAGTTTGTGGTTGGACGATCCCATTAAAAAAATACAACATGTGTCTTCATGTTCGTGCAAATCAATGCCCTGCTACTGCTTAGAACAGGCTCTCACTCGTGAAATGGCCATCCTCGAGGAAAACTATGGGAAAAGCCAAGGGATGATTCTCCAACGTCAAAAATGTTATGGCTCACCCAAACCCCCCTTGAAACACATCCAACAAGAGATTACCTGGTGAACTGCAACTGTCGTTGAGGATCTTTCCAATGGTCAAACTCATAACCCTTGAGGTCTCCAAGCTCCACATCTCCTTGAGAAGCAATTCAACCATGCCTCCCGCGCGTTGTCACACCGCCGCATTGCACTACGTGTACTCGTCCCTCCTCTTACCTCACTTCACTCACACCCACTCACTAGCATGCATTAGAGAGAGAGAGATTAGCAAGAGGATTAGCAAGAGAAAGACTCTATTGCACAATGGGAGAGTCCTTTGTATTATGAGAGATTTTCACTTATATACATGGCCATAAGTGTTCACACTCACTTAGAGAGAGAGAGATTAGCAAGAGATTAGCAAGAGGATTAGCAAGAGAAAGACTCTATTGCACAATGGGAGAGTCCTTTGTATTATGAGAGATTTTCACTTATATACATGGCCATAAGTGTTCACACTCACTTAAACTGTGGGGGGACGGCCGAGCACTTTAGGCTCATGAGAGGCCTAATGCTATTACAATGACTACTCTCATAATATATCCGTGAAGTACATCACTTGGGACTTCATCCTAACTTACTACCACACGCTCTTGAAGTGGGAATCACCATAAGTATTTCATCAGACCATTACGAGCACTCATCTAGGTTGTAGATTTGGACACCATTGCTTCATATCTTGAATGTATGACCTTTTTGTGTATCTACCTTGACTCCTTGATGTAAGATAATGGTAGTAGCTTTTGTTAACCCTAGGAATGGGTTAACAAAACTACAAGAGGGAACCTCACTATACCAGTTCGATGCGGACGGGAATCCCATCCGAGGTGTTGTTGAGCATAGCAACTTTCGCAAGGTAATTAGAGCACTCACTTCATTACAATTCATTTCGAGTAGTGTAATCATCATATAGTTATTGTCTTTTATATTGTCATCCATTTATATATGCTAATGAGAAAGATTTTACTATGGCAGGTGGTTACTCGGGACATTCACTGATCAAGGGGATGCAGTCCTAGATTGCTTTATCAGTAGTACTGGGACCCTTGTCAGAGCATGTAGGATACTGCATCGACATTGCATCAGCATGGAGAGCGACAAGGTGTGCTTTAGTTTGTGTCTACAACCACTTTTGTACATTCTCGAAGATTTGGGTTAATAGTTTTTTAAGGGTGACATCAGTGAGTACGCTCGACAAGAGCAGCAAAGGGACGTGGGGACATCGTCTCCATACGTTCCTTGCCCATATCTTCCACCCGTCCTAGTACCCATGAGAACAACAAGGTCAAGTGCCTCGTCATGGCCACCTGGTGTTCCAAGGGAGCCCCAATATTAACATGTCATGCCACTAATGTCCCCCGTGGGTTCTTTTACAATGCCCTCATCATGGGCACCACGTCCTGAACTTGCGAGGCCAAGCATCTACACCATTTGGTAGTATGCAGCCACCTTCCTTCTTCCACCAGAACCCGCGGCGTCCTTATTGATATATTTGACTCACTTATAATGAAAGAAATATATTGTTTTAGACATTATTGTGATACACTCTTGTACACTCATATTATGCCAATGGCATTGGTTTTAGCTTTTGTTGTAACCGTTTAGGTAATTAAATTGATGATTGAGAGAGATGGAGCAAGATGGATAGAGATCTCAAGGCCACGAGAGAGAGTGTGAGTGAAAGAGAGAAAGAAAGTTTGAGTGAGACCTTAAAATAATTATTTTTATGCTTAAAATGGTTATTTTTATTTATGAGACCTTATAAATATAGTAGAGATTGCCATGTTTCAGTACCCTTCTTCTAGGGACATATCCCACCCCACCCTCCCCTTATATCTTCATATTGCAACAATAGGTTGGGCATAAACTCAATTATCATGAGTTCATCTAAGCAATCCCTCTAATACTACTATGTTTGTAAGCATCTTAAGTAAAGCTCTTCAATCTTTCATGCCCCTCAAAGAAAAAGAACCTAGATCGGATACCCTTATGGAAACATGGACAACAATGTCTGAAGTGTAGGAGCTCTACTAGAAGCTCACAAACAAAGAAAGTGGTAGACCTTGCAGACAAAAACATGCTAGAGGAGGTGAAAGGAGCAACATCCATTGGGATATGGAGACATTTTGGCATCATTGAAGAGGCAAAAGAGGCTCCTCTTCAAGGAGAAGTTGCCACCTTCATTGCAAATTTAGGGCATATGGAGAAGGCCAAGATGGTAGTTGAGGTCCAAAATGCTTTCATGTATTGTTGCTTGTGTTCAACATCTCGTAGGTGTTTGTCATAATATGCTACGATATTGCAATTTTGCTTTGAAATATAACGAACGTTGCATCTCTCTATGGTGTCTTTGTGAAGAAGTAGCAATGATAGTGGTCTATGGAAGTAAAGAACATTGTGTACACATGCTTTCATGTATTGTTGTGTGTGTTCAACATCTTGTAGGTGTTTGTCACATGTAATGCTATGGTCTTGTAAATTTACTTTGGAATATAATGGAAGTTTTAGATCATAATATGGTGTCTTTGTAAAGGAGTTGCAATGATTGTGGCCCATGGTGTCTAGTGCTCAACATCTCGTAGGTGTGACAGTAGAGAGAGAAAGAGTAGATAGAGACAATAAGAGTAGAGAGAGAAACCGCTCGCCTCAACACCAAAAATGCTCGCCAAAAAAATACATCCCATGCACCATATCTGTTGTGAGGTCTCACTTGCTCTGTTTGTGCCTCTCTACACAAGAGGACAAGTCAGTGGAGGAAAGGAGGAGCATACGCCTAGCCATGAGATTTTTATTTTCACAAAATAGAAAGTTATCAATTTGCCTAAGGTTTTCACCTTTATCATTTTTTTTGGGGACCAATAGTAAGTATATATATTACTTCAAAACTGATTTTACATCTAGAGATTTTAAACCAACCAAAACTACAAACTGAACACACCCCCTAATTACAACACTTCATTCAGAAGTTTACACAGCAGATTCCATCTATCTTCCTCCAAAACAAACCTAAATTGTCCCCTAGAAATTTGATACTCCAATTGAATACAAGCTTCCATAATAGCCTCAGTAGTACACCCTCTAGGAGTTTGCTTTTCCAATATATCCCCCTTTTTTGACCAAATTTTAACTGTAGGCCTAGTCCCCACATGATTTTCTATGAATGCCACAAATGTATGATCCAGCTACTTCTCCTTGAGATACCATCTTCTGGTTTTAGGCCCAAATCTAAGCTGTTTAGGCTTCAAATCCACACCAATGCTGACCTGCATCATATGAATCATATCTTAGGTTTCCCTAGTATGCTTGAAGGCTCCCCCAAGTAAATGCAAAAAATCAAGTGATGCCAATGTGCAATCTCTTCTCATCCCCTCTTTTATCAACTTATTCACCTTTGTCATTATTTAATGCGAGCAGAGCAATACAAATTGCCTGAACAGGAGAGCAAGACGTATGTGATGAATACAAGTGAGCTACTTCTTAATTTATGAGCCTGAGGTACCATAATCTTAATGAATCCTCCGTTATTAGAAGAAAGAGCTAGCGATGTGTGCAGCAGATGGCTAGCCTAGCAGGCGAGTTTTTTAGCCAGGCATGTTAATAGCTGCTGGGAGAGTCTCGCTTTATGGCCGGTATAGAAGCCCTCATTGCCATCCAGACATTGGCCGTACACAGCCTCTGGGAAGATGTGAGCTTGCCGCCATAACGTTATGCAGTGTAGTTTTGGTCTCAGATGCAGAGAAATGTCGACATACTAGACTCAGGAGAGCACATGGACTGTCGTACAGTGGACCGTCATCATTAAGGGACGGTACCAGAAGGGCACGTGATGTTCTTCACAGTAGGTTTAGGGCTGCTCATGGAGCATGTTTGTACTCAACATCAAACAGTGCTGACAAAAAGGAGCAGAAGTTTCTTCACAGAAGGCTCAGAGGAGTCCATGTACCTGCATCAAGCAACATGACCAGAAGCTTGGATGCAGAGCAAAGGATGGTGGCCTTGGATCATATCAGCTTTCCGTCCATCGAGAAACGTCCTGGTACTTACGCCGCCTTGCTGCAGTGGTGTGGGAAGGTTACTGCAGGTATGTCTGGGATGCTTATCCATGATCACATCATAAAAGATGGCCTTGAACACGCTGTGGTCCTTCAAAACCTCCTTGTACAGATGTATGCCCACTGTGGACTAATGGGTGATGCTCGCTGCCTTTTTGCATCAATTCCTTACCGGGACGAGTTTTCATGGAACTTCATGATCAGAGCATGTAGCCAGCATGGAGAGAGTACCGAAGCCATGCAACTCTTTGAGTTAATGCTAGGTGAAGGGGTGTTGCCAAATAAGTTTATTTACACCAGCATCCTTCTGGCATACTCTAGCCGAGAAGTACTCCTCCAAGGGGAGCGCTTGCATGCTCGTATCATCGGTAATGCATTTGATTCAGATGCTTTGTTAGGAAATACTCTTGTTAGCATGTACTGCAAGTGTGGAAATCTTGATGATGCAAGGGGGTTGTTTGACAGGTTGAACGAGCAGGATGTGGTGTCATGGAATGCCATGGTTGCAGCCCATACTAAGCGTGGGCAGGGGAAAGATGCCCTTTATTTCTCTAAACAAATGCAACAAGAAGGTGTAATGCCCAACATGGCAACTTTTATAAGTGTTCTTGATGCCTGTGCCAATGAGGCTGTTACTATCGAAGGACGGCGACTTCACGCCTGCTTTGCAGGGAGTGGTTTCGAGTCAGACCTTGTTTTGGGTACAGCCCTCGTGAATATGTATGGCAAGTATGGTGAACTGGACCATGCATTGAGAATCTTCAACCAGATGCCTGAGCGAAACACTGTGTCATGGAATGGCATGATCACAGCTTATGTGTTGTGTAACCAGGCCAAGCATGCTCTCGTATTATTTGATCAATTGATGCAGGAAGGAGTGATGCCTGACAAGTTCATTTTTGTCAGCATGCTTTCTGCACATGCCACCAAAGAAGACCTAGCTGATGGCAAGCGCATATACAGCTGCCTGGTCGGCAGCGATTTTGTGTTGGATGCTATTGTGCATACTGCGGTTCTGAATATGTTTTGCAAGTGTGGCAGTATGGAAGATGCAGAGAACATTTTTGACAATATTACAGAGCCGGATGATGTTTTGTGGACGGCAATGATTTCTGGGTATGCACAGCATGGGAAGGGCAAGAAAGCTTTGCAACTTTTTGAGCGAATGCAGGTGGAAGGACCTTGCCCAAGTAAAGTGACCTACATGAGTGTTCTTTCTGCATGTAGCCGTGCTGGTCTTGTGGATGAGGGTGTTCGGCACCTCCTTTCCATGAGCAGAGATCACGGCATCAAACCTACTGTGGATCATTATAATTGTGTGGTCGATCTTTTGGCAAGATCTGGAAGGCTGGGCCAAGCAGAGGATGTAATCATGAGTATGTCATGTGAAGCTACAATTGTAACATGGACCAGTTTGCTTGATGCCTGCAAAAAGCAGTTTGATGTGGAGCGAGGGGAACGTGCTGCAAAGCGCATGTTTGAGCTAGATCCAGATAGTATCTCGCCGTATATTTTACTCTCAAACATCTATGTTGCAGCTGGTAGAGAGGATGATGCAGATCGAATGATTAATGCCATGAAGGATAAGGAGTCAAAGATGCAGACAGGATTTCTATAATTGATCAATTATGCCCATAGAATGAAGATGCTGGACGGTATTAGAGGATACCAATAGATGAGGCAGGCAATGCTTGTGGTACCCTTGTAAAGGTTTTTTAAACACGTTTTGACATTGAAGTCCTCCCCTCCTGTTTCTTGTACTACATTTCAAAAAGGACTTGGTTCTTCTATCTCCACAGAATTCAAACTTGCTTAATGTCAAATTTGGCTCATTTTTTGTACCTGAAGGGATGATTACATTAAAAGCCGCCATCCCCAAGGCCTTTTCTACAATGGAAGGCCTCTATGCTCATCATCCAGAAGACCCCCTTGAAAGACGCCTCTCTTGGGCTGGGTTAACTGTTGGCTTTTATGCTTTCGAACCCTGTCACTCTCTATCCCAAAAGAGAGTCTCGTGTTACATTTGAAAGCACCCCACCTTCTTTCTGCGACAAGCCATACTTGTGACGTCCTTGCCTGCCCACGATCATCCTGTATCCAGAGCACTCTGCAAACCCTTGGGCCACAAGGAAAACAGTAGGTGGACTCACCTCTCAACTCTACCTCACTGAACCACCTCCGAGATTAGAGAGATGCACACCTTTCAGATCATCAGACCACCTCGCAGTCAGACCATCATCATGCGCATCTTGTACCGTCCTGGTACCGGCCTACAAAGTTCGGCAGCCCTAGACCCACCTATGGGGATAGTCTAGATTAAGATCCACAAAGGTTGGCTCAACACATTGAGTTATGATCCCACTCCTTGATGCTTATGTAAGTCTCTGGTGCTATTTTTATCCGTACACGATAATTGTCTGGGCATTAATGAAGGCATATAACAAGCCCATATAGCATTAGCCCATGCCCATGCCAAGAGTAAAACATACTTCTTCCCTTAACAGCTTACATCCATATGGGTGAAGCCAATTGGATAGAGTGGGTCTTTTCTAAGCGATGTCTTATTCAATTGAGGCGTCTTTGTTTAAGATCTTAAGTTCATAAGGGATGTGTTATTCAATTGAGGCGTCTTTGTGTTGAGATATCACTCTTAACAACATCCTTCCAATCTTAGGTGCACAAACATCCTTTGCACCTCTTTCGCTAACCTCAAATTACATGAAGTTATTCTTTACGTTGTGGCCGAGATAGCACTTGCTGCCATTGGCAACAAGTAATCTGGTGATTGGCTACACCTCACATCTTTTTTAGCTAGGGACATCTCGGCCATAATGTATCGCTCTTGTTAATGCCCACACAAGGCCAGAGTTTGATCCGCTCCTTGGCTAAAAGAGATGTAAGGTGTAGCCAATCACCCAAATACTTGTTGCCAATGGCAGCAAGTGCCATCTTGGCCACAACATATCGCTCTTGTTAATGAGCCCAATGGCATGGCAGGAAGCCATTTTTGGCTTGGGCTTTATTATAATGGGAAATTGTAATGTTAGAACACGTAATAGCACTACAATATGTCTAAGGATGTGCTTTTGCTAATAAGGAGTTAGAGACTAGACTATGGAATGAGTGAGTTTTAAGTAATGGACAAGTGAATGTACATATATAGTTTACTAAAAAGTAATAGGCCAGTGAATGTTCATAACTCTTTTTTTTAATGCAAAAGAGGGTACTGAAACATACATGCCTGGTTCAAACCATGCACCCCTCTTTTGAGAGGTAAAGGTGCAATTGCTAGGTTAAAGTCCAAGAAGCAAGCGTGGATGTTCATAACTTAAGTTGTATATACATCAAATTCTCTACACTCCAATGGATTTTTACATGGTTTTTTCAACTTTGGGAGTTCTCTTGCTCTCTTTCCTTGTGCTTTTTATAATTTATTACTCTCTAGATGTGGTTCTTCTTTGGAATTTCTAGCTTCCATGATACTTAGGAGTGTTCTAGCTCTCTTATGACCTTGTCTGATTGGTTTTTCTAGAGTTTGTGGTATTCATTTGAGATTTGAGGTTTCTGTAAGTAGAAGGAAGCTTTGAGGCTTGCATTAAGCTTTAGGCTGAGATCTCCAGTTACAGTGGAGTAAACCATGAGCATGTGAAGACAAAATGGAGCTAGAGAGATGAAAGAGTGATATGCATAGAGATGAATAGGAGACATCAAGAGGAAGTAGGGGATTGTGGAAAGGCTTGTGAGAGTTCAATGGTACATAAATCTTTCATTGCATTTTCATTATGTTTCTTGGAGAAGGGTAGATATCAAGAAGCATATACCTTGAGGGAGGAGGAGGGAGGAGAGTAGAGTAGCCTTACTATTACGCTCCTCATGCTTGGGTGAACACTAATTCTTTGCACTTCACTCATAGTCTCACAACCACATTTACACTTGCACTCACACTTGCACTTGCATACACTCGTGGCGCACCCACCTTGCACTCACACTCGCGCTCATGATCCCAATTTTTATTCATCAAAGTTTACAATAGAGATATAAGCAAGGCATACATAGCTCTAATCTTGGATTCACCCTCAAGCAGTGAGCACTTGAGCTGAAAGACTTTGAGATAATCTATCAGCCCCATTAATAGGATTTTTGAAGTGAAGAACAATAATAGTAGGAATAGGTATACTGGTGTTGTCACTGCTCTCATTAATTTGACACTAGCTCTTCTAGGTGTGATAGCTTAAAGACAGAGGAATGGGTTGACCCAATACCTAGTGGATTACCTTAGGCCTTATCTAGCCACCTCAATAGAGTAGCTGTCGATGTAGCTAGTGATTGCAAACTCTATAAAAGGCATTTGTGTATGCATGACAATTGGGTTAACAAAATTTGGTAGTATCAAGGGGATTGCACGTTAGTATGTGGCTAAGGTTTCTTAAGTACACATTAATCACAAGATTAAAGGAATTCACAAAGCGGAGGTCCAGTGTGATACTTAGATCTTCGAAAAGTATAGAAGAAAATCTTGGATCCATTAACGAGTACCTTTCACAAGCTAAATTAGAGCTTCAAGACTAACTCAGGCCACAATCACAAAGTTCATTGGAGTAAACTTTTAGAGAACTGCTACTTGGGAGAGGGGTTGCAGAACAACTACAGTAAGGACTGCACAATGAATCTAAAGAAGGAGTTTCAATGACTCAACACATCCCAAGGCCACTAACCATTGCTAAAAGCACATGATAAATATAGTCGTAAAACCCCAAAGAGTACCACTTTTTCTACCAAAATTTCCTTCACTACCCAATACAACACCAATAGCCAAACATGGCATGGGAAATGGGTGGTGGTGGCTATGAGGATCAAGGGAAAGAAATAAACAACTTGTACTACACGAAAGATAAGAGATAAGGTTGTTTCCTCATACACACAACATTGGAGTATACACTATGGAAACTAAAGGAATGATTTAGGTGATGCTAGATGCAAAGAAGATGATAGAATCAAAGAAAGAAGAGGTGGAGTCTACTTCAAGAGGCCAAGAAAGAGATTGTGAAGTTAGTATTGAGAAGAAGAGGACCTAGATCAAGGACAAGAAGACCATGGCTTAGAGCAATAATGGTAATTCATGATAGGGGTAAGAACCAAACACAAGCGCAAAATAATGAAAGGGCCATCAAGATTTCCTGCACACATGGGTGTCTAAGTCGCTGGAACTTTAAGACTTTGATGTTATATCAGACCATATAAAGAACTAAGGATAGCTCTCATAACAATCACGAGGAAATACATGATGATGAACACATTAATTAGATACATAAACATGTAATATTTGATGCTCCATGCATCTACTAATATGAGGCAAAAGTTTCTAAACATTACAAACTCCACTGCCTTTATATGTAGCAAAATCATAAATTTTGGAGAGGCTCGTGCCAAGAGAGCCGTGATATGAAATATACATTAGAAAGGAGTTATAATGGCTACACATCATTGCAGACTCAACAAACCTTACCTTGGCTTGTACCCTTTCTTAATTCATGTTTCTTAGATTAACTTGCACAAGACATATGCGATTGTCTACCTCACCTTCCAAACACAAGCAATATTGACAAAATCAATCCAAATATTGAAAGCTTCAAAAACTTTTTAAATCAAAAGCTTCTAGATTTTCAAAGCTAATAATACTTGATAGGATAAATTTACACATGATATTGGTAGAATTAGGTGAGTACAACATAATCTTGTAGGTGCAAACACTTAACCCAAGTCATTGAGATCTAGTAATTGTGTCCATTTTTTAATTTGGATCTACTTCATACACAAAGCATGAAGATTTGAGTCATCAAGGATACCTAGAGGTAAACCCACTCTGGGGATTACACCACAAAATTCCAAGAAACCAATTTGCCTTCCCTACTACCCTAGTTGGGTATCTAGAAGCTACTTCAGACTCTTAATGAAAGTGAGAATAACCAAGAACAAAAGGGGCCAAAACCACGAAGAAAGGGGGGAGGCCCTTCATTAAAAAACTAATATAATTCAATAATAGGTTCCTTAGAAAATATTGGATGCATAAAAAGGGGCCCAAACCACAAAAAAGGGGGAGGACATGTGAAAAGACAAAGACAAGTCAATGATGGGTTCCAAAGAAGATATTGGATGCAAGTATCGTGATTCCATAAACACAACATAATAAAGTATTTGTCTTGGTTGTACATATGGGAACTCAGTGCTCACGTGGTTTTGTCTACCTATTGTGAACACCAGATTAGCTCTCTTTGTAGGTAGAGTGCATGGCTTTGTTACCTCTTTTAGCTTTAACTTTTCTAATACATGGCTATACTTAACTAGTTGATGGTCATGTTGTTTACTAGCTTTTCCCATATTCCAAATTTGTGATGATGATTGGAGACCCAAGATGGTGCAGCCAAGAAGGATATTTTGTATCATATGTCTGGGGTAATTCCTGTAGCCATTTATATGGTAATGATGTGTGGACATAGCCTAATGGGTTGGGTCACTTTTTCTCTCTTTAGGAGGTTTCCCCCCCGCGCAGATGTACACACTCTTATGAGTGCGTGTAAGTGACCTTATCATTTCACATCACTTGTACTTCACTCCTTCTCATCAATCTACTTTGTGTGTTGTACTTCTATCTATCTCTCCTTGCTTGCTACATCCATGTGTGTGTTTCTACCTTGATCTCCACTCCATTAATTGATATGAAAGAAGGTTCTCTTGGCTCTCAGCGACCCTTGCCATCTTCTCCTTGAGCTACTCTTTTGATTGCCTTACATTGAGGTATCCTCTTAGGTGGAGAATGTATTTCCTATAGTGTGTTGTTAACTCGTTTGCATGCTATAAGGTTTTCACAACCATCTCGGGGGAGTGTCATTTTAAACTATCTTCGTTTGATTTTGGGTTTTCTGCACTCTGGAGTAGCATTTGGTGTGTAGACAGGGTCCTCGTCATCTTTGACATCGCATCTTCAAGCTCATCTCATCAATAGCTTCAATAGCATCATTAACATTATCATCGATTTTTGCATTCCTACTAAGTTACAATTTTCACACTCTACACTCATACCATTTTTTATACACTTTGTAGTTCCTTCATCATCAATGATCTACTTGTTAACAACCCAAAAATGGGATTGATCATGGTGATAGAAAGCAACATAATTAAGGTGGATTAAACCACACTAAGAACTCCATGAGAGAGAGAGAGAGAGAGAGAGAGAGAGAGATTGCACACTCAACAATAGCTCTATTCATATCTCAAATGAACCATACAATGATATAGGCTCTCTAGCCTTATCCCACTTTACATGTCATCATCCATGTGGCACTCCCTATTCCACTTCTTTTGGTCAACACTCACATACCATTCAATATTACATGTGGCATTCCTATCTTGCCACAATATCTTGCACCTTTAGGGTGCTTTCCCACATACACACAACACTGCGATTACATCTCTCAACACTCCCTCTTAATCGAGGTGTTCTACAACTCACCCATCATCCATCACCCATATCAATGTAGCATTGCACAAACGCAATCTCTACCTCTCATCAACACTCCCCCTCAATGATACATTGGAGTGTCCATCAACCAAACATGTGTGCACGTGTCTACCATCTTAGACACCAAGTCCATTTTGAGCTGACTCGCTCACAGCGGAACCATTGAGTCCGATTTGAACATGGAAGTTCGGGTGGAAACCAACCCATGCGCATGCACCTCACACGGGCATCGCTCATGCACACATCACAATAACCATTTTGAGCTTCTTGGTAAGCTCGGGCACAGGGCAACCCTCATACCGTGGGTGATTACAAAAAAATCCTCATACCGTGGTGGGTGATTACAAAAAAATCCTCA
This sequence comes from Cibotium barometz, assembly GCF_041138505.1. NCBI lineage: Eukaryota > Viridiplantae > Streptophyta > Polypodiopsida > Cyatheales > Cibotiaceae > Cibotium > Cibotium barometz. The sequence continues at coordinate 28,423,329 of NC_141053.1, read as the reverse complement.
TTTTGAGCTTCAAGCTCGGGTACGGTTACCATTCTCATTCATGGGTGAAAAAATACAATGTCTTTTGACCAAATCCGGGCAATGGACCCTCATAAAATCTGGGTGAGAGAGTACAATCCTTTTTATGCACTATGCAAGGGCAGGGCACCCATCTCAAAAAAAATAATCAACATCCATGGCTTTCTTTTTGTAATGCCAATAATTTCTTGATATTTTAGGGCTACATAAACTCTTGCACATGTGGGAAGGAACATCATCTTCTTGTGAACAAATACAACTTAGATTTAACATCATATGAAAAACTCTCAAAGAGAATGACATTTTGAGTGTGAAACCACTTTTATATGGAGTGTGTACTAAAGGTCTTTTAAAACTTTAAGAAAATAAATTTTTGCCTACTGCGCTACAGTCTGTGCTGGGTGTTTTTATGAGCATCAAATGCTTTCAGAGATTGCAGGTCTTCTGCTTGGGACCCACTTCACAAAGTCTTCTTTGTTCTTTCACCAATACACTACTACCTGAATCACTATACCTTCCTCCAAGCTTCCATGGCGAGCTTACTTTTGTAGCAATCGTTGGCTTTCTTCACCAGCTTTAGAATCAAGCACAGTAAGATCCAGACTTCGTCACCAATTTTGTAAGACATACTTCTATCATATCTCTGTCTCGCGAGACCATAGCTGCCCAATTTCCACACAATCCCGCCATGGATATCTCTCTGTAGCGTTAATTTTTGACGCTACTTCCTAGCTCGCATGCCTCTCTTCTTTAGTCTTCGCGTTCACCTGCATGACCTCCTCTATCAAGTGCTATTTCGACCAACTGGCTTCTCAGTATGGGAATCTTATTGACCATCTCTCTTCTCTAGTGGGTGCTGCTGACTGTATGCTGATAACAAGCACGTTGCCATCTTGGGTTTTTTGGGGTGCTTCAACCCCCAGTAATCCTTAGTCTTTTCTCACCCACTAATTCCTAGTTTTCCTTTGGGCAGAGCTCCTTTTAACCACCTAGTAATCTCTAGTTTAACGGCTAATTTGTCTTCCACTCTCTTTGCCTCTTCTCTAATGTTGGCCATCGCTTCAGCCCTTTCAAGCTCCAAAGTGAGCTCCAAAATTGCATGCTACTCCAGTGTGTACATGCATCTTCTTTGCCTCAATTAACCTCCACCATAAGGTTCTATATGTGATCACTAACAAGCTGCCAATTCAATTTTCCAATGAAGACTTGGCCAACATTAGCTCTTGAATCGCCATTCTACGCCCAAGATTCTTCCAAGGGTGCTTTCTCCACATTGATTTCCCATAAGAAACCATAGATGATATACTTTGTGAAAGCTTCCTCTTGCTTCCGTTGAACATTGCTCATCTTTTATGAGAGCAAATCAGCACATCCCTCCATTTGATGTGAACATTCATGGGCTCCTTTCCTTGCCCACAATGCTTGCCCCTTTCTTGGACAAGCCTTTCACCTCCACACATGCTCTTTTTGCCAACTTGCAAGAGCCATGGGATGTACTCATCCCATCACATAGCAACCCTTATCAAATACGAGCATTCTTCCATGCTCAAACACCAAATTAGAGGCAAAAACACCAAAATACCTTCACAAATCTCCTTGGTAGCTTCTCCTTGATGACACCGAAGACTCCATAGTCTTCATACTTGCTAAAAATATCCATTTTCAGCTTCCGTGCAGCACCATAATCTTTAACTCTCCATGAGCAGCTTGCAAGACTCCAAATGCAATCCATAATGATGAGTGTGCATAATTTTTTTCATAATAACTAAAAATAATGCTTTAATCTAATAAACACATAACCAAGAAACTATACATAAGTATTCACCATGACCAAGAGCCCACCCAAGCTCTGATACCATGTTAACAACCCAAAAATGGGATTGATCATGGTGATAGACAATGATTAAGCAACATAATTAAGGTGGATTAAACCACACTAAGAACTCCAAGAGAGAGAGAAATATTGCACACTCAACAATAGCTCTATTCATATCTCAAATGAACCATACAATGATATAGGCTCTCTAGCCTTATCCCACTTTACACGTCATTATCCATGTGGCACTCCCTTTTCCACTTTTTTGGTCAACACTCACACACCATTCAATATTACATGTGGCATTCCTATCTTGCCACAATATCTTGCACCTTTAGGGTGCTTTCCCACATACACACAACACTGCAATTACATCTCTCAACACTACTACCATCTCAGTTGCATTCAATGGGCATTGACAACACTTATAGGTAGTTGGGATATTTGTATTTTGTGTAGAGATTAGTTATTTGTTGGCTGAAATGGAAAGCAGTGATGTATTTGGGATTCTTTTTGCTACTTGTTGTACTCATATATGGTGCATCATGTATTGGTTTCCAAAGGGCTTTGGAATGTCGTCATTGGCATTGATGTACGTTCTATTTTGCTAGCATAGGATAGTGTAGGTTCTTCGGATGGTGACACTAGTTCAGATGTAACTATGACATTTTCCTCCACACCTCCCACAATGGAACGAGCCAGGTGGGATGGCATGGATGCACATACACATGCATGGTGGCACTTTTCATGAAAAAGAGTATTATTCCTCATATTTTCTCATGTAAAACTGCCAACTACGCTTGGGATACACTTGTTGTGCTTTATCCAAGGCATGAGTGGCCTATTTGCACAAAGGCCTTTCTGGATAGTTCATTGGTGTGCCTACTATTCTCATAGCTTTACCACATTCATACCAGGGTTTTCTATCCACACTTTGGATCATGATGAAGGGTAAACCCAATGTACTTAGGTTTGATGAGGTGGTTGTAGTGCTCTTGCAAGAAGAGAAATCTCGGCAAAAACAAACTAGTATGCATATGGGAGATCAACCATTTGTTGCTAGTCAAAAAGGTAAAGGTAAAGACTTTTTCCACAACGGCCATAAACCAAAGGCATAACTAGCCCAATCTTCTATAAAGGATACCGAGAAGGGGGGTGATAAGACTAAAAAGAAAAGAAAATGAAACTACTCTCAGAAGCCAAGTCATTACATTAATGAATGTAGAAAAAGGCTAGAGAAGGAGAAGAAGAAAGAGTCAGGCATGGCTATGGTGTTTGATGCAGCAACACTAAGTGTTAAAAAGAAGGAGTCAATAAACTATTCACATGATTATTGAGCATTCATTGTACACTATAGTTATGACCCTTCTATCCATTATGTATGCATGTTAGTGATAGATCATCATGCTTGGTATTTTGACAGTGGTGCTAGCAAGCACCAGTATTAAGCAAGCAAGCATGTTTGTGGTGGTTGATGCATCAAAACTGAGTGTTGAAAAGAAGGAGTCAGTAAACTATTCATGTGATAATTGGAAATTCATTGTGCACTATAGTTATGACCCTTCTATCCATGATGTATGCATTTCAGTGATGATAGATCAACATGCCTGGTATTTTGATAGCAGTGCTAGCAAGCACCACTATCAATAAAGCAGGCATGTCTAGTATTTTGATAGTGGTGCTAGCAAGCATATTACTGCTCAATATGATTTGTTTTCCTCCCTTGAGTCTGTTTCTAAAGCAGGCATAGTCAATTGCAAACAACTCCTCCTATCTAGTGAAATGAGTTAATAAGGTTATTCTCATTTCTGTAATAAATGGTGGGACAATCACTCTCTCAGAAGTCTTGTTTGTGCTAGGCATTAAAAAGAACTTGATGTCAACCTCTCTACCATTTCTAGGGCATGCATAGTGGTCATATTTGTTGATGATGGGTGTATAGATCATGAATGCAGTAATGGAGACATTATTGTGGTATTATATCTCTATACTCTAAGCCATGGGCTTTATAGGTTGGACATGTATGAGATATTCACACATAATGCTTGTTCAGTTTACTTCTACACATGCTATGATGAGTGATAAAGAGCTATGGCATGCCCATGTTGGTCACCTGAATTTTAGCAATTTGTTCCCTTAAAAGGTAATAGATTAAGTCAAAGTTCCCATGTCAAATATGTATGTGAGGGGTGCATTTCGGGCAATATGTAACGTGTAGCATTCTTGATAGATGGATTAGTAAGGGATATCCAAAAATTATTAGTTAAATTACATAGTGATGTATGTGGTCCTATGGGGGCACCATTGATTATTGAATATCTCTACTTTGTAACTTTTATTAATGACTACTCCAGCCACGCACACCTGGGTGTATTCGTTGAAAGCAAAGTCAAAGGTTTTGACATGCTTTAGACATTTTGTTTCTATGGCTAAAAATGTGTCTCCATGTAAAGTTGGCACCCTAGCACCCTTCATACAAATCAAGGGGGAGACTATATCTCAAAGGAGTGTCATGTATAAATGGTTGAAAGAGACTTAAAACATCAATGCACATTACCTAAAAATGTGTCTCCATGTAAAGTTGGCACCCTAGCACCCTTCATACAAATCAAGGGGGAGACTATATCTCAAAGGAGTGTCATGTATAAATGGTTGAAAGAGACTTAAAACATCAATGCACATTACCTTACACACCTCAACAAAATGTTATTGTGCCTAAGCAACAACGTAATAAGCTGGATGATAAGGCGATAGAATGCATTTTTATGGGATATAGCTCAGAAAAGCAAAGGGCATAGACTCTACCATTTGGCCCACAAAGCGGAATTTGATGAGTAGAGATACTTTCTTTGTTGAGAACTCTGTTGAGCCCATGATTTTATGCAAAATATAGCAAAATGTGTGCTCACAAGACATCTTTGATACACTCCTATCTTTGTATAATGTCAAGCAGCCACATGTGGAGCAAATGAACACTTAACAAGGTGCTACAAATTAGCCCATATTGGCTAAAAAATTAACTCAAATTTCACCCCACAGATCAGCCTATTGATGAGACAATTATGGATGATGCAATGGATGAGGAAAGGGCAACCAAATATGTATCTAAGAGTATGCCAAAATGGCTCTAATGGCATTGAGAAGAAACCCAACCATAATCAAGAAGAAATTTCTAAGTGGATTAGGCTAGACAACACCAAAGCACTTTCCTTTGTCATCTATGGTCTAGGTAATAATCAAATCCACCAAGGGATCTCCACTAAAAGATCATAAGAAGTATGGAAAAGTCTTAAATCCATATTTGGCCAAACCAATGATGTTCTATGTTTATCTAACTTTCTAGTGTGCCTCCGTCTTACGAACAATGTGTCTTTGTGATTTCCAATCAACCCAATCTACCCTCACCTCAGTGGCATCTTCTCTCATCCTTGAAGAGATGAAAATGGCCCGAGGATTTGTTACTATTACAAAAATAAAGAGGCATGTCATCAAGGACTACTTTAAGAAGAAGGATGAGGAGGGAAATAGCAACTAAAATAAACACAAGGACAAGGAGGGAAATAGCAACCAAAATAAACACAAGGACAAGGCCAAGAGGATAATTTCAATGATCATTTGTTTTGATATTCCTTGTAATCATCTTAGGGTTATGCTTTGTGTTCATTTCTTGCTAGTGGGCGATGATCTAGCATCCACATATCCTTAGTGTCTTAGTTAGAGGTTGCATATGTCTAAGGCCCTTTGGGCCTTGATTTACTAGATTAAGTGAAACTATAGGTGGAATCCCCTTGATCCTACAAACCTCCCATTGATGTAGGGGATGTGGAGTATTGTACAAGAGTGGACAAGATTATGGATCTAGGTGTCTCCTTGTAGGTGGCCTTTATATGAAGCCTATGCACACTCGTTTTTGGGTGTGTGAAAGCTTAGCTTACGTGTAATGATATCTTAGCGTTTAATGGAACTTTGTGTTAATTTTTGAAACTTGCTCTTTCCCTTATTTTTATGTTTAATAGAGCTTTGTGTTACTTTGTGAAACTTGCTCTTTCCCTTATTTTTATGCTCTAATTAAGTGTTCTAATGTGATTTATGTTACTTTGTGTTACTCTATGAAACTTGCTCTTTCCCTTATTTCTATGCTCTTATTAAGTGTTCTAATGTGATTATATTTCATCCATTAATCTAATGTGATTAATGGAACTTGCTCTTTCCCTTATTTCTATGCTCTTATTAAGTGTTCTAATGTGATTATATTTCATCATTAATCTAATCCAAGTTTTCTTTGCTTGCTATGATTAGTGTCACATATATGTGTGAGCATTATCTATGTGAGTGTAGTGGTCCATGAATCACCTTTGATTGGACCATTACCATTAATCACTACTAACTCAGCTTAATTATTAATACATTTGACATTTTATTGGGAAGGTATGGATGAGAACATCTATGTAGTGGTCCATGAATCACCTTTGATTGGACCATTACCATTAATCACTACTAACTCAGCTTAATTATTAATACATTTGACATTTTATTGGGAAGGTATGGATGAGAACACCTCCTTGTGTGTGTGGGGGGATTTGGAGAAGGATGTCATGACGTGGCTTAAAGAAGAACTTAGGAAGGTATCCAAGAAGTTTAGATGTGTTATAGAGGTGGTTGGGGTGGATTATATGGGGAAGAAATAGATCAACAATAGATTAATGAACAAGTAAGAAATATGCTTATTGAGTCTCTATAGATATGAGGGCTTTAGAAGGATGTCTCTAATCCCCAAAAAGTATCTACCTCTCTTGAACCTAGGTACCTCTAAAGAAATAGCCACCAGAGTACAAATATCTTTATCACACATGCCTTTATGGATCAACAAGTAATGTGCATGGGTAAGGTTGTTATGGGCTACCACACCTCCCAATAAGGAACTCTAAACATTCACCATTGGAAGGAGTAATAGATCACAACCGCCATAAGGTACTTACCAATTCGAGCTCATGTCCCTTGAGGTCTCCAAGCTCACTTCATGAAGCTCCAATCCTCCAAGCTCCACCTCCACACTGTCACTGGAAAGTCACTCGCACAACCACACAAGGCAATCTCTCTATCTCACTCCTCTACACAAGCATACAAGCATAGAGAAGGCACATGCACTAGAGTACACTCTCACACACTCTCTCACGACAAGGCAAGTGCTCTCATAGCATAAAGAGGGATTGTGTCCTTACATACAATTGGCCCTTTCATGCTTGGGTGCCCAAAACTTACTAACTAAGGCCTTGGGTGGCCAGTATCTCATAATGTACAGCTTTTATAGTGCCTTTGCATGACACTTATTAATGTCCTCAAATGGAGGAGCATATTTGTTAATCCAACATGGGATTAACATCCCCCCTACATGATGTAGGTTGTTTTGTCCTCAGAACCTGTTATATGGAGGTCTAAAGACCTGATCGCCGAACTCACGTCGATAGAAGTTTTAGAGAGACTGAAGTTTTTTTAGGGTTCTTCGGAATGTAGAGTGGGAAGTCCAAAACTTGGTGTCTACCATATCTTCAAATGTGACATGCATGTAAGATGGTAGATACCTGAGGCGATGGTAGTACATCATGCCTCGCTCATTGGGTCCTTGGTTTATGTCAAAGAGGAGTTGAGCTGCTTCAAAGCCATCATATCTTTCTTTTGGTTGGTCAATGAGCATCACAATCAACTTCAAGAATCTGACACTCACCCCACGATAGCTAGATCTAGGATATAGCACCATGCACGTATCCATGTTAGCATGTTCTATCCTTGTTGTGCTATATCTGAAAAAGCTACTCGGACAAATAATGGAAAGTTGTAGCAAACATGTTAATCCCGCTCCTTTGCATCATGGAACTCGAGTGGCGTCATCCTTATTTTAATGGGCATATATAGTGGATCCACTCTCTGTGTGGGTGGTGCACACTAGTATTGTTGACTATATTGTGGAATGGTTAAGCACTCCCTCGGCTATGCTGGCTGTACACCTAAATCTTCTATCCTAGGATTTGCATCATCCGTGACAATGTGGTATAGCCCCCTCGTGTATGTATAGGATGTGCTTTTTGCCACTAGCGAAAATAGTAGAGCTGATCATATAAAGGTAACAATTTTGATCTCTAGTAGATTCGCCAAATGATGGTTGGTATGCTTTGCCACATTCGCCCATAAAGTTCCTTCTCTCGCCATTGAAAATAATTCCTCCAGTTTTGGCATTGGTGCGTGGAGAGGATACGATACATACGGCTGCCGTGTAGATGTGACTTCAGAGTAAGCTTCCGACATTATGTGTCTGGTGGGTTCAAATGGTGTGATTTTGCATCAACACCTTGAACATCAGCTTTGGCTTTAGCAATGGATTTCCAGCTCTGATTAATCCTTCATACTTTGCACAAGATAAAGACTTAAGAACACAGTCGTTAGTCACGAATGGTTGTATATCATCTTTAGGTGGAATTGGACATACCTCTTGAATTGGCTGTGGTGGAGATGGGTGGGGTGCCGGCAACTCCTCGGCGGGGGTGAGAGTGTTAGTGGGAAATTCTAAAGGGATAGAAGGAAGATGAAAGAATATACAATCCACCTCAGACTTGTTAGTAGGAGTAACACTAGGGTATGGATGTAGTAGTTTACTTGCTACAGAGGAAAACATAGGATAAGTGGTAAGATTTGAAGAGCTTGGTGTTTCCTCTTAACCCTCTCTGGAGCTAGGAAGTGGGTCGATGGGCTTGTTAACTTTCATAAACTCCTCGAGTTTTATGATTTCTTTAGGAGTTATATTTGGATATTCGATACGTACTTTATCAAAATTATAAATGACATTAGTCATCATGGCTTCCAAACGTTTATGTATATATCAATAAAGCTTAAGAATGCCATAAGGGTGATAGAGGGTAGATTCCTTGATATTTAAGTGTTGATGTGTGTTATACACCTTTAGCCACCCATGACTAATTATCCATTGATAGCTCCGGGCTGCAACCTCACAATTGGCCGGTGTATTCGGAATATCATCTGGTACAAGTAGGTCAAGTTTGTCGACACTGTTGTCCAAGATGTCTGAATTTTGCAACACCCGACACCAACTATGTAGGTTTAACACAATGGGATGCAATGGGTAGAAGAATATATCTTGTGGGTCAGTTAAATCTCCCCAAAAAATACCCATAATTATGGTTGGATCTTCATCCCTTTTTGTATTTTGCTTAATAAGTGTTAAATCTCCAAGGCTTAGATCTTCGACAAGTTAATTTCATATTGAATTAATGAGAGTGTTAGTGTAGACAAAAATAGAGTGAGAGTTTGAGGAGGGTCCCAAGGAGTCACTAGCAACAATGAACCTATCTCTGAGGCTCGTTCAAGAAGCAATCACAATTTGTATGTTAGCTCCTATCTTTCGCTTCTTTCTCGTACAGCCAACTGGCACTCCAATTCCTGTATATGCAAGTCTTTGGCTGATAGAAGATTTGATATTGCTGTCTCTTGAACCATTATAGCCATATCCAAGTCTTCAAACCTGTGCGTGTGGCATCTTCTTATGCTCTTCTAGCTGATGCTTGGTGATTTGTTCCATGTCTTGTTTGTGGCTTTTGGAAGTTTGTTCCATCTCCATGGACTTGGCCTTGAGCATCTCATTTAATGTTTTAACTTTTTCTACATGTGCTTTGTTTGCATGTTCCCTTTTAGCAGCCTGAAGATGAAGTATCTTTTGGTCAGCAGATGCAAGGGCTCCATTGATTGTAGCTATGGTCTTTGTGAATTCTTCTTCCTTTTTGTTAGCCTCTTGAAGCTATTGAGCATGTTGTTGTGCTTTTTCCTTTGTGTGTGCGACTTCTCTTTGAAGTTATTCCTTGGCTTGCTCCACTTGCACCTTTAGTTATGTATTCTCCTTAATCCTCTACACAATTGTTTGGCTGAGGACTTGATTGTTTCTCTCTAAGACCTGGTATCTTGTTTCTTTCTCTTCTGTAGCCTTTAAACCCTTGAGGATGACATCCTTATGTGTTGCAGCTGTTGCTGCTATTTGTTCCTAGAGAGAAGGTTTTTGGCTTCATGGACTTGCTTCCAAAGTGTAGCATTTCGATCTCGGAGCATGTGTGTAGTCAATAGATTGCAGCGCTATACTCTTTGTTCTTGTTCCTAGATTGAAGCACTAGTTGACACGGTCTAAATCTTGTAATGGTAATTGCATTAAAGTGTCCAAGCCCTCCATAGTTTCTTGTAGGAAGTGGTCTGCATCCAGATTATGCCAGAAAGAATCAATGGGGATTTGGTCTTCATCATTCAGTTGGTGTCTCTTGCTTGGGCTTGTGGCTTCTTCATCTCTTTTTCTTTTGTCTACTTCTTAGATTTCTTATGGGACCTCCGGCGGATGTGCTAAAGTTGTCTCTTCATTTTTGTAGTGCACATCCTCTTGCAACACCTCTTTTCTCAGGGTGTTCTCTATGCCAATATCTACTAATACATTCTGATCTGATATAATAGAATTACGAAGTGGTGTGATAGGTTTCTGAAAATGAGGCTAGGAGGAGGTGTTTCATGAGGTACTTTAGAGGCTATGCGTACGAGTATTTTTGAAAGGCAAATCCCCCGTGCTTCTTGGTGCTCCACCACTTGTTGGTGGAAAGAGGCAATGTCTTGAGCCAGCTCCCCTAGTTGTTTGGATTCATCAGCAATTCTTGGAATGATCCCCCTCATCTTCTTATCAGTTTTCTTTTTTATGATCTTCTTCAATTCCTTCATAATCTCTTTTGTGTCTTTTAACAATGCTTGCCCTTCTTGTAGCTCACCAGAGGTAAGTATTGGCTGCTCTACCTACGCTGCTTGTTGTACGTATTCCTCTGGCACTAATTCTAGAATGGGAAGCTCTGCAACGTGACTTAGCACCTTTGTAAGCAAGTAGGGGTTGCATACTTTGGACTGGTGCGCATTTAGGTAGTTCTCCATTTCCCTATGGATGTACCAGGCCAGTATTCGTTTTTCTCCTCATGCACCTTGGCAATCCTATTAAGAGGGACCCTATTGTATCGGTCCACTGGCTTTACCTGCATAATGAGAGACATGCCACGGTAGGCTTTCTCTGTGACCTCATCTCGTATATTCTCCTATTCAGTCCCATTTGAATTGTATGAGCTTTTCTTAAGCAGCACGACATCCAAAGGCATCTTTTTAAAGTTGTGAGAATGGATCTTCATTAGCGGTGGCAACAGCTACAAGGTCTCACAAATTAAATCTTTGGAGAGCAGAACCTGTTCAGTGGTACCATCTACCTTGGTTACTTGTCCTTGCTTGGTTGCCCTGTCATAAGTCTTTAAATACTCAGCACACAACTCTTTGTTGATTGCATAGGGAAGGCATTCAGCCATTCATCCTATCCCTACCTTCTCCAGCTCGTTCTTGAATTCTACATCTTCTAAAATCTGCAAACATTTTGGGCTATGGTACTGCATGGCTATCTTTCCATGCAAAATTTGTACATCCTTGCTAACTATGGAGCCATGGAACATCTGTGCATATGTACATCCTTGCTAACTATGGAGCCATGGAACATCTGTGCATATGGTCCTAAATAGCTGAGCTTTGGAACATCTGTGCATATGGTCCCAAATAGCTGAGCTTTGGACCACATGATGGTCTCTTTTTTATGTCCATTGGTGACCCTAAGGCACTTACCGGTGTGATGGTCGAAGTTTCTTTGTTGTGACTTCTTCCAGTTCAGGGGTTTCGGATGTTTTAACATCTGTAACACTGATTAGAGAGTCAATGACAATGATTGGTGAGAGCATGCAGTCTTCTCTCTTTTTTTTTTGATATAGTGTGTGTGTGTGTGTGTGTGTGTGTGTGTTATTGATGTGAAGGGTGTTAGTGGGGTGAGCAATAACCAGGTGTAAAATTCATGAAGATGGATACAGGCGACAAGGCTTAAGCCGTGAATATGTTGGTTTTGTCTATGAGATAATAAGTTGCGTAGCTCATGGAACAGTTAAGTCATGAGAGGGTTAAGTCGTGAGAGGGTTAAGTCGTGAGATGGCTTAGCTTGTGAGATGGTTAGGCCGTGAGATAGCAGGTGGCTTGGCCCGTGAAACGATTAAGCCGTGAGAGTGTAGGTACTTAACCGTGAGATAGTAGGTGGCTTGGCCCGTGAAATAATTAAACCGTGAGATGGTTATGCCATAAAACAGTTAAGCCGTGAGATAGCTTAGCCCATGAAATAGTTAAGCTGTGAGATGGCTTAGCCCGTGAAACAGTTAAGTTGTGAGATGGTTAAGCGGTGAGATGGCTTAGCCCATGAGAGTGCAGGTACCTAACCGCATGCCTAAACCGTGAGATAGCAAGTCTAAACCGTGATGAGATGGTTAAGCGGTGAGATGGCTTAGCCCATGAGAGTGCAGGTACCTAATCGCATGCCTAAACCGTGAGATAGCAAGTCTAAACCGTGATGAGTTTTTTGATTTTTTTAAATTATATTAGTTGTAAGCTAGGACATGGTTTAAACATATGGGCAAAGATTCAGGAGTGTGTAGGTCCATCATGAAGATTCAAGTAGATCCTGTGAAACAGCAAACTACTATTTCACAGGAAAAAATCCATCAAGAGTGAAACATTCTATTCACAGACATATAATGGGTGACAAACAACACAGTGCAATAAGAGCACACACAACGAAGTTTCATTTCTTACAAGATTTATCATGACATGCGATTTGTGTGCTAACGATTTACAAAGAAAAGAAATAAAGAAAAAGAAAAGAAAGAAAACAAGCTTAAAGCACAAGCTCCCACCTCAAATTGAAGTTGCAAACAATGTGGGGTGGAAGATCACTTGGAAATCCGAGAGCGATGAGCAGCAATTCGATGAGCAACATTGAAGAAATCGCACAAGAGAGGTCATTTTCATGTCATCTATCATAGCCTACTTTCCCTTGTTTAATGGGCTCAAAAATGACACGGTAATGATATCCTTGCCCCCATTGAGTTATATATAGCCCTCTTTTCCCACTAGATATTACAAATATTGGAACAGGATCTTCCAAGGATCATTTCTTCCTCCATGGATCCTGTAGGCATAACAAACACCTTCCCAACAACCAAAGGATTATTTCTGATGGAAATATTAACACTTAAGAATCCCACAGCTTTGGTAGTTAACAAATGCACACTTTGTACTTGTGCATTGGTGGCCTCAAGGTGAGGTTTGTCTAGAGCTTCCCATGTTTCATAAGAGATCAGGTTATGACTTGATCCCGTATTGATTAATGAAATGCTTGTTGTGTGACTTTTAGTTGTAGAGACTTTCACATTGAGACATGTTGGCTGAATGTCCAGGTCATCCTTATCAAGGAGGGTTAGTGAAGCCACATTCACATGCAATATTCTCTCCTGGAGTCTCTGTTTGGCCTTGGCTTCCCTTGCCTTGGTTTCTTCTTGAGCTTACTTGATTTTTTCCTTGGCTAGCTCTTTCTTTTGTTTTAGTAGATGCTCTTGCATGAGCATCTCTTGGGTTAGTGGTCCGTAATACTTTTAAGCTTGCTTCCATTGATGTAAACCTCCATTTGCACAACCTCCATTTGCACAACCTCCATTTGCACACCCTCAATAGTTTCAATTTGGACTGACCCTTGAGGTGTGATTTCAGACACTCAAAATGGTTCTAATCCTCTGTATTTTAGTTTCTTTTTTTTGGTGCTTCCGACATTTACCATGAGGACAAGGTCCCCTGTTTCTAGTTCTTTTTGTTTCGGGTTATGGTCAAACCAACACTTTCTTTGTAATTTCTCAACCATAACCCCATGTGATGCCATTAGCTAGGTTTCATTAAGTTTCTCTAAATCAACCAACCTTTCAACTAATGCATTTTCAATTAATCCCTCTTGTACCGCAATTCCCAGAGGCTTGGAACTAAGTATTCCATAAGCATGACCGCCTCAATGCCATAAGCTAGATGAAAGGGAGTATATCCCGTTGCTACCTTATACGATGTTCGATATGCCCATAAAGCTGCAATCAGCTTATGTTCCCAATCCGTGTGACTTTATTCTAATGTTTTTATCAAGATAGTACATAAAATCTTATTTGTACTCTCCGCTTGACCATTTGCTTGTGGATAATAAGGTGATGACTTTCGGTGGACTACAAGGAATCTAGCAAGTAAGTGATCAATCACCTTATTAATGAAATGTGAACCTCGATAGCTGACTAATTCCAATAGGAAGCTGAATCTCAAAAGGATTTGTTCATATAAGAACTTAGTCGTTGTTCGTGCATTAGCTCGCTTAGAGGCTCTTGCCTCTTCCCGTTTCATGAAATAGTATGTGGCCACGATCACATATCGAGCTTATGAGTGACAGATGCACAGTTAGACTGATGGGTCCAACAAAATCAATGCCCCACTTCTCAAAATTTGTCTTACAATCACAGGGATAAGCGGCATCCTATCTCTTTGTTGTCGAATAACGAATCTTTGAAATTCTTCACACCTTTTTACAAACTCCATGGCATCCCCGAATAACGTGGGCCATCATAGTCCTTCTTGAAGCACCTTGTGTGTTGTGATCTCCCCAGTGAAGTGTCCTCCGGTTATTCCTGAGTGTGCTTCATCTAATATAGTGACAAATTCATCTTCCCGCACACATCTTCTTAAGACATTGTCCTTACTTAGCTTGTACAATTCTCAGCAATTATTTGATAAGGTGCAGCCAGCTTAATAAGCCGGTGCATTTTATCCTTGTTCAAAGATCATTCTTGTACAATTCTCAGCAATTATTTGATAAGGTGCAGCCAGCTTAATAAGCCGGTGCATTTTATCCTTGTTCAAAGATTGTCCTTGTACAATTACCTAGCTTGTACAATTCTCAGCAATTATTTGATAAGGTGCAGCCAGCTTAATAAGCCGGTGCATTTTATCCTTGTTCAAAGATCGTTCTTTTGCGGAAAACCACAAGCTAGATAGTTTGATATTTCTTCACTTCATTCCAGCACCATGTTGAGTTTGAACAAACAAGCATCTGAGAGATCATCATCAACACCAGTTGTAGGTTCCCCATTTGGAATTCCAGGCATATGATCGGCCAACACATGTTGTGTTCCTTTTCTTATTGTGACCCCCATGAAGTTGAATTCCAAGAGTAAGAGCAACCAACGGGGCAAATGATTCTTCCCGTGGTGCAAGGCTTATTCACCAAATATAATAGGGCCTGAAGGTCCACAAAGAATACAAATTTGTTGGCCAATAGGTAATGTCGATATTTCTTGACAACATAAACCATGGCCAACCCTTCCCGCTCCATGGTGGTGTAATTTATCTCAGCATCATTCAACTGGCGACGACTAGCAAAACAGATTGGATAATCCAATTTGAACTCACTAGGTTGTGCCAACACACATCCTATTGCAAAGTTTGATGCATCAATGTGCACATGGAATATAAGATCCCAATTGGGTGGTCTTAGAATTGGTGCACTAGCCAGTGCTTGCTTCAATTTATCATATGCTTCTTAGCATTCTTCAGTCCATTCAAAGACAATGAGTAGTCTATATAATGGTATGGCAATTTCAACATAGAATACTATGAAGTGATGATAACACCCAACGTGGCCTATAAACCTTTTTACACCTTTGTAATTAGTGGGTGGGGGCAATTCCAAGATTAGTTTGACCTTACTTTTGTCCATGGAAATGCCGTTCTTAGAGACAATGTGTCCCAAGATCACACCATGTTTGACCCAAAATTGGCATTTCAAAGGGTTTTAGGATATTTGATACAATTGACATCGCTCAAACACCTTTCTCAAATAAGCCATATTTTCGACCATCGTGAGTGTGCATAGAGATTATCAATGAATATCTCCAACTACTTTTGCAAGTAGTCTTTGAAGGCTGTGCACATCAACCATTGAAAAGTTGCAGGGACATTAGTGAGGCCAAAAGGCATAACCTTGTAAGCGTATATTCCCCACATTGTATTGAAGACCATTTTATGCTAGTCTGCGGGTGCTATAGACACCTGATTGTAACCTAAAATTTCGTCTAAGAAGCTGTAAGCTTCTTCACCAGCAACTACCTATTCCAATACATGTTTAGTATAAGGCAGTGGGTAATGGTCTTTCCTCGTAGCTACATTGACCTTTTTAAGATTAGACCCTAAGTTTCCCATTCTTCTTTGGCACTATCATGATTGGTGATCGGTGTGCCCAATTTTGTAGATGAAATCCATAGCAATGAGTTTGTCAATTTCCTCCTTTACAATTGCTGCATATTTTGGATTCATCTGGTAAGTTTTTTGCCTAGTAGGTGTTGATCCTTCCATGATTGGGATCGTGTGTGTACCACTTCAGGTGGTACGCCCTTCACCTCTTTGTAGTTCCAAGAAAAACAATCTTTAAATTCTTGCAAGAGAGAAATAAGTTCCCTTTCCTCAGCTAGAGTCAAGTCCTTAGTCATATAGACAGGTTTGGTTTCCTTCCCTGGCTCTGCAATATCAATTTCCTTGACCTTAGACGGCGGACCATCGTATGATGTGGACAAACCATCTTCCTTAACTCAACTCTTTTGGCCGTCAATTGGACCACTTTTCATTCATCAATCATGTATGTCTTGAAATGGTCCAGTACACTGAGAGTGGGTCTGGTTTATCTTCATCCTCTCTTTTTGTTTGAGCTTGAGCCATCACCTTCTTAGCCTCACACTCGGCGTCCACCAGAGCCTTGTTTCGTTTTCAGCGCCCCACCTTTGTAAGCTTAGGCATTTTCGGCTCTTGAGGGATGGCCTCCTTCTTATGTTTCCCTTCTAAGGATATCTTGCTCAACTCCTCACCTCAATTCCTAGAAAACTCATCGTGCACCTTAGTAGCTTCGAGATATCTCAACCACTAGGCGTCCGTGGGTTTACTTTGTAGCAGGGCATTTTGTCGAGCAATATACCTTTTCTACTTCTACCATCTTCTAAGGCGTTGGGCACTGGTGCGGCCTTGTGATCCAATCCATTCTGTGCTGGAGGCTTCCTCGTCTGACTCCTCTTCACCTGGTTGTACATTGACCATATAGATAGAGGTGGTAGGAACATTCCCAGATTTAATGTATTGGGTTCGTCGAGGCTGCATAACATCTATGGTGGCTAGCACATGCATCCAGTTTTAACTGAAATCTAGAGGGGGAAGCGATGCATACATTTCAGATTCTTCTTCCTCCTTTGAAAATTCTACCGTTGGCTGGCATACTTGTATGGATGTGGTTCGCTCAGTGGTGACCGAGTCATTATCGAATAGTTTCCCTTCCATTGGGTGTGCTTTCCATGTTCGCAGATTTATCTTTAGGATTTTAGAGTCCCTTCGAGCATACACATGGTCTAATGCCCAATTATGCACCAATTTGGATTCCCTCATGAAGGGTCCCCCCAAGATTATGGCGTATGAGTCTGGTTGGCACAGAAAGTTCATTACCATAAATGTATGATGGTAGCAGAACGTAAAGAGTTTAAGTCGTACATTCTTCAAAAGCCCCATGGGTCTTGAAGATGTTCCATCTCCCATTTTAATGATAAGATCCACTCTTTCCAGATCTGGTATTCCCCAATTCTCCTAACATCATTTTGTGATGATGCTGACTCCTGCTCCTCCATCCAAGATAGCCAATGCTTGGTACCCGTTATGATGAATTGGGATTGTAGCATTAGTGTCGTCACTTTCATAATACCGATCCAATTGATGCCGCCGATATCTTGATAAATCTAGGCGTTCTTTCCCCATGTCTTTTAAGCTTCTTTCTGCTAGAGGTGACTGGGTCTCCTCTGTAGTAGTCATTGGGTTTAATCCTGCCTCTACCCATTCTTTTATGTCTGCCCACAATGTTGTTGAACTGCATAGCAATTGTTCCAATGGCATTTGTACGGGAGTGGATAGTACAGTTGTTGCAAGACTGCCTATGTCTCTTAGCTCTCTGGCAAGTGAGGGCTCCTTCCACGTGTGTGTCTCATATGCACTCCTAGGGGGACGACACGAGACTAATCAGGTGATCATTCTGAAACCGAAACCGGGAAAATTTTCCTTGCCCAAAAAACGGGGATGATTCCTTCTTTTTTATTTTCTTAACGAATTTTCTAACGGGGTCAAGAGACTAAACTATCCTTCACCTGAATAAACCAGATAGAAGGAAAACTAGTAATACAGACTTAACTTGAAGAAATCAACGCTTTTTTCCTAACTCAAATCAAGCACAGCCACCGTTGGTCTATTCATTTGAGAAGTCTTTAGATTTTTATTTAACTACTTGTGTTCTAAGCGTATTCCTATTTTTAATTTCATTATTAAAACTCCATTGATTCCAGTCTAGCACCCATGGGTAAGCCCCAACCACTGGAATCGGTAGAACCAAACAATTACTCACCCACCCATAATTGAATGCCTTTCTTAACTTTTGCTTTTGAATACAGATATGCATACACTCCTCTTTAAAACTTAACTTATAAAACAATCCATTGACAAACAATTATTGGTTTACAGATGTCATAACTCAAAATTTCCATCCAATCCTTGTTTTAAAAAAAAAACCAGTATCACTCTGGCTCTCCGTTTGAGACCAGCTAGTCAGCAAACAACGAGATCCGTTAATAGATTACAATAATCATTGGTCCATTATACAATCTTTCCCCACCACGACATATGCATGGGTGTCCTAGGCACCGCGAGCCCGTGCATCGCCTGGTCAGAACCCTCCACACAGGATCCTCCTTAGGTGTCCTGGCACTTCACTGAGAGACGACCTGGGCAGGCTTTGCCGCGTGAGCTGCCCTTTGAACACTCCGTGCCAGCTGTTGCAACCGAACTTCCCTTAGAAACATACATACCAAATGCTCCCTCCAACATTTTGGCGTAAGACAGTCCTTTAAGAAAAAGGATTTCTATACAAGTTTTTAGTTTGATTTTATTTTGAATACAATGAGTATATCTTAAATCAGTATCCCCAAAACTTCATAATCGTAATACTAAATTTCAAAACAGAATTTCTCGAATTCTGTAACCTTGATCCTCAGATCAATTCGAAGGCTCTTATCTTAGTTTCAAATTTGGTGGGAGATTTGAGTGTATTTTCGTGAACTGGTCACATCTTCTTTCCTCGAAACTGACGAAAGAGTTTGGTCTTGGTCATAGTCTGAGAGTCAGGGTTCAAGTCTGATAAGGTTCTTCTTGAACTATCTTTCTTAAAAAGGGGGTGATATTTCAGTTACTATTTTACTAAATTTCATTCATTGAATATTCACTTAACTGATTTCTAAATTAATCACGAATTCTGATGAAAGGAATTAATCATTTATTTTAATATTTTAACTTCTATAGATTTCTTGAATTTTCTATTTACAATCCGAGTGAATATAAAACGATAGAAGTTCCTCTCTCAGAGTATTTACTTATTCACTTATCAAATACTCATAGAAATTAAACATAGAATTAAAGAGAGTTCTAATATAAAAATTCTTTATGCATCTATTTATGCATAAAATCCAACTTCAATGGAAATAACACTTTTATATAAAATAAAAATCCTTTTATACATCTATTCACGCATAAAATCAATTTAATAGGAATAAAACTTAAAAAAAAAGAATTTCTTTATGCATTTTTAATGCATAGAAATTAAATTTAATAAAAATAACACTTTTATAATAAAAAATTTTCCATTATGCATCTTTCTATGCATAGAAATTAAATTCAATGAAAATAACCTTTTTATAATAAAAAACTTTCCAATATGCATCTTTCTATGCATATAAATTATATTCAATGAAAATAACACTTTTATAATAAAAAATTTTCATTATGCATCTTTCTATGCATATAAATTAAATTCAATGAAAATAACACTTTTATTGTAAGATTCCTCCCCAGCCTCTCAAGATGTCCAGTATCTTCCCCTGTAATCAAATCCCTCTTCAAAAATATAAAAGATCTTGTTTCTACCAGTTTTGGCCTAGAGAGAGAAAATCTTCTAGAGAGTGGTAATTCAGTTTTTAAATATTTTTGGATAGAAAAATATCTCATCTTATTAAAATAAGTTCCCCTGAAGAAACAGAAGTTCAAAAAGATTTTCAGAAGGTGCATTAGAAATTAAGTATAATCTGTTCAAGAGGTGGGGGTCAAGATTTTTTTAAAATTTCAAATTAAGGTTCCTATGGACCAATAAGACTCATCCAAATGTAAGGAGGAGATAAATAGAAGAATAAAAGAAAAATCCCCCAAAAATGAGTAAATACTCACATAAGATGAAGAGTTGACTAAGGACAAGGTTAATAGTTGTGTTAAGATCCTTCTAAGTGAAGATCCACTTTAAGCTCTGATGATCTGTCATCATCAAAGTGAATCTTTGACCCAGTAGGTAATGTCTCCACAACTTCAAGGCATATACTATTGAAAGTAGCTCCAGGTCGTGGTGGTGGAGAGCATAATTTCTCTCATGCGTTCTGAGTTTTCGGGATTCATAGACCACTGCATGACCTTCCTACATGAGCGCACCTCCCAGGGCAAAACCACTAGCATCAGCTACTACCTCAAAGGGTAGAGAGAAATCTGGCAATTTCAAAATGGGATTGGTTACCAAGGCGGTCATCAGCTTATCAAAAGCGCTCTAACACCTGGTAGACCATTGGAACAAGATATTCTTCTTGTAACTGCTCTGGCTACTACACAGATTGGGGCGAAACTCTTTCTCTTTGGTTACCCCAGTTAGAAGAGAGTTCAGAGATTACTCTAAACAAAGGCAAATGGCTAAGCTGGATTCCTCCTGGAATTGCCCTGATTTTGATGAGACAGAGACCCTGATACGAAGGGGCTGGTCTCTGCATTCTAGGTCCTTGACTTCCCTATCCTCTTGACATGGCAGGAGTCAGGAAGTCTTTAAGCTGGTGACCAAAACCCTGACACCCAAAACAGTTGTTCTCACTTTCTAAGCTCATCCCTGTGAATCCTTGAGAAAGGTGGGGCTCCTGAGAAAGTGTTCTGAGGGAAGGGTCTTCCTTCACTTTTGAATCTCTCAGCATCTTGATTCTGATTGGGGCCTTGCTGCCTCTTTGGGGGAGGAAAGTTTGAAGCACTTCCCGGGGTTTGGAACCTTTTAAAGTTTGAGGGTGCAGGCTTTGGCGGACCTTGACAACAAATGCCTTGGCAAAGTCCTTTTCCATTCTGACATCTTTCACCATTGAGACTGGTTTGGCATTTTTCACTAAAGTGTCCAATGGCTCGTTCATTCCTCGACGAATGAATCTGGCCACCATCAACTTCTCTTCATCCAAAAGTGGAGAATATTTGAGGAGAGGACAAATGCCTGATGGTATTCTTCAATTGTCCGGCTATCCTGCTTCAATTCCAAGAACTCATTCATTTTGGTTTCCAGGAAGCTCGGAGGACAGAACCTCTTCCTGAGGTATGCTTTAAGATTTGACTAGGTTTGGGTTTTTCGGTCGAGACGGTTTGTCTCGCAATGGTTTCTCCATGCGACCCTGACCGTTTCCACAATTTTTAATCTGGCGAGAGCCATCTTGCTCCTCTCATTATAATCGGTTACATCAAAGTACGCTTCCATTGCCTCGATCCATTTTTCCATTGTTTCTCCTAACTGTTCCCCTTCTCCCTTGAATGGACCAGATTGGGATCGGTGCAGGGCTTTACGAACATCCGGATCTAACTCTTCATCACATCGATATAAGAGGAACCGGCTGCCTACTAGCACGGGCCGCGCGCCTCATGATTCTGACAAAATGAGATTTTTGTCAACTTAACTTTGGCATCAGATTTATGATTATTTAATTTTTGAGATTTATTTCTTAAACAATAATTATTCTATCATAATTCTTAAAAACAAGATTCACTCTGATAATTTTATTAACCAATATTCACAACCACGAAAACAATTTGGAATCTTTTACAAAACATCATTTATTATCAAAAGTTTCTGATATATACATAGAGCGTCTCGGCTCCAAAAGTCACTGCCTCAATCGCGTACATAAAAAGGCAATACTGTGATGGAGACATGCTATGATATACACGATTCATCACTGATAAAGGTGCTGTTATTCTACTTCTAGGAATAAAGCAGCTTAGAAGTGTAAAAATTCGGCAAGAATTTCTAAAATTCCAGGGTGAATGATTAAAGAGTTGGACATAATGAATAACTCCTAGCGTTATCAAGATCATGGCTAAAAAGATATTCTGCCTGAGTCTTTAAAGCTGATTGGTATTGACGTTTATACATTGCCCTCCCCACAGAACCACATGTGTTGACGTCGCTCTATTGGATCAAGGAAGTATAGATCCTCAAAGTGACGAGCGAGCCTCACTCTGCTTTCTTGGGTTGTAGTAGAGTTGATGACATTTTTGAAGGCAAAGGCGATCATATCCTGACTCTGGGAAAGTCCAGGAATGCTAGACAGATTTGGGGTATCCATCTAAAAATCCAATTCAATTTATGAGTTTCAATTTATGAATTCACGTCAAACATATTCTTAGCAAGTGAGAACATTTTTTTTTTGCAGATTTACTTATTATTTTTCTACTACTGTTTCATAAGTTTTACAATAGTGCTCTGATACCAGCTATGAGATCCCATGCCCCCTCCACGCACCAGATTCGCGGTTGCTAGCAGTGGAAGTAGATTCTTCTTGCGTGGGGTAGGGATTCCCACTTGGGCCTTGCCCTTGAATGTCCGGACACGAGACTAATCTGGTGGTCATTCTGAAACCAAAATCGAAAAAATTTTCCTTGCCCGAAAAATGGGGACGATTCTTTCTTTTTGATTTTCTTAACAAATTTTTTAACAGGGTCAAGAGACTAAACTATCCTTCACCTCAATAAACCAGATAGAAGAAAAACTAGTAAAGACTTAACTTGAAGAAATCAACGCTTTTTTCCTAATTGAAATCAGGCACAACCGTTGATCTATTCATTTGAGAAGTCTTCAGATTTTTATTTAACTACTCGTGTTCTAAGCGTATTCCTATTTTCAATTTCATTATTAAAACTCCACTGATTCCAGCCTAACCCCATCTGACCCATGGGTTAGCCACCACCCAACCACTAGAATCGGTAGAACCAGACAATCACTCACCCACCCATAATTGAATGCCTTTCTTAACTTTTGCTTTTGAATACAGATACACACACACTCCTCTTTAAAACTTAACTTATAAAACAATCCATTGACAAAAAATAGTTATTGGTTACAAATGTCAAGAATAACCTTATGGCCAATATATCATCCATAATGTGCTATATAATGGCCCTAAAATTTCCATCCAATCCTTGTTTCTAAAAAAAACAATATCACTTTGGACTCTTAGTTGAGACCACTTGGTCACGAGATCCAGTAATAGATTACAATAATCATTGTGGTCTATCATACAATCCTCCACGACATACGCATGGGTGTCCTAGGCACCGGCGGGAGCCCATGCATCGCCTGGTCAGAACCCTCCAGGATCCTCCTTAGGTGTTCTGGCACTTCACTTAGGGACCACTTTGTTAGCCCTCATCCATCGTACCGAAAGCGCACCATTTTAACCGTATTGAGGCTGGTTAGGCTTTACCGCATGAGCTGTCCTTTGAACACTCCCCACCAGCTGTTGCAACCGAACTTTCCTTAGAAAAATACATACCAAATGCTCCCTCCAACATTCTGGTGTAAGACAGTCCTTTAAGAAAACAAGGTTTCTATGCAAGTTTTTAGTTTGATTTTCTTTTGAATACACTGAGTATATCTTAAATCAATATCCCCAAAACTTCATAATCGTGATAATGAATTTCAAAACAAAATTCCTCGAATTCCGTAACCTTGATCCTCAAATCAATTCTAAGGGTCTTATCTTAGTTTCAGATTTGGTGGGAGATTTGAGTGTATTTTCCTGAACTAGTCACATCTTCTTTCCTCGAAACTGACGAAAGAGTTTGGTCTTGGTCATAGTCTGAGTCAGGTTTGAGTCTGAGTCAGGTTTGAGTCTGATAAGGTTCTTCCTGAACTATCTTTCTCAAAAAGGGGGTGATATTTTAGTTACTATTTTACTGAATTTTATTCATTAAATATTCACTTAACTGATTTCTAAATTAATCACGAATTCTGATGAGGAATTAGTCATTTATCTGAATATTTCAACTTCTATAGATTTCCTGAATTCTCTCTTTACAATTTGAGTGAATATAAAACGATAGAAATTCCTCTCTCAGATTATTTACTTATTCACTTATCAAATCCTCATAGAAATTAAACATAGAATTAAAGAGAATTCTAATATAAAAATTCTTTATGTATCTATTTATGCATAAAATCCAACTTCAATGGAAATAACACTTTTATATAAAAGAAAAAATCCTTTTATGCATCTATTTATGCATAAAATCAATTTAATAGAAATAACACTTTTAAAATAAAAAGAATTTCTTTATGCATCTTTTTATGCATAGAAATTAAATTTAATGAAAGTAACACTTTTATAATAAAACAATTTCCATTATGCATCTTTCTATGCATAAAAATTAAATTCAATGAAAATAACACTTTTATAATAAAAAAAATTCCAATATGCATCTTTCTATGCATATAAATTAAATTCAATGAAAATGATAATTTTATAATTAAAAAATTTTCATTATGCATCTTTCTATGCATATAAATTAAATTCAATGAAAATAACACTTTTATAATAAAAAAAATTGGATTATGCATCTTTCTATGCATAGAATTTAAATTCAATGGAAACAACACTTTTATAATTTAAAAAAAATCCATTATGTATCTTTCTATGCATATAAATTAAATTCAATAAAAATAACACTTTTATAATAAAAAAAGTTTCCATTATGCATCTTTCTATATATATAAATTAAATTCAATGAAAATAACACTTTTAATAAAAAATTCAAATATGCATCTTTCTGTGCATAGAAATTAAATTCAATGAAAATAACACTTTTATAATAAGAAAAATTTTCAATATGCATCTTTCTATGCATAGAAATTAAATTTAATGAAAATAACACTTTTATAAAAAAATTTCCATTATGCATCTTTCTATGCATAGAAATTAATTCAATAATTAATATCAATGATATCCATGCATATTTATAGGTGAATATGTACATGGAGTAAATAAAAATATTTCTTTTAGAATGCACAAATGGTGGGAATTATTCTTTTAGAATAACATAAAAATAAATTTTATTTTCCATAAAATTCAAGAAAATTTTGCCATAACCTCCTTTGTATGATTGACCATTTCTCAGTTTTTAACATTCTATTTTCAATTTAAAATTAATCTCAATTTGAAGTAAAGTACTCTAATCTACTCAATTTTCACTTTCTAGTGAGTAAACAATAAGAAAAGTTTAATCAATTTATTTGTTACTCATTCTAGGATAGAGAAAGGCTAAATTCTTAAGAAAGAGAAGGGGGTAGCCTTTTCATCAAGGCATAACATCAGGATTCACTTTAATCAATTATTAAAAAACAAGAAAATGAGAAAACCATAGATTTGAATTTAAAAAGTAGAAATTTTAGCTTACATGGAGTTTTGTAAGCTTTCCTTTGGCTTGAGGGATTGAGGATTCTACTCTTGTTTGGATCAAGAGTGGCCACCAATTTCTTTGGAGAGGATTTAGTAAAAAACAATTGAATTATCAAGAAAATTCAATGTAATTAGCTCTGGATAGGAGTAGAGTAATAGTGCATAAACACTATTAAGCTTTTACAAAGGGCGAGGCTTCTATTTATAGGAAAAAGTGAGCCTCAAACCAAGCAAACTAATTCTAGAATTTTCTAGATCAGTTTGGTCAATTTTTGACCATTTTTGGGTCAAAAATTTTTGACCATTTTTGGGTCAGTTCAGCTTACTTTTTGGAACTAGACTTGAAATAGGAGAGAGGAGAGATGAAATATCTCACTTACTTGATTTAAAATTGGGAAGCAATGATGAGAGAAAAGGTGCCTCCTTCATGAGGGGGAATCCCCACTCTGAGGTGTAAAAAAATCATTTTTTTAATGTTTCCTTTGGTCCTTAGTCCACTCTTCATTTGGTCCTTTAATGTTTCCTTTGGTCCTTAGTCCACTCTTCATCTTATGTGAGTATTTACTCATTTATGGGGGGTTTTTCTTTATTTCTTCAATTTATCTCCTCCTCCCTACATTTGGATTAATCTTATTAGTCCCTTAGAACCTTAATCCAAAATTTTCTAAAAATCAAGACCCTTAGGCTAAGGTCTTTTGAGCAAATTATAATTTATTTCTAATGCACCTTTCATTAGGAAAAAATTGGGCTCATTTTTGGGCCCTCTAAGGAATACCACATCATAAAAATGGGACCATGGTAAATTTTTTGTAAATCAACTCCTATTTTTTCGGAGGTTGCATATATAGAATCTACTCTTCAAGATCTTTCCATTGATATATAACATAATGGGGTTTGGACATGACCCATGGAAGATGTACAAAAAGTAGGTGCAAAAGTGATAATGTGGACCGTTTTACGGTAGCTTTTAAACTTGATTTTGAGGAAAATGGTATATCTTGAGCTTAGCAACTCCAAATGTTTCGGAGTTTGAAATTATAAGATCTACTTTTCATGATCTTTCTAATGATATGTCATATGATAGGGTTTTAACATAAGGCAAGAAATGTTCACCGCGGCCCCCATTTTCAAGGCAAAGATGGCAAAAAATCCCTTAGAGGGCCCAAAAATGAGCCCAAATTTTCCCTAATGGATTTTTTTTAAACTTCTATTTTGGGAAAATTTATTTTCATAAGAGGATATTTTTCCATCCAAAGATATCTAAAAATTGAATTGTCTCTCTCTAAAACATTTTCTCTTTCTAGGCCAGAACAGGTAGAAACAATATCTTTTGAAAAGGGATTGATTACAAGGGAAGAAACTGGACATCTTGAGGGACTGGAGAGGAATCCATGTCCCCTCCGCAACCAAAATATTACAGTTGAAAGATCCCTGTCCCCTCCGCGCGGGGAACCGAATTCTGGGGTGCTAGTAGAGCAGAAGTAGCACTTCTTGCGCAGGGCAGGGTCTCTCACACTCAGGGCCTCGCCCACGTATATTCGGACAAGAGACTAATCCCTCAGTTCTTCCAAAATCGAACCCGAAAAAACTTCTCTCGCCCAAAAAGCACGGGCGATTCCTCCAGGATATTTTTACTAACACTTGATCCACAGATCAACTCGAAGGGTCTCAAACTTAGTTTCAGATTTGGCACGAGTTTTGAGTGTATTTTTCTAAATTGGTCACACCTTCTTTCCTTGAAACTGACGAAAGAGTTTGGTCTTGATCATAGTCTGATTCAAGGTTTGAGTCGCATAAGATTTTTCTTGAATTATCTTTCTTGAAAAGGTTTGATAATTCAGTTACTATTTTACTAAATTTCTTTCTATGAATATTCACTTAACTGATTTCTAAATTAGTTACGAATTTCAATGAAAAATAAGTTAATCATTTATCTGAATATTTTGATCTCGATAGATTTCTTGAATTTTCTTTTTACAATCCGTGTGAATATAAAACGATAGAAATTTCTCTCTTAGAGTATTTAATTATTCATTTATCAAATACTTAGAATTTAAAAATAGAATTTAAGACATTTCTAATTTTGATATAAAAATTCTTGATGCATCTATTTATGCATAAAAATCAACTTCAATGGGAATAACACTTTTATTTTTAAACAATCTTTTTATGCATAAAATCAAATTTCCTTTATGCATCTTTTTATGCATAGAATCAAATTTAATAAGAATAACACTTTTGTAATAAAATTTTTTCCTTTATGTATCTTTCTATGCATAGAAATCAAATTTAATAAGAATAACACTTTTGTAATAAAAAAAATTTCCTTTATGCATCTTTCTATGTATAGAAATCAAATTTAATAAGAATAACACTTTAGTAATAAAAAAAATTCTTTTATTTATCTTTCCATGTATAAAAATCAAATTTAATAAGAATAACACTTTTGTAAAAAAATTTCCTTTATGCATCTTTCTATGCGTAGAAATCAAATTTAATAAGAATAACACTTTTATAATAAACAAATTTCCTTTATGTATCTTTTTATGCATAGAAATCAAATCTAATAAGAATAACACTTTAGTAATAAAAAAATTTCCTTAATGCATCTTTCTATGCATAGAATCAAATTTGATAAGAATAACACTTTAGTAATAAAAAAAATTCCTTTATGCATCTTTCTATGCATAGAATCAAATTTAATAAGAATAACACTTTAGCAATAAAAAATTTTCTTTATGCATCTTTCTATGCATAGAAATAAATTTTAATAAGAATAGAAATCAATTTTAATAAGAATAACACTTTTGTAATAAAAATTGATTTCTATGCATAGAAATCAATTTTAATAAGAATAACACTTTTGTAATAAAAATTTCTTTATGCATCTTTCTATACATAGAAATTAAATTTAATAATTAATATCAGTGATATCCATGCATATTCATAGGTGAATATGTATATGGAGTAATTAGAGTATTTCTTTTAGATGTAAAAATGGTGGGAATTACTCTTTTGGAATAACATAAAAATAAACTTTCTTTTTCACAAAATTCTTGAAAATTTTACCATAAGCTCCTTTGTATGGCTGACCATTTCTCATTTTTATCTTTCTCCCCTTAACTTAATTAACCCAATTTAGAATTATAAAACTCTAATCTACACAATTTTTCTAAATTCAAGAAAGTAAACAATAAGAAGAGTTTAATTAATCACTTAGTTAATCTTTCTAGGATTGAGAAAGATTGGAATGTAAAGAAGAGAAGGGGGTGGCCTTTTCATCAAAGGGATAGCATTTGAATTTAATTCAATCATTTGCAAAACATACAAATCAAGAAAACCATAGATTTTTCATTAAAATTTAGCTTACATGGAGCTTGTAAGCTCTCTTTTGGCTTGAGGGAATGAGGGTTCTACTCTTGTTTGAAGCAATAGTGGCCACCAATTCACTTTGGAGAGGATTAAGCCAAAAATAATTGAATTATTAAAAAATTCAATGTAGATGGCTCAGGACAGGAGTAGAGTAACAGTGCATAAACACCATTAAGCTTTTACAAAGAGGGAGGCGATTCTCAAACCAAGCAAACTGATTGTAGAATTTTCCAGATCAGTTTGGTCAATTTTTGACCATTTTTGGGTCAATTTAGCTTACTTTTTGGATCTAGTTTTGAAATAGGAGAGAGGAGATATGAAAATATCTCATCTTATTGATTAAAAATTAGAGGTAATGATGAGAAAAAGGTGCCTAATTCATGAGGGGAGATCCCCACACTGAGGTGTCAAAATTTAGTTTTTTAATTCTTTTCTTTGGTCATTGGTCCACTCTTCATCTTATGTGAGCATTTACTCATTTTTTTGGGGGGTTTTTCTTTTATTCTTCAATTTATTTCTTCCCTACACTTGGATTGATCCTATTGGCCCATAGGAACCTTAATTGGACCATAATCTATTTTTTTTGAAAATCTGGACCCTTAGGCTAAGGTCCTTTATACCTATTTTCAATCTCAATTTTGAATTACCTCCCTCTAGACTTTTTTTCTCTCCAGGCCAAAACAAGGTAAAACAGGATCAGAAGGGGAGATTCTTACACCTACACACTTCAAAAGTTGGAGGGAGGAAGCTTACATCCTACCCTACTTAAAAAACGCAAGATGTCCTCATCTCATAAACTAGAGGATAACTCTTTCCCTTAAGATCCAACTAATTATGGGGTTCCTTAAGATCCAACTCTTTTCCTTAAGGTCCAACTAATTATGGGGTTCCTTATAGTCTAGTCAACCCAACAGAATCTTAGGATAAAGATCCCTTATATAGAACTCATTATCAGATAACAATTCATTCAGATCATATCATTCATATCCTTAACACAATAATGGTCTATTAGATCGAAATCATTCATATCCTTAACACAATAATGGTCTATTAGATCGAAATTTCCATCTGAACAATCCTTCATGGGAATTTTAATTATACAGATTTTTAATTTGTCATCCCTTAACTTGGTTGATCCACTGGGTCAAGTGTTAACAGTAGCAATCTGTCAGCACAATCTACTAATCTCATAATGATTTGCTGAAGTCATTATCGTCATTCTAGTTACGAACATCATCACAGGAACTCGTCCCATTCATCCTCATTGTGGTTTTGCTCAACTTATCGTTTTTTAACCAAAATTCAGGAATCATCATTTTTCAATCAGAATCCAAATCAACTCATCAGTTCTAAACCAGAATTTTAAAATCATATCAACCACATTTGAATTCATCATCTGGATAGCATTTTTGCTTATAATTTCAAGGTCTTACATTTACTCTTATATACCACCAGTAAAGAGCTTCAGTTATACCCTCGGTATATATGGGTAGTCACGATCCTTAGAATTTTAGGGTAAATACCATCATGTCGGCCTCAAGCAAGTCAAGGATTCCATACAATTGTGATACTTCCATTTGAAGACCCAATTACCTATTTATGAATCTTCATTCTGAATATCAATTTGCATGAATTTCATCACACAATTACAACCTTTTACTGCTACTTCATAAATTTTTGACATTTTTGGTTTCTAGGTTGATCCACTTTAGCCAATTCGCTCTGATACCAGCTGAAAGATCCCTGTCCCCTCTGCACAATGAATTCTGGGGTGCTAGCAGCGGAAGTAGCACTTCTTGTGCAGGGCAGGGTCCCTCACTCGAGGTGGATGGATGGATGTGAATTGAATAGAGGTGATGAGATGTGAGGTGAATAGATGTGATGAGATGTGATGTGAATCAAAAAGATGTAAATGAATGGATGAGATGTGATGTCATGTGAATCAGGATGTAAATGAATGATATGGGATGTGATGTCATGTGAATCAGGATGTAAATGAATGATATGGGATGTGAGTGGATGTATGTGAAAGAATGGATGTGATGTGTATGTGAATCACGATGTAAATGAATGATATGGGATGTGAGTGGATGTATGTGAAAGAATAAATATGGATGTGTATGTGAAGAATGGATGTGAATGTGTATGTGAAGAATGGACGTGAATGAGTATGTGAAAGAATGGATGTAAATGAGTATGTGAAATTATGGATGTGAATGTGTATGTGAAGAATGGATGTGGATGTGAAATTATGGATGTGAATGTGTATGTGAAGAATGGATATGCATGTGTATGTGAAGAATGGATGTGGATGTGTATGTGAAGAATGGATGTGAATGAGTATGTGAAAGAATGGATGTGGATGTATGAGAAAGAATGGACATAGATGTATATGTGAAAGAATGTGATGTGATGTGACATGAATATATGTGGATGTGAAGTGATATGTATGGATAGATATGAGAAGTCATACATGTGAACGATTGGATAGATGTGGATGAATGAGATGAGATGTGTATGAATGAGATATGATGTGATGTTATGTATGTGATGGGATGGTGATGAGAATGAATGTGATGGATATGAGTGAATGTGATGTGAATCAGGATGTGAATAAATGAGATGTGAATCGGGATAGATGTGAATGAATGAGATGTGAGGCAAAATGGATGTGATGTGATGTGGATCGGCGGGGTAGTTATGAATGGATGAGATGTGAATGAATGTGATGTGATGAGATGTGGAGATGGGTAGATGCGAGTGCATGAGATCTGATGAGGATAAATGAGGAAAATGATGTGATTGGATGAGAATGGGAATACATATGAATGGATGTGATTTAAATAAGGTGGATTGATGTGGAACATGTGGAAAGACAAGAGTTCGCTATAGAAACTGTATTTATAACCTCTTTTTAAAATGACTGTTTTATGTCAAGAATACTGAGGAAGCATTTTGACCGTCGTGTGAATGAGGTTGTGGAGACCTAATCTGATAAAGTTGCAACAGCTGACGGAGATTCAATGGAGGATGTCTCGCGTAGCAAGGTCGGCCGAGGTCTTGACCACCCTCGTTGATTTAAATGGTGAGCTTCCAGTATGGTGAACGAGGGACCAAGGAAGCGGCCTATGAGTGAAGCGCTAGGTGACCTGCGGCGGGCGAAGGATCCTAGAGGGTGCTGACCATATGGTGCTCGGGCTCTAGCTCACCGAAGATACCCACACGTGCATCGTGGAAGATATTGGATCAAGGAGTAAGAGTTATTTTCTGAATTCGGGCATGGATCTGGTTGATTGACCTTGTGGTCCTCAACGGATGAGTCCATGGCTCTTTTATATGGATCCGTTGGTTGATCTTGCTAATCTTCAACAAAGATTCCATTTTGATTTTTATAAGTGAAAATATTGTCGGTTACTATGAGCTAGGAACTATCGAAAAGGCCCCTGAGTGGACAAGTGGTGAGCGTTTTGGTTGCTAAAATGATGCCATAGGTACACCGATGAAGGGAAAATTGGAAATTAGGATTCAACCGGATATTTTGGAGGTTTATGATCAGTGATACTATAGTTTTGTTAAAAGATTGTTTTAAAGACAGCTGAATCTATGAAAAAGGCAATTTCATATTGGTGGGTGTGTAAGTGGTGTGACTAGTTTTAAGTTTGCATGAATATCCGGCTAGGGGGCTAGGGAACTCTTTTCCCTGGTACTCGGGACAAAACCTAACCAAATTATTACTTGGATCCCATCACTACAGTGGTTGGGCAGTTGGCTAACCCACAGGACTGATGGGGTTAGGCTGGAATGATGGATCCCTAAAATGAGACTCAATTCTGTTATGGTATGCCAGTAAAAGTAAGTCTCGGATAAAAATTGTTCTATGGAAAAGAATCAACGGTTGTGCCTCTCAATGAGGAAAAAAGTGTTGGTCTCTATGATCCAAGTGCAATCTTTTCCTTGATTTGACTATGGGACTTACGGGTTCGGTCATATCAATTCAGTTAGATAAGGCTCTTGTCTACGGTATAGTAAAAATATCCGGAGGAATCGCCCGTGCTTTCTGGGCGAGGGAAGTTTTTTCGGGTTCAATTTTGGAAGAACCGAGGGATTAGTCTCTTGTCCAGATATCCGTGGACGAGGCTCTGAGTGAGGGACCTTACCCTGCACAAGAAGTGCTACTTCCACCGCTAGTACCCATGAATTCGTTGCGCGGTGGGGACATGGATCTTTCAGCTGGTATCAGAGCAAATTTGGCTAATGTGGATCAACCGAGAAGCCAAAAATATCAAAAATTTATAATATAGCAGTAAAAGGTTGTAATTGTGTGTGTGATGAAATTCATACAAATTGATATTCAAACTAAAATTCATGAATTAGTAATTGGGTTATCAGATGGAAGTACCGCAATTGTATGGATTCCCTAACTTGCTTGAGGCCTAGACATGATGTTATTTACCTTATAATTCCAAGGACCATGATTACCTGTATATACCGAGGATATAATTACAGCTCTTTACTGGCAGTATATACGAGTAAATCTAAGACTTGAAGTTATAAGCAAAATTGAAAAATGATGATTCCTGAGTTTTGGTTGAAAAGCAATAAGCTGAGCAAAACCACAACGAGGATGAATGGGACGAGTTTCTGTGATAATGTTTGTAACTGGAATGACGATAATGACTTTAGCAAATCACTATGAGATTAGTGGATTGTGCTGATAGATTGCTACTGTTAATACTTGACCCACTGGATCAAGCTAAAGGATGTTAAATTTAAGATCTGTATACTTGAAAATTCCCATGAACGGATTGATCAAATGGAAATTTCGGCCTAATGGACCATTATTGTGATAAGGATTTGAATGGTATGATCTGAGCAAATTGTTATCTAACGATGAGTTCTATATAAGGGATCTTTTTCCCAGGATTCTGTTGGGTTCACCAAACTATAAGGTACCCCAGAATCAGTTGGATCTTAAGGGAAAGAGTTGTCCTCTAATTTTGCGAGATGAGGACATCTCGCGTTTTTTTAAGTGGGGTAGGATGTAAGATTCCTCCCTCAAGCTTTTGAGGTGTGTAAGTGTAAGAATCTTCCCTTCTGATCTTATAATTATTCCCCTCTCTAAAATAAAAGAAAGATCCTGTTTTATCATATTTTGGCCTAGAGAGAGAAAATGTCTAGAGAGAGGTAATGCAAAATTGAGATATTTTTGGATATAAAAATCCTCCTAGTGTCTAAAATGGTTTCCCCTAAAACAAAAATTCAAAAATAACTTTCCAATGTGCAATTGGAATTAATTGAAAATAGGTAAAAAGAACCTTAGCCTAAGGGTCCATATTTTCAAAAAAATTTAGATTATGGTCCAATTAAGGTTCCTATGGACCAATAAGATTAATCCAAATGTAGGGAGGAGATAAATTGAAGAATAAAAGGAAAACCCCCAAAAATGAGTAAATGCTCACATAAGATGAAGAGTTGACTGAGTACAAGGTTTATCAGTTAAAAATTACGAGATATTTAGAGGAAATGATGCATTTTTGACACATGTGAAATAGGTGCCTCCTTCATGTGTGGAGGAGTTTTAAACTAAAAAATAATGAGATATTTTCATCTCTCCTCTCTCGTATTTCAACTAGATCCAAAAAGTAAGCTAAACTGACCCAAAAATGGTCAAAATGGACCAAACTGATCAGAAAAATTCTAGAATCAGTTTGCTTGGTTAGAGGCTCACTTTTTCCTATAAATAGAAGCCTCTCCCTTTGTAAAAGCTTAATGGTGTTTATGCAATGTTACTCTGCTCCTATCCTTGAATTTCTTGATAATTCAATTGTTTTTGGCTTAATCCTCTCCAAAGTAATTGGTGGCCACTCTTGCTTCAAACAAGAGTAGAACCCTCAATCCCTCAAGCCAAAGGAAAGCTTACAACTCCATGTAAGCTAAATTTTCTTACTTTTAATTTTAAATCTATGGTTTTCTTGATTTTCTTGTTTTATAGTTGATTGAAGTAAATTCTAATGCTATGCCTTGATGAAAAGGCCACCCCCTTCTCTTCTTTACAATCAATTCAACCTTTCTTAATACTAGAAAGATTAAAGTAAATTCTAATGCTATGCCTTGATGAAAAGGCCACCCCCTTCTCTTCTTTACAATTCAGCCTTTCTTAATACTAGAAAGATTAGTTAAATGATTAATTAAACTTTTCTTATTATTTACTCTCTTGATTTCTAAAAATTGGGTAAATTAGAGTCATATACATCTAGCTTGGGTTAATTTAAGTTGAAATTAGAATGAGAAAAATGAGCAATGGTTAGCCATACAAAGGAGGTTATGGCAAAATTTTTTGGAATTTTGTGGAAAAGAAAGTTTGTTTTTATGTTATTCCAAAAGATTAATTTCCACCGTTTGTGCATTCTAAAAGAAATATTCTAATTACTCCATGTACATATTCACCTATGAATATTCATGGAGATCACTAATATTAATTATTAAAATTGATTTCTATGCATAGAAAGATGCATAATGGAAATTGTTTTGTTATAAAAGTGTTACTTTCATTAAATTTAATTTCTATGCATAAAAAGATGCATAATGGAAATTTTTTTATTAGAAAAGTGTTATTCTCATTAAAATTGATTTTATGCATAGAAAGATGCATAAAGGATTTATTTTTATTTCAAAAGTGTTATTCTCATTAAAATTGATTTTATGCATAGAAAGATGCATAAAGGATTTATTTTTATTTCAAAAGTGTTATTCTCATTAAATTTGATTTTCATGCATAAATAGATGCATAAAAGGATTGATTTTTATGCATAAATAGATGCGTAAAGAAATTTTACATCAAATTAGAATTCTCTTAAATTCTGTGAGATGGAAATCGTGAGTTGGATTTCCGTGAGTTGGAATACATGAAAGAAAAGAAAACACAAAGAAGGGCCCAAGATCCCACCTTAACATGTAGGTGTCAATTGAACTCGAAGAAGTGAGGAGGAAGGCGACGCAAGGAAGGCTCGATTGTCTTTGTGCACACGATGACCGATGATTGCAAAATGACAGAAAAAAGAAAAGAATTTTGAATTTATGGCACTGCTGTCATACCCTTTGCTTTGTATTTGGAGGTGTTTGCAAATGGTGGCCACTGAGTTTGGGCACCCATACTGTTCTATTGCCTTGGTGGTAGTAACCTTATGCCATTAGCAAGTTCTTTCGGACCCATTGCTTACGAATGCTTTGTGGAGTGTTGTTTTGTTTGGAGTACCGCCAACTTACGTGTGAAGACCATTTCTATCCCTTATCTCCTTTTTGAACCCTTCTTGTTGATTCCTTATTGATGCCCTTCTCATCCTTGTAGAGCTGGTTTCCAAGTTGACCCTTAGGCACCCAATGTTGTGTACCTTGTGATGGGCTGCTTTTTGTGTAGGGATTGTGGAATTGATGCCTTTTTTTGCTTCATGAGCTGATGTAACCATGCTTGGTGTTTCTATCTCCTCAATCATGGCCTTCTTCCCTATGTTTATCGGGCTCCATAAGGGTAAGAAAATGACATTGTTTTCCTCATTCAATAGTGTTGTCCTCATCTCCCATTGGATATTACAGTTGTTGGCGCAAATCCAGGATCGACCTAGAATCATTTCCTCCTCCATGGAACCTACAGGCATGACAAACACCTTCTCGACCAAGGAACTATTTCTGATTGAAACATTAACACTTCAAAATCCCTCAATTTTTGTAGTGGTCAAGTGCACACTGCATACTTGTGCATTGGTGGTTTCAAGGTGCGGTTTATCTAAGGCTGCCCATGTTTCATATGAGATCAAGTTATGACTTGATCGCGTATCTATCAATGCAATGCTCGTTGCATGACATTTAGCCATAGAGAGTCCTACCCTGAGTCATACTGGCTCAATGTTTAGTTCCTCTTCATCTAGGAGAGTTAGTGAAGCCATGTTCACGTGCAACATTCTCTTTTGGAGTATCTGTTTTGCCTTAGACTCTTCTTAAGCTTGCTGGATTTTTTCTTTTGCGAGCTCCTTCCGTTGTTTTAAAAGATGTTCTTGCAAGAGAATTTCTTGGTTAGGTGGTCCAAAATAATTTTTAATTTTGCTCCCATTGACGTAACCCTCCATCTGTATGCCCTCAATTGTCTCAATTCTAACCGACCCCTGAGGTGTGATCTCGGACACTCTAAAGAGTCCTAAGCCTCTGTACTTGAGTTTCTTTTTTTGGTGCTCCCCACACCGTACATGAGGACAAGGTCCCCATTTCCAATTCTTTTTGTTTTAAGTTATTGTCAAACCAATGTTTTCTTCGTAGTTTTTCGACCATAATTCCATGCAATGTAATTAGTTTGGTATCATCAAGCTTCTCTAAATAGATTAGCCTTTTAGCTAATGCATTTTTCGTCAAATGTTCTTACATTGCAATTCTTACTAGGTATTCCATAGGCATTACTGCCTCAACACCATAAGCTAGATGGAAGGTAGTGTATCACATCGCTACCTTATATGATGTTCAGTATGCCCATAAAGGCTACTGTTAGCTTATGCTCCCAGTCCATTCGACTTGCTTCCCAATGTTTTCATCAAGATAGTACACAAAATCTTGTTTGTACTCTTTGCTACCATTAGCATGTGGATAATAAGGTGATGATGGACTACTTGGAATCCAGCAAGTAAGTGATCAACCACCTCATTAATGAAATGTGAACCGTGATCGTTGACTAACTCTAATGGGTAGCCGAATCTCGAGATAATTTGCTCATATAAGAATTTTGTGCATCAGCTCGCTTAGAGGCTCTGGCTTCTTCTGCCCATTTTGTGAAATAGTCCATGGCCATGATTACATATCGAGCTTGTGGATAGATGTGCCACTAGGCTAATAGGTCCAACAAAATCAATCCCCCATTTCTCAAAAGGTTGTCTGACAATAACAGGGGTGAGTGGCATCTTGTCCCTTTGTTGCGGGATAGCAAATTACTGACATTCCTCGCACCTTTTGACAAACTCTATGGCATCCCCGAACAATGTAGGCCACCATAGTCCTTCTTGAAGTACCTTGCAAGCCATAATCTCTCTAGCAAAATATCTTCCG
Organism: Cibotium barometz; assembly: GCF_041138505.1. Taxonomy (NCBI): domain Eukaryota; kingdom Viridiplantae; phylum Streptophyta; class Polypodiopsida; order Cyatheales; family Cibotiaceae; genus Cibotium; species Cibotium barometz. The sequence continues at coordinate 28,385,478 of NC_141053.1, read as the reverse complement.
GCTATCCCTGAGAATGTGCTTCATCCAACATCGATGACGAACTCATCTTCTCTCACGCATCTTCTTCGGACATTGTCCTTACCTAGCTTATATAGTTCTCTTGCAATTAATTGATACTTATATAGTTTTCCCGCAACGTAGGCCACCATAGTCTTGCTTGAAGTACCTTACAAGCCGTAATCTCTCCAGTAAAATGTCCTCCGGCTATCCCTGAATGTGCTTCGTCCAATATCGTGAGTGACAAACTCATCTTCTCCCACGCATCCTCTTAGGACATTGTCCTTACCTAGCTTATATAGTTCTCCCGCATCTTCTTAGGACATTGTTCTTACCTAGCTTATATTGTTCTCCCGCCAATTAATTGATAAGGTACAACTGTAAGATTTCTCCTCAGCCTGAATAATGAATAAGCCTTTACTTCAATCCCTTGTAATCATTCCCTGTTTCTAAATACAAGAAAATATTATTTTTCCTTGTTTTTGCCTAGTGAGATGAAAATTTCTAGAGTGGTAGTTCAATATTGAGATATTTTTGGATATATAAATTCTATAAATATCAAAAAAATGTTTTCCTGAAAAAAAAAATCAATATAAATTTTCCAAGGTGCAATTGGAATTAATTAAAAATGATTTAAAAGACCTTAGCTTAAGGGTCAAGATTTTCTGAAAATTTTGGATTATGGTCCAATTAAGATTCCTAAGGACCAATAAGATTAATCCAAATGTTGGGATGAGATAAATCCAATGAATAAAAGAAAATACCCAAAAATGAGTAAATGCCCACATAAGATGAAGAGTTGATTGAGTACAAGATTTATTAGTTAAAAATTATGAAATATTACTAAACAAAATTTGAGATATTTTGGAGTAATCATACCATTTTGACACCTTGGAGGAGCCTTCAAGGAGGCACCTATTTCACACATGTGAAGGAGTTTTAAACTCAAAAATATTAAGATATTTTTATCTCTCCTCTCTCCTAGATCAAACCAAATCAAAAAAGGAGTCAAACTGGTCCAAATGAGCCAAACTAAAGCTGGAAAATTCTAGAACTTAGTTGGTGGACTCAGTTTAGTGGCCTCCCTCACCTATAAATAGACCAAATCTTGTCCAAATTCAACCAAACTGAAGCTGAAAATTTCTAGAACTTAGTTGGACTCAGTTAGTGGCCTCCCTCACCTATAAATAAACCCTCATTCTTTTGTATTCTCATCTGTGAACTAGACCATGCCAGTATTACTCTAAAATAAGCATATTTTCTATTATCCTTTACAATTTGGAGAGATTGGAGCTTCTCTATCTCTTCAACCTTCTTTGGAGCTTTCCTCAACATACTAACCAATTGATTGGTTGGGGGCCTCTCCTAAAACTAAAGAACCAAGCAAAACAAGAGGTAAAGTGTGACTTTATGATTTTTTTTTCTTATTCTAAATTTTTTTCACTTCTCAACCCCTCTCAAGCTTGAGAAGTATTCAATTGAATGATTCTTCAATGTAAATGAAGCTCTCTAATGAATTTTAGTGATTAATCACATAAAGTTTACATTTACGCTTAATTAAAATGTTTTTTTCAAGCATATCTCTCTCTCCCCCCCCAAAGAATGGTCATTCCTATGACCAATTCTATATTCAAATGATGCTTCTCGTGGAGCAATTCTTAATTCTAAAAGTAAACTCTATGCTAGTCAAATTAGAGGCCAAAGAAATGGCTTTTTAATATTTTTATATTACTTAAATTATGATAAACTTAGGGATTAAATCCATAAATTAGATATTGGTCCAAATGATAGTTATTCTATCATATTGTATTACTAAACCTTATGCTTTTCAAATTTATTGAAAATTATCAGTAATAGTAGAGCGGAGCTATGGTAAAACTTCTAGAAAAAATAACACATAAATCATTTTCATGCATAATGTGAAAAGAGGACTTCCTACCATATTCTAGGATTAGTCATCTTGGGTTAAATGAATAATTCTCATCATATCCATGGAAAATTTAATTTTTAATGTTTATGCATAAATAGTTAATTAGAGAAAAAGAGAAATTTCTAGTAATTTCATTTTTATGATTAAAGAGAAATTTCCATGACAATGGAAATCCATGTATTCCAATGGAGAAAGAGAAAATTTGGAATACTAAAATAATGGATATTTTATTTAAAATTAAAGAAGAATTTTAGTTAAATTTATTTTTATACATAAATAAATTTAAATGATAAAAGAAAAATTTTCACCATATTTAGAATTCAATCATTTAAATGAAAAAAGTGGAATTTTTAGTATAATGAAATTAATGGATATTTTTATTTAAAATTTAAGAGAAAATTTAGTTAAATTTATTTTTACGCATGAAAAATTTAAATGATAAAAGGGAAATTCCCATCATAATTGGAATTCAATCATTTAAATGGAAAGAGTAGAATTTTTATCATATTTGGATTAATGAACATTTTTACTCAATTTTAAGAGAAAATTTAATTAAATTTATTTTTATGCATAGAAAAAAATTAAATGATAAAAGAGGAATTCCCAATATATTCAGAATTCAATCATTTAAATGGAAAAAGAGAATTCTTGGTATAATTGGAATATTGAATAATTTTATTTAATTTAAAGAGGAATTTTAGATAGATTTAATTTATGGTGGTAAAAGAGGAATTCTCATGATATTTGGATTGCACTCATCAAATGAGGAAAAGAGGGATTTCAAGCTTATTAAAAAAAATAGATATTGGTATTTAGTTAAAATAAGAATTTTTATGATATTTAAGAAAAGAAGGATTTGAATTAATTTTTAGTGTCAAAAGATGAATTTCCACCATAATTCTTCCTAGGGAATTATGGTTGAGAAATTAAGTGATAGAAAGAATATCTTTAGATATTTTATTTGGTTAAATCACTAAATTTGTATTTACCCAAAAATAGATGTTTATCTTAAGAGAATCCTTGCTAGAACTAAACCGAATGAATTTGGTTAGACTACGAGAGGGACGGACAGTAAACCTACTTGTCCATCTCTCGATCTGAATCAAGCAAAAACTTCGTGACCGATTCCAGTTCCTAAATTCAAAGAATAGACTACCGTTGAACTAAACTAGTTTTCTTTGACTGAAAATCACCAAGAATCTAGTTGGACAATCAATCAAATGATGGGTAGATTACCCTTATGAGAGATCAAGAATCCTCATTATAAAATTGGGAATTATGGAAAAAGGGTTTTATGGAACCAATCTTAAACTGGGAATTTTACTTGCATTGGAACCTCTGTTTTTCATTTAAAGGATTGTTTTACGCCAGAATGATTTTTATTGAAGGATTGTTTTAAAGCCAACTGAATCTGTTATAAATGGCAATTTCATATTGGGTGTGTATGTGGTATGCCTACCTGAATTTTTGCATGAAACACCAGCTGGGGGGCCTAGGAACTCTTTTCCTCTCAGTACCCGGGCAAAAACACAACCAAATCTTTATAAAGGAATCCCACCAATACAGTGGGGCTGGTGGGTGGTTACCCATGGGCTGGTTGGCTGGATTGGAGGATTCCTGCGAAACAATTAAGATGCGATTAGTTACATTAGTTAGATTAAATCCTGAGAAGACCTTGTTCTGTGGGAGGGGATCAGCGGCGGCGGCTGTGCTTAAAGGAGGAAAAAAGCAGTGATTCCATGGACCAAGTGCAAGTCTCTTCTTGATCTGACCATGTGACTTTGGGTTCGATCAGATTAGTTTAACTAGTTAAGACTTTGACTCGTTAAAGTAATTCCCCCGTTAGAAGATTTTCCCATGGCGGAATCGCCAGTGCCTTTAGGGTGAGGGGAGTTTTTTCGGGCTCGGTTCTGGAGGAATCGCCCGGGCTAGCCTCTCGTCCGGACATCCGCGGCGGGCAAGGCCCCGAGTGTGGATCCCCGCCTCGTGCGAGAGGCCGATACTGCTTCCGCCGTTGGCGCACCGCGGAGGGAGGGTCTCACAACAACAAGCTTGATAAGCCACCACATTTTATCTTTGTTCTGGGGTCTTTCTTGTTGTGCAAAAAACCATAAGCTAGATAATCGGGTATCGCCTCGCTCCATTCAAGCACCATGTCTAGTTTGAACAAACAAGCATTAAGGAGGTCATCATTAACACCAATTGTCGGTTCCCCATTTGGAATTCTTGACATATGATCGGCCAACACATGTTGTGTCCCCTTTCTCATCGTAACGGTAAAGTCAAATTCCAATAGTAATAGCAACCAGCGTGTGATTCTTCCCATGGTGCAAGGCTTGTTCACCAAATATAATAAGGCCTGATGGTCCACAAAGAACATGAATTTGTTGGCCAATAGGTAATGCCAATTCTTCTTGATTGCATAAACCATGGCCAATCCTTCTCACTGTGTGGTAGTGTAATTCATCTCTGCATCATTCAATTGACCACTAGTGAAGAAGACTATATAGTCCAATTTGAACTCACCAGGCTGTGCTAGCATCCAATAGAAAAGTTTGATGCATCGATATGCACATGAAATATAAGGTCCATATTGGGTGGTCTTAGAATTGGTGCACTGGCCAATGCCTACTTCAATCGATCATATGCTTCCTAGCATTCCTTAGTCCATTCAAAGACAATGAGTAGTTTGTATAATGGCTTGGCAATTTCAGCATAGAAGATTATGAAGTGACGGTAATACCCAATGTGGTCCATAAGTCTTTGCACTCCTTTATAATTAGTTGGTGGTGGTAGTTCGAAGATCAACTTGACCTTGCTGTCATCTATGGATATATTGTTCTTAGAGACAATGTGTCCCAATATCACACCATGTTTGACCCAAAATTGGCACTTTAAAGGGTTTAGGGATATACGATATAATCGACATCGCTCAAAAACCTTCCTTAAGCAAGCCAAATGGTTTTCCCATCACTCATCAAGAGTGTGCACATAGATCATCAATGAATACCTCCAACCACTTCTACACATAGTCTTTGAGGAAGGCTGTGCACATTAATCATTGGAATGTTGCTGGGTCATTGGTGAGACCAAAAGGCATGACTTTATAAGCAAACGTCCCCCACATTGTATTGAAGGCTATCTTATGCTGGTCTTCTGGTGCTATAGACACGTGATTGTAGCCTGAAAATCCATCCAAGAAGCTATAAGCTTCATCCAACAGCCACTCTCTCCAAAACATGTTCTGTATAGGGCAATGGATAATGGTCTTTCCTAGTAGCTACATTGACCTTTTTAAGATCGACACATACCCTAAGTTTCCCATTCTTTTTTGGCACTATTACAATTGGTGACAATCAATCCGTATGTTCTATCTCATAGATGAAATCCACAATGAGTTTATCGATTTTCTCCTTTATAATTGTTGTATATTTAGGATTCATTTGGTATGACTTTTGTATTGTTAGTCTTGATCCTTCCATGATTGGGATCATATCCTGCATCACCTCAAGTGGTACACCCTTCATCTCCTTGTAGTTCCAGGAGGCGAAACAATGAGTTTATCGATTTTCTCCTTTACAACGAGTTTATGAAATCCACAATGAGTTTATCGATTTTCTCCTTTACAATTGTTGTATATTTAGGATTCATTTGGTATGACTTTTGTATTGTTGGTCTTGATCCTTCCATGATTGGGATCATATCCTGCATCACCTCAAGTGGTACACCCTTCATCTCCTTGTAGTTCCAGGAGGCGAAACAATCCTTAAACTCCTTAAGGAGAGTAACGAGTGTTGAAAATGCAAGTGAATAGGGTGTGTGCGGGAACAAGCCCTTGGTTAGAGGCTGTAAAAGAGATGTGTAAATGTGAAAGAACCTGCGAAAAGGTGAGAAGAATCTACTGGGAGAGAATAAAGGGTAGCATGAGAAGATTTAGGAAGTGTGGAGATATTCTGGGAAAAGTGAAGAGGTGGAGAGAATCAGGGAAAAGAGGTGGAGTGAATCATGGAGAAATCAGTGGGATTTGATGCTTGATGTAAACTCTATAAATTGAGGCATTGCCCTAATGAGAATTTTCTGGTTTTTGAGTATCCATGCCTACATTAATCTATTTGTTAATTACCCACTAATTACATCTTAATTATTTACTAATCACTTTGTTAATGTTGATTCTAGTGTTTCATCCACCATAGCTCATCACAATGCTAATTTCAACATGGTATCAGAGCCATGCCTAGAATCCATCAGGTTTATGAGCCCATTATTTAATTAATTAGGATTAGTAGATAATTAAAAAATAATCAAAATTTTAGTTATTTTTCACTTCACTTCTGTACCCCCAGCCAGTGGAGGAGTCCATTCTCCTTGCACAATCAAAATTAGCCCTAGTGCTTCTAACCATAGCTAGCCATCTCAAGGCTCTTCAAGCCCATCAACTCCACGCAGCAAATCATCGATGGATGCAGCAGAATTTATGATTTTAGCAGGCGTCATTTTTCTGAAGGAGATTGGAGATTTCTTCTTGCTCAGTTCAAATGCCTCTAATTCCTCTTAGCCCAAGGTGTATTCAAGCACGCTCTACAAGCTGGTGAAGACAAAATTCAATTTCATCAAGTCTACAGTGAGATCCAAGCTCTTCATCAAATCTGCAGAGCAGGTGACTTTGGTAAAACAGAGATTAAGCTTTCAATATTTGGTCAAATCTTTTGTTTTTTGGCTTAATCCTCTACTAGACTCATTGCTATTGATGCCTTTGAAAGCATTTGAGCTCATTTGAAGTCTAAGGCACCAGATCTGGACTCCCCGCATACTCTGTTTTTTGCACACAAAACAAAGCATTAATTTGCTAATCAGTGATTAATCAGTGCTAATCACTATATTTTGGTACAATTGAGGGTTCAAATTAACCATTAGGTATCTGATACAGATCCCTATAACTTCAAATTCCAAATCGGAGTTGGTTTGATACTCCAACCATTCCGTACAAATTGGTTACCCTTGATTTAATGTAATTTCTGGTAAAATTGTGCTGATAAAATTGTGATAATCATCATTTTGCATTTAACCCTTGGTTAATGCCTGTAAATTACACTCAAATTTAAGATTATTCACAACCAGAGTTGCATTTTGGAATGTGCATGAGAATGAATGCTATACGCATTATGTATTGGGCACATTACATCAGTGTAAAAATGGGAACAGACACTACCCTTGTCCAGAATAAGGCAAGAGGTAAGACCTCCCGCATAAATTTGGGTTTGCATTGCATAATGACACAAGATGAACATCAAAAGCCCAAAGGAACTGTCAGCAAAACATTGAAACATGTTGCTCACATGGAGCAAAAAGACCTGACGGACAAGCTCATGGCCCCAGCCATGAAAGAAGAAGAATATCTCTTTCCAAGAGGAAGATCCACACCAAGAAGATCTAAAGGAAGACATGGACACGAGAAGAGAAGCTGCCACGACAAGAAGACTGAAGACAAGAGAAGATGTGAGGCTCCAAAGAGTGAGGAGCCATGTGAAAATCTTTGAGAGAGAGAGAGAGAGAGACCCCACAACCCAATGTAACCTGCCCCAACAAAGTAAAACCACCTCTGAGCCATCGATGATGTAGGCCACGTGGTAGATGTATGTGTGAGCACTTTAGTAAAGGTCTCGTGGGCACTTATAGTAGCCTTGGACACATAGAGAGAGAGTGTGTGTCAAGGACTATGGAGTTTAGGGACTTGAGGCACTAGTCACGGGCTATCAAGTAAGAGAGAAACTTGGTATAGGGTCCAGGTGTGCTAAGTTAACTTGAGGGGAGGAGTAGACACTGGTTGCGGACTATCAAGTAAGGGGAGGCAAACTTGGTATAGGGTCTAGGTGTACTAGGAGTATTCACTTGAGGGGAGGTGTTGAAAATACAAGTGAATAGGGTGTGTGCGGGAACAAGCCCTTGGTTAGAGGCTGTAAAAGAGATGTGTAAATATGAAAGAACCTGTGAAAAGGTGAGAAGAATCTACTAGGAGAGAATAAAGGGTAGCATGAGAAGATTTAGGAAGTGTGGAGATATTCTGGGAAGTGTGGAGATATTCTGGGAAAAGTGAAGAGGTGGAGAGAATCAGGGAAAAGAGGTGGAGTGAATCATGGAGAAATCAGTGAGATTCAATGCTTGATGTAAACTCTATAAATTGAGGCATTGCCCTAATGAGAATTTGCTGGTTTTTGAGTCTCCATGCCTACATTAATATATTTGTTAATTATCCACTAATTACATCCTAATTATTTGCTAATCTATTTGATAATTACCCACTAATTACATCTTAATTATTTGCTAATCACTTTGTTAATGATGTTGATTCTAGTGTTTGATCCACCATAGCTCATCACAATGCTCTAATTTCAACAACGAGCTCATTTTCTTTAACCGAAGTCAAGTCCTTTGCGATATAAATAGGTTTGGCTTTCTCCCTTGGTCCCGTAATATCAACTTTCTTGACTTCAGCTAGTAGGCCATCATATGATGTGGACAGCCCACCTTCCTTAACTCTTTTTGCCTTCAATTGGACCACCTTTTGTTCATCAACTATGTAGGTTTTGAAATGGTCTGGTGTACTGAAAGCAAGTCTGGTTTATCCTCATTCTCACTTTTTGTTTTAGCCATGACTTTCTTGGCCTCTCGCTGAACTTCTCCCAAGGTTTTGTATCGTTGTAGGCACCTAGCTTTCATAAGCTTAGGCGTTTCTGGTTCTTGAGGGATGACTTCTTCCTTATTGTTAATCCTATTTTTGATTAACAGTATGCTCCTCCAATGAGGACATTAATAAGTGTCATGAAACGGCACTTCAAAAGTTTTACATTATGAGATATTGGGCATTTTCTCATAATGAAAAGACACAATCCCCCTTTGTGCTATTGAGAGCTCTTCTTTGTGTCTTGAGAGAGATTGAGAGAGAGCATTCTAGCATTTGTGCCTCTTCTATGCTTATATGATTCATGCTTGTGTGGGAGAGAGAGAGAGAGAGAGAGAGAGAGAGAGAGAGTGATTTCCTTATGCAATGGTGTGAGCGACTCTATGGTGACAGCGTGGAGGTGGAGCTTGGAGGTTTGGAGCTTAACAAGTGAGCTTGGAGGCCTCAAGGGACTCAAGTTCAAAGCATTGGTAAGTGCCCTATGACAATTGTGTTCTATTGCTCTTCCTTTAGGTGAATGCATTGAGTTCGCTCTTGGAGGTGTGGTGAGATGTTAATCCCATTTTGGATTAACAAGTATGAGAACATTAATAAGTTTCATGAAACGACACTATAAAAGTTGTACATTATGAGATATTGGCCACCCAAGGCCTAGTTAAGTAAGTTTTGGGCGCCCAAGTGTAAATAAGGGCCAAATGTATATAAGGCATTTTCTCATAATTAAAGGACACAATCCCTCTTTGTGCTATTGAGAGCTCTTCTTTGTGTCTTGAGAGAGATTGAGAGAGAGAATTCTAGCATTTGTGCCTCTTCTATGCTTGTATGATTCATGCTTGTGTGGGAGAGTGAGAGAGTGATTGCCTTATATGACATTATGAGTGACTCTACGATGACAGCGTGGAGGTGGAGCTTGGAGGTTTGGAGCTTATATGAGTGATTGCCTTATACGAGTGATTGCCTTATACGACATTATGAGTGACTCTACGATGACAGCGTGGAGGTGGAGCTTGGAGGTTTGGAGCTTAACAAGTGAGCTTAGAGGCCTCAAAGGACTCAAGTTTGAAGCATTGGTAAGTGCCTTACGGATAGTCGTGTTCTATTGCTCTTCCTCTTTAGGTGAATGCATTGAGTTCCCTCTTGGAGATATGACAGCCCAAGCCTTTTTCTATTGAGGAAATGCCTTTGTTTCTTTCTTCCTCTTGGAGTTTCAGCTCCCATTACATAAGATTCATGTTTGTCTTTACATTCTGGTAGTGCATTGTGTAGGAAATGAATGGATAAGATTCTGTGTGGAAGTTAACAATCGTGTGAAATTGGTTGTGTTTGTTGTATATATGTGTGGTGGAGTGGTCTTAGAATAGAGCTTCACTGTTTTTTCTAGTTAATTTAGATATTTGCATCATTGGAAGCATCAATGTGAATGAGCAGGTTGGTGTTCTATTTTTCTTCTTTTCTAAAAATTCATAAAAATCTAAAAAATAAGAAGCCATTGTCTGTGCCTTGAACTTGTATTCCACTCCTTAGATGTGGCACAATCATTGTCTATGCCTTGAACTTGTATTCCACTCCTTAGATGTGGCACAATCATTTTGGGAACTATTGGATGAGTATTTTGCACCCAAAATCATAATAGTCGATGCGGGAAGTTCCCACGTGAAACTGCAAGAAAATGTTCACGCCGTGAACCGTTTTCTGCAACTTCACACCGCGAATCGATTCTGACATCAGCACCGCAATTAACGTCACAATTCACTAGATTACCTTGCCAAAAATAGGTAACCTTATCCTGACACTTCTGATGCCACGAGATCTAACAAAATCAAGAATCTTGAAAGTGCAAAAAATTGTTCACGACGTGAACCATTTTTTGTTCACACGACGTGAACCCATTATTTTTCATGACGTGAAACCTTATCCCTTCACGGCATGAACTTTTTCTTGCAATCTCATGCCTTAATCAAATCCAACTCATGAGCTTGGTATAGTCAGGATAAGGCTAAGGAAGTTTTGAAAAGATTGACACCCATAACAAGGTAACGAGGAGTTTTGATTCCAAGAACAAAATTTTTTTAAACATGTGAAAGTGCAGAAAATCATTCATGACGTGAACTGTTTTCTAACAATTCACATCGTGAACTATTCTCTGCAATCTCACGGCCTTAGAAAAAGATCGACGGAATCTGATCAAAACTTAATTGGGACATCAAAGTAGCTTATCAAATCATACATACATGCACTTAAGATCTGGAAAGCTCATCGAAGACGATCTTACACCACCTGACGATAGTGCATCAAATCACCTAGGATCTTTCTATCAAAAAAGTGTAGGTTCAGGTCACTCAGTGAGCCCTCACTTAAGTGTCTTAAGGAAGCTGACCATCGTTGAAACTAGTAGTGAAGAGTCCATGGAAGAAGGGTTGAGGTACTCTGGGTTTGGGGAAGAGGAGAGACCACCCTTCCCAAACCAGATCTAGTGGTATCATTGATATCACCCGAGGATTTTTTGGTTTCCAAATTAGTCATGACAAAGAAGCGCAATCTACGGGCATGGGTCTGTCAACTAGCACTGGTGGACTTGGTCCAAGCCAAGAAGTGCCCATCCAAAAGTCAAATTCAAGGCTGTCAAACACTGGCACCCCCCGAATGAGATGGGACATGGAAAGTGCGGCCAAGACAAGTCAAGAATTCTTCCCCACCTCAGAAGAAGTAGAGTTAGGTCTAAAAAGGATTGAGGTGGAATGACGGCTACGAGAGTTGAGCTTAAGGAAACAAGAGCTTGATACTCGAAGGGCGAGAGCTGAACAAAAAGAGATGGGAGGTTCAAACCTACTCCAATCACAGGGTAAGGAGTCAGAGATAGTCATGGAAACAAGCTAGGGAGAAAATCCAAACTTAGAACCCATAAATAAAGAGCCTAGAGTTGAGGAAGGGTTTATCACCCTAGAAGAAGAGGATAATCTAGCAAGGGCAGCGGGCTCTGATTTTATATTCACGTGATCACAAATTTTTTTTTGTTAATAACATGTGTGAACATGTTATTAACATGTTCACATGTTAACATGTTCTCAAAAAAGCCGGTGGCAAGCGACCTGGTAACCGGGAAAAATCCCGCCGGGCTTTTGCTATACCCGGCGGGCCCACCGGGATAAATCAAAGCCCGGCGGGTCCCTGCGGGGTCGTCGTATAGCCCGGCGGGGTACAATTTTCTATATATATGGGCCCGGGGGGCCTTTAGGATTTCATTGCTGACAGCATACACAGGTAATGAAAACTTGTGTGTGTGTATGTGTATGTGGGTGTGTTCGTGCGGGCAGCCGCCCACTGTCGCAATGCACGGCAGGATGTGGGTGGTCCGCCACACGAGGGATGTGTGTGTGGGTGAGTTCGTGCGGGCAGCCGCCCATTGTCGCAATGCGCGGCAGGATTTGGGTGGCCCGCCACACGACTGGTGTGTGTGTAAGGCCATTCTTTCGGAATGGTGCTTACCCTGGGGCACTTAGTCGGTAACGCGGCTAGTCTGTGTCCTATGGTAAGTATGACACGCCGTAGCGGTACTAGTCGGTAACGCGGCAAGCATAGTATCGTTATGGCGATGTCACCTTCCCTTCCCTTCCCTTTGTCAAATGCGGACATATGGTCAGTAACGCGGCCAGTGTATGTTCGTATCCTATTAGTATTCCCATAGAATCGGGCAGCATTTTGTCGTTAACACGGCAAGATCGTTAACGCGGTCGAAAAAGTGTCATAAATTTGCTTGCGTATTTTGGCATATGATCGTTAACGCGGTCGAATAAATGTCGTAAATTTGTTTGATTTGACTTGTATTGTTTTTATTGTGTTTGATCCATGCGATACTTGGTTGCTAACGCGGCATTAGTATTTCATGGATCAAAGTTTACATCATATTGTCTAAACGTTTTATTTTATAATATCGTGATTCGTAACTCGAAAAATATAAATCTCTCTCTTCTTACCCCCCTCTCTCTCTCATGATACACTTCACAACTCTTTCTCTATCTCTCTCATGATTCACTTCACAACACGATAGATGTGTAGATAATGATTTTTTTTATTTCTCTTAAAATATACATAATTCTTAATATTTTTTTTTCTCCCTCTATTTACTTAAAAATTAAAACAATACATTATTTTTCTCTTTAGGAACTCACAAAAACATTAAAAATGTCATTTAATGTTTCTTCTCTCTATCTGTCACAACTCTCTCTTCCTCTCCTCTCTCTCTCTCTCTCTCTCATGATACACTTCACACTTCTCTCTCTCTCTCTCGCAATGATACACTTCACAACTCTTTCTCTCTCTCTCTCATGATACACTTCACATCTCTCTCTATCACGATAGGTATGTAGATGAGGAGTGCTTTAGGATTACAAAACATTATTTTTCTCTCTTTAGGAACTCACAAAACTATAAAAAATGTCATTTAATTTTTCCTCTCTCTATCTGTCACACCTCTCTCTCTTCCTCCCACTCTCTCTCTCTCTCTCTCATTCGATAATGTATACACTTCGTAAGTAATAATGCGCTTGTTGTGGTTGTCTCACGTTCGATAATGTATTGCATGATGTTGAGTTCAGTAATGTTGTTTGATATATTCTATTTTTGTTTGATCATTGATAAGTAATGATACACTTATTGCTCTTTTCTCACGTTTGATGATGTATTGGATGATGTTGAGTTCATTAAAATTATTTGATATTTCGTTTTTGTATGAACATTGACGATATTGATATACTTGTTGCTGTTCTCTCACGTTTGCTTGATGTTTATTTTAGTAATGTTTGATATTCTGTTTTTTTGTGTTTAGTGATATTTGCTAGATTTACGAAGACGATCAACATGCTTTCTCCCGAAGAGCGCAAAATTGTTCTACGAGCAATTCGCGTTGAAGCGGTCATCACAGTATCACAATGTACTGATGATGTCGTCAAAAAGATCAATGAGTCTGAGATACTCATGCGAGATCTCATAGACCAAATATGGGAAAATGCACAGCGTCGGCTTCGAAGCGGAGGCAACGCTGAGCTGCTAGATAGACAGAAGATAGCATATTTCAACCATCAGCACATAACACGAACCATTTTGGGGAGCATGCGTGTAGCATGCAGTGATCTTAGAGATGCTGCCCCGCCTGAAGCCAATATGCAACGTCTACAGTTATGGGACGTTGTATGGAGCGAGCAAAGAGCCAAGAGCAAGCGCATGAAGGTGTTGGATGCAGAGTCCCTCCCCAAAAGAGTGCGCATTGCCCAGGACATCGCTGCAACGTCCAGTCAGGCAGATGCAAGTGGTACAGGTGTCATTAATCGTACCATCTACAATTCTATGTGCACACATCTTATTGGCATCCCGCACGAAGCTCTTCACGAAGGACGAACAATAGGCTCCGGTGTGTTTGTAACAGTAAAAGAGTATGCAATTAAAGGTATATCATTTTTACCGGAGCACATCACTTTTTGCGGAAAGCACTACAAAGGAGAAGGCAGCGCGAAGTTCGAGAGCTTCCAGGCAGAGCAGGGTATGCAAGTGCTACATCCATCGATTGTCCGATGCATTGCCTTTACAAAAGAGGTTCCTTGGATCACAATTTTCCCGTACTATAATGGCGGTGCTCTTGGTGATACTCTTTTGAAGGTTCCCTTCAGATTCAGTGAGTTCACCAGAGCAATTTTTCGTTTGGATCGAGGATGGAGACAACCCCCGCCTGATAATATCCCTTTAAGTCATCTAGAACTTTCAAAAATAAAAGAGGTAGTAATAAACATGCCACATATTATGCATGCCCTAGTGGAAGGTCTAGCGGCAGCACATATGGCAGGTATTGTACATACCGACCTACATCCTTTCAATGTAGTGTTGGATTATACAAAAGAGCTAAAGCCACGCATAGGTATTATCGATTGGGGGTTGCTTGCTGAGAGCGCCCAAAAAACGGGTGTCTCTCAATTTTGTTTTTGAAGCAGACAAGAACCCCGAGAAGGTGGCATAGGTAGTCTCCTACGCAGACAGAGAGCGAAATAAACGGCCGTGGATAGCCCCAGAGCTTTATGATCCATTTTTGGCAGATGCATACACTCCTGCATCTGATGTTTTTGCCTTGGGATATTTATTACAAACTTTATATGACTTTTGGCAGAAAGTGCAAGAGTTGTGGATGGATAATAGTTCCCATGACAAAGTTACCATGGATACTATTATTCATAGAGTCAAAAATTGGATGTTTCTGCCTAATCGCGATGAGCGAAAATCAATTTTGCAAGTAGTTGAATTTTTTAGATCACTAAATACTGACCCTACGAGGGCACAACGTCCTCTTGTAGAGCTATCGGTGGCATTCACCCCAACTTTGTAATGATACAGTATCAAGAGATTAAGTTTCAGGAATGGCATTTTTTTCTCTCTTCAAAATTTGATGTGTCCAATGTTTCAAAATTTGATGTGTCCAATGTTTCAAAATTTTGTTTCTCTCTTCATTGAGTCTTTGCAACATCTCTCTCCTCTTGTGGTGTTTAAGTTTATGTTTTCTCTTCAAAATTTGATGTGCGAGCATTGTTTGAAGTGTTTTTGGAGTCAAGTGGATATTTCTCATCGAGTCTTTGCAATACATATCTCCTCTCGTGGTGTTTGACTTCAAGATTTTGAGAGTAATGCTCAATTTATCTTACGTTGATCTTTACAGTTCATTAAAATCCTAAAGTCATTTACGTTCATGCAGATATGGAGCAGGCGCAAGCGAACGAGCATCACGAGTTAGCCAAGAAGGCATACGAGCGAATGAAGGCCCTTGCACATGGCCTGACAGCCCGCGAAGCTACAAGAACAGCATGCAGGTTATCAAAATGGACAAATCCAATGGAAAGACATAAACAAACGCGTAACCACAGAGATGATAAAGGAAATATGGCCATGTCCAGATGGCGAGATTAAGAAGGGAAGATGGAAGATTTCTCGTTGCACTCACAATGATATTAAAACTAATGCCGAGCGCATTTTCTTGGAGGTGTACGGTCGTCCTCTCCATAACGCCGACACTCCACTCTATTTTGCTAAAATGCTATATGCTCACTTTATCCTAGAAACTCCAGTGGACTTCGCCTCCAGAGAGGCCACTGTCAACACCCACGACATACGTGAAAAGACAGTGACATTCACAGAACTTACTCTCATGGTGGAGGGCGCTGGACTGGAGTTAAACCAGGTCAAAGAAAGCTTAGGGGCACAGCTAGCAGAGAAGGAGAAAGAAGCTGACCGATTAACTCAAGCGTCAACTCCTCCCCCGGCCAATAGAGGGATTCAAGAGCAGCTAACAAAGATCAGCCAAGATGTGCAGAGCATCTCCTCACGTATTGCTCCTGTGCGCCAAGGAAACCACATCTCTCATTTTTTGATACATCCTGATCTTGTGGGAGTTTCTGCTGAGGCTACAAGTTCCTCCACCCCCCAATGTCATGTATGTTACAAAGTATTCGATGGGTGGAGCGGCCAGTATATACTACCATGTGGACACTATTACCACTTAATATGTTTAGTGAGACAAATGCAAAATACTTCCACATGTGCATTGTGCAATGTCCCAATAAATCAAGGTATTTATACAGTGTTCGGCATGGCTACGAATATAAACCACCAAGACCTTTAGATGCAACTCCTAGTGCAATTCGCAATTTATTTCAAGATGAGAGCTAAGAAAAACAAATTCTACTTTTGTATTGATAATTTCTCCAAATATGATCATTTGTACAAGTACTTTTTATTAAATTATTGAAGTGACTTCTTCCTCTATGTTAGTATCTTGCTCCAAAATTCTTTCACCGTTTACTCTCTCGTCTGCTAAATTAAGCTCATCTAAGTCAATGTCTAAATTGTCTTCTATCTCAAGGGTGGTGCACAACGTACGTCCAACATCAAAGTTCTCGTCTACTACATCTTCACAATTGTACATCCATCTGGGCATGTCTTCTTCATACTCTTCGCTTTCGATGTCTCGCAAGATCTTTTCATTGCAGTACATGTAAACAAGTTTATCTGCTCGATCTGCAAGAAGTCGATTGCGAATAGTACTATGAATATATTTATACATGCTCCAGTTTCTTTCTGAGCCTGAGTTTGAAGAGCACTGACTTAGAACCTTCATCGCAAGGTTGCACAATAAAGCATAATGCTCACCACCATTAATCATCCACCACTTCCATGCAGGTTGCTCTTTAGCCATTTGTTGAACAAGGGAGTTGGAAAATAAACCCTCTTTCAACCAAAATGAGGTCATCTCTTTTATGCACTGTACACGATCATCATCATTATTATAGAAAGTGTTTACCACTGTATAAAAATCTTGCACCACCTCAACGTTGGACATCAAATCCATATTCCAATATTCAGGATCTAACATGTAAGCAGCACTGTGCAGTGGTGAATGCGCTCCAATCCATCTAGCATGAAAGTACTTCAACAGAACTTTTCTTTGTCTACTGGAGAATGGTACACGCCATTGCTTTTCCACCACTGAATGCTCTAATTTCTCAGGACACTCCAAACTCCGCTGGACAGTCCACCATTGCATCCATGCTTTTCCGAGATTAGGCGCTCTTTGATCAAGACTTCGTACAGCACACATAACAGGCATCATTACATGGTATGCATCCATCACACTGTTCCACCAACTTCTTCTCGTAAGTGCTCCCTTCAAGACTTTTATTTTCTCTTTCACTTTTTCAAGTTGAGTGTTCTCCCAGTCATGAAATGCCATGCATGTAAATGTTTCACAAACTGCATCTTTATTTCTAAGAAGAGACTCAAAAGTGTAAAAGTGAGTGCAAAACCTAGTCTCCGCTGGAAGCTTTAACATAACTGACATGCGAGGTCGAAACATATCTAAAACTCTCTGTCTCTTGAGCATGAATTTCACAAGCTGGCGAGCAGTGTCGACAATTGAGGCAAACCATTTGGTATCATCAGATTTATACCAATCTTTTAATACAAGATTCAAACTATGAGTATTACAGCCTACCGGAAAAATATGTGGATATTGTCACTGTAGGATTCTGGATGCATTTTTACAATTTTTTACATTGTCCATGACGACTTGGAATACATTTTTGGCACCCACTTCCTCTATCACAGAGCTAATGACTTGAGCAATGTAAGCCCCAGTTTTGATTGAACCAGCTGAATCCACGGCACGGATAAAAGTCTCACCTCTAGGTGAAATAACCATTACATTAATTAATGGTTTTCTTTGCACATTAGACCATCCATCACTTACTATACTACATCCAGAAAGCTCTATATTGCTAAGAATTATTCTTTGTACACGTTCTTTTACCTGTGCATAACATTTCTCTAATAGATCATTTTGCATAGCATGGTACGTAGGCGGTGAAAACCCTGGTCCAAACTCACCAATTTTCTTCCATGCTCTCTTCCCCAATGCTCACTGTCCACCATCATCATAGCACTCCCAGAAAAGTAAATCGCTTCAGCAAGGATGAGTTGTGCATCATCGAGTCGACCTTGACGTAGGCTTTCTTGCAATGAAGTTTGACGCATGGGTATATTTCCTACGTCAAAGTTTCGCTTGCAAGAAGATGCACTGGGTAGATTACTTTCTGGTTGCACATTGCCGTTCGGGGTACAAGTAGGCGATGTAGCGGGAGTTTGATGATTAGAACAACAGTGTTCTTGCTGCCTTGATACATTAACGGTAGGAGTGTCATGTTTTCTTGAATCTTTCTTTTGAATTTCTTCTCTTATGCGTTTGGCCACTATAGGTGCAGAGGGGTGGGTACATGACTTTTTCTTCGGTCCGCCTAAAAAGTGTTCTCTTAGTCGAGGCGCCCCACCTGATTTTACTGCATGGCATAGCTTACACTCCCAATCTATGAATCGATCACCAACGTTAATTGCATATTGCCACTCTATCCCAGGTGCCTTTTTTTTTGCTATTTGAAATTTGGACTCTATTGGAGGTATCACTGGATCCAACATTGTCCTCCATCTCAACAAATAACCTATTCAACCAAGCATATAACAATGAATACACAAATGAAAAAACAACAAATCACTCACGTATGACAAAACATACATCTGCAGACAAAGTACTTCGAAACTATCTTGACAAATACAAAAGATCATCACATAACATAAAACTACTTCAAACTATCTTGCAAGGTCTTACTACAAAACTACTTCGAGACTATCATGCACATTGCACCCCCAATGAAGGATGCCTTTTGTACCCAATTAAGGATACTTTATACAATCAAAGATCTATGCTTGCCCAATACTCTAGTATAGGACAATAGACCTTCTCTAACATTCACAAAAAAAATCAAAGATCTATGCTTGCCCAATACTCTAGTATAGGACAATAGACCCTTGTCTACTCTAAACTATATCAAGTATCAAGAACCAATACAAGCCCCTAAGCAAGACTCTTGGCTCCATCAAACCATTCATAAAGCAGAATGAGGTAGATTACGTACGTGGCTCAAATGCAAAGCTGAATGACTCCAAATACCCAATAGCCTTAGGAGTGCCTACTACAAGGAAAGACGACAGCCCCTAAAATAAGAACGTTCTTCCCAAGAGGACACTTCTAGCAACTCGAGAGCTCTACAAGTACTTTGAGGAGAGATATCACGCCCCCAAAACAAGGACTATCTTCCCAAAAGTTATACGATGGGTGTCAGGCAGTGTTTATATACAGAATAATATCCCGCCGGTGTTCCTTGTTATTCTCGGCGGGCCCGCCGGGCTTTTGTCTTTCCCGGCGAGCCCGCCGAGAAAACTCTGTATCCCGGCGGGCCTGCCGGGAAAGATAGAAGCCCGGAGGTGTTACTGGACTAGTGGGTTCCGGCAGGTCATTTCTCACGTCATGTGAATATACAATGTGATCACAAGTTTTAATATGTTAATACTAGGTTTTGTTAATGTGATCACGAAATTGTGAAGACGTTAATGAAATCCCTGGCAGCGGGTGAAGTGGAGGACCATCTGTACACCAAAAAAGTTATTGAGCAGATGATCAATCATCCTACATTCCTACAGGACATGAAACTTTTAATTCTACAAAGGCGTACAGAGGCAGCTAATGAGGAGCCACTCCAAGGTGCAGTGGGACATGACCATTCCATAGACGAGAGATACCTAGAAGAGCCAACACATGAAGAGGACGAGGTCTAGGTAGGGGGGGAGCAATTCCTCTAAGACCAAGGATGGATCCAACCATTGACCTTAATGTAGCCACAAGGATGGATCTGTTGAATATGGCTGTAGAGATGGGCCGAGGAATGGTCATGGAACTAGGCAATGCTCTAGAATCCCGACCCTCCCAGATGAAGCTACACATCATTTCCAAACTAGTCCAAAAATTCTCTGGGGATGGAGATCCTATCCAACATGTAGAGATTTTTGAATCCACATGCGAAACCTACGGACCTGTCCAGTGATGTGACAACGATTCATGCTTTCTCACTAACCCTAGAAGGGAAAGCAAATCAGTGGTTTTGAACCCTCAAACCCAAGGATAAGGTTAACTTCACACGACTCAAGAATGTTTTTGTGCCCAGCTTTGCCAGAAGTGGTGACCGATGGATCCATGTGGCACATCTGCACAATATCAAACAAAAGAAAATGGAGTCAATGAGAGACTCTGTGTCTCGACTTAAATTCAACGTGCAAACTATGGGAGAGGTTAACTGTTGACGGATTAGTTTTGCCTTGCTTCCACAGAGGGGTTAGAGACCACAAGATGCATGATTATCTAGTACTAGCCCGACCAGCCACTCTAGATGCATGTTGCAAACTGGCAATTAAATATGAGGACAATATGTTGGAATTGCCGCAACCAGGAGATGTCAGAATATCTTCGGCAAAACAATGACTTTGTGTGTTTTGAGTCACCAAGAGATTAGAACTCGGAGCAAGCAAGTCAGAAACATGATTGTAGACGAGCTCAGTAATGCAATACTAGAGAAATTGAAGGTAAAGAAGGGGAGAGAAACATCTGGGCAACATGGGCATAACCATCTTTACCCCCGCAGGGAATTGGTGTGGTGCTCTATGTACAGATTGAATCACACTACCACTGAATGTCCACAATTAAGAGCAAGGCCATTACTCTATTGTGCACACTGTGTAAAAGGGAATCATGACACTTCAGTGTGCAGATATCCAAGGTTCTAAATAGTTGTATAGCTGCCAACACCTAGAGCTCCATTGGCTTTACCAGCACCACCTGGACAAATCACTATAGCTGTAGGATAATCCAACTCTTCCTATTTGCCTCTCAGGGGATGTTCTGGGTACAGGACACTTTACCTCTACCACCACGACCTATTATACCACCACAATCACCACATGATGCTAAAAATCAACCAAGTATTGATTGAAGAACCATCTAAAGATATTTATATGGTGCATGAAGTAGAACTTGGTGGAGAGTACTATGAAGAAGCTATGGAGGTCACACCAGAATTCAATGTCCTATAGAATAACATGCCAATAAATGTGTTTCAAACCACGGTATAGTGGAAGGGCAAGGACATGAACTTGAACATGACGAGAGGATCGCCTACAATGTTTTGGCTCTGCGAGAGTGCCCAAACAAGAATGTGGTTCATATGCACCAACCCCAATAAGTGACTACTTTGCCTAATGACATGCCATTACTCACTTGTACTAAATGTGGTATTGATCATTTGATCAAGGATTTTCCATATCGCACTTCCACTGCAAATCAGGCCACCATCCAAACCATTAGTGTGTAGCCTAGAAATATCATACCACTCAATGTCTTGACATGAGCCCGAGCCCAATTGGGAGACAAGGGGAAGAACCGAGCAGATGCAACTATTTCCAGAACTCGCTGCCGAGACAGGAGAAGAGTGAAAAAAGTGGGTAAGGGTGACACAAGGGTCACAATCTAAGATGGATTCGAAGAAGATACGATCGACACCCGGATCCACCCATCAAGAGAAGATGGGGATCAAAGGGTCAACCACAAAGGGCTAGACCTAGAGGAGCAAAGGGAACGACCATCAACTCCTAAAGGAGTCAGTGAGTACCTCAATGCTGATGAAGAGATAAGAAAGCTTGAGGACGCCAGAGCCTTAGCAGAAGAATGTCAACGACTTCATGAAGCCAAGCTAGATCAGGGATACAATGTATCCACAAAATGAGCCAACAAGGGAAAGGGAATTGGACGTACCTACTCCAATTCTAGAAGAAACAAAAGAGGGATCTCAAGCAATCCATTCCTTCCCTAGGTGGATGAATACAAGACACACACCTGGGGATAACCCCCAATCTCCAGAGAACCCATAGACATAGGAAGTCTCATGGCTATATTGTCCACGCTTGTACAAATGCCATTAGGGCAACTGCTACGCAACCCTATGGACAAACATAAAGGAATGGGTAAAGCCAATTGATACTATAGAGAGGAGGTTTTGCCACCTCTGGTAGAAAGAACCCTAAGACACACAAGGAAACCCAAGTGTTTAGATACCAGTTAATCAACTGGGATGTTATTATGAAAGCGACGATACAAATGCTACTATCCCGATTCATCATGGGGTACCAATAGGCACTGGCTATCCTGGATGGTGGGGCAGGGGTTAGCATCATCACAAAACGTTGTTGGGAAAACTGGAAAAAACTCGATCTAAAAAGGGCAGATCTAATCATTAAAGTGGCTGACGGAACATCTTCAAGGCTCATTGGACTTTTGGAGAATGTGAAACTCAAACTCTTTACGTTTCTACTGTCATACATTTATGGTAATGGACTTCTTGCACACCAACTGGACTCATATGATATAATATTGGGGAGACCCTTCATGAGGGAATCCAAATTGGTGCATGATTGGGCATTAGATCACCTGTATATGCGTAGGTATTCACAAATTTTAAAGATAGATGTGAGAACATGGAAAGCATACCCCATGGAAAGGAAATTGTCCGGTAATGATTCGGTCACAACGGAGCAGACCACATCTGTACAAATATGCCAGCCCACGGTGGAAAATTCCAAGGAAGAAGAGGAAACGGAAATGTATGCATCACTTTCTCCTCCGGACTTTAGTGAAAACTGGATGCATGTGCTAGCTACCATAGATGTGATGCAACCCAGCAGGGGGACCTAGTATGTGAAATCTAGAACTGTCCCTATGACCTCTGTCTGTATGGTTAATTGGCAAACCATTGATGAAGAATCAGAAGAGGAGACTTCTAGCATAGAAGGGACTGTAACACAAGGCCGCACCAATGCTCAATGTATGAGAAGATGGCAAAAACAAAAATGATATATTGCCCGACAAAATGCCCTACTACGAAGAAAACCCACAGATTCTTAGTGGGGCTGAGATACCTGAGGTACATGATGAATTTTCCAAGGGATTGGGGTGAGGAATTGAGTAAGATATCACTGGAGGGAAAACACAAGGAGAAAGTCACCCTTCAAGAGCTAGAAACACCTAAGCTTACAAAAGCTGGACGTCAAAAACAGAATAAAGCTTTGGTAGAAGCTGAACGTGAGGCTAGAGAGGTCATAGCTAAAACGAAAAGTGAAAATGAGGATAAACCAGACTTTCTCTGAGTACCCAACTACTTCAAAATTTACACTGTTGATGAACGAAAAGTGGTCCGATTGATGGCAACAAGGGTTAAGGAGGATGGGCTATCCACATCATATGATGGCCCCGAAAGTCAAGGAAGTTGATATTGTGGGACCAAGGGAGGAAGCTTGACCCATATGCATTTCTAAGGACTTGACTTTGGGCTGAAGAAGATGAGCTCATTGCCCTTCTTAAGGAATTTAAGGACTATTTTGCATGGAATTACAAGGAGATGAAGGGTGTACCACCTGAGGTAGTGCAGCATATGAATCCAATCATGGAAGGATCAAGACCAACCAGGCAAAAACCATACCAGATGAATCCTAAGTATGCCGAAATTGTAAAGGAGGAAATATACAAGCTCATTTCTATGGATTTCATCTATGAGATAGAACACATGGATTGGTTGATAGTTCCAAAAAAGAACGAAAAACTTAGGTTTAAAAGGTCAATGTAGCTACTAGGAAATACCATTAATTTATCCATTAGCCTATACGGAACATCGTTTGGAGAGAGTGCTAAAGAAGCTTATAGATTCTTGGATGGATTTTTAGGGTACAATCAGGTGTCAATAGCACTAGAAGACCAGCATAAGATAACTTTCATTACAATGTGGGGGACATTTGCATACAAAGTCATGCCCTTCGGTCTCACCAATGCCCCAGCAACATTCCAATGATTGATGTGCATAGCCTTCAAAGACTACTTGAAAAAGCGGTTGGAGGTCATTGATGATCTATGTGCACACTCTTGATGGACAGACCATAAGGAAGGTGTTCGAGCGATGTCGATTATATCGTATATCCCTGAACCCTTCAAAGTGCAAGTTTTGGGTCAAACATTGTGTGATATTGGGACACATTGTCTCGAAGAACAGTATATCCATAGATGATAGCAAAGTTAGGTTGATATTGGAGCTACCACCACCACTAATTACAAAGGTGTGAAAAGATTTATGGGCCACGTTAGGTATTAACGTCGCTTCATAATTTTCTATGCTAAAATCGTCATGCCATTATACAAGCTACTCATTGTCTTTGAATGGATCGAGGAATGCCAGGAAGCATATGATCGATTGAAGCAGGCATTGGCTTACCAATTCTACGACCCCCCAATTGGGACCTCATATTTCATGTGCATATTGATGCATCAAACTTTGCTATTGGATGCGTACTAGCCCAGCTAGGTGAGTTCAAATTGAACTATCCAGTCTACTTTTTTGCTAGTCGTCAATTAAATGATGCAGAGGAGGTGAAATACACCAACACAGAGAGAGAAGGATTGGCCATGATTTACGCTGTTAAGAAGTATCGACATTACCTGTTGGCCAACAAATTCATATTCTTCGTAGACCATCAAGCCTTATTATACTTTGGTGAATAAGCCTTGCACCACGGGAAGAATCACATGATGGTTGCTATTAGTGTTGGAATTGGAATTTACATTTAAGAAAAGGGACACAACATGTGTTAGCTAATCATATGTCAAGAATTCCAAATGGGGAACCAACAGCTGGCGTCGAAGATGATCTCCTTGATGCTTGTTTGTTTAAACTGGACATGGTACCTGAATGGAGCAAGGAGATATCCGATTATCTAGCTCATGGTTTCCCTTGGAAATACCCTTGAACAAAGATAAAATGTGGCATCTTATCAAGCTTGCTGCACCTTATCAATTGATTGCAGGAGAACTATATAAGCTAGGTAAAGACAATGTCCTAAGAAGATGTGTGTGAGAAGATAAGTTTGTCTCACGATATTGGATGAAGCTCATTCACAGATAGCAGGAGGAAATTTTTCTAGCAAGATCACGGCTCACAAGGTACTTCAAGCAGGATTATGGTGGCCTACATTGTTTGGAGATGCCATAGAATTTGTTAAAAGATGCGAAGAATATTAGCGATTTGCTATCCCACAACAATGCCACTCACCCCTATTATTGTAAGACAACCCTTTGAAAAATGGGGAGTAGATTTTGTTGGACCTATTAGTCCAACGGCACATCACAAGCCCGATATGTGATCGTGGCCACGAACTATTTCACAAAATGAGCAAAAGCCAGAGCCTCAAAGCAAGCTAAAGCAAGGACAACAACAAAATTCTTATATGAGCAAATTATCTCAGGGTTTGGCTGCCCCATTAGAATTAGTTAGTGATCGTGGCTCACATTTTATTAATGAAGTGATTGATCATTTACTTGTGCTGGATTCTTAGTTGTCCATCAGAAATCATTATCATATTACCCACAGGCTTATGGTTGTCAAGTAGAGATAACAAACAAAATTTTGTGTACTATCTTGACCAAAACCTTGGAGGCAAGTCGAACGAACTAGGAACATAAGCTGACAGCGGCCCTATGGGCATACCGAATATCATATAAGGTAGCGAGACGAGATACATTTGCTTCCATCTAGCTTATGGTGTTGAGGTAGTAATGCCTATGGAATACCTAGTTCCAAGCTTAAGGATTGCAGTGCAAGAATGTCTAACGGAGAATGCATTAGCTGAAAGGCTAATTAATTTAGAGAAGCTTGATGAGACCAGGCTAATAGCATCGCATGGACTCATGGTCGAGAAACTACACAAGAAGCATTGGTTCGATAAAAATTTGAAACAAAAAGAACTGGAAACGGAAGAGATCACACCTCAGGGGTTTGTTAGAATTGAGAACCCATTTTGTTGAGTTGTCATGCTCCATAAGGGTATGGACATGACATTGTCGTTCTCGTTCAACAACACTATCCCCTTTTCCCATTGGATATTACATTTGCTGGCACAAATCTAGGATCTTCCTAGGATCATTTCCTCTTCCATGGAACCTGCAGGCATGACAAAACACTTTCCTAAACAAGGAATTATTTCTGATGGAAATGTGAACACTTAAAAATCCCTTAGCTTTCGTAGTTATGAAGTGCACACTACGTACTTGTGCATCACTAGGTTCAAGGTGTGGTCTATCTAAGGCTACCCATGTCTCATATGAGATCAAGTTATGACTTGATCCCGTATCTATTAGTGCAATGCTCATTGCATGGCCTTTAGCTCTAGTGAATTCCACCTTGAGTCGTGCTGGCTCAGTTCCTCTTCGTCCGAGAGAGTCAAGGAAGCCATGTTGACATGTAACATTCTCTTCTAGAGTAATTTTTTAGCTTTGGCCTCCCTTGCCTTACCCTCTTCTTAAGCTTGTTAGATTTTTTTCTTTGGAGCTGTTTTTGTTGTTTTAAGAGATGTTCTTGCAAGTGCATTTCTTGGGTCAGTGGTCCAAAATTGTATTGTGCATCGTCTTCCCTGGTTCTTCTAGCCCTAATCAGTCATCGATTAAGGTGGGAGCTTGGACCATTTCTCGTTTTATTTTCGTATTCTTTTTCCCTTTTTTATTTCAATTTTTATGTTCAATCAATATGATGCTTATTAACAATCATGTGCATTAGTATCGTCCGAATTGTGTGTTTGTTCTAAAAATTCCTTAACAGTATCATCACTTGCACGCATTGCATCTTTTGATCAAACAAAAATATAAAAAACGATAACATCACAAAAAACTGCAATTTCATGAAACTACCACCAAACTGTTGTTTCACGAAGCAAAAAAAACCTGCAACTTCATGCTTCCCTGTAGTTTCACGGAACTTATAGTTCTCATGAAACAACATCTCATGGGATTCCATCTCACGGAACTCCCTTTCATGTGACAAACTTTCACAGAACCACATTTCACGAAACAACATCTCAAAAAACTCCCTTTCATGAGACTAACTCTCACGGGATTCCATCTCACAGAACTCGTTTCACGTAACCACATCTCACGTGACAAACTCTCACGGAACCACATTTCACGAAACAACATCTCACAAAACTCCCTTTCATGAGACTAACTCTCACGGGATTCCATCTCACGGAACGGGATTCCATCTCACGGAACTCATTTCACGTAACCACATGAAGATGTCCTAGTGGAAACACAAGCCATTATGAAGGAGATAAAGAAAGGAAGGAAGAAGAAGACAGAAAGAAAAATGAGGGGCGTCACCCCAGACGTAGCTATGCAGAATCACAAAGACTAGAGGCTGAGCTGGCACAAGAAATCATATCATACCACGAAGCATTGACAATGCAAGAAGCCACAGTCAACCAGGCCACTCAAGAGCAAACACAATAAGTTACTCCCCCGACGAGCTTGGCACAGCTGATCTTCACTCACGAACCTGTCCCACTTAAGGATTCAGCCATGGCACAGACACACCTGCAGAAATAGAACAAGAACTAGTAGCATCAATTATAGTGCGTCGACTAAGGAATCGAAAGACATTGAGACAATAACAGTCCCAATGCATGATCCAGCAGCCCATACAGATACAAGCAAAAGACCAAGAAGTGAAGAGCCATCAATCCCGAGCAAAAGACATCATCTAGAGGATGAAGAAAGACTACCCCAGCTTTCCTTCCTACAAAATGTCGATTATGAACAGTTCATGCAAGACACTATGGAAGGGTTGGATGAGCTGTTAAACCTACCACATGTTGGGCTTGAAGAAGGTGCAAGCGCAAGTACACCATGGGAGCAGGAGCAAAAAGTATGGCGTTTCCACCTCCTCACAACACACATGCTGCATGATCGTAATGCTGCCCTTTGGAAGCAAGTTAACGAGTCAAACACACAAGTGTGGACTTTAAAGAAACACTCGGCAGCAGCAAGCAGAGGCCATGCATCGATATGCTATAATGAAGAGTTTGAAGGCCACTAAGGAGCAAGAGACCAAATACAAGGCACTTGAAAGCAATAATGTGGTCCTTAGCCAAACCATTATATTGAAGAGTTTGAAGGCCACTAAGGAGCAAGAGACCAAATACAAGGCACTTGAAAGCAATAATGTGGTCCTTAGCCAAACCATTATATTCAGAGAATCAAAGAAAATACGGACCTTAAGGCAAAGTTGGAACAAGCTAAAGAGAAGCTCTTGAAGGAGGTCACCCACAACTAGGAGCTCACAACCCTTCATGCCCACCAGCAAGTACAAGAACTCCAGCACAAATCCATGGCCAAAGAAGAGGAGCTACAACGACAGAGCCAACAGTTATCCTCAAATCTGAAAGAAGCAGAATACAAAGCCACTCACTTATAGCAAGAGAGAGAACAATCAAATAAGGCCCATGCAGAGAAAGTAAGAGCACTTAACAACGCCATCAGTGGCCACTCAAGTCGAGATGAAAAATATGGTATCAGCACACCAAGAGGCAATGACACAAGTCACCCAGCAGTTACAAGATAGTCAAGAACTGGCTGCACAAAGACTTCAAAAAATCGCAGAAGCTCAAGAAAGAGAGGCTACAGCTAGGCATGCCCAAGAAGAGGCAACCAACAATTCGAGGAGTTAGATGCTGTAAGGATGGTCCACAAAACCACAATATCAAACCTCCTCAATCGCAACAATGACTCTTGACTACAAGAGTTGGAATGCCAGTTGGCGATATAAGACCAAAGTCAACGGCCGGAGCCTACAGATGCTCTACAAATGCTATGTGCCTACTCCTTGAGCATGCCTTGGGAGTTGGGTCAGTTGCCACCAGTAACTCCTCAGCCCTCCTCAAACTCTTACTCTGTTTTTGTCTACACTAACCCTATCCTTACTTCAATACGATATAAATCTGTCTGAGGACCTAGGTCTAGGTGAACTAATCCTCATTAAGTAGAATACTGAACACGATGTTGACCCCACAATTATAATGGGAATTTTACGGGGGGACATAGTATTAACTAATCTACAAGATATCTTCTTTAACCCATTACATCCTATTGTATTAAACCTTCGTAGTTGATGTCGGGTACTCCAAACTTTGAAAATTTGGACAACAGTGTCAAAAAATTAGACCTGTTTGTTCCAGATGACATTCCCGAGATGCCGGCCAACTACAAGGTGGTAGCACACAGCTATTAGTGGATTATAAGCCATGGGTGGCTCGAAGTTTACAACACTCACCAACATCTAAACTTATGTGAGTCTACCTTATATCACCCTTTTAGAATTCTAAAACTATACTCTAATATCTACAACCACTTAGAATCCATGTTAACCAATGTACTCTGCAATTTTGATGCCACTCATATTGAATATCCTACCATAAATCCTGAGGATATCCCTAACCTACACAAGAGTTTATGAAATCTCACAAGCCTAGCCACCCACCCCCCAGCACACGTCATGGTCAGGAAGAGGCATCATCTTCATCTTCCATCTACACCTACCTCGTATATTCTAATGTCTCTAGTAAACTACTTAACCCCTATCCTAATGCCCCACCTATTAACAAATCTCAAGCCAACTGCATAACCCTCTCGCCCCCGAGGAGATACTAGCACCTCACCCATCTCCCCACCAATGGCAACCTCAGCAGGAGGTACGCTATCCTATTCCCCAAGACAATATTGAAGCTTTCACTGATGATACAATTTTGGAATCATTGTCTAGTGTCATTTGCACTCGCAATCCTCTGTTAAAGCCCAAGCTGATGTTCAAAGTACTAATGCAAATTACACCTTTTGAACCAACTCAAAGGATTCTACCAAAAGCCTACTCCGAGGTCACACCAACAAAACAACCTTATGTGCCATACCCTCTACGAGCACCTTGCCTAGATTTAGAAGAACTACTTCCCTTGGCTGGACAGGATACATTGTGGGCTAATGTGGTGCGGCACATGAAATTGGCCAATCCCTAATTGGCCAATCCCTAATTGGCCGACCTGTTGGAGATCATGATTGTCACTATCATGATGAGTTATTGCTCGCATGTGGAGAAAAACTCACCCCGTACACACAAGAGGCAGCTATGCCACAATTGTCATAGATAAGGCACAACCCAAACTAGAGGATTTTGGAATACAGTCAAACTGGCGGAAAGAATACTTAACAACTCCATAGTACAACCAAGTCTATATGTGCGCGCCACCAAGTCAGCGAGTTGACCCATTATACATGCCCCTAAAGAGAAGATGGACTCCACTGGAGTTTCAGGAGGCCAAGCCAAGCAGCATGACTCCCATGTCTGTTACAATTTCCTGATCTTCATTCCAGCAACCTTTACAAACATACGTGAGCAAAGGAAACAAATGCTCACTTGGATACACATGCATGGCACCGTATCCCGGACCTAGCAATAGTGGAAAGTGTTTGGTTTTTGAAATTGCTTGTGGTCCTGATTAATCAACCCAAAGAGCCCTATGATGGTTATGAAGCTGAGCAACTGAAGTTCGACATGAATCAAGGCCCATCTGACCATGATGTTGTATTACCATTGTCTAAGGTGTCTTCCGGCTTACATGCATGTCACGTTCGAAGACATGGTAGACATAGGGTTCTGGCGCTCACACTCCGCATTCAGACACACCCTCAAAAATCTTCAACCATGCTGAAATTTCTACCGGTGACCAGGTCTTAAGAACTCAGTAACAAGTTCTGAGGACAGAGCCTACATTAGGTAGGGGGGTGTTAATCCCATTTTGGATTAACAAGTATGCTCCTCCAATTGAGGACATTAATAAGTGTCACAAAACGGCACTATAAAAGTTGTACATTATGAGATATTGGCCACCCAAGGCCTAGTTAAGTAAGTTTTGGATGCCCAAGTATAAATAAGGGCCAAATGTATATACCACCCAAGGCCTAGTTAAGTAAGTTTTGGATGCCCAAGTATAAATAAGGGCCAAATGTATATACCACCCAAGACCTAGTTAAGTAAGTTTTGGATGTCCAAGTATAAATAAGGGCCAAATGTATATAAGGCATTTTCTCATAATGAAAAGACACAATCCCCCTTTGTGCTATTGAGAGCTCTTCTTTGTGTCTTGAGAGGGATTGAGAGAGAGCATTCTAGCATTTGTGCCTCTTCTATGCTTGTATGATTCATGCTTGTGTGGGAGAGTGAGAGAGAGTTATTGCCTTATGCGACGGTATGAATGACTCTATGGTGACAGCATGGAGGTGGAGCTTGGAGGTTTGGCTTAACAAGTGGGCTTGGAGGCCTCAAGGGACTCAAGTTCAAAGCATTGGTAAGTGCCCTACGATAGTTGTGTTCTATTGCTCTTCCTTTAGGTGAATGCATTGAGTTCCCTCTTGGAGGTGTGGTAGCCCATAACACTTATGTTTCCCTTAAAGTGATATCTTACTCAATTCCTCACCCCAATCATTAAAACTCACCATGCACCTTAGTGGCTTTGAGGTATAAGGTGTTGGGTGTTGGTACGGCCTTGTGATCCAATCCCTTCTATGCTGCTAGAGACCTCCTCTTCTGATTCCTCATCAATGGTTTGCCAATTGACTATACAGACAGAGGTAGTGGGAGCAGTTCCAGATTCCACATATTGGGTTCCTCGAGGTTGCATCACATCTATGGTAGCTAGTACATGCATCCAGTTTTCACTAAAACACTTGAAGGAGGAAGTGATGCATACATTTCCATTTCTTGTTCCTCTCTGTAATTTTCCATTGTGGGTTGGCATATTTGTATAGATTTGGTCCACTCGGTTGTGACCGTTCGGTTGTGACTACCGAACAATTTCCCTTCCATGGGGTGTACTCTCCACTATGGGTTGGCATATTTGTATAGATTTGGTCCACTCGGTTGTGACCGAATCACTACCAATTTCCCTTCCATGGGGTGTACTCTCCACGTTCTCAGATCTATCTTTAAAATTTTGAATCCCTATGCATATACACATAATCTAATGCCCAATCGTGCACCAATTTAGACTCCCTCATGAAGGCTTGTCCCAATATTATGTCATATGAGTTTGGTTGGCGCAAAAAGTCCATTACTACAAATGTATGATGGTAGCAAAACGTAAAGAGTTTGAGTCTCACATTTTCTAAAAGCCCAATGGGCCTTGAGGATGTTCTGTTTTCCATTTTAATGTGACGACAAGATTTGCTCTTCTTAGATCAAGTTTTTTCCAGTTTTTTCAGCACCGTTTTGTGATGATGCTAACCCTCGCCCCACCATCTAGGATAGCCACCCACTGCCTGGTACCCATTATGATGCATTGGGATTGTAGCATTAGTGTCATCACTTTCATAATAACACCCCAATTGATTAATCGGTATCTTGATGACTATGGTTGTCCCTTCCCTTGTGTGTTTTGAGGTTCTTTCTTCCAATGGTGACAGAACATCCTCTGTAGTGTCGACCTGCCTTCTACCCATTCCCTTATGTCTGCCCATAATGTTGGTGAACTGTGTAGCAGTTATCCCGATGGCATTTGTACAGAAGTGGACAATATAGTCGCGAGGCTCCCTATATCTCTGGGTCTGGCAATTGAGGGTTCCTTCCATGTGTGTGTCTCATATCCATCCCTAGGGAATGAATTAATGCACTCATCCTGCACATCTTCCTCAAACATTCTTTACATTGTGTTTCCTTAACACTAGTTCTGTAATTGGACACTAAAGTGTCATGAGGACACTAAAGTGTCCTGAAAGTTAGTATTTTTCTTGAATTTTTGTGGGCAATCTATTAAGAGTTTTGAAATGCTTAACATCCACAAATGTTCCTCAAGACCCAAGAAATCCTTGAGATTTTTTAAATTGCACTTTTCTTAGCTTTTGGCAAGGTAATATTTTAATTTTCTTAGACACATGCTGATAAAACGCATGATTTTTGCTGTTTTCAAAATAGTAGTAATTTGGACATAACTTTTAGAAGGGACATAGTTTGATCATGAAACTTGGCTTGATGGAAAGCCCATGATGTAAACTAAATCTTGGAATCATCAAACGATAATTATTGGATAAATTTTTGACTCGCTAATATTGAAATGACGTTTTTTATACAGGTGGAGCATGAATTTTTCTCCTTCCATATGCAAGCTAATAATGTAAAACTTGAGGTGCACCCATGTTATATAGGGTAAATACTACTTTGTTTTGAATTTTCCAAAATTTTATAGCCACTTTTTGGGCCTCTTCTCATACATGGCCTTTTGCGCAACCTGTTTTTAATACAGAAAATGTCTAATTATGAGCCTAATTTTGATTTTCATCAAAGGGGAAAGCTGTGTAAGTGCATTATTTGTTGTAACTATAGGTGTAGACTACTTGTGCAAGCATAGTTATGATTAGTTTTTGAAAAAAGATGATCAAATTTTGTATTTTTGTTTTTTACAGTTTTTTTAGAACTAGGCGATAAGAACCTACTTAAGTGGAGGCTAAGTTAGTATCATACACATCAAATTATGGCTTATTTATCTCATATCAAGCATGAAAACCAATAATCAACATTCTCATTGATAGGGCTACATTTTTTTTTTAGTGGCGTGATTGAGTTTTGATAATACGTGTTACTTTTGCTGATTTTATGCAACTTTTTTGGAAAAAATTCTAGGAAAGGAAAATGATTTTTTTGGTGAACTTCTACCTCCTTGGACTGATGTATGCTATCAAAATATCTTGGGAAAAATGCTATTGATATCATTGGATTTTTTTTGAGAGAATGATGCTTGCATATTTGGAAAAATCCTGAAAAATATTCATTTTCAAGACATATGCTACTTTGTTGCTTATGTACTTCCAAATAAAAAAGGCATTTTATATGTTTAGCATTTTTTACATAAGCATAGGGTTATGTTCTACATGCCCAATGAAGCATTTTGGTTTTTAAAGCCTACATTAGGAGTTTGATTTTTTTTTGCAACCCCCAAAAAAGGACACTCAAGTGTCCTGTTTTGGTACCAAACTAGTGTTAAGATCCCTCTTCCGTCTCTTCTTAAATTGGAGGAGGTACGTCCAATTTTCTTTCCCTTGTTGGTTTGTTTCTTGGATACATTGTATCCCTGACCCGATTAGCCCTTAACTTGGCTTCATGAAGTCGTTGACACTCTTCTACTAGAGTCCTGGCTTCTTTGAGGTTCCTTATCTCCTCTTTGGCATTTGGGTATTCACCGACTCTTTTAGGGATTGATGGTCTTTCCCCTTGCATCTCTAGGCCAGGCTCTTGTTGTTTGACCGCTTGATCCCTTTCTTCTCTTGATTGGGTGGATCCAGTGTCAATTGTATCTTCTTTGGATTTATCTTGGATTGTGACCCTGGTGTTACCCTTTCCCACTTTTTTCACTCTCCTTCTCTGGGTAGTTAAAGTAGGAGAATCTCTCTCTTTAGAGGACTTAACCATACCATGGTATAAGTTTCCATCAGAGGAGTGGCGACACACATGGATAAGAATTGGAATTTATTAGGGCTAGGCAAAAGTGTTGAGCCAATAGGGAATTGGTTGGGGTCCCATTAGGAGAAATGTGGACTCAATTTTGGGCCCTGTAAGAAGTGCCAACTCAGCTTAGAGAGAGAAAATAAAAAAGGTTTAAAACATATCCAAATTTGCAATTTGGCTCATTTTTTTACTATTATAATAATAAGTTTAAATATATTAAAATATACATATTCTTTCAATGAGGTTTCATCATGAGGCGGCATTCTTTGTTGGATGCACATAAAACTTTTCAAAACCAAGATTTCACAGATTTGAGATAGTTATGCATTTAATAGATTCGAGGAAAGCTTTAATCATCATCTCTACTGTGGGGGTTTTTTGGCTGAAACTAAAAAAAAAACACCCTTACTAATCAAGTTAATTCTTGTTTCAATTCTTTAATATGTTTTATGATGACAGAAAATACTAGCTTTGAAAATGAGATCATTAATCCAAATTTGGGGATTCCAATTAATCCACCTTGAACAACACATGGAGACACTCAAATTCTCAGAGTAACAGTAGTAGAAATGGTGCATGTAAAAGAACATATGATACTTACCATCTTCATGTGGACATACAATCTGAGTACCAGCCTTTGAAGAAACAAAATAGGAGATTTTTTTTATGTAATGCACAAAAAGAGAAAAGGAGGAATAATGGAGAGCGTTATTTGGACTTGTGGACCGATGGGTCAATGTATCCCAAGGATCCATTTACAAATGCACCTCCTCAATTTTACAACATTACAAACCTACTACATTTCATGGGTGATGGTAGACAAGGTTTGCTGGGTTATGCCCAACACTTGGAAACAGAAGCGATGGTTGCAAAAAAAACAGAGGGATTTTCTACAAATAGAGAACACTGAAACAAAAAAAACTAAATGGGTTGTATGTAGAGAAGCTTATGGCAAACAAACAAACAATTTAAGACTTGGAGAAAAAGATTGATGCTTTAAAAGGAGAAAGGACACAACACTATGGCCACGTAAAAGAAGAAGGCAACTTTGCAACATAGAGAAAATGAAAGTTGGAAGTGGAGAGATAAAGAAGCGAGTACAGGCTGTAAGGTAATGTTAACTCTTGTTTCATATATATTTCTCTTTTTAGATTAGGTTCTTTGTTTGAAACTAGACATAAGTAATCAAATTTGATGTTATTCTATTTTTAGATCTTTACTTCATCCAGAGTCCAAGGTACATTCTAAAGCTGGAGTGCATTATAGTCATTTGGTACCAAAAGGAATAGTGGATAAGATGTTTTATCAAAAGAAGTTTCAAAAAATCAATGAGAAGCACGTGTCTTCTTTTATGAACAAGAACCAGCTCGATGCAACTCAGGTGCAAGCAATGCTAGATGAGACTGGCATCTCTCAGAAAGCATATAGTATACTGTTTAAGGCATAGCAGAGAAATGTCAAAGTAAGAACCGTAAAGGTTCGTTCCTTTTCTAAAACCAATGCAAGTAAATTCTACATGCCAACATGTGAACTCAGAGGTGTTTGAGAAGCTTGGTTCACCAATACATATTGAAGCAACATTCGTTGCTAAAGAGAGCGAGGTACTCTTTAACTAGCACAACAATATTTTCTCTGATCTTGAAGCTTTGGAAAGGTATGGAGTTCAGTTCTTTGAGATTAGTCAAGAAGAATGTGAAGGAGTTCTAAAATTTGTTTTGAAATTGGATGAGTGAGATTTTAAAGAACAGAAAAATGGAGAGAGTTACTATCACTCTAATGAACAGGGCCTTAGACACATCAATTTTACAAAAGATGACACAAGATATTTCAGTGTTCAATCGGAGAATAACATATTGCCACTTGGATCTTTTGAGATATCTTCTTTACAAAAGATGACACAAGATATTTCAGTGTTCAATCGGAGAATAACATATTGCCACTTGGATCTTTTGAGATATCTTCTTTATCATTGAATATGACTATGTATTACGTTGAAATAATTTAAACATGAAACTTGTATTAAACATGAGCTTCTTCCTAATGACACATGTGGATAAAGAAGACTTTGAAATTTTGCATTGGGTGTTTCATCAAATACAATTCCATCACTGATTAGTAAGCAAAGAAATGGAAGGCCCTTCATGTGCCTGGGTTCGGTCACTATAAAGTGGAATGGCACATGGCAGGTGATTTGAAGACTCTAAAATGCATGTATAACATAAGCAAAGGTGCAAATGCAAAGAGTCCGTGTCTATATTACATGTCGAGGAAAGTGTGGGTGTATTTCACGAAGGAGAAGAGTGAAGTGTTCACTCATTTTCAAAATTTCAGAGTGATGGCTGAAAAACAGATAGGAAATCATGTGAAGTGCCTAAGGTCAGATGGAGGGGGAGAATACGTCTCTAATGAATTCTCTGAATTCTTGTGAAAGAATAGTATTCAGAGACAATTTACATGTAGATACACTCCGCTGCAAAATGGAGTTGATGAGTGGAAAAACAGCCACATTGTAGAGATAGCATGAGCATTGATGGCAAAGAAGAATATGCCGCATAACTATTGGGTTGAGGCTGTGTCTATAGCAGTTTATATCATGAACAAGACTCCTACTGCAGCCATACATGACGTAATGCTAGATGAGAAATTTACTGTAAAGAAACCTGATTTTTCTCACTTAAAAGTTTTTGGATGTATTGCATATGTGCATGTGCCAGATGAGTTGCATACTAAGCTGGATCCAGAGGCAAAAAAATATGTGTTTATTTTGGGTACCCGGTATTGGGGGTGGTCAAAAAGCGAGCCAAGAGCAGCGAGCACAAAGCAATGAGTAGAGCTCATGTTCTTGTGAAAGTGAGCAGGTAGGGGCATGGTATGATGTTAAGCGAGCATGAAATGTTAAAGAGAAGAGTGGAACCACAATGCAATTCTGTAGCAATCAAACAAAGAAGACATGAAATGTTCTAAAATGACCATTGCAATAATTTTTTTTTCGAACCAATGGTGCAGATACAAAAAATCACTATTAAACCCATATTGCTTGGCTCGCTAAGAAGATGTTGAATCTATAGTATTCACAATGTTGGAGAGCCATTAGCAAACAAAAGACAATAGACAAGAAAATTTATAAAATAACCAAAACATTTCCAAAACAATAACTAATAAACTCGTACTACGGTTCAGCTGGTATGACATGACCCCCATACATATTTCAACTAAAGTGGGTTGCAGGTTCCTAAAGCTGTTGAGGATGACTTCTAATAGACTTAGTTAGCATGTCTTTTACAATTCTCTCAGAAATACAAACTTGATGAATATGCATATTGTTATTCACATCCTGTCCAAGAATCATTAAGAACACAAAGTATATGTGCTTGCATGCAAGATATGGTCTTTTCTTGGCCACTCTATCTCTGAACTCCACACATGAACACATTGGATTCTTCTGAATAGTGACCTCTATCAAAGGTGTGTCTTGGCTCCCATTGGTCAATGGATTAATACTAAATGTTTCCTTTACCCCTTCTATATGTATATGGCTGCCTACAACTTTTGCATGCATATCTAAGGCCGTAGTGATTTGACCAAATGCAGCCTTTGAAATTCCTCGTCGATATGGAAATTATTTCACCTCCTTGTTGTCTCGCTAGTGCCTTTTGCAAGGTCCTTTTCTAGAAAAAA
Organism: Cibotium barometz; assembly: GCF_041138505.1. NCBI lineage: Eukaryota > Viridiplantae > Streptophyta > Polypodiopsida > Cyatheales > Cibotiaceae > Cibotium > Cibotium barometz. The sequence continues at coordinate 28,347,368 of NC_141053.1, read as the reverse complement.
CTCAAGAGGAATACCAATGTCATATCCTGCTCTAATAAGCTTGCAGGCTTCTTTCACTTGTAACTTGGTACCTTTAGCAATGGGCCAAACACAAGGGACATCCTCTTGGTGGATGTAATATTGTCTTTGTAATTTTCCAAGTGTGCCTAACATCTGTATTACAAAAATAGCAATACTTCTCCTTTTTCCAGGAGGATAGTTGATAATCACTCCAAAAACAAGGACTGACATCACCCCCTCGCAACCTTGAGCTACACTTTTTCCCCGATGCCCAGTGGTTGCACTCAACTCGATTCACTGTTGGTATCCTCCGCAAGGCCCACTTTGTATCATGCACATCACTTTCAAGGCTCTCTAGAACTTTGCATTGCTCATCGACCTCTATTGTTGCAGGCTCTAACCTCTCTCTTGTCACATAGTTAAACTCAGGCCTATGGCTAGAGTTGCCAAAGTTTTCTTCTGTCGAGTCGTGTAGTGGCCTTTTGGCTCGAATAGTTTTATTCTCACCCTTGAATTTTACCCTGTTTGAAAACATAGGGGTCCCCGCCACTGCATCATCCATTGCTCATGAGAGGTAGCTATTGGGGATGGACTTGCTTTCTGTCGAGAAAGAGCTCTCTCAACCAAAAGCTCCAATGTAGGCCCACAACCTGTGTATTTTCCTTCCAAGAAAGCCAGTTGTCTGGCACATTGGAAGTAAGCATTGATTAGATCTGTCACATAAGCATCATAAAGACTAATCTTTTGCCTATACCCCTCCCTTGCCAACCAGCTTGCATGCTTGGTCTCTGACATATTTGTCCTTGGGACAAGAGCATTGACAATAGGCTCTCCATCCTACAAAGAGAGTGGTAGAAATTGATTAAAAACAATGCAGTGCACATAAGTAGGAGGCACACAATAATACAATGAATAATCTCTTACAAACATTACCTTTAAAATGAAATGACCCCATTGACTAACCCTATAGTGCCTTAAAAACAATGCAGTGCACATAAGTAGGAGGCACACAATAATCCCTTACAAACATTACCTTTAAAATGAAATGACCCCATCGACTAACCCTATACTGCCACCAACTTAACCAGCTAAGAAGCTTAGGGATGTTTCTATCAGCTGCCTTGCCAGTTGCCACCATGCTCGTATCCTGCGAAATTGCTGAAGGGCACTTTCTTTGTTTGGGGCAGTCCTCCACTTCTCACACATCTCCCTGTGCTTTTCTTGATGTGGGCTATAGATGTACCTTTGCGTGTGGACACGAAGGTTGTCTTCCCAATGCCATAAACATGACCTTTCCCTTTCAATCATCTCCTTTCCGTCGTTGAAGACACGTCTCACTGCATTCCAGTTAGCGCCAGCCTCATCCGCCATAAACCCAAAAAATTTTGCTACCTTCCCTGTGTGCTCCACCATTACCAAATTCATATTTTCCCAAAACATGACTTGAGCATCCTCATCCTCTTCTCTAAATTCACAAGTTGCTATTGTCAATAGCTCACCAATCCTGCATGCCACAAATGGAAACAGAGTTATATTAAAGACACAAATTAAGCAATGCTCTCTACCGCTTGTAACTTACATGTGGTCATAAACATGTGCTCCCATTATATGCCATCCACAGTATCCACTCGATGCACATGATCAAAGCAGACCCATGCTTGATTAAGATCCCCATTACCATCCTTGTCCATTCACCGAACAATGTCAATCCCAGAACCAGGTCTAGTAGTAGACATCTTAAAGATAAAGCAACGCTCAGTAGTAGTGGTGGCTTGCAATGGAAATCGAGAACCATGGAAGAACTCAAAATGGCATGTTCTTTTTAGATTAAGAATGGCTTCATATCCTTCACCAAGAGGCCGTGTTGTTTTTCGTGTTTGCATTACCATCTTCACCCTGCATTCATAAAGCATACTTAGTGTATTAAAGATGATAATTGCATACTATTCTTTGCTAAATTGCACTTCCTACGTACTTTTTGACATTTATCAAACTTTGCAACTCTTGTGACATCTCCTGTAGCTCCCTCTCTGTCATGAATTCTCCCTGTGCCTTGTCATCATCAGTGAATGCTCTTAGAACCACCTCCCTTGCCACAATCATTTGTACCTTTCTGGGCCCAGCGTTGTGGTCGATGCCCACTACACGTGCTACAAAGGCCTTGATATTTCGTATCGATGCTCGGCACATTCGCTTGGAAACCATGTGTGTATGTTTGCCATAATGAATAAATAGTCTGCTGTGCATTGATTCTTTTGGCATAAAATAATAGACACAAGCAGGACATTCTTTAAGACACATTGGAACATGCTTGCAGAAAGAACACTCAAGGTTCCCGAAGCTCCCAATTGCTAAATTCCCATATTTTGGAGATTTTATCAGCTGCCCATTCCAATGGAGTTTGTTTGGTTGATTCATACGTGTCCTACAGGAGCAGTGCTCATTCATGCACTGGAAGGTTCCCCCGCAGAAGCTCTTCCTAAGAACAAAAGTTTTATTGGCCCTAGTTTGCGTTTGTGGCTTTGTCCAAATGTTGCCCTCGTATTTTTGCTCCATCCCTTCCATACCTTTCCCACCTTCAAGCTCATATGTACTGAACTCTGGGTACACCTTGGGAAGCTCTTTTACCTTGCCTTTGTAATCACAATCATGGATTAAAGTGTGCAAGACATCAGTAGGAGGTAACATGCGGATTATTTGAAAGCAAGAGACCGCAGTATCAAACTGAACATCTTCCTCTTCTAAATGATGAAAGCACTTTTCCACAGGAGAGACCTCTATCTCCTCTTGCAATGACCCATGTGCTTGGACATTGATTTCTTCTATCTCTTCAGTGTCCAAGTCACTGTTGCAAAGCACAATGCTCTCTAATTCAATGCACAATGCAAAACAAAAAATTTCAAAGTCAAAGTTAATGCCACTTACATTGGAGTACTCTTTCGAGAACCGGGAGGAAATATAGTTGAGGGGCCTTGTTCTGGGGTCTCAAAATAATTCTCTGATCTGGCAATATATACAGAGGACAATGAATGCTCCAGGATAAAATATGCCTCGTCTCCAATCCCTGCATACAAGTGTAAGGGACAAATGGGCTCATACTCTCCTCCAATTTCAAGTAAGGCCTCCACATTTATCCCACCAATAATTCCAAGCTTCCCCCGGATCATGTTGATTGACACAAGACATTTGCCATTCGAGAAGGGGACTCGGATGCATGCACCTATTGTAGAATGGAGGAAAACACGAGCCTCCCTGCATAATGCAATCACAACAAGAATTAAGGAATTTACATTGAATATTAGCCAAAAATATTTTAATACTAGATGTTCTTGCTCTAATCAATAGCATATACTAGCCATAATACAATTTTACCAGGCTCATTTTAAGACTATGGGTAGAAGCAAATAAAAATATTTATTGCAAAAACAGTCATAATGAAGGGTATCAAAAAGAGTACATGTATATATGTATATATGTTTGTGTGTGTGTGTGTGTATATATACACACACACACGCACACACACACACACATATTTGCTTTGTGTTAGTTCTTGTGCTTTTTCATAATCTCCTGTTAGATTTCAAAAACTCTACCAGTTGGATGCCATAGCATAACTGTGCTATAGATTTAAAAAAATCGAAAAAATATTGACCAAACCCTTAAATTTTAGTGTTGAAATTCATTGGTGTTAGGATAAAAAAATTTGTCCAGTGCCTAACTTAGGGTTTTTAGTAGTCGGCTACTTCTTATGAAGCAATTACTTAAGGCTTTTAGTCATCCTCCACACAGAAGCATCTTCCCTCGAACACACACGCAGAGAAGCGATCATGAAGCATCATACGTCTCCCCAGCAAAGAAACGTAGATCTCATGCGCAGGGCCCTCTCCCCACTCCAATCTTTCTCCCCAACAAAGAGACACAGAAAGGTATCATCATCCATGAATTTGTGCTATTTTGCCTAAATGAATTTGTGCGCTCAGCGCACAAAATAATAGGATGTTTTGCTGCCGCCACACTCCACACACAGTAGTATGAGATGTGTGGCGTTACTTCTTGCTATTTTTCTTGAATGAATTTGTGCGCTCAGTGCACAAAATAATAGGATGTTTTGCTGCCGCCACACTCCACACACAGTATGAGATGTGCGGCGTTACTTCTTGCTATTTTTCTTGAATTAATTTGTGCGCTCAGCGCACAAAATAATAGGATGTTTTGCTGCCAAGCATTGAAAAAATCATCACAATTTTGAGTTTGTTTCAAGCTTCGGGGGCGCTGCCCCCAAACTCCCCCGCCAAGGGGGGCCTAAATGGCTGCTGTCGGCCCCCCTTGGATCCCCCCGGCGGCAGAAATTTGGAGAGAGTAGTGTAAGAACATGCTATCTATATGGTGCTGTCTCAAACACATTGCATAGACTGTCTCTCTTACTACTGTCTATATTATGCAGACTGTCTCTCTTACTACTGTCTATATTATGCAGACTGTCTCTCTTACTACTGTCTATATTATGCAGACTTTGTGTATACAAGAAGCTCAAAAAACTCACATTTGATGTCTTCTTGGTTGAGAAACGGCTCACACAGTCGAGAGAGGAGACTAGCAAACATGTGCATCTAAAGAACAATAGCACAAAAAGAAAAAAATTTGTCCTTAAAAAAGTGTTGGATTGCAAAATATCACTTCTAAAGTTTATTAGTACTCAATATTGAATGCCTTCAGATTTGGGCTACCGAATCTTTATATATTTTCCAATAAATTTGAATGCCTTGAATTGAACACCTGAAAAGGGCTCCGTAAATATTTTCCAATGAATATTTTTTTTAAATATTCAATACGGCTTTGAATGCCTTGGAATTTGGGCCAAAGCACTCCATATGATAATCTCAAAGATATTCTATTCGTTAATGAGTTGGCCGTTTTGTTGGATAGTGAATGTGCCACCTTTGTTTGATGATTGTGTTGCAGTACTGAATTTAATCTCTTTAGTGAATGTGCCACCTTTTCTTTAAGTTTGTGTCGTATTACTGAATTTGCTGTTAAAATAATCAATTAATTATACAATACGAGTAGAATACTATTTGAAGATTTGTTCTTGTATTTTTGCATGGCTATCTGGTTTTCAAATGAGTTCGAGTCATTTCACTAGAGCATCTTGCTTGAAAGGTTCTTGTTGTGCAAAAATGGATGAGTTACCTCTTGCTAAGCAGAAAAAGAGTGTGCAGGTTGGCCCAGGTGAGAGCTCATCGAGACACACAAGGAGGCAAGCTGATTTTTCCAGCACTTTGGAGAAAGCCGCCTCCTCAAACCCTACTAAGGAGCATGCGGTACATATCATAGATGACACTAACCTGGAGGTGGATATGGATAGGCAGCATCTACATAGTGATGAAAGAAATGAGGAGGATGGACAAAATGTAGTGGGGGCAATTGAGGAAAATAAAGGTGATCAAAATGAGGGTGAGAATACTCAAGGTGGTGATAATGAGGATGAAGGTGAGAATACTGAGGATACTCTGGGAGAGAGATAGAGGGGGAAGAGAACACACATCCACTAGAGGATCAAGAAGAAACAGTTGTCACAACCCAAACTGAAGGAAGCAAGCAGAAAAAAATAAGGTTTATATTTTTGGGAAGATTCTTGAGACATCTACTCCACAAGCCTTTTTAGATAGGATAGGAGTCAAATTTAGGTCTCCAGCTCCACGTGTTCCTCTCTGTAGGATGATCCAAACGGAGGCAATCCGAAAGGTTTCTCCCTCAACAGATAAGTCTCTTACTCGAAGCTTCAAAAAACTAGGTGGGTACATTGAGAGCATGGGAGCTTTCACAGTATCAATTATGGACTTGGAAGGGGAGGAGACACCATTGACACAAGAGAGGAGGAATCTTGGGATGAGCATTGGAGAACTGTGAATTAACAATTTGAGGAAACTCTTGCACTTGAACCCGATTGGGGTCCGTACTTGAGCCGAAAAATGGTGCATATTCTCGATGGTAATAATCGACACAATGCTTGGATGGACTGCATTTCTACAGGTGAGTTCTCATTGGGATGTTATAGTTTCTTATGCTTCTTTGTCCTTCCTAATTTTATGTTTTATTACAGGGTTTCAAGGGGATTTGTCCATGCATTGTTGTGTTCTCTGTAAATTTTATGTGTTCGAGCGGAGGGATGTGGGTGAGCTTTTGTTTTCATTATCCAGGTTGAACAAGTAAGTTAATTTGTTATCAGAGTCTCCTTCTATGTCAAGTAAGTTGTTTGTACTCAAGAATATTAACATAATTTTTCTTTGTTTTGTAGAACGCATGATTATGCATTTGTGCCAACCACATTTGGTGATCGTCTATTTCAACTAAGAAGATTGGGAGAGTCCAACCTAACAACTCTCATGGCACATTTGGACAATGAGGACAAGCTGTGGGTTGAGAGAGAGATGCAGAGTGCATCTGCCAGTTGGCTTCATTTGCCAATCCAGATTATGACTTGGCTCTTGTTCAAGGACGAGATGGAGCAAAAAATTGATGAGGCATCAAATGGACCACTTGCCAAGTCTGCTAGGGAGAATGTGACTCGAAAGGTAGAAGTTCTCTACAGAGGAAAAACATCAAAATATGCAAGGATTGCTGATCCCTCCAACGGTGAGGCCTTTTGGTGTGCGGTGCTCTTCGTCCCATGGCACGCGTCAACCAATCATGTGGCCACAGAGGAAAAGCTCAATATGATAGGTTCTGCTTGCATCAAAGACACAGATAAGGCTCACATTGTCAAGCTATTGGACAACTCTCATGCTGCAGTTGAGGGTATGCCAAATGATAAGACAAAGGTTAGGGAATGGCTGCACATGTACTCCTACTGGCTTCAGATCATGGAGCTGGGTTTGAGAATCCAAAATGATATTAAAAATGCCGATCGAGTCAGGTTGCCAGGTGAGAGCCGATTCACCTCTTTTGTTGTTCTATGCAAAAGAAAGTACTTCAAAAGGGCTTTCAAAGTGCACGAAGGAGGCATAAAATTTAGCCATGATATTGACCATCAACCAGGCCGACAAAGTGCTGCACGACGAGTCGTTTATAGGTTTTCCTACAACATAACCCAGATATTCCTTGTTAAAAAACATGCATGCTTCTTTCTGTGTGTTGTTTTATCATTTGGGCTTTGGCTTGCAAATGGTTGCTTTCTGAAATTGAGGAGCACCAATTGGATATTTTACCCCCTCTCACTAATGTGTGGCTTTGTGTTGATAATCAATCTTATATGTATGCCGATTTGAAGCTTGGAAGAGTAAGTGATTGAATTTGTCATTTTGAATCCATGATTGAGAAACATGTTCATATTGAGGGTGAGTTGTGTTTACCCATGTTTGTCATTGAACAGGCCATGTCAAGCATAGAGTCTCGTTTCTGCCCGTGGTGGTTGGACCTTGAAAGAAACCATGTGCCTGAGGAGGAGCTTGATCTGTATCGCCAACATAAGTCTATATTGGAGCTTGATCTGTATCGCCAACATAAGTCTATATTGGAGCTTCGTAGCCAGCAAATTGATCATAATGAGGCCACATCCACATCACATGCAACATCGATTGCATCGGCTTCTTTTCGTAAGTCATTGCCAGTGAATTTAGGGAGGGAAATAGTGAATCGTGCATTGGAGGTGAATCGTGCATTGGAGGTGAATCGAGCAATGGAAGAAAATAGGGAGTAGAGTCAACAACAGACATCCAATAGTAGTGCAGGCAGGATACAACCAACTGACATCATAACCAAGACATTGCAAGCTCCAGGTATGTGAGCTTCCTACCTCATCTCTATCGTGATCCGATTGTTTTAACTTAAGACTCTGTGTATTAAATGTCAAAAACCTGTCTATAGGAACCATTTATGCCTTCAATGTCAGTATTGAGGACCTTCTAGCTACTTTTGTGAACATGGAGGATGCATCCTCATTGGGAAAGCAAGTGCTTGATGCCATGAATGTTATTTGCACATTAGGGAATGTCAAGAGTAGAGGGTCCGATTACTGTGTGGAGTTGATATTTGCAGACTTCCCCTCAAATATCATCATTGGAGGTTGTGTTGCAAAGAAGGTTCCATATTGGAATAAGATTGGGGATGGCATGTATGACTCTACTTTTAAAGTTGTTGATTCTTGTCTCTCGGATCGAGGCTTCTTTACATGCCTTTACACTATGGAAGAAGGAGTGACCATTGAGCAGGTTACACAGAGCATTGGGTTTGGCATTTATCATAGATAGGTTCTGAGGGGTACTCCACCTATTGGGAAGAAGATGGGGCAAATGATTACTACCCAGGTATTGGTGTTGTTCTCTTTGGGGCTGTCATTTGTGCAAATCTTCTTTGTCCCATTTAAGGTGAAAATGCATGAACAACCAATGTGTCTTTGCTTGTAGATCACTTGTCTAATATTGGCTGTTTTTGTTCGCTCAACATCTCCTGCTACAAGCTTTGTGATGCATGGGGATCAACTAAGGGATTTGGCACTAGGTGATGATCTTGATGTAGGGCAAGATCTTATCTTTGACATGTATGTATGCATTCAAATCAAGATAGAATTTAAAATGATTTTCGGTGATCTTTATGGCATATGGTTAATGGTTTTTGTGCGTTTTCAAGAGTGCCATCGGAGGATCTAGTGAAGAGAAAGGGTAGACCATGGCGGGGCGTTTGTCAGAGAGGTCAGCGGCTTAGCAAATACATCGTCTCCGTCTTCAGTCGTCCGAGGGACACGATTTTGGATTTGTTTGCTGGCACTGGAACTCTTGGGCTAGTGGCAGCATTTATGGATCGCAATGTCATAATGTTAGACAAGGATGAGCGGATCTATGATCACCTGTTAGAACCATACTCATCAAAGGTATGCATGTTGAAAAGATAAATATGTTAGTAGAGAATAATTTTGTATTGATAAAGCTTATTTTCTTTTCTTTGTGTCTCTTGCAGTTATGAGGATCACATGTCTACATCAGAATGCCATTAGAGATAGTCTTTTTTTTAATTGAGACAATCTTTTTTTGGGACTATTGGAAGTAATGTTTTGATGGATGTTATGCTTCTGAATGTTTTTTACAATAGCATGTAGCTGATTGTTGGACAATTTTTATTTGGATTATAAGATTTTTAAATCCTATGGTTATGGTTTCTAAAGAGTATTATATTGTTGTGTCAGTGGTATGGCTATTAAAATTGGTGTGTATCTTAATGGCTTGATTTCTATGCTCTCTGGTCATTGTGGTTTCCATGTGGTTGCAACAATAGTTTGTTTCTATTAGTAGCTCAATGACCAATTCAACGTCTTTTTAGCGAGCCAAGTAGTATGAGTTTTGTAGTGATTTTTTATATCCGCACCATTCATTTGAAAATGCTTTATTTGCAATAGTCATTTTTAAACTTTTTTAGTCTTCTTTGTTATGTTCATTATAGAGTTGCACTATGGTTTCACTCTTCTCTTTAACATTACATGCTCGCTTAACATCATACCATGCCCCTACTTGCTCACTTTCACAAGGACTTTATTTCTACTCACTGCTCTGTGCTCACTGCTCTGTGCTCATCACTGCTCTTGGCTCGCTAAATAGACGCACCTGTATTGGGGGTGTTCCCATGATAAAAAGGGATATAGATGCTATAATCTTGCTACACATGAATTGAGGGTAAGTAGGGATGTTGTATTTGATGAGATGAGTAGCTAGTATGCTGCTAAAAATGATGTTGTTGTTGGGACTCAATGTAAGTGGAAACGTGGCTGCATAGAATCCAAGTTAGCGAACACAGTGATTGAGTAGACTAGGAAAGTCCTCATCTAGTGGTTCTATTGATAGACTATGGAGTGGCAGAGGCTGCATCATAATACCAGTCCTCGAAATGTAGTTGGTACATCACATAAAGGCAAAGAGAAAGTGGTTGAGACCCTTGGCATGCCAAGACTTTAGATCGTGTATTATGGAACAAAGCTCATGATAGGCATTTAAAAGATAAAGATTTTAAAGCAGTGCTTGATATTCCTCTATCCAGAGTGCACATATGCACATTGCATGCACTATGTAGAATTATAGAGAAGCTAGTGTATTTGTACATATGCTTTGCATGGACGTTAAAGCCTAAAAAATAATCTTTAAAAGGAATCAAAGCAATAGAAAAAGTGCTATCAGACATTGGCTTACATGGGGGGCATGTTAAAATTGAGGAGGACGACAAGCAGTCACAAGGGGGTAGCAAAGTACCAAAAAGCCCATCAATAGGTGGTGTGAAAGCTAAAAGATTTTTGTCATACTACCATCCAGACCGTCGAGATAAAAACAAGCAAAAGATGTTTAATCAATGGAAAGATCTACATAATGCAGTCAAGGACATTGGAAATGAAGGCTCAATCCAAAATCGGAAGGCAGATGTGTGGATTTCACTTGACAAGATCTTTGCATTCATGGAGAAAAAGAGCTGGAGCAATAGTGAGATAAAATTATTTGAAAACATATTAGAGACTTGGAGGAAGGCATTCATTGTAGGACGGAGCGATCAACATGTAACTCATTACATGGTAAGAACTTTAAAAGCTGCCTGCAATCTCAATACTGTGAGACCAACTAATACATACATCTGATTTCTTTTTGTTTTGTCATTGATTGCAGCATAAACTATATAATCATACACCATATTTCACAAAGACAACGGTTCATTGTCAATATGGTCAACTCAAGGCATGGAGAAGTCACATTACATGGCAAGAACGGGTTACTTTAAGCACACTAGACATGGTGGAGACAAGAATTGAGCCAATACTCTTTTAGAGTTACATCAATGGACTTACAGGAAATTGATTCACAAAGCAAAACAAAAAGACACATTCAAGTCCTCATCATTGACACGTGCAATACAATTGATTATAAAAGAAAAGCGACAATGCGCTTGGAATCAGTCAACTTCGAGAGCGCACCATTAGTTGTGGCATTGCTCAAGAGTCAAGGTTGGAAGAAGGTAATCTAGATGAGGTGGGCTTGATCTTCTTCAGTGGTCTTCCTTTTTTGCATTTGCATTGTTGGAGGCAACAGTTTCAATTGCCTTTTTCTTATCCTTATTAGATATCTTTTTCAATATGGATGCAATGTGTCTGGGTCTGTAATTCCTACTACAATAGCATGCGCTATATATGGCAGGTAGTAGGAGCATCTTAGTGCTTGGCAACCATACCTCTGACCAAACACCCACAGTGCAAACTGTTTCTCGACAAGCACTACCTTCTCAGCATTTAAAGGCACTTTGTGTCACCACAAAACCTGGATAGTACTTTGAATGCGAATAAAGGAAATTTCGCATTGTCTTTTGAGAACTCCTTGTGAAATATAATGATCTGCATATTAAAATTGTAATCATCATGACTCATGTCACTGCTGTTATCAATTTTAAGCAAGTGTCGTAAATTGCACGTACCTTTTGATGATTCAAATGTCTTATATATTGAGCGAGAGCAACATCCTTTCAATGACCTGTTGACTTTGAAGTGAAAGCTCCGGATGATCTTGAGCCTCTTGCTCTCTTCAAGAAATCATCATATACAAAAACCTGGTACCAATGTTATATGTTTAACTAACACAATCGACAAAGTCCACATAAATCAAATTCTTATAGTTTGAAAAATCTTTGGTTCTATTACCTGTTGATTTTCATCACCCTCAAGCATGGATCTTGTCCACAAAGGGATCGTGGACTTACTGTCTTCATGCACAGTAGATGCCAAAAATTTACCCATATCTGCCAAACCAAGATGGTCAGCAATTGCCGCAGCCTCCTCCTTGGAAGGAAATTAGGTTTCATATGTCCTAGCTTCATCGAACATCTTCTTTAATATCTCCTTGCCAGGCAGGTACTCGGAGTCCTAGACTATAGAATCAGTAGTAGTAGATAATTGTCAACTCCTTCCTCTATCCAGCCCATGTCTGCTTCACTAAAATTTGCTAAGGCAGCCAAGCAATAGTCTTCACTAAAATTTGCTACGGCAGCCAAGCAATAGTCTTCACAAATATTGAAATGTTGCATAATGTGTGTTAATAATACATAATCAGCTTGGGCTACCATAGTAAAGCTGGGCAGCAAGGATGGTAGTGACAACTCCCCATGTTCATTCTCATTAGATTAATTGTCTTCCAATGAAATAGCTGTTGTATCATCGAAGGGGATAATTAGCCTCAAAGGTTTCATTTTCGGCCTCTGCCCTCTCCTCTACTGGGTCTATAACCACCTCTTCCTCAACCCCATCATCCTTGATTGGCACTTGAGTGCTTGCCAAAGTCACTGTCTTGGGCTCTGAGTCCTCAATAAAGAAGATGTAAAAAACAAAGAAAACCATAACTAAATTGGAGCAGGCGACACTTCTTTAAGTGTATGGCATTTTTCCTCTACTCTATTACTACAGCAGCAGAGCTGGGAATCTTTTCAAGACAACGGCTAACCCTCCTCTTCATGACTTTGTCTGTTGCAAAATCAGATGGATGAACATATCGTTCACCATCGAACATAACGATATTGGCAGAAACAGTGTCTTCATACTCCTGCTCAATTGTCATCGAGAACAGTGTCTTCATACTCCTGCTCAATTGTCATCGAGAACAATCCTACAAGAATTAATGACGTTCTCAAGAGAAAGTTCCTTGTTTAACATTGAAGACAACTCATGCAAACGCTTGTGGGCTTGTGCATTGTACAAGAACATAAACAGCTTTTCTGCACAAGACTCCCTAGCCTCGTCATCTGATTCATAGACAATGTCCAACTCTTTGAAGACATGCCTAAAAAACATTTCAGTCAATTAGAACATGCATGCTTATTATACATGAGGTCAATACCTGGCGATAAGGAGATTTAGATATACACATGCAAGCCCCATGTCACTTGGTACTAGCACCAAAAAAAGAGGGATTAGTACCAAGCGGTAGAGGGATTAGTACCAAGCGGTAGAGGGCTCACGCGGAATTCACAAGCCCACACCGCTTTGGTACTGAACCCTAAATTTAAAGAGACTTAAAGGGGTCGATAAGTTTTTTTTTAGGATGAAGCCTTTATATATTAAATAAAAAACATACAAGCGGCATATTTTGTATTTTAGTTATATTTTGTAAGCTGAAATAGTTTGTCTTCCCCGAGGCTGAAAAATTGATGGCATGCCCTAACCTTCAACGTGAAAGCCTATAAACTTACTTGGCCTTCATATTTATAGAAAAAATATGAAGGTTTTTGCTTTAGTGGAGTGGGGCTCAAATCGGCTCGCCCCCCCACCTCGTCGTGTGTGTGTGTGTGTGTGTGTGTGTGTGTGTGTGTTTGTTCCTTTTGAGTGAGAGAGAGAGAGAGAGGCAAGGAGGGAGGGAGGGAGGGAGGGAAGGAGGAAGAGAGAGATGGGCATACCTGTAGAAAAAATTGAAAGCTTCCGAGACGAAGGGGCAATGGCATTTGTTGCATGACAAATGAAGATTAATACAAGGATGCAACAAAAAAGACACTTAGGGCTCTTGAAAAGAGTTCCAAGTTGTAGATGAATGTGGGAGAGGGCTTGACAATAATCCCACATGGGAACTTTTGGGAGTTCTAGAGTTTTTGTATAAAAGGTGACCCATTTGAGAGCTAGTGAGGACTCTTTGGTCATTTGGTTGAGAGGCTCATAGAGAGAGCTTGCTCCATAGCTCCTTCTCATGTGCTCTCCCAAGGCTCTCCATCTCCATTCTTGCTTCAATCTTGTACTCTCTATTCTCTACATTTTCAATGATATGAGGTTATGGTCTACACACTTGCTAATCTAGATTTCTTAATGATGTTTTGATGCTAAAATCTGATTTGTAGGGTGCATGTGATGAAACTTGTGCATGAAATGATGTGTAGTTGAGGCTTGTGTGATAGCTCTTTGCATGTTAGATTCTTTGTATAAGTTGCTTTTTTATGCTTAAGTGTAGCCTAATCTTGATGCTTTGATTATGTAAGATTGATTGCTTGAGTGATGAAGAAGGATTGAGTAGGACTAGAAGTCATTAGTGTGTGGTTAACTAATCTTCTCCCATTCGGGATAGCCTCTATGCGCCAGCCGGGTTGCATTCACGGATTGACAAAGTGTGTGGGTTGGAGTGTAGCCTCCGCTATGCTATGATGTCCCAAACAATGGCGCCACTCTGCCGCCGGGGAACGTACACCTAAGTTAGTGAAGGGTGTTAACCATTACTTCTTACTAAGTGCTCCATTGATTGCAAAATCGTGGATTAGGGTAGATTAGAGTAGAGTTTGCAAGGGCATTGAGTGTGTGATCTCAAGGGCGCCTTGTGTGTTTTCGGTTTTTTGATTAGAAGCAAAAAAAAAATTATAACCCTATTGCGGTAGAGTAATCCCGCCATTAAGTAGGTTCAAGTGGTTTCTATTTTTGTATTTTTTGACGTCGAGCGAAGGAGGAAGGAGATGGTGAAGGCAAACGGCTGTTGGAGCTGAAGCAAAGAAAAAATATATATTTATATTTATATTTATATTTATATATTTATTTACCTTGAAGCGTGGCTGTTTGTGCCAGCAGCTCGAAGGACTGGGGGGCAGCGTTGGCCGGTTGAAAGGAGAGCAGAGGCGGCTTTTAAAAAACAATTATATATATATATATATATATATAATTGTTTACCTTGACGTGGCATTGTAGGGGGTCGTTTGCATCGTGTGCTGCACTGGGGGGCGCCTGCAGTGGGCGTAGCCTGCAGAGACGGCGGCTGGAAGTGGGAAGCGAAGGAGTAGACGGCGGCACTGAGGCAAAGTGGAACGTGGAGGCGAAGGCACAGCTGGACGTGGAGGCGGCTAAGGCTGCAGCAATGGAAGGCTGGCCGCAAGCAAAGCGAAGGCCAAAGGCGTGGAGAGTGGGCGGTGAGAAGGTAGTGGGGAGAAAGGAAGGCGGAAGGCGTGGAGAGAGGCGGTTGCGAAGAAGGTTGTAGGCGGTGGCTGCAAACTTGAAGAAAGGAAGGCAGAAGGCATTGAAGGCGACAGCTGCTGCTGCAGCACGTGAAGGAGCAGCGGCGGCGCATCTGCACAAAGAAAGCCGTGGAGGATAAGGTTGGTGAATTTTTTATTTTTTTATTTTCTATTTATTTTTCATGTTTTTTGTATTTTTAAATAAATAATAATAATAATAAATATAAAAAAACAACAAAACAATTAAAAAATATAAAAAAATTTAAAAAAAGAAGAAAAGTGAAAAAAAGAGAAAATCAAAAAAAGAGAGAAAATTGAAAAAAGAAAAAAAAAGAAGAGAGAAAAGAAAGGAATTCAAAAAAAATATTTTAAAAAAAAAGAAAAACAATTTTTATTTTTGTATTTTGAGTCCATTGTTCATTTTTTAAATTTCTGTAAAGTCTTGCATAATTAAAGAAAAAAAAAGAAGAGAGAAAAGAAAGGAATTCAAAAAAAATATTTAAAAAAAACAATTTTTATTTTTGTATTTTGAGTCCATTGTTCATTTTTTAAATTTCTGTAAAGTCTTGCATAATTAAAGAAAAAAAAAAGAAGAGAGAAAAGAAAGGAATTCAAAAAAAATATTTAAAAAAAACAATTTTTATTTTTGTATTTTGAGTCCATTGTTCATTTTTCAAATTTCTGTAAAGGCTTGCATAATTAAAGTAGCTTGCATTTTTTATTTGTATTTTTTTTTAAGAATTTTGTAATTGCGTGCATATTAGTAGATTTATATTTTTTGTAATTGGCACGAAATTTATTAGTTTTAAAAAAAACAAAAACAAACAAACAAACAAACAAACAAAACAATAAAAGGAGAAGAAAACAAAAGAAAATTTAAAAAAAAATTCTATAAATTAAGTGTTTTTTAGGAGTCTACTTTTTTGCATATTTTGTAATTCTTTATTTTTTTTAATTTTTTGCATAATTAGTGTAACCTGCATTTTTTAATTTTTGTAACTTTGTGCATAATTAGTATTTTTTTAGTGTGATTCATAATTTTTTTTGTAATTTAAAAAAAATAAAAACATAAAATCATTTTAAAAAAATCATTTAAAAAAATAAAAAAAATAGGATAGATAGTTACGCCACACATACTCATTTTAGTTGCATTTAGTGATTAGGTAGGTTTATATATATATATATATATATATATATATATATATATATATGTATATATATATATATATATATATATACATATATATATATATATATATATATATATGTATATATATATATATATATATATATATATATATATTTATTATAAAAATAAAAAACAAAACAAAACAAAACAAAAACACATAAAAAACAAAAAAAAATTGACCTTATGCACTTGCGGTCGGGACGTGTTATAGATTCTGCCATAGGGCCTAGGGCACCTTCTAGAGTACCTACGCAGGAAAGTGGGACCCAATCGGTAGGCAATTTGGCAGATATTACTGAAACCCTTTCCGAATCCCAATTTGGCAGATATTGCTGAAACCCTTTTCGAATCCCAATCTGATACCCTTTCCTCCAGAACAACTAGTTCATTGTCCATGGACAATCTTGGGCCGTCAAATAGTCAGTCCGTAGCCCCAAATAGGACACCCGCAAGATCTTTTAATCCATTTGAAGCCGACACCATGGGGTTAACACTTAATGTGAGACTCCAATATGTCTACACAAATGCTCAAGGAGCTGAGATCTTTAGGGATCCACAACAACGGTATCTTGTTAAGATCGCAGACATTTTCTCAGAACTTGATAGAGCACCTCTAGTCAATGACCAGGGTAACATGTACATGGGTGGAGATGGTGTTTGCTACGAAGTCACCTACCATCCAGAAAATGTAGACAAATTAGGGGAGCTCTCTAAAACCGAGTTCTTAGACTTATCAAAACTTTCCAGAGCAAGGGAGTCTAGAGATGATTGGCTCATTGAGCCGGACATGCCTGGACCATCCAATGCCCAGTCCTTAAAGCCATCCATTGATAATTTACTTCTTGTAGATCTAAATTTGGAAAGGGATAGGAAAGGCAAGAGCAAAATGGATCAAGGGGCTGAGAACCAATGGGAGTTTGTACGACAAATTCCAGTGACAAAGGTCTTACAGGATGACCCACTTCAAGAGGTCTATAAGGACTCGTTAGAGGGATATTATGCCACAACTAGATTGCCACAGCTAGATCTTCCTCTAGCACTGGTGGTAGTTGAGAAGCTTGCACGACACATGAACAGAATAATTGATAAATGGGCCAATGAATACCGAACCTTAGATTGGAAAGAGATTCGGGAACTCACGTGGAAAGGACAACCATTATTCATGGAAGTGTTCTCAACAAATACAGCCAAACCAGGAGAGACAGCCTTTCTTGGAGAAACTGTTGCTCCTCCCCTACGAGAGTTCACTAGAGAGGGACCTTCAACATCCAAGTGGACCACTGCTAGTAGCCCAACTCTAGCACCAAGATATCGTCCTACACCAAATGTGCGACCACAGGTCACACCACACCAACATCTTTCTCACTATAACAATCGGAGGGTAGGGGAGCCAACTCGTCCTCCCATCAATGCACCTCCTGAAATGCGGGTGACAAGATCTTTGGAGGGGTTTGGTGAGGCTGGTAATAGGGGACCCACATGTGGACCATCTTACCAAAGAGAGGAACAATTTCCACTGAGAGTGAGAGGCCGTAGGCCCTATGATGAGTATTCACGACAAGTAAGGCCATCAACTCTTCAGAAATTGGTAAAGAAGTATGAAGGGTCGGGAGATCCATCCGACCATGTAGCAGCATTTAGGCAAGCAGTTCGAGATGAGCAAGTGGCTGACAAGCATACTCAAATTGAAGGATTTGGACTCACTCTTGAGGGAAAGGCCCTTGCTTGGTTTCAAGCACTAGAGGCTTCAGACAAATCTTCTTTACGAGTTGGAAGAGAGATTCATTGCTGCTTTTTCCTTGATGGGAATTCGACATGACACGGTAGCACACATCTACTCTTTCAAGCAAGGTGAGAATGAGAGTGTTAGAGACTGTGTAAATAGAATGAAGCAGTACATTAATCGTTGCCCAGAGGATGAGAAGCCCACCCAAAGTCGATTAATTTCTCTCTTCTCGAAAGGACTCAAAAATTCAACACAGCATACACATCTCTATGCGAAGAAGCATACAAATTTCAATGAGTGTTGCCATGATGCTATGGATTTCACTGATAACTTCAAATTCCAAGATGGTTCTGGCCCAGAGATGAAACCTAGAGATCAGTGGGGTGATGACCAAAGTTCAGGGTCTAGCGCGCTAGTAAATCCAGACCAAATAGCTAACCTAGTACTAAGGAGACTGGGACAGACCTATCGCCCACCCTTGCAGCCACAACAACAGTAGCAAAGAATGAGGAGTGTACTTCCTACAGGTCCTCATCTTTGTGGAGCATGTGCCGGTAACCATAAAACAGAGGAATGTAATACCTTTTCTCCTCTAGTCACAAACCAACCCACAAAAAAGTGGTGCCAAGCCTGTGCTTGGAACTTTACCCACACCACACACGAATGTACTCGCATTGCGAGAATGAGACAGGAACATGAGCAGCCAAGGGGTGGAGTGGCTCCACAAATGTATCAACAGTATACTAATTTTGAACGTAAGCCACCGATGGCACAAGAGCAAGCACGACCTGTTCTTGGTGCTCAACCTCCTGCTCCAGGGACTGCTCCTGTGAGGGCTGTTGACTACGACAATTCAAATATGTGTAGAGAATTGGTAAACCCAGGCTATGTGGAGGAGGAATATGTATCATATTCATCCAAAGAAAATATCTTTGAAAGTCCCACATACCCAAGCACTGGGGGGAACAAAACTCTTTGATGTTGCTAGGCGGCTACCAACCTAGGACTCCAGGCCCCTCAGGTCAATGGTAGCCAAGGAAAGTAGAGGCCAAACCAATGGGCCCCTGTTATGAGTGCGCGGAGAACCCCATTGGGCTTGTGATTGTCCACATCGCTCAAGGCAAGCATCTCGATCTAATACAACAGTACAACAGTTTCCACCAATTGAAAGATATTATCTAGGGTGTTGTGTAGAACACTTCCCAAAGGATTGTCTGCTGAAACCACATGAGGAAGGCACCTCTCAACCAAAGGTCTCACTCAACCTTGTAGGCACAGTTCCATCTCCACCTTCATCTGAGAATGAGGATGTCGTGCCACTTAGTCATGACTCGATCACAGACACGAAATGCTGAAATACAGACTGATGAGACACCTCGAACTAGGGATGCAAAGACAAATCTAGTGGACAAGACCCTACAGTCCAATAGAAAAATGACCACTAGGAGGAAAAAGAACCGAAACAAGCGAACTAAAAGTGCATCCACTAGTTCTCAAGAAGCCTCTAAACAAAACATGAGGGATAAAACTTTTACATCCCAAGAAGTGCATGAGGAACATCAACCTCAAACTGAGCCTAGTGCTAAACAAGATGAGGCTAGTACGACTGAGGATAGTTCTAGGGGTTCTGTTTTTGTGGATAAAGTGAACGAGACTCTGGATGCCATCATTGATGCTCATAGAAGTCGCATTGTAGCTTTATCTGAGCTACCCAAGAAAGTTCAAGAATACCCAAACCCTCGTGAGGAGAAGATCAATCTAGCTGTACATCAGCAACTCATTAGGGAAGCTCAGTCAATACTTGAGGGACCACCACCACCTATTCCTCGGGGCCGGACCTCTCTTAAGCCGACATTAGAAACCATACCAGAAGTGTCATCAAGTCGGGAAATGAAAAGTGAGCTCATTTCACAAGCTCATAGCGAAAGGTCTGCACCAACTAACACCCAATTGAAAGGGGGTAATCTGCCACCACCTAGCCTTGTCTTCCCATGCAATGATGAAGTTATTGATGCTAATGAGGACATGGCAAATGAGATGTGGGCTGCAGTTCATGAGAAAGTTAATGAGAACATGTCTTCTATTAGTTCACCTCCATTCTCTGAGGTGGATTTTACCAGGGACACGGAAAACAAATTTAGACACCCAAGCACCCAGGAGGAAGTTCAAACAATTGTTTCTCCTAGAAGTAAGCAAACAATGAAAACCTTACCATCATATCTGGGAGAATATGAGAACTGTTCTCAAACCTTGAGGATACCCTCCATGCATAAAAGGTTGACAAAGGAGAAGGATATGAGTATGGTGCAAGCTATTTTGTCAGCACCAGTAGCTTGTACCTTACCTTTGCTTGATTTGATAAAAATTAGACCTGAGTTGTGGAATGATATTGTGGACAAGAACAAGGTCTCAATGTTCCTCCCAATTTCACACAGTACACTCTTCAAGATCGGAATATTGCTCTTCAACAGCCATTGCGACAAAAACCAAGCATGCCAGGGATTTCATACGATGGTCTAGAAGATGCAAAAAAGATTGATATTGCTAAGCTAGGAGAAGAGCCTCGCTATGTGTGGATTGCCACAGACTTGTCCTTAGATGAGGAGAAGTTATTAATTCAAACAATAAAGGAGTATCGCGATGTTTTTGCTTGGAGTTATAAAGACCTCAAAGGAGTTGATCCAAGCATATGTCAGCATACAATTCCATTACGAGAGGATGCAAAGCCCTCCAAGCAACGTCCTTATACCTACAATGAAAATTTTACACGGAAGATAAAGGAAGAAATAGACAAGCTCTTAGAGGCAGAATTTATCTATGAGATTGAACACACTGAATGGGTCTCCCCTATTGTAGTGGTGCCCAAGAAAAATGAAAAACTTCGAGTATGTGTAAACCTCAAGAAGGTAAATGCAGCTACTGTGCGTGATCATTACCCACTTCCAATCACGGATCATGTTCTGGAATGAGTTGCAGGGAAAAAGGCATACAGTTTCTTGGATGGATTCTCCGGTTACAATCAAGTGTCAAACTGATCCAAAAGATCAACACAAGACAGCCTTTGCTACTGAAGATGGCATCTTTGCCTATCGTGTTATGCCATTTGGTCTAACAAATGCACCAGCAACCTTTCAGAGGTTAATGAGTCATGTATTCAAGGAGTACCTTAGGCAATTTCTTGAGATTTTCATGGATGATTTATGTGTTCACTTACAAGAGCGTGATGATCATATAGAACACCTGAGACTTGTGTTTCAAAAGTGTCAACTTTATCGTATATGCTTGAATCCTGACAAGTGCAAATTCATGGTAAGACAAGGGAAAATTTTGGGCCATATTGTTTCTCGCAATGGGATTTCAACAGATATGGATAAAATTGATGTCATTGTCTCATTACCTCGGCCTATCAACCCTAAAGGGGTATAAACATTCATGGGACATTGTGGCTATTACCGTAGATTCATCTACATGTATGCTGTCCTAACCAGACCATTATATGCTCTTCTTGTAAAGTTTAATTGGACTGATGAGTGTGAGGAATCCTTTGAAAAGTTGAAGCAAGCATTAGTGACTGCACCCATCTTACGAGCACCAGATTGGAACCAAATCTTTCATGTCCATATTTATGCTTCAAACTTCGCAATTGGATGTATTTTGGCTCAATCGGGTGAACATAATAAGGATTTCCCAATCTCATATGTTGAACAATGCTGAGAGGAATTACACCACAACAGAAAGAGAAGGATTGTCCATGATATATGCAGTGAAAAAGTTTCGCCATTACCTTTTGGCAAACAAATTCATATTTTTTGTGGACCATCAAGCATTGCTATATTTGGTGAATAAACCTTGTGCAACTAGAAGGATTGTAAGGTGTTTTATCATCCTTCTTGAGTTTGATTTTGAAGTTACAGTTTGAAAAGGAACAACTCATCTTAGGGCAGATCATTTGTCTCCAATCACCTCTGGCGAAGCTCCTGTGGGTGTGGATGATGATATGTTAGATTCAACACTTTTCCTTGTAGAGACAGCTCCTAGATGGTCTGAATCCATTTTAGAAATTTTGACAAGTGGGCAGATACAACTAGCGGGTCCTAATGTGGACCTATGGCGACCATTCAAGTTAATCTCAGGGAGATTATATCGTCTGGGTAATGATGGAGTGTTGCGGCTTATACCTGACCCCGACCAATATGAGGAAATCTTGGAATGGGCACATGCGGGTATCGATGGAATCCATGCATCAGCTAGTGTGCGACGTATATCTCAGGATGGGCAATGGTGGCCTACCATGCATGCAGATGCTGAAACATTTGTTCGTAATTGTGCTTCATGTAAAATTCAGAGGCCAATTCATAATGTCACATTATTCCAAATTTCAACTACACCAAGTTGGAGTAAGTATATTGTGGACTATCTTCAGCATGGTCATACGGATCAAAAAATTCCTAAACATCGAAAGCATGCTATTAAAATTGAAGCGGCAAACTATATGCTGATAGAGGGCCAACTCTACAAGAGGGGCAAGGATGGCAACTTATGCATGTGTGTATGTGAAGCTGACTATCTGAAAATCTTAACTCATGCACATGCAGGTGTTGGGGGTGGACACTTTTCGGGCAATACCACAGCTAAGTTGATTAGGTGGTCTGGGCTTTGGTGGCCAACCTTACAAATGGATGCCGAAGAATATGTGAAACGTTGTGACGATTGTCAAAGGACCAAACCTCCCATCACACAAAGGACAAGATGCCATTGCGGCCTATGTTAAGCACACGTGCTTTTGCAAAATGGGGTATTGATTTTGTCGGTCCCATTAAACCTCCGGCTCGTCACACGCATGCAGAATATATTATAGTCGCAACCGACTATTTGACCAAATGGGTAGAGGCAAAGGCAACAATCAAAAATGATGCCAGAACCACAGCCAAGTTCTTGTATGAGTACGTGTTTACACGCTATGTCTTACCTATTGAGATCGTTAGTGATCAAGGTGTGCACTTTGTAAATGAAGTCATAGAATTTTTGCTTCAAGAATTTATGGTAATTCATAAGCGTTCTGCACCCTATCATCCCCAGACCAATGGACAAGCTGAGAGTACTAACAAGATTCTCTGCACAGCACTCACAAAGATTGTTGAGGGACATAGGACTGATTGGGAGCAAAAGTTGCACTCAGTTCTTTGGGCATATAGGACAGCCTATAAAACATCTGTGGGCGCAACCCCATTTGAACTTGCTTTTGGGCTAGATGCAATTCTTCCCATTGAATTTCTTGTACCTACTCTACGAGTAGCTAAACAATTGGATTGGACTGGTCATGAGCTTTCACAATGCATTGACAAATTGGAAAAGCTTGATGAGACCCGCTTATTGGCGGTAATGGGGATGTATGCCGAGAAGAGGAGACAGAAGAAATGGTATGATAGAAATGTAACAACTGGCCGATTCAAAAAAGGAGACCTTGTGCTCTTGTACACACTTAAGAAGCATAAGAGAAAGCTCAAAAAACGTGGCCTAGGACCGTTTGTGATTAGTGAGCTTACTCCAAGTGGTGCAGTGCATTTAGAGACACTATAGAAGGTGAGCAAATGCCTAACTTCATTAATGGAAGTCGTCTCAAGAAATACAATGAACCATTAACTGAAGCCATGCTTCAACAGATGCATGTTGCACAAACACGGAAAGAAGCACTTGACCTACTTAAACGTCAGGCTCAAGAGGAGGCTAAAGCTAGAGTTGCAAAAGCCAAGGAGCGTTGCAAAGGTTCGATGTTGGCCATACAGTTGGCTACTAATGAACCTTATGTCGATCCATTCAATATTCAAGTGTGCCTTCATCTTCATGAGACTACCTACTTTGTCTCTGCCTTAATTGACTATGGTGCAGATTATAATGTTCTCTCGTTTGACACATGGATAGCCTTGGGTCAACCACCACTTGTGCAAATTCCTGTGGACCTACGAAGCTTCTCAGGAGAAGATAACCCTATAGAGGGAAAATGTGTCATTATGTAACCATTCAGGATCACCAGATGTTAGTGCCCTTTTATGTGGCATGTAAGTCCAAGGCAGTAGTAGAGGTTGTTCTCAGGGTTAAGTGCTACCAATTGCTCATTAGATTGGAAGAATAGACAATACAAGTTGCAAATTGATTCTGATTGCATCTTGGGATCTGCTACTCCACGAGCTTTATCGTGTCAAAGGGGTAATGTTTCTACCTTACACAACCCACTCTCAAAATTTGCTCTTGAAGCTCCAAAACAAATGATGTGGATAATTGATGAGTACTCAAGTCAGGGCCATGGCTGGCATGTTCCAACTACTCTAGTTGCTGCTCAAAGAAGGCCGGGCAAGAAGGAATTATCAATATGGCTACCCAAAGATGCGTACAAACTTGTACCATCTAGTCCAGTTGCTAAGCCTCTTAAGAAGCACATCATTTCCAAGCCTAAACCTCGGATTGTGATGGGTCCCAAAACATGTTCTTAAAGCACAAGGCTATTATGAGGGGGCAACAGCAATTTGGCTTCCAAAATGCCATGGTTTGCTAGGGGAAAAAGAGTGTTTCAGAAAGATTCCAAAAGCCACCCTTGATTTTGCATATGAGTGGGTGCAAAAGAAATCAACACAAACTCTTCAAGATAGGATAGGTGGCTGTGATAGCACCTACAAATCTACTTGTGTTGATCTTCCTAAAACATGTATTGAAACACCGGGGTTGTCCCAATTTCTCCTTGTTACATCATTCCACCATCAACTTGTGTACCTAAGACAAGTCCAAATGAGTCTCATTTGAGCATAGATTCTAGCATTTCAATGCCTAAATCATCTTATCTTGCTCAAATTCCAAGACAATTGCTAAAAACCCCACCTAAGGACATACCAAAAACTAAAGATAAGGCATTGAAGCTCTTTGGTAGATCAATGTTTGAATAATGTAGTTCCTTATGCCTTTAGAAGATGTGTTCTTTTTGAGATAATCTTGTTTTTTATTGGAATTGTCATGATGGATATGAGTGTTCTAAATTTCATTGTTCTATGTCCAGATAACTCCTGATGGATATTTGGCGAGATACATGTCCACCATGCATTGACCCTGATAGTACTCGACCTGATCATCGTGGGGGTTATAGTGCTCCTCCGTTTCAAACACATTCTAGGTACTTCTATGCTCCCTTAGGTGAAAATTGTTGTGGGCATCACTTTGTCACGTTATTCTATCAACAGCATCACCCATTTCCACATTGTCAAGAGTGTGCACGGCTCGTATTAGGAGAAGCTTCACATATTTGTTGGATATGCCGCTCTTAATATTGTCATCTTAACCTATATTGGATATCACCTATATTGCGCAGTTCCAAAATCGAAATTGTCTCCTTAACCTTCCCATAGAACCAATGCCATATTTTAGTGAGGAAGCACTCCTTCCTCTACCACCTTCTCCAGAGGCTGGTTTTTGTGAGGAGTTGTCTCTGCATCCTGAGGAAATTGATACCATCTTTCCAGCAGACGAGGACACGGATCCACCACCAGCGCAAGGGTAAGCTCAGTGACTCCACAATAAGATCGACAAGCCAGGGCACTTTTCTCCCATTGGGTTTTTCCCCTCGGCTATATTCGGTGATTGGCACCAATGGCAAATTTTATTCTTTTCTTTTCTTTTCTTGTTTGTTAATAAAAATTTTGCAGAGATCTCCGCCCAAAAAAAAAAAGAGCATCAATCACGCCCCAATAGTCCACCTACCATGCACACAAATTAGGAAGGGGGGAGACATGCTACGCCTACAAAGATCAAGGAGGAGCAATCTGCACAAAATCAACAATTCATCAATGCAAACGAACAACATCAACAGGGCACTACAAAAGGTGTATTCAAATCTTAATCTTTATTTCTTTATGTGCTTTTATCTTTTGAATATATGGTTTGCATGTTCGCACAATGTTGGCTGGTTTAAGTTTTTGATTAGTTGTTAAAATATGGTGAGTGAATTCTAGACTCTTAGAAGACTTAGTAAAAGATATTTCTATCTAAAGACAGTGTAGGATATATACCAATGGAGTATGCTAAGTTCTTATGCTTTCAAGGTATATTAGTTATCCCTAGTGGTAGCTACCTCTTAGATATGAGCTAGGTGATAGGATTAATAAAAAAAATTTTATGAAAATATACCATAAAAATATATATATATATATATATATATACAAAGTAAATTGAGACATGATGTGTCTACAGCCATGTGGAATGCTTGGTAGGACCTGGGGTTGTCATAGCACCTTGGGGCCGATGCCTTGGTTTCCATGGGGTGAACACTGATGTCTAAAAGCTTCAGAAAAAGACCTTTGAGGAATCTATCGTCTTGATAGATGTTGGTAGGACTCTGGGGTACACTATGGGCCCTCGAGACCGATGCCCTCATCTTCATGGGGTACTCCTTAGGTCATAAAAGAAAGAAAAAGGGTCTGTCGCCCTTGAGATACTTAGCGGTCTTTAGATTCTCTTGGCGGAGGTCTCTTGACCATTGCTTGGGTCTCTTTGGAATGGAACCTTAATCTTTATCACCTTCTACACACACATCAAAAAAAAATAAAAAATAAAAAAAACCAAAAAAAAAGAGAGTTTCAATCACCTTTGCTCATATTTAGGAGTAGGTTTGCCACTTAGGAATAACTTAAATACTTGTAGGACATTGAGACTGAGATCATAACCGGCGGTGTACAAAGCACACTTGCCTTTGCATAGCACTATCTACCACTTAAGTCTCACTTTGATTAGTCTTTACTCACCTATTTTAGTACTCATTAAAACTTTAATCAGCCTTGCACTTGTATGCTCACGTGTGAAATTATTATTGCTGGTTTTTCTTTTCTTTTCTTTTCTTTTTTTTGTTCAATAAAAGACTTTACTTGTATCCATTGTTTTTTTTGTTGCAGCTCTTGCTACTACCGCGCTCGAGGACGTGCGCAAAATAGGAAGGGGGGAGTGTTGCATGACAAATGAAGATTAATACAAGGATGCAACAAAAAAGACACTTAGGGCTCTTGAGAGGCTCTTGAAAAGAGTTCCAAGTTGTAGATGAATGTGGGAGAGGGCTTGACAATAATCCCACATGGGAACTTTTGGGAGTTCTAGAGTTTTTGTATAAAAGGTGACCCATTTGAGAGCTAGTGAGGACTCTTTGGTCATTTGGTTGAGAGGTTCATAGAGAGAGCTTGCTCCATAGCTCCTTCTCATGTGCTCTCCCAAGGCTCTCCATCTCCATTCTTGCTTCAATCTTGTACTCTCTATTCTCTACATTTTCAATGATATGAGGTTATGGTCTACACACTTGCTAATCTAGATTTCTTAATGATGTTTTGATGCTAAAATCTGATTTGTAGGGTGCATGTGATGAAGCTTGTGCATGAAATGATGTGTAGTTGAGGCTTGTGTGATAGCTCTTTGCATGTTAGATTCTTTGTATAAGTTGCATTTTTATGCTTAAGTGTAGCCTAATCTTGATGCTTTGATTATGTAAGATTGATTGCTTGAGTGATGAAGAAGGATTGAGTAGGACTAGAAGTCATTAGTGTGTGGTTACCTAATCTTCTCCCATTCGGGATAGCCTCTATGCGCTAACCGGGTTGCATTCACGGATTGACAAAGTGTGTGGGTTGGAGTGTAGCCTTCGCTATGCTATGATGTCCCAAACAGCATTGGCAATGCAGAGGGACAGCAACATATCTTACTCAATGCAAATGGGTGTCTCAGCTTATCTCACAAAGCCGGTTAGCTTTGAGGATTTTCTATTAGACTTAAACCTAGAAGGATTTTATGTTTCTCAAAAATATTTTCCTCGAACACTGCTCCCAAGGGAGATTTGGGATGTTATCGACTCATACCACTCGTGCAGACATTTAAAAGGTCGGACGCATTAATGACGCATCAATATGGTATGTACTATGTGCTCACTCCTCTCCTTTCTTGCATGTGTTTATGTTTTTCACCTCTGGGTCTCTCACAAAATAGCAAGAGCCAAACGCCATCGCTGCTACATCCATCGTCCTCCGAGTCTCTGACTACATCAACCTCCTCAATGTGCCATCGGCCTCTACATCCATTGCAGGTATTTCAGAGTTTTTTCAAACCCTCTATTAACGTTTTGCTGGTTCTGACCTGTGGGTTTTTGTCTGTGCATATCGCTTGGTTCCGACCTATGGGTTTTTGTCTGTGCATATCGCTTGGTTCCGACCTATGGGTTTTTGTCTGTGCATATCGCTTGGTTCTAACCCCATTGTCATAATGTTTTTCGTGGGATCAGTACCAAAAGCGATTCAAAGCCCTCTAGAGTCCTATTTGTTTTATATCGCTTGTGGTGACCCCATTGTCATAATGTTTTTCATGGGGTAAGTACCAAGCGATTCAAAGGCCTCCGGAATCCTGTCTACTTTATGTCGCTTGGTTCCGACTCCATTGTCATAATGTTTTTCGTGGGGTCACCAAGAGATTTAAAGCCCTTTAGAGTCTTGTTTGTTTTATATCGCTTGGTGGCGACCCCATTGTCATAATGTTTTTCATGGGGTCAGTACCAAGCGAAACCCTAACCCTCTGGAGTCATGTTTTCTTTATATCGCTTGGTACCGACCCCACTGTGATAACGTTAGTCATGGGGTTTGTTGCATGACAAATGAAGATCAATACAAGGATGCAACAAAAAAGACACTTGGGGCTCTTGAAAAGAGTTCAAAGTTGTAGATGAATGTGGGAGAGAGTTTGACAATAATCCCACATGGGAACTTTTGGGAGTTCTAGAATTTTTGTATAAAAGGTGGCCCATTTGAGAGCTAGTGAGGACTCTTTGGTCATTTGGTTGAGAGGCTCATAGAGAGAGCTTGCTCCATAGCTCCTTCTCAAGTGCTCTCCCAAGGCTCTCCATTTCCATTCTTGTTTCAATCTTGTACTCTCTATTCTTTTCATTTTCAATGATATGAGGTTTTGGTCTACACACTTGCTAATCTAGATTTCTTAATGATGTTTTGATTTGTGAGTTGTAGAGTGCATGTGATGAAGCTTGTGCATGAAATGTGTAGTTGAGGCTTGTGTGATAGCTCTTTGCATGTTAGGTTCTTTGCATAAGTTGCATTTTTTTGTGCTTAAGTGTAGCCTAATCTTGATGCTTTGATTATGTTAGATTGATGTGTTGAATATGTAAGATTGATTGCTTGAGTGTTGAAGAAGGATTGAGTAGGACTAGAAGTCATTAGTATGTGGTTAACTCATCTTCTCCCATTCGGGATAGCCTCTATGCGCTAACCGGGTTGCATTCACGGATTGACAAGTGTGTGGGTTGGAGTGTAGCCTCCGCTATGCTATGATGCCCCAAACAATGGCGCCGCTGCCGAGGAACGCACACCTAAGTTAGTGAAGGGTATTAACCATTACTTCTTACTAAGTGCTCCATTGATTACAAAATCGTGGATTAGGGTAGATTAGAGTAGAGTTTGCAAGGGCATTGAGTGTGTGATCTCAAGGGCGCCTTGTGTGTTTTCTGTTTTTTTATTAGAAGCAAAAAAAAAATTAAAACCCCATTGCGGTAGAGTAATCCCGCCATTGAGTAGGTTCAAGTGATTTCTATTTTTTTGTATTTTCCGACGTAAGGACTGTAAGAGGTGTGTCGTTGGAGGCGCAGCAAAGAAAAATAGATATATATATATATATATATATATATATATATATATATATATATACACATATATACATATACATATATATATTTACATATATATATACCTTGTAGCGGTTGGGCGGCCGGCTTATAGCGAAGGCTTGTGGGAGGTAGAACATTGGAGGTGACTTTTTAATATATATATATATATATATATATACACACACACACACTGTTGGAAGCGTAGCAAGGATATATTTATATATATATTTATATATGCGTTGAAGCAGCAGGCGCACCCGGCTGAAATGAGAGCAGAGGCGGCTTTTAAAAAAAAAGAATATATATATATATATATATATTTTCTCTTATACGTTGACGTGGTGGCAACCTGCAGAAGTGAAGTGAAGGGCATCGTCTGACGTGGCAGCAGCCTGCGTGGAGCGCAGTTGGTGGCGTCGGCAGCAAGGAGTGTTAGGCGCCGGCAGAAAGTGCAGTGGAAGCGATGGTCGAAGGAGTGGACCACGGCGGTTCTGAGGCAGTGAGGAAAGTGGGAAGCGAAGGAATCGAGTGCTTCTGGTGGAGCACGTATGCAAGAAGGAACGTTAACTCGGGGGTGAGGAAGCCGAAAGAGGCGCGTGGAGTGGCAGCTGTAGGCGAAGGCCGGCGTGAAGCGCTGGTAGAAGCTGCAAGGCCGGCGTGAAGCGCTGGTAGAAGCTGCAAGACGACAGCTAGAAGTGGGAGGCGAAGGAGTAGACGACCTGTGGGCGGCCGACAAATAGATATATATATATTTATATATTTACGTGCAACTATTGGTCGGCAGCTAGTGTAGGTGGCCGAGCCTGCCAAGGCTGTTGGCGAAGAGAGGCTGAGCGAAGACTGGTGGAGAGACGCGACAGCGTGGAGGTCCAGGAGAAGCGGACGGTGAGGAGGCGGTCGACTGGCAAGGAGCTTGAAGCAAGGAGCGTCGGCGTCGGCAGTGCAGTGGAAGGCAGCGCAGAGGAAGGTGTCGGAGTGGAAGGCAGCACGAAGGTGTTGGGCTGCCACAGCTGTGAGAGGGAAGGCGTCGACGTCTGCTCTGCAGGCAGCAGGCAGGCGGTGCATTGAAGACGCCGGCTAGCGGCGCGGCGACGAATCCGGAAGCGGGCGAGCGGTGGATAAGGTTGGTGGATTTTTTATTTTTTTTATTTTTTATTTAATTTTCATGATTTTTGTATTTTTTAAAAAAAATATAAATAAAAAAAGAGAAAAAAGAGAAAGAAAAAAAAAGAAAAACAATTAAATTTAAAAAAAAAGAGATTAAAAAAGAAAAAGAAAGAAAGAGAAAAAAAGAATTAAAAAAAGAAAAAGAAAAAAACAAGAAAAAAACAAGAGAAAAAACAATTAAATTAAAAAAAGAAAAAGAAAAAAACAATTTTTATTTTTTGAATCCATTGTTCCTTATTTAAATTTTTGCATAATTAAAGTAGCTTGCATTTTTTATTTTTATTTTTTTAGAATTTTTGTAAATGATGCATAATTAGTAAATTCATATTTTTTATATTTGGCACGAAATTTATTAGTTAAAAAAAACAAACAAACAAACAAACAAAAAAAACCAACAAAAGGAGAAAAAAACAAAAGAAAATTTAAAAAAAATTCTATAAATTAAGTGTTTTTTAGGAGTCTATTTTTTTGCATATTTTGTAATTCTTCATTTTTAATTTTTTGCATAATTAGTGTAACCTGCATTTTTTAATTTTTTGTAACTTTGTGCATAATTAGTATTTTTTTAGTGTGATTCATAATTTTTGTGCAAATTTAAAAAAAATAAAAATAAAAATCATAAAATCATTTAAAAAATCATTTAAAAAAATAGGATAGATAGTTACGCCACACATACTCCTTTTAGTTGCATTTAGTGATTAGGTAGGTTAATATATATATATATATATATATATATATATATATATATATACACATATATATATATATATATTTTATTTTAAAAAAACAAAACAAAACAAAAACACATAAAAAACCAAAAAAATTTTGACCTTATGCACTTGCGGTCGGGACGTCTTGTAGATTCTGCCATAGGGCCTAGGGCACCTTCTAGAGTACCTACGCAGGAAAGTGGGACCCAATCGGTAGGAAATTTGGCAGATATTGCTGAAACACTTTCTGAATCCCAGTCCGATATCCTTTCCTCTAGAACAACTAGTTCATTGTCCATGGACAATCTAGGGCCAACAAATAGTTATCCCGTAGCCCCAAATAGGACACCCTCAAGATCCTTTAATCCATTTGAAGCCGACACCATGGGGTTAACACTCAATGTGAGACTCCAATATGTCTACACAAATGCTCAAGGAGCTGAGATCTTTAGGGACC
Organism: Cibotium barometz; assembly: GCF_041138505.1. Taxonomy (NCBI): domain Eukaryota; kingdom Viridiplantae; phylum Streptophyta; class Polypodiopsida; order Cyatheales; family Cibotiaceae; genus Cibotium; species Cibotium barometz. Next base: position 28,315,499 of record NC_141053.1, on the reverse strand, counting down.
CACAACAACGGTATCTTGTTAAGATCGCAGACATTTTCTCAGAACTTGATAGAGCACCTCTAGTCAATGACCAGGGTAACATGTACATGGGTGGAGATGGTGTTCGCTACGAAGTCACCTACCATCCAGAAAAGGTAGACAAATTAGGGGAGCTCTCTAAAATCGAGTTCTTAGACTTATCAGAACTTTCCAGAGCAAGGGAGTCTAGAGATGACTGGCTCATTGAGCCGGACATGCCTGGACCATCCAATGCCCAGTCCTCAAAGCCATCCATAGATGATTTACTTCTTGTAGATCTAAATTTGGAAAGGGATAGGAAAGGCAAGAGTAAAATGGATCAGGGGGTTGAAAACCAATGGGAGTTTGTACGACAAATTCCAGTGACAAAGGTCTTACAGGATGACCCACTTCAAGAGGTCTATAAGGACTCGTTAGAGGGATATTATGCCACAACTAGATTGCCACAGCTAGATCTTCCTCTAGCTCATGTGGTGGTAGTTGAGAAGCTTGCAGGACACATGAACAGAATAATTGATAAATGGGCCAATGAATACCGAACCTTAGATTGGAAAGAGATTCGGGAACTCACGTGGAAAGGACAACCATTATTCATGGAAGTGTTCTCAACAAATACAGCCAACAAACCGGGAGAGACAGCCTTTCTTGGAGAAACTGTTGCTCCTCCCCTACGAGAGTTCACTAGAGAGGGACCCTCAACATCCAAGTGGGCCACAGCTAGTAGCCCAACTCTAGCACCAAGATATCGTCCTACACCAAATGTGCGACCACAGGTCACACCACACCAACATCTTTCTCACTATAATAATCGGAGGGTAGGGGAGCCAACTCGGCCTCCCATTAATGCACCTCCTGAAATGCGGGTGACAAGATCTTTGGAGGGGTTTGGTGAGGCTGGTAATAGGGTACCCACACCAATTTTGGAAACATGTGGACCATCTTTCCAAAGAGAGGAACAATTCCCACTGAGAGTGAGAGGCCGTAGGCCCTATGACGAGTATTCAAGACAAGTAAGGCCATCAACTCTTCAGAAACTTGTAAAGAAGTATGAAGGGTCGGGAGATCCATACGACCATGTAGCAGCATTTAGGCAAGCAGTTCGAGCTGAGCAAGTGGCTGATAAGCATACTCAAATTGAAGGATTTGGACTCACTCTTGAGGGAAAAGCCCTGGCTTGGTTTCAGGCATTAGAGGCTTCAGATAAATCTTCTTTACGAGTTTTGGAAGAGAGATTCATTGCTGCTTTTTCCTTGATGGGAATACAACATGACATGGTAGCACACATCTACTCTTTCAAGCAAGGCGAGAATGAGAGTGTTAGAGACTGTGTAAATAGAATGAAGCAGTACATTAATCGTTGCCCAGAAGATGAGAAGCCCGCCCAAAGTCGATTAATTTCTCTCTTCTTAAAAGGACTCAAAAATTCGACTCTGCATACACATCTCTATGCGAAGAAACATACAAATTTCAATGAGTGTTGCCATGATGCTATGGATTTCACCGATAACTTCAAATTCCAAGATGGTTCTAGCCCAGAGGTGAAACCTAGAGATCAGTGGGGAGATGACCAAAGTTCAGGGTCTAGCGCGCTAGTAAATCCAGACCAGATAATTGGGATAGACCTATCGTCCACCCATGCAGCCACAACAACAGCAGCAGAGAATGAGGAGTGTACTTCCTTCAGGTCCTCACCTTTGTGGAGCATGTGGCGGTAACCATAAAACAGAGGATTGTAATACCTTTTCTCCTCTAGTCACAAACCAACCCACAAAAAAGTGGTGCCAAGCCTGTGCTTGGAACTTTACCCATAGCACACAGGAATGCACTCGCATTGCGAGAATGAGACAGGAACGTGAGCAGCCAAGGGGTGGAGTGGCTCCACAAATGTATCAACAGTATACTAATTTTGAACGTAAGCCACCGATGGCACAAGAGCAAGCACGACCTGTTCTTGGTGCTCAACCTCCTGCTCCAGGGACTGCTCCTGTGAGGGTTGTCGACTACGACAATTCAAATATGTGTAGAGACTTAATAAACCCGGGCTATGTGGAGGAGGAATACGCATCATATTCATCCAAAGAAAATATCTTTGAAAGTCCCGCATACCTAAGCCCAGCACTAGACGCTCAACCAGGGGAACAAAACTCTTTAATGTTGCTAGGCGGCTACCAACCTAGGACTCCAGGCCCCTCAGGTCAATGGCAACCAAGGAAAGTAGAGGCCAAACCAATGGGCCCCTGTTATGAGTGCGGAGAACCCCATTGGGCTCGTGATTGTCCACATCGCTCAAGGCAAGCATCTCGGTCCAATACAACAGTACAACAGTTTCCACCAATTGAAAGATATTGTCTAGGGTGTTGTGTAGAACACTTCCCAAAAGACTGTCTGCTGAAACCACATGAGGAGGGCATCTCTCAACCAAAGGTCTCACTCAACCTTGTAGGCGCAGTTCCATCACCACCTTCATCTGAGAATGAGGATGTCGTGCCACTTAGAGTCATGACTAGATCACAGACACGAAATGCTGAAATACAAACTGATGAGACACCTCGAACTAGGGATGCAAAGACAAATCTAGTGGACAAGACCCTATAGTCCAATAGAAAAAAGACCACTAGGAGGAAGAAGAACCAAAACAAGCAAACTAAAAGTGCATCCACTAGTTCTCAAGAAGCCTCTAAACAAAACATGAGGGATAAAACTTTTACATCCCAAGAAGTGCATGAGGAACATCAACCTCAACCTGAGCCTAGTGCTAAACAAGATGAGGCTAGTACGACTGAGGTTAGTTCTGGGGGTTCTGTTTTTGTGGATAAAGTGAATGAGACTCTAGAGGCCATCATTGATGCTCATAGAAGTCGCATTGTGGCTTTATCTGAGCTACCCAAGAAGCTTCAAGAATACCCAAACCCTCGTGAGGAGAAGATCAATCTAGCTGTACATCAGCAACTCATTAGGGAAGCTCAGTCAATACTTGAGGGACCACCACCACCTATTCCTCGGGGCCCAACCTCTCTTAAGCCAACATTAGAAACCATACCAGAAGTGTCATCAAGTCGAAAAATGAAAAGTGAACTCATTTCACAAGCTCATAGCGAAAGGTCTGCACCAATTGACACCCGATTGAAAGGAGGTAATCTGCCACCACCTAGCCTTGTCCTCCCATGCAATGATGAAGTTATTGATGCTAATGAGGACATGGCAAATGAGATGGGGGCCGCAGTTCATGAGAAAGTTCATGAGAACATGTCTTCTATTAGTTCGCCTCCATTCTCTGAGGTGGATTTTACCAGGGGCACGAAAAACAAATTTAGACACCCAAGCATCCAGGAGGAAGTTCAAACAATTGTTTCTCCTAGAAGTAAGCATACAATGAAAACCTTACCATCATATCTGGGAGAATATGAGAACTGTTCTCAAACCTTGAGGATACCCTCCATGCATAAAAGGTTGACAAAGGAGAAAGATATGAGTATGGTGCAAGCTATTTTGTCAGCACCAGTGGCTTGTACCTTACCTTTGCTTGATTTGATAAAAATTCGACCTGAGTTGTGGAATGATATTGCCACATGTTTGTCAGAGCAGGTATTGCTACAAAAGGGTCACCATGAGTGTACTATACACCCTGAGACAAAGCATGTTATGCCAGTTCCTATCAACAAAGTAGCAAAATTTTGTGAGGACGATCAGGGAAATGCTACCCTCCCATTAGAAGTGCGAAAAGTATCTTCAACTGCAATACTTGATAGTGGTGGAGTGGGCATTGTGACAAGGTCCATTTGGGAAAAGTGGGGCAAACCAGCGATTAGGAGTACCAGGATGCGCTTGCAGCTAGCAGATGGAAGCTTAGAACATCCCCTTGGGCTACTTGAGAACATATTGGTCACCACATGTGGGATTGAATATGAGCACACCTTTGCAGTAGTGGATTTTGGAAAACATCCAAACTATGAAGTGATATTGGGTAGACCATTCATGCGACAATTTCAAATGATTCAAGATTGGGGATACAATTATTTGTACCTCCGCCGACATGATTCTGTCTCATCACAAGGGTCAATCTAAGGAATCACTCATATCGTGATGTAACAAGGTCTCCAATAGATGAGTTTGATTCTACTTCATCTGAGGTCTCAAAAGTTACATTGTCAGATGGGCGAGAAGATCTGTGGATGTGTGGAGCCTCATGTAGGGATTTCAACACCGAGAGACTTAAAGGTAATCGAAGTATATCAAACGAGGCATACATTCCACAACCCTTCCCTGAACATTTAATTGATCCACTAGAATGGAGTCATGTCCTTGCAACATTATCAACATGTGCTTTACCGAAGCCAATTCAATTTTGTGACTCAGATGGATATGATATTATTCCTATACGAATGGTACAACCACGTGCCCTTCTAGATGATTTGTACTATAGAGATACATCCACAATAGTGATGCATGTCGAGGAAGTCTCAGTGGAGGATTTGACACTCGAATCTGCTAATGATGCTGATAAGGAAGATGGATGGGACTCTGATTTTAATAATGAGGTGACAATCCCTGAGGAAGAGTTAGGAAAGGCACGCCTACTCTTGAGAGGAAGGGAGGTTCAGGTAGAGATCCCTAGAAGCCGACCTAAACGTAAATGCTGTAAGAGCCATAAAAGAATTCGTAGACAAGATGAGCGTGAACAACGTGAGAGACTACAGAAAGAAAAGGAGGAGTCTAAGAGTGAAAACTCTCGACCACCACCTCACTTCTCAGGAAAGAACGGATATCTATACTATTTCCAAGCACAAGATAGTATCAAAGACCAAGTCAAACGATCAGATGGATTCCAAGCAGGGGAAAAGCTAACAACTGTTAGCAAAAATTGTAAAAAAACGAAGAAACAAAAACCAAAACTCAAGTCTAAAACCGATTCAAAAAAGAGTGTGGGAAGTACAAAGACAACGGGAACAAAAAAATCCGATACAAGATGACAAAGGAGAGCTCAAAACCGCATGGTCTTCAATGAGTGAAGACTCAAGTGGACAAGAACAAGGTCTAAATGTTCCTCCTAATTTCACACAGTACACTCTTCAAGATCGGAAGATTGTTCTTCAACAGCCCATGCGGCAAAAACCAAGCGTGCCAGGGGTTTCATACGATGGTCCAGAAGATGCAAAAAAGATTGATATTGCTAAGCCAGGAGAAGAGCCTCGCTATGTGTGGATTGCCACAGACTTGTCCTTAGATGAGGAGAAGTTATTAATACAAACAATAAAGGAGTATCGCGATGTTTTTGCTTGGAGTTATAAAGACCTCAAAGGAGTTGATCCAAGCATATGTCAGCATACAATTCCATTGCAAGAGGATGCAAAACCCTCCAAGCAACGTCCTTATACCTACAATGAAAATTTTGCACGGAAGATAAAGGAAGAAATAGACAAGCTCTTAGAGGCAGAATTTATCTATGAGATTGAACACACTGAATGGGTCTCCCCTATTGTAGTGGTGCCCAAGAAAAATGGAAAACTTCGAGTATGTGTAAACCTCAAGAAGGTAAATGCAGCTACTGTGCGCGTGATCATTACCCACTTCCAATCACGGATCATGTTTTGGAACGAGTTGCAGGGAAAAAGGCATATAGTTTCAGGGATGGATTCTCCGGGTACAATCAAGTGTCAATTGATCCAAAGGATCAACACAAGACAGCCTTTGCTACTGAAGATGGCATCTTTGCCTATCGTGTTATGCCATTTGGTCTAACAAATGCACCAGCAACCTTTCAGTGGTTAATGAGTCATGTATTCAAGGAGTACCTTAGGCAATTTCTTGAGATTTTCATGGATGATTTATGTGTTCACTCACAAGAGCGTGATGATCATATAGAATACCTGAGACTTGTGTTTCAAAAGTGTCAACTTTATCGTATATGCTTGAATCCTGACAAGTGCAAATTCATGGTAAGACAAGGGAAAATTTTGGGCCATATTGTTTCTCGCAATGGGATTTCAACAGATATGGATAAAATTGATGTCATTGTCTCTTTACCTCGGCCTATCAACCCTAAAAGGGTACAAACATTCATGGGACATTGTGGCTATTACCGTAGATTCATCTACATGTATGCTGTCCTAGCCAGACCGTTATATGCTCTTCTTGTAAAGTTTAATTGGACTGATGAGTGTGAGGAATCCTTTGAAAAGTTGAAGCAAGCATTAGTGACTGCACCCATTTTACGGGCACCAAATTGGAACCAAATCTTTCATGTCCATATTGATGCTTCCAACTTTGCAATTGGATGTATTTTGGCTCAATCGGGAGAACACAATAAGGATTTCCCAATCTCATATGCTAGTCGACAGTTGAACAATGCTGAGAGGAATTACACCACAACAGAAAGAGAAGGATTGTCCATGATATATGCAGTGAAAAAGTTTCGCCATTACCTTTTGGCAAACAAATTCATATTTTTTGTGGACCATCAAGCATTGCTATATTTGGTGAATAAACCTTGTGCAACTGGAAGGATTGTGAGGTGGTTTATCATCCTTCTTGAGTTTGATTTTGAAGTGGCAGTTCGAAAAGGAACAACTCATCTAAGGGCAGATCATTTGTCTTGAATCACCTCTGGCGAAGCTCCTGTGGGTGTGGATGATGATATGTTAGATTCAACACTTTTCCTTGTAGAGACAGCTCCTAGATGGGGTCTGAATCCATTTTAGAAATTTTGACAAGTGGGCAAATACAACTAGCGGGTCCTAATGTGGACCTATGGCGATCATTCAAGTTAATCTCAGGGAGATTATATCATCAGGGTAATGATGGAGTGTTGAGGCTTATACCTAACCCCGACCAATATGAGGAGATCTTGGAATGGGCACATGCGGGTATCGATGGAATCCATGCATCAGCTACTACTTGTGTGCGACGTATATCTCAAGATGGGCAATGGTGGCCTACCATGCATGCAGACGCTGAAACATTTGTTCGTAACTGTGCTTCATGTAAAATTCAGAAGCCAATTCATAATGTCACATTATTCCAAATTTCAACTACACCAAGTTGGAGTAAGTATATTGTGGACTACCTTCAGCATGGTCATACGGATCAAACAATTCCTAAACATCGAAAGCAGGCTATTAAAATTGAAGCGGCAAACTATATGCTAATAGAGGGCCAACTCTACAAGAGGGCCAAGGATGGCAACTTACGCATGTGTGTATGTGAAGCTGATTATCTGAAAATCTTAACTCATGCACATGCAGGTGTTGGTGGTGGACACTTTTCTGGCAATACCACAGCTAAGTTGATTAGGTGGTCTGGGCTTTGGTGGCCAACCTTACAAATGGATGCCGACAAATATGTGAAATGTTGTGACGATTGTCAAAGGACCAAACCTCCCATCACAAAGGACAATATGCTATTGCGACCTATGTTAAGCACACGTGCTTTTGCAAAATGGGGTATTGATTTTGTCGGTCCCATTAAACCTCCAGCTCGTAACACGCATGCAGAATATATTATAGTCGCAACCGACTATTTGACCAAATGGGCAGAGGCAAAGGCAACAGTCAAAAATGATGCCAGAACCATAGCCAAGTTCTTGTATGAGTACGTGTTTACACGCTATGGCTTACCTATTGAGATCGTTAGTGATCAAGGTGTACACTTTGTAAATGAAGTCATAGAATTTTTGCTTCAAGAATTTATGGTAATTCACAAGCGTTCTGCACCCTATCATCCCCAGACCAATGGACAAGCCGAGAGTACTAACAAGATTCTCTGCACAGCACTCACAAAGATTGTTGAGGGACATAGGACTAATTGGGAGCAAAAGTTGCACTCAGTTCTCTGGGCATATAGGACAGCCTATAAAACATCTGTGGGCACAACCCCATTTGAGCTTGCTTTTGGGCTAGATGCAATTCTTTCCATTGAATTTCTTGTACCTACTCTACGAGTAGCTAAACAACTGGATTGGACTGGTCATGAGCTTTCACAACGCGTTGACGAATTGGAAAAGCTTGATGAGACCCGCTTATTGGCGGTAATGGGGATGTATGCCGAGAAGAGGAGACAAAAGCAATGGTATGATAGAAATGTAACAACTGGCCGATTCAAAAAAGGAGACCTGGTGCTCTTGTACACACTTAAGAAGCATAAGAGAAAGCTCAAGAAACGTTGCCTAGGACCGTTTGTGATTAATGAGCTTACTCCAAGTGGTGCAGTGCGTTTAGAGACACTAGAAGGTGAGCAAATGCCTAACTTCATTAATGGAAGTCGTCTCAAGAAATACAATGAACCATTAACTGAAGCCATGCTTCAACAGATGCATGCTGCACAAACACGAAAAGAAGCACTTGACCTACTTAAATGTCAGGCTCAAGAGGAGGCTAAAGCTAGAGTTGCAAAAGCCAAGGAGCGTCGCAAAGCTTCTATGTTAGCCATACAGTTGGCTACTGATGAGCCATATGTCGAACCATTCAATATTCAAGTGTGCCTTCATCTTCATGAGACTACCTACTTTGTCTCTGCCTTAATTGACTCTGGTGCAGATTATAATGTTCTCTCGTTTGACACCTGGATAGCCTTGGGTCAACCACCACTTGTGCAAATTCCTCTGGACCTACGAAGCTTCTCCGGAGAAGATAACCCTATAGAGGGAAAATGTGTCATTATGATGACCATTCAGGATCACCAGATGTCAGTGCCCTTTTATGTGGCACGTAAGTCCAAGGCAGTAGTAGAGGTTGTTCTCGATAGATCGTGGTTAAGTGCTACCAATTGCTCATTAGATTGGAAGAATAGACAATACAAGTTGCAAATTGATTCTGATTGCATCTTGGGATCTGCTACTCCACAAGCTTTATCGTGTCAAAAGGGTGGTGTTTCTACCCTACACAACCCACAATCAAAATCTACTCTTGAAGCTCCAAAACAAATGATGTGGATAATTGATGAGTACTCAAGTGAGGGTCACGGCTGGCATGTTCCAACTACTCTAGTTGCTGCTCAAAGAAGGCCAGGCAAGAAGGAATTATCAATGTGGCTACCCAAAGACTTGTACCATCTAGTCCAGTTGCTAAGCCTCTTAAGAAGCACATCATTTCCAAGCCTAAACCTCGGATTGTTAATTGATGGGTCCCAAAACATGTTCTTAAAGCACAAGGCTATTATGAGGGTGCAACAGCAATTTGGCTTCCAAAATGCCATGCTTTGGCAGGGGTAAAAGAGTGTTTCAGAAAGATTCCAAAAGCCACCCTTGATTTTCCATATCAGTGGGTGCAAAAGAAATCAACACAAACTCTTCAAGAAAGGAAAGGTGGCTGTGATAGCACCTACAAAACTACTTGTGTTGATCTTCCTAAAACATGTATTGAAACACCGGTTGTCCCGATTTCTCCTTGTTACACAATTCAACCATCAACTTGTGTACCTACGACAAGTCCAAATGAGTCTCATTTGAGCATAGATTCTAGCATTTCAATGCCTAAATCCTCTTATCTTGCTCAAATTCCAAGACAATTGCTAAAGTTTCCACCGCTTAAAAAGGATATACCAAAAACTAAAGATAAGGCATTAACATTACAATTAAAGCTCTTTGGTAAATCAATGTTTGAATAATGTAGTTCCTTATGCCTTTAGAAGATGTGTTCTTTTTGAGATAATCTTGTTTTTTATTGGAATTGTAATGATGGATATGAGTGTTCTAAATTTCATTGTTCTACGTCCAGATAACTCCTGATGGATATTTGGCGAGATACATGTCCACCATGCATTGACCCTGATAGTACTCGACCAGATCATCGCGGGGGTTATAGTGCTCCTCCGTTTCAAACACATTCTAGGTACTTCTATGCTTCCTTAGGTGAAAATTGCTGTGGGCATCACTTTGACACGTTATTCTATCAACAGCATCACCCATTTCCACATTGTCAAGAGTGTGCATGGCTCGTATTAGAAGAAGCTTCACATATTTGTTGGATATGCCGCTCTTACTTTAGACGATATGGCACGGGCTTAATGAAGCAAATTGTGGGAGTTACACCCCAACGCCATAATCTTCTTAATGTGAGAATACCAGAGAGAGGACCAAATCAACGTAGATTACTTGAGGAGGTTCAAGCACAACAATGGAGGGATACAAGCCTAAATGACTTGCAACCACCGATCTTGCAAGCCCTCCTTCCCCAAGCCTCAACATGTCAATATTGGATAAATATGAGTACCTATATTGCGCAGTTCCAAAATCGAAACTGTCTGATTAACCTTCCCATAGAACCAATGCCATATTTTAGTGAGGAAGCACTCCTTCCTCTACCACCTTCTCCAGCGGCCGGTTTTTGTGAGGGGTTGTCTCTGCATCCTGAGGAAATTGATGCCATCTTTCCAGCAGACGAGGACACGGATCCCCCACAAGCACAAAGGTAAGTTGAGTGACTCCATAATAAGATCGACAAGCCAGGGCACTTTTCTCCCACTGGTGGTGGGTTTTCCCCTCGGCTATATTCGGTGTTTGGCACCAATGGCAAATTTTATTCTTTTCTTTTCTTTTCTTGTTTGTTAATAAAAATTTTGCAGAGATCTCCGTAAAAAACAAGAGCATCAAACACGCCCCAATAGTCCACCTATCGTGCAAACAAATTAGGAAGGGGGGAGACATGCTACGCTTACAAAGATCAAGGAGGAGCAATCTGCACAAAATTAGCAATGCATCAATGCAAACGAACAACATCAACAGGGCACTACAACAGGTGTATTCAAATCTTAATCTTTATTTCTTTATGTGCTCTTATCTTTCGAATATATGGTTTGCATGTTCACACAATGTTGGCTGGTTTAAGTTTTTGATTAGTTGTTAAAATATGGTGAGTGAATTCTAGAGTCTTAGAAGACTTAGTAAAAGATATTTCTATCTAAAGACAGTGTAGGATATATACCAATGGAATATGCCAAGTTCTTATGCTTTCAAGGTATATTAGTTATCCCTAGTGGTGGCTACCTCTTAGATATGAGCTAGGTGCTAGGAGTAATAAAAATTTATAAAAAAATTATACCCTAAAAATATATATATACAAAGTGAATTGAGACATGACGTGTCTACAGCCATGAGAAATGCTTGGTAGGACCTGGGGTTGTCTTAGCACCTTGGGGCCGATGCCTTGGTTTCCATGGGGTGAACACTGATGTCTAAAAGCTTCAGAAAAAGACCTTTGAGGAATCTATCGCCTTGATGGATGTTGGTAGGACTCTGGGGTACACTATGGGCCCTCGAGACCGATGCCCTCATCTTCATGGGGTACTCCTTAGGTCATAAAAGAAAGAAAAAGGGTCTGTCGCCCTTGAGATACTTAGCGGTCTTTAGATTCTATCGGCGGTCTTTAGATTCTCTTGGCGGAGGTCTCTTGGCCATTGCTTGGGTCTCTTTGGGATAGAACCTTAATCTTTCACCTTCTACACACATTTTTTTTTTAAAAAAGAGAGAGTTCCAATCACCTTTGCTCATATTTAGGAGTAGGTTTGCCACTTAGGAATAACTTACATACTTGTAGGACATTGAGACTGCGGTCATAAAACCGGCGGTGTACAAAGCACACTTGCCTTTGCATAGCACTATCTCACTTTGACTAGTCTTTACTCACCTATTTTAGTACTCATTAAAAGTTTAATCAGCCTTGCACTTGTATGCTCACGTGTGAAATTATCATTGCTGGTTTTTTTCTTTTCTTTTCTTTTCTTCAATAAAAGACTTTACTTGTATCCATTGTTTTTTTGTTGCAGCTCTTGTTACTACCGCGCTCGAGGACGTGCGCAAAATAGGAAGGGGGGAGTGTTGCATGACGAATGAAGATCAATACAAGGATGCAACAAAAAAGACACTTGGGGCTCTTGAAAAGAGTTCAAAGTTGTAGCTGAATGTGGGAGAGGGTTTGACAATAATCCCACATGAGAACTTTTGGGAGTTCTAGAATTTTTGTATAAAAGGTGGCCCATTTGAGAGCTAGTGAGGACTCTTTGGTCATTTGGTTGAGAGGCTCATAGAGAGAGCTTGCTCCATAGCTCCTTCTCAACAAGTGCTCTCCCAAGGCTCTCCATTTCCATTCTTGTTTCAATCTTGTACTCTCTATTCTTTTCATTTTCAATGATATGAAGTTTTGGTCTACACACTTGCTAATCTAGATTTCTTAATGATGTTTTGATTTGTGAGTTGTAGAGTGCATGTGATGAAGCTTGTGCATGAAATATGTAGTTGAGGCTTGTGTGATAGCTCTTTGCATGTTAGGTTCTTTGCATAAGTTGCATTTTTTTGAACTCTTTTCAAGAGCCCCAAGTGTCTTTTTTGTTGCATCCTTGTATTGATCTTCATTCGTCATGCAATAGGGTTAATACCAAGCGATTCTAAGCCCTCTCGACTCCTGTCTACTTTATATCGCTTGGTTCTGACCCCATAGTCATAATGTTTTTCTTGGGGTCAGTACTAAGCGATTCAAAGCCCTCTGGAGTCCTGTTTGTTTTATATCGCTTGGTGGCGATCCCATTATCATAATGTTTTTCATGGGATCAGTACCAAGCAATTCAAAGGCCTCCAAAATCCTGTCTACTTTATATCACTTGGTAACCGACCCCATTGTGATAATGTTGGTCATGGGGTCCCAAGCGATTCAAAGCCCTCTGGAGTCTTGTTTGTTTTATATCGCTTGGTTCCGACCCCATTGTCAAAATATTTTTTGTGGGGTCAGTACTAAGCGATTCAAAGGCTCTAAAATCCTCTCTGCTTTATATCGCTTGGTATATATCGCTTTTAAATCCTCTCTGCTTTATATCGCTTGGTATCCACCCCACTATGTGATAACGTTGGTCATGGGATCAGTACCAAGCAATTCTAAGCCCTCTGGACTCTTGTTTGTTTTATATTGCTTGGTTCCAACCCCATTGTCATAATGTTTTTTGTGGGGTCAGTACCAAGCGATTCGAAGCCCTCTGGAATCTTGTTTGTTTTATATCACTTGGTGGTGACCCCATTGTCATAATGTTTTTCATAGGGTCAAGCGATTCAAAGGCCTCTGATATCCTGTCTGCTTTATATCGCTTGGTTCCAACCCCATTGTCATAATGTTTTTCGTGGGGTCAGTACCAAGCGATTCGAAGCCCTCTGGAGTCTTGTTTGTTTTATATTGCTTGGTGGACCCCATTGTCATAATGTTTTTCATGGGGTCAGTATACCAAGTGATTCAAAGGCCTCCGAAATCCTGTCTGCTTTATATCGCTTGGTTCCAACCACCCCACTATGATAACGTTGGTCATGGGGTCAGTACCAAGCGATTTAAATCCCTCTAAACTCTTGTTTATTTTATATCGCTTGGTTCCGACCCCATTGTCATAATGCTTTTCATGGGGTTAGTACCAAGCGATTCAAAGGCCTCCAGAATTCTGTCTGCTTTATATCGCTTGGTACCGACCCCACTGTGATAACGTTGGTCATGGGGTCAGTACCAAGTAATTCTAAGCCCTCTGGACTCGTGTTTTGTTTCATATCTCTTGGTTCCGACCCCATTGCCATAACATTTTTTGTGGGGTTAGTACCAAGCGATTCGAAGCCCTCTGGAGTCCTATTTGTTTTATATCGCTTGGTGGTGACCCCATTGTCATAATGTTTTTCATAGGGTCAGTACCAAGCGATTCAAAGGCCTTCAGAATCCTGTCTACTTTATATCGCTTGGTACCGACCCCATTGTCATAATGTTTTTCATGGGGTCAGTACCAAAAGCGATACAATGTGCTTTGGAATCCTATTTGTGTTATATCGCTTGGTACTGACTTTTTTAAATGCGTTTCTCATCACGCTTTGTTTATTTGTTTAGATGGCTCGTACCAAGTCAATTGCTCGTAGGCTTGAAAGACCTACCGAGTCACTGCCTGTAGGCGCAAGGCAGAACAAGGAGGTATCAAGCTCACATGGCAGTTTTGTAGGAGCTTCGTTGCATTGAGCGACACATGCAGCTGCGATGATATCCAGGCTCCCTTTCGAAAGGATTGTGCGTGAAATTTGTAAGCAATGGAGTATTGGCATGCGGTGGCAAGCATTTGCATTATTATGTCTTCAAGAAATCATTAAGGACTGGATCATCGAGTTTTTTGAAGATGCTTACTTTCTCGCCCCTCATGCCCATAGGCTGACAATAATGCCAAGGGATTTTGATACCCTTCGTCGATTGCGGTATAGATACAAATAGATGTTTGTTCCTATTTCTATAAGCAATCCTCAAATGCAGCGTATCCTTACAGTTCTCCCCCTCCATCCTCGTAAAAGGCCATCTGGGAGCTCCCGTGCTCCTCACGATAGGGACACCCGTTCACAGAGTAGGTTAAGAGTAGAACATCCTAGTGATGATGCCTCTCAAGCAGAACCTCACACACAACTAGAATCGGAGGCACAACCACAACCGGAGGACCAACCACAACCAGAGGCTACTACAGCAGCACAGCCACAGCACTCCACTGAAGTTGAAATTATTACAGAAGAAGAAGATGCAGACATGACGACAGAGAGGGAATTAAATCTAATTGAAGCAGAGAATATCAGCGAGGGAATTAAATCTAATTGAAGCAGAGAATATCAGAGAATTGAGAGTTTTGGAGGCTGCTACTGCTGCGCCAGTTAGAGCAGAATTTTCACTTTGGGACCAAAGATTTGTCAGGCCTTTGGATGGATACGATTTACATGTTTTGATGAATGATGCAATGGAAATCACAGATAACATTGTGAATATTTTACTATGGTATGTATAGTATATATAATGCATGATGTATATAGTATGATGCATGACTAAGTTATAAGTACCAGTGGACTAATTCTTTGTTCTTTTGATTGTTGCCTTTAGGTATTTTATATTACTACTACTAGAAGAGGTCCAAAATTGTACATATACTGTGGATCCTCTCATTCCGGCATTACAAAATGATAGCTCATCATTTTTCAGTATCATGTCCTAGTTTGAACCAGTGAACCTCAATTTAGCAAGACTTATTTATACGGCTTACCATGAAGAGTGAGTCTCATGTTAAGTTTTAAATTGACATCAAATATTTGGTAATCTATATGTGCTTTCTTTAATAACACCTGTCCTCTTTGTTTTTTTTTCAGCCGACACTAGAGTTTTCTTTTGTACGACATTAAGAAAAACACGTGTTATTTTGCAACCTCTGTTCAACAATATCATGGCCACGTTAGAGGGTAAGTCCCTATTGACATTTCCCTCTTCCACAAGCATGTAGATTTATTTAAGTAGGATAAGCTGATGCTTTTTTTTTTGACCTCTCATATGTGCTCAAAAATTTGTATATGCATTGGAACATCTCTTAATGGAGCCGAACCTTAAACATGACATATCGTAGGATAAGGGTGCCAATCAAGATCGGAGATGTCAGCTATGGTGGATGGAGGACGTCCCTAAACGCCTACCTTTTAATAAAGAAAATTTTTTATATTCCTGATGTAAGTGATGTTTGTAACGTAGACTTGCATAATCTAACGTAGCTATAATGTCCCTAACAAATCTTTTCTCTATGTACAAGAAATAATTCTAAACAAATATGCTCCCTTGTACGTAAAACAGTTTAGGGCCAAAGCTGTACAGAGAATTATTTTGGCTGTCCAACCATGATCGTGCAAAAGAAGAGATTAGGAGGGCAGACGAATTTGCAAGGGAAGCTGTAGAGAGAGTACGTCAGCAAAACGAGGAGTGGCAAAGACAATTCGAAGCACATATGGTTGCCCTCAATGATTATGACAGGCTGCAAGCTAAGGTGGATGAATGGGTGGAATCCAGGAGGCAGGTCGAGATGCAAGCGGAGAGGGGAAGAGAAGAAAGACTGTGGGAAGAAATGGAAAGACTAGGTCAGGACCAAAATCAAAGGTCGCCTCAGCCCCAAGCACAGTCAAGTTCTCAATCACAGCGTCGCTTCCATGCCCCAGAGTCTTCTGATCGATGTGTCAGCATCATTAGACTTTTATTTACATTTGTAACATTAACATTAATTTTGTAAGAGACCCGACATTGATATATAAGAAAAAAATCTTTCATATATTAAATTGCTTTTGGAGTTACAATGTTTTAATTGTCATCATTCAAAACGACTAATCAAGTGAATAGTATGAGAGACAGATTCTTTGTAGAAATTCATTTTCTCTTTTTGCCTTAGCACCTGTAAAAAAAGGGTTTTGTTAGTGGTATCTTACATAATGTTCTGCACAGCATACTTAATGGTGAATATAAATATAAATAGTTTACCTTTTTAGTATCCATTGTAAATGTATAATCTTTTGGCAATTGTTCAATCTCCTCGTATGTAAGGTCTTCTCTAATTTGAAAAAGAGATGTTTTAGATAGTGTGTTCAGCATTGTAAGCAATTTCCCTTCCAAATATATCTCCATTACTGAGGCGTATTCTCGAGATCTCACTCTAAATCTTGATCTAATGGAACAAGGTTACGATTAACATAATGATATCTGGTGTAGTGAAAAGTTGTAATGAAGTTTTGAGAGCCAATAATGTACTTGCAAACTATTGACTTTCTCCAAAACAGAAATGATGCCTTCTATCTTTCTCCTGTCCCAACCATTGTCCAAAACAAAAATGATGCCTTCTATCTTTCTCCTGTCCCAACCATTGTCCAAAAAGTCTAGTGCCTTACTTGACTTGAAACAAACATTGTTGAAGTATTTCTTATTTCTTCATCAAAGAAAAAGTCAACAAACACTTCGATAGGCATAAAAATAGTAAGCTTGACATTCTTTGTTGTTGCAACAACAGATTCCTTAAGAGACTTCTATATGTCATGATACAACATGATCCTATAACTTTCACTAGTTTGTGAAGTTGGCAATGGCCAATCTTTGCTTCCAAATAATGGGAGGGGTAATGGAGTCAAATGACCCATCCAGAAGACGTGTTTGGTTCAAAGTATTGCTACATATCATAGAAAAATATGCTGTGGTCTGCAAGATCTCTATGAGTTCTTCCTTTGTAAATTTTGTTGAAAATACAAGTGAATAGGGTGTGTGTGGGAACAAGCCCTTGGTTAGAGACTGTAAAAGAGAATGTGTAAATGTGAAAGAACCTGTGAAAAGATGAGAAGAATCCACTGGGAGAGAATAAAGGGTAGCATGAGAAGATTTAGGAAGTGTGGAGATATTCTAGGAGATAAGCAAAAAGGTGGAGAGAATCAGGGAAAAGAGGTGGAGTGAATCATGGAGAAATCAGTGGGATTTGATGCTTGATGTAAACTCTATAAATTGAGGCATAGCCCTAATGAGAATTTGCTGGTTTTTGAGTATCCATGCCTACATTAATTTATTTGCTAATCATATTAATGATGTTGATTCTAGTGTTTGATCCACCATAGCTCATCACAATGCTCTAATTTCAACATGGTATCAGAGCCATGCCTAGAATCCATCAGGTTTATGAGCCCATTATCTAATTAATTAGGATTAGTGATAATTAGAAAATAATCAAATTTTTAGTTAGTTTTCAACTCACCTCTATACCCCCAGCCAGTGGAGGAATTCATTCACCTTGCACACATAAAATTAGGTCAAAGCCTTCTAGCACATGGTAGCCAACCCATAGCTCTTCAAGCCTATCCAAACAGAAGCGCAAACCGCCAAGCGATGAGGGAGAAATCGACGATTTTGCTGCACCTTTTTTCTGAGCTGTTTTTGACATTACTACTTCCACAAATCAAAAGTCTCTAATTCCTCTTAGCTCAAGGTGTTTTCAAGCATGCTCTATAAGTTGGTGAAGACAGAATTCAGTTTCATCAAGTCTACAGTGATATCCAAGCTCTTCATCAAATCTCAGGTGACTTTGGTAAAACAGAGATTAAGCTTTCAATATTTGGTCAAATCTTATGTTTCTTGGCTTAATACTCTACTAGACTCATTGCTATTGATGGCTTTGAAAGCATTTAAGCTCATTTGAAGTCTAAGGCACCAGATCTGGACTCCCCGCATACTTTGTTTTTTGCACACAAAACAATGGATTAATTTACTAATCAATGATTAATCAATGCTAATCACTGTATTTTGGTGCAATTGAGGGTTCAAATTAACCATTAGGTATCTGATACAGATCCCTATAACTTCATATTGCAATTCGGAGTTGGTTTGATACCCCAACCATTCCGTACAAAAATTGGTTACCCTTGATTTAATGTAATTTCTGGATTTTATGCTGATAAATTTGTTGTAATCATCTCTTAAACACCAGATTGAGTTGTAAAAGGGTAGACACTGCCCTTGAATCTCGAAATTGGATCAAGAGGTAAGAGCCCCTTCACATCACCATGAGTACAGCACAGGAAATAGCCAAATTTAATGGGGAGCAGTTTTACACATGGTAGACAAAAACCATGTATTTGCTCATGAGGAAAAATCTATCGGGATTAGTTGAAGGGAGAGATGAATGCCCAGAGAGAGGGAAAAATGAGTGGAAGAGCAAGAATGAAAAAGCATTGGGACTTATTGCACTCAGTTTAAATGATGAAATCATTCATCACATCACAGGGATACAATGGGCAAAAGATGCATGGGATGAACTCAATAAATTATTTGGTACACAAGCAAAAAATTCAAAGATAAATTTGTTAATGCAATTCTACAAATTGGACACGAAGGAAAGTGAACCTTTAATCACACACTTGAACAAATATAAAAGCATTAAGCAACAGCAGCAGAGCTGGCAGCTACTATTGGCAAAAAGCTCAAAGATGATGAGGCACTAGCAGTGCTTCTGAAGAGTGTGGACAAAGGTGATTATGAAAACATTGTAGCAACACTAAAGAATGTACCTGAATTGAAGCTACACGAGATAGAAGCAGCTCTACTAGAGCAAGAGAGCAAGAGAGCAGAGGCAAAGAGAAGAAATGGCTCGACTCAACACAGCAGAAGAAAAAGCATTCTTCACCCGAGGAGGATTCTCTCAAGGACGAGGACGAGGAAGAGGCAGAGTAGGAGGAAGGACCTTCACTTGCCACAAATGTGGAAAGCCAGGACACATGGCGAGAGACTGCTATAGCAAACCCAATGGAGAAGGAACAACATCGGCAAACTTTATGGAGGCTCCAAAGGAAGTGGAGTCGGATCATCTTTTCTCACAGAGAGAGAGAGAGAGAGAGAGAGAGAGAGAGAGAGAGAGAGAGAGAGAGAGAGAGAGAGATCCCACAACCCAATGTAACCTTCCCCAACAAAGTAAAACCACCTCTGAGCCACTGATGATGTAGGCCATGTGGTAGATGTATGTGTGAGCACTTTAGTCAAGGTCGCGGGCACTTATAGTAGCCTTGGACACATAGAGAGAGAGAGTGTCAAGGACTATGGAGTTTAGGGACTTGAGGCACTGGTCACGGGCTATCAAGTAAGAGGGAAACTTGGCATAGGGTCCAGGTGTGCTAGAGAGTATTCACTTGAGGGGAGGTGTTGAAAATACAAGTGAATAGGGTGTGTGTGGGAACAAGCCCTTGCTTAGAGGCTGTAAAAGAGAATGTGTAAATGTGAAAGAACCTGTGAAAAGGTGAGAAAAATCTACTGGGAAAGAATAAAGGGTAGCATGAGAAGATTTAAGAAGTGTGGAGATATTCTGGGAAGTGTGGAGATATTCTGGGAAAAGTGAAGAGGTGGAGAGAATCAGGAAAAAGAGGTGGAGTGAATCATGGAGAAATCAGTGGGATTTGATGCTTGATGTAAACTCTATAAATTGAGGCATAGCCCTAATGAGAATTTGCTGGTTTTTGAGTATCCATGCCTACATTAATCTATTTGTTAATTACCCACTAATTAAATCTTAATTATTTACTGGTTTTTGAGTATCCATGCCTACATTAATCTATTACCCACCACTAATTATGTCTTAATTATTTGCTAATCACTTTGTTAATGATGTTGATTCTAGTGTTTGATCCACCATAACTCATCACAATGCCCAAATTTCAACAAATTTGTTCTCCTACATATGCATGGAAAGCGTCAAAAATCCCACTTATACTCTCCACTGGTTTTGCCAGGCTATCCTATTGGATGGATGAATATCTGCATAAAACCAAAAGATTAGACATTGTTAAAACAACAATCAGACACTTTTAAAACAATAAGGAGATAGGATTGAATATATAAACAACCGCATAATAACAATAATTAAACACTTTTAAAACAAAAGAAGCTTTGATTGAGATACTATTTAGAGTTGGGACGATATCGTGGAAGACCAAGAGGAAATTTTTTCACCCTCAAGTCTACATGGTGGAAAACATGTTGTATTACCTCTGTCACACGCTTGCTAGATTCACATACCTCTTGAACTCTTTAACTTGTCCCTTGAATGGCTCCACAAATTCATTAGCATTTCTCCTCTTCCTCTTCCTTCTCTCTGTAAAAGTACCCAGCTCCCTATTGTAATTGTAGATGGTATCCATGTCCCATCGTCCATATTATAACTATTGAATACAGTAATAGTTGAAATGCTAGTACGAGGCTTTCTACATGTTGCCATTTTGTGTAGCAAAAGACACACGAAAGAAGAAGATGAGAGCTTAATTTTTAGGAGACAGAAAAATAAAGAACGACTATGTTGGAGAGACAAAGAAGATCAGAGCTAGTTTTGGGGGGAAACTTAGAGATTCTCTATCATTAACTACCACTATCTTGCCGACTATGTTGGAGACGAAGAAGATCAGAGCTAGTTTTGGGGGGAAATATTTACTCAACTTAAAATAATAATAAAATAATACTACCGAATCTTTGCACGTAAGCTAAAAGATAGTGGTAGTTAATAACACTGAATCATTAACTACCACACTATCTTTTAGCTTACGTGCAAAGATTCGGTAGTATTATTTTATTATTATTTTAAGTTGAGTAAATGTTATTTTAAGATGCATTTTGAGCATAATTTTACTCTATTTACTTGAATTCTTGCTTTAAAATGCCAAATTTCTCCGTTAGCCTCTTCCTCATTGGTCTCTCTCTAAAACTAAAAGGCCCAAAAATGAGCCCACATTTCTCCTAATGTATCAAGGGTTTAAGTATAACATGGTGGAGGCATTAGATCCATATTCCAACAGGAAGAAGTTTCCCTTAGAACAATGGCTGGAGGAGGAGAACATGTTGGGAGAGCTCTCTATGGTGCTCTTGGTGGACTAGGTTGAATATTTACATACATTCGCTTGCAATGGAGAAGTCTTCCCTAGTAGATACAAAAATTGAGAAGGTGATAAGCTTGGGGGAGCTGGAGTTTGATAGACAATGTTGAAGCTGTCCTTCCTTTAAAGAGCTAGTAAAAGCCACTTCTCCTTGCCATAACCAAAAGGAGAAGAGGGCTGACAATAGCAAGACTAGAGAGGAAGCCTTGGTAGAACTACCCTCATCTTTGACAAAGGAATGTGTAGGATATTTTCCCTTATGCCAAGCCGTCCCATGACCCCTTATCTCTGCATCAAGCAACAAATGGTAGCACTAGGTGGTGCTTCTTCTCTCCCTCCCACTATGTATCAAGAGGAGGTAAGGGAGTTTAACCTTAGCACTAAGGTTAAACTCCCTCGACACCAAGGAGGATCTTAGTGGCAACATGGGTCTAGGAGGACCTTGTTACTAGGGATAGAGTTTTTGCCTCAGCATCAAAGGGATCTTAGTGGCAACATGGGTCTGGGAGGAACTTGTTACTAGGGATAGGGTTTTCTCCTTCTTCAAGGAACATCAAGATATCTTTGCATGGATGTACAAAGACCTCCCAAGCATTGACCTAACCATTAGCACTCATAGGATCCTACTCAAGGAAGGTAGCCACTTGTTTGGTGCTACAGGATGAACAAGTATTCAAAAGTGGTCAAGAAAGAACAAGATAAAATGGAAGATTGTACCCGTTGAGCACTCAAAATGGTGTTCTCTGCAATAGTGGTCACCCCAAAAAGAAGACCAATAACATTCGCGTTTGCATAGATTCTAGACCACTAAATCAGTGCACGGCTTCCGCTCCCCTTCATCAAGTGAGTCCTTGAAGATGTGGCAAGTCATGTGCTTAACTCATTCATGGGCAGCTATAATCATGTGGTAATAGACTAGGGAGATCGTCTCAAAACCACTTCTATCACATAATGGGGATGTTGGAAATTTGTGAGGGGGGGGAACTCTTGAGAGGCCACCCATCCCAATTGTGTTCATGGCAATGCACACTTAACTAGAGGTTTCCGCAAATTGGTCTAGCCATCTAAGCCCCAAAACCTTCCAATCTATCCACTTTGTGGAAATCTCCTAATGCTATGCTTTGGAACCACTTTTTATCAACACCCCCCTTGCTGCCAACTTGCCCACTTTTTTCTTAGCCCTTTTCTCAACAGGGGGACCTATGCTTATGTTGTTATGATGCCCTTGGGCTTTGCAATGCCCCGCTTTCAATGGAACAACCACAAAAATATTTGAGGAGTACTTAAATTAACTTAAATGAATTCTTACATATCTTCTTGGATGACTTCTCGAAGTTATGTGGGGGAAGAGGGGTACTCCAAGGGTCATTATGTACATTGGTGTTTAGGAAGTGCAGGCACTCAGGCCTCAAGGGCTTAACCCCTTTAAGTGTCAACCATAGTGCCTTATTGGGACATGTGATCTCAATAGAAGGAATCTCTCTAGATTTGAAGAAGATCCTTATCATTCTTTGACTCACTTCACTATAAGAGCACTTAGGCCTTGGGCTTAACCCCTTTAAGTGTCAACCCGTAGTGCCTTATTGGGGCATGTGATCTCAATAGGACTCTCTCTAGACTCAAAGAATATTCTTATGATTCTTTGACTCACTTCATATAAGAGCTCTTGAGACACACTAGCTATCAGAGAGGAGATTTGTAAGGATTATATACTCACAATTTTTTCCCTCTCAAAATGTTTACATGCAAATGTAAACATGTCATTGGCAGTGTCCAAACCAAGAGAATGTTTACATGCAAATGTGCCATGTCATTGGGGGTGTCCAAACCAAGAGAATGCCTTTGCTTTCCTTAAGCACATGCTAAGACATGCCCCTATATTGGTTACTCCTAACTGGGAGATCATTTTTCATGTGCAGAATGATGGTAGTGGGGTGGCAGCAGTAGAAGCAATGATGGCCCAACCAGATAAAATTTTGAAGATGGATCAACTAGTACACTATACAAGAAGACATCTCTCAATAGGGCAAAGCCTAATTACTCCACCACTGAAGCGAGAAGGTTTGGCCATTGTCTACTCATTTTAAAATTTTAGGCACTACTTATTAGGCCACCATTTTATGGTGATGATAGATTACCAAGCCTTAAGATATCTCCTCAACAAGGGCTAGGTCTCTGGGTGGACGAGTGTGGTGGTGGCTACTTCTCTTTCATGAATTTGCCTTCGAGATTTCGGTAAGATCGGGCAAAGAACATGTTTTGGCAAATCACATGTTAAGGATTCCGAGTAGAGAGTTGTCTTTAGAAGAGGCCATATGTGATGACCTCTTGATAGCATGCTCTTTATGATAGATGCTACACCCACCTAGTAGGAGGATATTGTCATGCTGCTTAAGTACTGCCAGGTTCCCTCTCTCTACAAATGCTAGGGCTAAGAGGAGGTTGTTGCTAAAGAGTAGAACATACTAGTTGATAGCAAGCCAGCTTTACAAGATGGGTAAAGATGCAATAATGAGGTGGTGTGTCAACCCACATGAGGTTCCCTTGATAATGGAAGATGTCCACTTAGAACCAAGTGGACACTCACACCACGACACATCACAACCCAAAAGATTATGCAGCCAACACTAGGCTTATGGTGGCACTCTCTCTTTTCATGTTGCAAGCAGCACGTGAAGGAATGTGATGTGCATTAAAGGACCGTGCCCAAACCAACCAGTCATCATAGTCCCCCCCCATACTCTTCACCTCCATTGGAGCCCTTTGAGCATTGGGGCATAGACTTTGTAGGCCCCATCACACCTAAGTCACATCTGAAGGAGGTTGCGATGGGTATATCTTGGTGGCAACCGATTATACACAACAAAGTGGGAAAAATCAAGCACTACAAGGGATAACACCTCTCTCATAGTAGCCAAATTCTTCAACGCGAGTACATATCCAGTCAATTTGGATGCCCGATCAAGTTGGTCAATGAGTGACAGGGGTAAGCACTTTCTTAATGAGGTAATTGACACCTTATTGACTCATTACCAGATCCTCCATCGTTTATCTTTGTGCACACTACCCCCAAGCAGTGGGGAATTGGAAAGCACTAACAAAGTATTGTGCGAGTTATGGCTCCAAGTGGCCGAGCACTCTCAACAATGTGACCAAGCATTATTAAGGGTGTTAAAAAATCCTAAAATGGGATTGATCATGGTGATAGACATAGATTAAGCAACATAATTTTCTAGCCTTATCCCACTTTACACATCATCATCCATGTGGCAACTCCTTTTCCACTCTTTTGGTCAACACTCACATACCATTCAATATTACATGTGGCATTCTTATCTTGCCACAATATATTGCACCTCTAGGGTGCTTTCCCACATAAACACATCACCACGATTACATCTCTCAACAAAGGGTACTTTGGGCCTACCGTACTGTTTACAAAGCCATGACACGCAACACAACTCCTTTCAGCTTGCTTTCAACCTAGAGTTTGTGTTACCCTTTGAATGTAATGTAGGATCCACTAGAGTGGGCAAGGCAAAATACCCAAGGTTTGGAGGAGCCTATAACAGGTATTGGACGAAACCTGGCAGCTTGCCCGCATGTCTACAGAAGTAGAGTAGTACCACCACACAAATCTTGGTGCATGACTGCCACCTTCGTCGACCATAGTTTATAGAAGGTTACTTTGCCTTGGTTTACAATTCTAAGTATCCTTAAAAATATTTGTGTATGCTTGGCAAGGACCCTTCAACAAGGGGTGTGATGCAGTTAGATACTCCAGGGGGCATGGCTGACATTGGTCACAGGTCACACATGAAGAGGTATTGGCCCCAAGCTGTGTAAAAGAGCAAGTTTTAGTGATGTATAGGATTCCTTTTTCTGGGTTGTTGATAATTTCTATCTTGTTTTTTTATTATTTTATTATTTTTCTCCACCCAAGCCACCACCAACTCAAGAGCTTTGGAGCTCTTATACTAGAAGATTTAGAGGCTCGGGCCTTGACTTTTTCCCCTTTCAAGTTCCATTTCCTTTTGGGTCTCCCTTATTGCTTTCACTCGTCTCCTCGAAGGAAGGGGGGGCATAGAGCTTCAAGCCTCTAGAGGTCCAGGAGGCTGGGAGGCTGGGAGGCTAGGAGGCTCCGGTGCCTTGGTGAGTTCAACTCTAACCTCCATTTCACTTTCTAACTTGGGTGCCCCACCGACTGTCTTCACCCTTCTCTCCCTCCACCCCCTCCTTCTCTTTCTCAATTGCTCCCTACCAACGATGCTCCCCTTCTCTTTCCCCCCCTCTCCCCATAGCTCAACCCCACCCGTTCCTCTCCCCTCCATTATTCCCTCAGGGATATGAGTCCCCTCTCCCTGTGTTTCTTCTCCTATTATTTTTTTTTCTAATTTTGGTTTTAAACTTTTTTTGTATTTCTTTTAATTTACTCCTTTGTTTTTTCTTTTTTCTTTTTTTATCTATGGTTTCTTGAAAAAACATTGGTTTCTTCTCTATCTTTCCTTTTTTCAGATTTGTTTTTTTATTATAACTCCTTTATTTTTTATTTTTAAAATTTTTTTGTATCTTTCAATTTCACCTCTTTTTTTGGCTTTTTCTTAAACCCCTTGGTTTCTTCTTTATCTTCCCTTTTTTCATTGTATTTCTATGATATTTTTATATGTTTCTCTTTTTTACTTCTTCTTTTCCTTTTTATGAAATTGTTATTAAAAAACCCCCCTCTTCTTGTTTCTTTTTTAAATTTTTAATTTTTTAAATTTTTAATTTTTAATTTTTAATTTTTTATTATTTTTATTTATTTTTTATTGTTTTTATTTTCACCCCACCAACCACCCTACCTCTCACCTTTCCCTTCTCTCTCCCTCATCTCTCTCTCTCTCTCTCTCTCTCTCTCTCTCTCTCTCGTGCAAAACACACACACGTGCACACAAACAAAAACAAAAACTTAAAAAAAAATTCTCTTTCTCTCTCTCTATGTCTCTGCTTCCTTCACCATAAATTAAGTATTAGCTAAAAATTAACAATCTTAAAAAATAGCAACAAACACTACTACATGATAGCCTAATACCGGCGCTTATACCGACGTCATTAAACGGGGTCTAAAAAAGCCCCGTCTCATCGGTATAAACGCCGGTATCTGCGCCGGAACGACGACATTGGTATAAGCATCGGGGATTAATACCGGCGCTTATATCGATGCCTATATCGACGGTACATCGGCGCCTATACCGGCGAGCATACCGGCACATATATCGGCGACAATACCGTCATATATACTGACAGATTTACCGGCGAGTATACCGGCGCGTGTACCGGTACCTATACTGGGGAATATACCGACGCTACAACAACAACAAAAAATTAGACAGAATGGTGTTGCCTGGCTGCCTGGCTGCCTGCAAATGAACAAGACTCAACAGCAGTAAACAGACAGCACCATTCTGTCTAAAATAGAGCACAAAAGACAACCGTGCTCGTTTTTTTATTTTTCAAATAAACAAGAAATTAAACATTAATACTCAAGAATATTTTGATCATATACCAATAGTTTGAAGGTCATCTTACATTATGGTAATGCCTCCCAATTGATGGTCTCTCCTTCTTCTTCAAGCATCTCAAATAAGGCCACAAGGCCATGTTTGTGAGCGTACTTCTCTTCTCGCCTGCTTGGTGGGTGATTCACGGCCAACTCCTACATAAACGATTAACAATTACAACTTTTAGAAATCAACATTTAGCCCACATACATACATTTAGATAAACAAAATTCCGTTCCACAATTCCGTTCCACAAGGTGCGTAACTCATCAATAAGTGGTGCCAAATATACATCCATGTTCTTCACCTTGTACTTTCCTAGAACTATTAATGAGAGCAACAAATGACCTTTCTTTATTGCTAACCATGGTGGAAGATTATAATTCACAAGGCAAACAGGCCATGTGCTCCATGAAGAGCTCCTTAAACCAAAAGGGTTTACACCATCCATTGCTAGGCCAAGACGGAGGTTACGAGGATCTTCCCTAAAAGCCGGCCATTTCTCTTCAATGTGTCTCCATGCAGGTGAATCAGCAGGCACATGCATCACTTCATCTGTGGATCGAGTTGTGGCATGCCATGTCATCAAGCTTGCTATAGATTTGCACCTGAACATGCTTTTTATTCTTGGGATGATTGGAAAGTGCCTAAGAACCTTTACCGGGACAGCTTCCCCCTGAACATCTTCTCTGTATCTGTTAGAGCCACAATGGGGACATTCTTGCAAATGCTCATATTCATGGCGGAAGAGGCAGCAATCATTGTGACAAGCATGAATATTATTGTAATCCATGCCTATGGATTTCAATAACTTCTTGGCATTTGCACGAGATGGAGGCATCTCGTTGCCGAGGGGCAATATCTGGTCTTTCAAAAGCCTGCAAGTATGGCAATATCTGATCGTTACTATTAAGATTTAGTCAAATACAAGTTGAAAATTTATCATTTCAACATTAGGTGTAATCTCCAAAAATTCCTTACTTGAAGAGTTCAGTGACACTTGTATTAGACCATCCAAAAATTGACTGTAAATTTAGCATCGTAAGAGATGCACGCAATACAGATATCTTGGCACCATTGTATAGTGGAAGGCGTGCAAGTTTACGCATGGCCTCTTCCTCTAGTTCATAATTTGACCACAGAGAATGTCGTGGTTGATGATCTTCATGTTCATGCTCCTCGAAGAGAGCTTCTTGTTGCTCGATGAAGGCATCCAACATTTCCTCCATTGGACCTTCTTCCATTCCTTGACCTTCTTCCATCGTAAGAGATGCACGCAATACAGATATATTGGCACCATTGTATAGTGGAAGGCGTGCAAGTTTACGCATGGCTTCTTCCTCTGGTTCATAATTTGACCGTAGAGAATGTCATGGTTGATGATCTTCATGTTCATGCTCCTCGAAGAGAGCTTCTTGTTGCTCGATGAAGGCATCCAACATTTCCTCCATTGGACCTTCTTCCATTTCTTGACCTTCTTCCATTCCCTCGGGTGCTGTTAATTGAGCTCCATCTGTCACTCCCTCCTTCGATATTCTCATCCTTTGTTGGGGACGAGAATTCATAGGCGCAATGTTATCAAGATGCGACTGCACACTTGCTTGGTTGTACGATTGAAACCGTAAATTTTGTAAGCGCTCCATTGAAAATATGCCAGCGTCATGAATATGCTGGTTGCAAATCCTTCGTTTTCGAAAGATTTGGTACTTACATCGCATGCATGGACATGCTATTCTCTCTTCAAGATTGAGAGGCTCCATCTAGCATGATAACATGTATATGTAGCTCATTAAATGCAAATCATTATGCATTACACAAAGCATTATGTAAACCATAAAACAGGGCTAAGTTTTCCCCAGCCGTGAGGGAGATTTTAAAAATAACATTTAAAGCGTCAAACGGGCTTCTTTTCTCCAGCCGTTGAGGGAGATTTTAAAAATATTAAAAAAAGCGTCAAACGGGCTTCTTTTCCCCAACCGTTGAGGGAGATTTTAAAAATAACTTTTAAAGCGTCAAACGGGCTTCTTTTCCCCAGCCGTTGAGGGAGATCAAGTATACATTAGCGATGTTTAGGCATATACATTAGCTTATGGATATGTGCTTTAGGCAATTACATTAGAGTATATACATATAGACATAGCGTTCACATGCATGTCTTAGACATTAGATTTCAAGTCAAAAAAGAGATCGAAATGCCTTGGGTATGCGCAAGGAAGAAAATCTCTCTCTCTCTCTCTCTCTCTCTCTCTCTCTCTCTCTCTCTCTTCCTCTCTCTCTCTCTTTCAAAGTGTGTGTGTGTGTATAAAGACAAATAAGCACATACATTAATTTCGTATGCACTCACATATATGCTAATATTAGCATATATGTGCATAAAACAACAAGCTTGCATACTCAATTTCAATTAAAAATTACAAATTGAGAACAAATTAAAAACAACATGCTTGCATAATCAATTTCTATTAAAAATTACAAATTGAGAACAAAAAGAGAAGTAATATTAATAAAACAACATAATTGGTAATATGCTTACCTCTCAAATGTGGATTGGATAGTGCGTGTTCGAAGCAGATCTGCAAGGTAGGACACACGTGGAAGAAACAAACCTACACACACATTGCATACATTAGTAATAGATTCACATACACAAGCTCTCTCACTCTCTACATCTCTCACAACACACACATACAAATCCTCTCTCTATACATAATTAAGAAGGTAATTAGAAGAAGGATGGAGAGAGGGGAATGAGATATACGCACACATCACACATTTAACCTAATCTTCATTTACCTTAATCTCTCCACACACACACACACACACACATAAGAAGATGAGGAAAGAAGGAGAGGCAAAATGCCATAAGAAGATGAGGAGATAGGGAGAGGCAAACCGTCCAAGGAGAGAGAGAGAAAGGGAGATCTACACACACATTTCACTAAGTCTCTCCACACACACACACACACACACAACAACAACAACAACAAGAGTGGGTTGAATGTAAAAAGACGAAAGCTTGAAGGAGATGGACGGACGCATACCTTCTCTGGATGCAGTTCGACGTCGCACAAAACAGAGAACAATAGGTTCTCGGCTGTAAAAAACTTATGAGCGTTGGTATATTCGTCGGTATATACGTCGATATATTCGTCGGTATATACGTCAGTATACGCGTCGGTATAAGCGTTGGTATATGAACTTTTGAAAATCACCCACCCGACTTTTCGCCTCCAAGTTTACGACGGGCATACCGACGTTCGACATTTGCGTCGGTATTCTAACGTCGGTATGCCCTAAACCTCTAGTAGGGAAAACACTATAGTTAATCATTTATTTGATCGTGTATGTTGTCTTGTTTTCTCAATATCTCTTGTCTCATGAAGAAATAAGAAAGCTAAACCTTAATAAGCTCCAAGGTTTGTTTTAGTCTCTCTGCAGTAAAAGAGAGTTAGAGAAATAAGAAAGCTAAACCTTAATAAGTGAATATAAGTTTTTCCAAAAAAACAAGTATCTCTATAGTAGAGCAACTACAGACTATGCTCTCTCTCTTTCTCTATATCTTGTCTCATAGAGAAATAAGAAATCTAAGCCTTAATGAGTTCTAAGGTTTTCCAAAAAACAAGTCTCTCTACAGTAGAAGAGAGAGTTAGTTAAAGATACATATATTAATGTGAACAGATAGATAGAGAGAACGAGACACACACACACACACACACACATAAAGAGAGAGAGAGAGAGAGAGAGAGAGAGAGAGAGATGCAAAAATGGTTTAAAAATATAGTCTTCCATGTTCATCATTTTGGCATTTTCTGTTTAAAAGTATTATTTTTAAATTTTACTTTTAAAATATTTTTATTTTTTAACTATAAATATAATAAAAAATTCTTCTATATTTATTTAGGCCATTGTCATGTACTTTCTTTCAACT
Organism: Cibotium barometz; assembly: GCF_041138505.1. Taxonomy (NCBI): domain Eukaryota; kingdom Viridiplantae; phylum Streptophyta; class Polypodiopsida; order Cyatheales; family Cibotiaceae; genus Cibotium; species Cibotium barometz. The sequence continues at coordinate 28,284,838 of NC_141053.1, read as the reverse complement.
AAAGACACTTTTTTATACAAATCTCCTTGCTATTTTTCTATTTTTAGTAATTTTAAAAATGGTAAATTTATTAGGTTCAAGATTTTTTCCCAAATTTGTTATTATACATAGATGCATACTACACAAGCATTCTCCAATAGTTTCATGAAATTTTAGGCTAATTATCTTTTCCATTTCCTTCCAATTTCATAAATTAGCCTTTTGTTTTAAGAACATCAATATGTGTAGCCATATGATGATAATATCAAATAAGTTCATTAAGCACATCTTCATTGAACTTTATCATTGCATTTAAAAAATACATGAAAACAATGTGTGAACTGACATTTTGGATACATAAAAACAATGCATTTTGGATATATATGATAATATCAAATATTAGCACCATCTCCATTGAATTAAAAAAATACATGAAAACAATTTGTAAATTTTGGATACAAGGAAGCATGAGTCCAAAGATCAATAATTTCTTAACCTTTAATTTTTATGTTTTCAATCTTTGTTTTTGAAACTTGAGCAAAAAAACATAATTACATTTTCACAATAGTTCATGCTCTTTGTCTACCTTAGTATGAAGATTATAAACCCTCATTTAGAAGTGTCTACTATGTTGTTTTTTATAACAACTATAAACTAAACTCGTAATTATAGAATCTTAGGTTTAATTCCCTCCAAAATGCATGTTGTATAATGAAAATAATTTCAGATCTTCTCTAAAAGTTTAAACCATTTTAGTTGTGTAATTGTTAATCAATGATTATAATGATATTTTTTAGTCTTGGGTTGATATTAAAAAGTACCAAATTCTTACTCAAGCAACATATTTTTCAACTTCACTAGCCAAAAAAGGGGGCCACAGTTATATGCAAAGTTGAATATTCTCACAAGGACCAAATGAGATCTTCCAAATCCCCTTATGCAGAGACTACAGAATCAATTAATTCTTATATCTATTTGGAAGTAATTTCTTGAGGTCCATGGTTCAACATGTAGATGGTTGTGGTGGGTAGGTCATCTTTAAAATGGGTGTAGCTAGCTTACAGAGAGAACTAAGGCATATTTAAAATGGGTGTAGCTAACTTAGAGAGATAAATCTTACAAATTACTCTTATTAACATGAATCCAATCTTGCTATATGATATTGGAGCAGGATAGAGAAGGTATCAACACTTGAGATAGATGCTCCTTTTTACATTTTTATTGCATAATATCATCCTTGATGGGTTTAGGGCATCAACACTTGAGATAAATGTTCCTTTTATATTTAGCGCGCCTTGTTCTTGGATGTCCCCCTCAAAAATAGCACTTACTTTTTCATGAAGCTTGCGAGTTTACAAAGCAAAAGGTACTACACAATATTAGTATATTATTTCTCTTTCTTAGTATCTAATTAGATAGATTACTACCCTTTAAGTACAATATTTCCACATATATAGACATGAGATTTCTATCCTTGCACTTGATGTGTGGAATTAGTACTTATTTCTCAAGATGTAATCATGAGATTTCTATCCTTGCACTTGATGTGTGGAATTAGTACTTATTTCTCAAGATGTAATCATATAAAGTCATAATACTCATGTATTTATGATGCAAGCCTCCAAATCTCATATAAAATTGAGAGTTTTAGCAATGTTTCCTCTAAGTCCTAGTTGCTTGTATCTATAAGGCTTAAATGAGCCCATAAAGACTTTCATTTTGTGTCTTACAATAAGCTCCTCTAGGTCAAAACAAAGTTCTAGATATGGTGTCAATAATTATCTCTTGGTGTATATTTGCAACCTAATGTCTATCCTAGTGAGAAAACTTGTGTCAATGACTAATAGCCATCTCGTTGTTAGCTAGATAGGTTAACCTAGATGCTATAGTGATGAAAACCTTCCCAAAGAATGTGCTTGATAGCTAGCTCTAGAAATCTTAGGGAAATGCAATATATGTTTCCAAAATGTAATTCTCCCTTCATCTCTTTGTCTTATCCTTTGTTTACTTGAAAATAGAGGTGACAAGAGTCATTAGGAAAATTTTGGACTCAAATTGGGCCCTTTAATGATTGCTACACATTCTCTCCCTATAAAAATGGGCTCATGGTGAAATTTTTGCAAATCAACTCAGAAGTGGAGTTTGGACATTTGGAATCTAGTCTTTGAGACCTTTCCAATGATATACAACATGATGGGTAATTTTGCATATTTAAGAAGTCCCCAAATTTATTGATGATATGCCACAATTTTGCATATTCAAGAAGTCCCCAAATTTGGTGATGATGTGGCATGCCATCACCAAATTTGGGGACTTCTTGAGACCTTTGAGACCTTTCCAATGATATATAGCATGATGGGCAATTTTGTATATTCAAGAAGTTTCCAAATTTGGTGATGATGTGGCATGCCATCACCAAATTTGGGGACTTCTTGAATATGCAAAATTGCCCATCATGCGATATATCATTAGAAAGGTCTCAAATAGTAAATTCCAAATGTTCAAACTCCGCTCACTTCTGAGTTGATTTGCAAAAATTTTACCTTGAGCCTATTCTTTAAGAGAGAATGTGTAGCAACCCTTAAAGGGACCAATTTGAGTCCAAAATTTCCCTAATTTTGCATTTAGTTTGATGTTGTTTATTTCTTATTAGCTCCTCCTCAAGCCATATAATGTGAAGGAAAAAGAGACCTAGACATCCAAATGAGAGAGGAGGCCTAGATCCATTTCAAATTAAGCGATGGTATTGACCTCTAATCTCATAATAGAGAGCATATTTGAAAAGGTAATGCATCTTGGTCTATATTTCCTCTATCTTCAAAATGCTACATTTCCTAAAGGATTTCCACAACTAGCTAGTTTTTGTGCACTCTTGGCTTTATACACACTCTTGGACTTCTAAATAAACCAAGATGGTTTTTGTAAAATTTTATCCAATAATTAATTACATGTGTATCCAATTACACAATATGTAATTGAGCACTCTTAGATTCTCTTAGATGTTATATCATCTCAAATCACACTTTGTGGATCTATCGACCTTAGCCTTGGCCGATGCAAAATATGAATAGAGGTGACGAGACTAAACATCTAAGATGGTGATCACATGATTCTTGGGTAACAAAGGGGGTGAATCCAAGAGATTTAAATCATAAGGCCATTTTTTGCCTTTTTCAAGTCGATCATGGTCTATTGCACTTGGCATTATTTATAAAATCTCAACAGTAGACAATCTCACAAGGGGTTTTCTACCCAAAGTTGAAACAAATCATGACATGTTATAAGCAAATGTGTTTTCTCATTACATATGTGTGGTTGGTGGAGGGACTAAAATATTGTTTGCTATGTTTAATTTCTCTTCTTTAACTAGCATGATCTGTATTTTAATATTCAAGAATGCACTAGCTATATTTGTTGACTTCATCAAAAATGAAATCCATATGGTCCTTTGCATAAAGAAGATATTAAATTGATTAAGGAGCTTCATCTCTTCCTTATACTCATAGCAAGGGGATTCTAATGGTAAGATGACTCCACCTCCTTCCCCCCCAAAGGATCTTGCATGGGGCTCCACATGTGTCTGTTAAACTGAAAAACTTATTTGCTCATTTTTCTACATTGAATCTTAACCATTTTATTTGAAATGAGGCGCCAACTCAATACACATTTCTTTGGATTCAAAAATGTCGTGGTTATTTAAGGCACCACACCAACATACACATGATTGTAACCAATGGGAAAGGATTTAAAATGCTTTTAGTATATGGCAATTTTTTCAACAAGAATTAAAGGTAGACTACTGGATGTTGACCTAGTGAGGGCCATTCTCACTACTTATCAATTCCCTATCACCTATGAGAGAATAGTATTCGTAAACGTTGGTTCTTGTAATTGAAAATGCCATTTAGTGATTGATATTGCTCTTGGGTCAACTAAGGAGAGAATAAAGCCATTGATCTCATGGATAACAACATGCCCAATGCCTATGGATCGTGACTCATATTATTGAAAAAGGGAGAGTTTCCCTACCACCTTAAAGGTATGACATATATATCTTTTCTTATCTTTTCTGAAAAGATAAGAAAATAATGTGAGAGACCATCGAACTCCCACCACTTATGAGGTGACATAACATTCGTTACTACGTTGAGAGGAAATGCCAAAGTGCTTATTTAGCTTTGAGATGTGGTTCTTTCAAAGAAGAATCAAGTGTAGGGCATAAGCAATGTGAGGTCAACAATCTACACTAAGAAAGGCTCCAAATCACATCAGGTGATGGAGCAAAAGAGGTTCCCAATCACATCAAGTGATGGAGCAAAAGAGGTTCCCAATCACATCAGATTATGGAGGGTGATTCCAAAGACCTCGAGTGCCATGATGGATTAGCACTAAGGTGTCCATATATATGGACATGTACAAGTGCATGGTTACATCTTTCCACCAAAAGGTGGCGAATTCTTCAAGCAAGTAACCTTTAACACAAATAGGTTCCAACATTATTAATTAAACAGGAGACGTAACCTTAAAGGGTTTTGACGACAGACGATTTTGTACTTTCTCGTATGTGTACACCAGCCAGCCAGCTGCAAGATCGCCTCTCTCTTCCTTCTCCTCTCGTGAGGTGGCTGGGAGGGGCAGCGCATGCAGGCCGAGGGGAGAGGAGGCAAAGCGCTATTGTGTGTATGTGTGTTTTGGTGGCTGGGAGGCGCAGCGCATGCAGGCCGAGGGGAGAGGAGGCAAAGCGCTATCGTGTGTGTGTGTTTTGGTGGCTGGGAGGGGCAGCGCATGCAGGCCGAGGGGAGAGGAGGCAAAGCGCTATCGTGTGTGTGTGCGTGTGTGTGTGTGTGTGTGTGTGTGTTATGATGGCTGGGAGGGGCAGCGCATGCAGACCGAGGGTAGAGGAGGCAAAGCGCCATCGTCTGTGTGTTTTGGGCGGCGCAGCTGCTGGTTGAAAGCCGGCGTAGGAGAAGTATGATTTAGCACTTTTAATGCACCTTAGCCCAACACACAACAAAGATTAAAGTAATAAAACCGCATTAAAATTCATCCAATGTTAAGAAGGAAAATGAAGGATGGTCATAACAACTAGCTTGTGAATCATCGAGAGAAACACACACCATCAAACAAATTAATATGCTATAATATTGTTAAGAACCAATTGGTTTCTACATTGCAGTAGTAAAAGTGTCACTATAACACTCGCTCCTAGTTTGTTTATGGTTACCTAACACAAGGATGATTGATGTTCCAAGTGAGGGCTACAATCTTTACATTGACCTACTGGGATTGGTATACCTATGGCATGCCTTATGCATAAAAGCAACGAATGCAAGGTCCTTATGTTTGCATCCATGTGTTGGTGGTGAGAGGTGGTGACAAAGGGGTATTTTGAAGAGGGGGGAAGGGGGTGTGTTTTCAAGGCTGAGGATAACTAACTATCCCTAGCCTAATCTTTTTATAATAGGCGAGATAGATATACAAGCGGATCCCAAGTAGTGCAAGGTGGTACGATCAAAGGTTGAGACTTGCACACACGATTAGAAAAAAAATAAATATTAACTTGGCATAGTAGCATTTCCCATAGGATATGGTGGTTAGGGGAAACATTTGTCGGTTTCCCACCTACCTTTAAATCTCATCTAGTGCAATGGGGTGTGCTCTTTTGGGATCCCCTTTGTGCATAGGACTTCAAAAAACCTCTAAGCTCCACACATGACCTAGCTCTTGAGGTGGTTAAAAGTTCTTGGAAAAGAAAGGGCTCGATATCTAACACTGACTCCTTACTATTTGAATAAAACAAGGGCAAGCCTAAGATATTTACCCCCATCTATTTTTTGGGGTATTGGGGGGCATATAAAGGAGAAGAACCAAAAGGAGGAGAAGGAAGAACTCCTCTCCTACATTGTGAAGGCTTCTAGTTAAGTCTAAATACATACAAGGTTAACCTAGGGTTCAGAATATTGCAAAGGTTACTAAAAGATGCAAAATGCAAAAAGCTAGTAAGATTCTCCATTAGCCATGACAAGCCAAGTTCTAGTTGAAAAGTTTAGCAAGGAAGGCTTTCACACATGGCAAACAAAGACCATGTACTTGTTAATGCAAAGGGAGGTGTGGGGAGTTGTGAATGGTGATGAGCCAATGCAAGGAAGTGATGCTTAGATGAAACTTTGGGTTGCCAAGGATAGAAAATCCTTATCCATCATTGGGTTGAATCTAGGTTCATCACATTAGCAACAAAGAGCATGCCAAAGAAGCATGGGATGAGCTAAAGAAAGCATTTGGGTCTAGGGCTAAAAATCCAAAAATAAATATGAAATTTTTGTTCTATTGGCTTGAATGGAATTTAAAGACTCATTTGTGGAGCATGTTGGTAAGATAAAGAGTAATATGATGTAGCTTGCACGTATCAAGGCACCTGTGGTGGTGAATGAGAAGGATACAATAGTGGTCTTAATCAAAAGCATGTCTCAAGAGTTTTCTCCAGTGGGTAACAAGTCTTACTAATCTTCCAAATCTTACTCTTGAAGGTGATGAATCCTCCTTGTTTGAAGAGGATAAGAAGCTAAAAGGTACACAACAAAACTTAACAAGCAGGAGACTTCTTTCTTTAACAAGTCCAATATCAAAGGATGGGCGCATGTAATGGCCCAATGTCATCATTGGAAACCCAAGCTTGTATGTGATGCATGTGGCAAGGTCGGCCACCTTAGGAAGAATTGTTGGTCAAAGGAGAAGCAACAATCAAATATAATGGTGGAACAACTCTTGATGATGCTCCAAAAGAACATCTTTTCTAGATATGATGATGTCTATGATTTTGTTTATGTCTCATGTCATGTTGATGTAATCACCTCTAGCCACCCACAGATCATGTAGGCTAAGTGATGTATATGTGTCTCCATCAAGGGGGTTCAAAGAATGTCATGTCATGTATGTTACATTACTTTCTTGGGATGAGACCCATTTGGACACCAAGGAGGGGTGTTGAAAATGTGGTGCCAAATATATTGACATGTGTGTGTCAATGTGTGACCCTTAGGGAAAAGGTTTTCAAGGGTCAGTGAAGTGTAAATACTGAAGAAGGCTCTAGAAGCACATTAAAAAAGGAGAATCTTGATTATGTAAGGGATGATGTAAGGGGGCAAGTAGAGGATAGCTAACAAGTGGCTACAAATGGTTCTATGGAAGCTCATTTTCATCAATGCAAGTCGTGAGTTCTTGAATAGTACCAATCTATATCTTAATCATTATAGCTAGCATTAATACATCTTTCTTCATCTTCAATCCACCATAACCTTCATTGGAAACCTTCATACACACCATAGCCATCATCCTCTTCATTTTTTATCAAACAATTCTTTTAAAAGCCATTGAGAAATGCAAAGCATGCTCATGTTTTTTGCACCTGGGAGAAAGGGGGGGAACCTGTTGCACACCAAGCCATCGATAAATGCAAAGCAAGCTAAAGCACATATCACAAATACAAATAACCATATACTTCACTAAGAAAATTGATAAAAGCAAATATAAACACTTGTTAATTTCTTATCAAAATTTTAATTAATTCACTAGAAGCTTACAAATGCAAAGCAACCTCAAGCACATATCAAGTCCTTGGCTAAGGTAAGCTGTTTTGCAAAGGTAAAAATACCCCTCTTGGATCTCTCTCTTCTATCTAGAGTTCTCCTTAAGGCCAAACAACCAAGGAGAACACTGAGACATGATATGAATATGTGTATATATAGACAAAGTTTATTTTCCCCAAAAGAATTTTTTGAATGAAAGAGCTTTCATTCAAAATGTGAGGATAAAAAAATTCTTGTAAATGTTAGGATTTGTCACTAAAGAATTTGCATGAACAATAAGGCCAAACATATAATTCATATATTATTTGTGAATTATTCAAAATTAGCCAATTCTAGATAATACAACTGCGTATCTCACTATTTAAAAGTGAGGATCAAATTACAATCTCATGCATATCAAAAGGGATTAAACCCTTTCTTACTAAAGTAATTTAAAAATCTTAAATTACAAAACTCCTTGATATAATATTGGCTAACAAGTTAGTATTTTCATCCTTCAACAAAGGCAAGACTCTAGTTGTATAAGCTTTTATCTAGCAAAGAGAATAAACAAGAGAAAAGAAGGTAAAGAAAATTACTAAATTTTATTCTTTTGGTTTTGACTTTTTTTAATTAAAAAACTTGAATGAGCCAACCAATAATACCACATTAGCTAATACCATTTATTTTGTGTGTATATGTGTGTATGCATGCATGCATGCATACATACATTGGTATAGCTCTACAATATGTATATATTAGTAATTAGTACTATATTATATTATTTATTGTAGATTATTCATGCAAAAAATACATTATATTATTATAAATATGTTTACTAAATGAATTATAGCTTAAAATGATAAATAGAGCATATTATTTTGTGTAGTTTTACTGACTATGGAGATAGAATAATATAAGACGTAATATAGCATGTACGAAAATTAACTTAATTATTAATTATGATACATCAAATAATCATCTAGATATAGTATTATGTTAAGCTTTAAATATTTAACTCTCTTGTTTTGCTACCAGATAATATACAAATAGGCCTCAACCATGAAGAAATGATATGAGTTGAGGGTATTGCAATGGGGCTCAAAGAGTAGTGGTGTCCGAACGATTTTCAAAAAGTCCTCCACTACCCATAGAATGTACGCGGCTTGTCAAAAGATCAACCTTGATGGTCAATAACACCTCTTGCCTTGATGAGAAACACTACAGGATAGCAATTTGGATTCATTTGCCTCCCACTTAAAAGAATGTGATGAGAAAAATATGAAAGCCTTTGACAAACATTATAATTAAGAGATGTGGTTTACTTTGCCTTGGCAAGTTGTTATACCAAATCATGTTTTCACAATCTAAAATACAATTGTGTTGGTGTACTCTGTGTAACATATGTTGATAATTTTGCATTCACAATGTCACATAGGAAGGTACTTGGCAGGTCTACAGAGTACAATCCCATAGTAGACAACAGTTTGTCTTGGTGGGAGCATGCTAAGAAAGAAGTGGAATCCACCAAATCTAAGGAAAGTAAGTAAACAGACCTCTCCAACTCACACACTAGATCATCAAGCCCATGAAGTGGCCAGTCCTCATTCTACAAAAGCTCTTGAGCCACCTAAAATCGTAACAAATGTCATTTACTTCTTTCAGACAGTGCGCCCAACGATGTGATGAGAGCTAAAGAACCTTCTTATGAAGCATACCATATATCTTCTCTTCAATAATTGGATTCTTTTCAAGATATCTTTATGTGAAAGCCATTTTAACTACAGTGGGAGAAGGAATCATAATGCAACTAAAGATGATTGTGATGGTAATCAAGCAAGATTAGTATGGTCAACAATGCTACTAAATCTTCGAAAAGTGCGGCGTTGGGGAGACAAACCCAGCTTTTATGGCTTCCTTGTAAGTGAATGCCATAGTAAATGAAGAATGGCTGGCAGAAAACAAAGAAGCATTATGTCACAACCCATTAAGGGGAGAGAGGCCATCGTACACAATGCTTATCATTGCAGGTCAGATGACCCACTCATAGCACCTCAGAATGTCGGTAATCATGTGATGCCTACAGTTGAGAGCTGTTGTAATGCTTCCCTCCTTGGAAAAGCATTGCTAGTATGAGGCTTGAGAGGCTTCAGCTGCTATATTATAATTGGGTTCCTTTATCCACATGGCGGGTTAGTGACATTTGATGAAGTTCCCGTGTTCGACTCCAGCAGTTGCATGAGTGACCACAGGACCTGAACTCGATGCACGTCTTGAACAGCCTTGCATCCAAACAGTCAATAAAAACTTCAATAGGGACTCTGGGTGTAAAGCTCTCAGCTTCTCATTCTAGATTACTTCTGAACTATGCTTTCAAGTGTTGGGTGCATACTTGGCATATCAAGACCCAAAAACCGAAAGACTTGCAGAACTAAGTACGACAGCTTACACATAAGAACACCACAATGAGCGCAACGTGTGGCATCCTGTGTGCTAACACGTTGCAAAAAGATGATGGTGGAGACAAGGTAGCACATACCTTGACCACAAATCGCGCCCATATCTTGTTGTTTCTTACTTCCATCACACCTTTCAAAATGGTCAGACCTAAGCCTCTAATAGAATCTGCAATCTCCAAAAAGATACCTTTCTCTTCACAAAGCATCTGCAATGAGCATACAAAGACAAAGTATGAGACTTAATACGTGGGATGCCCCACCGGTCTTATGCAAATCTTGTTTATCTTTGAAACTAAACCCAATGCTGTAGTTGCTTGTTCACAGATCATTCATTTTGTTAGGCATTGAACACTACTTCAAGGAGTCACATGTCTGTATATATGTATGTACATCCGTATGCATGTTACGTACATATGTATGTGGCATTGGCAAGTCATAGCCGCAAGCACTTGAAACACATCTAAAAAGAGCACTGAAGTTTTACGCACCGCAGAAGTCTAATAATATCTCACCTCAACCAACAGTTGTCCAGGTTGGCTAAGGTTCTCTACTATGATAGGACAACCCCTTCCTTGCCCACCTAACTCTACTGCCCAGCTTGCACCACCTTCTATGATGTTAGATCCACCATTGCCTTCATCATCCTGCAATAGAACATTGGTAGCATCGATGCATTATGAAAACAACATGACAGCATCAATACATTATGGAAAATCGTTAGGATTTGAGCAGTTGATTATGCAAACAGCCTGTCTTCTGTCCGTCCAAGGTGTACGCATTTTTTATTTCCAGTAGGCCCTAAAATCTTCAAAATGGTGGAAATACCTGCAGCTTGCTGCTTGGTTTCCACTTGCCGGCTTCCTGTGTTACCATCTGCAAGAAATTCATGTACTTGATGGTCTTCTCAAGCAAAGCATCAATGCTGCACTGCATTCGCCAAGGCACAAAAAAAAAAGTAAGCATTCCTTAGTTCCCCCGACGAAGTTTAGTGCATATTAAAGCTCACACGCGAGCTTGTGCATGCCAGTAAGCCCTACCTTTTCAGAGCTAGGTATGATGTCCCGAAGCTCATGGACACGATCTTGAATTTGCTGCCTATCTTTTGGCCTGGGCCTAGCATTCTCACCTGGCCTGGCCCTTTTTTTGCCAACTTTAAGAGGCTCATCTTGCTTAATTGCTGGTAAAACTACTGCTTGCAGATGATGACATCCCATTTTGGTATCAGTCTCCGGGTTTGTGTCCAGGGACTCAACCTTGGGCATTTTGGCACCCCTGTCCCAATGCAAGTCATTGGAGTCACCCTTCTTACAAGTCATACTTGTTTCGTCATTTGGTTTTGAAGAAAGCATGACAGGTAGACTTGTAACTGCCTGTTCCTTTGCAGCAATGGTCGGTTGTAAAGAACCTTGCATCATAAGAGGATCCCAGAAAGAAGCTTTCTGGTGTGACTTCTTTGAGGCCTCAGAAACACCTTCCTCCAAAACAGTTAGGCCTGCTGTGCTGCTAGACACACTGCCAGTTTGCTTTTCTTGGTTTCTCATAAGAGATGCTATAAAATCATCAAACTCATCAAGTTCACTACTAAAAACACTCTGTATATAGCCGTCCGACAGAACCTCCAGGCATGACTCTGAATTATCAAAAACTGACTCCAAGGGCTGCTGCATATTCTCCACATAGTTTTCACACAGCAGGCCTGATGAGTCCTCCTGACCAACCAAACTGATATCTTTCAAGGACAACGGCTCCCAGAAAGCACGATTGTCGGCGTTTTCAAACTCTTCAGCAAGTTGTAACAGGTCTGACATTTGCACATCAAAGTGACTGTCCATAGCATTGTGTGTGCTACCACTAGAACTTTTTTCCATTTCCACAATTGAAAAAAGATTTGTTTGATTCTTTGACATCATGATGCCATTAGGCAAAGCACCTTCTCTGACTACAAGGCCTGCAGTACTACAAGAATTCAACAGAGCATTCCTCACAAGATGAGGGTTATCTGCACTAAGGACTGGCATATTTTGAGCAGGTGATTGAGAATTTCCAGAAGACGGTGAGCCAATGCCACATCCTCCAGCAGAGGAAGGTTTAATGGTAAGTGCCAGCTGATTGATGACTCCAGGTTCAGGTGGAGGACAGGATTTTTCAGGTAATGTATCTGTAGGAGGCCAAGCCATGTTTGGCAATGTTGTAGTAAGCGGTAGGCGACTGATGATTCCAGTTCGAGATGGAGAATCAGCTTTTACAGGAGCTGTTACTTCAAAAGATGGAGAGGATGAGGTTTGGACAAGTGTATCAGAACCAGGCTTAGAAAGTAACGAATTTTGAGGTAGTATGGCATGCCCTTGTAAGCCAAGAAACACTGGTAGAGGGGATGAAAGCGGCCATGTATGCAGCTGATGTGATGGTACCACTGGCAAAGGGGTTGATGGAGACACCGACGTATTCTCTTGAAAGCCAAGAACACCAGTGCTTGATTGTGAAGGTGAAAGAAGCTGCTGCGATGCTTTCAATGCTGGCAACCTTCCGACCCCATCGCTACAAGAAAAGTGTTTGCCTGCAGCAGCAAAACTGCTCCAAACATCGGAAATTGCCGGTGTCTTACTTACATTTGCAGCCGTGATGGTGGCTGAAGACAGATCCATTGAAGGCACCTGTGCTAATGGCATGGCCATGGAATAAAGTCCATGAACCCCTCCCCTCTGAGATTCAGTTACAAAGTCAGAAAGATATGCTCCCGGCACACTTTGCAGAGTTCCAAACAATGCCTTTACATGGCCGACAAATTTCAAGTCTTCCGAGATCTGCATCATATCCATGTTCATGCAAACAGCAATTATATGCTTAGCCATATGTCCCTATAAATTGCCATCTTGACTTCCAAGTATGTGTGGAATTTACCGTCTGTGTGGAGCCCAGCTGCACCACCCCTTGTGGTACTGCTATCACCGCAATTGTCTAAACCACAAATAGGACCATAATTAAACCTATTTCAATGAATTATTTTTTTCAGAAACAAGGGAAAACAAACAGAAGGGCACCTTTACACCAGCTGCAAATTGATCTTGCCATCCTGTTGGGTACTGCAACATGCAAAGGGAGGAAAAAAATCATTACACCAATAAATGTTAGTGGAAGCCACCAGATACATGGGGAGGTCAATCCAAGTCTATCCAAATTGCAAAATGTTCAACAGTGCAAATAGGCTGACTGAGTTGACCCCCCTGGATTGTTGGCAATTTCAGCAATTGAGCATTTTTTTCATCAGTTTTGCATCCAAGTAATATCCATCCTTAAGAATTGATTAGGTTCAAAATCAACATCATTCATCGGGTTATCAGCTCAAATTCTAATAGAAGGGTTGACATCAGACCTCCGGTTGCATTCGCCTACTGCATTTGCTGCTGGGAGATCCTTCTGCAGTTGGCACTTTATCACTCGAACTGAATATCCACTGATGTTTATTTGTGAATGCCACTCGACCGATTATCCTTGGGAACACAGACATAAGGTCCAATGCATGCAGTAGTAAGGCACTTGTTTCATCAAGAACACACAGAAACAACACAGGGTTGCAGAGGCTAGTGTTCACAAAAGATACGGAAAAACCTTTACCCTTCTCCAACTGAGTAGACATGATATGACATCCTGGCCACTGCCAATCCGATCCGGTCATCGAAATGGGCACGCCTTCCCGGACTCATTTGTTGGCCAATAAATCCAGAAGACAATGCTACTGGATTTTCTGAACATTTGAATGGCTCATGAAACCCATCCTCCCATGTCAATACCCTGAGAAAAGGGTAGAATTTCAAAGATTGTAAGATTGGATGCAGTCATGATGCATATAAAAAATAGATATGGAGATGCAAGATCACTTGGGCTATCAACATGCACATGCTTTCTATGGGATTAAATTGCAAATAAGAACTAAGAACCAGTATCTATGACCCACTAAAAGCCAAGTCATAGCCAAGTCAGCGGACCACATATGATCCACACGACAGCACCGAAGTGGGGAAATGGGACTTAGCCCAGGACCTCTTAGTGTGTGTGTTTTTTTTGCCTTGAGAAGATCCTAGTGGCAATTTGAGGTTGCCTGAAGGCATTAACAACTTGTGGGTGTAAATACTGAACGGGGCCTGAGGGGATTTGAACTGGGGACCTCCCCTTCCCAAATTACGAGCCCCCTGGCAGGATCTCTTAGTAAAACTGCTACAGCCCTGTTGCGCACCTTGTCGTAGATTTACACAGATAATTGATGAAAATGCCTAGCTTCAAGCTACAGGTTTACAGAGATAGTTAGATGTATTTTCTTTGATAGATCTGTAACAAGAGATAAAACGAAGGCAAGTGATGGCAAAACTTACGTGCGCATTTGCCGTTTAAGCTTCCAGAAGACCGCATAGCACCATCCAGTGTCATAGCACAGGTCCCTTAGGGTTTTCTGCAGCATAGAGGCCATAGCGGAAAGAAGACTTACGTAACTAGTGAAATGTGAGCCTCTCCGCCTCCTTTTCTGAGGACCCAAATCATCAATTAGCCATTTCCTGCATCCCTTTCCCTGCTATGTGCCCATACAACGTAGCATACCCCCTCTGTGTTATTGAAAATGGGTCCCTGCATAGGAAACTAGGGTTTCTGCAGCTTGCCTATGAAATCAGGGTTTCGTGCAGTTGGATACCAAACTAAAGATTTTGCAGTCAGAGAGAAAGTTACATTTGAAGACACTCGTGCTTTTGTGTACCTGGATAGAGAATTAGGGTTTTCTGCACAGGCCCAGGAAATTAGGGCTTGTGCAGTAAAGTGGATAATCAGGGTTTTGTGCAGTAGAGTAGATGATTAGGGCTTTGTGCACAGTAAGAGAAACAATAGAGGGTTTCTGCAATTATAGTAACAACTAGAAAATATGAGAAAATTGAATGCTCCCATATTAAAAGAACACAATAATGTTAATTTCTGCAAAAGCAATTCTCTGGCTGCACACTGTGCTTTAGGGCGCAAATTGCAAGCATTTTTTTTTTTTAAAAAGCTACAGATTCGATAGTAATGCATTGAGCATTTCTGGTTAGAAAAAGCAGGCAAAATGGGCTCCTTTGAATAGATCCCAAAAAAAAAAAAAAAACAGCAAGCGAGGATCTCCTAAAAAACCCCAACAAAGTCAGGATTATTTATCAGATAATAGAAAGCAAAGAAGGCAAAAAAAATCCCCCCCGAAAAAAGAGATTTCTGATCAGGTAGAAGCAAGCAAGGAGACTTCTGATTAGATAAAAGGCAAGCAAATGGTTTACATGCAGTCAACCCTATGCATCATAGGAGAGTGAGAAAGCAGAGAGCTTGGAAGCCTTTGAACAAACAGAGGATAAAAACAAGAATTGTGAATAAAATAGAAGATCTTAAAGCTTCCTTCTCTGGCCACACTTTATATTAACCAGTGTACTTTAAAGGATCAGAGTGCGCAAAGGGCCTTATATTTTGTCAGAGAATGCAAGAATTTTTCTTTCCCCCTCCCCAAAAAAAAACAAGCAAATCCCTATACAAAGGAGTATGATGTTTGATGTTCTGATGTTTTGTTGTTGACAAGACAATAGGATTTGTTTATTGCAGTTGGGAATCGGGATGAGCAATTCTAGGTTTCTATTTTCCTTTTTTTTTTAAATGGTTTGCATTGGGAAGAGAACCTGTCACAGCGAATGTTTTGATGGACGTTTAGAATTTGGTGAGGAAATATGTATAGTAATGAAAATTTGCCTTTTATGGAAAGGTCTTAGTTGTATGAATTGGGAAAGGATTTGCAAGAGAATTAGTTTTGCTAAAGTGGGTAATTTTGAGGGGGAAATGGCAAGATGAGAGAGAGTGTGTGTGTGTGCGCGCGTGCGCGGATGCGCACGCACGCGTATGAGTGAGAGAGAGAGAGAGAGAGGGGGGGGGGGTGTTGATAATGATAAGAAGAGGAACATGGTGGAGTGCCTTGTAGATTCTCAATAAGATCAGACAAGAAGATGTTCATAACAATCTATTCATAACTTGCTAGGTAGAAAAACACATGTTTTGAAAGAGATTGCATGGAGGAGTAATTAATGCTTATTATTAGATCTCCAAAGGGATTGATCATTGCAAGGGAGATTACTTCATGCTTAAACATCAGATCTTGAAAGAGATTGCAAGGGGAATTAATTAATGCTTAAACATAGATTTTAAGAAGAGGGGATTTGTGGAGTTATGGTTTTATTAATGCTTAGCTGCTTATGAAAGAACATGGGTGATAGCTTCCACGTGGAGAAATATGGCTAATTTTCTAATAATTAAATGCAGGCGATTAGGTGTAAAACATAGAGCAATGTAGATTAGCATGACAAAGTATGTGGGAAAAAGAGACAGATTATTCTACATGGATTAACACTGCTAATTATGTGGGAAGACAGGGAATCTAAGGTAGATTAAGATTGCATAGAATATGAAAAGATAGAATCTAGTAGATTAAATTGTTACAGAGTGGGGAAAAAGACAGATTTGTTAAAGTGAAATAATGCAATTTAGCAATTAATCATCATGATAATTAAGGGAGGTAGTCAAAGATGATTAACATTGTTTACAGTCTGTTGGTTGAAAGCAAAATCTAGTGAGAGAGAATATATATATATATATATATATATAGTGCATAATATTTTTAGGGTTCTGAAGGCCCCATTTATGTCATGTCAAAAACTGCAAATGTGGGTTTTAATTAATATGGATCGAAGATCCAAAGAGACAGCATGATGGGCATTTGACAGAAAGGGCAGCAGCACAGGAAAAAAACTGTAGAGAGAGAATGTGTGTGTGTGTGTGTGTTTGTCCTCAAAAACATCATCATTTCATATCCTCCTCCATTTCAGCTTTTCTGTCAACCCAAATTCATGCATTCTTTTCCATGTACTTCTTGTCGCTCTGTCACAGGCTTTTTTCTTTTTTCTTTTTTAATGGCTCTCTCTCTCTCTCTCTCTCTCTCTCTCTCTCTAGATCCGAACTTCCTCTCTCTATCTCGTCTCTCTCTCTCTCTCTCTCTGCCTCTCTCTCTCATCTCTCTATTCTCTCTCTCTCTCTCTCTTTCTCTTCTTAAAAATTATTACAAAAAACCCTAACCGCGTTTCTTTTCATTACCTCTCTGTAATCTCTCTCTAGAACGCCTCTCATTTTTTTGCTCTCTGTAATCGCTCTCTAGAGCGCCTCTCTCTCTTTGGCCTCTCTTTTTCTTTTTCTTTTTCTTAAAAAAATAAAAACAATTTTAACCCCAATTCCAAGACACATTTACACGTGTCCAAAATCCAGCTCTCACGTGCCGGGACCTTGATCAATAGGAATAGGGGTCAATAGGAATAGGGGCTGATAACGATGAAAAAATCGTATTCATTAATTAACCAAGCAAGAGACATCGTGTAAAACCTTATTTTATTAAGGACGAACTTTAATCTAAACGTTATTCTATAAAGGTCAAACTTTAATCTAAAATTACGATACCGATTAAACGTCGTCTACCACGTACTCATTTTTGATGCTGCACAACAACATTTGCGTTATCTTGTTCGCTTGGCCTTCAGGGTGATCATCATCAAATCAAATCCACACCTATCTTGCCGTTCTAAACCCAAAAAAAACTCACATGTGAGATGAAGGCAAGGCTTGATCCTTGCTTCTAGAAGTGAAGCGAATGGAGGTTGTAGGTGCACCATTTTTTAAAAAAATTTGGCGACTACTAGAAGGGAGCAAAGTACTCCATGAGGACCCCTCATATCCTCTACAAGGTAACTATCGGGTGTCGAGTCGAGGATCGAACCTGATACCTCCAGGTTACAAGCCACCCCCATCAACCACTAGTACAAGTGCCCGATGTTAGCAGGTGCACCATTTTGTGGTTGGGGCTTGGGGGTGTTAATTATGAGAGTTATGATGATCTGGTTGAATTGACGACTCTTGGTAATGGAAAGGTGTAGTGTAGGTTCATGTGTAAAGACTTTTTGGAAGTTGGTGGTCTTCCTTGTTCATTCATGGAAAGGTGTAGTGTAGGCTCATGTGTAAAGACTTTGTGGCAATACAGGTTGGCCACCCCTAAATGTGGAGGAGGGAGAGGTATATGTTTAATATTAACTAGCACGTATCAAGCCCTTTATCTCAAAGACCAAAAGCATCAGCCTAAATAATATATTTGTGTTATCTATTATTAGTAACCTATCATCAGCCATTACACCTGCATGTTGGATTCAAGTGTCTATTATCTATATTAAAAGATTGCACAATTGGAGTCAAGTGTGTCTATTATCTATATTAAAAGATTGCACAATTGGAGTCAAGTGTGTCTATTATGTTTATTCCTAGATTGCACCCACTGATCCGCCATTTCTTTATCTCGTCCACCTAATTTGAAAGGGTCTACACACCCATGCAAAATGTGCCCTCTTCGTGCTATGGCATTGGAATGGGTAGGCAATCAAGACCATCTAACACCCACTTATCCAATTTCCTTAGAGAACTTCGCCCTTTAAAGACATTAACACTAATTGCCCACGAAACATTTCAAGGAACGGTTTTCCATAAAATTGAAGAATATTTCATGTCGGTTTTTCATCAAGCAATTAATCATAGATTTTGATATTCCCCTATACTTATGTCTTTCCCTCCCTCAGGGTTAAGGTTTATACTTATGTCTTTCCCTCCCTTAGGGAGGTTGAGGAAGAACTCACCTAATCAATGGTGGTTCAAGTAAAGGGCATACAACATCTAATTCCCCTAGAAGAAATTATGTTTGTTTCCCCTAATGACAATCCCTCAAGTTTCACAACCAAGAAATCTTACCCCCATTGAATAGGTTATTCATATTAAATCTCCTTAGCTAATGCACTCATGTTTGGTATGAGAATGCACATACAATGTTGATGATGATGTTGTGGATGGTTGAACAACATTGCATTTCTTTGAATTAGAGATTTTTTATTGGTTGAAATCATGTGTTAATATCAATCTTATTCTTGCAAAGCTAGTTTGTCATATGCATATAACCAAATGATTACATGATTTGGAGAGAGACAAAACATTTACAAAGTCTACACTTTAGATGGGGGGATTCTATTTGTACTTCTTTAAAATTCTAAAATATGATTATGGTAACTAATTCTCTATAGCATGTTATACTCATGCACCAAGGCCTTTCATATTCAAAAAATAAAAGTGTGGCAAATTATAAAACCACTAAAATCCAGTCGTAGAAAAACCATCTAAATATTTCCATAGAAAAACAAATAATCTAAATGTAGTCATAGCAAAACAAGGAATCTAATGGATATTGGCAAATTACAAGACCACCTAAATGTAGTCATAGGGATTTTTTTTAATCTAGCAGATACTATTATTTAACATTACGTGAGCATTTTACCCATGAATTATGAATGGATAGGCAACATCCATGTCCAAACTACACCCATTAGTATGTGGCCCATATGTGTAAATGCTTTAAGAAACCACAAACAAACTATGACACACCCAAATGGTACTTATTACTTAAAGGTGTACATATGGTTAAAGTGTACATAGGGTTTACATGTATATGTCTTTAATGTATTTGAGATAAAATATTAAATGATCTTGTTTTGCTTGAGCCATAGAAAATGGAATGGAAACATTTCTCTAAGAGGTAGCACAGAATGTGTTCACATTTCTCAAATTCAAAAAGCCTCTACAACCTTTTAAACAATCCTTCTTCAAAACATAGGAAAAGAGAGGCAACTTGTATCTCTGCACAAAAAACCACTAGCTATCAATTTGCTTTAATCATATGTACAAGTAATTAAGTTAATATAAAATTGAGGATGGTAGAGATATAATGTCCTCTTATCCTCAAAAGTTAACTTTTTATATCCAACAAAAGTACACTCGGCAGATACTAGATCTGATGCTTGGCATTTTTCACATCACTTCCAAAGGTAATATTAAAAAATGGATATGTTCATGGCTCCTACTAATTGTTTTGAATGTAAGTGAGTTTTCAACATTCTCCTCTTTGAATCGAGGACAAGTGTCTTGAGTAAGGAAAGTAGTGAACCAAAAACCCATCTCTTTTTAAAAGGCAAACATAAATGAATAAAAGTTGGCATACAAATACATCTAACATCAACTTTTCCGAAGTTGTCATTTTTTTCAGAATCATGTATAACCCAAAGGCACACATATATGAGGCGTCCTTATACAACAACATTTTTGAATGACTTTTGAAGAGTACATAGTTAGGCTAGAAGGCCCTTAATATCACTAAAAACTTCTCATGAGTTGTTTTTTTTTAACATCACACCATAGATAGACATCTCATGTAAAATTACAAGGGTAAGAGATGAGTGACCTTCCATGTTTTATTGCAAACTATACTTTCTCTATAAAACGGGGAAATTTTTTAATCAGCTTTCCTTTTTGTAGTGGCAAAAAACCTCTCCCTCTCTTAAAACCCACTTATGAACACCAAATAAACGGGACCCTTCTCCTTGACATTTTACTCTCTCTCTCTCTCTCTCTCTCTCTCTCTCTCTCTCTCTCTCTCTCTCTCTCTCTCTCTCTCTCTCTCTCTCTCTCTCTCTCTCTCTCTCTCTCTCTGCGGTCCGCCACCTCTCTACAAACGAACGCAAATCATGTGTTATATAAAGGCATGAAGTGAAGAAGTGAACACACGATAACTCCTTTCAAGAGCTCGCTAAGACCCATAAGAACACCTATATCACAAAAATTAGATAATCATGACCACATGTACCCCTTACTCAATAAACTTTGGACTTATCAACCATTTGTATATCCCTTATTGTGCACCTTAAAGTAATGATGGGCACATGTACCCCTTACTCAATAAACTTGCACCTTAAAGTTTTGTGCGTTTGGATTTATTAACCGTTTACAATGAGAAAGGGTGTCGAGAAATAAGCCAATGGAAAATTGTTGGGTTTATTTATCTAGGGTTGTTAAGAATTAAAGGGTAGATGGAAATCTAAGAGTCATGTATGTACTAAGGTTGTGTATGGCCACTACTTGGTTGAGGTGTCCGTTTTGGAATCAAGCCTATGTGCCTATATAATATACTAATTGGACCTCAATTCATAAAAGAGAGGATGATAATGCAATTGTAGGGGTTGAAATTTTCAAACTACTTTTGTGATCCGATCTATTTACTACTTAAATCTGCTTCCATTTATCTCATTTTGACCTTGATGCCAATATAATATTATAATTGGACCTTAATTTTGATGTGCCTAGATGCCAATATAATATTGCAATTGGACCTTAATTTTGATGTGCCTAGATGCCAATATAATATTGCAATTGGACCTTAATTTGTAATAAGAGGAATGCTAATGTTACACTTGAAAGAGTAGATACAACTATGTTACATTATGAATTATATTTGTGTGTTCATAAACTTTGACAAATTTGAAATTAATGAGTTTGAATTCTTTAAAGTATGCCATAAAGTCAATATTTTATTTGACAAAATCCAAGCATACCTTTTAAGTTGAGCATATGAAGAGAGAAAAAGCAAATGATGCTTCTTTTAAAGAAATGGCAATGAATGGACATATGCTATTCTAAACACTTCATGGGCTGATGTCATGATTAGTATTTGGTTAAAGTTTTTAGGTGTTGTAAATTATAAACTTTGACATAAACATACACTTTTCATTTGAATGTAATTCAATGATGTGATTGATGTTATCTTTTCTTAAGCATAATTTTTATTCTCATCAAACATGATCGAACATAGTGGTGCAATTGAAACCTTTGAAAACATTTTCAACAAGTTGACCATATTTTGATGAAAAATAATATTTTCTTTGAAAATTATCAAAGCTCCCATTGAGATTCAAAGATATGCATATTACTACACGTGTAAAAACATTAAAGTTATTCTAAGTTATCTTCTTTTGATGATTAATATTTTGACTTACAATGCCTTGTAGACAAAGACTTAGAACATGAACCTTTTTATAAGAAATCATTTAAAAGAAAGTATTTATGCTTGTAAATGTGGATTGTTCCAATATTTTCATTTGCCTTGGCACACAAAACTTAAGAAAATAAAAAGGTGCCCCAATAAGAAATTAGCACTTTAAAATTGAAAGAATGTTAGTTTGCAAGCAACAAAATCTAAGTGGTATCCCTATGAGCACCAACATAATGCACATACAAGGTATATTTTTTCTATTATTAAAGATTTCAAAAATGGGTGCATGCATTGCCTATTTTGTTCTTAGAAGATGTCTTACTAAACACTCAAGATAGGTTGTAATTTTAGATTACCCTTGTTCTTTGGGATGACTTGGAAGTTTTCCACCCATGTGGCATCTATGTTTGCCTTTGTTGCACACACGTATGTGCTGCATGATGTGTGCATGCACACACATTGTGTGGGTGTCTGCATGAGCATGGGTGCATGGCCTTGTTTGTCCATGTGTGTGTGCTGGCTATCTTTGTAACTTAAATTCTTCTCTCTAATTCTTTATTTTCCCACTTTGCACATGCTTAATTTAGTACATGATATCATACATATATTAATATAGTTTCCTTTTTTAGTTTCTGTCATAGTGGGAGTAAATCTTGGTTTTGATATTTGATTACCCTTGTAGGATTTCTCCATAATAATATTACATAACACCAATCATTGATGAAAAATTTAGGTGTGAGTGATAAAATGACCGATAATATTACTTATGCTTACTCTTCTTTTTAGAATTGTTATCATGACCTCTCTTTTTTTTTGAGAAGCCCTCTTGGAATCTATAGCCAAAGAATGTGACCCTCTCCCCATACTGTTCTCCTCTTCTTTAAGGGTCATTTCTCATTTTTTTTTAAACAGAATATATAATATTCCCTTTGAAAAGCAACATTTTTTGGCACGACCATCCACCCCTGAAGCCTCATTATCATCATTATGTAGGCAATTATATATGTATTCCCTTTAAAAAAAGGAGTATTTTTAGCGAAATCGTCCACCCCGCAAGCCCCTTAACAATTACTATTTAGGCAATTATATATGTAAGAAGAGTGGTAATCTTAGCCAAAATTGTTAAGAAAATTCCCTCAAAAAAAGTTATAGCCTTATTTTTCTAGATTTTGACAAACTAAAAAACATTGATCAATATCAAACTTTGTGATTTTGTTTTACAAGCAAAACGATATTGTTATTGTCTACTCTTCAATTCATTCATCAATCATTGCTCAATTTAATATGCCCCACACAATAAAGACGGTTAAAAATTTTAAATCTAGCTATGTTGAAGATAAGAGAATCTTTTATAAAGTGAAATCTTATAGGATTGTATGTTTACTTAATTAAAGATTTTCTACAACCTTGATAATATGACTTTTGGCCTACTAGTTGTTGAGATCATGATACCACTGATCTTATTGCCCATTTTTGAAAAGGTAAACCTTTCAACATGATAAAGGTAAAGAATATTGGGCAAAACAACAACGAATGGAATAGACAATTAGCTTTAGCCTTTCAAGCCTTTTGAAAGTATCGACCCCTTGCTACCCTAGATTCCAACATATATCATTGGGTTGCCCACCTTGCCTCCCTCTACATGTGGCAATTTCCTTTTCCTATTACTTTTTTAAAAAAAAGTGGTATAGCCAATCATTTTTTAAAATCATGAAAGGCTACACCATGAAATAGTTATTTTTAATGAAAACATGAGTTTTTTCTACACTGTTATTGATGACTCCTTTATCTGACTCTCTCTCTCTCTCTCTCTCTCTCTCTCTCTCTCTCTCTCTCTCTCTCTCTCTCTCTCTCTCTTCCATACTTTCTTAACCTCTTTTCCATACTTTCTGAACCTCGCATTCCATGATCCACAAGTTTGACGAACTTCCAAAAATAGTACATAATTATCATTTTATAAGACCACATTAATTGATTTTCATTTTAAAAATCGAATACGTTAGGAAGCAATCTACTCGATCATGTAAGTTGCCATTAGCATAGAGTAATAAACAAGAGTAACTAAACTTGGAAGAAAACTAAAAACTATCACTACCAAAAAATATAACAATTCTAACATACACGCACAAATTATAAAGAATGTTTTAAAACTTTCAATGTAATAAAAAATACCAAGAACGACATTTGGATCATTTTTTTTCATACTATAATGCTCTCCATTTGATCAAATGCACTACTTTACATTTTAGACGTATCTAGATCCTTCTCATTATCTCTATCATGGCTTTGGTGTCTCTCATAAAAAATCTTTACATGACCTTTGTTGTAGCATCATTTCTAGAAAATATAAAGGTTGAGTCTCATATATATGATATATATTTATCTACAGTGCTTATCATCAAAAATCACTTTTTTTTAAAAGATGAGTCACCTTGCTTAAGAAACTCTGAATGGACATGGTGCTAGTCACCTTGCTTAAGAAACTCTGAACATGGTGGGACATGGTGCTAGTCACCTTCTTTTAAAAATTCTCAATGGGCATGCTACTAGTCACCTTTTTGAAGGAATTAATGTTATGACAAGACAACTTTCAAAACACTATACAAACAAATGGATTGTAACAAAATTTTTAAAATACCCACTTATCCCTTGCCCAATATTATCCAGAAATTATTTTTTGTGCTTACTTTTGAGGCTTGGTAAACTTTTGGCAAATATCTCTCTTGAATTATAACTTTTCTTTTTAAATTTAATAGAAAAGGTATGTTTCATCGTGTGACCGCCAAAAAACCATTCTATAAAAAATTACACATGTAATGAACAAAAATCAAAGAAACAAGCCATAAGAGAAAGACATGTTTGTTAGGCTAAATTATTCAAGTAATAAGTGTGCTAGTAGTATGGTAGAAGATAGAATAACCCTTACATAAAGCATTTTCTTGAACAAAGACACCTAGAAGAGATGAAAAAGACATGAAAAATGAAGGGATTTGAGATTATGATGATAGCTTTGAGGGAACAAGGAACAAAATACAATGATCGACTCTATGAGCCACAAGATCTAGGAAACTCTATAGAAATAAGCAACAATAATTTATTGATCATGCTCAAATGCCTACCATGAACTGATCTAATGAAGAAGAAATTAGGAAGCAAGTTCATGAATATGTGGAAGAAGCACAAAGCCAAAAGCAATCAAGAAATGTTTTGGGTGGCTTCAATATTTTTCTTCTACTTATTTACATCAATGATGGAGAATTAGTTTGATTTGAGATGATTCTAAGTGGCAAAACTTGCTCAAATGCCAACATGAACTGATTTGAAATTAGGAAAGAAGCAAGTACACATGAATGCGTGCAAGAAGCACAAAGCCAAAAACAATCAAGTATTGTTTTAGGTGGCTTCAATACTTTTTCTTCTACTTATTCACATCAATGATGGAGAATTAGTTAGTAAAAGTGTTTAATTTGAGATGATTCTAAGTGGAAAAACTTATGTTTACCCAAAGAGTAAAGAGACCTTTTACTATGTACATCTTATGTTCATGGTTATATGTAATTATTTTTTATGTTTTGTCTCCAGTAAAGCTCAAGGCATTGTAAAATGAAAGTGAATCAAAATAAAATAGCAATAGCTTTTGTTGGAAGGATCAAAAGAAATGTGAAAGTTATAACTCTCCTCTCTCTCTCTCTCTCTCTCTCTCTCTCTCTCTCTCTCTCTAGAGGGCCAACCAGGATATGGGGAATGCAACATCATATGGTAGACACTTCTTGGAGATGGGGGCTATGCATGAGCTGGTTATATATAATGGGTTGTCCAAATGGCCGCATTCGGACAACCTTACATCTTTTCTACATGGGGGAGGCACTAGTACACAGTGGATTACCTCATAGGATCTCCCGCTCTTATACCACACATCTCAGACTTCACCATCCCTCCTCCCCCCATACTAGCTGACCACGCATTACTTTCTTTCACGATCTCACGCCCCATCATACCACCCACACCCCCTGTCACCACCTTCACCTAGATTCATTTCTAGCATGACCTTGACCACCTCTCCTGCCACATTTTAGCTCTCGACTTATCCCTCCTCCCCCCATACTAGCTGACCACGCATTACTTTCTTTCACGATATCATTCCCCATCGTACCACACACACCCACACCCTCTGTCTCACCACCTTCACCCGGATTCATTTCCAACATGATTTTGACCACATCTATGAGGACCACCTCTCCCGCCACATTTCAGCTCTCAACTTATCCCTCCCTATTTCCACCATCACATCCCAACTTTCCTCCATCATCCATGACTCCGCCCATGCTAGCTTACCCTACACCACATGCTCTACAGCAAACTTGCCACCCAGTGGAATCCCAACCCCAGAATGGATGGTATGATGAAGAGTGCAAAACCACCAGGCTTCGCCTCTTATGCGAGAGGGAACATGGGCTGATTTCAACACATAAGATGCAATGCATCTTATATACATTCACTCACCGAAAGAAACGGGCATTTCTCGCCAGACGAGAACAAGAGTTATACCAGCTCTTTTTGAGCGAGGACAACTCAGAAGCTTGGTGCATTCTGGATGAAAAAAGAGCACCTACACCTATCAAAGATCCTAGCCTTTGGGAGGCCTATGCATGACAACTGTATGATGTGCCAAACCAACCTATACCACAAATGTCACACATCCCTAGGACATCATCATCTTATCTCTTTGATTCCCCCAATGTCACTAGGGCTCTTAAAAAGCTACATAATGCGAGAGCAAAAGAGCGAGGATCTACGCGCGAAACATTTCGCCCACCACAGGCACTACATATTGGCTCCCATTCTTGCCAGTCTTTTTAACAGAGCACTCAGTGAAGGCTTCCCACCCTCCTGGACTACGCGCGAAACATTTCGCCCCCACGGGCACTACATATTGGATCTACGCGCGAAACATTTTGCCCACGGGCACTACATATTGGCTCCCATTCTTGCCAGTCTTTTTAACAGAGCACTCAGTGAAGGCTTCCCACCCTCCTGGACTACCAACACCAATCCCCATTCACAAAGCAGGAGATCCCACACACGGACCCAGGTAACTACAGGACTATCATGATTGGTCACACAATGGGAAAAATCTATGGGGCAGTACTAGAGGACATGATGAGCTCTATGGCAAAGAGGATGGGAAACAGAGCATCAGGTTAGGCAAGCTTTAGGAGAAACTTCTCCACACTGGACCATATCTTTACTTTACGGGCTATCATAGAGAAGGCAAGGTCCTCAAAGAGACATGTGTATTGCTGCTTTGTGGATTTCTGCAAAGCCTTTGACTCCATCCCTCGATCTCGTCTGATAGGATGCTTGCAGGAGCTCCAGTTCTCACATGAGATTTTATGGGGTGTGATGGCACTATATGAGGCAGTACTCGACCAACAATGCACCTAGTGGGACCTCGGGAGATATATGTAGCACTATTGGGGTTAAGC
This sequence comes from Cibotium barometz, assembly GCF_041138505.1. Classification (NCBI taxonomy): domain Eukaryota; kingdom Viridiplantae; phylum Streptophyta; class Polypodiopsida; order Cyatheales; family Cibotiaceae; genus Cibotium; species Cibotium barometz. The sequence continues at coordinate 28,257,396 of NC_141053.1, read as the reverse complement.
AGGGCTGCCCACTCTCACCTACACACTTTGGCCTATACATTGATGAGATCGCAGTATTTGACAGTTTCGGAGGTAGAGGTTCACCATTGGCTCAGACAGTAGTGCCCATATTGCTATATGCTGACGACATTGTCTTCATTTCTCAGATTCAGTCAAGGGTTTACAGAAACACTTAAATGCATTGGACAGATTTTGCAAGGAGAGAGACCTTATGGTCAATTTGGGCAAAACCAAGGTTATGGTCTTCAACACATCTTCTGCAGTCACCTCACGATTTTCTTTCATATACAGAGATGCCTGAGGTGCAGATTGTACAGAAGTATGTATAAAGTATGTATATCTAGGACTCACTTTTAGAGGCCCTTTGTTTTGCATGACCACAGCTGCCACTGACCGACTTGCGAGGGGGCATGTCTCCCTAGCCTGTATGGAGAGAGAATGTTTCTAGGCACATTTCCAAGAACCCCACACTAAGTGTTGGCTCTTTGATACTCTAGTACGACCAACGGCTATGTATGGTGCAGCCCTTTGGGGGCTAGGCCTAGCGAAGGATCACTTGAGGAGCATAGAGAGCCTACAAGTGATGATGTTGTCACACATGATTAGGAGTAACCATCTGTACCACATGACATTCTACATGCACAGTTTGGGGTGGCCCCACTGGTTACAGATGCCCTTTTTCAGACTGTCACTTATATTTAGCATGTATACACGCTTGCCAGAGATCCCCTCCCCCACGACTAGCACTAGAGTCCTCTATGCAATTATATGGCGAGAGGGAGAGGGAGCGATTGGGATGAGCTAGACTGCCCTCCTCCGGCCACCACCATTACTGACACATGCATGGTACTTTAAGGTAGTTGAGTGGTTTCATGCACATGGCATGCAGATGGACCATCTCCCCCGGTTTCCGTATAGCCTGGATTCCCCATACCTTGATCTCTCACATCAGGAGATCAACCGGATCATCCGGTTAGATCTACTTGGGCTACACATACACCAGGCATGGGTGTCTCTGTCAGAGATTGGTAAGAAATGTGATTTCTACACATATGTATATATATATACATATATATATGAATCTATCCCTGCATCCCAACTACGAATAAGAATCAATCGTTGAACGGGCATCACTGATTCGAAGATTATCGTAGAATAAGAATCAATCTTAGAAAACGAGACGTAGGATGATCCGCCTTGCCGATGGCCGTTCCGCTTACGGTTATTGGCGAGAGCCAGTAACCAACCAAGAGATCATCATCAACAGGTTTCATTTTTGTTGAGCAGAAATTGACCAAAAAACCAAGTTTGATCCTGGCTCAGAATGAACGCTAGCGATATGCTTAACACATGCAAGTCGAACGTTGTTTTCGCCCCGAGTCTATAGAACAGTTGAAAACAAAGTGGAGAACGGGTACGTAACGCGTGGGAATCTGCCAAACAATTTGGGCCGAATCCCAAAGAAACGAAAGTAAAAAAGCTTCAATATATATATATATAATATATATATATAATATATATATATATATATGTATAAATAAATATATATATATATATATGTATATATATATATATATGTATATATATGTATATATATATATATAGTATACATACATATATATATATAATATACATACATATATATATATATAATATACATACATATATATATATATATATAATATGCATACATATATATATAATATACATACATATATATATATAATATACATACATACATACATATATATATATATATATATATATATATATATATATATATATATATATATTGGGGGGATCATGTTCACGAGTCCGCATTTTTTCATGCCCACGACCACCCAGTCATGCTTGGCATTGGGATATATGTTGCCCTTACTCATTTGGAGATGCATTTTCTTCGAGCCCACTTCCAAGAATGGTATATGGAGCATCTTTTTGGGTGCCAAACCTAGGAGAGGAGGAAAAGCAGACAATGGAGAGACTGCAAATTATGATCCTCATGCATAATCAAGACTAAGCCATGAGTGCCATATGCCATACTATTAGCCGAGTTCAGATCAACCCCTCTAGTCATAAATTCCCATACAACACATCTACACACTGCATAGGGATTTCCTATTGGAAAATAATTTGCTCAATGCTCCACCCTCATGTCGTTTCTGCGCGGGTGACAAATGTAAAAATGAAGTATCAAACTCATTTCCTTAATGAAAGTCATGGGTTCTTGATTAGCATTGATCTATATGTTAATTATTATGATTAATACTAATCTTATGCCCTAACTATGTCTTTTTTCACCTTCTATCCGCCATAGCTTGCACTTGCAATGATCACATACCTCAATGCTTGCTCAATCCACTCATTTCAACTTGGTATCAGAGACAAGGCACCCCAGTCTCACTTCTAACACTAAGCATTAGAAAGAATTAGCACCATCATTAATTCTAATCATAGAGAGCTTACCATTGCCAAACCATTGCACCATTGCATATCATCTCCTACGAGCAGCTTCAGCACTCCACGACGAATTCGCACCTAAAAGAAATTGAAGAAATTCAAATGCAATTGCGCGAAATCGCTATATGAAGGTGGGACTTCAAATTTGGGTAAAAATCTTATATCCATCTATTCGCATCAAACTAGGCCAAAAGGAGTGGTACTCCAAGATTTTCGACGACTACGAATTTAGTGGAAGCATCATAAATTTGAATAGAGCAACATACTGTGAGATTTGAGACTGCACCTTTGTTTCACTAAGTTTTTTTATAAGCTTTCTAACCTTAATTAGAAGCTGATTAATCCAAGTTTCATTAGCTCAAAATCATTCACTTAGTACTATTTCATTATCTCGACACATTTTGGTTAAATCAACGCACAACTATTCTAATTGATCACTCAAATTTGCCAAATTATTTTTTATGAGATTCATGAGTGATTAGTGAGCTTAATCTTATCTAGCAATCAAATCTGAGTTAAATGTGTTCAAATCATTCTAAGGGAGTAGAAACTACTGAGATATCACTATAAATCTCAACAAGACCCTCCTCATTGATGAGTCGTGCCTAATCAAATCTCAATAGATAGATTTAGCAAGGTGAACGATTTCATACATGGCAAACAAAGGTCATGTAGTTACTCATACAAAAGCAACTTTTTCAGAGATAGTAAATGAAGATGAGCTTGATGAAGTCAAAGCATGGATAAGAAAGGATAGAAAAGCCATGGCCATCGTTGGGTTAAGCCTTGGAGATAACATCATTCATCATATCAACAACATGGAGCATGCTAAGGAAGCTTGAGATGAATTAGAGAGTTTTTGAGGCAAGGACAAAGAATTCGAAGATAAATCTCAAGATTCCATTCTATGGACTGAATATGGAGTTCAAAGGCTCATGGATCATGTAGGACAAATGAAGAGTATTATGATGTAGCTTGTAGGTATTAAGCTCCAGTGAGTGAAAAGAATGCTATTGTGGTCTGAATAAAAAGCATACCTAAGGAGTTTTCAACCGTTGTTCACTACTTTGAGGAATCTACCCGATCTTACACTTAAAGCTTGTATGTGATGCCTGTGGTAAGGTAGGCCAACTTGAGAATAAGTGTTACTCAAAGGAGAAATAACAAAGCAATTTAATTGTGGAAGCAACTCATGAGAATGCTCCATAAGAACACCTTTTCTAGGTGTGATGATAATTCATGTCATGTCTTATGTTGATGCCAACCTTGGGATTGGGCAACCCTTGGTAAAGATGTGCCCATTGTATGTCGATGTGATGATGTCTATGATCATGTCTATGATGTCATGTGATATCTCGATGCAATCACCTCTAACCACTAATGATGTAAGCTAAGTGATGTATGTATGTCTCCATTAAGGGATGGCAAATGTCGTGTATATGTATGTCACATTACCTTCTTGGGATGAGACCCATTTGGACACCAAGGGAAGGTGTTGAAATATGGTGCCCATTATGTCATGTATGGAACACACGTATATAAGAGCTAGGTAGATGGAGCCTTAGAATGTCATGAAATAGGAATGGATGAAAGCTAAGGTTATTTGGACGTGTGAATGAATGAATGTAGGAAGCAATCAATGGTCAAAAAGTAAGCACATAGAAAGTGCAAGGGTGCACAAGACATGTGGACATTTATGAACACAAGAATGCATGGAACATGTGAATGAGAGCTATAAAATGATGTATCAAACTCGTTCTTGATTAGCATTGATCCATATCTTAATTATTATAATTAACACTAATCTTGTATCCTAACTATGTCTTTTTTCACCTTCTATCCAACATAGCTTGCACTTGTAATGATCACACCTCAATCCACTCATTTCAACTCGCCATCAATTTGTAATCAAGTGTGCAAGCAGAAATATTTTTTACTCCCTACTTCTCCAATTCAATGCTTTGTATTGTGTTGATCCAGCTTTTGCTATTGTATGTTCTTACATCGCCTCCCATAGTCCTCTAGACAACTCGGACAGGAGGATCATACCACTTATTGGTATGCATGCATCACAAGTTGGTTTGAGACACAGAGACCGCCTCCACCCCTTTGAATACAACTTGGACTCCATCTCCACATAGACATGTTCAATGCCATGAGAATTGCTATTGGTCAACTACCCGCAAACTACTTACTAGTGATCAACTAAATGCAACATAGGTGCCATCGTCACCATGCCTCCATTGTTAAGGACTTCATCCAAATAACCAGAGGAGTATTCCTTCTCTTCTTGCTAGTGATCTACTAAATGCAACATAGGTGCCATGCCTCAAAGCCCTTGTTAAGGACTTCATTCCAAATAACCGGAGCAGTATTCCTAGCCCCCTTTTAGGAGTCGAGTCAATGGTGCAGCTCCTTTAGCATAATTTAGAGCAAAGAAACCCTTGAAACCCAAAAAAGAATTTACCTGCTGCATATAGTGCGCAGCACTCGCCACCCAAGAACCAAGGGTGTCATCACACTGTCCTCGGATTGAGATGGGGCCTGCAGGGGGCATCCCACGAGACAAACAGGCATGTTGGCTATGTAGTACATTACATACTTGGATGCTCAGTTTACTGTGAGACCTCCGAACACTACCACAGACGTTTTAGGGATGGGTTGGTCCCTTGTCACAGGCGATGGATCACACATGCATGGGATAACACCTATTGGAGTTGAGGCACCATGAAGATAGACTATTGAGGCAGCAACCTGAGATGTAGGATACCGCACACACATCTATCACTGACTTCTTTGGCCCTTGGTAAAGAGCCCCGCCTGCACGAGATTCGCCACGACATAGCTCAACATCCCCATTGAGTGAGCACCCTCCAAACCCGCGGTTGGCATCAGGCACCCGGGAAGTCTTTCAAGAGATAGCAAAGCCCCTCTCCGAGGGCCAGATGCCCCTGCTCCCCCTGACCCAGACCCTCCACTCGCCAACTCGAGATCTCCGAGTTGCTTCAGCGATATAGAGAGGCAGCCCCACAAGTGGATATTTAGGCCAGGTACACAGCATATGAGAAAGACAACACATTATTAGCCCAAACACACATGGTTTTCTGCAGAGGCAGCCCCATAAAGTGGATATTGAGGCCAGGTACACAGTATATGAGAGACGACACATTATTAACCCAAACACACAAGGTTTTCTGCTGCCTACTTTATAATACGCACAAAGTCTACGTAGTACATTGACCTTGTCTATCCTTTGGGCATCCAGTCTTTTACTTTTTGTATGTTGTCTTGACATCCAGTTTACTCATGGATCACATGTAACAGCTTTTTGGTCTGACATACCTTAGGGTCTTTTGTAGATGTTAATAACATCTCTCTCTCTCTCTCTCTCTCTCTCTCTCTCTCTCAAGTCTACACAAATCTAATTCATGCAGCCCCAAATATTTCACAAATAGCATCCCATATAAGAGGAGCTTAATCTTCAGCTTTTCACAAAGTAAAGATGAGATGAGTCTTCAATTGAAGCACCTCAAACAACCAATATTTGAGGAACGTACTGTCCACAACGAATCTAATTGACGAAGCAGCAAATATTTCACAAATTTCACAAAGAGCTTCCCAGTGAATGCTGGATTGCACCTTAGTAAACACACAACTTAGCCAAATATTTACCGGGGCTTTTCTGATGTCTAATCTTCTAGACAGCAAAAAAATTTGAAGTACAAAACCAACCATCAGCAGAGTATCACCATTGAAATCATCAAAGGAGGTTAGAAAATAGACTGCCCTTTGCAAAAGGTCCTATTCTAACGTCTTCAACCAATAAGCCGTGTCAAAAACGGAGGCGCTGGCAGCTTCCTTGTAACACCTGGTTCCTTGTGCAGAGCTTGTATGTAGGCTTCTAAAACCGCCGCATTTCTTTGGGAGGCTTGAACTGTATTGGATGTGTTTCAGGAGTGGCGCTTTCATCCTCCTTCCACATCTTTATAGTCTTATCAGCCTCACATGTGACAAGCCTAGTCCCAGTAACATCATAGGACGAAGCATATATCCCTGCTTCACTGTCAAGAGATCCTGCATACATAAATACACACTACAGATTGGCACGTGTAGGCCAGGGCCATGATGTCATCTCTACCTTCCTCCATTGTAGAGCTATGGGCAGTCTCTTATGAGTGCAAGGTGCTCTTCAAAAAAAACAAAAAATAGAATTTGGTGTACTTTACCAGGCTGAACAATTGTCTGTGCCTGCTGGAAATTATGGCCACTTTTCCAATCCCAAAACCATAGGCTTCCATTATCACCTGCAGCAAGGACATACCACGGAAGTGTGGATCAACCATTTTGACTGAAGCGCACACACTACAGCTTGCCACCCTAAGATGCACAACATATATAAATCCATACATACCTCCTGAGACCATAACATTCTCCTCATTTATCGCCATGCAATTCACAATGGTTCGTTGTTGAGACCTGAACACAAAATAACATCTCAATGATCAATTTCAGAGAATTCAGATCCGCTCCAAATGACCATGATCCATCTTACACTAGACAGACAGGATTGAGAGAGATTTCTTTTGACATTATTGCAAGACACTGTCAAGCCTTATATTCTTGCTTGCATGAACTATGTTACGATTGTGGCAAGACCTCTCAAAATTTTCATGTCATGATTTCCTTCACTTAACAGTGTTAGCAAGCAAGTATAATGCATCCTGTGTGGCTACAATTAATTATACAACACATCTTATACAGGAATCTAGCTTGGCCATTGGAGCACAGCACTGCATAAAGTGTGGGTAAACCCCTCCCTCCCTCCTTCCATACCTCAAGTAAGACCTCTCCCTGCAACAGCAAGCTCAACAAAGGAAGCTCCATGGAAGCATGCAAAAGTAGTAAAGCAGAAACCCCTGAAAGACCTACCCCTGCTTAGAGGGGCATAGTCTATGAGGGACCCAGCAAAGGCTACGCATATGCTTTTGGAACTGCAGTGCATATCCTTGAAACAAGCGAGTGGATCTTAAGGAGTTAGAGCATGATGCACATATATTGAGGTTTTGATGGGGACTTGAGAACGTGATGTCCACAAAGGATCCCGCCAAGAAGTTCACATTTAGCGCACACAATATGGTAGCCATGAAATGAATAGAGCAAGGCACACAAAACCATGGCATTGCATGCAAGTTGTACATTTTTCCATTATATGATCGAAGGGTTAGATCAGGATTACTGGGTGTGATTGTGTTTGCAAGAGTTCTGCTACACCTCTCTCTCTATAGGGGAGTAAACAGCAATGGTTGTCTTACAGTTGATATTGAAGCCTAGCATATCTACAAAATTTTCTTTTCTAGCATCCCATGTGTGTTACTTACCTGATTAGGGTAGAATCAAGGGAACCTTAAATTTTGGAAATGTGAATTCTATCTTTGTTGATCCACAATTTCCAACTTATAACATGGTTCCCAAGGAAATGAAGGCACGCCTTGATGCGCTGATGATGGAGCAGAAACAAACATGACCCAACAAATAGAGCGTTTGGAAGCCTGATGTCACCAGCTGTGACACAAGATCCGTGATTATTAGCTTACATGGACGACACAAACATTACATACAAGCTATTGCGAATGGGGGTTACCCAATACAATGCACCACACACCATTGGTTTTGTTTTTGGTACCTAGAAGAATGTCAAATGTGTGGTAAATATGGCCATTGAGAGTCCAAGAACATGTGGGAAGGACCATCCCTGGCCCCCATGTTTTTTTTTTAAAAGATCCTTCCATTGGTTACCGAAATGCAGCCGGGATGGCTCAAGGCCTGGGCAACAAGAAAATACAGATGTGACACACAGGCTCTTCCTCACTGGCTGGCCGCTCTTGGAGGAAGGCTATCTTATACCGCACGCACGCGGGGGGGGAGGGGAGCCAAACAGGTGGCCTTTAATGCCAAGTACCTCGTGATCTCAAATCCTGAGGAAAGGACCACCACCCCAAATCTGCAAAAAAGCCTCTTGGTATTTCCACACATGCTTGGAGCCACCTCGCAGCTTGTCCCACTGGCCACGGAGGGTGTGAATAGTGTCTGTCCATATGCTCTGTATGGACGCAAGATGTGCCATGCAGTAATGCTACTAATGATCTCCCACCCCTAACCCGTGTGGTTGCTGAGAACAGGACCTGCGGTGAGACAGAAGAGGGCTGAGGCCCTGTCCTCATAGTCACCAGGGAACGGGAACGGATATGGGAATGAGGGGCCAATCCGGAACGGGAACGGGACCCCTTGCAATCCGGAACGGGATCCGGAACGACACGTTATCATATTTCAATACACATGAGTAGACAAATATACAATTAAAAGCAGGCAAAAAGAGATAAATATACAATTGAAGTAGACAAAAAGAGACAAGAATTTGATAGCAAACTCAATGACCTTGTTCATATTTAGAAAACCAGAAGTACAATAGCTTGTACAATGTACAGCCACATAGTGAAAGCTAGATAGCTAAGAACAAAGAAACCTGAAGTCCTAGGTGATATCAAATAGGTGCAAAGATGTCAGCTAGATCATCCATAGATGCATCATGCATCGATGCAGGTGGAGGTGGAGGTGGAGGTGGAGGTGGAGGGTCGTCATCATCCGACTCAGACTGTGGCACCATATCTATGAAGCTCTCATGGTCAAAGTCACCACTAGAGTCTAGCAACCTGGGCTAATAGTCGCAAGTTGGCTGACACATACACAAGGTCATTTGTTCTGGTAATGAGTAGCCGATTTCTCTTCTTCGAGGCAACATGGCTAAAAACACTCCATAGTTGCTCAATTGGAGAAGAACTTGCATTCTGACTGAGAATGCGCATTGCAAGCCGTTGTAGCTCTGGAGTACCCGATCCGTAGTTCTCCCACCAAAGAGCACCTTCCATAAGTGTCCTATCTTGCTGGGCATCTGCTGAACCAAAATTACCTGTCTTTGCTCTGTACTTTCCCAAATCAATTCTAATCTTGCTTCTCATCGTAGCATCAGGCACCAATCTGGCAAGGATTTTGTCCCAGCCATTGTGACTTCTTCATCCCATTCCTGGCCTTTGCCTTGAAACTCTGGATCAATCACAAATGCAGCTGCATGCATTGGTGAGTGATATCGGTCCCACCTTGCTTGACACAAACTTTGAAGTTCTGCCTTCTTTGTTGTGTCGGGCTCCAAAGAAAGGATACGCTCCACCATCTTGTCCATGCCCTCATAAACTTTGCCAATGCAAGGTTTTTTCCCATCCACCATACGCAGCATGTAGATAATGCGCTTCGTAATGTTGACAACATGCTCAATCTTCACCCACAAAGGAGCATAATCTTTTCGTTTGCATAATCTTTTCGTTTTTTGTTTTGTTTTTTTTTAGGGGTCGGCGGCGGCGCCAACGCAGGTATCCGTTTTTTTTTTTAAATAAAACGGGTGCCCAACGTTTTGGGCAGCCTTTAAAAAAGGCCCAAATTTGGGCCATATTTAAAGGGTGCCCAAAACGTTGGGTACCCGTTTTATTTAAAAAAAAACGGATACGCTGCCGGCTGCCAAATCTGGAAAAAAAAAATCGTTAACGCTACCGTTTCGCGAATCAGGAAAAAAAAATAAAAAAAAACGTTGCTCCACGTTCCACCGTTCCCAAGGTGGCTTCCTCCACGTTCCCGCGTTCCACACCAGTGGAACGGCGTTCCCATGTGACTATGCCTGGCCTGTCTCCTCATATGCAAGGGATGGAGTCGACTCAAAGGCCCAGGCAACCCCACCCCACCCCCCACAAACTAATGCCTGATCCATGCTGATGATGTGGAGGATCCTCTACCGTACCTACAATGGCCCAATAGTTGGGAATGTCAGAAGAAGATAAGCTCGAGCAGTTTATTCGAGATTTCGACACTAACATTAAGTACTCAGTTAGGCATTTTGAACCTCAAACTTATGCACAAGCACTGACCCTCGCTCAAAATCAAGCAGTGACCCTCGCTCAGAATCAGGAACTGATGCTGAATGGAGGTAAGCCCAAGCAAGTACTGTCACCAGCCTGGACATTTCCCAGTATGAAAGGGGTCTGGTGGACTCCAGGATGTCTAAATATTTGGAAAGTACAAGCTTTGGGAGTGGGGGATTATCCTAGAATACAAAGGACCACACTCCTAAAATTTAGGGGAGTTGCTATTTTTGGCCCGACTCCGATGGAAATTCTGTTCGCGTCATTACATCTGGAATTGAGCAGATACCAAGAGTTGGCAAAGTGCCTATGACAGAATGTCTACCAGTTGGGATATTTTTAGAGATAAAGTTTATGGAAGGACCCATCTCTTAGATTGGGACATGTGGCAAGGAGGTGGATCAAAGTGAGACAAGTGGCCTCACACTTGTCACTTCAGCTATTGTGTGGCTCTCCACTTGTCATTGTAGCCTTCTCTTGCCATTTTAGCTCATGGGAGGCCCAAATCTATAAATTGGAGCCCTCTCTCTTCATTAATGGAGGCTCTCTTGCTGCACACTAGCCTCTACCACCGTTGAAGGCTTCCCTAATGATGGCTACTCTCTTTCTCTCTCTCTCTTGAAGGCTGCCCATGAAGAATACCGGCTGTTGGGGACTGTTTTGGAGGCTTCCATCGCGAAGAAATACTGAAGGCAAGGGTATTTAATCATTTATTATGATTTCTAGCCATTGTACTTGTTGCACCAGCATTTGTACTTGCTATACCTGCTGCACCAGCCATCGTACCAGCTGTACCAGCCATCGTACCGGCTGCACCAGCCACTGTACTTGCTATACTAGTCATTGTACCTGCTGTACTAGCATTTGTACTTGCTGTACTTACTGTACCAACCATTGTACCTGCTGTACCGGATGAATGGAGAGTTGTACTTGCTGTACCAGCTCTATTGCATGAAGACCCGTGGTTTTTGGGGAAGAATCAGTACCCACACGGAGGTATATGGATTATATTGTTGGCTCGTCATTTCTACAGCCTATGTTCCGGCTTGGTTGCCTCGTGTTGGGCTATGTTATGGCATTTGTATATGGATAATCCGGCATCTCCCGTGGGGAGAGTAAGGCCCTCAAAGCTTGTACATGATATTATTCTCCTTGGGTAATAAAATACTCCAAGGGGGGGGGGGGGGGGGGGCGGCCCATTCCGGCCTCTATGCGGTGTCACGTGTGCAAGCTCCATTTTCAGCATTTGTGAATGTTTTGTCCAGATTTTATGTTTTATGCAAAGTGATGATGGATATGTGTTAAGGCTGTGGCCATGTTTAAGTGTTTTAATATGCATTGATGGTATCAACAAGTGTGTCAAAGGCCCTAGTCCCCCGGGCACCGCCCCCCTCCTGCGAGTTTCATTGGTATCAGAACATAGGCTTTCTTGGAAGCGGAGGCTTCCTTCTATCAATAAGGAAGAGAAAAGATCTCAAGTGGGGACCACACTTACCATCATTGTTGTTAAGCATGGCCAGCCGCTTCATAGCTTATGAAGCAAGAGCATGAGCAGTAGACAGCTTGTTGATCTAAGGATTTATGAATTCACAGAATTTTATGGTGGAAGTGTGAAGTTGGCTTTATGTGCACACGTTTAGCACTCTTTCCATATGGATATTGTGGATTATATTATCAAGCTTACAGGCAAGCTATATGGAGATATATCTCAAGATATCTTAAGGATATGGTGACGAGATATTTCTTTTGGCTTCATGACCAACTTGGCAAAGAAAAGCTAAGTATACTTTGAGTTTGCAAAGTTAGTGCTTTTGCTATGAAGTGTTTTTGATGTTCACTAACCCTTGTATAGCTATGCAAGGAGAAAGGTGTTGTTGTTTGCCTTGAGATGGTTTCAGGGAAACATTGTTTATGGCTCCCTTTAATGGGATGAATTCTTTTCATGGCTCCCTTTATTGGGATGGATTATATCTATGGAGATTTCTTTCTTGGACGAGATTTATATAGATATTGGGCTTTACAAGCAATTTCTATGGACGAATCTGTCCCAGTTTATAGAGAAGAAATCTTTGGATATCTCATGGATATGATGCTTTTATGGATAAAGTCCACCTCTACTCCAAGGTGTGTGGATAGCACGAAGTATGTGGTAAGAGTTATGGTATACAAAGATTATGGTATACAGGTCTATGGATTCCTGGACTTCTTTTCTAGGGATTTGGATTCATCCTCAGGTTTATGGATTATGTTTATGGCTCCCTTTTACTGGGATGGATTATTCTTTTTGGCTCCCTTTATTTGGGATGCATTGGACTTATGAAACTCATGATTCACATACCCTGTGTAGTGTTCTCTTGTCCTACGTGCTCTCTTGAAGATTGTTTCTACCATGTGAGGGTGGAACAATAGAGAGCAGATGGAAGGGAACATGGGCACTTCAAAGGGTAGTGACAAGCACAACATACCCTGTGTAGTGTTCTCTTGTCCTACGTGCTCTCTTGAAGATTGTTTCTACCATGTGAGGGTGAAACAATAGAGAGCAGATGGAAGGGAACATGGACACTTGAGAGGGTAGTGTGAGTTGGTGGCCGAAATGCCTATAAACTATGTGTAGCAGAAATGCGTATGGAACACCAGGTTATCTATGCCTGCGAGTGATTGTTTTCAGGACTCCTTGTTTAGCCGCCCTGTGTAGTATTTCTCTTGTCCTAAGTGCTCTTCAAGATGTTGCTACCTTGCTTGGTAGAACATAGAGCCACTGGTAGAGAATATGGGCACTGAAGTCAGGCCGGGCGTCAAGGCAGCTCCTTGGTGATCTACATCGACATACCGTTGTTTTCTAAATGCTGAATTTCATATGCATTGGCATGGAGGATTTGGCAATGGGTGCCCGTGAAGCTATGTATTGAATTTCTCCAATAGTAATACAATTTACTCAAGGGAGGGGTCGGCCGTTCCGGCTCATTGTGTGTCTCTTGTAAGCCCACCTCTCATCCAAGGTGTGTGGTCAGAGTACCAACACGGAGTGCAAGTGGTTAAGTGGACATGACGGGACTTATGTCTATGCCAAGGGTCATGTGGACCGATGTCTCGTTGGCAAGAGACTTATTTTGTCTCGCCCATTTACTTCGGACATGGATTATGATATCTGGACTTATGGAGACTTATTTTGTCTCGCCCATTTACTTGGGACATGGATTATGATATCTGGACTTATGGGACTGTTTTGTCTCGCCCATGTACTTGGGACATGGATTATGATATCTGGACTTATGGGACTGATTTGTCTCACTCATTTATCTTGGGACATGATTATGATATCTGGACTTATGGGACTGTTTTTGTCTCGCCCATTTATCTTGGGACATGATTTTGATATTGGTATTATGGAGACTTATTTAGTCTCGCCCATTTCTTTGGGACATGGATTCTTCAGTTATATCGGATTTTTGAGACTGTCTCGTCTCGCCCAATCGATGGGACATGATTATATCTTGAATATATGGCTTGAAGCTTAAAGTTGCGGACAACTTTTAAGAAGTTGGGGAGGATGTCACCAGCCTGGACATTTCCCAGTATGAAAGGGGTCTGGTGGACTCCAGGATGTCTAAATATTTGGACAGCACAAGCTTTGGGAATGGGGGATTATCCTAGAATACAAAGGACCACACTCCTAAAATTTAGGAGAGTTGCTATTTTTGGCCGACTCCGATGGAAATTCTGTTCGCGTCATTACATCTGGAATTGAGCAGATACCAAGAGTTGGCAAAGTGCCTATGACAGAATGTCTACCAGTTGGGATATTTTTAGAGATAAAGTTTATGGAAGGACCCATCTCTTAGATTGGGACATGTGGCAAGGAGGTGCATCAAAGTGAGACAAGTGGCCTGACACTTGTTAGAAAATGGATCAGAGTGAGACAAGTGGCCTCACACTTGTCACTTCAGCTATTGTGTGGCTCTCCACTTGTCATTGTAACCTTCTCTTGCCATTTTAGCTCATGGGAGGCCCAAATCTATAAATTGGAGCCCTCTCTCTTCATTAATGGAGGCTCTCTTGCTGCACACTAGCCTCTACCACCGTTGAAGGCTTCCCTAATGATGGCTACTCTCTTTCTCTCTCTCTTGAAGGCTGCCCATGAAGAATACCGGCTGTTGGGGACTGTTTTGGAGGCTTCCATCGCGAAGAAATACTGAAGGCAAGGGTATTTAATCATTTATTATGATTTCTAGCCATTGTACTTGTTGCACCAGCATTTGTACTTGCTATACCTGCTGCACCAGCCATCGTACCAGCTGTACCAGCCATCGTACCGGCTGCACCAGCCACTGTACTTGCTATACTAGTCATTGTACCTGCTGTACTAGCATTTGTACTTGCTGTACATACTGTACCAACCATTGTACCTGCTGTACCGGATGAATGGAGAGTTGTACTTGCTGTACCAGCTCTATTGCATGAAGACCCGTGGTTTTTGGGGAAGAATCAGTACCCACACGGAGGTATATGGATTATATTGTTGGCTCGTCATTTCTACAGCCTATGTTCCGGCTTGGTTGCCTCGTGTTGGGCTATGTTATGGCATTTGTATATGGATAATCCGGCATCTCCCGTGGGGAGAGTAAGGCCCTCAAAGCTTGTACATGATATTATTCTCCTTGGGTAATAAAATACTCCAAGGGGGGGGGGGGGGGGGGGGGGGGGGGGGCGGCGGCCCATTCCGGCCTCTATGCGGTGTCACGTGTGCAAGCTCCATTTTCAGCATTTGTGAATGTTTTGTCCAGCTTTTATGTTTTATGCAAAGTGATGATGGATATGTGTTAAGGCTGTGGCCATGTTTAAGTGTTTTAATATGCATTGATGGTATCAACAAGTGTGTCAAAGGCCCTAGTCCCCCGGGCACCGCCCACCTCCTGCGAGTTTCAAGTACAGTCTACTTCTAAGCCCCAACAGCAGTCATCTATCCAGGGTAAAGGGGCCAAAACAACAAAGACCAAAAGAACTAAAAGAAAAACTCTCAAGGTAAATCGGGAAATAGGAAGGATTCTACGCCCAAGAAGACTCCTAAGGAAAAACCTAAGGAGAGCATCATTGGAGGTTATCTCCAACCGGATGAACAAACACGGTATAGGACAAAGAACCATTGTTTCTTTTGTCACACTATGGGACATGGGAAGAAAGATTGCACTAAGTTGCAAGCTGAAAAGTTTGCTAGGGAATCCACTTCCACAGTAGCAACTGTAACAGCCCCATCCACACCTCTGCCGTCAGCCTCTGATGCCGTTTAACTTTTGCCGGCTTTGAATTTGGTGCCACCAGTGGTATTTGATGATAAGCAGAAGGGTGAGGCTGAGAGACAGACAAAGACTCTCATCGTGCCTATGGCACTGCAAGCGGACAACAGTTCATTGTCCTCTTTGACATGGGCAGTTCTGAGGATGCCATCTCTCCGCAAATGGCAAACAAGATGAGCTATATCCTGGTTCCTTATCATCTAGATGTGGACGGATTTACCCCTGGTCTACTACACACATCTCATAAAGCTCAGCAATTTGAGTTCCAGGTTCAGAGGATAACATTCCAGGAGGATTTCATTGTCTCCTCTCTTTTAGAGTGTGACATGATCCTTGGGATCCAATGGTTTAGACAGCATGCACCCATTCCTGATTGGAGGTTGGGCACTTTCCCTATCATTGAAGGTTTTCTTGAGCCCATCATGATTCGCGGGGATCGGAGCATTCGTGGAATTCCACTCATTTCCCACATTCAGGCCCAACACGCCATTGGAAAAGGAGCAGAGCGTGCATTACTATATGTCCACTCTCTGTCTAATACAGTTCAGATAGCACCCGCAATGGTGCAATGGATGGCTAGTTTTTGTCTCAATATAGCAACATCATGTTGCGAGATGACCTCCCACCCAATCTCCCACTCAGTAGACCTGAGGACCATCGCATAGAGTTGGTTCCTCGTTCAGAGCCACCCAGCAAGTTCCCCTACCACCTTTCCATGACATTGGAGAGCGAGCTAGAGCGACTATTAGCCCAGCTACCATTCTATTTGTCCAAAAGAAGGATAAGTTCCCATTCTCCCCTTTTTCCCCTCCCATTCTCTTTGTCCAAAAGAAGGATAAGTTCGCACGCTTATGTGTGGATTGCAAGGCGCTCAATAAGCTAACAATTAAGAATAGATTCCCCATACCTAGAATAGAGTACATCCTAGAACGACTCAATGGTACAATTTTTTTCTCTAAGATAGATCTTAAGAGTGGCTACCATCAAGATCGGATCTTTGAGGCAAACATTCCAAAAACCGCCTTTAGGACCGAGCACGGCCACTGCGAATTTGTGGTGATGCCCTTTGCTCACTAACGCACCAGTGATGTTCAACAAAATGATGTCTTGGGTTTTTCGGGATCTCATTGGCAAATGCGTCTTCATCTTCCTAGATGACATTCTTATCTTCTTAGGGACTACAAAGCAACATGAGCGAGATGTGGCACAGGTTTTGCAACTCTTGCAGGACAATGAATTGTTTATTAATGCCAAGAAGAGTGAGTTTTGAGTACTAGAAATCCATTACCTAAGATACATCATCAGTTCATCAGGTATTAGCGTCGATCTTGAAAAGGTGCATACCATTGTCAGTTGGAATGTTCCCACTACAGCCCAGGAAATCCGCTCATTTGTGGGTCTTTGTCAAGCCTACAACACACACATGGACAAATTTATGATCTTGTAGCACCTCTCACCGACTTGCTCAAGGGCATGAACACTTGTCACCAAAAAGTGTCTGTAGCTAGGTTGCAAGAAACAGCAAGCCTAAGTCAACGCAAGGAAACGCGAAACCCATTTACTAGGAAACGTCGGGGGTAGGCTAAGATTTGAAAAGAACACAGACATTTAGAAAAAATATAGCACATGTTTACATATAGTTTTTGACAGAAGGAAACATGTAAAAGCATGTAATAAAGTAGATGAAAAGAAGACCATAAGGGCTGAAATTCATTAATCAATGATTGTGCAAGATACAACTTGTTTACATAGGAAGTAGGAGTAAGGGCTGAATTTCAGCCATCAATGACAATGCAAGATACAAATTTATTACATGGGAAGTACACCCTCATCCTCAACTAGATCCTCAAGGCACTCATTCAATGAATCCTCATCCAATACATCCCATGCCTAGCATGGACCATAAGAATAAGAGGGCTCTTTCTATGACAAGAGCCTAAGATTACTATGCACATAAACCAAGTCATCAGCCTTCTTATGCCCTAGCCGATTCTGCGTCATGGAATGTATGAATCCATACGTTGACCAATTTCTCTCGCATGCTGAAGCACTCGACACTTGAGACAAGATTCGAATGGCCAATCTTTGCAACTCTGGAGTGCTTGTACCATAGTTCTCCCACCATGCAATAGGAGAAAGCCACTCGATAAGAGCCAAGTCCTTTAGCAAGAGATTCAAGCAATGAGTTGCACATGGTGTCCAAAAGATGTGGGGAAATACCTGCTCCACCAAGTGACCTGCAAGCTTGCAATTGGCATCATTGTCTGTAATTACCTGCACCCACTTCCCTAATGATCTCCAAAAGAGCTTCTACAATGAACTCCCCTGTTTTCTGGCTCCCCGATGTATCAATAGACCTCTTGAATAGCACACCTACACTCAAGACCATAAAATTTATCAAGGCCTCTTTGCAGTGTCTGTCCATCCATCTGACACTATGGAGCAGCCATAGTGTGGCCATGTAGTCTCCACTGCAAAGAGACAGTTGCCCACCTTGTCTCCTTCCTTGTCTAGAAAGCGTGGTGCGAAGCTTCTCATAGGTGGGAGCTTTGTATCCCTTGCCAAAAGATGCTATTGCACCCACCATATCATGATAATAAGGAGACCGCGCAATAACAAACGGCATACCACATGCATAAAAGCATCGACCAACTGCCTCATCTACTTCATCGCGGGATGCATTCTTGAACATACCTTCCACAGACGGTTGTTTAGCAAGCTTGTTGACGGCTGTCCATTGTTGAGTGTTGCTAGTTTTTTGCTTCTTCATGGCACTGTCATGGTCTTCGCAAGTCATCGTTGCCCAGTCTTCAGCAGACACCTTGCAACACACTTGTATACCTTGGTTCTTAATGCCAAGCAAATGGGCTCGAACTCGTGGATAGGAGCTTGCAAAATTTGTCTTGCAGAAAGTGCAAGACCACTTCTTGCTACCCCCCTTTCCAAATGTTGCATTCTCAGTCACGTATTTCCATAGAGGCTCAAGAGCATGAGGTGCTTTTGGCTTGAAAGGTGTGATAAGAGGGACAGCAGATGAAGAGGGAGAAGAGAACATGGTTGCAAGAAAGAAGTTAGGAAAAGAGAGGGGCTCTTTTTCTTGTAAGCTTTAAATTTTGCTCTGATTCAAGTTGTTTTGAACAGAGCCACTCAGGGACAGAGGCTACCTTGATGCATTTGCATTTCAAAGCTCTATGGCAAATAGCATCTGGGACAGAGAGAGAGAGTATTTAGGATTAAGGGGGCACTTGCAAGGCTCAAAAATGACACTCCTAGGTACACAGTTAAAGCAAAGGCAAGGAGGCTGGGGAGCACAATTCAAGCAAAGGCAAGGAGTCTTCTTAGGTTGCATGCACCCATGGAGGATGAAGGCAGAGATAAGAGTAGAGAAAACACTGGAAACACATACTGTGTACTTGTGTACTCTGTACAGAGAATTTGAGAAATTGTTTTTCTTAAAAAAAGGCACCCAAATTTTTTTTTAATGGACCTTTAAAAAAAAGCCCTCAAAAAAAGCCCCCCCCCCCAAAAAAAAGAGCCCTGTTGAAAAACAGGCCCATTTTTTTATGCTTTGAATAAAATGCAACAAAAACATGCCACTTTATAAGTGGCCCCCGTTTTTCCTTTAATGTGCTTTAAAAAAATGGGCCACTTTATAAGTGCCCCTCGTTTTTCTTTTAATGCATTGCAACAAAACACGCCACGTCCAAGGTCAAAAACTGTTTTTTTTTGGGGTAAAAATTTGCCGTTTCCTAAGCATTTCCCATGCCACAAAACGTGGCCCTTCCACAGAAACACCAAAACAACGTTTCCTACTCCAACATGCACGTTTCCTACAACCCAGCTTTAGAGACATTTTAGGCAATGAAGAAAGTTGCCTCGGAGTCACCAGTTTTGAAGTTGACGTCATGGGATGATTCTTTTGAGGTGATTACCGATGCCAGTAATCTTGCCATTGGAGTTGTTTTACAGCAAGATGGTAGGCCAGTGGCTTATTATAGCCGCAAGTTGAATAACGCCGAAAAGAATTATTCAGTGTATGATAAACAACTTTTGGGGGTAATGACTACTCTTAAACATTGGAAGCACTTCCTTTACGGGAGGGACTTCACAGTTGAGACAGATCACCAGGCACTTAAATAGTTGCAAACCATGCCCACTGCCCAAGGGAGTGACAGGCAGTCCAGATGGAATCAATTGTTCCAATAATTTGGGGACATGATTGAATATGACACTGGTAAGAACAACTCCATTGCCGATGCTCTTAATCTAAAGTCATAATCCATACATTGCACAAGTCCACTCTACTAGAAATTCAAGACAAAGACTTGGAAAGCATGAAGGCACAGTATCTAGATTCTAAAGAGTTCTGGACTCAATATCAGTTGGTCCTCAGTTTAGAACTAGGCCATAACCATATATAGGATGGTTGGTTGTTTTTCAAGAACCATCTCTCTGTACTAAAAGAAAAGCATGAAGTCCTCCACGATGCCCATGCTTCTCTTGTTGGAGGCTATAGGGGTATCAGCAATACCTTGGAGAAGTTAGAAAGGTCATTCTGTTGGCCTAAAATGCGACAGGATGTCTACCAATACGTCCAATCATGTCAGATATGTCCAAAGGTGAAAGTTTCTCATACAAAACAAACAAAGTTCCTTCAACCTTTGCCTATTCCAAAGGGACCTTTTCACGACATCAGACTGGACTTCGTAGTCCCTCTTCCGGCCTCAGCTAAATCTCGAAACACCCGGTGTATGACAATTGTGGACAGATTCAGTAAGTTTTTCATGCTCATTCCATGCAAGCAGACAACCACAGCCGAGGACATAGCTCGCTTGCTCATTCGGTTTCGGTACCCCATTAGTAATTTGCCACAGACAATCACATCAGATACAGATCCTAAATTCATGTCCCATTTTTGGAGGGCATTGTTTGACAATTTTGGGACTAAGTTGCAGTTGTCCAGTGCATTCCATCCTCAAACAGATGGCCAAACAGAAATCTATAATCAATCGGCCTTTGACATTCTCAAATCATACTGCCATTACCAACAGTCAAAATGGAAACAATACCTTCCATTGGTTCAGGCAATCCTAAACGATCACATGGAAATGCGTTTCTGGGCTGAGAAACTCCGAAACGGCCGAAACGCCAGACACGTTTCAGAAACAAGGATTTTTTCCGTTTCTAAAAAAAAACAAATTGTCTTTTTTAAAAATTTTGTCTAAGTATTTTTTTTTCCGACCACGCTCCCAAGGAGTCACCACTGATAGAGCAATTATCTTATGTCGTGCTCGTCGGCCACGCCCACCAGGATCCCGACCACGGTATCCTCACCATCGCCAGATCAAAGCCATTATTGCTCGACATCGGAGGCGCCTACCTCGCCTCTACGACCTCTCCATTCTAGACAACCCCATGGCGGAGATACTTGATCTAAGGAGAGGGCAACAATTCAACTGATCAGCATACATGGATCTACCTGATATACATTTTCCACTATTTTCTACTCAGTATCATCTCGGAGTCTTGCAGTTTTGTTCTTATAACTGTAGGACAATCAGTTTATTGTACTTTTTAGTCTTGTTCTCTTTGATGAGACACCAACTTCAGATGTGCTCTCAGTTTTGCTCTCTCTCTCTCTCTCTCTCTCTCTCTCTCTCTCTCTCTCTCTCTCTCTCTCTCTCTGTGTGTGTGTGTGTGTGTGTGTGTGTGTGTGTGTGCGTGCATATTATGAGATTCGAGGGCACTACCATTGCCTTTTCAGAGAGGGATTTGGACCACTGGCTAGAGTCGTGGACTATTGTGATCAGCGATGCTTGGGTTTTTATCTCCTAGAGATCCGCAAGCTCAGAGAGTCCATTATCAGGAGCAGACGCCCGACTGGCAAGGAGTCCACACAGAGACAAATTACTGACTTCTTTAGAGGGACTACCCGGCACACAGCCGACAACCGAGCACTAAGCACCCTGTGGGACTCTAGTTGAGAGAGCTATCCAATTGGGTAGATCCAGGCGCCCGAGGGTTCGAGGATCCTCACATCGGAGACGGTGCCTAAACCGGAGGATTCTGAGCATCATTGCGAGGCATCGGGCTCGTCCGACCAGGCATCTCACTATGGCAGATATCCAGGCCATCCGGCAAAGACCCATGCTAGAGCTCCTAGGATGATTACCACTCCAGCCATAGACTGTTGTACTCACTGTCACTTTTGTACTCCCCCATATTCATGTATCCATGTACTCATGTACCGCATTTTGACTAGTAGCATTAGCTTCCCACTCTCCCTAGTTGTTGCTTCCGGATGCTCCCTAGTGATGTATTGTAGGACTAGATACTGTTATATTAACGTCTTCAAAAGGCCAAAGTGACCTATGAGACCAAAGTTACAACCATGTGACATCTGATACACTGTCTGGAAAAGAAAAGAAAGAATTGAAGGTAATTTCATTTCATTTCATCTCTCTCTCTCTCTCTCTCTCTCTCTCTCTCTCTACAGAGGCACATTACAGACTTCTTTCGACCAGAGATTGAGCAGTCAAGCCAGCAACCATTGCAGCTAGCCCCAGAGTATGGCTCCCCAAGCCACCTTGGCCCGTACCGGCCTGCCATCGCTCCACACCTATGGGAAGTTGCAGATCAACCATTGTACCTATCCAAAAACATGCCTTAGAAAAGGCCCAACAGAAGGTGATGTACCATATGGTTGCAAAAAGGACCTGATTCGCTACTACTGTGGCAGCAAGAGAGAGCCTAGTTGTGCTCCAGTAGAGAAGCCTCTTCCAAATGCCAAGGAGGAAGGGGGCAAGCTATTACTTAGAGCTGATATCGATCCCGACCTGACAACCAAGATAGCGCACTCAGGTACCCCTTGGAAGGTCTCAACTTGGCGCCTAGCCTGGAAGTTAATTTGTGTGCCAAAGGTCTGGCAAAAGATCTTGAATGCGTCCGCAAACCTCCAGAGGTTCTCCACCTCTTTAGTGAGGTAGGCTGCACTTGTCATCAACAAACTTAGAATTGAGTAGCTCCTATTGAGCCCTCCTAGGTATAATCACAGGAAACGGCCATTTCAGCCCCTAGAAACATGTTTCTCCGTTTCAGGACCCCATTCGTTTCCATGGCCATTTCTCATTTCCCAAGTGATGTTGTCACAAGAAACGGCCGTTTCCACCGCTAGAAGCTCGTTTCCCCATTTCCATTACTCAAACGTTTCCGTTCCCGTTTCTTGTTTCTGGTGACCACGAGTCCTAGTTAGCCTAAGGCCCTATAGACTGGTCTCCTAGGAGGCTAGAAAACGGCTCATCGCCTTCGGAACAAAAGGGAAGAGGAGGGATGCAAGGGGACATCCTTGGGGCACTGCATGAGAGAGTGGGAATATGTCACCCCAAGCACCCTACATTAGGACCTCACCTTGAGAGGCTAAGTAAAGAGCATAGACACCTCGGATCCAAGCGGCAAACCTCCAACGTGTCACCAAGAGGGTGACCGATCTACATTGGCAACTCTCCAACCTGTCACCTCCCTCCTTGGGGAGCAAGTGGATCAAACCCTCCACCACCAGTCTCTCGAGCATAGATCCGGAGCCCATAATATCATTGAAGACCGCACGAAAGCCGCCTTCCATGAGATCCCAATGTCGAAGAAAAAGGGGGACTGGAAGCCTATCCTCACCTGACCAATTGCCCCTAGGGAGTGCCTCCAAGGCCTCGGAAATTTCCTCACAAGAGGAGAGCGTCAAAAAAAACTCTGGTGAGCCAGAGGAACCACCTCGCGTGTGTGCTGCCAAACCCTCTCTCGCAAATCCTATATCTGCTAGGAGTGTAGCTCTGCAATGAGGATAGAACTGAAGAAGCTTATGGCTATGGCTCGAACCTGGGAGGTTTCGAAACAACGGTGCCGTCCGACCCTCTAAGCCTCTGGATGCCATTCCTTCTATGGTGTGGTCTTGTTAGGTCAAAGAAGTCCCTTCGTTGCTCTGTATCCCACCTAATCCAGAAGGATGCTCGGGTATGGAATCTGTACTCAAATCTCCTCTACTCTATAGAGCTAATATCAAAGCGGACTGTGGCAATTTACGCCTCAATCCACGAGCTGTCCAGGGTGCACTCCTGCAGCAGGCGCTGTAGGGAGGCTAGGCTCCTACAAACTCTCTCTACTCTCTAAAATCCGCTTACCTGGTCTGGGCAGCCTCCTGGAGAATGACGAAGATCTCACTGAGCCCAATATCCAGAGTTGCAGCTGCTGTGCCCTCATGGAAGGTAAGGCTGGCTTTCAAGCCCTCCTCAAGCTGTGGGGCTGATGTCTGTGTTGCTGGCGAGGTCCAGGGAGTCTCGGACGTCCGGCTCGCTGTAGTGCCATGGCCCAATCTAGAGTCACACCAAAGTGCGCTTTGGCTATAGGTCTGTCACTTGAGAATGTGTGGCTGGATGAGGCTGTGGGTATATCATCCATGGCTAGTGTGGCTTCCTCTCATGGTCGGAAGAATTGAGTGATGGTCGCTTGGGGCAATGGCCATGTGAATAAGGGTCAAATGAGGGACATTATTGTGTTTTTTTACCGTGGCAGATTCATACCTTTCCATGAATCCGTGGACAACTTTTATAAAGGCCAGACACGTTATTGATGTCACCATCTGTGACATAAGCTCCATGATTATTAGTTTACATGGATGACACAAACATTATGTACAAGCTAATGCGAATGGGGGATTATCCCATACAACATACCACATCATTGGTTTTGTTTTTGGTCCTTGGAAGAGTGTCATAGGTGAAGTAATGTGGCCATTGGGAGTCCATAGACGCGTGGGAACAACCGCACCCCCCCCCCCTTTTTTTTTTCCCCTTAAGGCCTCAATTCACTGCATAAATAAAATGACATTTAATGGGGTGCACCCATGTAATAAGACGACTTGGTGGTTATACAGGTTATACAATGATAATTTTGGTTAATGCTTATGTGTTGAGAAATTGATTTATTAGATGCCCCAAATGTGCACAAGAACAAGGTGAAGCCAGCCGTCCAAACGGATCTCAGATCGTACATCGGTGGATGTGCAAGGTATGCATGTGAACCTCTTAAATAAATGAAGGTTTAATTTAAATAAATGAAGGTTTCATTTAGTTAAGAAGAGGAGGATTAGTGATGATCATTAGTTAAAGAAGAGCTTAGTCTCACGTGTGAGGGATGCATGTCTGAGTTAGTTCGAAGCACTAGTGAAGTGGGAAGAACTAGTGGTAACCTCCCAAGTGGATGGTGGTTGGTAGAGAAACTAAACTGCCCAGTTGGACCGGTAATTGAGGTAGTTAGGAGAGGATTATGCTGCCAAAATCTAGTTAGATTATCTCTGCAAAAAGTTTGGATGAAAATTAGCCAACCAAAGGCTCACAAGACCCAAAGCAACCAACTAGAGCCCACCGGCATCACAGGCCCAAACAACAAGGTGAGGCACACTCCACGAGCACAGGCACAGCCCACGAAAAAGCACACAGCCCGAAATTCATGTGCAAGCAAAGCGTGGAGAACAAAAGACCATTTCTCTCACATGATAAGGTATGGCCTCTTTTGCTATATATAGTGTTTTTGGAGTTCCCTGGGAAGGTATATGGGATAAAAAGGGTGGAAACCCTAACACACATGACAATTCATGGAGGATTGGGAAAAACTGGATTTTTTTGTTCTATACATGCAAGCTCTAAGCATAGTTTGTGTGGCGAATACCTAGAGCTAGAAAGCTTATTTTTAGATGCTGTCTTTTGAAGGTGATTTTATGGGGACTACACATAGGTAAGGTTTAATTAATAGAGATTAACCTCTGAAAATCAGAGAATTAGAAGGGCTTAATCAAGCTAGATTCACACGAGTTTGTGAAGACCTAATGAAAGACATTATTTTTGAATGCCGCCATTTTAGGCATGGTGGTACATGTATGAAGAGCGATTTAGCAAGTTGAAAAGGTTAAGATTTGCAGCAAAAATTAAGGGTTGAAAAGAGTTAAGAAACGGAGAAAATGAGGGATTTATGTACAGAGTTATGCATGATATTTGAACTCGAGTACATAGTTAATTGTGGCTTCACTTAGGGACGAAAGAGCCATTAAGGGATGGTTTTAGGGATGAATTAAAGACATTTCTTAGGTCTGCACATTCACAAGTACGACTAGCAAATACAAGCTTGTCCATTTGAAGGTTTTGGGTTAGAAAACATTGAGAATCAAGACATAGGAGACATGTCATAGGTTCACTAGATTTAAGAGTCATGGTGTATCTGGATTAAGGGATTTAAAGCACCTCGAAATGAGCTATACCAAGGAAATTGAAGGCAATGAAGGGTTAGGGTTAGGGTTTACACAAGCTCAAGCAGGCGTGGAAAACCAACACACAGAGAGAACACGACTTCAGTATGCTTGATTGATAAAAAAGTGAAGTACAATAGCCACATGATAGTGACCCTAAAGATAAGTGTTCACATGTCCGGCCATAAAATGTGCCGGGTGGACCAAAACACTTATAAACTGCATATAAGTGAAACTGAACTAAACTGGGGGAAAAAACCTCCACTAACTGAAGTAAAAAGTGCCCCAGTAATCTACTGATGATCACTAGCACTCCTCTGGGTGCATACACAGCATAAAACCCAACAAACCCCCCTGGAGTGATATGTGATCACTGTACATCATCCACCAAAAGGAAACAAATTCAAAGCATTGCGGAATGCTTCAAATTTCGGACGTGGTAATGCCTTGGTGAAGATGTCTGCAACATTCTGATCTGTAGGACAGTAGATCAGACTGATATCTCCTGCCTGGAGTCTCTTCCGAACAAAATGATAGTGAATCTCAATGTGTTTCGTGCGAGCATGAGACACAGGATTCCTGGCCACAGCAATGGCACTCTGACTATCAGTATAGATAGGTGTAGGCTCCTCCACTGAAATATCCATATCAGTCATGAGACGACGCAGCCAAACACACTCAACAGTAGTAGTGTAGGCTGCTCGGTACTCTGCCTCACAAGACGAAGTGGCCACTGTGGTCTGTTTCTTGCTTAGCCAAGAAATGCATGAAGAGCCAAGAAAGAAACAATTTCCACTAGTGGAATGTCTGGTATCAAAATCACCAGCCCAATCTGAATCACTGTAAGCGTATAACTGCATGTCACCCCCCTCAGGATAAAGCAATCCAAGAGACAAGGTACCCTGCAAATAACCGAATACACGCTTCACAGCTTGCCAATGTGACAACCGCGGGCTGTGCATGAATCTGCTCAACTGAGAGACTGCATACTGAATATCTGGCCTTGTATTACACAAGTAAATGAGGCACCCAACAGCCTGAGCATATGTAGTGGCATCAAAGGAAACACTGTCATGTTGTAGAGACAGTTTCATCCCAGGTTCCATAGGAGTACTAATAGGCTTGCAATCCTGAAATTTAAACTTTTCCAGAAGTTAAGTAACATAGCGTGATTGCAACAACCCAATGCCTCTGTTATCCTGCACAAACTGTATGCCCAAATAGTAATGTACAAGGCCCAAGTCAGACATGTCAAATGTCTGTTGCAGTATCTCCTTAAAAGCTGCAATTTTGTCATCATTTGATCCCATGAGCAAGAGATCATCCACATAAAGACTGATGACCAGCAGATGTGTCTCTTCTTTCTTTACATACAGAGTGGCCTCTAATGGACTGTTCACAAATCCCTGAGTGAGTAGAAAAGCATCTATTTTTGCATACCAAGCTCATGGAGCTTGTTTCAAACCATACAAGGCCTTTTTCAGCCTGCAAACTTTCCCCTTATGACCATGTTCTGCAAATCCCATGGGCTGAAATACATAAACTTCCTCCTCGAGGTCCCCATGTAGAAATGCAGTCTTTATGTCCAACTGGTGAACAACCCAACCACGATGTGCAGCCAATGCAATGACACACCTAAGTGTCGACATACGGGATGTAGGAGCAAATGTCTCCTCATAATCAATGCCCTTCTTCTGTGCATAGCCCTTTGCAACTAGACGGGCTTTGTACCTGTCAATGGATCCATCTGCATGTCTTTTCAACTTATAGACCCATTTAGTACCAATTGCTTTCTTGCCTTTGGGCAGATCAACCAAATCCCATGTTTGATTCTTTTTAATAGAATCAAGCTCATCCTGCATGGCTTTGTTCCAATGCACATTATCTCGTGCATCCACAAATGAATCAGGCTCATCATCATCCTGTAAACTGGCTGCCATAACCAGATTCAAATCCATGATGTGTGCATGCTCATTGGTCCTTGTTTCCCTACGAGTACGACCAGCAAGAGGACCCTCTAAATGGCTGTCCTGTAATGTCCTCAAATACCATCTAGGTATGTGTCTGACCTGTGGTGCCTGCTGCCCCATATTTGGTTCAGCTTCTCGCTCATTTGGCTGCTGAATTTCTGCACCACCTACATCATTTGCTGGCTGTCCTGTACCCTCATGAGTTGGATCACCAACTGTGGAATGAAACTCCATGGGTAGTAGACCTTCAAACACATCATTTTCAGCCTGATTTGCCTCATAACCAGCCATGGATATTTCTGATTTTTCATCAAAAATCACATCCCGACTAGTGAATATCTTCCTGGATAGTGGGTCATATAACCTGTAGCCCTTGCTCTCACGGCTATACCCAACAAAAATGCATTTTGTGGCTTTATAATCCAGCTTCCTCCTCAACTCTTTGGGTATGTGTGCATATGCAAGACACCCAAAGATACGAAACGATACAGAAGGCTTGCGGCCATGCCAAGCCTCAAAAGGAGTAATAGAAACCAATGCCTTTGTGGGACATCGATTCAAAATATGACAAGCACACATTACTGCTTCCACCCAAAAGATATGTGGTAGCCTTTTTGCCTTTAGCATACATCTGGCCATCTCCATGAGTGACCGATTCTTCCTTTCTGCAACCCCATTCTGCTGTGGAGTGTAAGGAGTAGTATACTGATGTTTTATACCTCTACTCCCAAGAAAGGAATTCAGCATATGTGACATATATTCCCCCCCTCGGTCAGAACGGAGAGTCTTCACCTTGCATCCTGACTCTGTCTCAGCAAGTGCTACAAAGGCCAAAAATGCATCATATACCTGTGATTTCTGTGTCAAAGGATAGACCCAGCATATACGAGAGAAGTCATCAATAAATGTTGCAAAATAAAAGCAACCACCTAATGACTTCGTCTGCATGGGACCACAAAGATCACTGTGTATAA
Source organism: Cibotium barometz (assembly GCF_041138505.1). Lineage (NCBI taxonomy): Eukaryota > Viridiplantae > Streptophyta > Polypodiopsida > Cyatheales > Cibotiaceae > Cibotium > Cibotium barometz. The sequence continues at coordinate 28,228,440 of NC_141053.1, read as the reverse complement.
GTTGCAACTTTGCAGTTGCTCTTAGAGCCTGATCACGTGGGAAGGAAAACCTGTGCATTTTTCCCAAAATACATCCTTCACAAATGTGATCTGGAGGCTTCTCCATGAGAGGTAGATCTGTAAACATATTATGTCGCTGCATAAGCATAAGACTACCAAAATTTACATGCCCCATGCGAGCATGCCATAACTCCGCATCAACCATAGCTGGAGTAAGAGTGAATGCATTATAAGCAGACTGATCCACTGGCTGAAATGCATCCAACTGATAAAGTCCATGACATAGTGTACCAGTAAGCATCAAGGTCAAGGCATTAGCTTTGTCTCTGACCATGCATTTATCATCATCAAAGTGGACTTGCATTCCACAATGTGCTAAAGAAGAAATGGACAACAAATTCTTCTTTATCCCTGGTACATATAAGGCATCTGTAAGGCGGAGAATGGAGCCATCAATGGCTGTGAGCTGAATCTCCCCAATGCCACGAACTGGATATGAAGCATTGTTGGCACACTGAACAGTTTTGCCAACAGGGGCAGGGCCAACATGACTAAACAAATCCCTGCGAGATGTGATATGCTTTGAGGCACCACTATCAAAATACCAAGTACATGCATGCTCTGTCAAGCTGAGTGCCTGTGAAGACCAAGAGGCATCATAGCTGCATGTATAAAAACAGTAATCCCTGTCCTCAACAAAAGAAGCAGTCTCTGGAGGAGCTTTAGGAGCATCATTAACAGACATCCCAGCTTCCTTTGCCTTCTCTTTGGCAATCCTCTTCCTACATTCCGTGATGTAGTGACCTGGCTTCTTACAGTAATGACATTTGCCCTTTTTCTTGGGCTGTCCATCACCTTTCTTGGTATCCTGTGAAGAACCACCATCACCTGAGTTTTGATTTGCACTCTTTGGCTGAGATTTCCCTTTCCCCTTTTGACCTGTAGTAAATGCTTGTTCAGCATTTGTGTTCATATTCATATTCTTCCTCATTTGCTCCTCTTGTAGTAAGAGAGCAACAAGTTCCTGATACTTGAGGGGTTCAACAGCATTCCTCATGCTGAGGTTCAAAGAGGTATGGAAAGCCAAGTAAGATCTTGGCAAAGAGTGCAAGATGGTGGACACAAGCTGTGTCTCAGGAATAATCTCATCCACATTGATGAGTTGCTCTCTCAAATCCTGCAGCTTGTTTAAGTGGCTAGACATATCATCTCCTTCATTCATTTGCTGATTTTCCAGCTCTCTTTTCAAAAATGAGATCCTAGCCTCATTACGAGCAGCATACATCTGCTCCAAAGTCACCCATGCATTCTGTGAAGAGCCAGCTGAACGAATATGAGGTATAATGGACCTCTGTGCTGACAATGCAATGAGAAAATCCCAAAGACCTTTTGCCACAAGCACATTTTTCAGCATAAAACTCCACAAGGAGTAGTTCGTGCCATCCAATTTGTCTTCCTTAGACAAATATGTGAATACATCACTTTGCTGTTGATTTGCCATTATGCTTACGCACAATGTTGTACCTGTTTACCAAAAAACCCAATAGCAGAAACCCTGATAATAACTGTACTCCACTGAATACAGTTCACCCAAATATGCCTGCACTCTCAATCCTCTGAATGTGCAGGTCAATGCACCAATGACTGAGTAGAGCAGCAAATGGCGTACACAATGCCAAAATGCCCAAATTTGCTGCACCCATACTGTGCAAAAAACCTGTAGACTTCTTTGCTAGAAAGTCTGCCTGTTGTGCCTGTATATTTTCACAGAGAAAATAATATTGCCCAAAAACTGAATTTTTAATGCTTACCACAGATTGTCTGAGTAGCTTGTGGTACTTTTGCAAGTGCAGTCCCTGTGCAGGTACAGTCGACTTGTACTACACAGTACTGTGCTCGGCTCTGACAGGTACGGAAGCTGTACAGGGTGCTGCAGCGTTGAGGCGACCAGGTACAGAACTCTTGAAGGCGGCGCTTACTGTACGGGCAGGTACAGTAGTTGTAGGCTACGCCTGTTGCAGTACCCGACTAAAGGCGACCAGGTATAGAACTCTTGAAGGCGGCGCTTGACTGTACGGACAGGTACAGTAACTGAAAGTGACGATTTGCAGGCGGCGCAGACTGGATGTACGGGCAGCAGGCGCAGAGGTGTAGCTGAAGGCGGCGCAGTCTTGTACTGAAGCAGAGATGTACGGAGCAGTACTGCCCTGCGCAGGTGTGTACGGACTGGTGCAGGTACACTGTACGGAGCTGTGCGATATCAAAGGTAACGGGCAGAGCAGGGCAGAGCTTCAATGCAACACTGGCAGTGTACAGGCAGGGCAGAGCAAGCTTCAATGCTCTGATACCAATTGAAGGCAATGAAGGGTTAGGGTTAGGGTTTACACAAGCTCAAGCAGGCGTGGAAAACCAACACACAGAGAGAACACGACTTCAGTATGCTTGATTGATAAAAAAGTGAAGTACAATAGCCACATGATAGTGACCCTAAAGATAAGTGTTCACATGTCCGGCCATAAAATGTGCCGGGTGGACCAAAACACTTATAAACTGCATATAAGTGAAACTGAACTAAACTGGGGGAAAAAACCTCCACTAACTGAAGTAAAAAGTGCCCCAGTAATCTACTGATGATCACTAGCACTCCTCTGGGTGCATACACAGCATAAAACCCAACAGAAATGATGTGTGGGACTCAATACCATGAATGCCGAGAAGGGTGCTTCTACAAGAGAACGATTAGGAAGAGAAAGTAGGGGAAACAACAGCCAATCAGACACATCAAGGAAACAACCTTAAATCCCAAAGGTCTATGAAAGATTCTGGAATAAAGGCTCAAGGAACCTATGTCTGGAAGTCTAAATGAAGAAGTACAAGTTGGAATGAACCCTCAAGTATGCATATGAGAAAACTTAAAAGGATGGATGGGTCCGGCCATTTCATAGGCTTGTTGGAGTATTTCTACTAGATGGGAAATTGCATATCTTTTGATGTTATGTATTGTTTATGGTGCATGATATAAAAACCTATAAAGTAGGAAACTTGGCAGGGAGAGAGATCTAGTAATTTAAAAAAAGGCCCAATGACTCGCAGAAGCTTTCGCTCCCCCCTACTCGCGCTGCCACCTGCACGCACACCCCCCTCCCCGCCCTCGCGACTGCTCCCCCCGCCTGCCCCGTCCTCTCCGCCCTCGCGACTGCTCCCCCCGCCTGGTCTTCTCGCGCCCCCCGCCCCTTCTCTTTCGCGCCCCCCGCCCCTTCTCTTTCGCGCCCCCCGCCCCCTGCTCCGTCTCCTTCGCGCCCCCCTCCGCGACCCGCCCCCTCCGCCCCGCCCCCCTTTTCGCGTTTCCTCCGCCCCCCCCCTCCCCTTTCGCATCGTCTGCCTTACGCCCCTCCCCCCTTCCGCCCCCTTCTGTTTTCAGCCCCTTCCCCTCTGTCTCCCCCCTCCCCCTCTGTCTTCCGCCTTTCCCCCTCCGCCCCTCCCCGCTCCGCCTTTTGTGCAACTCAATTCTTGCAGGGCACTCCGCATTCGCTTCACCTTCGACTAAGCTTCAGACACTGATGGAGGTTCCTCCCACCCCACCTCAGAGGGACTCTTCCGCAGCCCCCTCGCCCGCCCCTGAGGATACCCCCATCAGGCTTTCTCTTTCGCCAGAAGAGGGAGCGAGCCTCACCGCAGAGGTGGAACGCCTCCAGGCACATTCCACCATCTGCCGTATAGTCGGCACTCGCCCCAGCAGAGGGGAGATCCGGGATCTTCTCCAGGTCCGCCTTCTTGCAGATGTGGGCAAGATCCTGGACGTTCAGTTACTGGGCCGCGGACACTACCAGATTGAGTTCGAGAGCGTGGCCCAGGTCCTAGCAATGAGTCCCCTTGACATCAGGGGCGCTCGGGCATTCTTCACGCCTTGGCAGCATGGCTTCGACCCAGCAGCGGCCGAGCAGGGAGAGCGCCTATTCCATGTCACAGTTTGCTTCCCTGGACTCCGCCGCGAGTACCTTCCGTTCCTTTCTAGGATAGGAGCATTGGTGGGCTCAGAGCTTGAGACTGGCCCCACAGCAGCTTCAGTGGTGGCTAGAGCAGCTGGCCTACCTTCGGTCAGAGTTTTGGTTCCTGACATCTCCTCCCTTCCGAAGGTCATTCAGCTACCTAGAATAGGAGGGGGATGGATCGATCAAAGAGTGGAGTTTTCGGGGCTCCCGAACCAGTGTTTTATATGCAGGCAGGTCGGCCACATGGCCAAGGTCTGCCCTCACAGGAGACCCCGACCTTCACCGCAGTACCAGGCCCTCGATGGCCCGCCCACAGATACGGCTCGGCAGGCAGCCTCCGGGACACCTGCTCAGCCCACAGAGACCTCGGAGTGGCAGCCTAGACAGGGGCGCCGTAGAGGGAGACAGCCACAACAGCATGCCCAGAGACCGATGCAGCAACAGCCACCACAGTCTCAGCATCACTGGGTTCCAGTGAGGAACAGCTTTGCTCCCCTCCAGGAGGATCAAGAGATGCCAGCACCCCCCTCCCCAGGAGGATCAGAAGATGCCAGCACCCCCTCCTTCGCCCCCACCCCCCCCTCCCCCCTCCCCCCCTCCCGCCTCGCTTCCACCTTCGCCTCCTCCAAGTTCCCGCTCCCGTTTTGTCAGCGGCTCCTTCTCCACCCCCTCTCCCCCCCCTCCTCCCCCTCCGCTCGCCTCAGCTCCCCGGGAGGCCCTGGCAGTACCCTGGCGCTCACCTGCAGTTCGGCGGGCACTAAGCACCGACCTTGCTCAAGCACCGCAGAGGAGACCTACCATGCCGATTCGGGCTTCATGGATATCCTCTATCCGCAGTCGTCTGAGTAGTCTCGACACTAGACAGCGCTCGGAGGCTTTTGACTACTCCTCCACACGGCTTTTTGGAGCGGAGGGCCCCCATGAGCCAACACTCATCAGAGTTCATGTGGTGATACCTCCGGCCCGAGGGGAGGAGGCACTTGATTCAGCGGTGGCCTTCTCCTTCCCTCTCTGTGGCCCTAGCGACCGGGATTGGACTCTGGATCTCGCTCTTAGCATTTTGAAGACTCAAGCAGTTGAGTTTTCTCACCATGTGAGCGATCTGGAGATGACAGACGTGATAGGCCGACTCTGGGAGTTGGCTCATTTCTTTGATACCGGGAGTGTGGATGCCTCCGGGATTCGACATTTGGTGGTTCGCATAGTGGCAAACCTAGCACGCGACCCTGGTTATGTATGCATACACGAGGTTGCTCTCTCTGAGCGGGAGGCAGTCGCCATGGAACACAGCCACTGGCGCCTGATCCGAGATTCTTGCAGCACACCGGGTGGGCAGATTCGTAGCCACTCGGATGGGGACTATTCTCCATCCAAGCCACTTGCGAAGGCCCGCCATATGGCTGAGACAGCCTCCACCTCAGCAGGTCATCCATGAGGATCATCTCATGGAATGTACAGGGCCTTGGCGGCGCACACTATGTACGTTATCGTGGTTGCTTGAGGCAGGAGCTTCAGAGATGCCTGGTTGGGGGCAGTATTGATATTCTGATGATGCAGGAGCACCATTTGAGTGAGAGCAGGATTCGGAGATATGGTTCGGTGATGCCTGGTAGATGGGACACATTTTGGTCTGCACGGTTTGGCCCCTTGGGTGGGCAGGGAGGAGTATGTCTGGTCATTGCGGATGTATGGCGGCAGGCCATTGTGGATCGCGGGGTCATTGTGCCTGGTAGAGCACAGTATGTTATTCTGAGGATGCACGATGAGCTCTTTGGCGTGCCATGCTAGTGCCAGAGCAAAGTTCTGGACCCTTGTTACAGATGCATTGCCCGAGGCCGCACATTGGTGTGTCGGGGGAGACTTCAACATGCTTGAGGACCCGGCCGATAGGGTGGGAGGCAGTCATGTTACAATGCACGGCATGGAGCTTGCAGCTTGGGAGCGATTTTGCATGACACTGCGGATCACTGATGCATGGCAGCATGAGGCTTTCTCCCGCTCTCAGGACAGTCTTAGTTTTTCTCGGTCGGATCGCCGGCAGGGAGGGACTAATCTATCACGGATTGATCGCTTTTATGTGGGCGACAGGTTCAGGGAGCGTGGGGGCTCCGTTGGCATTCTCGCTGGCACCTCTTTTTCAGACCATGCGCCAGTTATTTTGACACTTGAGGAGAGGACACGGGAGACCAGCTTGCAGTTGAGGATCCCAGAGAGGATACTTACAGATCCCAGTCTTTCTGAGGACATTGAGAGGATATGGCATGATAGCCAGAGCTCTGACCTGGATGCAGCAGGCCAGTGTGCCCAGGGACTCATCGAGCTCAGCTCTTTTTTGCACGCTGTAGCCTTGACACGGCTGAGAGAGACACGAGAGCGGGAGCGTCGCTTGAGACGTAGCCTTGCTTCGCTCCAGCGCCTTCAGGAGCAGCAGCCTACATGTGAGTGGGTGGCGTCCCAGCTGAGCCAGGCACGCCAGGAGGTTAGAGAGGCAAAGGAGCAGAGACATGAGTTCTACTATCATCGCCAGGCCTCTCAGTGGACGCAGCTTGGTGAGGCAGTGACTGGGGAGTTCTTTGAGATTACCGGACCCCGCCATGCTCGAGCAGGGGTACGCCAGCTCAGGAGGCAGGATGGATCGTTAGCCACTGAGCTCGAGGAGATCAGAGCCATTGCCACTGAGTTCTATAGAGACCTGCTTTCAGCGGAGCCAACCACGGAGGCACGTGATGCTTGCAGACAGACTGTGTGGGCCCATGTGCAGAGGAGGGTCATAGATCGTATGCGTACAGTTCTGGGTGAGGGTCCTTCCGCCCCCTGGGGGAGGACGGATTGACGCCTGCCTTTTTTATGCGCTATTGGGACCTGTTGGGGACCTTGTAGACAGTATTGAGGATCGTAATAGGTCTCCAATGCCGAATTTCATCTGACACTCCTAGTCGGGCGTCTGCTCCTGATAATGGACTCTCTGAGCCTGCGGATCTCCAGGAGATAAAAACCCAAGCATCGCTGATCACAATAGTCCATGACTCTAGCCAGTGGTCCAAATCCCTCTCTAAAAAGGCAATGGTAACGCCCTCGAATCTCATAATATGCTGTGCAGCGACAGATATAGTGCTCCTCCGTCTCTGGCTCTATCCAACAAATCTGACAAATCCTGTCCCTTGGAGGTATGCCTCTAAATCTGCCTGTCTCTATCTCTAACTGATGTGAAGAGGTGCGGATCTGCCCAATGGCGCACCTCAATCCATGAGACAGATGGGTATCCATGTAGCTCGGTCCAAGTATAAAGCCATCCTCAGTGGTGCGGAGAAGATGGTCTCTATAGAAAGCCATTATCGTCCCCAACTCCTGTGAGGGATCTAGCCATGTCCTCCTAGTGTCCAACAGAATGAGGTCCTGTCTAATGACTCTACTAATCTCAGAATGTGTCAAGGTGAGAGAGGGTGCCTCCAGAGAGTACTGGAAGGGTGGAAGTCTGTCTAAAGTGAACCCGTGGAGCTCAAACCAGGATGTTATCTGCGCATACCAACATGAAGTGTCTCCCTCCATGGTTAGCTGATGAGAGGATTCTAAAGCAAGTCTACATACCCGTGTCGGGGAACGATTGGGGTTTCTTAGAGGGCACTATCCTTCGCCTGGGTTTTGAGCCAGTCTGGATTCGAGGAGTTGCGGCTCTATATTCCACAGCTCGTAGCCAGGTGCTAATGGCAGGAGGACGGGGGCCGAGTTTTGAGTTGACCAGATCAGTCCGTCAGGGGTGCCCTCTCGCCCCGTTTCTCTTCTTTGCTGAGGCTATGAGCATGTATCTGACGGCAGAGGAGGTTGGTTTGAGAGGACTCCAGCTCCCAGTCCGGGGTGAGGACCTGCTCGATTCTGAGTTTGCTGATGACACGGGATTGTTTTTGCATGACCAGGAGGCCAATCTTCAGAGGGCAGAGCAGTCGCTACAGGTTTTTGGTGCAGCTTCGGGAGCATTGATCAATTGGCGCAAGACAGTGGCCTTTTGGATCAGTAGCGCTCCCACTCCGGCATGGAGCCCAGATCCGGGTTTTAGATGGATTCCTCCTGGCACAGCAGTGCGGTATTTGGGATGCCAGATTGGACTTGATTTGTCACCTGAACAGCAGATCGCCCCACTTCTTCTGAGCATTCGAAAGAAGCTTTTGTATTGGAGTACAGCTCGGCTATCCTTGGCTGGGAGGGTGGTGGTGACAAATGGTCAGCCAGCCCGGGCTAAGGTTGCTTGGGCAGTTATTACTCTTCCACTGGCCCAGGGGGACTTGGGCATTATAGATCCAGTTGATCAGAGTAGAGCCTTATTGGGGAAGCTTATTGTTTGGGGGCTGCTTCCAAGCACTGAGCCTTGGAAGGAGCTTCTTTTTCAGCGACTGCAAGCTAGGGCTCCCCCAGCAGGGGGCACTTGGGCACCAGAGATACAATGGATCTTCATAGAGATGAGGAGGACAGGCCTCAGTAGAGGATGGGAGGACAGATTTGCCTTGAGCATCCTGCGAGCTTGGGAGCTGCTGAGACCGGGGCTTTCTCAGAGACCACCTACTTGTGATAAGGAGCGGGCCAGACAGCCGCTCATCTGGAGCCCCACGGTACGCACACAGCAGGGTCATATGCTGGGTTCTCGGCCTCGTCTAGCCTGGGGACCATTGGCGGCAAGCCCAGCACGCAGTTTTGGAGACAGGCAGGCCTTCAGCAGTCTCCCAGAGGAGATCCAGGTGGGGAGAGGCTGAGTCACTTCAGAGGGGGGCTGATTATGAGGGATGACATTCAAGAGGCACTCACTGAGGAGTGGTTCACGCCTTTCAAGCCAGCGGCCCCACGGTGGATGGGAGCCTTTACACAGTTGGAGATCCTGATTTTGCGGTCAGAGCTTGCACTGAGGATGGTAGATGCCTCTACTATGAGATCCAGGATGAGGGCAGACTTCAGAGAGTGGAGGCGGAGTCGCCTTTGGTTGCAGAGTGCATCTTTCAGAGGATACGGGTAGTGGCCGCCGCTTCCCGGAAGTGGCATATTGATCCAGACCCTGCAAAGTGGACTCTGATTGGCGCATATGGGCATATGCTACGCGCCCCTTGGCCCGGCTCCAGTGGGACCCTAGCGAGTACGAGTGGCATGATCCTTATGCGTCCCCCGAGGCCACAGAGATCACCTTTTTCCGGTACACTGTTCGATTGGGGAGGCATATTTTGACTGTGAGGAGGATGGTCTCTCCAGCTGCATCGGAGCATTGGCGGCTACAGGGACTCTCACAGGAGTTCCAGGAGGATTTTTGGACCAGGCTCTGGGCTAGTCGATAGGCACGTAGGATCTCGACTTTCCAGTGGCTGGTTGCCCACAGGGGCTCTGCAGTTGGCACCTGGCTTGTCTACAGTGGTCTTCCAGCAGCCTACGTCCGATGCGGCCACCCATTGGAGACACAAAGACACTGCCTATGGGACTGTCCACAGGCGGAGCAGATTTGGTTGCGGATGCTGCGCATTTTGGCCCCCCTCTCTCCAGAGGGCATGTATACGTGGGGTGCCGCTGCTTGGTCGACTTCGTCAGGACTTGCTCTAGGATACGAGACGGAGCAGGATAGCCAGGCCATCAGATTCATTAGGGGCCAACCTCGCCTTGTTCCTTCACCGGATTTCTCGTCCGCCGGCGGCTGGACACAGGAGAGGGATCTACGATGGGAGCTCCTCAGCAGCCTCACCATCTGGTTCACCTGGAGAGCCCGAGGAGCCACCAGCAGAGACTGTTCGGGGGATTTGGCAAGAGTTGATCCACACCCTGCGAGGACAGTATGACCGCACCCGGCGCGCGGATGCGGCGATCTGGCGGCGCCAGGCGAAAGATTCGTCTCTTCTCGCAGACTGTTTCGAAGTGTGTTTTGATGCGATAACAAACCCACATCAGGGCTGAACTGTTCATGTCATTATCATGCTGAAACTTTCCTTTTCTTCATTATCCTCATCCTGGAACCACGAGGAGGTGTTGTCCTATTTTTTCTGAGAAAAAACAGCAGTCTTCTTCTCTTCAAAAATGACATCACGGCTAATAATAACCTTTCTTTCAACCAGATCATATAGGCGGTATGCCTTTTCATTTGAAGCATATCCAATGAAAATGCATTTCTTTGACCTTACATCAATCTTTCTCCTCCTCTCGTCCGGTACATGATCAAATGCATCACACCAAAAACTTTCAAGTGAACTATCTTTGGTTTAATACCGGAAAAAACTTGAGGAATGATACCTTCCAAGGCTTTTGTTGGTGATCTATTTTGCAAGTATACGACTACTTGGACAGCTTCGACCCAAAAACCACCACTTAATGTACTTTCCTTCAACATGATTATCGCACACTCAAGTAGAGTACAATTCTTCCTCTCCGCTAATCCATTTTGTTGAGTATACGCTGTTGAAGGTTGATGATGTATCCCATGCTCTTTGCAAAACTCATTAAATGCCCTTGAGTTGTATTATCCACCTCAATCAGTCCTCAATGCCTTGACTTCTCTTCCTCGTTGATTTTCCAGCTTTGCTTTGAGCTCTTGAAAACACTCCAAAGCCTCCGATTTATGCTTTAAAAATACATCCAACACTCCGTGGGTAGTCATCTATAAATGTAATCGGAGGTGATGAACCTCCATGAGATGGGATTGGAAAGGGTCCCCAAATATCACTATGAATCAAATCAAACACTCCCTTTGCTCTATATTCTTCATTCTTTGGAAATGGTATCCTTGCTTTCTTGCCCATCAAAGATGGGTCACATACATCCAAATTATATTTATCTTTGGAAGACCGATCACCATACCTTTTTCATGAAGCAAATGAAGGTTGCCATAACTCAAATGACCAAATCTCTCGTGCCACAATTGACTTTGGTCATCCCTCATAGCTGAAACTCGCGGCGGTGGGTGCCCGGGGGACTAGGGCCTTTGACACACTTGTTGATACCATCAATGCATATTAAAACATTTAAACATGGCCACAGCCTTAACACATATCCATCATCACTTTGCATAAAACATAAAGCAGGACAAAACATCCACAAATGCTGAAAATGGAGCTTGCACGTGTGACACCGCATAGAGGCCGGAATGGGCCGACCCCCCCCCTTGGAGTATTTTATTACCCAAGGAGAATAATATCATGTACAAGCTTTGAGGGCCTTACTCTCCCCACGGGAGATGCCGGATTATCCCTATACAAATGCCATAGCACAGCCCAACACAAGGCTACCAAGCCGGAACATAGGCTGTAGAAATGCCGAGCCATCAATGTAATCCATATACCTCCGTGTGGGTACTGATTCTTCCCCAAAAACCACGGGTCTTCATGCAATAGAGCTAGTACAGCAAGTACAACTCTCCATTCAGCCGGTACAGCAGGTACAATGGCTGGTACAGCAGGTACAGTGGCTGGTACACCCGGTACGGTGGCTGGTACAGCAAGTACAAAAGCTGGTACAGCAAGTACAGTGGCTGGTACAGCAGGTACAGTGGCTGGTACAGCCGGTATGGTGGGCGGTACAACAGGTACAGCAAGTACAGAAGCTTCAGTATTTCTTCGCGATGGAAGCCTCCAAAACAGTCCCCAACAGCCGGTATTCTTCATGGGCAGCCTTCAAGAGAGAGAGAAAGAGAGTAGCCATCATTAGAGAAGCCTTCAACGGTGGTAGAGGCTAGTGTGCAGCAAGAGAGCCTCTATTAATGAAGAGAGAGCTCTCCAATTTATAGATTTGGGCCTCCCATGAGCTAAAATGGCAAGAGAAGGCTACAATGACAAGTGGAGAGCCACACAATAGCTGAAGTGACAAGTGTGAGGCCACTTGTCTCATTTTGATCCATTTTCTAACAAGTGTCAGGCCACTTGTCTCACTTTGGTCCACTTTCTTCCCACATGTCCCAATCTAAGAGATGGGTCCTTCCATAATCTTTACCTCTAAAAATATCCCAACTGGTAGACATTCTGGCATAGGCACTTTGCCAACTCTTGGTATCTGCTCAATTCCACATGTAATGACGCGAACAGAATTTCCATCGGAGCGGGCCAAAAATAGCAACTCTCCTAAATTTTAGGAGTGTGGTCCTTTGTATTCTAGGATAATCCCCCATTCCCAAAGCTTGTACTTTCCAAATATTTAAACATCCTGGAGTCCACCAGACCCCTTTCAGACTGGGAAATGTCCAGGGTGGTGACATCCTCCCCAACTTCTTAAAAGTTGTCCGCAACTTTAAGCTTCAAGCCATATATTCAAGATATAATCATGTCCCATCGATTGGGCGAGACGAGACAGTCTCAAAAAATCCAATATAGCTGAAGAATCCATGTCCCAAAGAAATGGGCGAGACTAAATAAGTCTCTATAATACCAATATCAAAATCATGTCCCAAGATAAATGGGTGAGACAAAACAGTCCCATAAGTCCAGATATCATAATCATGTCCCAAGATAAATGGGCGAGACAAATCAGTCCCATAAATCTAGATATCATAATCCATGTAGATCACCAAGGAGCTCCCTTGATGCCCGGCCCGACTTCAGTGCCCATATTCTCTACCATTGGCTCTATGTTCTACCAAGCAAGATAGCAACATCTTGAAGAGCACTTAGGACAAGAGAAATACTACACAGGGCGGCTAAACAAGGAGTCCTGAAAACAATCACTCGTCGCAGGCATAGATAACCTGGTGTTCCATACGCATTTCTGCTACACATAGTTTATAGGCATTTCGGCCACCAATAGTTTGTAGGCATTTTGGCTACCAACTCACACTACCCTCTCAAGTGCCCATGTTCCCTACCATCTGCTCTCTATTGTTCCACCCACACATGGTAGAAACAATCTTCAAGAGAGCACGTAGGACAAGAGAACACTACACAGGGTATGTTGTGCTCGACACTACCCTTTGAAGTGCCCATGTTCCCTTCCATCTGCTCTCTATTGTTCCACCCTCACATGGTAGAAACAATCTTCAAGAGAGCACGTAGGACAAGAGAACACTACACAGGGTATGTGAATCATGAGTTTCATAAGTCCAATGCATCCCAAATAAAGGGAGCCAAAAAGAATAATCCATCCCAGTAAAAGGGAGCCATAAACATAATCCATAAACCTGAGGATGAATCCATAAACCTGAGGATGAATCCAAATCCCTAGAAAAGAAGTCCAGGAATCCATAGACCTGTATACCATAATCTTTGTATACCATAACTCTTACCACATACTCCGTGCTATCCACACACCTTGGAGTAGAGGTGGACTTTATCCATAAAAGCATCATATCCATGAGATATCCAAAGATTTCTTCTCTATAAACTGGGATAGATTCGTCCATAGAAATTGCTTGTGAAGCCCAATATGTATATAAATCTCCTCCAAGAAAGAAATCTCCATAGATATATTCCATCCCAATAAAGGGAGCCATGAAAAGAATTCATCCCATTAAAGGGAGCCATAAACAATGTTTCCCTGAAACCATCTCAAGGCAAACAACACCACCTTTCTCCTTGCATAGCTATACAAGGGTTAGTGAACATCAAAAACGCTTCATAGTAAATAGCAAAAGCACCAACTTTACAAACTCAAAGTATACTTAGCTTTTCTTTGCCAGGTTGGTCATGAAGCCAAAATATCTCGTCACCATATCCTTAAGATATCCTGAGATATATATCCATATAGCTTGCCTATAAGCTTGATAATATAATCCACAATATCCATATGGAAAGAGTGCTAAACGTGTGCACATAAAGCCAACTCCATACTTCCAAGATAAATTTTGTGAATTCATAAATCCTTAGACCAAGCTGTCTATTGCTCATGCTCTTGCTTCATAGGCTCTGAAGTGGCTGGCCATGCTTAATAGCAATGATGGGAAGTGTGGTCCCCACTCGAGATCTTTTCTCTTCCTTATTGATAGAAGGAAGCCTTCGCTTCCAAGAAAGCCTATGCTCTGATACCAATGAAACTCGCGGCGGTGGGTGCCCGGGGGACTAGGGCCTTTGACACACTTGTTGATACCATCAATGCATATTAAAACATTTAAACATGGCCACAGCCTTAACACATATCCATCATCACTTTGCATAAAACATAAAGCAGGACAAAACATCCACAAATGCTGAAAATGGAGCTTGCACGTGTGACACCGCATAGAGGCCGGAATGGGCCGACCCCCCCCCCCCCCCCCCCCCCCCCCCCTTGGAGTATTTTATTACCCAAGGAGAATAATATCATGTACAAGCTTTGAGGGCCTTACTCTCCCCACGGGAGATGCCGGATTATCCCTATACAAATGCCATAGCACAGCCCAACACAAGGCTACCAAGCCGGAACATAGGCTGTAGAAATGCCGAGCCATCAATGTAATCCATATACCTCCGTGTGGGTACTGATTCTTCCCCAAAAACCACAGGTCTTCATGCAATAGAGCTAGTACAGCAAGTACAACTCTCCATTCAACCGGTACAGCAGGTACAATGGTTGGTACAGCAAGTACAATGGCTGGTACAACCGGTACGATGGCTGGTACAGCCGGTACGATGGCTGGTACAGCAAGTACAATGGCTGGTACAGCAGGTACAGTGGCTGGTACAGTCGGTATGGTGGGCGGTACAGCAGGTACAGCAAGTACAGAAGCTTCAGTATTTCTTCGCGATGGAAGCCTCCAAAACAGTCCCCAACAGCCGGTATTCTTCATGGGCAGCCTTCAAGAGAGAGAGAAAGAGAGTAGCCATCATTAGAGAAGCCTTCAACGGTGGTAGAGGCTAGTGTGCAGCAAGAGAGCCTCTATTAATGAAGAGAGAGCTCTCCAATTTATAGATTTGGGCCTCCCATGAGCTAAAATGGCAAGAGAAGGCTACAATGACAAGTGGAGAGCCACACAATAGCTAAAGTGACAAGTGTGAGGCCACTTGTCTCATTTTGATCCATTTTCTAACAAGTGTCAGGCCACTTGTCTCACTTTGGTCCACTTTCTTGCCACATGTCCCAATCTAAGAGATGGGTCCTTCCATAATCTTTACCTCTAAAAATATCCCAACTGGTAGACATTCTGGCATAGGCACTTTGCCAACTCTTGGTATCTGCTCAATTCCACATGTAATGACGCGAACAGAATTTCCATCGGAGCGGGCCAAAAATAGCAACTCTCCTAAATTTTAGGAGTGTGGTCCTTTGTATTCTAGGATAATCCCCCGTTCCCAAAGCTTGTACTTTCCAAATATTTAAACATCCTGGAGTCCACCAGACCCCTTTCAGACTGGGAAATGTCCAGGGTGGTGACAATAGCCACCAAAGCTTGCTGATCCATAATGGTGTACATTCCATCATCTCTTACACCACAAGGTACTACCTCAAAGTTCTTCTTCAAGTCTTTGATGAGGGACTTATCTTTGTAGAACTCAATCTTCATGTCTTGATTTGCAATACAGCCCACCGAAAGCAAATTCCTAACCAAATTGGGAATTAGTAAAGCATCTTTGATGTGACCTTTCATACCGGATGAAAGCTGAATCAGTATGTCTCCATACCCTTCAATCCCTTGAGCACTACCGTCACCAAGAATTAGACTGTTTTTACAGCCCTCTTCCACAAAGTTTGAAAAGCAATCTTTATGATAAGTCATATGAGAGGATGCCCTAGAATCAAGAAACCACTCAACATCATGGGGGGTTGAGGTTTCCGTTACCACGAGAAGAAGCTCATCCTTTTGCTCCCATTTGGCCCACAAAATTTGATGTTTGCCTTCCACCATTGGGGAAGCTACGTCCTCTTTCTCTTTCTCCATTTCCTTGTGCTTGTTGCTTAATGTGGTATTCCCTCTCTATATGCCCAACTTGCCACAGTAATAACATGGCCCTTTGCTTTGAAATCTAGTGTTGTTGGTTGACCTGAATTTTCCTCTACCTCTAGAGCTGAAATTTCGATTGAATCTTTGATTTTGGAGCTGTCCAAATGATGAATCCTCACCATGATTTTGCATGGGACAGTTGGAAACAAATCTAACACTGGCTCTTCCACAACCACGTCCTCCTCTTCCTCTTTGCAAATTCGATCCCACATTAAATGTGTTTAACCCTTTGGGGCCTTGCCTTTCCAAATCATCTCCTCTTGAAGTAAAGAGTCCTGAAAGTTCTTTAAAAGATGGGAGTAGTTTCCTGAACATAAAAGCTATATGCAAGCTTTGATAGCTTGGAGGAAGATCCCCGAGCATGATGCTTACCAAATCCACATCATCCGCATGATCACCAATCCCATACAGCTTGTTACACACCTCTTTCAGGCTTGTCAAGAAGGATGCCACCGACTCATGCTCTTCATCTCCAAGTTGTGAAGGTTTTGCTTCAAGAAAAGCAAGTTGTGTTCGTTGCTTCACATATGCTGGGCAGGGTCTCCCATGCCTCCAGCGTGGAACTCGCAGCATTTATGTATAATGTGTGGAATGAGATGATCTTGCACTGACATACTCATCATGCACAACTCCCTTTGGGCTTTACGATCAAGCTTACGTGCTTTTTGTTGAATCTGAGTATCAATGGCTGCTTGCCTCTCCTCCTCTTCAGGTATTAGTTCCTCCTCATCAATGGATAAACCCTCTTTTACATCGATTGCCTTCCTCCTATAGGTCTTCCGTATGGCAGTATAAGCTTTTCTACAAACCGATCGAGGTCCTTTGGGACCAGCAATATCCTCATCTTGCACTTCCATATCTGATACGCATCTATTTATGCAGGCTTGCTCTTGCAGGGTTCTCTTTTTGTTATTTCTCATCTCTAAGTCTAGGGATTGAGCTTGGTCACACTTGTAACTGAGGGAGAGGACTCTTCTCATCACCCTAGCTATCCCACACCAGAGGGCTGGAGCGGAAAGCTTGAGTGAAAACCCCATTTTCCTTTATTTTCTAGTGAGGAAATGCTAAAAAAAAACAGCTCTCTATATTTGCAGGTTGCAGGTCTACACTTCATTAAAATGGCTGCCTGGGCACTTTATAATTTATCGTGTTCCCTTATTTAAAAAACACATTCAGTATTTAGGGAGTTTAGGGAAGAAGGGTTAGATTAGAATACAAAAACTATATCCACTAAAAAATAAAAAATAAAAAACACATTCAGTAAATGCCCGTCCATTTTATTTTTGTCTGGTTCTCTTTAGCCTTCATGGCTTCCCACAACACCTTAAAGGCGACCAAACCCCAAATGGGCTGCCCGTGTATGGCCACACAACCTCCTTGCTGAAGATTGACCGCTTCCCTCTCCTTGGCTTAGCCTAACATTTTATAACCTTACGTACATAAATTAAAGGCCTTGCCTAAGCTTTTCGAAGAAGGGACATTGCTTGCATTTTTTTTTTTGGATGAGGCGGCTTGATGGCGAGCCGGTCGGGGTCCAACGTGACAAGGGCGTCTAGCTCTCTGGAGTGTGCGTGCTGGATCTGATGTGACTCCCATGGGCCCAAAGGGGGGGGGGGGGGGGAGGGGGGGAGGGGTCTCTATGTGGTGGAGATCATCCGTGCTCTTGGTCAGGACCCCTAGACCGTAAGATCCAGCACACCTGCTCAATCAAAGATGGCCCCTGCGCAAGGCTTATATGAGCTCAACTCGATGCAGCGGTGTCCGCGTGGGTGGCTGAAGTGGATGCTTGTGCCGTGAACAAATCAAAGATGGCTCTCTAGGAAACGTCTTGTATGGGCTGGCCTCGTCTCTCAGCATGTCGTCTAAATACTCCATCTATATCCTCTAAGCTCTATCAGGTACATCCACAGACACCTCAGGTCCTCATACTACATCACCCATGCCAATGGCCCGAAATCCTCTCATAAGAGGCAATGATATCTCCCTCGTATGTCATAATACGCTGGGCATCTGAACATGTAGAGGCCCTCGTCCCCTACCTCCCCTATGGTGCATACCTCCTCTGATCAGAGGATCAAGCCAAGAAGAGGGGTAAATGCCTAGGTTGCAGGAAACGTTTCCATTCACGAAATGGCAAGCCTAAGTAAACGCAAGGAAACGCGATTCCCAATTACTAGGAAACGTCCGGGGTAGGCTAAGATTTGAAAAGAACACAGACATTTAGAAAAAATATAGCACATGTTTACATACAGTTTTTGACCGAAGGAAACATGTAAAAGCATGTAATAAAGTAGATGAAAAGAAGACCATAAGGGCTGAAATTCATTAATCAATGATTGTGCAAGATACAACTTAATTACAAGGGAAGTACGAGTCCATAAGGGCTGAACTTCAGCCATCAATGACAGTGCAACATACAAATTTATTACATGGGAAGTACACCCTCATCCTCAACTAGATCCTCAAGGCACTCATTCAATGAATCCTCATCCAATACATCCCATGCCTGGCATGGACCATAAGAATAATAGGGCTCTTTCCGTGACAAGAGCCTAAGATTACTATGCACATAAACCAAGTCATCAGCCTTCTTATGCCCTAGCCGATTCCGCTTCATCGAATGTATGAATCCATACGTTGACCAATTTCTCTCGCATGCTGAAGCGCTCGACACTTGAGACAAGACCCGAATGGCCAATCTTTGCAACTCTGGAGTGCCTGTACCATAGTTCTCCCACCATGCAATAGGAGAAAGCTTTTGCATGTCCTCCAAAGCTGATGCCTCTGCAAAATCACCTTGTTGTCTGATGAATTGTGATAGTTGTGCCTTGAATTCTGTCCTCTCTGCCGCATCTTTGCCCACCCTATCCAATGTCATCCGCCACCCTTTCATCGCATCTTTATCCTGCTGTGGCTTCTTGGTAAACAACTTTGGCTTTAGGACAAAAGTTCTTGCATGAAGAGGCGAATGAAGCATTTCCTTGTGCCAGCACCTGAATCTCCTCGTACATTGCATTGCCCTCACTTTCTTCTTTCAAAATCTCCTTTATTTGCTCAAGCATCTGATCAATGCCCTCGTACACCATTTCCATGCAAGGTTCATCTCTATCCACCATGCGAAGCATTGCCATGACGGGCCATAAGACCTTTACATACTTTTCTGTGTCATCCCAAAAAGCAGCTGACAAGATTCGATTCTCTATGTGTAAAGCGTGCTCATTGTGTTTCTTTCATGCGTCCCATTCCTCACTCGTAACGAGCTGCTTCAAGGGACTTTTCACCTTCACAAATCGATGCAACCTGGCCTAACAAGCTTGAGCTTTGAATGTTTACTAAACATAGCCCTCGTTGCATCATGTGAGATGAATTGTTGGACTTCTTTGCCTTGGGTGATTGCACGATCCATCCACTTGATAAGAGCCAAGTCCTTTAGCAAGAGATTCGAGCAATGAGTTACACATGGTGTCCAAAAGATGTGGGGAAATACCTGCTCCACCAAGTGACCTGCAAGCTTGCAATTGGCATCATTGTCTGTAATTACCTGCACCCACTTCCCTAATGATCTCCAAAAGAGCTTCTGCAATGAACTCCCCTGTTTTCTGGCTCCCCGATGTATCAATAGACCTCTTAAATAGCACACTCTTGCACTCGAGACCATAAAATTTATCAAGGGCCTCTTTAACATGTCTGTCCATCCATCTGACAATATGGAGCACCCATAGTGTGGCCATGTAGTCTCCACTGCAGAGAGACGGTTCCCACCTTCTCTTTCCTTGTCTAGAAGCGTGGTACGAAGCTTCTCATAGGTGGGAGCTTTGTATCCCTTGCCGAAAGATGCTATTGCACCCACCATATCATGATAATAAGGAGACCACGCAATAACAAACAGCATACCACATGCATAAAAGCATCGACCAACTGCCTCATCTACTTCATCGCAGGATGCATTCTTGAACATACTTTCCACGGACGATTGTTTAGCAAGCTTGTTGACGGCTGTCCTTTGTTGAGTGTTGCTAGTTTTTTGCTTCTTCATGGCGCTGTCGTGGTCTTCGCAAGTCATCTTTTTGCCCGGTCTTCAGCAGACACCTTGCAACACACTTGTATACCTTGGTTCTTAATGCCAAGCAAATGGGCTCGAACTCGTGGATAGGAGCCTGCAAAATTTGTCTTGCAGAAAGTGCAAGACCACTTCTTGCTACCCCCCTTTCCAAATGCTACATTATCAGTTACGTATCTCCATAGAGGCTCAGGAGCATGAGGTGTTTTTGGCTTGAAAGGTGTGATAAGAGGGACCGCACATGAAGAAGGAGAAGAGAACATGGTTGCAAGAAAGAAGTTAGGATAAGAGAGGGGCTCTTTTTCTTGTAAGCTTTAAATTTTGCTCTAATTCAAGTTGTTTTGAACAGAGCCACTCAGGGACACAGGCTACCTTGATGCATTTGCATTTCAAAGCTCTCTCGCGACTAGCATCTCGGAGAGAGAGATGGTATTTAGGATTGAATGGGCGCTTGCAAGGCTCAAAAATGACACTCCTAGGTACACAATTAAAGCAAAGGCAAGTAGGTTGGGGAGCACAATTCAAGCAAAGGCAAGTAGGCTGGGGAGCACAAATCAAGCAAAGGCAAGGAGTCTCCTTAGGTTGCATGGACCCGTGGAAGATGAAGGCAGAGATGCAGTAGAGAGAACATTGGGAACACAGACTATGTACTTGTGTAGTGTGTACAGAGAATTTGAGAAATCGTTTTTCTTTAAAAAAGGGAACACAAAAAAAAATTTTAATGGACCTTAGATAAAAAGCACGAAAAAAAAAGGCCCCTGTTGAAAAACAAGCCCGTTTCTCTTTTTTATGCTTTTAATAAACTGCGACAAAAAACGGTGATGACACGGAAGCGGTATAGCTATATATGCCTTTATAGAGTGTCACACTTCCACACACTGATACAAACACACCTAGAACACCAGACCCAAGAGCATGAAGAAAAATTTATTTCAATACAAATCTTCGTCTTTACAGAGTTGAACATCCATTACATCCTCAGAACCATCTTCATCTAAAACCCATTCACAATCAGCCCACTCCCCTTCAGTGATATGAACTATGACTGACCAATACCCCGCATCACTATCAGAATAAACAACCTCAAACATAGAAGCATCTTCAAAGTACAGTTCCTCGATATCCGGACCAAACTCCATGACAAGATACATATCTGAGGTGGGCTACCCTCAAAGCTTTACTTCAAGTTTACAAGACTGTATTTTCAGAACAACAACTATTACAAGCATGCATACAAGAGTTCAGTTCCGGCTTTGACTCTTTACACAAAACTTCCCAGAAAACCTGTCCAGCATGCTCTTACACATGAGATTACGTACAGTTTACAACTCAGCCCCAAAGCAATCCACAAAACTTGCATATAACTGACTCCAAGCTTAGAAAAAGCATCAACACCTCATACAGCCGACCCTTCCACCATTTTAGTGCAGCAACGAGCAGGTCCCAAAGCTCCACAACCCTAACTTGCAGCATGGCATTTCTTAGCCATCTTGGCAGACAACCACCTCTCCAAAAGGCATCTCTCTTTGTCTTCTATTCCCTCACCTTGCACACATCGCCTCACGGCCACATAGCTCCAAGAAAGCCAGACCGTTGACCTCTGAGAAAAGCCCAGCAGCATCACAACTCAATCTCATCCCCAAGGCTCCTTCTCGCCTTCTTGTCTCTAGCTTCAACGACTATAGGCTTCAAAGTAACAACACAGTCGTGCTCTGCAGAACCCAAGGCTATAACCTCCAGCAGGTCACCTCTCACGCCCAGTGCTATGGCTGTCTTCACACACACCTTCCTGGGTCTTCTCTGCACTCTCTCTCCAGCCCCCGGTTGTGCTCTGTCTTTGCAGCCTCCAGCACGCACATGTTTCTCTTTGTATTGGCTACTCTTCACCGTGCACCCAGCCTTTGTCTCATGTGCAGCACACCACCCAGCCGACAGTAGCAACCTCGCATTTGGCTCCAACATTTGCCTATGCTTCAGACTGCCGGCTTCAAAGAGAACAAAGGCACTCCCACTCTTCTCTGGTTCTTGACTCTGGAACCTTTGAAAGCCACTTCCCTTTGCGATGGAGATACAGCACTTCGACCAAACTCTCTGTTGTTTCTCTCGGCCTCCAGCAGCGAATTCAGCAGGCTTCGCTCGCCACCTTCTCTCCACAGCAACCGTAGCAACTCCACAATCTCTCCTCTACATCCACAGCTTCACAGTCTCTCAATTCAGAAAGACAGGCGCTTGCTTTTTGCTCCCCTTCGTCACCTTGGTTGGGGAGTCTCTCTTTAACTAAAATGCAATTCCCGTTTTTCATCCTGTCGCCTTATTTTTTCTAGAATCTGTGCCGCCTTTCTTCCACGCTTCACCCATGATCCTTCTATTTTCAATTTGTGCATGTGATCTTATCCATGTAGATGTCACGTACCTTTTGCCCATCATGGATTTAACATTCATCACCATACACACATATCATTCATCTACACATGGTGCTTTGAGGGGACTATGTTTTTATCTCACATATAGCCTCCCCCCCAAGTGTGAAACACATTATCGACGTCCTCTCCTCTGTCTCTTCTTCCCAATGCAGCAAGCCTCCCTTTCGTCACCTTGTTCATATGCCATTAGCACCACCCTTTTTGCCTCCTCATTAGCCATAGGTCACACGCCACCTACATCCATGCTATATATTTACAAAGGGCATGCTCAAATGCAAACAGTCAGCACTCATGCAGGCACTGACACACACACACACACACCCGAAGGCTCGCCAACAAAAGCAACAAGATCACCACATCATGAGGATGCAAGGCCTGATGGTTATGCCTCTGCTCCTCCTGTTCAGCAGATTTAAGCTCAACCAAAACTCAAAACTAACCCAAACTGATTACATATTTCCTGAAACTCTTAGTACTCTACACAGTATATACACATCATCAGTCTCTGTTTTTGTCCACACATATTTAGCAACCCCCTATTTCTGCTGAGACATTCATGTCCAGCAACTGTACAAACAGGGATGTAATATTCAGATCTTCCTCTACACTCTCCAGAACCTCCTGACATGCATCACAAGCTTCCTGATCTTCTTCCTTCAAGGCTAACATCAACCGAGCAAAATATTTCTTTAATCGCAGTAGACCATTCAGTCTTCTTTTATGCTTCTTTCCATTTAAATCAGTAAGCTAATAGCTTCCATTATCAAACTTTTTTTCAACTTTGTACGGACCTTCCCACTTTGTCTGGAATGCAGTATGAAATGTACTGTCTAGCTTGCTATTGTACTTGAGAACCAGGTCACCTTCAATTTCTTTTTGCTTCACCTCCTTATTCTCTTTCTCTTGTCTTTTCAATTGCATAGCGGCATAGTAATCAAAAGCTAGCTCTCTGTCTAATTGGACTGTTTGCAAGGCCAGCAATCTTTCTCTGTAACAATTGATGGGTTCATGTCCTTCTTCAACCAGAAACTTCAAAGCTGGAACTTCTACATCAATAGGCATGAGTGGTTCTTTCCCATAAACTAAATGAAATGGTGAGAATTGTGTACCAGATTTCACTCCAACTCTGTATGCCCATAATACACGATTCATCTCTACATCCCAATTTTTGACATGGCTTTCTGTCATTTTAGTCATCATTAGCTTAAATTCACCATTGAATTTTTCATTCAAACCATTGCATTGAGAGTGATAAGGAGTGGTATACTTGTGGTTGATATTTAATCTTTTGCATAAGTGGTCAACTACCTCTCCTCGAAACTCAGGACCGTTGTCTGATAATAACTCTAGAGAAATACCAAATCTGCAGCATATATGTTCATACACAAAATCAGCCACTTCCTTACTATCTACTCTCTTCACTGCCTTCACTTCTGCCCATTTTGACAGGTAATCCACCGCAGTAAGCATACAACACTTCCCTCTGGCCGTCCTGGGAAGTGGTCCAATTGCATCCACCCCCCACCTCTCAAAAATGTCATATACCAGCATGATATTTCTCGGCTCCATTTTTAAGATTCTCTTCCCCATTCTCTGGCACTCATGGCAAGACCTGCACCAGTGTTGAATATCCTTCTGGATGGAAGGCCACACATAACCCTCCAGTAATATCTTCTGCAAGGTGATCTTAAATGCATAATGACCCCCACAAGCTCCTTCATGATTTGAAGATAGAATATGATATATTTCTTCCCTCCAGGGAATTCTTCTCAATACCTCATCAGCTCCTTGCATGTACAATTCATCTCCAATCATGACGTAATGCTTACTCTTCCTGATAAAATGATACTTTTGACCTTTTTTGAGCTCCTCAGGCAAGCGACCTGAGAGTAAGTAATCCACCACCTTAGACAGGTATTCTCTTCCTCTGTATAATGGCTCTTTAATTTTTGCAATTACTGGGTCCTGATCAATTACCTCCTGAGCTAACTCATGTGCAATATGATTGTCCTCCCACCGCACATGTTGAATACTCCATGCTGTAAATTGATGCAGCAGCCTTCTAACATCAGCCAGACATCCTTTTAATCTCGGATTCTTCGCCCGCCAACTACCCAAGACCTGCTTTACTACTAACAGGGAATCTCCTTTTATGATTAACTTCTGAATTTTCTGTTTTAGAGCAGTCTGCAGCCCCTTAAACAATGCTGCATATTCAGCCTCATTATTACTTTCGGCTTTCAGACGTATTCCATCTTTTAGAATCAACCCGCCTTCTGAATCCTGGATTATATAACCCCCGGTGGCCTGATGTATACTCCTCTTATACGAACCATCAAAGAACAAGACATAAGCTACGGGAATGATAATTTGTTCCTCTTTTTCTATCTTTGAATCCACTTCCTTCACCAGGATCGGGCCTTCCTTATATGTCAGAAGATCTGCTAGAGTTGCCTTGCAAGTATCTTCAATCAAAAATGAGAAATCATATTCTTGAAGCTCTACTAACCATCGCATCATACCTTTTGAGAGCGAAGTACCATTCACCAACTGAGGGAGAAGAGTATAATTCGTCAGAACCCCAAATGATCTCATCAGAAGATATGACCTGAACTTCCTGCAGGCATATACCAGACTTGACAAAACCAATTCAGCTTCTGTATATTTCCTTTCTGCTTCTGTCTTCACTCTACTTGCATAATATACAAGTTTCATGTATCTGGACTCATCTCCTCTCTGCATTAAGATTGCTCCAACCACATCCGGACCAAAAGATGGATTCACATAAAAGACCTGGGAGAAATCTGGGGCTTTTACACTGGAAATACCCCCCAATACCTCCTTCACTTTCTCAAACACTTCCTCGCATTCTTCATTCCATTGCAACGGTTCTTTCTTCATGGCCTGTCGAAGAGGATAAAGCAATTGAGATATTAAATGAATAAATCTCGCCATATACTTTACCTTCTGGACAAAAGTCTGCAGCTGCCTGGATGTTGATGGTGCAGATAATAAGATAAGAGCCTTTATTTTCTCTGAATCAGGTTCAATTCCATTTTGAGATCTCATATGTCCCAACAGCTTCACTTTTGAACATCCTAAATGACACTTTTTAGGATTCAACTGTCCACCTGCATCATCCATTTTAGAAAATACTTGCTCCAATTTATCACCATGCTCCTTTTGAGAACTATATACACATATATCATCCAAAAAAGCTCTCACAAAATCATCTGTTATACATATTTCCTGAAACTCTTAGTACTCTACACAGTACATGCACATCATCAGTCTCTATTTTTGTCCACACAACGGGCCACTTTATAAGTGGCCCCCGTTTTTCTTTTGATGCGCAGCAAGAAAACGGGCCACGCCCAAGGTCAAAAACCGTTTTTTTGGGTAAAAATTTGCCGTTTCGTAAGCATTTCCAATGCACGAGACGTGGCCCTTCCATAGAAACGCCGAAACGGCGTTTCCTACTCCAACACACAGGTTTCCTGCAACCCAGGTAAATTCAACTCGAATGGTAGCAATTAACCCAATCAATTTAAGGCTTCATTTCTTTCTCTATTTGGAGGAAAATTTGCTTTTCAGTAGATCTAGTAATTCATTGCAAATTTTTTAGCTTTATAGTATATAGTAGGTTACGTTGGGAGAATCAAGTCTTCCGCTTTCAATCTCTTTCCCTCTCTTTCAATTCTCTTCAAAGTAGTTCCAAGAGTCACGATTCCATTAGTACTATTTTAACATTTGGAAGGCTAGATGCATTGAGGCCATGGAGAGTACTTTGGTTTATAAGTCACTGTGCATTTGTAGGATTTTGAGTGATATCATCCACACCCTCATAGGCATTTGGGCCGAAACCCAAGGATCTTCGAGAGCTGCGGAGAGAAAACGTGGCCAGTTTATGAGAGACTGGGATTATGGCATCATTTTCAATCCCACTCAAATGGGACCTTGTTGGCAGCGCAAGGCACCTGATTGGTTGAGATCTCCCCCTTGTCTGGTCCAGTTTCTTTTAACTCTTTTTTCCCCAAAAAGTCATAATAACTTCCGCCCCTCGCCTACGCATTGCCTGTTTCCCCTCCCCCCCTCTCTCCTATTGCTGCCCACCCCCCCACGCCCCAGTTTTCGCCGTCAAGAGGACTCCATGGCAACCGTTCCGTCATCCCCGATCGAGGCCGCCATTCCTTGCATTTCCTTCTCCGAAGCGGATCTTCAGATTCTCGCCACCACGACTGTTGCCTCACTTGAGGCCTCCACCCTAGTTTGCAACATTGTTGGTAGCCGCACTGTACGCGGAAAGCTCAGGGATCTTTTACAAGTGAGCCTCATTGGCAAACCTACAACAATCACCGATATTCACCCTTTGGGGCGTGGATACTACCAGGTGGAGTTCAACTCGCCAACGGCGTCAGACCGAATCGTGCAGCTGAGTCCCCTTGCATTGTGTACGGTGCAGGCCTTCTTTGCACAGTGGCAGCACAGCTTCGATCTTGCGTCTAACCCTCTGGCTGCCATTTCGGCCTTCCCAATGACAGTTTGCTTCCCATGCCTTAGGAAGGAGCACCTTCCTCTTCTCTCAGTGATTGATGGTGACATCCGGAGAGTGATGGAGTCCCCCCCCCATTGCTGCGTCGGCCTCTAGGGCGACCCCATACAGCAACGCGTGGAGTATTCATGCCTTCTAGGTCAATGCTTCATTTGCACGCAGATGGATCATTTAGCCAGAGCTTGCCCTCGGCAGCAAAACAGGAAACCGCCTTCGATGGTTCCTCCCCCCCGTTTCTCGTGCTAACCCTCACCAGGGAGCAGGGAGAGAGGCACGCCCTCAGGTAGCAGAGCACCAGGCCCCGACTACAAGCTGCCGGCGAGTGGCGGATGGTTAGCCCGCGCACTCGGGCCACCAGACCACGACCACAGCTGAGCGCCGCCGCCGCCGCCGCCGCCGTCGCGCGCACCAGGCTAGTAGAGCTCTGGAGGATTTGGTTCTGTCAAAGAATTGATATGAGCATTTATCTCAGCACTTTCTCGTTGGTGACGTGCCCTCTCCAGTCACGGAGCGGGTCCCTCTGGCCCCACCAGTATGTGGCAGATCCCTCATCGAGATCCTCCCCACCCCCTGTCACCATTTGGCCACCCAAATGGTTCACTCTTGCTTTCACACTATGTACATATTGGATTGGTGTCCATGGCTTATGGAATATGCCTATGCAGGTGATTGACACGTGTCATGCTGGATAGTTGGATATGATATTCCGCTGGGACTTGATGTTATCATGCCCGGAATATCTGGAGGACTTGGCTTTCCGCTCCGCTGGGACTTGTGCCTTTGTGTACATGCCCGGAAACGCCTGGAGGACTTGGCTTTCCGCTGGGACTTGTGCCTTTGTGTACATGCCCGGAAACGCCTGGAGGATTGGCTTTCCACTGGGTCTGGTATTGCATATACTTGCCTGGAAACGCCTGGTCTTATATGGTTTCATGAACGGAAATTGCTCATGCCAATGCTGCATTGCATAGCATCTTTATGTGCTTGCCTGCAAATGAAATTGCATGCTGTTTTCATGCCTGCATGACCTATGTGTAGTTCCGGGCTAGGGGACGCCCGCCCGTGAACCGTGCGTGTGAAACTGTCTGCTGACATGGTTGTGTGGCATGTGAACAGGTGGTAAGTATTACCCAATCTAGGCTCAAATAGCCCTTAGGACTTAGCCAATATTTATAAGTGAGTGCGTTCCCACTTCATTAAAGTTTGGGCGCCCAAAAGTCACTTATAAATTATGACCGCTTCCAAGTTCACACTCACTGAAGTCCCGAGGCGGACAAGACTCAATGTCCAGGACCTGATCCTCCCTTTTTACTCATAAATGGGCATCTCCCCATGTCCCTTCACCTGATTGGACCCCAATTCACTTACTTATTAAGAGAAATTCGTGTTTTCTCTTCATGAGGACTTTTGGAGGCTAAAAACTCTGTTTTTCCACCATTTCTCTCCATTTCCAAGCTCTCCATAGCCATACCCAACTTGCTAGGGTGTTTTCCAAGCTTCCAAGAGTGTTTCCAAGTGCTAATCACTCTCCTACTCACTCCCAATGACTGAAATTCAGCAAAACAGCTCTCATTTTTGCTGTAATTTCTGGTCTTTTTGCTGAAAACCCTAATTTCAGCCTTCCTTTCTCAAGTTGAACCATAGGGGAAGCTTTCCCAAGGTTCCCTTCATCCTCTTGAAGACTTTTGTCGCGAAGGATTGCGGCAAATCGAAGATATCAACACTTCTAAAGCTTCCAACGCGGAGGCTTCCGCTTGCAACAACTTCTATGAAGACTGGTAAGCTAATTGGACAATGTGTTGTCATTACTTACTCAGTAGAAGGGCAGGACTCCTTGTTTAGCCGCCCTGTGTAGTATTTCTCTTGTCCTATGTGCTCTTGAAGATGTTGCTACCTTGCTTGGTAGAACATAGAGCCAATGGTAGAGAATATGGGCACTGAAGTCGGGCCGGGCATCAAGGCAGCTCCTTGGTGATCTACATCGACATACCATTGTTTTCTAAATGCTGAATTTCATATGCATTGGCATGGAGGATTTGGCAATGGATGCCCATGAAACTATGTATTGAATTTCTCCAATAGTAATACAATTTACTCAAGGGAGGGGTCGGCCGTTCCGGCTCATTGTGTGCCTCTTGTCAATTCAGCAATTTACTTCTTGTATTTGAGCAAGTGTCCTTCAAATCTTAGTGTATTTAAGTGTATTGATTAGCATTGTGTTCAACCAAGTTACATTGGTATCAGAGCATACGGTTCTCTTTCACTTCTATCGTGAGAGACGATCACCGTGAACACTAGCTATCTCTACACTTAGAACATTATGGACAGCCATACAATGAATGTTGGAGATGCTAATACAAGAGGCAGGGACAATGAAATGCATGCCTCCAATGCTTTACAGGATGAGCAAACTCATGTGGTGCACAATAGGGAACATGAATATGTGGGACAGCCGTCTCGTGGCAAAGAGAAGATGCAAGAAGAAGAGTCGATAGTCTTGAGGGCTGAACTTACTCGTATGCAGGCTCTTCTCCAAGCACAACAAGAAGAATTGAATCTCTATCGCCGCGAGGATCCATTGGTACATGACAGTTTGAAGACCAAGAAAGCTGAATCTTATATGGATCATGCAATGGCAATGATTGCTCAAGAGTTGCACATGCAACCAAGGGATGCAGCACGTGCATACTTGGCTCGTACCGAGGATGCCTATGCAGAAAAGGCAACCATCCCACATGTCTTGGAATCCCCACAAGTGCCCGAACAAGAAGTTATGTCTAAGAGGATGAATCTCCATGCTATGGGAGAGGAACAATCAGTGACTTCACGCCATGCAGGAATATCTCATGTAGCCCGTGAAGGATACAATGTTTATGGCAGTGGTCAAAATGTATGTCAAATGCCATTGCCGGCTGAAAATGTACATGCACAACACATGCAACATGGGCTGCAATTTTCTGTTGGTGCAGGTATTCCGCGTATCTCTCATGCCACTCATGCCTTCGAGTGTGCTCGTGAGGGAGAAGCTATGGCTGAAAATGTATCAATGCATGTTGAGGGACCAGCCATGCCTCATGCTTACAGGGCACATGTATCTATGCCTTATGCATCACCTTTTGGTCCAAAAATGATGCCAATTACAGGGACTGTCCCAATGGACAAACATGGGGGAAAACATGTTGAGATGCACACACATGCATCAAAGTCTCGTGACTTCAAAGCCAGAGACAAATCTGTGAAGTTTGACACATATCATGGAGGATATGATGCATCAAAGGCACTTGCTTTTATTGCCCAGTTTGATATTGCTTTCAGTGAGGAGGATTTCACTCAGAAATCCATGATCCGGCATGTAAGCATGTTCATGAAAGGCACTGCTGCCCATTGGTGGCTCACGGAGAAGCTCTCACCGAATCCTGTTAGGTCATGGAAAGAGTTCAAGGAGAGGTTCTATGCTCAATTCTTGCCTCCCAATGCATTGAATGAGATAACAATGAAGTGGGATTGGGTAAAGCAAAATGAGGGGGAATCGGTAAATGCATATGTACAAAAGTTTTGGAAAGTGCTTTTGGAGGTGTCTCCATTTATGCATGTCACCGAGGCGGAAAGGAAGAGAAGGTTTCAATCGGGATTGCAACCCGTGTACAAAGCGGGATTACAAATGTATCCTGGTCATACCTTACACCAATTAATCGCAGCCGCCACCGCCACCGAGCAATTGGAACTCAAATTGAGTAGATCCAATAAGGCTAAACCCTCATTTCAAGGCAAAGAGAGGGCTGTCCAAAACCTGCAAAATGATGGACAGCCACCTAAAAGGGACCAAAACCAAGCCAAATCAGGTCCAAAAGCTGAAAATAAGTTTGCTAACAAGCGCCGTTATAAGCCGGCAAACTTTGGTCTTAGTGCTGAGAAGAAGGAGCAATATATGCGTGAAGGCAAATGCTTTACTTGTGGCAGCACTGAGCACATGGCAAGAGCATGCCCAAATAAGAAGAACAAAGCTGAAAATGCTAATATACCGAAGCCTAATCTGCATATGGTTCCGGATGTGCAGGGCAACACTTCACATGATAGCAAAGATAGGGTTGTATGTAAAGCTTGGGGACAGCTCAAAGATCAACCCGCTTTGTTCATGTTTGATGATTGTGCATCGGAGAATTTCATATCCACTCAGATGGCAGCTGCTTTGGGTATTGAAGTGGAGGACATGGGTCCTCAAATTGAAGCAGGGGCTGCCTTTGTTGGTAGAGAAGTGCAGGTCATGCCTATTTTTGGCAAGTTGCGCATACACATTCAAGGCTATGTGGATCATGAGGATTTTCTTGTGGCACCTTTGAATGGCTGTGATGTATTGCTTGGAAAGCCTTGGCATACACGTATTGATCCGTGCAAGGCTTACAAGACTAACAGGATCACCTTCATACATAAAGGCCGAGAACATGTAATTGATGCTGGTGAAGAGGGTGATACCATTCCCCTTGTATCTCATGTACAAATTAAGAAAGTAATGAAAAAGAGTATTTTTGCGTACTTGATTTTTGTACGAGATCCTATTGAGAAAACTAATGTACATGTAAACACTCTTTGTAATGATAGGCTGAAATTTTTGCAAGAGCACAATGATTGTTTTGCTGATGAGTTACCAAATGAGTTACCACCTGTACGACCGGAAGATCATCGCATTGATCTTGTGCCGGGTAGCTCACCACCTAATAGGCCAGCCTATCGTGTAAGTGCATCCCAAAAAGAGGAGATCATGAAGCAAGTGAATGAGCTTCTTGAGAAGGGTTTGGTTCAGCCAAGCTCTTCTCCATATTGTTCACCCGTCCTCTTGGTTCAAAAGAAGGATGGATCCTTTCGTATGTGTGTGGATTACAGAGCTTTGAATAAGCTTACCATCAAGAATAGGTTTTCGATTCCACGCATAGACGACATCCTTGACAAGTTGGATGGATCGGCATGCTTTAGCCGAATTGATCTCAAGAGTGGATATCATCAAGTGCGTGTAGTGCCTGAGGATGTACACAAAACTGCTTTCAGGACAGCATTTGGGCTTTATGAGTATCTTGTTATGCCTTTTGGTCTTACAAATGCCCCGGCTACATTCAATAGAATGATGGATCGCATATTCCGTGGGTACAGGAAATTTACAGGTGTCTTCTTTGATGACATACTAGTCTTCTCGAAGACCGAAGAAGAGCATAAAACTCATTTGGCTATTGTTTTCGAAGAGCTCCATAAGCATAAACTCTTCATAAATGCAAAGAAGAGTGAGTTCTTCTTGTCAGAGATACATTATCTTGGGCATATTGTGTCCAAAGATGGAGTGCGAATGGATCCTGCAAAGATTGATGCAATTCGGAATTGGCCCGAATTGAGTTCGGTGCATGAGATCCGCAGTTTTCTTGGATTATGCTCTTACTACCGCAGGTTCATTCGGCACTTTGCATGGATTGCTTCTCCTTTGCATGATTTGACAAAGAAGAAGGCCGTGTTCAAATGGACTAATGTAGAGAGAGATGCATTCCTCAAATTGAAAGATGCAACTACTCATGGTCCAGTGTTGATCGTTCCGGATTTGCAAAAGCCTTTTTGTGTGGAATGTGATGCATCTGGAAATTGCATAGGGGCTATCCTTAATCAAGAGGGACATGCCGTGGCTTATGAGAGTCGTAGATTGCATGATGCAAAGCTATCTCTTGGCATTTATGAGAAAGAGCTCTTGGCTGTAATTCATGCACTTACTATATGGAAACATTACCTTCTTGGGGCTGATTTCACTGTGAAGACAGATCACCAGAGTTTGAGATATTTTCTTACTCAAACTAAATTGTCAGAGAAGCATATGAGGATGGCCAATTTCCTCTCTATGTTTCATTTTCAGATCTTGCACACCCCGGGAAAGAAGAATGTAGTGGCCGATGCATTGTCACGAAAGCCGTATGTAGCAGCTATCTCGGTTGCCTCTCATGGGGACTTGTCTACCATGCGTGATTTGTATCATACGGATGCTGATTTTGCCACTATTTGGGCTGATTTGATGGCTGGTCATGCACATGCCTCATATGTGATCAAAGAGGGTTATCTCATGAAAGATAATTGCCTATGTGTGGTGTCTGACATGAGGCAAAAGGTTTTGGATGAGTGCCATGCTCCTCCATATGCTGGTCATAGAGGCATAATGCCTACTACGCACATGATTGAGCGGTATTTCTTTTGGCCAGGTATGCGGAAGGACATAGAGGCACATGTACCTGCATGTATCACCTGTCAAAAGGTCAAATTTGATAGGCAAAAGGCACCAGGTTTGCTTCAGCCATTGCCTATTCCCACGCAGCCATGGGAAAGTATTACAATGGATTTCATTATGGACTTGCCACGTACCCAGCAGGGTAATGATGCAATTTGGCTTGTGGACAGGTTTAGCAAGCAAGCTCATTTCTTGCCGGTCAAAAAGACCATCAAAGCTGAGCATATGGTTAAAATATATCTTGCACAAGTGTTCAAACATCATGGAATGCCGAAGTCCATTGTGGGGGATAGAGATCCCAGGACTACAAGTCTCTTTTGGCGGGCCTTATTTGATAATATGGGTACCAAATTGGACTTCTCATCAGCTTATCACCCTCAAACGGATGGGCAAAGTGAGGCTGCAAATTCAGCCGTGTTGGATCTCTTGAAATGTTATGTGGCGGATCAGAAGTCTTCTTGGGAGAAGTACTTACCGCTTGTGGAATCTGCATACAACAACACGGTGCATGCATCTACGGGAAAGGCCCCGTTTGAGATTGTTTATGGTAAGGTGGTTTTGCCACCCATCCTTCGCACAAAGGATGAGATATTTGCAGCTGATGAGTATGTAAGAGACTTGGATATTGCTTTTGCTCAGGTGCGGACAGCCATTGCAAGGTCACAAGACAAGCATAAAAAGGCTGCCGACAAGCATAGAAGGCAATTGGATGTTAAAGAGAATGATTGGGTATTGCTGAAATTTGAGAAAGCAAGACTTGCAAAGAGGCCTGGCAAAGAGGGTGCATATCCTAAGCTTGCAACTAGGTACTATGGACCTTTTCAAGTGATCGAGAAGATCAATGAAGTGGCTTTCAGATTGGCATTACCTAGTCATTGGCACATACACAATGCTTTTCATGTGAGTCTCCTTCGCAAGTATGTAGGACCGGAGCCCAGTGAAATGGTCATTGAGGATCCACCAGAAGTGGATGAACTTGAGGAGATCTTGCAGCCAGAGCAGATTGTGTATCACAAGGAACGCAAGCTTGCTGCAAGCAAAGTTGTGAGGCGTTACCTTGTGAAGTTTAAGAACTATCTTCCCATTGATGCTAAATGGGTAGATGAAGAGTTCTTCAAAGATTGCCCGCATGTGCTTCAGACATATTTGGATGCATTTCAGTTGCGGACAACTGTTTAGAAGCGGGGGGGAATGTCACCATTTGGCCACCCAAATGGTTCACTCTTGCTTTCACACTATGTACATATTGGATTGGTGTCCATGGCTTATGGAATATGCCTATGCAGGTGATTGACACGTGTCATGCTGTATAGTTGGATATGATATTCCGCTGGGACTTGATGTTATCATGCCCGGAATATCTGGAGGACTTGGCTTTCCGCTGGGACTTGTGCCTTTGTGTACATGCCCGGAAACGCCTGGAGGACTTGGCTTTCCGCTGGGACTTGTGCCTTTGTGTACATGCCCGGAAACGCCTGGAGGATTGGCTTTCCACTGGGTCTGGTATTGCATATACTTGCCTGGAAACGCCTGGTCTTATATGGTTTCATGAACGGAAATTGCTCATGCCAATGCTGCATTGCATAGCATCTTTATGTACTTGCCTGCAAATGAAATTGCATGCTGTTTTCATGCCTGCATGATCTATGTGTAGTTCCGGGCTAGGGGACGCCCGCCCGTGAACCGTGCGTGTGAAACTGTCTGCTGACATGGTTGTGTGGCATGTGAACAGGTGGTAAGTATTACCCAATCTAGGCTCAAATAGCCCTTAGGACTTAGCCAATATTTATAAGTGAGTGCGTTCCCACTTCATTAAAGTTTGGGCGCCCAAAAGTCACTTATAAATTATGACCGCTTCCAAGTTCACACTCACTGAAGTCCCGAGGCGGACAAGACTCAATGTCCAGGACCTGATCCTCCCTTTTTACTCATAAATGGGCATCTCCCCATGTCCCTTCACCTGATTGGACCCCAATTCACTTACTTATTAAGAGAAATTCGTGTTTTCTCTTCATGAGGACTTTTGGAGGCTGAAAACTCTGTTTTTCCACCATTTCTCTCCATTTCCAAGCTCTCCATAGCCATACCCAACTTGCTAGGGTGTTTTCCAAGCTTCCAAGAGTGTTTCCAAGTGCTAATCACTCTCCTACTCACTCCCAATGACTGAAATTCAGCAAAACAGCTCTCATTTTTGCTGTAATTTCTGGTCTTTTGCTGAAAACCCTAATTTCAGCCTTCCTTTCTCAAGTTGAACCATAGGGGAAGCTTTCCCAAGGTTCCCTTCATCCTCTTGAAGACTTTTGTCGCGAAGGATTGCGGCAAATCGAAGATATCAACACTTCTAAAGCTTCCAACGCGAAGGCTTCTGCTTGCAACAACTTCTATGAAGACTGGTAAGCTAATTGGACAATGTGTTGTCATTACTTACTCAGTAGAAGGGCAGGACTCCTTGTTTAGCCGCCCTGTGTAGTATTTCTCTTGTCCTATGTGCTCTTGAAGATGTTGCTACCTTGCTTGGTAGAACATAGAGCCAATGGTAGAGAATATGGGCACTGAAGTCGGGCCGGGCATCAAGGCAGCTCCTTGGTGATCTACATCGACATACCATTGTTTTCTAAATGCTGAATTTCATATGCATTGGCATGGAGGATTTGGCAATGGATGCCCGTGAAACTATGTATTGAATTTCTCCAATAGTAATACAATTTACTCAAGGGAGGGGTCGGCCGTTCCGGCTCATTGTGTGCCTCTTGTCAATTCAGCAATTTACTTCTTGTATTTGAGCAAGTGTCCTTCAAATCTTAGTGTATTTAAGTGTATTGATTAGCATTGTGTTCAACCAAGTTACACCCCCCCACCCCCGGACCCCCAGTGTTCTGTAAGACTATCACCACTTGGTCCATCTCCATTTCTGGAGCCACTTGTATGGGACTGTCACTCCATAGAGCGGCCAAATTTGTGCCATGTTCACATGTGGCCAGGCCAATGCCCCGTGTGAAAGGGTCAGTCATCTTGTGTCACATGGACGGGAACCAGTTTTGTACCACCCGTGTGACCAGTATTGTGCCATATGGACAGAGCCTGTTTGCTACCACCCATGTATGACCAGGATTGCATCTTGCCCATGGGACTATCACTCCATGGTAGGACTGATATTTGTGCCGAGCTTTGTCTATGGGATTGTCACTCCATAGGAAGGCCCGTGCCAAGATTTGTGTTTTGCCTATGGGACTGTCACTCCATAGGAAGACCAGGACTTCACATTTCTGTCACACTAGTTTTGTGCCCGACAAGAAATTCTTGTACAAGTTTCATGAAAGGGAGATTTCGTCCATTACATGTGCACATGCATTCATGTTTAAATGCACAAACTTGTTTTCGCATGACATGTTTTCGTGTGTTTGCCTGCTATGACGTGCCACTACACTAGACGAGGACGCCCCTAGTGTATCGTGGGTGTGCTGTTTGTTGACGAGTTGGTGTGGCATGTGAGCAAGTGGTAAGTATTGCCTTTTCGACCTTTTTCAAATGTAAAATCTATAAAGTAGTATAAACCTTAATATTTATAAGGTTGGGTGTTCACACATATTTAAAAAAATGACTCGACACCTTTCAATGTGGATGCCCAAGGATTAACCATTGATTAAGGCCTAATAATATTTAAGACTAAGGATTGCATGGAGAAAAATCCCCTCCAGCACGTGGATGGTGGTATGCGGTGGTTGATGGAAAGGGGCGTCGCCTAGATTGGAGGAGTGGGAATGGTTTTCTCAAACCGTCGGCTGCTATCTACTCCGGTACCCGCCATCAAGCGTACCAGCGAGCTACTGCTCCTAGACCCGCGTGCTGCTGCCCCTGTACCCGTCATCAGGACCTGCCTGTTGCTGCCCCTGTACCCGCCCTCACACCGCCCGCTGCTACTCCTGTACCCGCCTCCAACCCTGCTGCTGGCTGCAGCTCCTGTACCCACCATCAGCACCTGTTGTTGTAGCTCCTCTACCTCCCATCAGCACCCGTTTGCTGCAGCTCTTGTACCCGCCATCACCACCTGTTGCCGCAACTCTTGTACCCGCCATCAGCACCCGTTGTTGTTGCTCTTGTACCCGCCATCAGGACTGGTTGCTACTGCAGCCCCCACCTCTTCTTCCGACTGTCTTCCTGCTGCTGTCTGCACCAACCAAGACCGCATTAAAGGGGACAGTCTCCTCTCCTTAAATCCTAATTTGAATCTCAATCAGGTACTTGTTTCTGTAATTCAAATTCAAATAAGATTAAATTTAAATGTTGTTTCTCCAAGTCTTGTGTAGGAAATCATCACCACCGGTTTCCTGCACCGTGGAAGGCCACTAGGATGGTGATCTTTCCCCGTGAGTACCCTGACCGCGCCCTTACATTTAGAGGAGCCAATGAAGGCCAATGGGGTTTGAGGGAATCTGGGGAAAAAGCTTACTTGGGAGCACCAGGTATCACTTCCCTCCACAGTGCCTCACCTTGCCAGGTGTTAGTACAGCCATGCCTGTTGGTGCACAGTCCCGGAAGACCAATGAGGGGCGGGTGTTCACCCAGTGAAGGTGGGAGACTACCTGTGATTGGTCTACTCTGACAACCGATTCTTCATCAACAGAAACCTTATTGTTTCAGTTGTATTCACTCTATGTTATGGAGAAATCTGGCCTTGGGGCCCTTGAACACTCGTACATATAAATACTCCAAGAAATACAAACTGTATTGGCCCTTTCCGGCCCCAGTGATGGTGTCAATTGTTATTTGTCATTTCCAGTTTTAATGTTGCAAGTATTGTTCCATTGTTTGTATTGGTTAAGTGATATGATAATGTGTATTTTATCTTCCGATTTGTAGGCCTTCGTAGGGAGCGGCTACAGGCCGGCTGACCTCTCTCAGCCCTCGGCGAGCCCCTCCCCACAGCCTTCCTCTCTAATGGATTTCTCACAGCAGCACCCCTCCCCGGCCTCTCCGCCCCTCCACCCTCTCTCGCTGCCTCCCCCGCCTCCTCGCCCCCCTCCTATCCCATTCTCAATACCAATTCTACCCGCAGCAGTTCATTCTGGCCCACCCTCATCATGCGAGCCCTCCCTCCCCCAACCATCTACCTCTCCAAAGCACTCTCATCACCCCCCAACAGCCCCAGACCCGGAGCGGAGACAACCAGCGGGTTCCGTCCGCCACTTGATTCACTGATTTTCTGAACCAGTTGAGATGACCATTGTCACCTCCCCGGTGAGGGCTTGCCCGAGAGTCCCCAGGATCTTGGAGCAGCCTGTAGACTATAGTTTCTTCCGATGTCTACCGACAAAAGGGACCAACATGTTTGAGGAGAAAGTAGCCCCTATTCGGGTATGTGTGGTCTTTCACCACTCCATACACTCTACGCCAAATAACGGCGCGATGATCTTCTCTTTCCCCTTCAATGCAGCCCCGGGGACGGAGTGGGATCCTGAGTTGGTGGCAGTTGCCATCCAAGGACAGGTAGTCGAGCTCTCCCACCATCTCCACGATCTTCGCATCACCGCCCGACATTCTCACCCATTTTTGGCCTTTGACTAGGATTCAGGAAGGAGCTTGGAGGTTCAGCCCATCGAGGCCAGGACACGGAGATGGTAGCCTCCAACCTGGAGGTGTTGCTTTTTGTATTCATGCATACTTCTGCTGCAGTACTTCTCCCCCCTTCTTACAGATACCTCCATTGTGATCGATGGAGTTCGGAGTATGCATATGCTCGTGCTCGGACAGAGTGGTGTCACATGGAGGATAGGATTAGTGCCCACCTGGCGCGCCTTCGTCCCCGGACAGAGTGCGACTATTCCCCGTCCAAAACCTTGCCCAAGACTCTTCGAGTGGAGAGCAGCTCCGCTAGTGCCGGATCACACAGAGATTAATATGCGCATTGTTTCATGGACATTCATGGTTTAGAGCACCGAATCTGAAACTAAGTTGAGACCTTTGATTTTGATATGAGGATCAAGATTATTGAATTCGAGGAATTCTGTTTGGGAATCCAGACCTGTGATCTAGAAGTCTTGGGATACGAGATTAAGATATACTCATTGTATTCATAAGAAAATCAAAACTGAAAACTTGCATAGAAACCCTGTTTTCTCAAAGGACTGTCTTACGCCAGAATGCTGGAGGGAGCTTTTGGTATATGTGTGTTCTAAGGGAAGTTCGGTTGCAACAGCTGGCGGGGAGTGTTCAAAGGACGGCTCACGCGGCAAACCTGCCCAGGTCGTGACCAGCCTCGGTATGGTTAAAATGGTGCGCTTCCGGTACGATGGACGAGGGCCAACGAAGCGGTCCCTAAGTGAAGTGCCAGGACACCTAAGGAGGATCCTGGAGGGTTCTGACCAGGCGATGCACGCGCTCGCGGTGCCGAGGACACCCATGCGTATGTCGTGGAAGATATATATGTATGATGACGAGAAACTTATTGTAATCTGTTACTGGATCTCGTTGTTGACCTGCTGGTCTCAACGGAGAGTCAAGAGTGATACTGTTTTGTGAGAAACAAGGATTGAATGGAAATTTTGAGTTGTGACATCTGTACCCAGTAATTGTTTGTCAATGGATTGTTTTATAAATTAAAGTTTAAAGAGGAGTGTGTGAGTATCTGTATTCTAAAGCAAAAGTTAAGAAAGGCTTTCAACTATGGGTGGGTGAGTACTTGTATGGTGTTCTACTATTCCAGTGGTTGGGCAGTGACTAACCCATGGGTGCTTTCAGAGATAAGACGTCCTCAAAAGCGAGCTTGAGAGAGACAAAGTTGGGGGTCCCATACACATCTTATTCCTCCAAGAGTAGCACCTTTCAGAGGGGCGCACCCGCCAATGCAGGAAGATTCTTCTAGGCAGGAGTTACACTTTCTGGTCCCCATCCTTTGGCTCCTCTGGGACACAGGGAGGTGTGTGTATTTCTGTAAGTGAGCAGCTTTTGCCGGCAATGACTGACTGAGGAGTCATAGTCCCGGGGCATGCACAGTGGATTATCATTTTGATCAGAGAGGATAGCGTTGGCTTCCTCAATGTTTATGCGCCGAACGCCGCTGCAAGTAGAGCCGTCTTTTGGAGCACAGTCCGACAGCCCTCCCTCAGGCTGACTTTTGGTGCTTGCGCGGTGACTTTAACATGATAGAGGCAGCAGAGGACCGACTTGGAGGTGGCACGGCCACAGTCTCAAGAGTAGAGTATTCGGCCTTGGAGGAGATGATTCTCGCACTCAAGCGACAGGACCCTAGGAATCTTCCAGAGTTCGGGAGTAGCCCTGAGAGCCTTTGGTTTTCGAGATCGGATAGGAGGAGCACCGGCCCCAACCTCTCTAGACTAGACAGGTTTTATGTTGATGAATGGGCTTGCAGCGGAGGGGGCATGATTGGTATTCTGGCAGGCACTTCCTTTTCTAATCAGGCCCTAGTTATTTTGTCCTTAGAGGACCCCTGTAGGCACAACAGGCATGCGAGCTTGAGAATTCCGGACAGCCACATTCAGAACCCCGAGATATGTAGCATTAGAGCAGATATTGGCTAGATTTGACTTTAGTTCAAGCTTTGCTGTGTACACATTGGATGAGTGCTTAGGGGAAATCTGGAGTTTCTTGCACGACGCAGCCTAGTGCCGATTAGAGGGCTTCCGAGAACAGGAGAGGAGTTTGGGGAGTCGTCTAGCCTCTTTACAACGACTTTAAAAGAGGTCCCCCGATAGCCGGTATACTGAGTCACCTTTCTGCCGCTCGTACGGAGATTAGATCCATCAAGGAGACAAGGGTGGCGTACAGGTATAGCCTCTTTTTGGACTCAGGCTGGCAACAGAGTCAAAGGGGATTTCTTTGAGATAGCCGTCCCCCACAGGAGGAGAGACGGCATTCGCAGATTGTGTGGCCACGATGCAACTATTGTTTCATACCCACCCCCCATTGTGAGAGCCATCGCCACGGACTTCTTTCCATCTCTTCTCAAGGGTGCCCCATAATCTCCACAAGTGGTGGGCACACACGAGAGGGTCTGGCGGTGATAGGATTTTTTGTGCCCAAACCTTTGAGCCCAATAGATATGCCTACCCCAAACCTCTGAACTGAAATAAGATAGTGGGGTATGTTTAGGACCTTAGGAGATAATGGTTGTTGCATGGCCACCTGCACCAAGTGAACTGCTGTTGTCAGCTGCAATTAAGTGAGGTATGAACTGCTGCATGTGTTGTGTGGTTGCGGGGTAGTTGACAGAGACGCGCAATAGATGCATAGGCAAAATAGAGTTGCGGGCATAATTGCGTGCAAGAGGATAGAGGTGAAGGGTTGTGAGAGAGCCAAGGGGTCTGGCTATGTAGCAGCTCTAATAGAAGCTTGCTGGGTTTCTTATTTTGTTTGGGAAGAAGGCGACGTGGGAATTAGGTTGAGGGAGCTTGGCTTTGTTCAGAGCAGAGGATGCAAGGGTGATAGAGGATCTTGTAGGAGGTTGGTGCCCTAGGATCTCTGAAGCTGCATCTCTGTTAGAACTTAGACAAGTCCAAGGTTTGCTCAACAATTCCCTGCTG
Organism: Cibotium barometz; assembly: GCF_041138505.1. Lineage (NCBI taxonomy): Eukaryota > Viridiplantae > Streptophyta > Polypodiopsida > Cyatheales > Cibotiaceae > Cibotium > Cibotium barometz. The sequence goes on along the minus strand of NC_141053.1, from coordinate 28,186,760 downwards.
TGCTTGAAGGACGAGACCTGCAGAGGGTAGCTGCAGTGTTCAAAGATACTTGTTCTTGTGGAATTTGAAGAAAAAGGCTTGTAGAGCTTGCTGAAATAATCTCGTGGAGGATCCCTCTTGTTCTTGATGATCTTTCTTTTCTGTTTAATCCCCAGGTCTCAGGGTTGTTAAGACAAACTCAGTTATCATCTATATGCGGAAAGTTCCCTATGGTTTTAATTGATGAGTTGTTTATGCTTTGGTTTAAGTTGTTTGATTTAAGATTGCTAAGTGAAAACATGTGTGAGTGAGGATCTGAGGTTTGCTAAATCAAGTCTATGTCAGAACACTCTTAATTGTGAGTCAGCAGGGTCTGACAAAGTCAACTGGAGTCAGTTGTGTGTTTGGGTTAGTCAGTTAATGGTATGGAAGAATAGATCTTGACTTGTTTAAAGCCTATGAAGTCTGGTCTGGCAATCAGAGAATAGTTGGATAGGTTGTGGATTGGATAGTGGTCTAGGTCAGCTGAGGGTTGTTTCAGGTCAGAAAAGTGTCAACTAGGGTCAACTAGGTATCAATAGGAGTCAATTGAGGGTATACAAGGGTAGATATGACCTCTTTGGGTTGAAGAGGAAGTGATTTAGGGTTTGGTCTGACTCTTAGAGGTCAATCAGCAGCAGTCGGATTGGAAGAGTTAAAGAAGAAAAGGGTTCCAAGGTCAGTTGAAAGTCAGCTGTTGTCCGCCTTACGTCTGTGGAGTTGAGTCTTGGTGGGATTTGAGGTTTTAAAGGGATTGGAAGTGTCAGCAGACACTCGGGTGGTGAGATCTAACTCAGAGCAAAGTCAGCTGAGGTAGCTAAGTCAGATCTCAGTTAGCAGGAAGTCAGCGAGGGGGAGCTGATAGGATCAGTGAAGTTCTGAGGCACGTATTTGAAGTTTGTTGATACTAGAGGACAGTTTGGGAGCTTGGCAGACGTATTTCTGACTAGGGTTAGTAGCAGCTATCTGATTTAGTCTCCAGTTAGCATTTGATCGCCTGAGTGTCAGCAGAGAGACTCTTTCGTCAGCTAGGTGTCAAAAGAGATGAGCTGAAGGTTTGAGAGAGAAGATCGGGGCTATGGGAGGTCAGGTCTGAGGGAGGACAGCTCGTGCAGTCAGCTAGATCAGTTTGAGGGATTTGGAGAGTAGATGTCAAGAGAAGTGAGGAAGAAGATGTAGCCATCGAGGAGAATAGTATGGATTCCTCCATTTGCAAGACATCTGAGGATATGCAAGATACAGTGGGGAATTTTGGATCCACGGATTCCGGAGAGTCATCATCCCAAAGCAATAACGATATGTCGACTGAACATTATTCTGAAGTTCCTGAAGAGGTGAGTGGTTTGTTTGAAGTTATTCCTAGGGAGGGGAAAGCAGATGTAGTCAATGATGTATGCTTGGAAAGAAGGGATGTCAGTGTGAAATCTCCGTGTGATAGTTAGTTTGTCAATGGATGCATGGGTGTTGAAGAAGAGGTGTGCGGTATTATTGGTTTGTTTGCTAGCGATGGTAACAGTAGCAATGGTGGTGAGTCCATGTTTGGAATGGGATCTAGTGCAGAGGTAGGGTCAGAGGAGCCTTGTGTTTGTCTCCAAGACGAGATACCCATGGAGATGGGAAGCCAAGTGATGTTGTCACAGTGCTCATCAGAGAGTGGTAACCATGAGTCATGTGAGAAAGTTGGAGAGGAGATGCCTCTTGAAGCTATGTACATGGATTCGTACCCATGTTATGAGGATGTGGATACATGTGTTCCAAGTGGCCAAGACATAGCTTAGGAGTTGGACATACTTCTGGATGATGCTTGGGAGTTGTATATGGAGGACATGGTGAATTATTTTTTTTCAAAATGTCAGGTGCACATGGATTTTGGTGTGAAGGATAGATATGAAGAGCTTATTGGTGCTATGCCAGGTGATCTTGACTGGAGAGACCATGTGGCTGCTTATGACAGCTTGGAAGGAAAATGCAATCTTGTAGATGATGTGGTAGCAAATATGCACGATGACTCGACATTGATGATTTCAGTGAAAATGAACCAGAAGTGGAGCTTTATCTAGAAGTACAAGTGAATGTGCAGCGTGCGTGTACCAAGATTGCTATGTTAAGCCTGCCTTTGGTTGATGATGATGTTTGTGAAAATATTGATGATGTGTTGGATGCTTCTATGGACTCCCCTGATATGCTGAATCAGAATGTTTTGAGGCAAGGTGATTCCATGGGATTTTATGAGAGCCCGCTAGTGCTTGATGTGAGATCGGTGATTATGGGTGGTGTCTTGGACATGCAGGGCAGTCAAGAAGGTGATGAAAGCTGTATTGATGAAGACATGATGCAGGAACTAGCCCTGAACATGCCATTTGATCCAGGAGGGCTGGAGTATGTAGATGTGATACATGGATTACACTCTTGTTTTGTGTTTGATCCAAGTGGAGGGTCACAGTGAAGCAAATGATGGTACACAAACCAGCTACTAAGAGCCAGAGTTAGCTGCAATGTTTGAATAAAGTTTTGCCAGAATAAGTGGTTGAGCATGAATGCTCTAACCAAGGGGGGGCTTTGCAAACTATGATAGGTGTTTTTTGTGCCCGAACCTTTGAGCCCAATAGATAAGCCTACCCCAAACCACAGAACTGAAATAAGATGGTCGGGTATGTTTAGGACCTTAGGACAGAATGGTTGTTGCATGACCACCTGCAACAAGTGAACTGATGTTGTCAGCTGCAGTTAAGTGAGGTCTGAACTGCTGCATATGTAGTGTGGTTGCGGGGTAGTTGACGGGGATGTGCAAAAGGTGCATAGGTGCAATAGGAGCAAGAGTTTAGGGGGCGCAAGAGTTGCGCGCATAAATACGTGGAAGAGGATAGAGGTGAAGGGTTGTGAGAGAGCCAACAGGTTTGTTTGTGTAGCAGCTCTGTGAAGCTTGCTGGGTTTCTTGCTTTGTTCGGGAAGAAGGCGACGTGCGAATTCAGTTGAGGAAGCTTGGGTTTGTTCAGAGCATAGTCACCAGGGAACGGGAGCGGATATGGGAACGAGGGGCCAATCCGGAACGGGAACGGGACCCCTTGCAATCCGGAACGGGATCCGGAACGACACGTTATCATATTTCAATACACATGAGTAGACAAATATACAATTAAAAGCAGGCAAAAAGAGACAAATATACAATTGAAAGTAGACAAAAAGAGACAAGAATTTGATAGCAAACTCAATGACCTTGTTCATATTTAGAAAACCAGAAGTACAATAGCTTGTACAATGTACAGCCACATAGTGAAAGCTAGATAGCTAAGAACAAAGAAACCTAAAGTTCTAGGTGACATCAAATAGGTGCAAAGATGTCAGCTAGATCATCCATAGATGCATCATGCATCGATGCAGGTGGAGGTGGAGGTGGAGGTGGAGGTGGAGGTGGAGGGTCGTCATCATCCGACTCAGACTGTGGCTCCATATCTATGAAGCTCTCATGGTCAAAGTCACCACTAGCAACCTGGGCTAATAGTCGCAAGTTGGCTGACACATACACAAGGTCATTTGTTCTGGTAGTGAGTAGCCGATTTCTCTTCTTCGAGGCAACATGGCTAAAAACACTCCATAGTTGCTCAATTGGAGAAGAACTTGCATTCTGACTGAGAATGCGCATTGCAAGCCGTTGTAGCTCTGGAGTACCCGATCCGTAGTTCTCCCACCAAAGAGCACCTCCCATAAGTGTCCTATCTTGCTGGGCATCTGCTGAACCAAAATTACCTGTCTTTGCTCTGTACTTTCCCAAATCAATTCTAATCTTGCTTCTCATCGTAGCATCAGGCACCAATCTGGCAAGGATTTTGTCCCAGCCATTTGTGACTTCTTCATCCCATTCCTGGCCTTTGCCTTGGAACTCTGGATCAATCACAAATGCAGCTGCATGCATTGGTGAGTGATATCGGTCCCACCTTGCTTGACACAAACTTTGAAGTTCTGCCTTCTTTGTTGTGTCGGGCTCCAAAGAAAGGATATGCTCCACCATCTTGTCCATGCCCTCATAAACTTTGCCAATGCAAGGTTTTTTCCCATCCACCATACGCAGCATGTAGATAATGGGCTTCGTAATGTTGACAACATGCTCAATCTTCACCCACAAAGGAGCATAATCTTTTCGTTTGCATAATCTTTTCGTTTTTTGTTTTGTTTTTTTTTTAAATAAAACGGGTGCCCAACGTTTTGGGCACCCTTTAAAAAAGGCCCAAATTTGGGCCTTTTTTAAAGGGTGCCCAAAACGTTGGGCACCCGTTTTATTAAAAAAAAAAACGGACACGCTGCCGGCTGCCAAATCTGGGAAAAAAATTTGTTAACGCTGCCGTTTCGCGAATCAGGAAAAATAAAATAAAAAAAACGTTGCTCCACGTTCCACCGTTCCCAAGGTGGCTTCCTCCACGTTCCCCCATTCCACACCAGTGGAACGGCGTTCCCATGTGACTATGGTTCAGAGCAGAGGATGCAAGGGTGATAGAGGATCTTGTAGGACGTTGGTGCCCTAGTTAGGTTGCAGGAAACGTTTCCATTCAGGAAACGGCAAGCCGAAGTAAACGCAAGGAAATGCAAAACCCATTTACTAGGAAACGTCGGGGGTAGGCTAAGATTTGAAAAGAACACAGACATTTAGAAAAAATATAGCACATGTTTACATATAGTTTTTGACGGAAGGAAACATGTAAAAGCATGTAACAAAGTAGATGAAAAGAAGACCATAAGGGCTGAAATTCATTAATCAATGATTGTGCAAGAAACAACTTGTTAACATGGGATGTACGAGTACATAAGGGCTGAATTTCAGCCATCAATGACAGTGCAAGATACAAATTTATTACATGGGAAGTACACCCTCATCCTCAACTAGATCCTCAAGGCACTCATTCAATGAATCCTCATCCAATACATCCCATGCCTGGCATGGACCATAAGAATAAGAGGGCTCTTTCCGTGACAAGAGCCTAAGATTACTATGCACATAAACCAAGTCATCAGCCTTCTTATGCCCTAGCCGATTCCGCTTCATGGAATGTATGAATCCATACGTTGACCAATTTCTCTCACATGCCAAAGCGCTCGACACTTGAGACAAGACCCGAATGGCCAATCTTTGCAACTCTAGAGTGGCTGTACCATGGTTCTCCCACCATGCAATAGGAGAAAGCTTTTGCATGTCCTCCAAAGCTGATGCCTCCGCAAAATCACCCTGCTGTCCGATGTATTGTGATAGTTGTGCCTTGAATTCTGTCTTCTCTGCCCCATCTTTGCCCACCCTATCCACTGTCATCCGCCACCCTTTCATCACATCATTATCCTTGTGTGCCTTCTTGGTAAACAAATTTCGATTTAGGACAAAAGCTGTTGCATGAAGAGGCGAAAAGCATTTCCCAACACTCTTGTGCCAGCACCTAAATCTCCTCGTACATTGCATTGCCCTCGCTTTCTTCTTTCAAAATCTCCTTTATTTGCTCAAGCATCTGATCAATGCCCTCGTACACCATACCCACGCAAGGTTCATCTCTATCCACCATGCGAAGCATTGCCATGACTGGCCATATGACCTTTACATACTTTTCTGTGTCATCCCAAAAAGCAGCTGACAAGATTCTATTCTCTGTGTGTAAAGCGTGCTCATTGTGTTTCTTCCATGCATCCCATTCCTCACTCGTAACGAGCTGCTTCAAGGGACTTTTCACCTTCACCAATCGATGCAACATCATAAAATTTGAAGCAAAAAGAGTGTCACCTGGCCTAACAAGCTTGAGCTTTGAATGTTTACTAAACATAGCCCTCGTTGCATCATGGTTTGAAATGAACTACTCGACTTCTTTGCCTTGGGTGATTGCGCGATCCATCCACTCGATAACAGCCAAGTCCTTTAGCAAGAGATTCAAGCAATGAGTTGCACATGGTGTCCAAAAGATGTGGGGAAATACCTGCTCCACCAAGTGACCTGCAAGCTTGCAATTGGCAGCATTGTCTATAATTACCTGCACCCACTTCCCTAATCATCTCCAAAAGAGCTTCTGCAATAAACTCCCCTGTTTTTTGGTACCCCGATGTATCAATAGACCTTTTGAATAGCACACCTCCTGCACTCGAGACCATAAAATTTATCAAGGGCCTCTTTGCCATGTCTGTCCATCCATCTGACACTATGGAGCACCCATAGTGTGGCCATGCAGTGTCCACTGCAGATAGATGGTTGCCCACCCTGTCTCTTTCCTTGTCTAGAAGCATGGTGCGAAGCTTCTCATTGTTGGGAGCTTTGTATCCCTTGCCAAAAGATGCTATTGCACCCACCATATCATGATAATAAAGAGACCGTGCAATAACAAACGGCATACCACATGCATAAAAGCATCGACCAATTGCCTCATCTACTTCATCACAGGATGCATTCTTGAACATACCTTCCACAGACGGTTGTTTAGCAAGCTTGTTGACGGCTGTCCATTGTTGAGTGTTGCTAGTTTTTTGCTTCTTCATGGCGTTGTCGTGGTCTTCGCGAGTCATCTTTTTGCTCAGACACCTTGCAACGCACTTGTATACCTTGGTTCTTAATGCCAAGCAAATGGGCTCGAACTCGTGGATAGGAGCTTGCAAAATTTGTGTTGCAAAAAGTGCAAGACCACTTCTTGCTACCCCCCTTTCCAAATGTTGCATTCTCGTTCACGTATTTCCATACAGGCTCAGGAGCATGAGGTGCTTTTGGCTTGAAAGGTGTGAGAACATGGTTGCAAGAAAGAAGTTAGGAAAAGAGAGGGACTCTTTTTCTTGTAAGCTTTAAATTTAGCTCTGATTCAAGTTGTTTTGGACAGAGCCACTTAGGGACAGAGGCTACCTTGATGCATTTGCATTTCAAAGCTCTATGGCGAATAGCATCTGGGAGAGAGAGATGGTATTTAGGATTGAGGGGGCACTTGCAAGGCTCAAAAATGACACTCCTAGGTACACAGTTAAAGCAAAGGCAAGGAGGCTAGGGAGCACAATTCAAGCAAATTCAAGCAAAAGCAAGGAGTCTCCTCAGGTTGCATGGACCCATGGAGGATGAAGGCAGAGATAGAGTAGAGAGAACACTGGGAACACAAACTGTGTACTTGTGTAGTGTGTACAGAGAATTTGAGAAATTGTTTTTCTTTAAAAAAAAGGCACCCCCAAAAAAAAAAATTTAATGGACCTTAGAAAAAAGCCCCAAAAAAAACGGGCCTTGTTGAAAATAGGCCCGTTTTTTTTAAATGCTTTTAATAAACTGCAACAAAAACGGGCCACTTTATAAGTGGCCCCCGTTTTTCTTTTAATGCGCTGCAACAAAACGGGCCACGCCCAAGGTCGAAAACCGTTCTTTTTTGGGGTAAAAAATCGTCGTTTCGTAAGCGTTTCCCATGCCACGAAATGTTGTTAGCTAGATGGTGGTCTATGTCAACAGAGGGCTGTTTCAGGTCAGAAAGGTGCAACTAGGGTCAACTGGGTATCAATAGGAGTCAGTTGAGGGTATACAAGGGTAGATATGACCTCTTTGGGTGAAAGAGGAAGTGATTTAGGGTTTGGTCTAGCTGTCAGAGGTCAATCAGCAGGTAGTCAGATTGGTAGAGTTGAAGGGAAAAAGGGCTCCAAGGTCAACAGAAAGTCAGTTGTTGTCCGCCTTAAGTCTGTGGAGTTGAGTCTTGATGGGATTTGAGGTTTTTAAGGGATTGGAAATGTCAGCGGAGACTTGGGGGGGGGGGTAATAGGATCACTGAAGTTCTGAGGCATGTATTTGAAGTTTGTTGATACTAGAGGACAGTTTGGGAGCTTGTTTGGCAAACGTATTTCTAACTGGGGTTAGTAGCAACTATCCGATTTAGTCTCCAATCGGCATTTGATCAACTGAGTGTCAGCGGAGAGACGCTTTCGTCAGCTAGGTTTCAAAAGAGATCAACTGAAGGTTTGAGAGAGAAGATCAAGGCTATGGGAGGTCAGGTCTTGACCTGGGAGGACAACTTGTGGAGTCAACTAGATCAGTTTGAGGGATTTGGAGAGTATTCAGGTGTCCGACTTTGTCAGCTGGAGGACAGAGGACATCAACTGAGTGGATTGGTACTTTCATTTGGTGTTTTGCTCGTGTTGTGGTGCTAGGTGGTTGTCCCCTCCTCACGGTGATATGTTCGAACAAGCTATAGAGGCAAGTCTCCCCCAACACATCATTGCGGCACACAAGGGAGGTGGTTCCCCCTTCTCTTCAGTCATTCTTATTGACACTGTTCACTGCTGAATAGTTGGTGGAGGCATTGACGGCACTTTCCAGGGGCAAATGCCCGGGGGCAGACGGGCTTCCAGTCTCTCTTTCTTCGTCATTGGGACCTCATGGAAGGCGGCCGTCGAGCTGCCTTCAATGAGATTATGATCACAAGGGCCATGCCAGAGAGGCTCTCAGAGGGCTTGATTCACTTGATTCCCAAGGAGGGTGGTGACAAATTGGAGATCTGGCAATGGAGAGTCGAGACCCATCACTCTTCTAGGGACAGCCTATAAGATCTTGGCCAAGGCCATCAGCAGGAGACTTTAGCCGTTTCTCCCAAACTTGATCCAGGACACTCAGACTGGCTTTGTTTAGGATCGGAGCATTCTGGACAACATCTTTATTTTTTGGGAGGTGACGGCCTCGACCAGGATACAGCAACAGGACCTCATTGTGCTACTCCTAGACTTTGAGAAAGCTTATGATAGGGTGGATTGGAGCTTTCTCGAGGGCACAATGAGCAAGATGGGATTCCCCATGGAGTGGATTTGTGGTGTCTCGGGACTTTTCTCAACCTCATATAGCCAGGTTCTTATTCAGGGAGCCCGTTGGCGACAGATTCCTCCCTTTCCCGCTCGGTTAGACAGGGATGCCCTTTGGCACCGTACCTCTCACTATTCGTCGTCGCTGAGGCCATGAGTAGTTTTCTCTCCGCCCAGCAGACCGGGCTTTCAAGGATTGAGTCTTCCCCTCCGCTTGCAAGAGGAGCTGCTGGACTCAGAGTTTGCAGATGACACAACTTTCCTTGCAGGAGATGTGGGGAATCTCCAGAGGAGATTCACGGAGGCAATCGAGATTTTCTGCCGCGAATTTGCAGATCAATTGGCACAAGTCGTGTGGTTGTTGGGTAGGCTCAGAACCCGCATCGACTTGGCGACCAGTTGAGGCTTTCCAGTGGATCCCAAGGGGCACTCGAGTTTGTTATCTTGGTTGCCAGGTTGACATTGATCTCTCTCCCGAGCAAAAGCTCGCCCCGCTTCTTCTAGATATTCGGAAGAAGCTTCTATATTGGAGCTCGGTGAGGCTCTCCCTAGTAGGCAAAGTGGTGGTGGCGAAACCAGGTACTTCTAGCCACCATGTGGTACATCACTTCGTGCTGGGCCTTTTCTCAAGCATGTATTGGCTAGGTACAACGATTGAGCCGGAACTTCTTCTGGGTCGGTAGTGATGAGAGGCCAACCAAGGCCAAGGTGGCATGGAGAGTGATCATGTAGCCACGTCGTGCACGGGGCTAGGACTCATTGACCAAGCTATCCAAAGTCGTGCCCTGCTGGGCAAGTTGATTGTTAGAGGACTCCTTCCCAGTGGGGTGAGCCTTGGAAGGATTTCCTATTGGCCCTGATTTCAGCTCGCACTCCGAGTCTTGGGGGCCCTTGGCCGTAGAGTACCCGATGGATCTTCATAGAGATGTGAGCATGTGGTTTTAGCCCAACTTTTGAGGACAAATTTGCAGCCAGTTTACTTCGTGCTTGGGATCATCTCAGCCCAGCTCTCAGACAGATAGCTCCAGTTGCCTCAGAGGAGCGGCTTCGACAGCCTTTGGTCTGGAACCCCCGGATCCGTTTACCCAGTGGCCACATGTTAGCGGCCCGCGACCGCATGTATCTTGGTGCGTGTTAAGCATGGGACCAGCCAGGTCTCTTGGAGATTGGATTGCACACATGTGGTTACCCCCAGAGGTGCAGGAGTGAGGCCTGACAGGGATCCAAGGTAGAGATAGGCTCAAAATCTACATTGACTCAGCTATCCCTCAGGAGTAGTTGACTCCTATCCCAAACCTGACCCCCCCCCCCCCAAAAAAAAGTGTGGCTAGGCGTGTTTACCAGACATGAGATCCTCCTAGCGGTCCACAGAATAGATGAGGACAATCGTCTACTCACTCTTTCTATTGGATCCCATGGCAGACTAGAGAGATTTTTGCTTCCCTTGGAGGATTTCAGTGGCTGCACCTTGCAAAGGGTGAGGGTGATTGGTTTTCGGGCACGGGAGTGGCACATTGACCCAGCACCGAACAAGGTGGCCCGGGAGAGATTCTAGCGGCTATGGACTTGGCATGATTCCGCGAATCAGGAGTCGTCTCTGGATGCCCCCGTCTTTGCATATACAACGCGGCTAGACCACATGACCAGATGCCTGAGATAGATGGCACACCGGGAGAGTGGACTTGGCATGATTCCGCGAATCAGGAGTCGTCTCTGGATGCCCCCTTCTTTGCATATACAACGCAGCTAGGCCACATGACCAGATGCCTAAGATAGATGGCACACCGGCAACAGCAGCTCATTGGCAGTCTCATGGCCTATCATAGCACTTCCTTTCAGATTTCTGGAAGCAGCTTTGGGACAGCTTTCAGCCTAGAAAGATCACCCTCTTTTTTTGGTTGATGGCACACATGAGTTTGGCGGTCGGTACTTGGCTGGCCATTGGAGGTCAGCCAGCAGCTTGCCCACGGTACGGCCACCCTCAAGAGTCTCAGGGCATTGCCTTTGGGATTGCTTGAAGGCTCAGCAGATTCTCCACAAATTCGCTATGGACAACGACCCGGATCATTACATGGGGCACTGTCGCTTGGGCCACAGAGTCTGGAGTGGTAAGGGCTTCTGAGGAGGATGGAGGAGGGCTAGCCCTTCAGGTCTCTCACCAACCATCCTTTGGAGACCTGGCCCATTCCTCACAAATAGAGGCGGTGACCCCATTTGGCATTATAGACCACCTGTGTGGTTGTCCCCCGCCCCCCCCCCCCCCCCCTTCCCCCTATATGAGATAGCCTTCTCCTCACAGAGCGGCCAGCCAGAGGAGAGGTGTCTCTTCCCCTCTTGATCATTTGCTTTTAGCCCTTAAAAGAGGCGAGTTCGTTTTTAGCTCTTCGTGGTTGTATCTAGCCCTTTGTGGCTGTTTTTTCATTTTAACGAATAGAAGGATCTTCTTCCCAGAAAAAAAAAAAACTCTCTTTTCTTCTACTAGCCTTGTAGGGGTAGTTAGAAGCAGTATGATTTAGAACAAAGTGTAATGATAAAGCTTTGGCTGAAATCTCAAAACAATGATCAATGCAATCCCTGTGGAGCAGTAAACACTTGCCTTCTTGCAAGTACCTTTGCTGAGAATGGAACTCCTCAAGTCATCCTTGCTTTGCTGCTGCTTCCTGGCTGGAAAGGGGACTGTTTCTGATGTTCCAAGGGTGACGACGATGAATGAGGGGAGTATGGACCACAAACTGGCTAGCCTGCACGGCCCAGCCATAGCTGGGATGCTGTGGAGTTTTTCATCAGCCCTTAAAAGGTCCTCAAACCTGCTCCAACCCAGGTCATGCTGATTCGGCCCCAATCTCTCCTCTTATGTTCCCAGTCTGTTTTCTACCAGCACATGCATGCTCCTAATATACATGTGTAACCCTGAACCTCGTCTCTAACAAATGGCCAACACTCACGTAAGACACATGCATCTGTGCAGGGGGACTCGATTGCACCGAGCCTTTCACTTTCACAATATCCAGTGAAACCTTTTGAATTTAGGCTACTCTTGCCAAGAATGACGCAAGAGACTAGCTTCTTTGATATCAGAAACCATAACACCAGATGTTGCTTAGCCTTTTTCTATTCAAGGATGGCGTGTGTTTATCACATGTACAATGAAAATGTAGATTAGCATTTACATGTGAACGAAGAGCCACTTACAGCATGTTATGCAAGAACTCCCCCTTCGGAAGACGAAATTTTTTTATGTTATCAGCAGATGCAGAAGCGAAAGAATGCCTGTAAGACAAGTCAACATACAAGTGCTTTTACAAACTGCATAGGGAGGCAATCACTGCCCTCAGGAAAATATTTAAGTGTACTTACTCAAAAGGATGCATTGCTAGCGCTCGGACTGACTTCTTATGGAAAGTGAGAGTTGACATGGACTTGCCTGTGCCAAAAACCATCAACGTCAACCAAAGATTATTAATTTGCATATATCCGACTGCTGACACTGTAGAGCAAGCAAGGCAATGGATACAATGGACACCAAACCTGCAGCAAGATCCCAAAGTTTGATGGTTGTATCATGAGACCCAGTTACAACTTGAGGGTCCTGAGAAGGAAAAATCCAGATATTATTTACAAAAGCAGTTCAGAGATACACACAAACCAGGAAATAAATTGGCATGATTATGTCTCCATGCAAAGACAAGTCTTATATGAGAAACTGTGTTTTTTTAACATCAATGCCCCTGGGCACAACAAATAAAACAACACAGACAAGTGAGAGCTATGTACCGTGGCTTGAGTAATAACCGAGCAGACCGTATTTTCATGCCCTGATAAAGCATAAACTTGGGCTTTTGTCCGCATGTCCCAAACCTACATCAATTACACACCAATTTAGAAAACAGTATCTCTCTATCTCTCTCTCTCTCTCTCACATGACATGGCAGACATATAACACTGGCAGAGTAGAGGATGGGCTCCTACTCATGGATCCCCTGGCACCTATGGATACCATTACAGCCCAGCTGGCATCACTCCTACACACGGCTGCATTACAGAGCTTCCCACATCATGTCCACTCAGGAGAGCCTGCGAGATCTGGGACTATGCCCCAGAACAGATGGTATGATGACGAGTGTAGAGCCCTATACTCACGGCTCCGCATATAGAGAGCCTTGGGAGCCATCATAGAGCAGGACTCGAGGAGAGAGATGAGGAGACTTACTCGCCGCAAAAGGCAGGCCTTCGCAGAGATACAGGAGCTAGAGATCTTCCATTTCTTCATGAGTAGAGATAGCCCTATCTCATGGCGGCACTTCAGAGAGCCCCGGACACCGACACCCATTGCAGACCCACAGACATGGCACACATATGCAAAGGGCCTATACCACGCCCCACAATAGCCACCTATACCTCAGCCACAGGAGCCTCGACCTACCACAGCTAGCTTCTTTACCCACTCGATGGTAAAGGAAGCTATCCACCGCCTACAGCATGGACGGGCCGCCGACCATATGGGCCTACAGGGTGAGCATCTCATATATGCAGTAGATTCTTTGGCTCCTTTTCTTTCACACCTGTTTAACAGGGCACGCCGATCCACAAAACAAGGGATATGCTCGCTCCGAGCAACTACAGGACGGTTATGGTTGGCCACGTGTTGGCCAAACTCTATGGTGCAGTGTTGGAGCAAGAGCTTAGTTTATATGCTGAGCGAGCAGGTTTACGCTCATCAGGGCAGGCAGGCTTCATGAGAGCTTTCTCTACCACTGACCATGTATTCACTTTGAGATGTATGATTGATCAAGCCAGAGTGAGGAAGAGAAAGCTCTATTGCTGCTTTGTGGATTTCCGCAAGGCATTTGACACAGTACCACGAGAGAGGCTCTTTCTGCACCTGCAGTCTCTTGGCATACCAGCAGATATGACACGGGGCATCTATGCATTATATGAGCAGGTTTCTGGGCAAGTCAGATGCCCAGGAGGCATGTCCGAGACTATTGCTAGCACCATTGGTGTGAAGCAAGGATGCCCACTTTCCCCCACGCTATTTGGGTTATACATTGATGAGGTGGCTGACTTCATTACACGGGGAGGCGAAGATGGAGTTGATCTAGCAGGTACCTCAGTACATATTATGCTTTATGCTGATGATATTATATTAGTGTCTGAGTCTCCAGGAGGTCTACAGCAACATCTACATGCACTCGATGATTTCTGCACACAGAGGGGTCTTACTGTGAACCTTGGGAAAACCAAGGTTATGGTCTTTCATACATCGAGACAAGGCAGGAGTCAGCTGACATTCACTCTTGCAGGACGCTAGGTGGAGGTGGTGACATCATACGTGTACCTAGGGGTTACCTTCTCTGCAGGAGCCACGCGCTTCACCATGGGTTCAGCAACCAGAGCTAGATTGACACAGGGATATGCAGCATTGGCTATGCTAGAGAGACACTGCCACCAGGCGCATTTTCAGGAGCCCCGAACGAAGGGGTGGCTATTTGACACATTAGTCACACCGGCACTAATGTATGGAGCAGCGGTATGGGCGCCAGGCCTTGCTACCCATTGGTGGACACAGATAGAGAGACCACAGGCCCTCATGATGGCACGCATGATACGCAGCAAACGGTCAGTACCTCATGACATTATCCGCGCAGAGTTTGTTGCGCCTCCTATGATGGTAGAGGCTATATTCCATACTATATGCCTGCTACACAGATTCAGAGAGATGCCACAGGACCACTCACACCCGGAGATCATGCTCCAAGGTATTTTTGCCTCGCCATCGCCTATGTATCACATATTACACCCCCATTATGGTACTGGTTGGAGCTAGACAGATCTACATTGCATTCTTGTATACCCTGCGCATATAGGTTGCATATTGAGCCTCTAGCAATAGTGCTCCATCCATCACACCCCCCCACTAGCTCAGTACTTTCATAATTTATTTCATGTTCATTTGTCCTTTTTTTTTTTTGAACATCGAGAAGACATTGACAGTTGTACATTAGTAGACGTTAATACAGCTTTCTTTCTTTCTTTCTTTCTCTCTCTCTCTCTCCCACATCTTCACCCTCCGTGCCATCATTGAGGAGGGTAGAGCATGACATCAACGGATTTACTGCTGCTTTGTGGATTTCCGCAAAGCTTTTGATAATGCACCCCGAGCCTACCTCCTACACCGTCTACAGGAGATAGGAGTCCCATCTGACATGGTTTGGAGCATCATTGCCCTCTATGAGTCCGTCACCGGACCAATGAGATCCCCAGGAGGTACATCGCAATAGATTTCCAGCACTATTGGGGTGAAATAGGGCTGCCCTCTATCACCCACTCTTTTTGGCCTCTACATTGATGAGATCTCAAGCTTCATTGACGGATTAGGCGGGGCTGTGTGGTCCCACACTGGCAGGCATATCGATCCCCATAGTACTTTATGCAGATGACATCGTCGTCCTCTTAGATTCAGCTGAGGGGCTTCTGAGACAGTTGGATGCCTTACAGGACTTCTGCACTCAGCGGGACCTCTCTGTTAACCTTGGTAAAACCAAGGCAATGGTCTTCAATACTTCCTGCCCCTTCACATTCAGATGAGCTTCACATACAAAGGGGATCCTGTGGAGATTGTCTCATCCTATGTCTACCTTGGTGTCTCTTTCAATAGCCCACACAGCACGCTTCACTATGCTTCCCGCAGCACATGCCAGAGTGACAGGGATATGTAGCCTTGAGCTTACTTGAGCGGTAGTGCTTCCAGGCACATTTCCAGGGGTTGGTTTTTTGACACCCTCGTCACACCAGCCTTGATGTATGGAGCAGCCTTCTAGGGGCCAGATTTATCCGATGAGGATTGGTAGCAAGTTGAAGGCCCCAAGTCATGACGTTCTCCTATCTGACCTGCAACAAACCATCAGTCCCACACCAGATTATCCAAGGCCCAGGCAAGGTTTGCTGTAGCCCCGATGGTAGTGGATGCACTCTTCCAGACAATCACATACCTCCATTGTATCAGTCACATGGATCCCCACAGGTACCTGAGGCTTGCCCTAGAGTCCTTAAGACAACTAGCACTTGAGGACCATTCTGGAGTATGATATGCCTTAGTTTCCACTTGCTTCTTAGTATATGGGCTCCGCATGGACTGCCTAACACCCCTTCAGTACAGTCTAGACTCCCCTTTTCTCCGGCTCTCTCATGAGGACACCAACCAGGTTATCCGGTTAGATCTTCTCAGCCTCTACACCCACTCCACATCAATTACACCTTCAGAGCTCCCAACCAAGATGCACTTCTACAGAGATCACTTCCTCAAGATCACTGAGGATGGATTCATCCAACAGCCCGGCTACCTGAGTGTTCACATCTCCCATGCCATGGGTATTGTCATTGGCCACATACAGGTTTCATCCCACCGCCTCAGAGTGGAGACAATATGTTGTATGTATGATGATAATGGTCCCATGTTGTATCATATGGAACATATTTGACATTCCCAACGCATAGCTCTAGTCTTTGATTTCTTTTGTACCATAATGAGATTACATGGACACTATTGTATCACTTTTGGTACCATAGAACCATTGGGTCCTTTGAAGACAATTTATATAACTTTCTTTCTTTCTCTCTCTAACTTTTTGAAGACCCGACTCTCTCTCTCTCTCTCTCTCTCTAATTTTATGAAGACCCAACGCAAGAAACGGGAGTTCTATGCTCGGAAAGAGGATGAGTTATACCGACATTTCTTAGGGCCGAACTGCAAAGAGACCTGGAGGAAACTCCGAGAACATCACCCTCCCACACCTATCACCTACCTGGACACATGGCACTCCTATGCACGATCCCTCTATCATATCCCCCATAGCCCCACCACCAGATCCCCGCCCCACCTTCTTTACAAAGGGCATGGTCCTCAAGGCCATTCGTAGACTACGCAATGGACGAGCCCACGATCATGAGGAACTCACTGCCGAGTACATCTCGCATGCCGATGATACCCTGGCGCCCCTACTAGCCTATATGTGCAATAGAGCCCTTTGTGAAGGATTTCCACCAGCCACGCACTAAGCTGTGGCTTTTTGACACGCTGGTCACATCGGCTATGCTATATGGAGTACAGATATGGGGGCCTAGCCTGGATCGTCACAGTCGGTCAGGACGCACATACGATGGATGGAGATCGATGGAGAGACCACTTGTGTCCATGATCTCCAGGATGATTCGGGCTAAGGCCTCAATACCCCATGAGATTATTAGAGCCGAGATGGGAGCACAACCGATCGTAGTTGAGGCTCTTGCCAAATCAGTGTCCTTCATTCATAGCACCTGAAAGCTTCCCCGACACCAGTATGCACAACTTGCTTTAGAGTCCTCTCATCAGCTAGCCATGGAGGGAGACACTTCATGTTGGTATGCGCAGATAGCATCCTGGTTTGACCTCCACGGGTTCAGTTTAGACAGACTTCCACCCTTCCAGTACTCTCTGGAGGCACCCTCTCTCACCTTGACACATTCTGAGATTAGTAGTCATCAGACAGGACCTCATTCAGTTGGACACCAGGAGTTGGGGACGAAGATGGCTTTCTATAGAGACCATCTTCTCCGCACCACTGAGGATGGCTTTATACTTAGACCGAGCTACATGGATACCCATCTCTCTCATGGATTGAGGTGCGCCATTGGGCAGATCCGCACCTCTTCACATCAGTTAGAGATAAAGACAGGCAGATTTAGAGGCATACCTCCAGGGGACAAGATTTGTCAGATTTGTTGGATAGAACCAGAGACGGAGGAGCACAACATCTGTCGCTGCACAGCATATTATGAGATTCGAGGGCACTACCATTGCCTTTTCAGAGAGGGATTTGGACCACTGGCATGGACTATTGTGATCAGCGATGCTTGGGTTTTTATCTCCTGGAGATCCGCAGGCTAAGAGAGTCCATTATCAGGAGCAGACGCCCGACTGGCAGGGAGTCCACACACAGACAGATTACTGACTTCTTTAGAGGGACTACCCGGGAGGACACACAGCCGATAGCCCAACAGTGGGTGCCCCGTGGGACTCTAGTTGAGAGAGCTATCCAGTTGGGCAGATCTAGACGCCCGAGGGCTGTGTGTTACTTTCCACCAGACACCTCACATAATGCCACAAATACAGAGGAGATAAGAGGAGGAGATACAGGATGGAGAGGAGATCAGGAGATGGAGGAGAGGGAGGAGACCAGAGGAGCTACATCACCATACAGTGCGCTCTCAGATGAGATTACAGAGTACCTAAGACTGGGAGAGGTCTTGCTAGTGGGAGACTTCAATGCCAGGACGAGGAGGAGACAGTGCACTGCATATGATTTCAAGGGAGGTACCTACTCTAGAGGACGAGGACAGTGTCTGCAGATACTAAGCCAGTCAAATACTATGGACGGGAACTTCTGGAGCTAGGATCACGCCACCGTCTCCTCATCTATAACGGGATGGAGAGATGGCCACAGTCAGGAGGACTTCCATGCTTTCCACATGGAGGTGAAAGTAGCACAGTGGATTACATCCTAGGCTCCCGGGAGACAGCTCAGCTCATACATGATTTCTCAGTACCCCCCAAACCCATCGGAGCTGATCAAACATACTTATCTTTCACCATGCTAGCCACCCCCCCTCCTCCCGCCTCAGCACCCACCTCCACCCATCACACCACTGTCCACTTCACTCATGACTGTGATCACATATATCATGATACCCTTTACCATGGTCAACTTGACATGGATCCCGCGGCACCTCTGGAGATACTCACATCACAGTAACTGGTCTACTCCACTCCTCTGCCATTGCCAGCTTCCCTCATGCCACCCATAACCCCTCTAAAACTAAAGTAGGGATGATGCCCCATAATGGTTGGTACGACGACGAGTGTCGTGAGACTCGTGCTCGCCTCAAACTACAGAAAGAACTAGGGGAGATCTCTGAGCGTGAAGCTCAAAGATTAAACTGAGCTCTAACTCGTCGGAAGAGGAGGAAACACGAAATCGAACAATACTGGGAGTTGTACCAACTATTCTTGAGCATTAACTCGAAAGAGGCTTGGATGCAGTTTTGTGAGCCACGACCACCCACACCCATCACTGATCCGACCACCTGGCATGATTATACAAAGTCCCTCTACCATGTACCAGATCAGCCCCCGTTACCCTCTCCACCCAATCCTTGACCCACCACCTCTACTTTTTTCACTTTGAGTACGGTAGAGAAAGCTCTTAAGAGGCTACATCATGGGAGATCTGCAGATCATACAGGGATACGAGGTGAGCACTTCTCTTATGCCTGTACCACCATAGCTCCTGTTACGACCCTGTGTTTTTCTCTGGACAACAAGCAGGTGGGCCAGGGCACGGGATGGACAGTGTGAACGGCATCAGTTTGGATATGAAAAGGAAACCCATACGTGGCCAGCCCAAGTGTGAAAGGGGACAAAAGGGATTTTAAAGGTTATAAGGTTTTTAAACCTTTGATGATATAAAAATATTATATTTGAAGTTTGCGTTTTTGCTATTGGCTTTTTGGAGAAAGCAGGCGGAATCGCATTTCTGGCTATAAAAGTGAAGGTGGTCATCGAGTGGTCGTCGTCGAGTCATCGTGTGGTATGCGGGCGCATCACCTTGGAGTAGGCCAAGTGTGGGCGCCAGGCGGGCTGCGGCCAGCAAAGGGCGCCAGGGGGCTGTGCGTATGGGCTACAGCCAGCAACGACGGGCGACCAGGCAGGCGTCAGGCAATTGCAGCCAGTCGGGCAGCCAGGCGGGCGCCAGGTGGGAGGCTCTTTGCGGCATGAAGCAGTGCCACGTACGGGTGCTGGCGGATGCGAGTATGGAAGCAACCAGCGCAGGCATAACAAGGCGACTAGCGGGAATACAGAAGCGCACAGCTGAACGGTTATTCTCTCTCTCTCTTGGCAAGTAAGAGGGACTGCAGGTGGCGCCAAATTCAGAGTGTAGTCTTCTCTTTCATCTTCTCTTCGCGAGTAGAGGAGCGCACGGCCGATGATGGAAGCAGGGGTGGAACTAGAGATCAGTTTCTCTATTCTGGGACATGCCCCAGAATAGATGGTATGATAATGAGTGCAGAGCATAGTTACCAGGGGACGGGGACGGGGACGGGGACGGGGGACGGGGACGGGGACGGCTAAAGGTAGGGAACGGGGACGGGGGGTGGGGACGGCACTCAAAATTGTTAATTTTAGAGGAGTAAAGAATCAAGATTAATCAATCAATAACAACAAGCTTTCTAACTCCAAAAGTTATGAATCATGATACACATTACATTTAAAATTAAATTACGCTACGAGGTGCAAGAGTCAAGAGTCAAGACTTGCAAAGTCGGAAAAGAAAGACTTTAAAGTTGATAACATTAAATAGATATACTCAAAAGATGTTGGGGCCTAGGCGATACAAAATATAAGTCACTCGCGGGCCTAGGCGATACAAAATATAAGTCACTCGCTCTCATACTCTGCGCTCCCAATAAGAGAGGTGCTAGCCTCATGATCATGAGTGCGTGAAGTGTGGATGGGGTTTGTGTCATCCGATGAAGGCTCATGATGAGAACCATCTGTCCCACCCTCCTGTGCAATAGTTGTAGCTGCCTCCTCCTGTTCCATCTCCCACTGTGTAAAAGTATCGGCATTGCATCTTGCACTCTTGCCAAGCATGCGCAAGTTTGCGCTAATGAAGACAAGATCATTAGCTCTTTCCACCCCAAGCCGATTTCTTTTCTTTGATGAAATGTGGCTGTAGGAGGACCATAATTGCTCTAGGCAAGAAGAGCTAACGGACTGGCTCAAGATCCGGATCGCCAACTGTTGTAGCTCTGGTCCATCTGATCCGAAGTCCTCCCACCATAATGCTGCACCAACCTTGAATCTGTCCTGCTGCGCATCTCCACATCCATATGAGCCTTGAAATGCCCTGTAATTAGAGAGCTGGTCTCTAATTTTGCGCCTGATTTCTGCATCCGGCGTGAGGCGATCCAAGATGAGTCTCCAACCGTTGCTCACCTCTTTATCACCCTCCTGCCCTTTTCCCTGAAATTCTGGGTCCACCATAAAAGCAGCTGCATGTAAAGGAGAGGAATATGAGCTCCATCTCGCCACACAAAGCGAGTGGATCTCCTCATATCTATCTACGTCTGGCTCAAGCTTCTCAAGACTCTCTATCATCTGGTCCATGGCTTCATATACTTTGCCGATGCATGGCTGCATAGCATCAACAATCCTGAGCAAGTGGACAATGGGATGCACCATGGCGTCAGTGCGCTTGAGGTCCTCCCAAAAATCAGCATCGTCGACCTTTTTCTTGCATGAAATCCCTACCTGTGTACGTGCAAAAGATGAGGAGCAAAACTCATCACTGATGAATAGTTGCCGCACGGCACCCTGACAATCCTTCAAGCGATGCAACATAAGAAAGTTGTATGCAAAGCGAGTGTCCGAGTACTTGAGAAGGACCTTTGTGGACCTCTTCCCAAACTCGGATCGAAGGTATGTGTGATTGTTGATGAAGGTCACAATTGCACATGCATCATCAATCACCGATTCAATCCATGACAATTTCCCAATATCTTTCAAAAGATTATTGAGACAATGTGCCATGCAAAAAGAGACGGTGATTTGAGGATACATACTCTCAAGAATAGCTCCCGCTGCCCTATTTGTCGCCTCACCATCCGTGACGAAACCGATCACACATTCGGGGCCGATAATCTCGACAGCACTACTCCACTCAGCAGCAAGTACATCCGCACTCTTTCCCGTCCCTGAAGCATCATGTGAGGAGACAAAGTACATCTCCCCCCGTGAGTATGCCACAAGGCCATGGATAGACCTTTTCCGTGTGTCACTCCATCCGTCTGCAATCAAAGAGACTCCATTGCGAGCCCATTGTCTCTTTGTGTTTGCCGCCGCTTGCTCAACAAGGCGTTTCTCCTTGTCAAGCATAGTGGTCCGCAAGGTTTCGGAGGATGGAGGTGTGTAGTGAGGACCGTACTCGCCAATCTTCTTCACCATCGTTTTGAAGTAGTCGGACCTATTTATCATTTCAAAAAAAAAGAGGGCAAGTAATTAGAATGGCAAAATGGTGATCCGTGAATCAAGACTCGTGAGACATGATGATGAAATCATGTGAGTGAAATTCGTACCGTGCCACACGAAAAGCAATGTGGTCATGAAAAAAGAAGCGGGCCACCGCGGCATCAACCTCCTCCTTCTTTTTG
This sequence comes from Cibotium barometz, assembly GCF_041138505.1. Classification (NCBI taxonomy): domain Eukaryota; kingdom Viridiplantae; phylum Streptophyta; class Polypodiopsida; order Cyatheales; family Cibotiaceae; genus Cibotium; species Cibotium barometz. The sequence continues at coordinate 28,164,719 of NC_141053.1, read as the reverse complement.
GGATCCCAACTCCCCTCAAGAGTACTTTGCCGACGAGAGAGAGAGGGTGGACTAGGTTGCGGCATTGAGAAGGCGGCTTGTGTGAAGCCACGAGTAGTGCCACGAGGAGGACGTGGTAGAGGGGTAGATGAAGATGCACCACCACCCGATGTAGAACCTGATGTTTGGGTTGGAGTGACATAAGTGTTGGGATCCACTCCACGCACCCTTTGGCTTGCATTCAAAGCTTGATGGGCGGCAAGCTTTGCAAGAAGCTCCTTTCTTATCTCCGGTGTGACCCGCTCACAAAATTTCACCTCATGACCGGGCTCATGCAACAAATGGGCCCTCACCCTATTGGCCCCACCCACACGCTTATATGGGCAAAGCTTGCATGTCCATGGACGTGCACCCCCCGCATGAGTAGGAGGCTCGAAGTTGACCTCATCCCACCATGACCACCCATCCGTTCTACTCCTACCGCCCGCACGAGAAGAGGATGCCATGAATAGTTAGTAACTTAGTAGTAGTCTAGTAGAAGAGGGTGGAGAGAGCTTAGAGGGTAGAGTAGGAGAAGAGGTAGAGGGAAGATTGAAGTAGTCTAGTAGAAGAGGGTGGAGAGAGCTTAGAGGGTAGAGTAGGAGAAGAGGTAGAGGGAAGATTGAAGTAGTCTAGTAGGAGAGGGTGGAGAGGAAGGTGGTGGAGTAGGAGAGGGTGGAGAGGAAGGTGGTGGAGTAGGAGAGGGAGATAGTGGAGAGGAAAGCTTGAGTAGGAGAGGGAGATGGTGGAGAGCCTAGAGGTACATCATCATTCATGGAAGGCTTGAGCAATGAGTAGAAGAGGAGTAGCATAAGCCCATTATATAGCATATGGCAGCTCTCTCTCTCTCTCTCTCTCTCTCTCTCTCTCTCTCTCAAACGGCCAGCCTCAAACGGCCAGCCGCCAACGGCTAGTAGCCGTTGCCCGAAAAAAAAACGGCTACTTTTCTGTAGCCGTTGCGCCGTTGCAGGCGTCCCCCGTCCCCGGCTGACAACGTCCCGCCGTCCCCTCCGACGGGGACGGCCGTCCCCTTGCCACGTCCCCTCCGTCCCGTCCCCTGCGCCGTCCCGCGCCTGCAGTTAATCGGGACGGCGTTCCCACGTCCCACGTGGCCGTCCCGCTGTCCCCCTGTCACTATGGTGCAGAGAGCTTCATCGACATCTCCGAGCCCAGATAGCGAAAGGGGAAATAACACAGCAGCAGGCCAGTAGATAGATGCGGTCTCTTACACACCGTAAGCGACGCACATATGAGGAGGCTCAATACTGGGACATCTACCACATGCTCATGAGCAAAGATGCAGCCACTGCTTGGCGACGACTCAGAGAGCCACGCCCCCCCACCCCGATTACTGATCCTCAACGCTGGCAGAGTTATGCAGAAGGGCTTTATGATGTTCCGCACCAGCCACTCATCCCTCGCCCCACCGAGACTCCACCGACCTCATCGGTTTTCTTTACTACCGATATGGTATCTCGAGCTATACATAGATTCCAACATGGGAGAGCTGAGGATCACACCGGCTTACAAGGTGAGCATTTCATTTATGCACCTGACACACTCTCTCCTTTTATTGCTTACCTCTTTAACAGGGCTCTGGTAGAAGGTTTCCCGGCTGAGTGGACGATGCACACTATTGTACCGATCCACAAAGCTGGGGACATGTTGGACCCCGGTAATTACAGGACTATCATGATTGGTCATACCTTGGCCAAACTCTATGGGGCTATCCTGGAGGCAGAATTGAGCACACGCCGAGAGGGAGGGGCTTCGTGCCCCTGGTCAGGTAGGTTTTCCACGAGCCTTCTCTACTATTGATCACATTTTCACCTTGAGATGCCTGATTGACCAAACTCGGGCACGGAGACAGAGACTCTATTGCTGTTTTGTGGACTTCCGCAAAGCCTTCGACACAGTCCCGAGAGAGCGCCTCTTCCACCGCTTATGGGCATACCCCTCGACATGATGTGGGGGATTTACAGATTATATGAGCAAGTGTTTGGACGAGTTAGATGCCCAGGGGGACTATCAGATATGATTGCCAGCACCATTGGTGTGAAGCTCTCTCCCCGACACTCTTTGGCTTATACATCGACGAGGTAGTAGACTACATCATACACGGAGGAGGCTCTGGGATTGACATCTCAGGTACGACTGTACACATTCTATTATATGCTGATGATATCATTCTTGTGTCGGATACTCGGACAGGGCTACAAAGGCATCTACAGGCCCTGGATACTTTCTGTGCGGAGCGAGGGACTCACAGTGAACCTTGGGAAAACCAAGGTTATGGTCTTTCATACATCAGCAGCAGTCAGATGCCAGACTATCCTTACACTAGCCTGGGGACAGGTAGAGGTGGTGGTTGGATACAGAGGATCAAGCTAAGATGCACAGGATGATGTTCTTGGAAGAGATGTGTTGTTACTCTTCGTCTTGGACTTATGTGTAATCAGGGGTTGCTTGACACGTCCTCTATCTTCCACTCTCTAGGTTTTGGCAACCGTGCTTGGATGGTTTATCTGTCATGGAAACAAGACATTGGTTTTTCGAGAGGAAACAGGACTTTGGTATCGAGGAAACAGGCCTATGGTTTATGGGATACAGGTCTTTGGTTTCATGTGGAAAACATGTCGTTGGATTCATGTGAACAGGTTGTAGTTTTCTCGAGGTTACATGCAAGCTGTGACTATAGGGAAGGACATATGGTTTGGTACAGCCCTACTGCTGTTTGGGAAAGGGTTTGAGGAATCCATGGTAGCGATGGAGAAGACCTTTTCAAGCAAGGAGGTGTTGTACAGGTGTGCCTTCTCCATAGAATGTTGTGTTGTAATAACGAGAGTTCTTATTTGGAAGTCTTGGGTGAAACTATAAGGGATCCTGTTGGTAGAGGATTGTACAAGTTGTACTTTGTACTCAAATTTTGATCAAGTAAAGAAACACCGCAAGGGGCGCCACTGCGTTTTGGGGCCAATCGGTGTCCTTGTACTATTTGCAGGAGCACTCTAGCTCCCCCTGTTTGTTTCCTTTTTCAGGTCCCCATGGGTGATGAAGTGTTTTGTGTGCGAGTGTTTGTTTCACCGCCTATCAAATTTCTGAAGGCCGGTTTCAGCTCCTTTCCTTGCACATCTCTTCAACAGGGCACATGTAGAGGGCTTCCCACACACATGGAGCATGAATATCATTACCCCCATTCACAAATCAGGTGACCCGATGGACCCCGGGAACTACAGGACTCTCATGGTTGGCCATATTATGGCCACGATATATGGATCAGTACTTGAGACAGCGCTCAGCTCTCTAGCCAAGAGGGACGGTCTTCGTGCTCCAGGACAAGCTAGGTTGCGCAGTAACTTTTGCACACTGGATCATATCTTCACCTTGAGGAGCCTGATTGAGCAAGTCAAGTCACGAGAGCAGAGACTCTATTGTTGCTTTGTTGATTTCCGCAAAGCATTCGACACAGTGCCACGGGACCTTCTCCTTCAAAGATTGCGGACTCTTGGGGTGCCTTTAGATATGATCTGGGGGATCATTGCTTTATATGAGAGGGTGACAGGACGAGCCAGATGCCCAAGTGGTCTGTCAGAGGAGATACATAGCACTATGGGGGTGAAGCAGGGCTGCCCACTCTCCCCGACACTCTTTGACTTGTACATACATGAAGTTACGGACTTCGTAAACTGAGGAGGAGGGAGTGGTGCATCAGTCCCAGGGGTTTTGGTCACTTTATTACTCTATGCGGATAACATCATTCTGATATCTCACTCGCAGGAGGTACTGCAACGCCACATGGATGCCTTCGATGATTTTTGTACACAGAGAGGCCTTTCAATAAACCTTGGGAAAACCAAGGTTATGATCTTTCACACTTCCATACGGGTTATGAAAGATACAATGATCACATATAGAGGCAGCCATGTGGAGGTGACAAAATCATATGTATACTTGGGTATTACCTTCACTAGTAATGGGAGCCGTTTCTCCATGAGACAGGCATCACAGGACATGCTCACCCGAGGTTATGCTGCCCTTGCATTGATGGCGCGACAGTGTCATCAAGCTCACTTCCAGGAGCCTCACACCAAAGGATGGCTATTTGACACCGTAGTCACCCTAGCTATGATGTATGCAGCACCGGTATGGGCCCCTAACCTCTCCACATATGATTGGCATCGGATGGAGAGACCGCAGATCCTCATGATCTCTAGGAGCAAACCATCAGTACCACATGAGATCGTCAAAGCAGAGCTTGCAGTGCCCCCCATGATGGTAGAGGCTCTATTTCAGACCATAGCCTACATCAGACGCATCAGAGGCATGGGTCCAGAGAGACTACCCTGCTTGGCCATGGGGTCCTCACAGAGTATTGCCACAGAGGGCCATCACCCATCATTGTATGCTGCAGTAGATGAGCAGTTCTCAGCAAATGGGCTCGACATGGATAGATTACAGCCCTTCCAATATGATGATGACTCCCCATACTTTACACTCTCCTGAAAGGAGAGGAATAGAGTTCTAAGACAGGATCTGATCCAGATGCACACCAGGGAGACTTGGTCGGGTTCCCTTCCCACCAAGATGCAGTACCATAGAGTCATTTCCTTAGATTCCCAGAGGATGGATTTGTCAGACGCCCAGGCTATTTGGATGTACACATGTCTCACACTATGAGGGTGACTATTGGTCAGATCAGAGTTTCCTCTCACACTCTGGAGATTGAGGCAGGGAGACCAGTACGGACCCCTAGAGAGGATAGAGTATGCAGATTATGCCACAGAGGGTAGAGACAGAGAAGCATTACATATGCAGATGCCCTGTATATTATGAGATCAGAGAGAGATACCATTGCTTGTTCATAGAGAGTTTTGGCCCACTTAGCCGGGTGATGGAGTATCCTGATCAGAGATGCTTAGGCCTTTTCCTCCTTGAGCTACACCAACATAGAGAGAGGCTTCTACAGGTGCAGAGCCATAGATCCCAGCCACATATCACCAACTTCTTCAGGCCTATTAGAGATCCACATCCCCCTCCCCCTATATCATCTACCTCCCGACGAGGGCTCACACTACAGAGAGCCTCGGAGATTAGAGATGCCAGGAGACCGCAACTACCCGGACGCAGACCACTACTATGCCGTCAAGCCCATTCTGCCTAGATCCAGGCACGATATCGCAGAGCTATGGAGGAGAGAGTCCAAAGGCTACACCAGGGCACAACAAATGTGAGACTCCTCCTCGCCCCATGCCCCATGCCCCATGTATGATGTACTACACCCCACCATCTCCACTAGGGGGAATCAGTAGTATACCACCTATCATGATTGTACATCTATAGCATGCTAGACAGTGACTGCATAGTGAGCTCCATATGACTAGGATTAGCTTTTCATTTCAGTTTTTCTTTCCATGATACTCAGAACATGGACTTGTTGTATACAAACTTGTCTCATAGGCCAATCTGGCTTTCCGTAGACGTCACAGTCGATCAGGACGCACATACGATGGATGGAGATCGATGGAGAGACCACTTGTGTCCATGATCTCCAGGATGATTCGGGCTAAGGCCTCGGTACCCCATGAGATTATCCGAGCCGAGATGGGAGCACCACCGATCGTAGTCGAGGCTCTTGCCAGATCAGTGTCCTTCATTCATAACACTTGGGAGCTATATATGATGGGTGGAAACCGATGGTGGAGAGGCCCCTAGTGGCGATGATCTCACGCATGATTAGGAGTAAACCATCAGTGCCACATGAGATTGTGTGGGTAGAGATGGGGGCTGCACCGATAGTGCCAGAGGCTCTATTCCTGACAGTAACATACTGGCATAGGCTATGGGAGCTTCCACTTGATAGATACCCCCGGCTAGCCCTGGAGTCCTCGAGACAATTGACACTTGAGGGAGATACAGAGTGCTGGTATGCACAGGTAGGCACTAGGTTTGGCATGCAGGGTATGCAAATGGAGGCACTCCCCCCCTTCCAGTACAGCATAGAGGCCCCGTCATTTGCTCTCAGCCGCACAGAGCGGAACAGGGTTATCAAGAAGGACATTGTCAGACTGGATACTCAGAGGACATGGAGTTCACTGCACCTAGTCGTCCACTAGGAACAAAGATGGCCTTCTACAGAGATCACCTCCTATGCCTGACAGAGGATGGGTTCATCATCCGTCCACGCTACATGGACATACACCTATCCTTTGGGGTGAGATGTGCGATCGGCCACATCCACACCTCGTCCCACCAGCTGAGAGTGGAGACTGCCAGATATGGGCCTAGGGCAGCCGCACCAGAGGACACGATATGCCAGCTCTGTCACACAGAGCCCGAGACAGAGGACCATTATATATGGTGATGCCCCGTGTACTATGAGATTCGGGGGAGGTTCCTCTGCCTCTTCCGAGCTGGGTTCGGACCACTTTCCAGGATCATGGACTTCCCGGATCAGAGATGCCTGGGACTTTTTCTTCTAGAGCTCCGTAGACACAGGGAGTCCTTAGTGAGATCCAGATCAGCTGTACTTGCTTGAGGACCAGCACAAAGAGCTCTCACTGACTTCTTCCATACCAGCACTCCGAGGGCCGATCCACCCATCATACCCAGACCACAGGCTAGTGTAGGAGCTCGTCCGAGAGGCGTGACACTCGACAGAGCCACTGAGTTATGCAGAGCTCGACGCCCCAGACCCCATGGCCCTCGCCCACGGCCACGCCACCACAGGAAGATCCGGGCCATCATCTCCCATCATCGCAGGACCTTCTCGCGCCAGCTTAGTTTTACCACCTTGAGCACCATGTTACAGCGGCCCATGAGGGATGTATTAGGGTGATATGAGAGCTCTCTGCTCATGTACCTAGATCAGATTTTAAAGTTCTAGATTTTTGTTATCTTTCTTTATTACTATTTTGTACCCAGGATTATGTACCCCATGGATATGATGTAACCTTTTGGTCTCATAGGTCATTTTGGCCTTTTGAAGACGTTAATACAACTTTCTTCTTCTTCTTCTTCTTCTTCTTCTCTCTCACCAAAAGGATTCATACACCGGCAACACTACCTACAAAGACACATGTCACATGCCATGTGGATTCATACACCGGCCACACCACCTACAAAGACACATGTCACATGCCATGAGGATAGCGACTTGCCATATCCAAGTCTCATCACACTCACTAAGGTTTGAGAGAGGGAGATATGAGGGCATACAAGAGGAGCAAAGGATCTATTACATGTGTACCACTGGGAAGGTAGAGACAGAGGAGCACTATATCTGCAAATCCCCAATATACTATGAGATTCGGGGTCGATACCATTGCCTATTCAAGGAGGGATTTGGCCCACTCTCCAGGGTAATGGATTACAAGGACAGCGTTGCCTAGGCCTATTTCTGTTGGGCATGCGTCGCTACAGAAATAGACTACTCAAACCACAAAGACCAGGACGATGGGACACATCACAAAGCGTCCTCACACAATTTTTTGCCGAGACAAACCCCAAGGTGACCAGACGTCATACCCGTGAGCAAGAGGAGCCACAGCTTAGCGAGACCCTGAAGGCAAATGCACACTTATGGTAGTGCTACATGTGAACAAGACCTAACCAAGGGAACTTTTTTCCATATGGTTTTGTATCACCCTAGTGAGATAGGTATGTTTATGTTTTCTTTCTGTTATATTTTCCATTCCATGATGAGATATCCATGGACATTATTGTATCACTTTGGTCTCATAGGCCCATTTGGTCTTTAGTAGACGCTCTCTCTCTCTCTCTCTCTCTCTCTCTCTCTCTCTCTCTCTCTCTCTCTCTCTCTCTCATAGGTCATTTTGGTCTCACAGGTCATTTTGGCCTTTTGAAGATGTTAATACAACTTTCTTTCTTTCTCCCTTTCTTGTTGTGGCCTTCCAACATTCTGGATTGCCGCATCGGACCTGATGTATTCGCCCACGTTCAGTCTGCCCCTGGAGTATCCCCCTTGAGGGCTCTAGTGTGGGGTGCTCTACCGTTGCCCATTTCTGCCACCTGACCAAGCGGCACTAGTGCAGAGAGGACCACCGCCACACTAGTGCCCTCATGGGGAATACTCCAGGGGCAGACTGAACGTGGCCTTTTGAAGATGTTAATACAACTTTCTTTCTTTCTCCCTTTCTTGTTGTGGCCTTCCAACATTCTGGATTCTCCTAGAGGGAGCTGCCCGCATCGGACCTGATGTATTCGCCCACGTTCAGTCTGCCCCTGGAGTATCCCCCTTGAGGGCTCTAGTGTGGGGTGCTCTACCGTTGCCCATTTCTGCCACCTGACCAAGCGGCACTAGTGCAGAGAGGACCACCGCCACCCGACCAGTCGACAATGCTCCAAGCATAGCGGGCGGCACTCAACCCACTTTGGGACTTACATGGTAAAGGCCACATTTGCTTGCGGTTTTTGGGCTCCTCTCTACCAACGTCGTCGTTCCATCCTTTATTTCGTCGTTGTTACACGTCTCCGATCGCCATCGGTTCATTCCGTCGCCGCTGTATCTACTCGTCGTGTTGTGCCATCGCCAACCAGATAGTCGTGGGCCTGCTGTACCTACCCAACCAACTGAATTCACTATCGCCAAGCTCCTACCCAACCAACATAGTGGTTGAATACTTTAGGTACGGTGCGGTATGGTACGTGTATGGTACGAGCACGTAAAGTACGCATCAAGATAAGTACTTTAAGTACGTTCATGTTTTTTACTATGTACGTATGTATGCATGCATATAAAATAAGAAATATCTAGCATCCATACAAAAATAGCATGAAAGACAATGAAATGAAAACTAATCTATTAACTACTGAGCAATGACCATTGCCTAAAATAATTAAAAAATGGACCAAATAAGTGTTATACATTGAACCTCACATTGGTACGAAGACCTTATCCATACGAGGTATGGTACCTATGGAGTGGTACGGAAAGTACTGAAGGTACTCATCGGATGAGTACGGGTACAGAATGCAACTATGCCAGCCAGCACGCCATCACTAAGCAGCTACTCTCTGTCTAAGGTCTACATGTCTGCACTTTTGAATCCAATAATTTCATGAGACTCTAAGCTTGCAGGTACTATAGTACAGAGTGAAAACTTAATTGAGTCCAACACTCTACAAGTTTTGGGGCTTTTCTGAAATTCATGTAAGTCAACATCAAAAAAAGCCAATATTGTATGCAAAATTTGGGGCTTTTTTGTTTGGAGCATGTATTAGGGTTACAAGGCAGAGATTTGAAACATATGTACACACACCGAGTGTTTTTCTGGACGCTACAGCGAATCTGTAAGAATACCCTCGCTAGAGGTTGGCATTTCTGCAAGCAGAAAGGTTGCACAAGAACACTGGGTTGCCTAGCAGTGCAGGTAAGTGCTTTTTGATTTGCCTGCAGGCATTAAAGTGTGGATTCTGACATCATGGCTCAAAATGAGACAAATGTATTTGCTGTGCTATTAGAAGAGGATAAGCTAGATGGATAAAACAACTCCTTGTGTAGTTTCATAATTCAGAGTCTGCTGGTAGCCAATGTAACTCGCCCAAGAAGTGCATCGCTTGACCATGAGCAAAATTAAGCATTTTGGCATTTAATCGCAGCCATTAAACAATCCACAAAGCTGAAAATAAAACTTGCACATATAGCACCACATAGAGGCCGGAATGGGCCGACACCACCCCCCCCCCTCCCCTCCCCTCCCCTTCTTGGAGTATTTCATTATCCAAGGAGAAATATAATATGTACAAGCTTTGAGGCCCTTACTCTCCCCATGGGGGATGCCGGATTATCCATATACAACCATAAACATGTCCTTCACCCAATATGGCTATCCAGCATGTCCTTCCATAGGTGCACAAACATATATAACAGCCCACATGGCTTTCCATACGCGCATCAACTTGTACGACAACTCATATGGCTGTTCCACAAGCACATAAACCTGTTAACCCGTCCGTATGGCTCATCTATGACCGCATAAACCTGTAGACCAGCCCATGTGGCTCATCTGCGAGCACATAAACCAGTGTAACCACCTATATGTCACATCTATAAGCGCCAAAAACCTATTAAACAGCTTGTATATCGCATTAAACCAGAAATTTCAGCAAGCTTTAGAACTATTTTGCTGAAAAACAGCCATCAGGGGTGTGCAAGATGGTGTAGAGTAGTGAAAATCATCTTCCCCAAGTTGGATATGGCTATGGTAGGCTTAGAAATGAAGAGAAATGGTGAAAAAACAGAGTTTCAGCCTCCAAAAACCTACTTGAAGCTCAAACTCGCCCAAGAGATGACTCTCTCATGTTTAAATAAGCAAGAAAATGCTACAATGCCAGATGAATTGACAAGTGTGAGGACACTTGTCTCACTTTTATCCTCTTATCTGCCACATCTCCCAAATCCCAAGGCCACGAATTCCACAATCTTCAGCTCTAAAAATTTCCCATATGATAGCTAGTTTCACAATGGCGCTTTCACAATCCTCGATCTCTGCCAAATTCTGGAGGTAATGACGTGAATAAAAACTCCACCGCAGATTGCCAAAAATAGCAACTTCCCGTAAAATTTAGGAGATGATCTCTTTGCGTTCCACCACATGAGAAATACATGTAAGCACCTTGTAGAAACCTCTTTCATTGCTCGAACTCTCCCAAATCCTCAAGAGTTCGGCATACATACATTCCACTTGACATTTCTCTGTCCAAGAAACCATCTCGAGTGCCTGGATCATGTTACAACACTTGGTCACACTTGAGTTCCAAAGCCCATTTCTGTGTCCAAGAAACCGTCTCGAGTGCCTGGATCATGCTACAAACACTTAGTCCTCTATACGAACACTTGGTCCTCTATACTGGATGATCCCTGTAATTTGGTATTTTGATAGTGGTGCTTTAAGCTATATCACTTCTTGCAAAGATGTATTTCAGCACTTGGTTTATGCTTCTGATGGCCGCACTGTATCAGGTGCAAATCATTCTACTTATCCAGTGAAAAGGATAGGGAAAGTCATTCTTGTTGCATTCAATGGTGCAAAATGTATGCATGACTAATATATTGTATGTTCCAAGGATAAAGAAAAATCTTCTATCTCAACCATAACCGATCAAGATTTGGTGGTTGAATTTGCAGATAAGAGGTGTTTAGTCAAGGACCCTTCAAGGGGTTATGCTATAGTCACTTCTGGAACATGATGCAATGGCTTGTATAAGCTAGACAGATATAACGAGTGTTCATATGATGCACATATAGTGGCTGCCCACACTCCTGCTATGCAAGATGCAAAACTATGGCATGCATTTCAGGCATGTAAACATTGGGAGTTTGATGCTTTTGTTGCAGAAGCATCATATGGTTGACAATATACCGCCTCTTGAGTCTCCAACAAGACATGTATGTGAGGGGTGTATTTTTGGAAAGATGCACCGCAAACCATTTCCCAAGGATGGAGTTGTTAGAGCTGAAAGTAAATTACAGCTCATACATAGTGATGTATGTGATCCGATGTGGACACCATCCATGGGGAGGCATCTTTACTTTGTCACATTCATTGATGACTATTCAAGGTTTTCTTGCGTATATCCTTTGAAAGCAAAAGCAGATGAGTTTACATGCTTTCAACACTTTGTGGCAATGGCTAAAAATATGTCTAGATGTAAAGTACAGACACTCCGCTCAGATAGAGGGGAAGAATACATGTCTGATGCATTCAAGGATTATTTTCTTCAAAAGGGCATCAAACATCAGTGCTCTATGCCTTAAACATCACAACAGAATGGTGAGGCTGGGAGGAAGAACAAGTCTCTCATGGAGATGGAAAAATGTATGGTGACAGCACAGAAGTTGCCTCATACTTTGTGGATGAAAGCCATCATGTGTGCAACCCATGTGTTGAACAGGTTTCCAACAAAAGCTTTGAAGACCATAACACCATTTGAGGCTTGGTAAAATAGAAAGCCAAAAGTGGATTATATGCATACATTTGGGTGCTTAGCATATGCTCATGTGCCAGAGTAACTCAGAACAAAGCTAGATGATAAAGCAATCAAATGAACCTTTGTCGGCTGCAGTAATAAGGGCAAAGGATACCGTCTCTATAATCCAGTAACACACCGGAATTTTTGTCAATAGAGCAAGTTCAGCCCATGGCCAACTTGTATAAAAGTCATGATACATGCTCACAGAACATGTTTGATGGACTTCCATAGCCATTAGTGGGGATTCAGTTCAACCAGCCCCTATTCAGGATATGCCTCACGTTGCAAAAGATGTAAGACATAAGGAACAATCAGCAAATCAGCCCCCTTCTATGGAAGAGGTTGAAGATGTTGTCACAAAAGAGCTAACAGCCATACAAGGAGCCAAATCTATGCCTAGATGGTTGTTGAAAACCTTGCAAGATAAGCATTATCTTTGCAGGTGTCCACTATATTACGAGGTCCGGGGCAGATTCTGTTGCCTCTTTCGGTCCACTAGCCAAGATCTCAGATTTTCCTAACCAAAGATGCTGGTCTTTATTTCCTAGAGCTCAATAGACATAGAGACTCCCTTCTCAGTGAAAGAAGAGCTCAGACCTGGGACATGTCACAGTCGACCATCACCAGCTTCTTCCGAGTACAGGATGACAGCACCAGTCAGCGATCCTGAGAGGCGCCCAGACCCATAGACCCATCCAGTAGGCCCTGACACCACACTATGCTGCTACGTGGAGCACCTCAACCCTCTAGAGTCACAATGGGCCGTGCTCATCAGCTTCAGTGCAATCGGCATCCACCAGCTCCGGGTCCACGACCGCGCTCTACATGGCAGCTCCAGATTAGGGAGATTCTCCAGCATCACAGAGACACTTTCCCACTAGCAGTAGGCATGACGAGTCTCTCATCAATCATCGACTGCCCGTGCTGGACATTTTAGATGGATAAGGATGATCGTACTATGTATTGTAGTAACATGGCGATGTATTTTTCCCATGTACCTAGAGATACCTCTATCATCATCATTGTGCATGTGGATAGTTGTCTATGTTTTTTATTTTTATCAAGACGATGTTACCTCATGGTACCAATGTAAAAAAAAATTTGCTCTCATAGACCCTTTGGGTCTTTCAAAGATATTTGATATTTTTTCTTTCTTATTCTCTCTCTCACACACACACAACAAGAACAACCACCACCAAATCATGCAAGGTAAGCCTTCAAAGCATTAAAAAATATATTACCTTTAAAAAATACATCAACAAACTATAAAACTAAAAAAGTTAAATGTCATTTTCTCTACATAAAAAAGTTAAATGTCATTCTCTCTACATAAAAATAAGCAAAAAGGCATAACACAGTTACTCGACAAACGGAATCACGTCCTCCAGTCAGAAGAATGTCCAAAGTCGGGTGTAGCGTTAAGCAATAAACTCCGCTTAGATGTCCATGATATGAACGTATAACCTGGACACAGCAGAGAGAGGGAAAAAAATATGTTGATGTCCATAACAGAAGACCACAAGAGTCTATGAGACAAAGGTAGCCCATCAAGCCTGTGTGTGTGTGCAACGTGCTGTTGGGGGGGAGAGAGAGAAGAAGGTGATAGAACCTTGTTATATTCAAGATCCCAGCATTTCACTTGTTTATCATCACCAGCAGAGAACATGCAGGGAAACCTTGAACTGACTGCAAGGCCTGTTTTTAAGAAAATCATTAAAAGATAATAGAAATTTCTTCAAGGCAGTTAATATATCTCAATTTAAAAAAACACGCAGCAGGATAGAGTAGATATGAGCAAGATTGGATTTTCTTTCAGGCTCTGTTGCATGCACATTGGATGAGGGCTTAGGGGAGATCAGCAGTTTCTTGCAGGAGGCAGCCCACAGCAGATTACACGGTTTCCGGGAGCAAGAGAGGAGTTTGAGGGGGAGTCTTGCCTCTTTACAGCAACTTTAGGAGAGGTCCCCGGATAGCCAGTGGATCAAGAGTTAGCTCACTGCCGCTCACATGGAGATTAGATCCATGGAGGAGAGGAGGGTGGAGTACAAGTATCATGCTAGGGCCTCTTTCTGGACAGAGGCAGGCGACAGAGTCATAGGGGATTTCTTTGAGATAGCTCGACCCCACAGGAGGAGAGATGGTATTCGCAGGTTGCATGGCCAAGATGGAGCTATTGTTTCAGATCCCCCACAGGTGAGAACCATCGCCACGGACTTTTTTCGATCCCTCCTCACTTGTGCCCCAGCATCTTCACAAATGATGGACGCACGCGAGAGGGTCTGGTGGCATACGAGGGAGGTGGCTCCCCCTTCTCTTGGGTCATTTTATTGACACCATTTACTGCTGAGGAGTTGGCGGAGGCATTGACAGCACTTCCCAAGGGCAAATGCCCAAAGGGTGGACGGGCTTCCAGTCTCCTCCTTTCTTCACCATTGGGACCTCATGGAAGGTGGCCTTCGAGCTGCCTTCAATGAGATTATGATTACAAGTGCCATGCCAGAGAGGTTCTCAAAGGGCTTGATTCACTTGATTCCCAAGGAGGGTGGTGACAGATTGGAGATCCGGCAGTGGAGACCCATCACTCTCCTTGGGACAGCCTATAAGATATTTGCCAAGGCCATCAACAAGAGACTTCAGCCTTTTCTCCCAGACTTGATCCATGACACTCAAACTGGCTTTGTTCAAGATAGGAGCATCCTGGACAACATATTTACTTCTGGGAGGCGACAGCTTCGGCCAGGATGCGGCAGCAAGACGTCATTGTGCTTCTCCTAGATTTTGAGAAAGCATATGATAGGGTGCATTGGAGCTCTCTGGAGGGCACGATGAGCCGTTCCCCATGGAGTGGATTCATGGGATTTCAGGACTCTACTCAGCCTCGCATAGCCAGGTCCTCGTTCAGGGAACCCGCGGTGACAGATTTCCCTTTCTCACTCGGTTCGGCAAGGTTGTCCATTGGCACCTTACCTCTTTCTTTTCGTCGCCGAGGCCATGACCAGTTTTCTCTCGGCCCAAGGGACAAGGCTCCTGGGATTACGTCTTCCCCTCCATACGCAGGAGAAGTTGCTTGATTCAGAGTTTGCAGATGACACAGTGGCCTTCCTTCCAAGAGATGTTAGAGATTCATGGCAGCGATTGAGATTTTTTGTCGTGCATCAGGAGCGCAGAATCGCAGATCAACTGGCACAAGTTGTGTGGTTTTTGGGTAGGTTTAGCACCCGCCCCGACTTGGAGACCAGTTGAGGCTTTCTAGTGGATCCTGAGAGGCACTCCAGTTCGGTTGGCATTGATATCACTCCCAAGCAGCAGCTCGCTCCACTTCTTCAGAGTATTCAGAAGAAGCTTTTATATTGGAGCTCGACGAGGCAATCCCTAGCGGGCAGAGTGGTGGTGGCGAACCAGGTACTTCTAGCCACCATGTGGTACATCACTTCATGCTGGGCCTTTTCTCGGGCATGCATTGGCCAAGTACAGCGATTGATCCGGAACTTCTTATAGGCCGGAAGTGATGGGAGGCCAGCCAGGGCCAAGGTGGCATGGCGAGTGATCATTCAACCACGTAGCAGAGGGGGGCTTCGCCTCATCGATCCTCCTATTCAGAGCCATGCCCTATTGGGCAAGTTTATTGGCAGAGGACTCCTTCCTGGTGGTGAGCCCTAGAAGGATTTCTTATTGGCCCGGATCTCACCCCGCACTCCGAGCTTTGGGGACCTGTGGTCGGAGAGTACCCGATGGATCTTCACAGAGACGTGGGCCCATGGTTTTAGCCCAGCTTTTGAGGACAGATTTGCAGCCAGTTTACTTCGGGCTTGGAATCATCTCAGGCCATCCCTCAAACAGACAGTACCAATTGCCTCAGAGAAGCGGCTTCAGTAGCCTTTGGTTTGGACCCCCCTAATCCATTTACCCAGTGGCCACATGTTAGGGGCCCCACCGCATGTATCTTGGGGAGCCTTGAGCATGGGACCAGCCAGGTCTCTTGGAGATTGGATTGCACACAGAAAGTTACCCCCGGAGGAGCAGGAGAGAGGCTTGACAAGGATCCGGGGTCGAGATAGGCTCACCATCGACATTGACTCAGCTATCCCTCAAGAATGGCCGATGCCTATTCCAGACCCGACCCACCAGTGTGGCTAGGAGTGTTTACGGAGCAGATGAGGACAATGGTCTGCTCACTTTCTCTATTGGTTCCTAGGCCTGACTAGAGAGATCAGATCTTCTCTTGGAGGATGGCTGCACCTCGCAAAGAAAGAGGGTGATCGGTTTTCGGGCACGGGATTGGCACATAGATCCAACACTACCCAAGGTGGCCAAGGAGAGACTATGGCGGCTATGGATCTGGGAGTGCTGACCTCTCACAAGGCTGCAATGGGAGCCGGGAGAGTGGACATAGCATGATCCCGTGCTTCGGGAGGAGACTCTGGATGCCCCTTCTTTGCATATACAGCGCCGCTAGGTCGCAGGATCCAGATGCCTGAGATAGATGGCACACAGGCAACAGCAGCACATTGGCAGTCACAGGGCCTATCACAACGCTTCCTTTCATATTTCTGGAAGAGGCTTTGGGACACCTTTCGGCCTAGAAATATCACACTCTTTCTTTGGTTGATGGCACACAAGAGTTTGGTGATCGGTACTTGGCTGTCTCAGCGAGACATTGCCTTTGGGATTGCCCGAAGGCTCAGCAAATTTGGCAGCGGATTCTCCACATCTTCGCTATGGACAGGGCATCGACCCAGATCATCACTTGGGGAACTGTCGCTTGGGCCACAGAGGCCGAAGCGATCAGGGCTTATGAGGAGGATGGGGGAGGACTAGCCCTTCAGGACTCTCACCATCGTATTGCAGCAGTACCAGTCATCACAACCCCTCCTACAGGTGACTGGCGGCCACGCTCTTGCCAAAGATGGGAGATTTGCAGTAGCATCACAGCCCGGCACATTTGGCATGGTAGCTGCAGTGAGGCCATTGAGAGTACCCACACTCCGCCGGCTGAGACCATCAAGAGCATATGGCTTGATATCATTCACACCCTCCACAGTCAGTGAGGGAAGTTACAGGGAGGTTCTCACCGCATGCGGAAACTTTGGAGGCCTGGCCCTTTCCTCACACATAGAGGTGGTGCCCCATTTGGCATTACAAACCACCTGTGTGGTTGTTCCCCCCTCCCCCTCCCTCCTCCCCCTGTATGAGATAGCCTTCTCCTCACAGAGCGGCCAGCCGGAGGAGAAGCATCTCTTCCCCTTATGATCACTTGTTTCCTGCCCTTGTATGAGGCAAGTTTGTATTTAGTCCTTTGTGGTTGTACTTAACCCTTTGTAACTATTTTTCTTTGACTAATTGAAGGATCTTTTTCCAGGAAAAAAAAAAAAGAATTGTTAAAAAAGCCCTTTGCACTGATGCCAAAATAGTGGTTTCAAGGTGTTGGACAAACCTCGGACTTGTTCAATATGCCCTGTTAAAGTCAGCTTCAGCTGTCCTGAACCAAGATCCCAAATCTGCAAAAGCAAGCACATTAAGATACAAGAACCTACACTGAGCCTGCTATGAAACCACACAAAACACAGCCAATGCGACCACAGATAATTGCAGAAGGCTGACTGACCTTTATAGTTCGGTCAGCAGAGCCAGTGCAGAACCATTCATTTCCAGGATCAAAAGCTACTGATCTGACCCACCCAAGATGACCGCTAATAACCTACACACCAAGTAATAAGCAAATTTTGCACAAGCTTTACTCAATTAGCAGATTACATCTTCCAAACAAGGAGAGGCTCCAGATCAAATACACAGGCTTCATTGATCCCCTTAAATTCCTAAAGAAGTGCCTCTTCAAATCCTTACATTTCCTTCCAAAAAAGTAAAATATACACTGCAAGATGACTGAGTGACTTTCCAACATAAACAGATGGAGCAAAAGAGACCCCATGGAACATAGCAGCTACATAAGGCAGATGTGGATCACATACTGCACTCAGGTGACAACACTACCCCCGATTTCCATTAGAATGTGGTTCAAGTATCCTCTTCTAAGGCTAGTCACACAGCGCAGGAGGGAAACTGAGATGCTCCACAGCATGTTGAGAATTGCTGACCCACCTATGAGTGTTAGGCAAAGTTCGGGGCTTAATGAATGCCCATGAGACTGTCTCAAAGCAAGAAGATAAGTACAGGTTATATTTCAAAATTAACAAAAACAGTGAAATCGACTTCATGAGTTTCTACTAACAAAGCTTCAAATCATTAACTCCATCATGCATAGCACAGAAATCGTGCTATCACAACCCCACTCAAGTTAACAGCACCCAAGAGTAGGTGCACATTCATGCATAAAGGTATGTCCACCTTAGTGGAAAAATCTTCATAGGTAAACCACCAAACTGAGTTTATATCACTTTTCTAGAGATGAAGGGCAGAATCAGCCGTAATGAAGGCTAGCACTACAGAGAACACTACACATACAGCAGCTTGCCACACCAGGAGAACACATCAACACATTTGTCTTCACCACAGTTGGAAGCAAATTTGCAGATTTTAAGGCATCGGATGCATCAGATAAGGTGGCATGAGGCAAGCCAAGTCATAAAGAAATGATTCCTTTCTGTTGTGCCTAATCACAAGGCTATACATCTGAAGACACTTCTGCCACTAACCAATTAAGACCCAGTGTACAAAGGGTTTACTTATGGAGAGAGAAGATAGGAGTTGAGCTCGCCTATTTTTTCTCCTCATAATATCACAGAACCTTCTAAATTTTGGTGCCTCTCGCAGCTCCAAGCGGTCCAGTGGAGCTAATGGCCAACCTAAAGGACATTCATCTGCTGGTCTTGCGCTGACAGTCAGCGAGTTCAAGACCAGCAAGCTGAAGCGATTCGAGGCATCAGTTGGTCCAAGTGACTGAGAAATCAGCAAGATGTAGAAAAATCTTTAAAGGTGCTGAAAATGGGCCTTCACCACAGTAGATGATGGGCTCACAGATGGAACTCTAAAAATGAACCTAAGAGGGTCTTTTTTTGGTCGAAGAATATAATATTTCTTAAACATAAGATAAGGGACACATTAAGTCCTCGTGACCACTGTCTAAAGTAATATTTTTGTTGGCCAAAACTTGTGGAGGAATTTCTTTGGAGCGTACAAGAGCCCCAGCCATGCATCAGGAGTTTCCTGCCATACCACTCTACATGAACCATGTTTTTTTACATTCAAGATTCTTATTTGGGGAAGGGACAGAGAAATGAGTTTACTACAAAGCTTTCGATACAATCCCTCAAGCCATGCTTAGGTATAGACAAGGTCACATGGGCAGTCGTGGCAGCAAATGAGCACGTGAAAGGCTGAACAGGATTCGCTGATGAGGTACACAGTACTATTGTAGTCAAACAGGGACGCCAACCTTCACCCTCTCTTTAGCTTTTACATTTATTAGCTTGCACACCTGATAGATGACCTCTAAGGGGAAGCTCTACAGGGATATTAGTCTCCATCCTATTCTTCGCACATGATGTCATACTGATATTGCACAGCAGACAGCGCACTTGCAGCAACACTTGAATGCATTTAAGTCATTTAATACAAGCAAATCATTCGCATTTGACACAGGAAATAGGATTTGTCAAGGCATGAACTTATTTGCGGTGGTCTTTTCAGAAACAAGAAACCTGCAGCTAGAGGATATGCATCACTAGCACGCCTAGAGCACCCATGCTTCTAGGAAGTACAAAGTCCAAACTAAAACCCTTCTCTTTGACTCGCTGGTCTGTCCAGTGGCCATGGAAGGAGCACTTCTGATTTGCCATCTCTAGAATGGTGCCACATGAAGGAATAATTAAGTATGATGAGTCGCATAAAAAGTCCAAAGTGTTAGTGTCTCAAGCGTGTGCCATGGTCTCAGAACACAATTGCATCAGTAGGCCACCTAAGTCCCACTATTGTCAAGCTGTGCCAACACCCATGCATCTCATAAGCCATCTCGAGCCATTTCACATCCCATCAAGACAACACCCTTTAGCCGCAAGTGCATTAGCATTCACAAGAGTTACGGCTAAAAAATTATAGCATTGTGATAACCAAAGTCACTGTATCCTATGTATTTAGAACCAACTCCTTATTTCATCACTGAATATTTTATAAAAAACAACAAAAATAAAAAGGATGAATCATACCCGATAATTTTTCCAAGGAGGATGCCACACCGGACGTGGCCACTTACTCGGAAGCCTTCGCATGACAGCAGCACTTGGTTGATATCTACAGTAGAGAGAGTGTTGTTGCTACCAATGTGCTTTAAAAATTTTGAAACAATTGATGTAAACAAGTGGTGTGCATCAAGTTTGTACTTCTTTGCTATCCAAGCCTTTCAATCAAGTTAAAAAGACCCTGTGTATTGTGCAGCACGCTATGGCAAAGACAGGAACTGTAACACAGCTCTGGAGACAGACCTTTCTGGAGGCTTATATTCTGAAAGTGTGGATGATGGCAGTGGAGCCAAAGATTCCACTGCACCTTCAGTCCTGTCTCTCACAAGAAATAAAGTGAGAAAGGTACAAATGCACTGGTAACTTAACCTACAGAAAAGTTCCAATGGTAATAAATCAAATTGTAAAGATTGTAATCCAGACAACAGACCTTCCTGAAGCCTGAGAAGTGACTATAGCCAAAGCAGATTCTGAAACCTTATTTGCCTGTTGTGCAGCTTCTGCTGTACAAAGAAGGGGGAGGGAAATCTTCCATAAGTGTCCAGTAGAAGATAAATAGCTAAAAAAGACAGTTTTGAATGTCACCTTCCAAGCCATATAAGACCCAGCATAATCAAGGACGAGAGACAAAAAAAACTAAGCTCATCAAGCTCTGAATCTGAATTACCGATGGGACACAAATAGCCTCTTATGAGTGCCAGACAGTGTTGCTACACCTCCCCAGATGCAATAGAAAGCTGCACACTAGGGGTGGCCAATGGCATGCCTTGCCTGAGGGTATTGTTGAGTTTTGAGTTCTTTGTTTAAGTCTTCTGCAGAAACCTCCTTTATCTCTCAAACAACTGCTAACAGCATCACATTTTCTATCAAAGTTTAGGTCTACTAGTGCTAACCACCATAGTTGGTAGTCTATTGAGAGTGCAAAAATATTTTTTTCTTCATGTTTTTAAGTTCCAAGTTCGTAGAATTTTTTTCACTACTTTCCATCAGAGTGGCAAGAATTTTACAGGATACTCCAAGGCGTTATTCCCTTGGAACCACCACAGATCTGTTGGGTAACCCCATAATCCCCAAGAAAGACAGAGCTCAAGACTTTGAACCAGATGCAGAGGGCAAAGAGAGAAGAGATGGCGCACAGAGACACACAGGCACACAGAGTTAGTCGAACATTAGCATACATAATTACTCTCATTGTTTAATCTTTGATTTTTTTGCCAAATACACTTTTCACAATCTGCATATAGTAAGTGTCCACACTAATGCCAAGTGTCACTAATACTGTAAGTGTGAGTACTGAGGTTCTAACCTCTTTATTGCTAACACCAAATGTGTGAACCCGAAACAATTATTCCCAACCCCCTAGCACATTTACCACTTCTAAATGTGCATCTCTCTCACCAATTCCCCTGTAGTGGTAATGTGAATGAACAGAGAGTATATCAATCCCCAAAAGGAAGTAAGCACAAATCTTAGCGAAAAGCTTCGAACTTTTCTCATGGAAGCGCCTCCATGAACATTTGCCAGGTTGTCCTCTGACGGACAAAAGATAAACTGATGTCACCTACATGTAGCTGCTCTCTCATATAATGATAGTGGACCTCAATGTGCTTTGTTTATGCATGGAACACGGGATTCCTAGCGATAACCATACCACTCTGTGTAACCGATAGGGGATCCGGAACAAACAGACAAAGTTCAAATATGCAAACAGACAATAACACAGTAGGAAGCCACAAAATTTATAGACAGCACACTAAGCCGGAACAGCCGGCCCCCCCTAGAAACTTCTTTATTACGTAGAAGCTTTACAAAGAATCCAAGGAGAGGGTGCAGTCATGCACCGGATTTTCCACAGTTCCTGAGCAACTTTCCACAAAGCATACACCAGTCTTTCACAGTTTTTTTTTATTCTCAGAGTCAAGACAAATCTGTCCCGCAACACAGTCTCAAACCGTCTTCAAATCAGCCCCAAAACAACCTTGTAGGCGACCAACAGAAGACAGGCACCACACAGTTGCAACAACCAGCTTCACAAACAGCTGTCAGCTTCCCAGAGCTGTCACGCGTTGTCGTGACGTGTGCGGTCTAGCCGGGAACACACTGGGTGTCTGGCTGTGAGAGTTACGTTGATTTGCATTCACTTGATTTGATTATTCAGAGGAAATAAATCCCGCCAAACCTCCTCGCTCCTCTCTCAGAGACGCATGTACAAAGGGGAAAAGGTATCTCTCTTAGCTAAACACCAAATCATCATGATCATCAAGTCTCAGACATACCAGCAGCTCCCAACATCATGTGGATCCCAGGCACCACTCGCCATGTGATGAAGCATTCCAGGAGACATTTTCCTATTGACCTGCACTGACCTCCCTGCTGCATCAATATCCCACACATATAGTGTCTCCTCATCAATGCTCAATAACTGATTATGTTTCTCACCTCCTTGCCACCATAGCGTACATTTAATCTTCTTCGTGTGACCATCCAAGTCTGCCACCTTTTCCAACTGACTTGAGCTCTCTGAATGTTCGGCCATTCTCCATAGAGTTGCTCCATACTCTCCACCCGATGCATGCAGATACAAAGAATGATGTGCAACTGCTCTATCAGACTAGCTGAAGTAGAAACTCAAGGCGAATCTCGTTGGGTTGAAGCCATGAAGAGTATGTTGGAAAGTATAGCTGGAAGAATGCCTTGTCCAATTAAGAGAGGTGATAGAAAATAATGCAGCACATTCCACACGCTGCTCAACAGCATGACTGTTAACAGCTGCCTCTTCTCTGAGATAATGGTTGGAAAAGAGCCAGAAAAGTGTTGCTAAAAGAAAGCCAATCAGCAAGAAGTGAAAGAAGACCACCGAAAATATTGTCAGACAAGCATAAGCAATGCTCTGACCATACGCAGCACAGTATGCAGAAGCAGCCACTGCCAGCAACAGGCTGCAAATCACCACAAAAGCAGGATCATCCCTGGCCCATTGATTCTTGGTCTGCTTATGGTACTTCGTGTGCTGATAGCTTGACTATTTGCCTGAGGTACTGCGTCAACAACGAGTTTTGGCGAAAGCCTACAGCCGGGCGATGCCTGCTGGAGGTAGTAGTAGGCAACATGTTTGCGTTACTCTGTGCACAAGCGTCCCCTTTTCTTTCCCATTTCAGCGCCTGTGGCTGCCTGATCACCAGAGCCACGTCTCTGCAAAACGACCCCCACTGATCAAAGCGGCTATCTTCCTTTTTTCTGCAGCAGCTGCTGCCTCCTTACTTCTGGTTGCCTGCAGCGTCCCTCTCCCTTCACACCAGCACACATGGGCCCCCCCCAGTTATCGCCTGCCGCTGCCGCTTCCTATTCCCCTCTCGCTTCTCTACCCCTTCTTCTAGATGGCGAGTTGGCAGCCCATAAGGCCTTCACGCCACCTTTCCAGAAGAAGGCCATGTAAATTCTTACTTTATTTTATTTATTTGGAAGAAAAAAAAAGCACCATGTTATTTCCTTTTCACACCAATCTCATGGCACGTGGCCCCCTTTATCTTTTATTGCCCTTGCTTCCACAACCTTCAAACACAACCTTCAGTGCCCACATCATTTGGACACGCACACAATTCAAGATGACTGAGCAGCTGACATCTTCTCCAGCATCTGACCTCTCACCCGACAGGCTGCAACAAGCTCAAGCCAATACCGTCAACCCTTAATACCTGGCGACGCCCTTAAAAGCAAAACCCTCCACACGCCATACATCCCATATGTACACAGGCACTTAATCCCATGCATCTGGATTTGCATTTAATAGCCTCACATACATGGTTTCACACCATAGACGTGCCGCGGCACGACATCCACCCCCTCTAAACCTGCACATCCTCTGGTATGTGCCACACAGGTCCTGGAACTCACTGCCCAGGCATTATTTGCACACCAACATTGGTATATGTACAAGCATCAGCAATCACATCTGAATGGTTCTGCTTTCCCACCTGGATCAAATACCAATCGCTTTTGGCATATGTGCCATATCCTTTGCTCATATGAAGCCCTATCCTCACTTAGATTCTCTGCATATGCATGATTACCCTCATCATTTAAAGTGGGATGCTCTTCAAAATGATTTGCTTCAAAATTTTCCTCAGGCCATGTTTGAAGCCTTTGCACCACATATTGTATGGCCACACCAAATAACAACTGCATTAACAGCATGGAACACACATTTGGTAACATCCCATCCAAATCTACCTTGCCTGGATCCAGCTCTGATAAACATTCATTCTTCTCATCCAAAGACGGGAAAGCATCAACACATACAAAATCCAACAAGGCATCATCGAGAATAGCCTCCAGATCTGAATCAATTTCATCACAATCATTTGGCTTACATATCACCTGCACATCCTCACTTGCAACCAACAGTTGACTAGCATCAAGCATAGAAGAGCCCAAAGCTGATGGGGATCTATTATATACCATGAAATCATCCAATGCATCATCTAAGATAGCATCCAATCCAGGATCAATCACATTGAAGCCATTATCATCTTGCAATCCCACATGTTGATTATCATGAACATTCATACCCCCATAACTATATCCATTTGGTTGCTCATATGCAGCCTTATGAGGCTCAGTGACCACACTTTGCATATCCTGCATGTTATCTCCCAGTATTTCTTGATACATGTCTGCAGATGGGCTTAGAATTATGGGTCCCTCACCCAAGTACCCTTGAATCTGTATATCATTGAACCCTGCATGATCCAAAAAGACAGATTCAATTTCCCTCTCCAAATCATCATCATAAACAGGCTTCCAAGCTCGAGATTGTTGCTCACAAATGTGGTTGCAAGGTAACCCTGACACTGATGACATAGCATCACCCTGTTTATTGTTGGAACACCCTGTTAGCATTCCAGAATAACCCAAATCCAAAGAACCTTGGCAACCAGCTTCAGAAGCAACATCACTGTTGGAATCACCCATATCACTCACCCCCTCTAAATCAATCACACATACTTGTGGCCCGTCTGCATATTCATGTACATCATCCTGCTTATAAGCATCATAACCAGATAAGAATGCAGTAATGATAGCATCTTCTTCTTGTCTTAGATCTTCAAACTCTGCAATCATGCTTTCAGCAAGAAGCATTGGTTCCTGCTGTTCTTCACACATATGATACGACACCTGAGGAATACCCTTCGAAACACCTGTCCTGAAGCTCTCTGAATCAAGTGTCTCCTCAAGCATAGGCATACATACATCATGTGGTATGATCATAGGACCCTGTATGTCTGCACCCTCAAACAAGGAAGACAGATTATACTTGCAGAGTTCACCCATTGTATCTTTATGAGGCTGTAGCAAAGCATCCCTTTTTGCACTGTGAAGGCCTTGTTGCTCACTAATGGCTTTTTGCAGTCCCAATTTAGCATAAACAGCCTCCACAATCTCTGTATCAGCCTTGAATAGCAATTGATTGTCCTCCATAAGACATGCATCAACAACCGCTTCTAAATTTGCTCGGATTGTTGCTGGAACACTATCACAGCTCACATTATACCTGGAACTCGCATAAATAAGTGCATCTGCAAAATCACTCCATCGTTTGGAGTGATACTCTGCTAGTTCCAACACTTCATCCTTTAAATCAGGACTTACAAGGTATGCAAAAGATGCAATCATCATACTCTCTGGAACCCCTTGATTCTTCATCTCTGTCTCGTAACACCTTAGATAGCTTTCTGGATCGTAACCATCAAATATATTGACCCTGTCATACACCAATTGCACAGCATTTTCCACTGCTTCTTCCTGAATTTGCTTTTCTTCTTCAATCTTCCTGAACCGCTCTTCAAGCTCTTTCATCTCTGCATACAAATACTCCATTTTGCTAACCATCTCTACGTACTCTCACCCCAGCGGTTTCACGTCGGGTTCACCAAAAAGCTGTCGTGACGTGTGCGGTCTAGCCGGGAACACACTGGGTGTCTGGCTGTGAGAGTTACGTTGATTTGCATTCACTTGATTTGATTATTCAGAGGAAATAAATCCCGCCAAACCTCCTCGCTCCTCTCTCAGAGACGCATGTACAAAGGGGAAAAGGTATCTCTCTTAGCTAAACACCAAATCATCATGATCATCAAGTCTCAGACATACCAGCAGCTCCCAACATCATGTGGATCCCAGGCACCACTCGCCATGTGATGAAGCATTCCAGGAGACATTTTCCTATTGACCTGCACTGACCTCCCTGCTGCATCAATATCCCACACATATAGTGTCTCCTCATCAATGCTCAATAACTGATTATGTTTCTCACCTCCTTGCCACCATAGCGTACATTTAATCTTCTTCGTGTGACCATCCAAGTCTGCCACCTTTTCCAACTGACTTGAGCTCTCTGAATGTTCGGCCATTCTCCATAGAGTTGCTCCATACTCTCCACCCGATGCATGCAGATACAAAGAATGATGTGCAACTGCTCTATCAGACTAGCTGAAGTAGAAACTCAAGGCGAATCTCGTTGGGTTGAAGCCATGAAGAGTATGTTGGAAAGTATAGCTGGAAGAATGCCTTGTCCAATTAAGAGAGGTGATAGAAAATAATGCAGCACATTCCACACGCTGCTCAACAGCATGACTGTTAACAGCTGCCTCTTCTCTGAGATAATGGTTGGAAAAGAGCCAGAAAAGTGTTGCTAAAAGAAAGCCAATCAGCAAGAAGTGAAAGAAGACCACCGAAAATATTGTCAGACAAGCATAAGCAATGCTCTGACCATACGCAGCACAGTATGCAGAAGCAGCCACTGCCAGCAACAGGCTGCAAATCACCACAAAAGCAGGATCATCCCTGGCCCATTGATTCTTGGTCTGCTTATGGTACTTCGTGTGCTGATAGCTTGACTATTTGCCTGAGGTACTGCGTCAACAACGAGTTTTGGCGAAAGCCTACAGCCGGGCGATGCCTGCTGGAGGTAGTAGTAGGCAACATGTTTGCGTTACTCTGTGCACAAGCGTCCCCTTTTCTTTCCCATTTCAGCGCCTGTGGCTGCCTGATCACCAGAGCCACGTCTCTGCAAAACGACCCCCACTGATCAAAGCGGCTATCTTCCTTTTTTCTGCAGCAGCTGCTGCCTCCTTACTTCTGGTTGCCTGCAGCGTCCCTCTCCCTTCACACCAGCACACATGGGCCCCCCCCCAGTTATCGCCTGCCGCTGCCGCTTCCTATTCCCCTCTCGCTTCTCTACCCCTTCTTCTAGATGGCGAGTTGGCAGCCCATAAGGCCTTCACGCCACCTTTCCAGAAGAAGGCCATGTAAATTCTTACTTTATTTTATTTATTTGGAAGAAAAAAAAAGCACCATGTTATTTCCTTTTCACACCAATCTCATGGCACGTGGCCCCCTTTATCTTTTATTGCCCTTGCTTCCACAACCTTCAAACACAACCTTCAGTGCCCACATCATTTGGACACGCACACAATTCAAGATGACTGAGCAGCTGACATCTTCTCCAGCATCTGACCTCTCACCCGACAGGCTGCAACAAGCTCAAGCCAATACCGTCAACCCTTAATACCTGGCGACGCCCTTAAAAGCAAAACCCTCCACACGCCATACATCCCATATGTACACAGGCACTTAATCCCATGCATCTGGATTTGCATTTAATAGCCTCACATACATGGTTTCACACCATAGACGTGCCGTGGCACGACAGCGTGTGGGCGTACAGTTGCTGTACGGCTGTCTGTACAGCCAGCAGGCGGCCATCAGAAGCAAAACCACCAGCAGCTGTCGGCCTGTTGTCTCCACTGTAGGCGGTTACCTCCAAAATGTCAAAAAGCAGGCCATACAACAGCTACCTACGCTCGCCTTCCTACACAGCAGCTGTCGGCCAGTGTATACATGCACATACGAGAGAGAGAGAGAGAGAGAGAGAGAGAGAGAGAGAGAGACAGAACAGCTGCTGCCGGCCCTGTACTCTCATGCACATGCTCCATAAAGGACAGCCCCTCCTCCCTTTTTTACGAATCATCCCTGCCTCCCGTTAGTCGACCAGCCAAAAGTATGGCTCCAGCCTCCAAAAGCAAGTCGACCAGCTATATAAATGCTTGTGGAAGTCACTTTAGCATCTTCAAACTTGCTGCCCAAGTTTTTGTATATCCTCAACCCTAGGCACCTACTTCTGTCCATAAATCCATGCCCAAATAATAATAATGTCTGACCAAATTTTAATGATGTCTGAACACATTGACTTATAAACCTTGCAAGCCACTTGAATGATTAAGTGCTTTGCGACCATCTTTCAAGCCAATCCTTGCTAGTGAATGCTTCAACTTCCTTCTTCTTTTGTGGAAAATCCCAGTTTTCACCCTGGTTCCATCCTGTGTGTGGGGCCTGGGCTTACCCCAAAACACTGATCAAGCTGATGAAGGGACCAAATGGTGACATCCCCTCCGCCTTATAAGGCAGTTGTCCACAACTTTATAAGCCTGGCACTCTTAATAAGTTAACTATCAAGAATAAGTATCCTCTTCCACGCATTGATGAATTGTTTGATCAATTGCTCCATGCAAAGGTCTTCTCCAAAATTGATCTTAAGTCTGGATATCATCAAATTCGCATTGATGAATTGTTCGATCAATTGCTCCATGCAAAGGTCTTCTCCAAAATTGATCTTAAGTCTGGATATCATCAAATTCGCATTCGCGAAGGTGATGAATATAAGACAGCTTTTCGCACAAAATATGGTCATTGCGAGTACCTCGTCATGCCATTCGGGTTAACCAATGCCCCTGCAACATTTATGAGTCTGATGAATGATCTTTTTCGTCCTTTTCTCGACAAGTTCGTCATTATTTATCTTGACGACATCCTGGTGTTCAGTCGTAATATGGAAGACCACAAGGCACATCTTAAGATCGTTTTCCAGGTGCTTCGAGACAATGCTCTTTATATTAATCCAAGCAAAAGTGAATTCTTCAAGACATCCTTGGAATACCTTGGACATGTTGTTTCAGCAGACGGAATTTCCGTGGATCCAAAGAAAATACAGGTTATTGTCAATTGGCCAACTCCCACAAACATCCATGATGTTCGTTCTTTTCTGGGACTTGCTAACTTCTATCACACAAAGGTTCATCGATTTTCCGAAATAGCTGCTCCTCTCACCGAACTTTTAAAGTCCGCTCCTGCATTCCAATAGACACTGAAGCCGCAACACAAGCTTTTGCAAATTTAAAGACAGCTTTGACAACAACTCTTGTCATGGCTATTCCAGACCCTACTCTCCCCTTTGATGTTTACACGGATGCTTCTCATATTGCCACTGGTGCCGTCTTAATGCAACAAGGACGTGCTATTGCGTTTGACAGTCATAAGCACTCTGCAATTCAAGGAAGATACCCGGTATATGACAAGGAATTTTTAGCTATTGTTCATGCCTATCGTGCATGGAAACATTATCTCCTTGGTGCGGATTCAGTGGTAAAAACAGATCATCATTCTTTCAAATATATCTTCACGCAGCCAGTTATGAATGCTAGGCAAGCACGTTGGGTCGAATTCTTAGCCAATTTTCATATGACAATTGAGTATGTTCCTGGTCTTACCAATGTGGTTGCGGATGCCCTCAGTCGTATGCTATCAGCTTCAGTCTTGGCTATTTCTACAGTTGAAATGGATATACCTCAAAGTTTCAAGGACCGTTATCCAACAGATCGTGATTTTGGAAATGCATTTCGAATTCTCAATTCTCAGAATGCAACTCCTTCCGACTTAAAGATTTATGGAGCATATACTATAGTGGATGGTTTATTATATTATCAGGACCGTATTTGTGTACCTCCCTCATGATACTCATGTTCGAAGAGTATTGGTGAAAGAACATCACGAGGTTGTTAGAAGTCATCTCCTGTCTATTTGTATACACCAGGGCCTCTGTTGTGGGTGTGCCGCCCGTATATCATTTTTCCACACTCCCCGTATTTTTTCCCTATTTTTCCCATTTTTTCCTAGTGGTGGGAGGGCTGCCAGATGATGCCAGGAGCACCCCAATGCTGGCCGACTGGATCTTCTTCAGGCGTGGGCATCAGGGCTGCTGGCCGACTGCTTTTTCATCAGTCGTGGGCATCAGGATACTGGCCGACTGCATTTATGCAGTCGTGGGGTTTTTCTCCAGTCGTGGGCACTCTCTGCTGCTGGCCGACTGCCCTCTAGGAGTTCTATATATTGCCCCTCAGCCCCCACCACTTTCTCATTCAATATTTCCGGGATCTTGTGTATAGAGAAGAGTTTACACACCTATCTCTCTGTGTTTCTTGTGCTGATTATTTTCTGCAGTCTACTTGCTCTTGTCTACCCAAGTTTGGTTATCATTTCCGTTGCATATTCTGACATGGTATCAGAGCCCTAGACTCTAGGAGATCTTGGGCGTTTGTCTGAGCAAGAGGGGGAGCAACAGGTTGCTGATCGGTGGACTGTTTCGGGCTGAACGGGAAGAGAAGGTGCAAGAGGAAGGCGGGCAAAGGGGCTGGACAGCCACTTGCATATTTTCAGATTTTCAGATTTTTCCCACCCACCCACCCTTTCAGGTTACTCTCCGAGATGGCAGATTTACTAGAGATGGCTGAGAAGCACGTGAAGATTCCGACTCTCCCCACGTTCCCAGTGGATCGTCAGTTGGACGGGTCCACTTACAGCATCTGGAAGGTCATGATGGAGTCAGTGCTGGAGTTATATGACCTTGCTGATTTTATTATCATAGGGGTGCCACGGCCGGAAGCTGAGGAAGGGGAGTTATTATCGACGAGGAAGGACCGAGAGGCACAGGCACACATGTGGGACCGTGTCAACGCCAGGGTCCGGTCGTTTATTTTCCTCAATTGCACACCACAGGTGATCAACCATGTGAAGCACATGACGCTGGCGAGAGGCATATGGGAGCACTTGGCTTCTTTGTACAACAGGGTGTCACCCATGAAGCGGACATCCTTGGAAGTGCAGATGCGGGTTATGAACCCTGCAAAGTCTTCGACGATGCGGGAACACATTAACAAGCTGCAGGCCCTTCAGCAGGAAGTCCTTCAAGCTGGGAAAGAGATATCATCCGAAGATATGGCCATCACGTTACTTTCCCACTTGCCTGGTCAGTATTCTGCTTTCTATTCCTCGTTGATCACGAGTGGCAGGCTCAGCAGCACCATTACCTGGGAGGTGCTTGTGCCAATGGTCTTGGACCGGGAGGAACGTTTTACGAACCCTCCTCACGGCGGAGGTTCGGAGGCCTTAACTGGCCAACGATCGAAAGGCCGTAATACCAACAAGGGCAAAGGGAAGGCTTCACCAGAGAAGTCTTCTGAGAAGAAGCCTGATCCAGAACGAGAGAAGCTGAAGGCCGAAAGATCTTGTAATGATTGTGGCGAGAAAGGCCACTATTGGAGGAAGTGCCCTAAGCGGACAGGGAAGAGTGCTGATTCCTCAGCCTCAGCTGCGAAGACTCCGGCATTTGTGCACTTAGAGATGGTGGACTCCGATGCTTCATCATCTTCGAGCGAGGAGGCAGTTGGCTTCACCGCGAAGGATACTCGGGAATGGATTCTCGACAGTGGTGCTTCGAGGCACATGACTCCATCCCGTGACTTCTTTCTGGATCTGAAACGGCAGTCAGGTCGTATCTTTATTGGCGATAACTCCACTATTCCGATACATAGTGAGGGCCAGATGGAGATTATTCCTGACAGAAAGGGAGGCAAGTGTCACCAGCCTAGACATTTCCCAGTCTGAAAGGGGTCTGGTGGACTCCAGGATGTTTAAATATTTGGAAAGTACAAGCTTTGGGAATGGGAGATTATCCTAGAATACAAAGGACCACACTCCTAAAATTTAGGAGAGTTACTATTTTTGGCCTGACTCCGATGGAGATTCTGTTCGCGTCATTACATCTGGAATTGAGCAGATACCAAGAGTTGGCAAAGTGCCTATGACAGAATGTCTACTAGTTGGGATATTTTTAGAGCTAAAGATTATGGGAGAATCCATCTCTTAGATTGGGACATGTGGCAAGAAAGTGGATCAAAGTGAGACAAGTGGCCTGACACTTGTTAGAAAATGGATCAAAGTGAGACAAGTGGCCTCACACTTGTCACTTCAGCTATTGTGTGGCTCTCCACTTGTCATTGTAGCCTTCTCTTGCCATTTTAGCTCATGGGAGGCCCAAATCTATAAATTGGAGCCCTCTCTCTTCATTAATAGAGGCTCTCTTGCTGCACACTAGCCTCTACCACCGTTGAAGGTTTCTCTAATGATGGCTACTCTCTTTCTCTCTCTCTTGAAGGCTGCCATGAAGAATACCGGCTGTTTGGGGACTGTTTTGGAGGCTTCCATCGCGAAGAAATACTGAAGGCAAGGGTATTTAATCATTTATTATGATTTCTAGCCATTGTACTTGTTGCACCAGCATTTGTACTTGCTGTACTTACTGTACCAGCCATCGTACCAGCTGTACCAGCCACTGTACCTGCTGTACCAGCCACCATACCGGCTATACCAGCCATTGTACCTGCTGTACTAGTCATTGTACCTGCTGTACCAGCATTTGTACTTGCTGTACCGACTGCACCAACCACCGTACCGGCTGTACCAGCCACTGAACCTGCTGTACCAGCCACTGTACTTGCTGTACCAGCCATTGTACCTGCTGTACCGACTGAATGGAGAGTTGTACTTGCTGTACCAGCTCTATTGCATGAAGACCCGTGGTTTTTGGGGAAGAATCAGTACCCACACGGAGGTATATGGATTATATTGTTGGCTCGGCATTTCTACAGCCTATGTTCCGGCTTGGTAGCCTTGTGTTGGGCTGTGTTATGGCATCTGTATAGGGATAATCCGGCATCTCCCGTGGGGAGAGTAAGGCCCTCAAAGCTTGTACATGATATTATTCTCCTTGGGTAATAAAATACTCCAAGGGGGGGGGTCGGCCCATTCCGGCCTCTATGCGGTGTCACATGTGCAAGCTCCATTTTCAGCATTTGTGGATGTTTTGTCCAGCTTTTATGTTTTATGCAAAGCGATGATGGATATGTGTTAAGGCTGTGGCCATGTTTAAGTGTTGTAATATGCATTGATGGTATCGACAAGTGTGTCAAAGGCCCTAGTCCCCCGGGCACCCGCCGCGAGTTTCATTGGTATCAGAGTATAGGCTTTCTTGGAAGCGGAGGCTTCCTTCTATCAATAAGGAAGAGAAAAGATCTCAAGTGGGGACCACACTTACCATCATTGGTGTTAAGCATGGCCAGCCGCTTCATAGCTTATGAAGCAAGAGCATGAGCAGTAGACAGCTTGTTGATCTAAGGATTTATAAATTCACAGAATTTTATCGTGGAAGTGTGAAGTTGGCTTTATGTGCACACGTTTAGCACTCTTTCCATATGGATATTGTGGATTATATTATCAAGCTTACAGACAAGCTATATGGAGATATATCTCAGGATATGTTAAGGATATGGTGACGAGATATTTCTTTTGGCTTCATGACCAACCTGGCAAAGAAAAGCTAAGTATACTTTGAGTTTGCAAAGTTGGTGCTTTTGCTATTTACTATGAAGAGTTTTTGATGTTCACTAACCCTTGTATAGCTATGCAAGAAGAAAGATGTTGTTGTTTGTCTTGAGATGGTTTCAGGGAAACATTGTTTATGGCTCCCTTTAATGGGATGAATTCTTTTCATGGCTCCCTTTATTGGGATGGATTATATCTATGGAGATTTCTTTCTTGGACGACATTTATATAGATAGTGGGCTTCACAAGCAATTTCTATGGACGAATCTATTCGAGTTTACAGAGAAGAAATCTTTGGATATCTCATGGATATGATGCTTTTATGGATAAAGTCCACCTCTACTCCAAGGTGTGTGGTTAGCACGGAGTATGTGGTAAGAGTTATAGTATACAAGGATTATGGTATACAGGTTTATGGATTCTTGGACTTCTTTTCTAGGGATTTGGATCCATCCTCAGGTTTATGGATTATGTTTATGGCTCCCTTTTACTGGGATGGATTATTCTTTTTGGCTTCCTTTATTTGGGATGCATTGGACTTATGAAACTCGTGATTCACATACCCTGTGTAGTGTTCTCTTGTCCTACGTGCTCTCTTCAAGATTGTTTCTACCATGTGAGGGTGGAACAATAGAGAGCAGATGGAAGGGAACATGGGCACCTATTTTTGGCCTGACTCCGATGGAAATTCTGTTCGCGTCATTACATCTGGAATTGAGCAGATACCAAGAGTTGGCAAAGTGCCTATGACAGAATGTCTACTAGTTGGGATATTTTTAGAGCTAA
Source organism: Cibotium barometz (assembly GCF_041138505.1). Taxonomy (NCBI): domain Eukaryota; kingdom Viridiplantae; phylum Streptophyta; class Polypodiopsida; order Cyatheales; family Cibotiaceae; genus Cibotium; species Cibotium barometz. The sequence continues at coordinate 28,130,178 of NC_141053.1, read as the reverse complement.
AGATTATGGGAGAATCCATCTCTTAGATTGGGACATGTGGCAAGAAAGTGGATCAAAGTGAGACAAGTGGCCTGACACTTGTTAGAAAATGGATCAAAGTGAGACAAGTGGCCTCACACTTGTCACTTCAGCTATTGTGTGGCTCTCCACTTGTCATTGTAGCCTTCTCTTGCCATTTTAGCTCATGGGAGGCCCAAATCTATAAATTGGAGCCCTCTCTCTTCATTAATAGAGGCTCTCTTGCTGCACACTAGCCTCTACCACCGTTGAAGGTTTCTCTAATGATGGCTACTCTCTTTCTCTCTCTCTTGAAGGCTGCCCATGAAGAATACCGGCTGTTTGGGGACTGTTTTGGAGGCTTCCATCGCGAAGAAATACTGAAGGCAAGGGTATTTAATCATTTATTATGATTTCTAGCCATTGTACTTGTTGCACCAGCATTTGTACTTGCTGTACTTACTGTACCAGCCATCGTACCAGCTGTACCAGCCACTGTACCTGCTGTACCAGCCACCATACCGGCTATACCAGCCATTGTACCTGCTGTACTAGCCATTGTACCTGCTGTACCAGCATTTGTACTTGCTGTACCGACTGCACCAACCACCGTACCGGCTGTACCAGCCACTGAACCTGCTGTACCAGCCACTGTACTTGCTGTACCAGCCATTGTACCTGCTGTACCGACTGAATGGAGAGTTGTACTTGCTGTACCAGCTCTATTGCATGAAGACCCGTGGTTTTTGGGGAAGAATCAGTACCCACACGGAGGTATATGGATTATATTGTTGGCTCGGCATTTCTACAGCCTATGTTCCGGCTTGGTAGCCTTGTGTTGGGCTGTGTTATGGCATCTGTATAGGGATAATCCGGCATCTCCCGTGGGGAGAGTAAGGCCCTCAAAGCTTGTACATGATATTATTCTCCTTGGGTAATAAAATACTCCAAGGGGGGGGAGTCGGCCCATTCCGGCCTCTATGCGGTGTCACATGTGCAAGCTCCATTTTCAGCATTTGTGGATGTTTTGTCCAGCTTTTATGTTTTATGCAAAGCGATGATGGATATGTGTTAAGGCTGTGGCCATGTTTAAGTGTTGTAATATGCATTGATGGTATCGACAAGTGTGTCAAAGGCCCTAGTCCCCCGGGCACCCGCCGCGAGTTTCAGCAAGCATGCTTCCCGTGTTCTTTATGTCCCTGCTCTGGGTTTTCATCTTCTGTCACTGCATGAGGTATGCAAGACTGGCTTTCGGGTGGAATTTGAGGAGCATTCAGTTGCTCTAAGGGACCGTGAGACAGGCAAAGTTGTTTGGGAAGGCGGTGTGGAGAATGGCATCTACAAGCTCTCTGCACTCTCCTCATTGACAGGCTCTCAGGTCGGAGATTTGTGGCACTTTCGTTTTGGCCACTTAAATGTGGATGCTTTGCAGCGCGCCTTCCGGGACCAGATGGTGGTTGGCTTGCCAGATGTTGGTAGTAGGCAAGGAAGCTGCAGTTCTTGCATACGTGGTAAGCAGCACAGGGAATCCTTTCCGAAGCAGGCTTCCAGGCGGGCTTCGAAACCATTGGAGTTGATTCACACTGACTTGTGTGGACCACAGCAGATTCCATCCTTGGGAGGATCTCTCTACTTCATGCTGCTTGTTGATGATTGTACCAGATTCACGTGGGTCTACTTTCTTTCCCAGAAGGACCAAGCTTTTGCTCGGTTCAAGGATTGGCACGTGATGGTGGAGAAAGAGTCCGGATATCAGGTTACGACTCTCAGGGCTGATAAAGGAGGTGAATTCTCCTCGACTGTATTTTTCAGGTTTTGTGCAGACCATGGCATCAAAAGGGAATTGGCCAATACCGGATCGCCTTCGGAGAATGGAGTTGTTGAACGTAAGAACAGGACTGTGGTGGAGATGGCGAGGACCATGCTGGAGCATCGTGATCTTCCTCGTCCACTTTGGGGTGAGGCTGTGGCAACAGCTGTCCATACCATCAACCGCTCTCCGACGACTTCAGTACCCCATATGACTCCATTTGAGGCATACTTTGGCAGGAAACCCGATGTCTCGCACTTCCGTGTCTTTGGGAGTGATGCGTATGTACATATTCCGAAGAAGCAGAGGGGGAAGCTTGACTCCAAGTCCCGCAAGCTGGTATTTGTGGGGTATAACTCTCTTTCCAAGGGATACAGGTTGTATGATCCAGAGAGGAACGAGATTGTTGTCAGCCGGGATGTGGTCTTTGACGAGCATGTTCCAGTATCCACTGTCGAGGAGCCGCCACTTCTTGGAGATCCAAAGGAGTCTGATGATGATTCCCAGTCTATCATTCCAGTTGATCCACCTCAGTCATCACAGGAGGTTGAGCCCCCAGCTGGAGTAGAGCCCCCGCGACCACAGGAGGCTCCACGATCTGTTCGAGTACCTAGGTGGTTGTTAGACACCCTTCGGGAGTCAGGTGTCACGGAGCTACCCTCCGAGTGGACCACAGAGGACAGCCCTCGAAGATCACATCGAGTCCGAGATAAAAGCAACACGGCGGAGCTTCTTCAGGTGAACTATGCTTTGATGTCTCGTATTATGCGGGACAAAGAGCCCACTTCCGTAAAGGAAGCCCTTTCACAGGATACTTGGAGGAAAGCCATGCAGGTGGAACTTGATGCCATCGAGAAGAACAACACTTGGGAGTTGGTACCGAGGCCGTCGAAGCGGTCAGTCATTGGTGTCAAATGGGTCTTTAAGACCAAATATGCGTCCGATGGGTTGGTGGACAAACACAAAGCCAGGCTTGTGGCTAAAGGTTATGCTCAGCGGCCAGGCATCGACTACGAGGATACCTTTGCACCGACAGCGCGGATGACCACGATTCGGACCGTTCTTGCCCTTGCTTCTTCTCAGAGGTGGCCCGTGTATCAAATGGATGTAAAATCTGCGTTCCTTAATGGTGACCTGCAGGAGGAGGTGTACGTTGAGCAGCCTCCAGGCTTTATTGTTCCAGGATCGGAAGGGATGGTTTACAGGTTACGTAAGGCCTTGTATGGTCTTAAGCAGGCTCCCAGGGCTTGGAATCAGAAGATTGATTCCTTCTTTATTCGGACTGGATTTCAGAGATCGGTTGCAGATCCGAACCTATATCTCTTTCGGGAACGCAGCATGGTCACACTTATCATCCTTTATGTGGATGATCTCATTCTCACCGGCGGTCATGTGGAGCACATTGGAGCGACGAAGGCTACCCTGTCAAAGGAGTTTGAGATGACCGACTTAGGCTTACTCCACTTCTTCTTGGGATTGGAGATCTGGAAGACCCAGAGGGGTTTTTCGTCTCTCAGCAGCGGTATGTTCATGAGTTGCTTGAGGCCTTTGGGATGGAGAACTGCAAGCCTGTTACTTCGCCGATGGATCCGAACACAAAGTTAACCATTACAGATCCTTGTGAGCCAATTGATGCCTCGCAGTACCGGAAGTTGGTTGGTTCATTGATCTGGTTGCTGAACACCAGATTGGACTTGAGCTTCTCCGTGGGGCTGTTGAGCTCTTTTATGCAGACACCATTGAAGACTCATTGGGACGCAGGATTGCGGATCTTGCGGTATCTGCAGAGTACGAAGGATCTGGGACTCTTTTACACAGGAGGGAATGGAGTCAAGCTCCAAGGTTGGAGTGACTCAGATTGGGGAGGAGATCCAGACACGAGGAGATCTACTTCAGGATACACTTTTACCCTCGGCTCAAGAGCAGTTTCTTGGAGCAGCAAGAAGCAGCCAACTATTGCCCTTTCTTCGACAGAGGCAGAGTATCGGGCTGCTTGTGGTGCTGCTTGTGAGGTTGTATGGCTGCGGAGGCTGCTAGGCGAGATTGGGTTTCCACAGAGGGAGCCCACAGTCATCCAGTGTGATAACCAGAGTTGTATAGCTATTGCTCGGAACCCGGTTTTCCATGCCCGGACCAAGCATATAGAGATACAGTGCCGACTGCTTTTTCATCAGTCGTGGGCATCAGGATACTGGCCGACTGCATTTATGCAGTCGTGGGGTTTTTCTCCAGTCGTGGGCACTCTCTGCTGCTGGCCGACTGCCCTCTAGGAGTTGTATATATTGCCCCTCAGCCCCCACCACTTTCTCATTCAGTATTTCCGGGATCTTGTGTATAGAGAAGAGTTTACACACCTATCTCTCTGTGTTTCTTGTGCTGATTATTTTCGGCAGTCTACTTGCTCTTGTCTACCCAAGTTTGGTTATCATTTCCGCTGCATATTCTGACAGAGGTCACTTATGCTGCACACCCAGGTATCAACAAGACTTATCGTCTTTTGACAGCTACATACTATTGGCCTCAAATGAAGCAAGATGTTATTAAGTTTGTTACAGCGTGTCTCTCATGCCAACGTATGAAAGCTAGCAGACAAGTTCCAGCTGGTCTTCTTCAACCACTTCCAGTTCCCAATGAACGCTGGGAAAGTATTATTATGGATTTTATCACTTCATTGCCACGTTCTTCTAAAGGCAATACACAGATTCTTGTGGTGGTTGATAGATTTTCTAAAATGGTACATTTCATCCCGTGAAAGAAAGCAACCCAAGCTTCAGATATTGCAGTACTGTTTGTACAGTATATCTTCAAACTTCATGGATTGCCAAAATCTATAGTTTCGGATCGAGATCCAAAGTTTACAGGACATTTCTGGACTTCGATATTCAAGTCTCTTGGTACAAATTTACTCTTTAGCTCTGCTTATCATCCTCAGACAGATGGACAAACGGAACGAGTTAATCAGATTCTGGAAGAAATGCTACGACATTATGTTCAGTCTCGATTAGCTTCATGGGAAGAATATTTACCTTTGGTGGAATTTGCTTATAATAATTCTTATCATTCAGCTATTGGAATGACGCCTTTTCAAGCAGCTTATGGCCATACTCCCCTTATTCCTGCCAACTTTGTTCTTCAACATAAAGTGGCTTTAGCAGACCACCTCATTCAGGAAATGCAAGATATTCTATTACAGATTAAGGATAAGATAATCAGCGTCCAAGAGCAATATCAACGCACAGCTAATAAGCGTCGTCGTCACATTGAATTTCAAGAAGGAGACTTGGTATTATTATATATTGTCCCTCATCGATACAAGACAGTGAAATCAGTTTTCCCAAAGCTTCGCCCAAGATATTATGGACCCTTTCGTATTATTAAGAAGAACTCATCTCTCAGTTATAAGTTGGAGTTACCACCTTCTTGGGGTAGAATTCATCCAACTTTCCACATTTCTTGGCTCAAGAAGTTTGTGGACGGTGATTTTCCAGTTTTAGATCATTTAGATTATGTTCCAGAAATCGAAGATGAACACATACTCTTAATTCCAGAGATAATTCTTGATGTCAGACAGAAAGAAACACGACATAAACTCACTACAGAATTTTTGGTTAAATGGAGACATCTTGATGATTCCGACTCTACTTGGCAAAGTGATGAAGACTTACAAGAATATCCAAAACTTCTTCGGGAATTCTTTCAAAGACCAACCATCTCTTCTTAGCCAGAGTCTTATTTTAAGTTGGAGGGAATGTCACGATTATGACTAACTCTCTTAATCTCTCCTTAATTACTCCTTAATTCCTTATTAACTGAAAGGACACTGTGAAGGATCACGCCCTTACACATGGGTCACTATCAAAGGACATGTCTATTCATTAAAAGGCACACTCCTAAGTCCAAAGAACATAACCGTTGACTCAAGAGCCACACCCCTTCCCAGGGATGTGTCTCTTCACTTGTACCCTTTCGGCCTCTATTTAAGAAAGGCCCCTGTCTCAATGCAAATAACTCAACTCAATCTTTCTATCAGCATTTGTCTTATGTTTGTTAATTAAGTCTTAATCATGTTTATAAAGCTATAAAAGCTTTACAACAAGCTCCTCCCATGTGATGGTGCTAACCCTGCCACCACTGGTAATCAACGAAGAGTAAAATGCTGAGTATTGAGAGGGCAAATGTGACAGCATTATTATGGCCATAACCTCCAATGATATCTCTTTCCTAGCTTGGAGGACTTCCTGCTGAAGAGCTTGTTGATGTGCTCCCGCATCGTCAACTACTTTGCAGGATTCATCACCCGCATCTGTACTTCCAAGAAGATCCTCTTCATGGGCGATACCCTATTTTAAAGAGAAGCCAAATGCTGCCGTATACCTTTGGCTAGTGTCATATGCTTGGTATGATTGATTACCTGCGGTGTGCAGTTGAGGAAAATGAAGAACGAACCTTGGCATTGACACGATCCCATAACTGTGCCTGTGCCTCGCGTTCCTTCCAAATCGAGGGTAACTCCCCTTCCTCTAACTCCAGTCGTGGAACCCCAACAACAATGAAATCAGCAAGGTCATAAGACTCCAAAACAGATTCCATCATTACCTTCCATATGCCGTAGTTGTTCCCGTCCAACTCGTAAGACTCCAAAACAGATTCCATCTTTACCTTCCATATGCCGTAGTTGTTCCCGTCCAACTAACGGTCCACTGGGAACTGTTAAAATATTGCATCTTCTTTTGCTGTCGTGGAGGTCCTGTCGGCCTGTTTTCTTCAGCCGACCTGCTTCATGCACAAGTATATAAGAGTTGCTCTCTTTTATTCATTCAATCATCTTACATTGCCCTATTTGTTGGCTCTTGTACTCTGTAACCTCAAGCTAATAAAGCTCTTGTTCTTGCTTGCAATCTTTCTCTCTCTCATGTTTATTTACTTCCGCTTGTGCACATTCTTTCATGGTATCATATGCTTGGGCTCCAGCTGTTGCACAAAAATATGCTCTCTGTTTCTCTCCTTCTTCAACTATGCCTTGCGTTTTTTGCTTCCCTAGATTCTCTTGGCTGTAGATACTTCAACAGTGGCTGCGTTTTCTTCATTAGCTGCGTTTTTTGATCTACAAGCCCTCCTACTGCTGTCGGCCAGCCCCCAGGCTGCGTTTTCTTCTACAGAGGCAAGTGCAAGGGTTGACTTGCATTTTGTGGTTACCACACTTTTGGCTCTCTCTCTCTCTCTACCACACTTTTGGCATGGGAGACGTCCAATCAGAGTACTCACCATGGAGGATATTGAGGAGATCCGCCAGCGTCCGATGCGGCACATATTATGAGATGGAGGCACCTCCATAGTGTACCCCTCCGTCCCACATGATATTGTATCCCCTCACTATATTCCACTCACCTCCATAGCGTACCCCCCCCCCTCACTATATTCACACCCTATAAGGGTTTCTGTTTACCTTCCATTTCCAGTTTCATTTTCTAGGTGCCTGTAGTATCATCTTTATTTTTCATTTTCTGGGTTTTTTTTATCCAGACATTGTATCAGATCCACCATGATGTAACTTTTGGTCTCATAGGTCATTATGGCCTTTTGAAGACGTTAATATAACATTTCATTTCATTTCATTTCTCTCTCTCTCTCTCTCTCTCTCTCTCTCTCTCTTTCTCTCATTTCTGTGTGTGAGCTTCTCCATCCTGCACCTAACCCTAATGTGCAGGTTTGTGTGTGTGAGTGTGTGAGTCCCAACTGTTACTGTTACTGGACTCCAACACCAACATCCTCCTCAAGCTCCTCTCCTGCTCACGAAATCCCTCCAATCTGCTCTGAGGTGCCTCGTGCAAGAATTTGCTGATCTCACCAAGGCCCACATCCAAGGTGAACGCGGCAGAGCCTGAAATAAAATCCAGTCCCACCCATATTTGCTCTATCCTGCTGCAAATCTCGGGGTCCTATATAAGGCTTTCCGGAATCCTAGTGCTCACATGCCTATCTTGCCTCCAGGGGTCCTCTAAGGACACAATAAACGGAGCGTGATCATAAAAAGTACTGCCCGCCAAGATGCTGATTATGCTCCCACGGCCACAAGCCCACTCATCCACATAAAACATGTCAGTCGAGAGAGGTTGGGCCAGTGCTCCTCCTATTAGACCGCAAGAAGCACAGGCTGTCGAGGCTGTGCCCAATCTCTTGGGAGATGCCACGGTTCTTGTCCCCTGAGTGCTAGGATCAGCTACTCCCACAAGCAGAGTACTCTGCGCCTGAGACTGTGTCTGTGCCTCCTCGAAGTCTATTCTCTGCTGCCTCAATCAAGTTGAAGTCTCCACCCATGCACCAAAAGTCAGCTTGAGGAAGGGCCTGACGGATTGTGCTCCAGAAGACGGCTCTACCTGTTGCGGCATTCGTCGAGGCATAAACATTGAGGAAGCCCACGTAGTCCTCTCCAATCATAATGGTAACCCACTGTGCTCGCCTAGAGACACTGACACTTGCGCATGTCACAGCCAGCAAGAGCTGCTCACTGACATAAATACAAACTCCTCCCAGCGTCCCTGATGGGCTAAAATAGGGAGACCAAAAAGTTTGGCTCCTGCCTAGTAAAAACTTCCCACATCAGCGGGTACACCCCTCGGAAAGGTGGTGCCCTTGGAGGAAAAGAATGTCAATGGGTCCCCCAACTGTGGCTTTGTGAAGCTCTCCTCTTAGGACGCCTTGCCTTTGAAAGCACTGAATGTTCCATGAGACTATCCACATATCAATCTTTGTGGGAGGCGGAGCTATCGGAACTGCCCTCCACTCGAAGAGTCCTGGGTGTGGGTTTAGATGGGGAATAATCACAATCAGTCCTGCGGCGAAGGCACGCCAAATGGGCGCGGATTCTGTCCTCCATGTGTCGCCACTCTGTCTGAGCGCTAGTGTAGGCATACTCCAAACTCCATCAATCACAATGGAGGTATCTGTAAGAAGGGGGGAGGGGTACTGCGACTTAGATATGCAAGAACACAAAGAGAAGCACCTCTAGGTTGGAGGCCACCACCTCCCCGTCCTGGTCTTTATGGCCTGAGCCTCCAAGCTCCATCCTAGCCAAGGGCCAAAGGTGAGTGAGCACGTCGGTGGTGCGAAGATCGTGAAGATGGTGTGAAAGCCTAGCTGCTTGCCCCTGGATGGCGACAGCCACACATATCCGAGTCCTACTCTGTCTTCGAGGTTGCACTCAAAGAAAAGGAGAAGATCATCGCACCACTCTCTGGCATAGAACGTCTGGAGTGATGAAACACCACACATATCCGAATGGGAGCTACTATCTCCTTAAAAATATCTGTCCCTTCCGCCGGAAGACATCGGAAGAAGTTGTAATCCATAGGCAGCCCCAAGATCTTGGGGGGCCCACTTGGGACTCTGGCGGGCACGGGGAAGTAATGATGGTCATCTCTACCGGCTCTGAGAATCGATGAATCAAGCGGCGAATGGATATTGCCGCTGCCTCCACTTTGGGTCGGGTGTTGCTGGAGGGTGATGGGAGTGCTCTGGATAGGAATAGGACAGGGCAGAGGCGACTGTTGTGGGAAGAGTCGGAGGTGAGGATGGAGGGAGGAGGCGGAGGGGGGTGGGGGTGGGGGTGGGGAGGCGGAGAGGAAGGAGAAGGGAGTGACTGGGCGTGATCCATCATAGAGGAAGGTTGCTGGGAGGGCTCATCGGGGGTTCAGTGGGGCCAGCTAGCCTCATGAGAAACTGAGAGCCGGAGGAGGAATCCTAGATTGGAAGTGGCCGCCAAACCAGAGGGGCCAGAGGGATCCTCGCTGTGACTCAAGGGGGCCCATCGCCAACGGGTGGAAGTTGTGATAAACGCTCGAAACGGTTCTCTGACAGAACTGAATCCTCCGGTACTCTGATAGCCTAGCACTGGCAACGGCGTTTAGCTCTAGTAGTCGGCTTATGGCCTAGGGGCGGGCCAACGGTCCGCCACTCTCTGGCAACAGGGTCATCCGTGGCCGGGTCCTGGTGCTCCTTGCCTGAGAACCTGCCTCTCTCTCTACTCCTTGGTGAGGATCTGAATGAGGACCAGAGAGAGGAATCACCAGAGGGGGTCTCCTGGACTAGCGCCAAGGGCAAGCTCTGGCGAGCTGGCCCATATGCTTGCAAATGAAACATTGGACCGGAAGACCTGAGTACTCCACTTGCTGAATGATGGGGTCGCCCTGAAGGCATGTGATAGATATGACATGAGGCACTGTCTACGGCGAGGCAATACAAATGCGAAGGGATGGAATCTCAGCCGCCTGTGTGTGCGAGAGACGAGGTAGCAGTGGGGGGGGGGGGGGGGGGATTCCATCACTTTCCCATTGGCTTCACCGATCACCAGGAGAAGAGGAAGGTATTCCTTCTTGAGGCATGGGAAGCCCGACACACCAGCCAGTGGGTCGAACACCGGGTCGAAGCCGTGTTGCCACCGTGCAAAGAATGCCTGGGCCGCACACAATGAAACGGGGCTCAGTTGCATGACTCGATTTGATGACGTTGGCGAGTCGAACTCAACCTGGTAGTAGCCACGTCCCAGAGGATGAATGTCTATGATCTTTGCAAGCTCACCGATGAGGCTTGCTTGCAAAAGATCTCTAAGTTGTCCATGCGTAGGGCGGCTACTGACAATGTTGCATACTAGAGTGGAGGCCTCTATTGATGCAACAGTCGTAGCGAGGAGTTGAAGGTCCGCTTCAGAGAAACATAAGCAAGTAACGGCGGCCTCAATCAGGGTTGACGGAGTGGTTGCCATGAAGTCCTCATGAGGGTGAAGACCAGAAAATGCTGAGACTTGCCGAATGGAGAATGCCCCAAGAATTGAGAAAGTTATCTGTAGAAGACGGAGGGGGCAAAGAAGTCAGAGGAGAGGCTAAGGAGGAGGGAAGGGAGAGACATGGGAGGGGGGCCAGAAGGCGGGAGAAGAGAGGGAAGGGGAGGGGGCGGGGTGCGGGGTGGAAAGGGGAAGGGGAGGGTGGCGCAGGCAGAAAAGCGGGAAGCAGCAGGGGAGAGGGGGCGTAGAGGGGGGGGACAGGTGCGGAGGGGGGGGGTGCGGAGGGCAAATCGGGGGATGCGTAGGCAGGCGGTGAGAAAGAAGGGGAAGATGTGGGGGGGGGGGAGCTCACAGATTCGCGCTACAGAACTCGGACTCAGGATGTAGTGGACGTATGAAACTCATGCATAGCTCATGGATTTTCCCATGGATTTCTATTGGCGGCCGAAATGCCTGTAAAACAATCTATAGGCAGGCATGCTTATGGAGAACTAGGAAATAAATGCTTGTGAATCATTCCTATTTTATCCTACACACTTGAGCCCACCTCTCCTTCAAGGTCTGACATCAGAACACCAACACGGAGTGCACCTGATAGAGTGAATTGAGCCCACCTGTCCTCCTCCGTGTGTGGTCAGGGTACCAATACTGAGTGTACGTGGTAGAATGAACTTGAGCCCATCTCTCCTCCAAAGTGTATGTTTTGAATACTAACACGAAGAGCATGTGGTAGAGTGGACATGACGCCTCGTTGGCAAGGGACTTATGTCTACGCCAAGGGTCATGTGATCTAGCATCTCGTTGGCAGGGGACTGTGTCTACACAAACTGTGGATGGATCGACAGACTTGCTAGTAGACTATATGTGAAGACATGCAAACAAAGTAAAACATCAAGATCGACAGACTTGCTAGCACGACAGACCTTGTGTATAGTGTAGAGTGGCTATTGCTCTAACATTACCTCTAACATTCGATTCGCCAGGTGCAGGTAGAGCACGTAGTGCGCCGCCCTCTGAGTTTGTAAGGGCCACATTAGCTCCATCTCGTAAAGGCAAAGGTGTGAAGTCTTTTACAGCTTTGTATTCTTCGAGAACCTGAAAAGGACCATTTCTAACATCCAATTAAAAAATAAGAAAATAAACTATCTAACCAAACTAGAAGCACCAATAGACAAAGATTGTAACCTTGCAAGCTTTTCGAATCCTGATACTGATCGACCGCAAGATTTTTCCATGCAACACAAGAAACATAAAAGTCAGTAAAGATCCAAGCCTGTTCTATCTAATGTGCTAACTATGCAGAAAACAAAGCTTTAGCATCTTTACGCACTTTCCCCCACCCCACCAGACGGGGTTGATGGGAGATCCCATCATCCCTGCCCATAAGGCACAGGCAGGGGAGAAGGTAGGCATCATATCTAGGGAGAGAAGCCGATCAATTACATGGGATTGAAGTTGTGAGGCTTGTTCAATTAAAGAAATGTTAACATCTTCAAAATGCCCAAAGGGCCTACGAGAGGTGTAACAGTACTTCCATGGATTGACTGAGTCATGGAATATTTTTAAAATAAAAGAACAATCAACAGACTGGCTACTTAAAAAATGGTGATCATGTGAGAGTACAAGATAATCCATGTGCATTGTGACCCGAGTACAAAGCAAACTGTGAAAGTACAAGGTAGCCCCTGGCCAATGACATAATGAGAGAGACACGCCCTCATCATCAATCCGTAGTCTCTCAAATCTAAAGCTGCCACATGGAGGACAGCCTTGTTGGGCCAGAAAACCATGGGCATCTAGTGCGTTGCAACGATCTTGTCCTCCCTGGCAATGCCCTCTAACCTCCCTCGTTTCATTTCATTTTCAGTACTTGTTTTCCATGTTCATAATCTACACATGGAACTGTTGTAACACATGTTGGTCTCATAGACCCATTGGGTCTTTGGTTTTTTATAGACGTTTCTTCTTTCTTTCTTTCTCCACTCTGAGGCAGTGAGATGAGACTCGAATCTGCCTGACTGCAATCTGCATGACGTGTGATGTGTGTCTCTGCAGATATCCAGGCCACTGGACAAATCCACCACCCTCTGTAAACCGTAAAAAATGATCCCGATAGAACTTCATCTTCGGGAATATCTCCAAAGAGGAAAACCGTGTAGTGTGAGTGTGCAGGCCAACGAGATCAGAACAGATGAGCTGGTTAACATCTTGATGAGTGAGATGAAGGAGGGTGCACCGAGGCTGTACTAGAAAGCAGTCCATGTGAAGTTACTATGAGAGAAATCATCGAGCGACACTAGCATACCACACCCTATCATGTCCCTCCTCTACCAGTCGTTGATAAGATCCAATGCAATCCTCAACAGTTTGTATGTCCAGGGTGCAAGTGCATACACATGTCACTGTCCCGAAAGTGTATCACCATGTGGTACATTACTTCTCGTTGGGCCTTCTCCCAAGCATGCATAGCGATTGATCTAGAACTTCTTGTGGGCCAGCAGTGATGGGAGGTCTGCCCAGGCCAAGGGCCTCGAGAGTGATCATTCAGCCACGACATAGGAGGCCTGGGCATCATTGACCCCGCCATTCAGAGCCACGCCCTGCTGGGCAAGCTGATTGTTAGAGGACTCCTTCCTGGTGGTGAGCCTTGGAAGGGATTTCAGCCCGTACCCCAAGCCTAGGCCCTAGGGGGCCCCTGGCCGCAGAGCACTAGATGGATCTTCACAGAGATGAGGGCTTGCGGATTTAGCCTAGCTTTTGAGGACGGCTTTGCAGCCAGCCTACTCCGTGCTTGGGATCACCTCAGGCTGGCCCTTAGGCAGTTAGCTCCGGTAGCCTCAGAGAAGAGTCTTCAGTAGCCCCTGATCCCTTCACCCAGTGGCCACATGTTGGGGGCCTGTCTTCATGTATCATGGGGAACGTTGAGCATAGGACGTGCCAGGTCCCTTGGAGATTGGCTTGCACATAGGCAACTGCCCCCGGAGGCTCAGGAGAGAGGCCTGGTAGGGATCCAGGGTAGAGAGACTCAACCTCGACATCAGCTCAACTATTCCCCAGGAGTGGCTCACACCTATCCCAGACCCGACCTATCCCAGACCCGACCCTCCACAGTGGCTAGGCACTAGGCATGATATTCTCTTGGCACTCCATGGCACGGATGAGGGCTATGGGTTGCTCACTTTTTCTATTGGTCCCCATGGTAGACTAGAGAGATCAGAGCCCCCTTTGGAGGATTTCAGTGGCTCACCTTACAAAGGATGAGGTCGATCAGATTTTAGGCACATCAGTGGCACATAGACCCCCCGCCGGCCAAGGTGGCCAAAGAGAGACTCTAGCGGTTATGGATTTGGGAGAGCCAGGCTGCCAGCCCCTCACGCGCCTCCAGTGGGACCCGGGGGAGTGGACTTGGCGTGATCTTGCCGATCTCGAGAGGAGACTCTAAACACACCCTTCTTCGTGCGCACAACGCGGTTAGGCCACAAGACTCAGATGCCAGAGATTGACAGCAACAGTACATTGGCAATCACAAGGCCTCTCACAGCTATTTTTCCCATATTTTTGGAAGAGGCTCTGGGACAGTTTTCGGCCTCAAAAGATCACCCTCGTTCTTTGGCTGATGGCACACAAGAGCTTGGTGGTTGGCATGTGGTTTAGCCATCGGTGGTCAACTAGCAGCTTGTCCAAGGTGCGGCCCCCCTCAGGAGTCTCAGCGACACTGTCTTTGGGATTGCCCGAAGGCTCAGCAAATTTGGCAGCAGATTCTCCGCATATTCACAATGGACAAGACTTCAACACGTATCATTTCTTGGGGCACTGTCACTTGGGCCACAAAGCTGAGGTTGTCATGGCTTACAAGGAGGGAGGTGGGGGGCTAGCCCTTCAGGTCTCTCACCTTCACATTTCGGCAATACCAATCCCAGTCCCATCTACTGATCCCTGGAGTCCGGGCTTGTGCCAGAGATGGGAGATTTACAGTAGCATTGCAGCTTGGCACATATGGAGAGCTAGATGCAGCGAAGGCATCGAGGATACCCACACTCCACCTGCGGAGCCCATCTAGAGCATTTGGCTCGACATCATTCATACCCTCCGCTGTCAATGGGGGAAGTTGCGAGGTGGCTCTGACCGCATGCGGAAGCAACGGGAAGCTTTCTTGAGGCTATTGAGGCCTAGTCCTTTTCTCACAGATCATACCTAGTCCTATTATACCAAACTTCTTCTAGAGAGTGCTAGTGTATGGACTTCTGTCTCTACACCTTCTTTGGTGGATCGAGCATTCCGAGGACAGTTGGATGCTCATGCTTGCCTCATGATCACACATTGCATGACTCCCAACATTAATGCTCAGTTCATCTCTTCTAGGAGTAATGCACAACAGATATGGCTTGAGATTCAGAGGAGGTATGGTCGTGTTTCCTCCGTAAAGATTGCCAAGTTGGAAGCGGACCTTGAGAAGTTGATGATCAGATGCATATGCAGGGCTTCATCTGGAGCCAAATACAAGCATGAATGTGCATGGGAAAGTCCACCTCGGGATGAAATAATTTCCAACATCAAAGGAAGAAGGAAGTTTACCTAGTAACTTGTGGATGGGGTTATTGATAGCACTCCCAAATTCTTCAAATTGTCGTTTAACCCGAGAGAACTCCCCAATCTTCTCAGTGACATTGTCGGAATCGCTTACGGAACCTCCCTCGTGTTGCTCCACGTCATGTACAACCTTTTCTGGTGATATTCAGCAGTGATCTTCTTTTCTCCTTTATGCTTGGAGTCCATACACACTGTTGTACAGTTCTTGCAGCATTTCTTTGTGGGTATCATTGCATAGTACCCATTCTTTCACAATGGAGAGTAGTAGGAATTCCACCTTCCTAGACACAAGGCGTGGATCTCCTCGTATTTGTCTTCGTCAGGCACAAAGTCTTTCAACTTCTCTATCATGCGATCCATGGCCTCATAGACCTTGCCTATGCATGGTTGCATAGAGTCTACAATCCTCAATAGGTGGACTATGGGCCTCACCATAGCATTCGTGGTCTTCACACTCTCCCACCAAGAGGCGTCATCCGCCCATAACCTACACTCTCGGCCGGTGTTTGTACGGGACTCTTGCATGTCAACAAACTCGTCGTCGCTAAGGAAAAGCCCCCTCAAAGCACCACTACAATCCTTCAACCGGCCCAACATGAGAAAGTTGTAAGCAAACCAGGTGTCAGAATATTTGAGGAGAGAGAGAGAGGACCTCTTGTTGAAGTCATGCCGAAGTCGTTGGTGATTGAGGACAAAGGAGATCATGGTGTTGGCCGCCTCAATGAGC
This sequence comes from Cibotium barometz, assembly GCF_041138505.1. Lineage (NCBI taxonomy): Eukaryota > Viridiplantae > Streptophyta > Polypodiopsida > Cyatheales > Cibotiaceae > Cibotium > Cibotium barometz. The sequence goes on along the minus strand of NC_141053.1, from coordinate 28,114,275 downwards.
AGGCCGATCCATGGCAATGCCCCTATGTCCTTGAGGAGGTTGTTTGGACAATGAGCCATACAAAAGGACACCGTGACATGTCCATACATACCTTGGAGGATAGCTCCCGCCGCCCTATTCGAAGGCTCCCCATCCGTAACAAAGCCCACTACATGCTCGGGGCTAATGATCTCCATGGTCGTAGCCCACTCCGCCGCAAGCACATCTGCACTCTTCTTGGTGCCGTATGCATCATGAGATGAGATGATGTACATCTCTCCACGGGAATATGCAACCACGCCATGAATACTCCTCTTGCGGGTGTTGCTCCATCAATCCACAATGAGGGAGACTCCATTCCTCTCCCATTGCCACTTTGTTGTCGACCGCTTGCACTACAATGCGCCGCTTGAAAGGCAACAAATGTGGTCATGGAAGAAGAAGCGGGCCACCACCATATCCACCTCCTCCTTCAACTTGGGGTTCCAATGCTCCCCAAGTGTAGATTGTCGCCGCGGACCGCGCAAGGGTTGAGAGGCCGTGGAGATGGAGGGTGCCGACATGATGGATGGAGCAACATTCCGACTCGATGGTGAAGGTGATGGCGTGCATGATCCCGATCCACCACATGACTCCATCGTAGAGACTTGAGTTCCTCTCCCCATTGTCACAAGATCCACAGCCACTCCTCGTGTCCTCCTTGCCACTTCGACCGCCTCGTAGATGGCAAGCTTGTCAAGGAGTTCCCGTCTCTTTTCGGGCACGACATTCGTGCGAAACCGCACCTCATGTCCACTCTCATGCAAGAGGTGGGCTCACACTTTGTCGGCGCCACCCGTTCGCGTTCGCCGATACGGACAAAGCTTGCATGCCCATGGCTGAGAACCGCCTCCATGAGCGGATGGGCCACCATGTCCATCCCATCGTCCTTCTATGGGAAGCCCCGGCACGTGAGGAGGATGCCACAGTTGAAGATGGCTTGTCACTTGAAAGTTGATAGCTTGAGAGAGGGAGAGAGACTAGAGTGCTTGTGTGAGCGGCTTGGAAGTTGGAAGAGGCTTGAGGGAGAGAGACTAGAGTTTAGAGTGCTTGTGTGAGAGGCTTGGCAATTGGAAGAGGCTTGAGGGAGAGAGACTAGAGTGCTTATGTGAGAACCTAATGGCTTGGAAGTTGGAAGACTCAAGAGGCTTGACTCTTGAGGGAGAGAGACTAGAGTGCCTGAACTTCGAAGGCTTGAGCCTTGCGCAATGAGCAATGAGCAATGAGGCTTGAAGGCTTGAGCCTTGAAGGTGTGCATGTGAGGAAGTGTGTGTGTGTGTGCTTGTTCTTATATAGATAGGCAAGAGGGAGAGGCAAGAGTCTTGAAGACTCGAAGAGGCAAGGCAAGAGAGCCACTATGGCCCTTGTGACTGGGCCAAAATGGCCCAAAAAGGCCCCCAAGACGGCCTCCCAACGGGCATAAAACAGTCAAAAAAATGACCGTTACAGTGCGCAACGAATCCTCGCCATCCCCGCAGGTGCCGTCCCCCACACCATCTCCCGTCCCTTGTGAGGGACACCTCCAAGGGGACATCCAACTGTCCCCGTCCGTCACACGTTCTAAAACGGCGTCCTCCCATGTCCCATCCTCCCGTCCCCTACGTCCCCTGTGACTATGAACTTGAGGAATATGCCAAAGAAGGGAAGTGTTTCCGATGTGGAAAGAAGGGACACTTGGCTGCAAATAGTCCCAACCTGCCAGAGCAAGAAGTTATCGAGGTCAGAAGATCATTAAATTGACATCCTGCCAGGAAGTTTGTCAAAAGCAGATTGCATTGAAGCAGTCTTTGTCAAAATGCGCAGCGGAAGACTAATGCACGTAGGAGACGCATCACCATCGAGCTCCATGAACACCCCCAACAGGCACTGCAGCATCCCTCCACCGGGCTCCCGGTGAGCTGCCTCCCAAAACACCGGCCGGAGGAGATGATTATGACAAGGTGCCACTCTAGCCTATATATGGCTCTTCAACTTCCCATGCTTCCACTTATGAGATAATCCAAGGCACCTTCTAGCCATAGATCACACGCTCGAAATCGCCGACCTTCCAACACCCTCCCTCGATTCGAGCTCCGCAAGCCATCGAGGCGCGAGGGGGTCGCCCAGGACCACACACGCCCGAGCCACCCAGGACCACACATGCCCGTGCTCTAATACCATGTCAGAATACGCAGCGGAAGACTAACGCACGTAGGAGACACATCACCATCGAGCTCCAACACCCCCAACGGGCACTGCAGCATCCCTCCATCGGGCTCCCATCTCCCGGTGAGTTGCCTCCAGAAACACCGGCCAGAGGAGATGATTATGACAAGGTGCCACTCTAGCCTATATATGGCTCTTCAACTTCCCATGCTTCCACTTATGGGATAAGCCAAGGCACCTTCTAGCCATAGATCACACGCTTGAAATCGCCAACCTTCCAACAGTCTTGTACCATGAGGGCCATGTTGTGGCCTATGAAAGTCTTAGATGAGGATTTCTAGGATTGTATTGGAACAGATTTTAAAATAGAAATTTTGTGACTTTTTTGTCATCAAGAAAGATTCTTTATGAAGTAAACCCATTTATGTGTAACAAAGGCCTTGAAGACCAAAAGTGTCTACAACTCAAGCTTGGGAGAACCTATTACTCTTGACCTAGTAGAAAGAACATTAAGATTTATGTTCGAGAATGTTTTGTCAGAAGGTCAAAGTTTGATCGGCAAACACCAACAAGAAACCCGTTTATGTGTAACAAAGGCCTTGAAGACCAAAAGTGTCTACAACTCAAGCTTGGGAGAACCTATTACTCTTGACCTTGCAGAAAGAACATTAAGATTTATGTTCCAGAATGTTTTGTCAGAAGGTCAAAGTTTGATCGACAAACACCAACAGGATTATTGCACGCATTGAATGTTCTAAGGAAGAGTATTGCTATGGATTTTATCTTTGGATTGCCGAAGTCACGGAATGATGGTATATGAACCTCTTTAGGATACCAAGAAGATCAACCATGTGTATGCTCCCAGAGGAGCCCATATTACTCGCTATTGGATGCGAAATGGATGCCATAAAAGTACTACAAGGACTATCCAGAAATACTTCGAGCCCGAGATCACCTAGGTGAGCAGGCATAGTTGGTGGAGGCACTTTTGGAATAGCCTGGTTGATAGGAGTTGGCGTTGGTCTTGGTATGTAGGCAGCTGACGTAGGATATGATATGTGACTAGGCCTAGCCCCTCTTGGGTAAGGGTTGTGATAAGGCGGTCGTGGAGCATACGCCATTGGCATACCAAGAGGCGTAGGAGCTACATGAGCATGAGTAGCGATAGGTACATAAGGTCGATAGGCACTGGCACGCACTGTTGTAGGTACTGTTTCACTAGGTAGCGGTGTCGTACTAGCTACAGTGGTAACACGTGCATCTTCCGTCATACTCATCATTGGGGTAGGCATTGTGGAAGTGGTTGGTTCATAAATATTCGAAGTATAGGTATATCAACGTCTTGCGATCAAGACAGATTCAAGAGGGAGGGATTGTGCCTCTAACCCTCTTTATTTTGGACTGGAATTGATCATTATTCTTATAATGGTTATTTGGACATGCTCTAGTTTGGGTGGCAATGATGCCCGACAACCCAAGGAGCAAGACTTGTATATGGGACGCAACAATGGCCGATGACCCATTCGACGGCAACAATGCTAGATATCTTGGATTTCACAGTCGGGCAATCATTGCGACCAAATGGCCCAGATGACTGTATAGGATTTCGTAGCAGTCAAGTGGTCATTGTGACCAAATGGCCCAAATGATTGTATTGGGTTTTGCAGTCGGGCGGTCATTGCGACCAGATGGCCCAGATAACTATATTGTATCTCATAGTAGGGCAGTCAATGCGACCAGATGGCCAGATGACTATGGAGAATTATCAGGCTTGGAGTGAAAGTCTGAGCGGTCCTAGTGGCTAGATGGCTCAGCATGGTTTCGATGAAACCAGACAGGACAATCCATGAACAGGATTTATGGCATGTAATAGTCCACTGGGCTCCAGGCTACCTGGCCGGTATCTGGAATACCCAATAGACCTGAATGATGCATACTTGTTTGTTGACTGGCTTGTATCTAGTTTTTGCAGAAGGTGAGTATGCATTTATTATATCTAACACATGTGACAAATTATGAAGAACGTGTACCATCAAGAACAACGACATCGATCAGAGAAAAGGCATAAAGATGTTGCCAGATGAGCAGACGATACCACATATATGAGGAAAGACCAAATGCACAAGAGCACCAGATGGGGCTAGTACCACAATCATATGAAATATTTGTACCCCACAGTTGAGGACAACTATGATATAAGAGGGAGAGAATGTAACTATTTGGCCCTCCGAGCTCTTTTCTCATGATGGAACTCATGCCCAGACACTTGGACAAGTTGATGGATACATGGAAACAGGGTTCCTAAAGCTTGCATTGGACAATGCACCAGTATTGGTCAAAAAGCAAGAAAAAGTAAAAAAGTCAAACTATGTTGACCAAAAGCTGAGAGCACCATTGGAAAGAGGACATCGAACTGGATCAAAAAGCAGCTCCAAGGCCAAAAAGCAAGGCCCTAATGCTGTGAAAGCACAAATCAAGAACTTTGGCTAACATGAATATTTAAATGAGAAAAAGCAAAAGCAAGTAGATAAAGCGAAAGCAAAGCAAGGACCCCTTTTCAAGTATATAAAGAAGCTTGGACCCTCTAGGAGAATCATAAAATTTTTGGAGAGCCATCTTGGGAGACCCATCTTTGAAGGCCTGATCATCATCTTCATCATCAAAATCTCCCTCTCCACCCTCAGCCTCTGCCCTACCTGCAGTGCCGCCTGTGCCAGTTGAACCACCAACGGCATTGCCCCTGCTGCCTAGAGCTCAACTCCGTCGCCTACACCACCCATAGCCCGCCTCCGCCGCTTATTTATATGTTTCCGCTGTCACCGCCACCTCCTTAGAGCACCGCTAGTCTGCCGCCTCTGCAATACCTACTGCGTCGCCCTGAGCTGTCTACTCCGCCTCCTACTGCTGCCTCTATATCGCTATGTGAGCAACACCTCCGCCATCAGCTAAACTTAGCCTTTACTTCACCTCCTATTGTTGTCTTTGCGCGCTAACTTGAGGTAGAGCCGTTGCCCTAAGTTGCAACGTGTCCAACCCTACATCTACCAATTTGGAGTGTACGTTTTGAGATTCTCTTTGTTCGGTTATGGTGTAGAGCGATTGTGGGAATCTCAAAGCATCAAACTTGATTCAGATATTGAATATTGGTACTAGCCCGGTGTGAGACACTTGTGGGTCATCCTCGTGGTGAGCTCGGCATCAGAGATCTTATGCCTCGACCCCGACTTCATCCCGACCTCGACATAGGCACTCTTGTTTGATATTGTATTCATTTCTTGTATTGGCTTGGAAGAGCCCGTGGATTGTTCCTAAAATAAATTCCTGAAAAGGGGGCGGGGCGGGGCCTGTTCCCCGCTCAGCGTGGTGTATTGTGTAAAACCCCTGTAAGTTGTAACATCTCTCACTCTTCTCTCCCTATCTATATCTCTTGGACACATGGTTGAATCTGTCACTGCACGCTCCGATGGGCTTACACTCAACATCACGAACCCACACGTGCGCGCGCATATGCACTTGTACCTGCATGAACAGTGCACAAAAGCCCAAAAAAAAAAACACCTACCTAGCAAAAGCATCATCGCACAATAATCATCTCTCTTCTCCTCCTCCCTCAGGATCTTTCCTACACTCATGCAAGCATGGCATCAACACCCTAATCTCCTCTAGAGCATGAATCAAAAACCCAAAAGCAACATTGATTTGAGGAATACCTAAATCTTGGGCAAAACCTTAGGAAAGCAGATTGATGCATTGATCTTGTGAGGATCTAGAAGCATCCACTTCAAATTATAAACTTTGGATGTACCTTGGCTCTTGAATCAATGAGAATGTCTATCGGTGTTTGCCTCAATTAGTTTTGCAACTATGATGTTTCTCATTTGCTTTAATGCACCCTGATTATAAAGATTTTAAGAGACACTGTTTCCGCAGTCTATGGGGCTTGTTGTAATTTCAGGTACATCTGTTACTATCCATGTCTTTGTGATTTATTCCAAGTCCATACCACCGTTACCTCAATGGTGAGGATTGAAAAGCATATCTTCATCCTAAGAACTCCTGATGGGTAGCTCTATCGGATATCACAGAGGGCTCTATTTTTTAAAAGCTAAAGATGACCCTACTCCTTTGCTCAAGTCCTAAGGGCGGAAGGGAGATAAGGTATGTATTGTAAACAATGCTTGATTTGCATACAAAGCAAGAAGATTGAATAAAAAGACATGCAAAAAGCAGAGCGGCTGACCTGTCGGGGTTTGGCGGAGGCCTCTCGGCGTGGGAGCTTGCGAAGAGGTCATAGGATCGCTTAAGGGACTTGAGGCTGAGCTTCTTCAGGGACTGTGGCTCCACCCCCTGAGCGTTCTCTACAGAAACAGGCATGCTGATTGATGGCGCGTTCTCAGCGTAGCTCTGCGTTCTGTTTCCCACGCACATCAGTAACCAGTGCCTTCAAACCGTACAAACCTTGGACGGCCGGCTCAGTGATGTGTCCGCCTTGTTTTCCACGCGCCCTTTCACATGAGATGTCTTGTCCGGGCCTTCAATAAAGTAGTTTAACCTTCAAAAGTTCGCTAAATATAAATGTTTGTGTGTAAACTTTAGAATTTTTTTTAGAATAGTGACCTTATTCTGCAACCCAATGCCTCTTAAGGCTTCAAATTTCAACATTGGTTAGATGGCTATAAATTGTTATTAAGTATCTCTTTGACTAATTCACACAAAAATCAATCAGAGATTTAAGTATTAAGAACAACACCCAACAAGAGCTGAGCATGACTCACCGGGTCAAAGCAACCCATTGCTCATAGAAATTATAGGGGTTAGCAATTGCAACACTTGAGTTTTAAAAATTACATTAATGAACAAAAATTAGCATATATCTTTTCGTACATGTAGACTTTAACTTTTTATGTGCACTTAACATTTACATTTTGAGCAAAAGTGGTAATTACTTGTTAAGATAATCATCCTTTAAATTCAGATCTCTATGTTAGCATTGGATCCGCATAGCTTATGCATCAGCATCACTAGGCAAAGTAGGACCATCAATAGGGAGTGGAGGATAAATATTCCAAAGATGTCAACAAGGGCTAGAAATTGTGGGAAGATATGTAAATTCTCAAGATTCTTAGCATTTTGAGAATAAAACCCCATAATTTTATTTTATTTTTTTTCTAAAGGGCAGCGCATCGTCTTCCAACGCAGCTTGTAGGGACCCCAGTACTCTTATAAATCCACAACTCATGGATATTTTTTCCATAAAAGAGTATAATATTTATGTTTTATTTTTTATTTTTTAAATATTTACTACAAAATATAGTATATAGTCAACTTACTGATTTTTGCAACCACTAAGTGAAGCCAACTACAATATAAGACATGATAGGTGTATTAAAGGATAGAATAGTAAACCAAGTAATTATGATTCTTTTTAATTACATTATTATGATTTTGGGAGCATTGCAACACAATGGCAATCTTGAGGTGGGATGTTTAGGCCAAAAATATGTGGGATTTTTCCTCACGGCTATAATTAAAGGTCGAGGAAGCAAGTGGGTTTAAATGTCCAAAAAACAGAGTGCATGGGGTTTTAAGAGAGAGTGCATGAAGCATGTAAGAACACATGTCCCTCTTGTCATATAGTGGCATGGAGAAAAGGGAATTTCGGAGGGTTTGGAGGGTATAGAGGATCCTTGCCTACATGGGGAGATCTGGAAGATGAGAGTATGAAGCACCAGGTAGAGGCAGTAGAGAAAGAGGTGGCTATTATAAGAAGCCAAAGTCATTTGTGGAAGATGTAGGAGAGGAGCATATGTGGAAGCAGTAGATCAAAAGGGCAAGAAATAAGCTATCTAAATCATAATCAAGGATAACATTGGCTCTCGTAGCTCCCATGTCACCTCTGCTTGAGCTCTTCATAATTCATTTATGAATTATTAGGTAGATGTGTCCCTTCTACGAGACTTTGTGGATCACTAGATTGAGATATTTGCTTTCTTATAGTATCATTCTCATGTTTATAGGCAAAGTTAAGGCGCTCTCTAAAATTGAAAAAGATGTGCTTCATTCAAATGCTATGTCCTTACTCTATTACATAAGCAAAGGTTTTTTAAATAATACCTGGCCAAAGTTTCTTTTAATGTTCTGAGATGAACCACCCCTCTAGTCTAATTGGGCTTTGTTAAGCAAAACCCTCTTATTATTTGATAAGAACCATGCAATCCCATGGGGCCCGCTTTTTGATCTAAATCCCAGTCTCTTGTAAGCTTGCCCACTTTGGATTAAGTTTTTGAACCTCTCCCTTGGCATGCTATTGAGACATTGGCAAAAGCAACTAGGTCCCACCGTCTATGTGCTCAATTTGGATTGAGTTTTTGAACCTCTCCCTTGGCATGCTATTGAGACGTTGTCAAAAGTAACTAGGGCCCACCATCTACGTGCCTATATTGTTCCTTCCCTAGGGAGAATCTGAAAAAGTTTCATACCTTGGAATACCTTTAAGGAAGTCCAAAGAGTGTAATGATTGAATTAGGGATGGTGGGTAAACTTGAAGCAGCCCCTTTCCTAGTGTCTGCTCCTAGTGTGAAACAGTTGGTCATTTTGCAAAATAAAGTCTAGTCCCAAAACAAGAGGGTTTGAGAAGGAAGGAGAAAGGTATTGGGGAAAAAGAGTGTTGATCCCATTTTGGATTAACAAATACGCTCCTCCATTTGACGATATTAATAAGTGTCATGCAAAGGCACTATAAAAGTTGTACATTATGAGATATTGGCCACCCAAGTCCTTAGTTAGTAAGTTTTAGGCGCCCAAGTGTGAATAAGGACCAATTGTATATAAGGCATTTTCTCATAATAAAAGGACACAATCCCCCTTTATGCTATGAGAGCTCTTGCCTTGTCTTATGAAAGAGAGAGAGTGTGTGTGTGAGAGTGTACTCCAGTGCATGTTCCTTCTCTATGTATGTATGTGTAGAGGAGTGAGAGAGAGATTGCCTTGTATTGTGGTGTGAGCGACTCTACGGCGGCGGTGATAGCATGGAGGTGGAGCTTGGAGGATTGGAGCTTCTGGAAGTGAGCCTAGGGGCATTGGAGTACTCAACGATGGTTGTTGTCTATTGCTTCTTTAAATGGTGAATGTTTAGAGTTCTCCCTTGGGAGGTGTGGTAGCCATTAACATTTTTGGCGCCACTGTCGGGGAACACCATTGTTTTTTCCATTCTCTTTGAGCTTCAGCTCCCACTATGCAAGATTCGTGATTGCCTTTGTATTCAAAAAGTGCATTGTGATGAGAATGAATGGATAAGGTTTGATTGGAAGTGAAGAGTTGTTAGAAATTGTTTGTTTTTGGTCCATGGATGAGTACTTTGATAATCCTAGAGGAAAGTTGCATCGTTTTTTCTTTTAATTTTGATGTTTGTATTACCAAACTTTCTACCGTGAATGAGCAGGTGTGATACTCTGTTTTCTGTTTTTCCAAAAAATTCATAAAATTACAAAAATCAAGAGCCAATGGTGGTGCTTATAATTTGCATTACATTCCTTACTCTTAGCACAACCATTATGGAACAACTAAAAAGGTAATTATACCCAAACTTCATTTTGTCGACGCGGGGGCTAAACATGTGAAAGTGTAGAAAGTGGTTCACGGCGTGAACCATTTCCTGCTACTTCATAGCGTGAACCTCCTTTCGTTAATGAGCGTTGAAATTTTCGGGATTACCTTGCTAAAAATAGGATACCTTATTCTGACACCTCTAACACAACGAATCTTAAGGAATCTTATTTCGTGAATTAGCAGAAAAGTACTTCACGACGTAAACCATTCCACTATTTCACGGCGTGAACCATTTCATACTTCACGACGTGAAGTGTGAGTGATGGATCTAGTTCATGAACCAAGGACTCTCAGGTCAATTTGTTAACATGTGAAACTGTAGGAAATTGTTCACGACATGAACCATTTACGAATTCACGGCGTGAACGATTCCGTGCTACTTCACGATGTGAACTATAGTCTGCAATTTCACAACCTAAAAATTCAAATCGACAGAATCCTATGAAAATTTAAATTGGGGTAGAGATTTAGCTTATCAAATTACATTCTCATGCACTTGAGGTCTGGGAAACTCATTGGAGACGAGCTTACTCCCAAAACAATAGTGCATCCAACCACCCAGGATCTTCCTATCAAAAGAGTGTTGGTTAGGCCACTCGACGAGCACTCAATTAAGTGTTTCAGGCTCAGAGAAATCTAACCACCATTGATACAAGTAGTGAAGAGTCCATGGAAGAAGGGCTATGATTCCTTGGGTGGTGTGGAGAGGAAGAAAAACCATCTTCCCCTACAAGATCCAGTGGTATGTTTGATATAGCCAAGGGATTTTTTGGTCTCCAACCCAGCAAAGAAGACGAAGGAAAATTTTTGGTCTTCAACCGCGTGGGACAAGGTCTAAGACCAGAAGTACCAACCCAGCCTTCGAGTACCAGGTTGTCTAACATTGTGAGGATCAGTGGAACCCCTAGGGTTAGGAGAGATAAGGAAAGTGCCGCTAGGACTGGTCAAGTTTTCTTCACAACATCAGAAGAAATAGAATTAGGATTGAAGAGGACTAAGGCAGAGCGACAACTATGATTATTGAGCTTAACGAAACAAGAGCTCAATACTCAAAGAACAAGGGCTAAACAGAAGGAAATGGAGAATGTAAATCCATTTCAATCACGAAACACCATTGATGGTATGGAATTGGGTATGACTGAAGAAGCAACCCTAAATTTAGAACCCATCAATGAATATCTAAGGGAGCAAGAAGGCATTAATGAAAAGATGCAAGGGAGCAAGAAGGCATTAATGAAAAGATGCAAGGGAGAAGAGAGCTTGAGCTCTTGTAAGCACACACACACTCACACAAACCCTAAAAGAGAACACACATGGTGAGAGGCTAAAAATTCTTCTTCTTCTTCACACAACAAAAGAGGTCTACAAAGAAGATAAAGTGACTAACACACATAATAGAGTATATAAAAGTGGCCCATAATGTGAACACGCTAAGAGGGGTGGGTAGATGTGGACTAGTTGGTGTAATCCAGCTATAGAATTTTTGGCAAAGAAATGACATCTCAACACTCCCCCTCAAGCTTAACTCCATCTCATGAACTCCAAGGATATCTTGAAATCTGCAGAGCTTCTCAGCTCCCAAGGCCTTCGTGAAGATGTCAGCGACCTGATTCTCTGTGCTGACGTAGGCCAAGTCGATGTCACCTGCCACCAAGACTCTCTCCCTGATGAAGTGGTTATGTACCTCAATGTGTTTTATATGCGGATGAAAAATTGGGTTCCTAGCCAACTGTATAATACTGCTAAGATTGTCACAATATATGACAACCTTTCTCTCCACATGCAGCCCCAAATTAGCAAAAGTAGCTTGCGTAACCAAGGCGTAACCAAGGTACCTCACATGCTGCCACCGCAGCTCCTCTCTGTACTCTGCCTCTATACTCGACAAGGCAACTGTGGGCTGCTTCTTGCTGCTCCATGTCATAAGAGATCTCCCCAATGAAAACATAAATCCACTAGTAAATCTCATGTCTAAGATGCTACCTGCCCAATCTACATATGTGTACCTATAGCTCCAATGGTACACCTACTGCATAGAACAATGCATAATCAACAGTGGTCCTCAAATACCAAAGCGTGCATCGGACATTGTCAAGATGTGGCTTGCATGGAACCTGCATAAACTAGCTCTCTAACCCAATAGTGTAACTCAAATCTGGCCTCTGCTGATCACGTGACATAGATCAAACTCTTCACAATCTTCCTATACATAGTGGGATCCTCCAACACATAACCTGTATCCACACTAAGCTTGCCATTTTGATCTAATGGAATCGAGATTGGCTTACAATGAGACATCCCATACTTGGACAACATGTCCAATACATACTATCTCTATGATGACAGCCAAATACCCTCAGGTGTGCGAATGACCTCAATTCCCAAAAAATAGCGCCGCAGATTTCCCAAATCCTTCATCTCAAACTTCCTTTTAAGAAGACTTTTCACATGCTCAATCTCATCCAAGTTGTCACCCCTAACAATAAGATCATCTACATATATGGTAATGATCACAATACCCTTATCACTCTTGCGCACATAACAAAAGTAATTTGCACTTGCCATATGAAAACCAATAGTGACAAGATACTCAACAATCTTGTCATGCCATGCTCGTGGAGCTTACTTCAGCCCATACAAGGCCTTACGAAGCTTACATACATACTCTGGGTGACCTATATCCTCAAAACCTGGTGGCTGATACATATACACCTCTTCTTGCAAGTCACCATGCAAGAACGCGTTTTTTACATCCATCTGATGTAAAAACCATCCATCTGATGTAAAAACCAACCTTTAGCTACAGCCATCGCAATCACAGCTCTCTTAGTTACCATCTTTGCAAACTGGGGGGGGCAAATGTCTCCTCATAATCAATCCCATGTGTCTACACATATCCTTTGGCTACCAATCTAGCCTTGTACCTGCTTATGCTGCCATCACTGTTATGTTTCACCTTATACACCCACTTACAGCCAATAGCTTTCTTGCCTTCAGGCAATGGCACCAAATCCCAAGTCTTATTTCCATACAATGCATCCATCTCCTCATCCATAGCTTTCTCCCAATATACATTTCCAATAGCTTCATCAAAACATGTGGGTTCTACAACTTGCACAACTTTTGCCATATAAGCATAGTCATGTGTCACATAACCATCATAAGTAAACCTCTACACATGGTTTTTGATTCTTCCAGATCTTTGTAAATTTGCATTCATGGCTTCCATAGCCTTCTTCACACCACGTGTCCTCATACTGGAATCCCAATATCCTCATCAAGGCTCATCTCCGAGCCACTAGAATCTCCATCAACAAGAGAATTTGCTATAGAAATATCAGGCATACCAAGGGGATCAATCACTTTCTCTTTGCCATTATGTGATGTACCGACTACATTTTCAGGACTGATATTATGACGTAGCCTACCACTCCATGGTCTATCAACATAACCGCTAGATGAGGACTCTCTTGGTCCACTCAATAACTGTGATTGCCGACTTGCATTCAATGCAACCACATTTTCACTTACATTAGCCCCAACAACATCTTTTTCAGCAGCATACCAGCTACTCATCTCATCAAATACAACATCCCTGCCTACACTCAATTCACGTGTAGTAGGATTATAGCATCTGTATCCCTTTTGCTCGAGGGAATATCCACTAAACACATATTTTTCTACCTTTGGATCCAGGTTGGTACATAACTCATTTGGCACATGCACATATGCAATACATCCAAAAACTTTCAAGTGAGATAAATCAGGTTTCCTGCCAGTAAACCTCTCCTCTGGCATTACATCATGTATGGCTGCAGTGTTCATGATATAAACTGATGTAGACACAGCCTTAGCCCAATAGGTATGCGGCATATTCTTCTCTACCATCAATGCTCGTGCTATCTCTGCAATGTGCCTATTTTTTGGTCAGTAACTCCATTTTGCTGTGGAGTGTATCTACATGTAAATTGTCTCTAAAGCCATTCTTTCGCAAGAAATCAGAGAACTCATTGGAGAAGTAATCCACCCCTCTATTTGACATTAGGCACTTCCCATGCTTTCCTGTCTATTTTTCAGCCATCACTCTGAAATTCTGAAAATGAGTGAACACTTCACTCTTCTCCTTCCACGAAGTACACCCACACTTTCCTCGTGTGGTCATCAATGAATGTTACGTAGTACCTAGCCACCCATAGACATAGTCTTCGCAGCAAGATCCCATACATATGAATGCATAACATCTAGTACATTCCTACTCACATTTCTATCATGTGGAAATACATGTTTTGTTTGCTTTCCAAATTGACATGGTTAACAAACACATGTTTTGTTTGCTTTCCAAATTGACATGGTTCACAAACTTTCTGCATACCTTTAACTTTAAACTTAGGCAGCCCTGTAACAATTTCTTTAGTCTGCATAGACTTCATTCTTTGCACATTTACATGCCCAATTATCTTATGCCAAATGTCTGTATCTGCAACAACTCTTGAACCATTTACAAACATTGTAGCACTCACTTTAGGCAACCAACCTACACTTATCTTTAAAGTCTTCTACATAGACTTATCTTTAAAGTCTTCTACATAGCAGCCACAAACCGGACCTGCAAACCCTGCTCAATCATCTGGCCAACAGAAATTAGATTCTTTGTAATGTTTGAAACATGAAGTACATCTCTGCAAGGTACTTCACCTTACCATCCTGCATGGATAATGGCACATCCCCAACTTGCGTAATCACATGAGCAGTGTCATCCCCTGTTTCAACAAAACATGGTCTTTCAAGACTCTTCATTTCCTTGAACCACTCACCATGACTTGTCATGTGGTTCGAAGCACCTAAATCAATATATCATACGTCATCCTTACATGTTGCTACATCCTTTCCAGACACAGCATTAACCATATGTTGCATAGCAAACAACCTCTCATTATTCTCATTATTTCTGCTAGAGGATGCGTAGTTGTTTTGCTGCAATTTTTCATTTCGCATGTCACTCTACTTCTTATAGCAATCTGCTTGCACATGTCCAGGCTTACCACAATAAAAGGAGCCTCGTGTATCATGATGCTGCCTTTGCCAATTACCACGACCTCTTTGACTCCCCCATGTGTTGTTGTGCGAATCCTGGGACTGTTACTGCTACTGCTGACCATAATTCTGATTACTTGTTCGGCCACCACCTTGGCCACGTCCACGACCTCTACCTCATCCTATACCTGCACTTGTGTAGAAGGCCTACTGCTCTGAACTATTTTTGTTTTGTGAAGACTGTTGATCTTCACCCAAGTGCTTCTCTTTAATGATCAGCATTGACACCAAATTTGTGAAGTTGGGAATGTTCTCTTGAGTTTGAATAGACATTTTGAATGCCTTGTATTGTGGCCCGAGACCACGTAGACACACTTCCACCTTATCATCTCATCATCAACAGAAACACCAATTGATGCAAGGGATTCCACAATTCCCTTGATCTTCAAGGAACAATCATTCACAGACATATTCTTCTTCTCCATCGTATGAAGCTCATTCTTCAACTGAATCTTTTGTGCCTTGGTGTTAGTTTCATACAGCTTCACCAAGGTGTCCCATGCCTCCTTAGGTGACTTGGCATCTTGTATATGTACAATCATAGTGTCTTGTATACTAATAGAAAGCCAATACATGACTTTCCTTGCTCCTTGATTCTAATCCTTAAACTCTTTTATATCTGCAGCAGTTGGATTAATCTCCGATGCCTCATCATCATGTTCACCTTCAATGTAGTCCCAGTATCTTTTTCCCATCAGAAAATTTGTTAATCTAAACCTCCAAGCATGGAAAGTGTTCTTGTCAAGCTTCTCTACAACAATTTGGTTTATTCCATCATTCAACATCTTGTCTGAAACACAAATATACCAAAAACAACACTCTTGTTTGACCTGCACAAACTGTTGTATTCTGCAGCGGTATTATACTACACCCAAACTGTCACAACCAGTGACCTCAATTTGCTACATACACCCAATGGCAACTTTGAGACCTCTTTATAGTACACACAGTGTCCGCACAACCAATCGCCCTTCCTGTAGTTTCAAAAATAGAGTTATGTAGAGAATCAAAACTCACCCGTAGTGCTTGTGAACGTTTGTGAACTGAAAAACGGAGGTCCAAACGCGCCCAAAATGCGATTTTAGCACAAAAAACTTTGTCCAACGGACGCTTTAGTTGACCTACAACTTTGATCCTGCAAAAAAAGCTCCTCAATCGGAGTTCATTTACCAGTGCCTCCCGAAGAGCTCCAGATAAGGGTGTAGTAGCCAACATAAAGGGGGAAGAGTAGATGAAGCTCTTACCCTCGTACCGCTTCCTATGCTTCTCTTGCTTGCCACTCAGCCCTTGGCATATGAGCCAGGATCTGATACCATGAAAAGATGTAGGGGAGAAGAGAGCTTGAGCTCTTTTTAGCGCGCGCACACACACACACATAAACCCTAGAAGAGAACACACATGGTGAGAGGCTAAAAATTCTTCTTCTTCTTCACACAACAAAAGAGGTCTACAAAGAAGATAAAGTGACTAACACACATAATAGGGTATATACAAGCAGTCCATAACATGAACATGCTAAGAGGAGTGGGTAGATGTGGACTAGTTGGTGTAATCCAACTGTAGAATCTCCGGCGAAGATATGTCGGTGCCAGCTACCAAACCCACCAGTGATGTAAATGTCGAACAGTCATGCAGGTGCCTCGAGTGTCAGCTCATGTTGAGCTTAACATCTCAACAATTAATATGCACAATGAAGGAGACAATTTACCTAGAGAACCTGCTCTGAAGGTGAGGATCACCTTTTTACAAAGGCAGACATAGAGCAAATGATCAATGATCCCGCATTCTTGTAGGACATGGAGCTCTTAATTCAACAAATGTGGGCGGAGGCTGCTAATAATGAGCTAGGCCATAATGAGTTGGCCAAACCTACCCATAGACCTGAATCGCCCAGAAGAGCCTATGCAGGAAGAGGACGAGGTCTACGTAGGGGGTGGCTCCTCAAAGACCAATGGTGGATTCGAATGCAGATCTTAACACGGCCACAAGGGCAGATTTGCTCAATATGGCCTTGGAAATGGGGCGAGAAATGGTTAGTGAACTAGGAACTATTCTAGAATCTAGGCCATCCCAAATGAAGCCACGTATCATTTCCAAGCTTATACAAAAGTTCTCAGGGGATGGGACCCGATCCAATATGTTGAGATCTTTGAGTCAACATGCGAAACCTATGGGCCAGTGAGTGATGTGACCATGATCCATGCCTTCTCACACTGACCCTAGAAGGAAAGGCTCATCAATGGTATCAAACCTTGAAGCCAGAAGATAAAATCAACTTCACTCGCCTCAAGAATGTGTTCATACCAAGCTTCGCTCGAAGTGGTGATAGATGGAGTCCTGTGGCTCAGCTTCACAATATTAAGCAGAAAGATAATGAGTCTATGCAAGATTATGTATCCCGACTTAAGCACTTAAATTCAAGATGTAAGCTACGGTAGAGGCTAACATATGATCAGTTATTGCCTTGCTTCCATAGAGGAGTCCGAGATCATAAAATGCATGATTAACTAGTATTAGCCCGACCAACTACCTTAGATGCATGCTATGAGTTGGCAATAGAATATGAAGACAACATGCTTGAATTGCCACAGCCTGAAGATGCCAAAGTAGCTTCAGCATCGCGAGTCTCAAGTCACTAGGACATAGGAACCCAGAGCAAGCAAGTTGGAAACATGACTGTAGACGAGCTCAGTAATGCTATACTAGACAAATTAAAGGTCAAGGATGGAAGAGAAGCATCGGGGAATGCTCATCTCTACCCCCTCGGCGGAGGGATGTGGTATGGTGCCCCCTTAGTAGAATGAATCACAACACTACCAAATGCCCTCAATTAAGAGTAAGGCCGCTACTCTATTTGTGCTCATTGTGTGAAATTAGGAAACCATGACACTTCTATGTGTAGGTTTCTGAGGTTCCAACCTGTAGCACAATTGCCAACACCCAGAGTGCCATTAGCCTTACCAGCACCACCCGTGCAAACCGCTGTGACTGCAGGGCAGTCAAACCCATCCTACTTATTACCAAGAGGGATGTTCCGGATACAAGACACGTTGCCCCTGCCACCGCCACCTGTTCTACTGCCACAACCACCACAGGCCAAAATCAACCAAGTATTGATTGAGGAGCCATTGGACGAGGATGAGATGGTGCGTGAGGTAGAAATTAATAATGATTATTATGAGGAGGCTGTAGAGATTGCGCTACAATTTTGTCTTACAAAATAACATGCTAGTGCCAATGTTTCAAATCACGGTACAGTGGAGAGGTAAAGATGTGAACTCAGGTATGAGAAGGGGGCCACTGCAATGTTTTGGTTGCAGTGGGCCTCATCGAATAGCAAACTTTCCTAACAAGAATGTGGTTCATGTGCATCAATCAACTACCTCATTAATATTCAACCAATTGTTCCTTAAGGTCAATTACCTTGGTAAAGTGATCCGATATGGAATCTCCCTCGTTTATGGTCAAATTGTCCGGCTCCCACATCAAGTACATGACTCATGCTTCATTACGAGATTGGAACATAGTCTCGAGGACCACCCAAGCAACCCTGCTGGGGTGGCAGGATCGGATGTGAGGAATAATAGATCAGTTGCCTGAAAGAGCGATCGTGGCCATTGCTTAAGCATCAAGAGCACCCCACCGTCTTTGATCTTCAATCAGTAGAGGTGGCTCTACTAGAGTTCCTACCGCCACTTGGGCTGTAGTTTGGATCTTAGCAGATTAAATTAATGGTCATCAAAGACACCCTTGGATATGTAATCATCAAGAAAGGAGGTTGTTTATGTGACCTCCATGTAACCTACATCAAAAATCCCCTCTTTGTAATCTAGAACGGGGTGGCAGATATCCCAACAGGAGGTGTATGTGTTGAGATATCGAGCTCATCTAGTGAGGCGGTGGACACTGAGATGACCCACCTGGGGGATAGGCCCCACACTTACACCACTGGCATGGTTGGTGAGATCATGGGTGATATGCGGCCAGTGAGATGACAGGCTGTGTGACAGCCATTCTAGAGACTGGCATAGTTATAACGCCAGCTCATTTAGTTGGGTTCACACTATAGAGAACCCTAGTATGTATTTGGTTGAGTACCTTTTCATATGGTGTGTACTCTTATCTTTGTATATGGTGTGTTGAGTGTTGTGTGAAGAAGAAGAAGATTTTCAGCCTCTCACCTTGTGTGTTCTCTTTTAGGGTTTTGTGAGTGTGTGTGTGCTTGCAAGAGCTCAAGCTCTCTTCTCCCCTGCATCTTTTCATGGTATCAGAGCCTGGTTCATTCTAAGGGCTAAAAGCTGCAAGCAAGAGAAGCAAATGAAGCGGTACGAGGGTAAGAGCTTCAACTACTCTTTCCTATTTGTGTTGGCGACTACACCCTTGTCGGGAGCTCTATGGGAGGCACCAGCAACACTACTTGTGTTAAATGTGGGGTTGATCATTTTATCAAGGACTGTCCATATCGTGCTAGTAGTTTCGTTTTCACTTCTAACCAGGCCACTATCCAGACTATACAACCTAGGAACATCACGCCACTGAATGTCCTAACACGAGCTCAAGCCAAACAAGAGGACAAAGGACAGAGCTCAGCAGGTGTGCTACAACCTCTAGAACTAGCAGAAGGAGGAGAGTGAAAAAAGTAAGTAAGGGTGACACTATGATCACAATCCAGGATGGGTCCGAAGAAGATACTATTGACACCCGATCCACCCAATCAAAGGAAGGAAATAAAGAGTGCCAAAATCAGATGAGTGTACCCAAGAGGCACAAAGAGAGAGACCAGCAACCCCTAAGGATACTGGCGAATACCTAATATCTGAGGAAGAGATAAGAAAGCTTGAAGAAGCTAAGGCCCTAGTGGAGGAGTGCCAACGAATTCATGAAGCCAAATTAAGGGCTAACAGGGAAAGGGATACAATGTATCCAAGAAACGAGCCAATAAGGGAAAGGAAATTCAATGTGCCTACTCCAATTCCAGAAGAGTCTGAGGGAGGGACACGCAGTGACTTCATGGCAAGAATGTTTGAGGAGGCTGAGCAAGATATGACCAGTCATTCATTCCCTAGGTGTGAATATGACAAAAGGAGCCCTCATTTGTTAGTGAGCCAAGAGACATAAGCAGTCTCATAGCCGTACTGTCCACCATGGTTCAAATGCCCTTAGGACCATTGTTACGCAATTCACCAGCGTTGTGGGTAAATTTTTTAAGAAAAGATTGAGTAGAAGGAAGATTAAACCCAATGACCACTGCAGAGGAGACCCAATCACCTTTGGTAGAAAAAGACCTTAAGCATGCAGAGGTGAGAACCCCCAGATTCGTCAAAATACCAGTCAATCAACTGGGCCGATATTATGAGAGTGATGACACAAATGCTACAATCCCAATTCATCACATAACCAGTACCAAGCATTAGCTATCCTAGATGGAGGAGCGAGAGTGAGCATTATTACCAAACAATGTTGGGAGAATTGGGGAAAACCAGATCTAGAAAGAGCAGTTCTAATTGTCAAAATGGCAGATGGAACATCGTCAAGACCCATGGGGCTGTTGAAGAATATACGACTCAAACTCTTTTTGTTCAGCTACCATCATACATTTCTTGTAATGGACTTCTAGCGCCAACCAAACTCATACGACATCATCTTGGGTAGACCTTTCATGAGGGAAGCCAAATTGGTGCATGATTGGACATTAGATCATGTGTAAGACCCCTACCCGTAGTTTAACTAAAAAACAAGCAGCAGAATAACGACTATGCCGGGTAGAGCGACTTACTTGGGGCCTCGCCCACGAATATCTGGACAAGAGACTAATCCGTCTATTCTTTCCAAAATCGATCTTGGAAAAAATTTTCTTGCTGGAAAAACATAGGCGATTCCTCCTAGGAATTTCTTTTCGAATCTTTCTAACGTAGTCAAGAGCCTTATCTATCCTTTGTATTCCGACCAAACCCGCGGGTTGCATGGTTGAATCAAAGGGGGAATTTGCACTTGGTTCGTAGAGATCAATGCTTTTTTCCCCTCAAGGGAGGCACAGTCGTTGATCCTTTCCCATAGAACAAGAATTATCTTGTGACTTACTTCAACTATCGTAACTTTAAACATGATTGAACTTTATTGTAGGAATCCACTGATCCAGCCTACCGGCCCATGGGTTAGCCAACCACTCTATTGGTGGGATCCCTCTTTATAAAATATTGGTTGTGTTTTATCCCGGGTACCAGGGAAAAGGGTTCCCAGGCCCCCTAGCCGGCACTCATGTGAAAATATTAAATAGACATACCACTTACACACCGAATATGAAATTGCCTTTTCTCATATTCAACTATTTTCAAAACAGAATTGAAATAAAACCATAGTGTTTCCATCATAATCCTCTGTATTCCACTTCCAGGGTCCAAGTTCCATATTTTCCAATTCCAACTTTCCAATTTCCAACGATAAAATCCAAATTCCATTCATACCTTCCTCAGCGTACCTATGGCATCATCGGCAACCAAAGCGTCCACCACCTGGTCAGTCCCTCTAGGTTTACCTAGTACTTCACTCAGGGTTCCTAACTTATAGTACCCAGGAGTATGATCTCTTTTATCCATAAAATCCATATGGACTCTCCGTTGAAGATCAGCTAGATCAACCAACAAGATCCAGGTACCAAAAAGGCGCCATGAACTCATCCGTTGAAGACTAGCAAGGTCAACCACCAACCAGAGCCAGGCTCGTGTTCAGAAAACAACTCCAACTCAATGTTCCATTCTTCCTCGACGCACGAGTGGGTATCCTGGGTGTCCCAGAGCCCGAGCACCATATGGTCAACACCCTCTAGGATCATTCGTCTCGCAAAGTGACCTAGCGCTTCACTCATAGGCCGCTTCCTTGGCCCCTCATCCACCATACCGAAAGCTCACTATTTTAACCAAACCGAGGCTGGTTAAGACCTCGGCCGAGACCTTGCCACGTGAGACATCCTTCTTTGACTCTTCGTCTGGCTGTTGCAACATTCTCAACCTAGGTCCACGACCTCTTTCCAGAAGATAGTCAAAATGCTTCCTCCAGCATTCTTGACATAAAATAATCTTTAAAAATAGGTTTCACATGCAAATACATTTTTCAAGTAAGTTTCTCATCTTTACACGTCATTCCTCATCATTTCTCATCATTTCACATCATTCCTCATCATTTCTCATCATTCCATATAATTCCTCATCATTCCATGTCATTTCACATTATTTCACATCATTCATCATCATTTCTCATCATTCCACATCATTTCTCATTATTCCACATCATTTCTCATCATTCTACATAATTCCACATTATTTCACATCATTCCACATCATTCAACATCATTCCACATTATTTCACATCATTCCACATCATTCCATGTTGTTTCACATCATTCCACATCATATTTGGATTTCCACAAACAAGATGGTCTCTTTTCGCTTAGATTTGGCTATTAACTTTCCTTGATAAAGTTTTGAGAAATTTTGTTCCCCAATCAACCGGGTTAAGAGTAAAGTTACTCTACTTTTCATATACTGATAGAACTTTCTAAGTCTCGGGCATTTACTTGGCTTAGTTAAAGATAACTTTATTATCGACTTAATTCAATTAAGTTTGAATTTTTGTTCACTTTGGGATCCTCGATCCTTTCAAGAATTCCAGAATCCTTTCCCAGGGAATCTTGGAATAAGTTAATCACAAGTATTTACATTCATCCAACTAAGCATGTTTTTGGTCTTTTTTTGGGAAATCCTTTTCCCATCAAAAACTTAACCAAGAGACGGAATACGGTTTGGAGTAGATTCTTTATCAGGTTTATTTCAATCAGTCCCAACCACGATCATCCAACACCTCTGGATCTGGATCTGGATCATCTAGCATATCCGGATCTGGATCTGGATTATCTAGGATATCCAGATCCGAATCTGAATCTGGATTATCTAGGATATCCAGGTCCGAATCTGAATTATATGGGACATCCAGGTCTGAATCTAGATTATCTGGGTTATCCAGGTCTGAATCTGGATTATCTGGGTTATCCAGGTCTGAATCTCGATTATTTGGGATTTACGGAGTTGGTGATGTAGAAACATGTTAACTAAATGCGGTTAACATTTCTATTTAGAACGTATTCGTATACCTCCTTTCTAGATATGTTCGTGAGGATTAAAAGTTTATCCTTGTTTTTTGCAATGCATTCCTATGAATATTTTCTTATTCTTTTTCTCAAATTTCCCAAAATAAAATATGTTCAATAGTTCTCTATTGAATAAAAGGTTTATGCATTACTTCTCATAAATTCTCCAAAATAGAATATGCTCAAAATCACACTTTTTATGTTATGAAAATTTATGCATGGCCTTCCTGCATTTTCAAAGTATCCATCATGGTTAAAATTACACTTTCAATATGATGAAATTTTTGCCATAACCTTCCCGCATTATCCAGGTATCTAATATGGTAAAAATTCCACTTTTACTAATATGAGAATTTATGTATAAACTTCTCACATTTTCTAAACATTGAATATGATAAGAATTATTCTCTTAGAGTATAATAATTTATGCATAACTTTCCCTCTTTTTCGAAATATCAAATATGATGAAAATTACACTTTTAGTGTAAAAATAGTTTATGCATAAGATTCCCACGTGTTCTAAGCATCAATTAAGAAAGAATTATACTTTTAATGTAAAAAATTTGGCATAACTTCCCCGCATTTTCTATGGATTTTCAAAAATAACACTTTCCATATAATAATATTCTATTTATGCATAGATTCTTAATCCATTTAATTAACCATATTTAGAGCATCACTAATCTCTTCTAATCAAGAAAGAGATTAAGGAAAGTTAAATCCATCATAATAGAGATTAATCTAATCCAATTATGATTCTAATAAGATCAACATGGTTTCGAATGGAGAGAAGATAGGGAAAGCCTTTTCAGGAGGCATAACCTTGAGAATCCTATTAATTCGTTCCCTTACACATGCTTAAAGCTTGAAATCAAGATTCATCAATCAAAGACAACCATTCCTATTGCTTAGAATAGAATTAAGCAAGATTATGGAAGAAAAACTCATTAAGATAATGAATTCATGAAAATTGGGAGCAAACCTTTCAAGATTAGGCTTACTTTTTGATTTTCAAGGTCCTTTGGCTTGAGGAGAGAGCTTCCTTCCACTTTGAAGAGAAACTTTGCCAAGATTAGAAGAGGTTAAAGCAAGAGAACAATTGATTTATGGTAAAAATCAATGTCCAATGCTGTCGGGAAATTATGAGGGTAACGGTGTATTCACACTGATAAATTTTCTAAAGGGAGAGCCCTCTATTTATAGGAAAAAGTGAGCATCTAACCAGGCAAACTGAATTTAGAATTTTTCCAGTTTGGTTTGGTCAATTTTGGTCCACTTTTGACTTAGTTTTGATCAAATTAATTTAGTTTGCTAAGGTGTCACCCACATGCTTGAAAATATTGAAAACAAGGAGGGAAATACTTTTTTACTAGGCACCTACATAAGGCAGTCCTTGGCTCCTTGGAGTGTCCCCCAAGCTGGGTAAGGTGTCAAAATTCTCATTTTTTAAGACTAAGTACTAGTACTAGTTAACTCTTCATCTTATGTGAAAATTTACTCATTTTTGGTAGATTTTCTTTTCTTCTTGCATTATTCTTATCCAAATACTTGGATTAATCCTGTAGGCCCATTAGAACACTATTTGGACCTTAGGTTAATCCCATAGGCCCATTAATCCAATTTTTTTTAAAACAGGTACCCTTAGGTTAAGATGTCAAGTGCACATATTCAATTAATTTCTAATGCACATTGGAAAACTCTTTTTTGAACTTCTGATTGAGGGGAATTCACCTTAAGATTAAGGGGTAACTTTGTATCCAAAAATATCTCAAAACTGTATTATCTCTCTCTAGAATATTTTCTCTCTCTAAGTCAATTTAAGAGAAAATGAACTATTTCAAAGATTAAAGTCAGGGGAAAGTATACAGTGATGTCTTAACCTTCTAGATACTAAAGAGGAGGAATCTTACAGATCATGTGTATAAACGAAGGGAGTCACAAATCCTGAATGTGGAAAGCACATTAATGGAAGGGGAATTGTTTGGCAATGATTCAGTCACCACTGAGGGAACCGTGTCCTTACAAATCTACTAACCAATGGTAGAATTTTCAAGAGAGGAGGAAGAAACCGCAATGTATGCGTCACTCCCCCCTCCTGACTTCAGTGAAAATTGGATGCATGTGCTAATCACTATAATTTTTTTGCAGCCGAGAGGACCCCAATATGTTGAATCAGGAAACGTCCCGACCACCTCAGTGTGCATGGTAAATGTGCAACCAAGAGAAGAGGATACGGAGGATAAAACCTCTAGCACAGAAGGGGCTGGATCACAAGGCCGCACCAGTGCCCAACGACTTAGAAGATGGCTAAAACAAAAGAGGTATATCGCTCGACGAAGTGTCCTGTTACGAAGTGAACCTATGGATGCCCAATGGCTGAGATATCTCGAAGCTACTAAGGTGCATGAGGAGTTCTCTAAGAATTGGGGTGAGGAGTTGAGTACGATATCCCTAGAACGAAAACATAAGGAGAAGATCATCCCTCAAGAGCCGGAAACGCTCACAAAAGCAGGACGCTGAAAATGAAACAAGGCTCTGGCTGAAGTTGAGCACGAGGCTAAGAAGGTGATGGCATAGACAAAAAGAGAGGATGAAGATAAACCAGACCTACTCTCAGTGCGCCGGACCATTTTAAAACATACACCATTGACAAACGAAAAGTGGTCCAATTGACAGCTAAAAGAATGAAGGAAGATGGTATGTCCACATCATACGATGACTCCAGCTATGAGGAAAAGGAACTCATCGCTCTCCTCAAAGAATTCAAGGATTGCTTTGCCTAGAAATACATAGAGATGAAAGGCGTACCACTTGAAGTGGTATAACACACAATCCCAATGGAAGGATCAAGACCAACTGGGGGGGCAGAAACCATACTAAATGAATCCAAAATATGCAGCAATTGTAAAGTAGAAAATTGACAAACTCATTGTTGTTGTGGATTTTGTCTACAAGATCGAGCACACCAATTGGCTCTCACCAATCGTGACAGTACCAAAGAAGAATGGAAAACTAAGGGTCTATGTTGATCTCAAAAAGATCAATGCAGCCACTAGGAAGGACCATTACCCACCACTGCCATATACCAAACACGTATTGGAGCGGGTGGCGGGAGAAGAGGCGTACAACTTCTTGGACGGATTTTTCAGGCTATAATTAGGTGTCCATAGCACCAGAAGACCAGCACAAAACAACCTTCAATATAATGAGGAAAACATATGCTTATAAGGTTATGCCTTTTGGCCTCACCAATGCCCCAGAAACTTTCCAACAATTGATGTGAACAACCTTCAAAGACTACTTGCAAAAGTGGTTGGAGGTATTCATTGATGATCTGTGTGCACACTCATAATGGCCAAACCATATGGCTTGTTTGAGGATGGTGTTTGAGTGATGTCGATTGTATTATATATCCTTAAACCCTTTGAAATGCCAATTCTGGATCAAACATGGTGTGATCTTAGGACACATTGTCTCTAAGAACGGTCTTTCCATGGATCAAAGCAAGCTAAAAGTGATATTGGAATTATCCCCACCCACCAATTACACAAAGGTGTACAGAGGTTTATAGGTCACATTGGGTATTATCGTCGCTTCATAATATTCTATGTTGAAATTGCCAAACCATTGTATAGACTACTCATTGTTTTTTAATAGACTGAGGAATGCCAAGAAGCATACGATAGGTTGAAGGAAGCACTGGCCAGTGCACCAATTATGAGACCACCCAATTGGGATCTTATATTCCATGTACACATCGATGCATCAAACTTTGCAATAGAATGTGTATTGGCATAGCCTGGTGAGTTCAAATTGGATTATCCATTCTGCTTTGCTAGTCGTTAGTTAAATGATGCAGAGATAAATTATACCACCACCCAAGGAGCGAGAAGGGTTGGCCATGGTTTATGCTGTTAAGAAATATTGACATTACCTATTGGCCAACAAATTTGTTTTCTATGTGGACCATCAGACCCTATTATACTTGGTGAATAAGCCTTGCACTTACTACAGGAAGAATCACACGCTGGTTGCTCCTACTCTTGGAATTCGACTTCATGGTCAGAGTAAGAAAAGGGACACAACATGTGTTGGTCGATCACATGTCTAGAATTTCGAATGGGAAACCTGCCAACTGGTATTGATGAGATGATCTCCCAGATGCTTGTTTGTTCAAAATGGACATGGTGCTTGAATGTAGTGAGGAGATATCAAACTATCTAGCTTATGGTTTTGCACAAGAACGACCTTTGAATAAGGACAAAATGCGTCGGCTTATTAAGTTACCTGCACCTTACCAATTGATTGTTGGAGAATTGTACAAGCTAGGTAAGGACAATATCCTAAGAAGATGTGTGCGGGAAAATAAATTTATCATAATACTAGAAGAAGCACACTCAGGAATAGCTGAAGGGCGGGTGAAGTTATAGCTCGCAAAGTGCTTGAAGCTGCAGGACTATGGTGGCCTATGTTATTTAGGGATGCCATGGAGTTTGTAAAATAATGTGAGGAGTGTTAACGATTTGCTATTCCACAGCAAAGAGATAGGATGCCGCTCACCCTCATGATTGTAAGATAACCTTTTGAGAAGTGGGGTATTAATTTTGTTAGATCCATTAGTCTAGCTGAACACCTGTCCCACAAGCCCGATATGTGATTGTGGCCACAGAATATTTCACAAAATGAGTAGAGGCAAAAGCCTCTAAACGACCTGATGTATGAACCAAGGCTAAGTTCTTATATGAACAACTCATTTCTAGATTCGGTTGCCCATTGGCATTAGTCAGTGATTGGAGATCACATTTCACTAATGAGGTGATTGAACACTTACTCGCTGGATTCCTTGTAGTTCACCATAAGTTACACTCTATTATCCAAGAAAATGGTCAAGCGAAAAGTACAAATAATATTTTATGTACTATCTTGACGAAAACATTAG
Source organism: Cibotium barometz (assembly GCF_041138505.1). Lineage (NCBI taxonomy): Eukaryota > Viridiplantae > Streptophyta > Polypodiopsida > Cyatheales > Cibotiaceae > Cibotium > Cibotium barometz. Next base: position 28,086,328 of record NC_141053.1, on the reverse strand, counting down.
AAGCCAGCTGCACGGATTGGGAACATAAGAACATAAGCTAACAACAACTTTATGGGCATATAGAACATCATATAAAGTAGCAACGGGATATACTACCTTCCATCTAGCTTATGGCATTGAGGCAGTAATGCCTATGGAGTACTTAGTTCCAAGCCTGTGAATTGCGGTACAAGAGAGGTTAACCGAAAATGCACTAGCTGAAAGATTGGTGGATTTAGAGAAACTTGATGAAACCCGGCTAATTGTATCACATGGGCTTATGGTTGAGAAATTGCGAAGAAAGCATTGGTTTGACCATAACCTAAAACAAAAGGAACTGAAAATAAGGATCTTATCCTCATGCTTGGTGTCGGAAGTACCAAGAAAAAGAAACTAAAATACATATGGCTAGAACCATTTAGAGTGTTCAAAATCACTCCTCAAGGGTTAGCTCGAATTGAAACCATCGTGCAAATGGAAGGATACATCAATGGAAGCAAGCTTAAGAAGTATTACGGACCACTGATCCAAGAAATTTGCTCATGCATGAGCACCTACTAAAACAAAAGGGAGAATTGGCGAGGGAAAAAATAAAACAAGTGCAAGAGGAAGCCAAGGCCAAACAAAGACTCTATGAGAAAATATTTCATGTGAGCATGGCTTCACTAAATCTCCTTGATGAAAATGACCTGGAAATTGAGCCGACGCGTCTCAGTGTAAAAGTATCTACGAAAGAGAGCGATACAACAAGCATTGCATTAATTGATATACGAGATCAAGTCATAACTTGATCTCTTATGAATCTGGGAAGATCTAGATCAACCTCACCTTGAAGCTACTAATGCACAAGTCCAAACTATACATTTGTCAACCACCATAGTTGTGGGATTTTAAATGTTAATATTTCCATAAGAAATAATCCCTTGGTTGGAAAGGTGTTTGTCATGCCTACAGGATCTATGGGGAAGAAGAGATGATCTTGGGACGATCCTGGGATCTGTGCCTATAATTGAGGGAAGAGAGGGTAGCACAACTCAATGAGGGCAAGACTATCGTTACGTGCCATTATGGAGCCCCTTGAACAAAGGGAAACAGGCAATGATAGATGACATGAAACCGTTGACACCATAGAAGGCAGCATTGTGCCAGAGAAGGGGTCGTCGTCATAACCAAATGTCCTTACGAAAAGGAAACTGAAAAAACAAACAAAGTATTCGGTAATTCGACAATGGGTTCCCAAAGGCCAACTTTGAGCACATGGATACTATGATACAAAAGAGGTAGCCTGGGGATCAAGGCAAAAAATTCAGGCTAAGAACATGGAATAGAGAAGGCTGTCTAGAGATAGAAAGCAGTATTCCAAGCGGAACTACCATCCTAATAGCACTCAAAAGCAACGGGTTCGCAAGGATTTATTAGCTGTACAAGGTTATTATCAAGGTAATACATCAATATGGGTAACCAGGTTCTACCAGAGCTCTAGTCTTGCATGTACCTTTAGAATTATGAGAAAGGGAGAGTAAATAGAACCAATGTCCAGTTAAATCAAATACTAAGAAAACCCAAAAATTGGTTTGAAGAAAGAAACCCATTCAACCCAGAAAACATAAGGGAGAAATACCACCAACTACACCCACCAAGATAAATGGGCTAACCCAAATTGGGGAGGAGAGAAAGGAAAGTGTGCACCCACACGCACCAGCAACCAAGCAGGATCAACAAGATTCACTGAAGTGAGGTGAGAGGAGGGACGAGGACCCGTAGTGCAACGCGACGGTGTGACAACGCTCGCGGGAGACGTGATGGAATTGATTCTCAAGGAGTTGTAAAGCTTGGAGACCTCAAGGGTTATGAGCTCGGCCATTCGAAAGATCCACATGACAGTTGTGGTTTACCAGGTAATCTCTTTTTGGATGTGTTTCAAGGAGGATTAGGGTGAGCCATAACATGCATTGGTTGAGTTCTTTGAGGAACTCGCATAGGCTTTTGTGGACGGTGTTGTGGAGTATTCTTCTTCCTTAGCTTTCGAGTGCTTCGTTGAGGAACAGGTTTTGACTGTTGAGGTACCCAAATTTGATTGACACCTTCATAGTAGCCTTGAGCTACAAGTAGCTGCTTCTCCACCCACATTTTGATACTATCAAGATATCGTGATTGTGGTAGTCTTGGTGGAGTTTTCTTTAGGGTTGATGTGGATCGTTTGGGGCCCTCCTTCACTTTGGTTGGTGCTGAGGCTGCAGGTTTGAGACTCGCTGTGAGACCCCTCTACCCCCTCCACGCACCAGATTCCCGGTTGTTAAGCGGAAGTAGCTTCCTCTTGCGCGCAGGAGGGCAGGGTTTCCCACTCAGGGCCTCGCCCAGGAATGTCCGGACACGAGACTAATTTGGTGGTCATTCTGAAACCGAAACTGGGAAAAATTCCCTTGCCCGAAAAACGGGGACGATTCCACCTTTTTTTTATTTTCTTAACGAATTTTCTAACAGGGTTAAGAGAACTAAACTATCCTTCACCTGATTCCAGATAGAAGGAAAAATATTACAGACTTAACTTGAAGAAATCAACATTTTTTTCCTAACCGAATCAGGCATAACCGTTGATCTAATCATTTGAGAAAGTCTTTAGGTTTTTATTTAACTACTCGAATTCTAACCGAATTAGGCATAACCGTTGATCTAATCATTTGAGAAAGTCTTCAGGTTTTTATTTCACTACTCGAATTCTAAACGTATTCCTATTATTTCAATTTCATTATTAACACTCCATTGATTCCAGCCTAACCCATGGGTTAGCCACCACCCCCAACCACTGGAATTGGTAGAACCAGACAATTACTCACCCACCCATAATTGAATGTCTTTCTTAACTTTTGCTTTCGAATACAGATACACACACACTCCTCTTTAAAACTTTAACTTATAAAACAATCCATTGACAAACAGTTATTGGGTACAGATGTCATAACTCAAATTTTCCATCCAGTCCCTTGTTTCTAAAAAAAAACAGTATCACTCTGGACTCTCCGTTGAGACCAGCTGGTTAGCACAACGAGATCCAGTAACAGATTACAATAATCATTTCGTCCATCATACATATCTTCCACGACATACGCATGGGTGTCCTAGGCACCGTGAGCCCGTGCATCGCCTGGTCAGAACCCTCCAGGATCCTCCTTAGGTGTCCTGGCACTTCACTCAGGGGGACCGCTTCGTCCGCCCTCGTCCATCGTACACCGGAAGCGCAACATTTTAACTGGTCAAGACCTGGGCAGCAGTAGGCTTTGCCGCATGAGCCGTCCTTTGAACACTCCCCGTCGCCAGCTGTTGCAAAACCAAACTTCCCTTAGAAAAACATATACCAAATGCTCCCTCCAACATTCTGGCGTAAGACAGTCCTTTAAGAAAACAGGGTTTCTATGCAAGCTTTTAGTTTGATTTTCTTTTGAATACAAGGAGTATTTCTTGAATCAGTATCCCCAAAACTTCTTCATCGTAATTCTGAATTTCATAACAGAATTCCTCGAATTCTGTAACCTTGATTCATAGATCAATTCAAAGGGTCTCAAACTTAGTTTTTGATTTGGCGGGAAATTTGAGTGTATTTTCCTGAACTGGTCACATCTTCTTTTCTCGAAAGTGACGAAAGAGTTTGGTCTTGGTCATAGTCTGATTCAAGGTTCGAGTCTGATAAGATTTTTCCTGAACTATCTTTCCCGAAAAGGGTTGATAATTCAATTACTATTTTTCTGAATTTCTTTCTTAAATATTCACTTAACTAATTTCTAAATTAGTTATGAATTCCAATGAGGAAGAAATTAATCATTTATTTGAATATTTCGATCTCGATAGATTTCTTGAATTTTCTTTTTACAATCCGTGAGAGTATAAAATGATAGAAATTTCTCTGTTAGAGCATTTACTTATTCATTTATCAAGTACTCATAGAAATTAAACATAGAATTAAATAGAATTCTAATTTTGATATAAAAATTCTTTATGCATCTATTTATGCATAAAAATCAGCTTCAATGGGAATAACACTTAAAAAAAAAACCTTTTATCCGTCTATTTATGCATAAAAATCAATTTTTACAAGAATGACACTTTTATAATAAAAATTTTCTTTATGCATCTTTCTATGCATAAAAATCAATTTTAATGAGAATAACACTTTTATAATAAAAATCAATTTTAATGAGAATAACACTTTGATAATAAAAATTAATTTTAATGAGAATAACACTTTTATAATTAAAAAATTTCCATTATGCATCTTTCTTTGCATAGAAATTAAAATAACACTTTTATAATAAAAAAATTTTCATTATGCATCTTTCTTTGCATAGAAATTAAATTTAACGAAAATAACACTTTTATAATAAAAAATTTCCATTATGCATCTTTCTTTGCATAGAAATTAAATTTAACAAAAATAACACTTTTATAATAAAAAATTTTCATTATGCATCTTTCTTTGCATAGAAATTAAATTTAACAAAAATAACACTTTTATAATAAAAAAAATTCCATTATGCATCTTTCTTTGCATAGAAATTAAATTTAATGAAAATAACACTTTGATAATTAAAAATTTCCATTATACATCTTTCTTTGCATAGAAATCAATTTTAATAATTAATGTCAGTGATATCCATGCATATTCATAGGTGAATATGTACATGGAGTAATTAGAATATTTCTTTTAAATGCAAAAAAGGTGGGAATTACTCTTTTGGAATGACATAAAATAAACTTTCTTTTCCACAAAATTCTAGAAAATTTTGCCATAACCTCCTTTGTATGGCTGACCATTTCTCATTTTTATCATTCTTTAATTGACTTAAATTAACTGAAATTAGATGTATAGGACTCTAATCTACATAATTTTTAATTTTCAAGAGCGTAAACAATAAGAAAAGTTTAATTAATCTTTTTGTTAATCTTTCTAGGATTAAGAAAGGCTGGAATGTAAAGAAGAGAAGGGGGTGGTCTTTTCATCAAGGCATAGCATTTGAATTTACTTCAACCAATAGTAAAACATGAAAATCAAGAAAACCATAGATTTAAAAATTAAACAAGTTAGAAAAATTAGCTTACATGGAGCTAGTAAGCTTTCCTTGGGCTTGAAGGATTGAGGGTTCTACTCTTGTTTGAAGCAAGAGTGCCAATTCTCCTTGGAGAGGATTAGGCCAAAAACAATTGAATTATCAAGAAATTCAATGTAGATGGCTCAGGGCGGTAGGAGTAGAGTAACAGTGCATAAACACCATTAAGCTTTTACAAAGGGGGAGGCTTCTATTTATAGGAAAAAGTGAGCCTCAAACCAAGCAAACTGATTCTAGAATTTTCCAGATCAGTTTGGTCAATTTTTGACCATTTTTGGGTCAGTTTAGTTTATTTTTTGGATCTAGTTTTGAAACACGAGAGAGGAGAGATGAAAATATCTCATTTTATTGATTAAAAATTGGGGGTAATGATAAGAAAAAGGTACCTACTTCATGAGGGGAGATCCTCACTCTGAGGTGTCAAATTTTAGTTTTTTAATTATTTTCTTTGTCCTTAGTCCACTCTTCATCTTATGTAAGCATTTACTCATTTTTGGGGGGGTTTTTCTTTTATTCTTCAATTTATCTCCTCCCTATATTTGGATTAATCTTATTGGTCCATAAGAATCTTAATCCAAAATTTTTAAAAAATCTGGATCCTTAGGCTAGGTCTTTTATGCACATTATAATTTATTTCTAATGCACCTTAGGAATTTCTTTTTAAACTTCTGTTTCAGGGGAATTTATTTTAATAAGAAGGGATATTTTTTCATCCAAAGATATCTAAAAACTAAATTACCTCTCTATAGAATATTTTCTCTTTCTAGGCCAAAACAGGTAGAAACAAGATCTTTTATTATTCTGGAAAGGGGATTGATTACAGGGGAAGAAACTGGACATCTTGAGGGGCTGGGGGGGAGGAATCTTACATTCTCCCCCACTTGAAAAACGTGAGATATCCTCATCTCACAAACTGGGGGTAATCGCACATCAGTTCGGCTTCTTTCTCCCAGGTAGCGTCTTCAAAAGGATAGAACTTCCATTTGACTAATAATTCTCTTAGAATTCTGTTCCTGAGGATAAAACTTCCATTTGACTAATAATTCTCTCAGAATTCTGTTCCTGGGGGGGAGGAATCTTACATCCTCTCCCACTTGAAAAACGTGAGATGTCCTCATCTCACAAACTGGGGGTAATCACGCATCAGTTCGGCTTCTTTCTCCTAGGTAGCGTCTTCAAAAGGATAGAACTTCCATTTGACTAATAATTCTCTCAGAATTCTGTTCCTGAGAATCTTCTCTCGATCATCAAGGATTTCTTCAGGTTGGAGTTCCATCTGCCCTTGGGTTGAAGAAGTTACGAGTTCATCATTAAGCACATGATTCGGGCTCGGTACATACTTCTGTAGTAGGCTGACATGAAATACATACTTCTTAAGTAGGTCTTAAGTAGGCTGACATGAAATACATTATGTACTTTGAGATGAGGAGGTAGAAGAAGTTCATATGCTAAGTCACCTACTTTCTTTGTAATCAAATATGGCCCACAGTATCTGGGGGATAACTTCTTGTACTTCCCAAGAGATAGAGAACTTCTTTTGGGCCATACTCGAATGAAGACCATATCTGCTTCTTCGAATTTTCTGTCTGACCTCTTCTTATCTACATACTGCTTCTGTCTATCCTGGGCAACTTTTATATCCTGTCTAAAAAGCTCATCAATTCTGGGGATAGGATACTTATTCTTAACTGTCAGCTGATTGAGACCTTTGTAATCCACACAGAGTCTTAACGTTCCATCCTTCTTTTTCTGAAAGAGAACTAGCACTCCCCAAGGTGAAACACTAGGTCTTACAAACCCTTGTTCTAATAGCTGCCTAAGCTATTCCTTGAGTTCAATGGCTTCAGGGACTAGCATTTTGTACGTGCGCTGGGCTACTGGCTGAGCTCTGGGGGTCAATTCTATCACATGATCTACTTCCCGAATTGGAGGCATCTCAGTTAGCTCTACTGGGAATAAATCATCATACTCACTTAACCATTCTAGTTCTTTAACCTTTAACTTTGAGTCTACCAGATTCATTTTGACAACATAAATGAGCTGCTTCTTTCTAAGTCCTTTCAGTAACCTAGAAGCTTTTACTAATTGCAAATCTGGGGATTCGAAAATTCCAGTTCCTTGAACTTTGTTCTTGTGAAGGTCACGGAAGGAAATGGTTCCATTGTGATAGTGAATGGTTAGCTTGATTTTTGTGAAGCTAATCCATTCCAAGGATTCCGTCAAAGGTAAGACTTTAAACTGGCAGTCAGTTACATTCTCATCTAGATCAAACTGAATACAATCTGAGTGACAAATCTTCCCACTGGCTAATTCAACTTGCATAGGTTTCCCTGATTTCTGTTCTAAGACTAGCTTACGCAAGTATCCTGGGGAAATAAATGAATGAGTATTGCCTAAATCAATCAAAAGCTTGAATGGCTTACCCTTATACTCAGTTGGAGTATGGATGAGAGAGAATTGTGACGATTTGGCCCTTGGTTTTCAATCGCGGCATAAATCTGACCTCTTTCCTCTTCCACTACTTCTGATATCGTAACTACTCTGGCTGCTCTGCAGATTGGGGCAGAACTCTTTCTCTTTGGTTACCCGAGTTTTGGGAGGGAGTTCAAAGACTACTCTGAAAAACAGAGGTAGATGGTTGAGTTGCTGGAGTCCTCCTGGGATTGCCCTGATTTTGGTGAGACGGACCTTGATTTTGACTGATATACGAAGGGGCTCGTCTCTGCACTCTGGGTCCTTAACTTTCCTGTCCTCTTGACATGGCAAGAGTCGGGAAGTCTTTAAGCTGGTGACCGAAACCCTGACACCCAAAAAACATCTGTTCTCACTTCTAAGCTCATCTCTGAATCCTTGAAAAAGGTGGGGCTCCTAAGAAAGTGTTCTGAGGGAAGGGTCTTCCTTCACTTCTGAATCTCCCAGCATCTTGATTCTGATTAGGGCCTTGTTGCCTCTTTGGGGGTGGAAAGTTTGAAGCACTTCCCAGGGTTTGGAACCTTTTAAAGTTTGAGGGTGTAGGATTTGGCGGGACCTTAGCAACAAATGCTTTGGCAAAGTCCTTTGCCATTCTGACAGCTTCTGTCATTGAGACTGGTTTGGCATTTTTCACTAAAGTATCCAATGGCTCGTTCATCCCTCGAATGAATCTGGCCATCAGCTGCTCTTTATCCAAAAGTGGAGAATATTTGAGGAGAAGGGCAAATGCCTGATGGTATTTTTCAATTGTCCGGCTATCCTGTTTCAATTCCAAGAACTCATTCATTTTGGTTTCCAGGAAGCCCAGAGGACAGAACCTCTTCCTGAGGTAAGCTTTAAGATAAGATCTGACCAGGTCTGGGTATTTCGGTCGAGACGGTTTGTCTCACAATGGTTCCTCCATGCGACCCTAGCCGTTTCCACAATTTTCAATCTGGTGAGAGCTATCTTGCTCCTCTCATTATAACCGGTTACATCAAAATACTCTCATTATAACCGGTTACATCAAAATACTCTCATTATAACCGGTTACATCAAAATACTCTTCCATTGCCTCGATCCATTTTTCCACTACTTTTCCTAACTGTTTCCCTTCACCCTTGAATGGACCAGGTTGGGATCCGTGCAGGGCTTTACGAACGTCCGGATCTAACTCTTCATCATCTCGGTAAGAGGATCCGGCTACCTACCACAGCCCGCACGCCTCATGATTCTGACAAAACGAGATTTTTATCAACTTAACTTTGCATCAGATTAATGACTATTTAAGTTTTGAGATTTATTTCTTAAACAAATAAATATTCCATCATAATTCTTGAAAACAAGATTCACTGTGATAATTTTATTAACCAATATTCACCACCAGGAAATCAATTTGGAATCTTTTGCAAAACGTCATTTATTATCAAAAGTTGTTGATATATATAGAGCGTCTCGGCTCCAAAAGTCACTGCCTCAATCGCGTATGAATGAAAAGGCGATACTGCGATGGAGACATGCTATGATATACACGATTCATCACTGATAATGGTGCTGTAATTCTAGTCCTAGGAATAAAGCCGCTAAGAAGTCTAAAAATTCGGCAAGAACTTCTAAAATTTCGGGGTGAATGATTATAGAGTTGTACATAATGAACAACTCCTAGCCTTATCAAGATCATGGCTAGCGAGATATTCTGTCTGAGTCTCTGACGTTGATTGGTATTGACATTAATATTTCGCCCTCCAAAGAACCACATATGCTGACGCCACTCTACTGGATCAGGAAAGTATAGATCCTCAAAGTGACGAGCGAGCCTCACTCTGCTTTCATGGGTTGTAGCGGAGTTGATGAGATTTTTGAAGGCAAAGGTGATCATATCCTGACTCTGAGAGAGTCCAGGAATGCTAGACAGATTTGGGGTATCCATCTAAAAATCTAGTTCAATTTATGAGTTTTCAATTTATGAATTCATTTCAAACATAAACTTAGCAAGTGAAAACATTATTTCCCAGATTTACTTTAAAATTTTAGGCAATTTCTGCTACTGTTTCATAAGTTTACAATGAGCTCTGATACCAGCTGTTCTCTTTGGTTATCCCAGTTCTAGGTGAGGGAGTTCAAAGACTACTCTGGAATAGAGGCAGATGGTTGAGCTGGAGTCCTCCTGGGATTGCCCTGGTTTTGGCGAGACGGATCCTGATTTGACTGATACGAAGGGACTAGTCTCTGCACTCTGGGTCCTTGACTTCCCTGTCCTCTTGACATGGCAGGAGTCGGGCAGTCTTTAAGCTGGTGACCTAAATCCTGACACCCAAAACACTTGTTCTCACTTCTAAGCTCATCCCTCTGCATCCTTGAAAAAGGTGGGGCTCCTGAGAAAGTGTTCTGAGGTAAGGGTCTTCCTTCACTTCTTCTGAATCTCCTAGCATCTTGATTCTGATTAAGGCCTTGCTGCCTCTTTGGGGGTGGAAAGTTTGAAGCACTTTCTGGGGTTTGGAACCTTTTAAAGTTTGAGGGTGCAGCAGGCTTTGGTGGGACCTTAACAACAAATGCTTTGGCAAAGTCCTTTGCATTCTGATAACTTTTGCCATTGAGACTGGTTTGGCATTTTTCACTAAAGTATCCAATGGCTCGTTCATCCCTCGAATGAATCTAGCCCCATCAGCTGCTCTTCATCCAAAAGTGGAGAATATTTGAGAAGAAGGGAAAATGCCCGATGGTATTCTTCAATTGTCCGACTATCCTACTTCAATTCCAAGAACTCATTCATTTTGGTTTCCAGGAAGCCCAGAGGACAAAACCTCTTCCTGAGGTAAGCTTTAAGATCTGACCAGGTCTAGGTATTTCGGTCGAGACGGTTTGTCTCGCAATGGTTCCTTCATGTGACCCTGGCCGTTTCCACAATTTTCAATCTGGCAAGAGCCATCTTGCTTCTCTCATTATATCCGGTTACATTAAAATACTCTTCCATTGCCTTGATCCATTTTTCCACTACTTCTACTAACTGTTTCCCTTCACCCTTGAATGGACAAGGTTGGGATCCGTGCAGGGCTTTACGAACGTTCGGATCTAACTCTTCATCATCGGTAAGAGGATCCGACTGCCTACCACGGCCCGCGCGCCTCATGATTCTAACAAAACGAGATTTTTGTCAACTTAACTTTGTGTGCTGCACTGAGCGAAGAGTAAGAACTTGTTTCATCCTCACTTAGTGATGTACCAAAACTTGTTTCATTCTCTGACTTTCTTTGGTTTGTCAGTTTTTCATTATGTTTACCCATGCGCAACGAGATCGAATTTTCTTTTGGGTTTTTGTATCCTGTGTCACACATATGGGTGTTGTGGTCTTTGAGGTGGATGCTTCTGCATCATGTATAGCTTTTGGCTCTTTTGGGATTATGTCCCCTTTTGGGTTTATGTCCTCTACAGACTCCTTTTCCCTGTCTTTTAACTCGACCTTGGTTTCGATAATTTTTTGTCCCTTGTTTTTCTTGGGTTTAGAAGGTTTTGTTTTCTCTTTTGGGTTCTGTTTAAAGCATGTTCTTCTACCCATGTTGAGGTGTTGTCTTTTACATTCTTTTTGACTATTTCTCATGCCTTGGCTTGTAAGCGTGTAAGCACATTCAATGGCACTATGGCCAGTTGCCCATTTTGTACAACAAGATGTTGAGTTGTATTTTGTGAGACAAGTTGCATTGAAGCAACTCGTCTTGGGCAATCTTGGAACATGTGATCAATGCCACATCGTTCGCACATTGGTCTCATAAGGTGTCAATGACTATGGGCATGGAAGTATTCCAAATTGTGCAGTCTGCCACCTTGTGAGGTCCACGACAATAGAAACATTGAAGAGTTCGATTAACTGCTTCCTGAGTAGTTTCTACCCTTTGGACTGTTTCTGTTTGGTGCACGAGAGATGGAGGTTTTAAGTCCATTGTGGATGAAGCAGGACACGTTTTAGTATCATGGTCAAAGGTTTTACAATATATGCAGTATAGAAGAACAAGTGCCTTGTATTCACAATGAGGATTGGGATGGTCGTAGTGATTGCACTCAACACAAGGCATTTCGTTCCTCACTTTTAGAGGCATTAAGGATGTCTGGTTTTGAAGGTTTTCATTCTTTCCATTGCTTCACATGGTTTAGATGAGAAACACCTCGTAGCATTCTCATCTTCTAGCATGTTGTCATCTAAACGTATTGCTTCTTTATAACATTGATCGAATGTTTCCGGATTGGATACAATGATCAAGTTGTGTAAGCTTCAGATGATTTAGATGAGGAACACCTCGTAGCATGCTCATCTTCCAGCATGTTGTCATCTAAATGTATTGCTTCTTTACAACATTGATCGAATGTTTTCGGATATTAAATACAATGATCAAGTTGTGTAAGCTGTTATTCTTTAAGCCCATCATGAAACATCTCCTCAATTGAACATCGTTTAATTTTTCCCATGACTCACAACGTGAGTCCAAGAGTTTTATCCGAAGAAGGATAAAACTCTAATGGATTTATTGGGTTGACGCTCAATTGAATAGAGTTCTATTACTGCACTCCATCGATCACCTTGTCTGGAAAAGCCATGTATAAAGGCCGATTTCAAGGTTTTGAAGTTAGTCTTGATCGCCGGCATCAATGTGATGAACCATCGACTAACATTTCCCTTTAAGCATAAGTTCAACGCATGTACCTTAGTGGGGCAGTTGGGATTTCCAAAGGCTTCACATCTCTATTCAAACATTTGAATGAATTGAACAGGGTCTGTTGTTCCGTCATATTTGTCCATAATTTTAGAAATTTGAATGGCCGTATTTCTGTATGAGTCATTGTGGCCGTATGTAAGTGCTCTTGTTGGAAGAGACTCAGTGAGTCCTTGGGCCACCTTCCTAGATTAGTCAGTACGTCCAAGGTGGTGTGGGCATCTAGGGTAGAGTTTTAGTACTTACAAGATTTGCGGGAATGTTAGGCAAGGGACCAAAGCTCGGTGAAATTGAAGTGACAGGGGGTATAAAATCGAAGTGACAGGGGGTGTAAAATCCGATGACATGCTTGTTATAGGCATGGCCAATGGCATTGGGAGGTGAATTTGTGGCATATAACTCAATGGCTCGAAGATGTCAGCTATTGGGTTCAGTCCTTGTGTGATCTCTGGCAATCCCTCTATTGTGGCCATGTTGGGGTGCCTAAATGCTCCTTAATGAGCAATTACAGTTTTTTTTTCTTTTTCTACTTTCCCACCACCCGTACAGCCTTAAGAGGCTTGGCGTACTCTTCGTTGAATCAAACGGGTGTTCGTTTGCCCTAGGTGCTATATGCACGTGAACCTAATATATTTTTTTGGAAAAAACGTATGCTAGGAACTTCCCAGATGGACGAGGAGGTCCTAAAACCTATTTTCCATCACTGTCTCAAGACGAAAAAAAATTCTGAGAATTTTTTTCCTGTTTTGTAGCACATTTTTGAGGGTGTTCCAAAAGGAATTTTAAAAAACTCTATATGAGGGAGTTGTAGTATTTTTGGAGTACTACAACTTTATTTTCCTAAGTCGTCCGTGATTTTATCGTCTAGACCCTCAAAAAGTAGCCCGAATATGGCTGGTCATCGTTTTCACGGTGTTTTTTTACGATTTTTCGTGGGTTTTTGGGCTGTTTTTTAACCTCGAATTTTGAGGCTATTGGTCGGAGACCAAAATGATCGATTTTCACTTCGTACGACCAAGTCCAAAGTCGCAAAGCTTGATGTCAACTTTCTAATGAGCCCTAAAGCGCTTTCATTGGATATATGTTTTAAGAGATATGGGCCTCCAAACATGGGTGTTTTCTAGAGTTTTTTTTCCACGTGACTGGTGTTTCACGTCGTGGTTTGGTTTTCACACTGTGAACTGGACTTCACGTGGAAATTAAATATCATTTTTTTGGGAGCTGCAATGAACTAGTGTTTCATGCTGTGAATCGAACTTCACGTGAAAATTTAATTTTTAATTTTTATTTAAATTTATTTTATTTTTTACCATGTGAACTGGTGTTTCACGCCGTGAAAACAGTTTTCATGCGTGAACCAAACTTCACACGAAAATTAAATTTTTTTTGGGCCGCGTGAACTAGTGTTTCACGCCGTGAAACAGTTTTCACGCATAAATCGGACTTCATGCAAAAAGTAAATTTTGTTTTTTGCTTTTTTTTTTGGCCACGTGAACTAGTGTTTCACGCCGTGAAATGGTTTTCACACGTGAATTGAACTTCACGTGGAAATTAAATTTCGATTTTTTTTTAGTCTAGCGGAAAATAGGAATTTTCCTTTTTAGGAGGGAATATTTTTTGAGTTTAAAATGAAAGGGATATGGGCATTTTTTCAAAGAGGGTAAGTGGAATAAAAAAAGTCAACCTTTTAATGACACCCCCCTTACACCCTTCATAAATGACCCCCAAAATGGACAAATTAATAACTCATGAGCATCTTCTCATTGAATGCTCATTAGCCTTAATGAGTTATGTAAAAAAAGTGATTAAGGATTAATCTAAGATTAATCTTTTCACTAATCTTTTGCTCTTTTACACTAATTAAGGACTCTACTTAACCACTAATCCCTCCTTAATTCACACAATCGAGCACATCATTGGATAGAGCAAGGAAAAACTAATCTTTATGTATCAACAATTGTGTAAATTAATTTAAAATAGGAGATTAATTAGACTCTTAATTATGGTCTCCTCTTTTAAGGTAAAATTAAGCTAAGAGAGTCAAATTTCTCCAATTGATCGAAAATTTGATGTAATTAGGTGTTTTGATGCATCTAGATGCTTTCAAAACACTCAAAAATCCCAATTTCGACTACTCATATGATCCATTTAGATGCCAATTAACATATTTTTTAAATTTTTAGCCTCTTGAACAAGATTAATCACCCTTAATGTGACAAAAACCAGTCCATTAAGAGAAATTAGTGAAATTCAAGGATTTTTTGATGGTTTTAAATTTTTTTGGAAAGATTAAGCTACTCCTAATACTTGTTAACACTCTAATCCAAAAAATTTCAACAAAAAACATAGAATTAAACTAAAATTAATGATCTTAGATCTATGTCTAAACTAAAAAGAGCTAACAATCACTAAGAAATGCATTCTCTTGCATTGTTTGATGTAATGGATGCAAACTAATCCTAATACAAACTATGTGCAAGTCCTAAGATCATGAAAAACGATAAAAACAACAACAAAATCAACAAATTAATCTAAAAATTAAGCAAAAAGCATTCTTTTCAAAACAAAAAAGAGAGCTATTTTATACCAAATCTCACACATATCACCATCAAATCCACATCTTTTTCATGGGAAACCATTAATCAAGATAATGGGCAATGGGTTATGCATAGATTAGAGGCAAAACGATGGAAGAAAAAGCCAAGGGATGGCTCCCCAATAGCAGCGCAAAAAATGTTATGGCTCATCCTAACCCTCCTTGAAACACATCCAAAAAGAGATTACCTGGTGAACCGCAACTGTTGTGAGGATCTTTCCAATGGTTGAGCTCGTAACCCTTGAGGTCTCCAAGCTCTACACCTCCTTGAGAAGCAATTCCACCACGTCTCCCTCAAGCGTTGTCACACTGCTGCGTTGCACTACTGGTCCTCGTCCCCCCTCTCACCTCACTTCACTCACACACACTCACTAGCATGCATTAGGGAGAGAGATTAGCAAGAGGATTAGCAAGAGAAAGACTCAGTTGCACAATGGGAGAGTCTATTGTATTATGAGAGAAACTCACTTATATACATGGCCATAAGTGTTCACACTCACTTAAACTGTGGCCGGCTGGGCACTTTAGGCTCATAAGAAGAGGCCTAGTGCTATTACAATGACTACTCTCATAATATATCCATGAAGTACATCACTTAGGACTTCATCCTAACTTGCTAGCACACGCTCTTTAAGCGGGAATTGCCATAAATACTCCGTCACACCATTACGGGCACCCGTCCAAGTTGTAGCTTTGGACACTATTGCTTTCATATCTTGAATGTATGACCCTTTGGTGTATCTACCGTGACTCCTTGATATAAGATAATGGCAGTAGCTCTTGTTAATCCTAGAATTGGATTAACACCTTGCAAGATATAAGATAATGGCAGTAGCTCTTGTTAATCCTAGAATTGGATTAACACCTTGCAAGATATAAGCAGGCTTCTTCTTCCCATCCCATTGAAGTCCATAGCTCCAAATTTGAGGAGGTGAAAATGATACATTGTACTAGCAAAATGGTTGGGAAACTAGGGGGATTATCCTCGAATGTGGAGGCATCAAAGTGAATCAATAGTGTTGAGTGTTAGAGATTACTTGAGATGATAGTGTGTAACTCAACGAGGAGGCATGGATGTTGAAGGGTTCAAGATGTCCTCATCCATTAAGGGTATATGACAACTTGAGTGTCATGCTTCTTCTTCTTCTTAGTTGAGTGCACAAAATAAATAACCGTAATCCATCCCCTTTTGAGGATGACGCACTCTTTCACTATACCTATGGGGTCACATAAAACTTGCAAGATGCACCTTTAGTTCCAATAACCGACGATTATGCATTGGGGATTCATTAGGCTACGGATGGTGTGAGGTGTGGGTAGCCTAACTAATTCCACATCTCCCAATACAAGACATCATGACTAGTCTGGTGTGTCAAGCAAGGATGTCCGCATCTCCCAAGACAAGACATTGTGACTAGCTGGGTGTATCAAGTAAGACTGACCATGTAGCTAGGTGGTCATTCTAGGGAAACTCTAGCTCAAGGTAAGCAGGTTCCACCATTGTTTCAATTTCAGCACCATTATGAAGGCTAGTTCGAGATTGGTATATTTGGCGGCCTACTGTCTCTTTCAGCTCTTTTTTTGGTCAAAAACATTCAAGGTGTGCCCTTTAGTTTTCATTATCTGCATCTCATTTCATCTTCTTTTTCTTATGAATTTGATAGAGCATGTCTTGGGTGAGAGATCCATAGAAGCGTTTTAGCTTGCCCCCATTGAAATAACATTGCATGATGTAAACCCCATCTAAGGTCTCTATATTTACTACACCTTGAGGAGAGATTTCTATGATTCAATAGGGACTTCGGCCTCAGTACTTGAGTTTTTGTTTGGTTTTCTTGACACTTTCAATGAGTACCACATCTCCTACCTCCATATGCATTTATCCTTTAGTTAGTAATCAAACCACCACCAAAACCATCAATTCCATAAGTGGATTGTAATCTTTGCTTGCTTAGTTGTGCTAAGGCAACTAACCTCTATGTGAACCTCAGTGTGAGAGGGTTTCCCTTGAGATTATGTCTTACTAAAATAATTTAGAGTCTTGGAACCAAGCATTCCATTGGCATGATTGCATCAAGCCCGAATGCAAGCTAGAAACCACCTTGTAGATGATGCAGTAGGGCCATAGAGAGTAGAGTGCAACTTGTGTTCCCAATCACCTCTTGATGCCTCTACTATCTTGGTGAGAATGGTGCACAAAGTCTTTTTTCTTCTTCTTGGCAATTCACTTTTGGGTATTAAGATGTCAAATTTCTATGTATCACAATGACTTCTTTGCCCAAGAACTCCACCACTTTTATTTCTAAAATACATACACCGATCTCTAGTGGGCAACCGAAATGAGTAATCACATTCACATAAAGGAACTTGGAGGTGGATATTGCGTCAACATTCTACATAGCTTTAGTCATAGCCCACTTCATAAAGTAACTAGTGATAACTATAATAAAGTGTGCTTGGGTTCCCTTAGTGATGGCTAGGGCTAATGGGACCCTCAAAGTCTAAGCTCCATTTTTCAAATGGTTGTTTTGAAATCACATGGGTTAGGTGCATATGATACTTCTCTTAGACCATGGAAAACCTTAGCATTCATCACATTATTTGTTCTGAAATTACATGGGTTAGGGGTAGATGATAATTCTCTTTAACCATGGAAAACCTTTGGCATTCATCGCAATGTTTGATAAATTTGGTTATGCCTCTAAAGAGTGTAGGCCACCATAGTGCACACATCATGTAAATGCCTGAATGTAAAGACTTATAATCTAGTTCAAAATAAATATAATTAGAATTATGGGGAGAGGTGAGGGTTGAGATTTGTCACACTTCCTTGTCTGTTGTAACTTAGACTATGCTCATTAATTTAATAAGAGTAGAGAATGAGGATAATTAAGGACTATTCTTGTCCTTTAAAGGAAGATATTAATTACCTATGTCTTGTGCATGTGAAGGGAACTTGGAGCTTACATTATAGAACATAAAGGAGGATAATATAAAATACTTTGGAATACCTAAATAAGGCTTGGAAACAATCCTTATATCATAAAAAAAGGCAAACCATCTAACTAAATATACAAAAAAATAGCCATTTGAATGCAAATGTTACAAAGTAGCCTTCTAATGCTTGGAGCATGGCGGGAGGAAATTGTGCATCCAAGAAGAGGGGAGGGCTCAAGATCTTTTAAAGAAGCCCAGAATCTAGTAAAGGGAAGATCAATGTGTATCCTTAGCATTGTTTGTGATCTCATACATGCCCTCTACAACAATTGTGCCTCAAGAAGAGGAGAGGTCTCAAGATCTTTAAAAAAAGATCAAAATCTAATAAAAGGAAGATCAGTGTGCATCCTTAGCATTGTTTATGATCTCCTTATACATGTCCTCTACAACAATTGTACCTCAAGAAAAATTGACAGTATAGCCAAGAGATTTAAATGCCAATATACTCAAGAGAAAGTGACAATATACTCGAGATATTTAAAAGCCAATTTAATAAGGTTGTTTCTACAATAAGAGTGTTGTAGCCTGGTGTGTATATGTAAGCACACAATAATGAACACATGTTGTAATGAATCACAAACCTATCGATGTGACCCATCTAAGATTAGGGGGATATCTCAAGTTGTTGGAGGCAGGCACCTAAGAGCATAGGTTTGATTTAACATCATTCTCTACTAGATGTCACTTTTGGTTACATTCAAATACATATGGTTTATATTTTCATGCATGCGTATGAAAATATTGGATGAATGAAGGTCTTGCTAGCTATGTGTACATGATAAATGTACAAGGCATTGGCCACATGTACATGTACACATTCACATAAGAGCATAGGTTTGATTTAACATCATCCTCTACTAGATGTCACTTTTGGTTACATTTAAATACATATGGTTTATATTTTCATGCATGCGTAAGAAAATATTGGATGAATGAAGCTCTTGCTAGCTATGTGTACATGATAAATGCACAAGGCATTGGCTCCACATGTACATGTACACATTCACATACATGTAGTTCATCTGTGTTTGCATATGCTTAGAAATATTGGATGGATGAAATTCTATACATGATATATCTACGAGGCATGTTTGCATGGGCATAAATACTCCACATATGCTCTACCACACATGAATTATACTACACAGTTAAGTTTAGTGGATGTCTTGATATATCTCTGTGTGAGCACTTGTGCTTATATTTAGTTCATCAAAAGACGTAACAAAGATATAGTGCAAGTGTGTTAATATTTTTAACGTTGATACATGCCTTATGGCTAATAAAGATTATATTTTGATGTCTCTATGTGAGTTCTTGTGCGTATATTTAGTTCATCAAAAGACGCAACGAAGATATAGTGCAAGTGTGTTGATATTTTTAATGTTGATACATGCCTTATGGCTAATAAAGATTATATTTTGATGTCTCTATGTAAGTGCTTGTGTGTAGATTTAGTTCATAAAAATGAAACAACAACGATTTAATGCATGTGTGGTGTTGATATTTTTTAATGTTGATAAATGCCTTGTGGATGATAAAGATTGTATTTTGAGTACAATGCATGTGTGGTGTTGATATTTTTTAATGTTGATAAATGCCTTGTGGACGATAAAGATTGTATTTTGAGTACACTAAAAATGATATCTTTAAAGTGGTCCCCCTTTTGAACTCTTGATACATGCCCTTGTGTTGTCGATGTATGTTTTATTTTGAGTACACCCAACAACGATATCTTGAAGGGGCCTCCCCTTTTAAACTCTTGGATTTCTCCTGGTTGATTAAACAAAATTAAAATTGAACATCCAAAACCTCTTTTTTATTGATGCTAAGGATATACAATTGGTTGTGTTCCATTAAGTTAGAAAGAGGAAATTTGTGATGCTTGTTAAGATTATTATTTTGGTCTCTAAGCAAAGGGGTTTTGGGTATAGATGTAATAATTATCTCAAGGAACATATTGTTCCAATCTTGTCCAAGGGGATTATCCAATTCTTGCACCAAAGGTCTTGTTAGCATAGGTAATGTTGCTCAACACCCAAATACATTTTCTCTTGTTGGGAGAAGTGCTCAAAACATTGACAACAAAACTAATGTCTAGCCTCGTATTTTTACATGAGAAGATTAGACTACAAACCAACTTTGTGTATAAGTTCCCATCCACAAGATCTAAAGTTTTCAGAGTACAAAATGCCTTGCATTTAGTCATGCTAAATTCTTGATTATTTCACTTGCATACTTTTGATGAGAGATGAAAATGTCATCTAGCTTTTTCAAACCTCAATCCCCCAAACATTAATGCATAAGATCAAGATCAATCATCTCAAACTCTTTACCAAGCATTTATATTGTGTGTGAGATTGTCAAGGTCATCTAAATAGTATAAATAATGAGTATGCATATAAAGGGCTACAAAGGAGACCAAGACTCACAAATTAAGCATTGGTAACATGCTCGTGGGGCTTGTTTCAGCCTGTAACTTGTAAATCTTGCTTGTAGAGTGCCTTCTATAACTTGTAAACTGTGCTTGTGTGGAATCCAAAACTAGGAACCCTTGTGGTTGATCCATATATACTTCCTCCTTGAGGTCCTCATTAAGGAAATCAGATTTAACATCCATTACATTCTCTTTTGGAGGGTGATTTACAAGATCCCAACTGTAATTTTTACATTCTCTTTTGGAGGGTGATTCACAAGATCCCAACTGTAATTTTTAAGGATTTATATTCTCCTTTCATGGTTGCGATCCAATATGGATTCTCATCGCGACGATGAGGGTGGTGGGCTCTGGAATTGTGAGTACCTCTCACATAAGAGTAAAATTCATAAGATTATCCTAAGCCATGTTTTTCTCCTCTATTTTTCTAGGGATCTATAAACATCTTGAGGCACATCCTTGATGGTTGAAGGCTGTGCTCCATCTAGAAGCTTCCTATACCACTTATAAAGTGGGCTACCCTTTTGGGGCATATTATGCTCTAGGTCTCCATCTTCAAAATCCATATCCATAGGAAATGATGTAAGGAAGCCCATTCTATAGGTGGAAGTTATGTTGTTTTGGTGATTTTCTTGGCACATGATGAAAAACCCTTCTTCATCCAATGCAGTTATTCCTAGAATACTATAGCTTAGATCACTACAGCTTAGGTCATAGAGCCAATATCCTTTTAGCTCCATGCTATAACCCAAGAAGATGCATTTTTAGCTTTTAGCATCTAGTTTTGGTAACATATACATAACCCCAAAATGCTTAAGTGTAGGTTTCTTACCTCAATAGGCATGTAGTGGAGTTATCTCTTTGACAACAACCTTTGTTACATTGATGTTAAGAATATAAACAATTATGTTAACTACCCCAATCCAAATGCATAAGGAAGATTTTATCCATGCATACTACACTTTGTAACAACACAATCTTATTATGGATTATAAGGGGTTGTGAGGTGCCACAATACCCAATAATTCATCAGACATGCGTTCTCCTCATTGTAGGTGAAACCTGTGAGAATATGTGAATATGAAGCAAAAGCAAAGAGGGTTCTCTCACACAAGAGAGTAGACAACCAAAAGAGATCCAACACTTGAGCCAAGAACTTAAAAGTATTGAATTGTATTGAAAATAATTATGAAGGCACAATGTCCATGCTTATATACATCTCATGTTGGCTAGTAGCATTGGACAAATATCCACGACTGATAAAACTACCTAAAGTATCCTAAGAAATATGTTTAAAATCCCTCAAAATATTAGATAAATATCTGGATAAAAAGTGGCATAAAATGAAGTAAAATAGAGATGGAGATATGTCCAAAACCTCCTCTCAGCTCCAGCACGGGGTTCCGATTCCCATATAGGTGAGGAGTTTGGTGAAGAGATCAGCAATGTTGTCCTGAGAAGGACAATACTCCAATGCAATGATGCCGTGGGGTGATGAGCTCATAAACAAAGTGAAAGTGGACCTCAATATGTTTGGTCTTACCATGGAAGGATGAAGTTTGAGCCAACACCAAGGCAATCTAGCTGTCCGTATAAGAATACGAAGGATTAGAGAATCGGAGAGTACATCAAGATTGCTCAACATCTAGAATAACCATAACAGCTCACAGCAATTATCTAGATAAGCACGATACTCAGCCTTAGTAGAAGATAATAAAATTTTATTATGCTTCTTGGATCTCCAAGAAATAAGATCAGAACCAAGAGTGAAGCAATAACCAAAAGTGGATCATCGAGTATCCTGATCACTTGCCCAATCAGCATCAAAGTATCCAACAATCTCAGTGCGACCATAGTCCAAGGTACCAAATATGACCCTCAAAGTGGCTTGCCAATGAGAATGTCGAGAAGCGGAAGAAAACTGGCTAACACTGACATTATAAAAAATTTCAAGCACTTTGTACTGTTCTCGAAGAGGGGAGAGAGATCATCACGGGAGAGCTTGGAGTTAGGATCCATCGAACAAGAAATTGGATGGCAACCAATCTGGCTTTGTGTTTTTCCAAAGATCCATCAACATGACACTTGGTCTTAAAGACCCACTTGACCCCAATAACTTGTCGATGCAAAGGCCGTTTCCACAATGTACGATTCCTCTCAATGGAATCAATCTCGGCCTCCATAGCTGCCCGCGCCACTTAGAAAGAGCAAGAGACTCTTTAGCTGTAGTAGTAGGCTCATATGATTGTATCACTGTCCTCATCAGGGCAAGGTTACAAGAATTACGAAGTTGTTGTAAACTCCATGCCCGTGTCAAAGATTGTTCTGAAGAATCAGCAAGCTAATGAAGCTCTATATAGGAAAGATGAGAATCACGAATAGTGGTTTCCAACCATTGTGGAATCTTGGGGGAAATCCTCCGTTGCACAGGAACAAGAGGAGGAGGAGAAGTCGGGGAAGGAGGAAGTGGGGGTGGAGAGGCAGGGGGTAAAGAAGTTCATGGTGGAGAAGCTGGTGGTGGAGTTGGGGTGACCAAAGTCACCCACTCTTGGAAGCAAGAGAAAGCTTGAGATTTTTGTGCCAAGAGATAAACCCAAACTTTAAGTGAGTAATCATCAATAATAAGCATAAGGTATGTGGCTCCTCCTTGGGTAGTAGACCGCATGGGGCCGCATAGGTCCATATGAATAAGCTCCAAAATATGAGAAGCCCGATGCGTAGCCTTGTGTGAGGAAAGGCATCTCGATGTTGCTTGCCATAAAGACAAGCCACACACGTGAAGTGGAAGGTTTATAGTGGTGGAAGACCCTCGGTCATTTGCTGAGGAGACAACAGCTACTGCTGCAAAGAAGTCTAATTCAGATGCCCGTTAGCAAGCATGCCACAAATCCATATCCACATGAGCTACCAAGGCATGATAGCTGTGAAGAAGTTGTAGCAGATGAGATTGGGACTTAGTCAAAGAGCCTCCAAAGTCCTTCAACTGATAAAGACCACCTTCCTGGATACATGTGGTAACAATATATAAGGTGTTGGTGTCGATGATCTCGAGGACGAAATTGTCAAAGTAGACACCGTATCCTTTCTCTACAATCTAAAAAACTAAGAGAAGATTGCTGGAGAGCTTAGGAACATGAAGCACATCCTGAATGGTAGAAGGCTGGCCTGGGGAATAGTTAAGTCACACATTACTAACCAAAGAGGCCTCCAAGTTGGAAGCATCACCAATAGACACAATCAAAAAGCTAGGACAACTATCATGAAGAATGGTCTTGTCAGGAGTCATGTGAGTAGTACACCCACTATAACCACCCAATCCTTAATAAGAGGAAGGAACAGGAGAGTCAGAGGGAAGCTACTCAATACTGATGAAGACGGTCTCCTTAGTGGAAGAGGATTTTTTAAGTTTGATTGGTGGATGAAGTGGTTTGATTAGGGGGTTTCTTAGCACAACCACCTTCTTTCTTCTTCTTGCAATAATCTCATTGAATGTGACCTTTTGAGACCACATAATGACAAGCTTGCTCTTTATGAGAGATTGTTG
This sequence comes from Cibotium barometz, assembly GCF_041138505.1. NCBI lineage: Eukaryota > Viridiplantae > Streptophyta > Polypodiopsida > Cyatheales > Cibotiaceae > Cibotium > Cibotium barometz. Next base: position 28,062,519 of record NC_141053.1, on the reverse strand, counting down.
GCAAATTTGTGGTCACCTTTGTTGCTTGTGGAAACCTTGGACCACCATTTTCTTTTGCCCTTAGCCTGAAGAAGGGTCTCGAAAGTACCCTAGCTAATCTTCTTTCTCATGGCCCTATCCTGAAGCATGCCAACAATGGTATGTAGATCAAAAGTAGAAGGAAGAAGTGATAGTATCACAAAAATTAGAGAAAGTCTCGAGCAATTTGGCGAGGAACCAAATTGCCAATTGACAAAATCCTTCTTGGTAGCTTTACTCCCCAAAGAGACCATTTGCTTCTGAATGGTTATGAACTCCGTAATAGAATCATAATGTTACCAATATTGACGATCTTCAAGTTGGAAAGGTAATTGTTATATTTACATTATGTGTGCTATGTTATATGCACATTATGTGTGCTATGTTATATGCACATTATATGTGCATATACTAGGAGGCTAAACCACATTAGGCTTGTGAGCATGGGAGCATGGGAACAAGCTCTAGTGGAGCATGAGTTAGGACTAACCTTAAGGGTTAAGGTTAGGGTCAGGCATTCAAGGGTCACACATGGAAAATAGAAAGTCAAGAGTCACTTGAGGGTCCTCCTATATAATAGGGACATAGGGCACACTCAAGGGAGGCTTGGAGGCTTAGGCTATGGTCTCTTGTGTAGAGGTCCATATCTACTCACCTACCATTTCACACTATAACTACATGCTATTGGATTAGAGTTATACCTCTTGATGGTATGAGACATCAAGATAGAGATATAATGTATTTCATTATATTCATGTGTGCATCCCTTGGGCTCAGGGGTGGTTGGGTGTGGATGAGTTTATGCCTGATTTATGCATGTTTATACGTAACGACTATGTAGAGAGATCTTAGGGTCTTAACAGTGGTATCAGAGCAATCTCTAGTTAATTGTTGTTGATTTTTTTAAATAAATTTTAATATTTACTAATAAAAATATTATTTTATTGATTTGTGTTGATGATTTGCAAACTGGATCGTCGATATGGCGATTGGAACGCGTGTTACTATAATTCAATGAACGAATCGACGTTGCGAAAAAATCTCGTGATTTAATGCTATTTTTTTCTATTTTTTGTGGTTTAGAATAAGCATTAATAAAATTTTTTACAAAAATACCACATATTTTATTGTAGATATTTTTGGTAGAACGGATTCCCTAAATTTCTAAAATTTTAAGAAATTTTTTGAGCATTTTTATGATTAAAATATTTTTTTAATACATTTTTATGAGTTTTTCCACGGATATGCGATCAAATTTATCAATTTTCTGCTGAAATGCAGTAGTAGGGGACAACATGTTGATGCATGAAATGCTCTCCCATGTGCGTGGGACCCTCATCGCCTCTCAATTTTGATTTTTCCGTGTGAATTTCTCTTAAAAGGGATTTTTTTAAAATTAAATATTAATTATAAAATTAATGTTAATTATGATTAAGTAAAAGTTTAATTAAAAACCTTAATCAAAAGATTAATTAAGATTAACCTCTCTGATTAATGATTAACAGAGAAGAGAGAAGAGAAGGAGAAGGGTTGGAGAGTGGAATTCTTTTCTTGAGAAGGAGGGTTGAAGAGAAGAGAGGCTTCTCTCTCTCCCACTGTTTATAGCGCGCACACAGGGGAGAGGGGAGCTGCACAACAACCGCCGAGCGAAAATCGCCCCCTCCTTCTCTCCCCCAAATTTTTTTTTAATTGAATAAGCTTATTAAGCTTTTTTTAATTATTTTTTTAAAAAAATAAATTTTTAAATTAAAAAAAAAGAGCTTTTCAAAGCTTTAAAAAAGGGAGAGAAAATATGAGATTTGAAAAAAAATTCTCTAAAATTTCTGAAAACTTTTCTCTGAAAACCTTTGGCTTTTCGCATTTCTGAAAAACTTTTTAGGTTTTCGAATACCGAAAAAACTTTTGATCTTCCATATTCCGAAAACTTTTAACCTTTCACATTTCGATTTTTTTTTTCTTTTTATTTTTCCGAAACTGTTAGCTTTTCGTATTCCGAGAAAACCATTGAAATTTTAAAATTTTTTTACCGTTCATTTTCTAAATGCGTTCGAGGTAAATTTATTTTTTTAAAAAAAAATTAATAAAAAATTAAACAAGTTATTTTAATTTTCAAGAAAATATGAAATTAGTGTTTAACATGTGATGTGTCCATTCGGACGCCTGTGACCATTCAAATTCTTTTAGAAATATATTTTTTGATCCAAAAAATTAAAAATTTTTATTGGATTTAAGAATTGTCGGACGAAATTAAAAATTTCTTAAACGATGAGATTCTCTGAAAAATTTAAAAATTATTCTTAAAAATCATGAAAATTGATATTTCTAAAATATCAATGATATTTTAATAAATTTATTTACTATAATTTTTTTTAAAAATATAAGTTTAAAATACCATAAGATAAGTTTGGTGAAATTCAAAATTATCGTATTTTGAGACCCTGTAAAATTAAAAAAATCATGATAATTTTTTTTTTCAAAAATTTAATATTTTCAAAGGTTAGAATAATTGATTTAGAACCATGCTAAATAGGATACATATGAGTGTAAACTAACAAATCACATCAAAGGTAGAAGGAGATCTTCTCAAAAGACGATGTTCTCAATCCTCCACTTGATAGCCTTCCTTATAATATTGGTACGGTTAGTTGAGATCTATCTTCATTGCATTGTGTGCACTAGTGCCCCTTACTAGTGCATGACATACTCTATCTCTAAGTCTGCCTAAACTACTATCAAAGCTCCTTGTTGAGAGAGCAACACCACCATCAGATCACGTTTTGCAACATTGATTCAATAGTGTTCTCCATCTCTTTTACTGTAAGTTTTATAGATTCTATTATCTTTGTGAACGTGAAAGCTGTATTTTCTTACGTCATTTTTCACACATGCTTGGGTGTGTCATATCTGGAAGACCAGATGCTCAGAGGGCATTCACGTTTATGACACGAGTGTATCCGCAATATATCAGGATTAAGTCTCTTGCTGAGAGCACCCTACAGGGGGAGACAACTGGGGGCTGTCGTTGATGTGTAGGCCGCTCCTGGAGCGAAGCCAGAGAACTCCATGAATTGCAGCCATGGTGCCAACGGGCTAAGAACACCTGTGCCTCCCAAACTAGGGTGCTCTCAGCAAGAGACTTAATCCTGATATAGCATTTGCTGAGGATCTAGACATCAGTAATCCAACCATGCTCTCGCGCAAGGGCTAACTGTAGGAGATCCTTGATCTAGCCGTCCGCTGGTCTGTTGCTGACGAACTTGCAGACGGGCGATGGCCTCCAACGAGGTGACGGAAGAGGATAGGAGCTAGAGATGCGTTTCGGAAAAATGACGTGAGGAAGCAGTCTCGGTTGGGGGGAGCTGCTTGATGGCTTACGGGACTCCAGCTCGGATGATCCAGATGAGTTTCATGACTTCATTTGGCAATACAGCACACAAAGGGAAACAAATAATGGTTAGCAAACCAGGCCTACCCACTTGAAATACCATGGAGAATTGCATACAAACACATGTGAATTGCATTGAAAATGTTATCCCTTGCCACATCTACAGATAGGAAGGCCTTTGTTCATACGTGTATTTGAATTGTAACTGGATCGCATAGAAAGGGAAACCCAGCAAATCCTCGGACTTTAGTTATAGTTAACCAAGGAGCTCACAGCCCTTGATTCCATGTTCCTGCTGTCTGAATTACATGGAAAATGCATTCAAGCAGGTCTTTTGCCTCTAAAGTTTCAACAAAATGAATTGAAAGGCCTTGATTAAAAATACAATTGTGTTAGCCTTTGTAATGATGTCTCTGATCTTCTTCCCATACAGAAATTCAAAACCTCTTGCTGATTGCAAGGTTGCTACCACTCATGTGAGGCTCACCATCTCAATCGGTATAACCATAGAAGCTGATCATGATCACCACAGTGACCTTAAAATGTGAGAAGAACAGCTCGAGAAGAAGCTGGCCACAGTGACCTTAAAATATGAGAAGAACAGCTCAAGAGTCTGAACTGTTCAACTGTTCTAACAGCAGAAACTCATCCTCTCCATTGTTCAGGTGTAGCTCAAAGAAGTATGTGTATTACGCCTTGGCACACCTATGTCACAAGCATTCACCTTTGCCGCAAACCGCAGTGAGCACAGGGACTCATTTGCAGACGCCACATCTGGGGACACGTTGACAAACATGAGAGTCTTGGAGTCTCCACCTAGGCATGGCTACAGCAACAACATCAAGAATGAGAAGGTCTTCACATGGCAAGTTCTTTGAAAAAACAGATAAAAGCCTTTATCATCACAAGCTTCAAGGACATGAACCTACTTGCAGAAGATATGTCAACTTGGAGTTGCGATAGGGAATGTGTTGGTCCTGGTTAGCAATGGCTAGAATGACATCTCCCAAGCTTGCAAGGCTCTTGTTTATAGCCTGGATTTGACAAATTGGAATCTTGAAGCTCTCTCTCTCTCTCTCTCTCTCTCTCTCTCTCTCTCTCTCTGCACAACAGTTCATTTGCAAAAGCAAAATACCTGCCTCTGTATGATATTATAATACCTGAGTTTCTTTGAGACGATCCCCACTAGATCCACTGCGTGAAAGCCTCTCACTTCCTGCTAAGTCAATGAGATTAAGTACTCCATTCACCTGCTGCTCTATGCTCTGCATTGCATTAACGACAAAGCCAAAACCATAATAACTTGGTAAATCAATGCATGCACAAGGTGCATGCTCTGCATTAAACAGCATAGCAGCATCGTGGCACAAAATGAAATGCCGATTCCGCAAACCTCATTAAAGCCAGAGATACGCAGCGTAAATACACAGTGACTCCTAGAGGATTGCTCATTCATGGCAGTTTGACCTACTGCCCTGCAGGTACCATAAGCTCTTCTCAATTAGTACTCCTAGACAGCCAATCAAACAGTTCAAAGCCCCCTAAAAAAGTTGTGTTCTAAAGAAACAATGAAATTCCGTCGGGGCGACCTGCTTTGTGCAGCATGCTTCAATAGAGAGGACACTTCCTTCCATTTTGTAACCTCCACCAAGGTGAGATCAGATACACTGGTTATTCCGTTCTGATCATGCTTCACAGCATACTGTTTTGAAGGTGTACCATTTCTACTACCGGTAGCTAGAAGATCCCGAATGGTTTCGTTGTAGATCTCAAGCATGGATGCCTGTTTTGTTTCCACAACAATGCCTTTGTTTTCAAAATATTTTCTTGATTAACTCATAAAGCAAGTACCGGAATTTTATAACCTTAGAAACAACATGGTAAAATCCAGTGACAAACCTGCATTTGGAAGGTCCAGCCGTGAGAGCTCAGTGCTTGACTAGATTTAAAGATCTGTTCCAGTGACCTTGGAATGACTCCTTTTTGGTCTGGGTCATCCGGATTACCCAGCATAGTGTATGTTTTGCCAGACCCAGTCTGCCCGTATGCAAAAATGCAGACCTGCACGTGTTCTAAGCAAGCATTAATGAGATGATCCTAATCATTCTGAAAAGAAAACAAAGTTTCAAAGGTTTCATGGGGGGTCCAAATATTCAGTACAATACATATGAACACAATATATGGAACTTAGGGACTCTTCACACGCCAGCAGGCATCAACGCTTATGTATTGACATTGTTTCCATGTGATCACACCAACAGACAGCTGCAAGGAAAACCAAAAAGGCAGACAGGATCCCTTTTCCTGCTTCGTGTCACTTACGCATCCCTTTCTATCTTTTTAGCAAGCAAAGGCCAACTAGTTAAGGCAGGGAGGCAGTTGAAAGCACATAATGACAATTGGATTCGCTAATTCTGAAAGTCTCAACTGAACAAAGCTTCAGCATTAGAGACCTTTCAGCACTGTAGTTGGAGATGTAAAGAGGCCCATGCAGTATGACTCGTGATCGCCTACCTTATCCTTAGGATCAGAAAAAGAGCGGGCTTCATTTCTTGCTTGGCTAGTGGACTCAAGGGCACACCTACAAAACTCGTTGTTCATGTTCACCATGCATGATGTGTGACCTTAGCAACTTTTCAATTTTATCATTAACAATACCACATCCAAATAATCTTCCAAGCTAAGTCTACTGCCAAATGATGTGTTTTAAGAAAGATTTAGGAATCTATGCGAGTCATAGTATTGACTGTTCCACAAATGTAAAAGATCAACTGGGGTCCTGAATCAATGAACCACACAACTGCTCTGTACGTAATATGTCACGTGCATCCCACATGTGGATGCCACGTGGACATATCTATACCGCAAGTACAAGACTCAGAAGGAGATGTCATGTTCATTCCGCACTTGGATGCCACACGGACATATCTGTACAACAGGTACAAGACTTAGTGGTAACTGGCCCTTTGTGAGGTCTTGTCCAAGAAGAGTGTAAGAGGCCTCCCAGGCCTATCTAACCAAGATCTCCTAAACACAGTCCAACGCAAGATTAGAGAAAACCAAATAAAAGAAGTGCAGGCAAGCTGACCACCCAACCCTAGGATCAGTACTTCGATCCCACCCCAAGAGCCATGCCAATCGGCCAGCCCTATGGAGCCTAGACCACCAGTCGGCCAACATAAGAGGCTGTCAGCCAGCAACAACTGCAGCCTAACATCATTCGTGTGAAGCATAACCTTGTATGATGTTTTCAGCATGTTGTGAGCAAATTAAAATAGGCCGACAACAATCCTACATCTAGGACAAGAGGGATCCATGCCAAAAATAGATCCCACTCGTTGGTGGGCAACCCACCATGTATAAACAACCAAAAATAGGAAATATGGCTCCTCTTGTACGAGAACCGAAGTCTTGCCAAAATCCCTTTGAATGGGAGGTGTAATGTAATATGCTTCCTAGTGAAGCCTAAGAGTGGAAACTCTCTTGGTCTATCCAAGCATGAACGACCTAACATTACTCAAAATGTAGCTAAAGAAAGATATGCTCCTCATGGGGTTAGTCACATCAATCCATTCCCCCTCACCAAGGTCCCAATGTAGATTATCTGATAGGACATCCACCACATAACCATAGGCACCACGAAGCATGAGTAACCATCACTGGGGAAGGGTCAATATACCAACACTTCCCAGAGCGACCCACTACTCACTGAACAAATCACAAAGCCAAGTGTGATCACCTGTACATCACATCTCTCCATCCACCATCCACGCTGAATGGAATAGAAGGCAACACCCTCTTCTTCCTCCGGCTTCAAGAATCCTATCACCTAAAGAGGCACAGCTATCCCAAAAAAGAACCCCAACTACAAGTGGTGATACTCATTTATAAATGTACCAATGATCTAGTGGGGTTAGGTATAGTTGCATCAATCAACGCAATCCGTCAGTGACTCCCTCTAAGATGCTTGGTAGATACCTCTCTCAGTTCATCTAGAAGACTTAAAATTCTTCCAATCAAGTATTGGTAGATACCTCTCTCAAATCATCTAGAAGACTTAAAATTCTTCCAATCAAGTATTGTCATAAGAGCTCAGTACCAAGAAGGAATACTCTAACCACCAACTTGCAAAGTAGAGCTTTGCACTGTTACTCTAGATCAATGATGTTCAATCCCCCTTCGTTCTTGGGAAGGATAATAGTTTCAAACAAATCTGGCCTTGGTATCAAATGCTCCATCAAGCCTTGACAATAAGAAGACAGAGGTGAGCAGGTCAGGACATACAGGGAGCAGGAGGGAAATGCGCAGAAAAGAGGAGGAATGGCGGGTATGAGAACGGGAATAGTGGCGGGCAGGCAGGTGGAGAGGTGTGCACGCGGAGAAGAGAGAGGTGCGCAGGAGGGAGCTCCGAGTTCAGCGAATCTCATTTTTCAGCAAAAAGTCCTCTTTGATGTTTGGAAAAGGCTGTGTTTCCACCAAACAAAGATCTCCCTCTTTCTCTAGCTAGTGGTCCACTGGGCACCTAGTAAACTCCTATGGGCACCTGGTAAGCGATAGCTGGTTACTCGATCACATGTGGAAGATGCGACGCCCTCAGGAATAATACCAACACCACCACCTTTGGGATTCAGCATAAGAATGGTGACAGATTCTACGCCTGTTTGGGAGTGACATAGCTTCGATATATTATGGGTCACCATTATTTGGGCCATGGAGGTAGGGCCGCTTCCCATGGTGAGGGTCACACCGTTAAACTCGTCACTTTCTCACCCATTGGACCACACTAACCCCCAAGGATCAAAGAAGGGAGCTCCTTAGTAGCATCACCACCTAGCACATCTAGTCCCTTTCTCACCCAAGATGGCAGCTATCTTTTCTCGTATTACAACCCCCAATGTGGCTTTTGCCCTCTCCCCCAAGGATGTAATCCTCCTTTGAGATTGACCCCCCTCTCCCCTCCCCTACCTCCCCCTTCTAGTTGAGATATCAAGCTCAACTAGTACTACGGACATTGATAACCCACTTGGGTGATAACTTCCGCACTTATGCCAGTGGCATGGTTGGTGAGATTATGATTGATATACCGCCAGTGGACGACACGTTGTGTGACAGCCATATTTGGATTATTAGAGTATGAACTCATATAGTCAAGTTCACACTATGGACTAACCATTGTATGTTATAGTAGGAGAGTACTTTACCTTATAGTATGTACTCTTATCTCTTTATGTTAATGGTTGTAGAGAAAAAGAAGAAGATAGAAGAAAATTCAATCATCCATCTGTCTCTTATGTCTTGCTCTATCTTGTGTGTGTGTGTGTGTGTTTGCTTGCAAAGATCTCAAGCTCTCCCTCTTCTCCGCATTCTCTTTATGGTATCAGAGCTTCGGTTCATGTGAGAGCTAAGGAGGTAAATAAGAGGCAAAAACAAGACAAGCAAGAAAGCGATACTCGAGTAAGGAAATTTCTCTCTCTCTCTCTCTCTAATTTTAGAGCAACATCTTTGGTAGCTGTGAGAGTACTACCGACAGACAGAAAAGTCATTGTCTCAGATTGAGACATCCTCCTGAGTGAAGGAAGAAGACCATAGTGTGTATAGTAAACTTCGTTATCTATGTTTTTGTACGTTTCATCGCGATTCCGGCATGTTTCAGACCTTTTAGCTTTGCAAGCTTCCACAAGCACCTTGTGAACATAGTTGTTTCTTGTACCAATACAAACCTACTCGTATGGTAGGGTTCCGTACGGTCTCGGTATGGTACGAATTGGCTGTTGGCAATTTTTGACCGGTTGTGAAAGTGACTGTTTTTGGCCCGTTTTTTATAATTTTTTAAACTATTTTTTGACTCTCTTTTTTTGGCTTGTCTTAGCCTATAGGCTTAAGCTCTTGAGCCTCATTGCTCAACTCCTTTGAAGTGTCCTCCCTCCCCAACCTTCCCTCACATTCAAGTTCCATAACTTGAACTTTGAAGCTCTAGCCTCTCTCTCTCTCTCTCTCTCTCTCTCTCTCTCTCAAGCCTCTCTCTCTCTTCCCTCCTCTCTCTCTCTCAACTTCTCAAGCCCCTCTCTCTCTCTCTCTCTCTCTCTGCGTACTACTCAGGGTATATCTGGGATGGTTCACTCCACTATTGGGGTGAAACATGGCTGCCCCCTTTCTCCCACCTTATTTGGGATGTATGTGGATGAGAAACCTAACCTTAGGAATTAGCACTAATTTATAAGTGAGTGTGTACACACTTCATTAAGTTTTGGGCGACTAAAACTCACTTATAAATTATGACCAGTTTTCAAAGGGAACGTCAACCCGTGAACCGTGCGTGTAAAACTGTCTGCTTACATGATTATCTGACATGTGACAAGTGGTAAGTATTGGTCATAAACCTAGCCTTAGGAATTAGCACTAATTTATAAGTGAGTGTGTGCACACTTCATTAAGTTTTGGGCGACCAAAACTCACTTATGAATTATGACCAACCCATTCACACACACTGATGTCCCGAGTTGGACAAAACTCAACTTATAAATTATGACAAGCCCGGTGTTCACACACATTGATGTCCCAACGTGGACAAAACCCAATGTCCACTGCCCAAACCTTATCCCAAGTAGCAAGAGGAAGGAACCAGATTCCAAGATCACATACCCTGTGTAGTGTTTTTATACCCTCTTGCAGATTATTGCTACCTTGTGTTGGTGGAACAATAGAGCGTAGTGTCACGTGCATCCCGCACTTGGATGCCACGTAGACATTTCTGTACAGAAGGTGCAGGACCTGGGATGGTGAACTGGTCCCATGTGAGCCCAGTCCGGGACGAGTCAGCCAGGGATCCATCTCAGTCGTCCGAGGTCAGGTGTGCATTGTCCTGCACATGAGTCCAAGGTCAGGTGTGCACTGTCCTGCACATGAAGCAGTGCCAGTCCGCGCTGTGAGTCTCCCTCTGGAATGATGTCAGATGTTCTGTGTATCTGGTTTGCAACTGGATGCCAGGCCTCTGTAGGCATGTAGGTTTGCATGTAGAGATGGGGCCAGCCCATAGGGCTACCCCAGTGCGAAGATTTGCACTTGCACTCTTAGTATGGGCATGGGGGAGGTGTAGAACCACCCCCAAGGGGCCAGGAGGGCCCAAGCTTTGCCCACCAGCCAAGGCATGGGCTGGAAGGGCTGTCGGCCAGCCCTAGGGCTGCTGGACAGGCAGCCGACAGGGTTTGAAACCCTACCCAACAGGTCAGGCCAGGTGTAGGGGCAGTCCCACACCTCTGCGCAGCATGCCCAGCAGCCAGGAGCTGTCCCAGAAAGCATGCGCAGGCTGGACAGCATTTAATAAAGTGTGAAAGCATTTTATTGAATGGAACCTAGTCGTGGGGCTTTTATTAGCTGGCCGACTGGATGCAAGAGGGAGTATAAATACTCCAGCCTAGAATCCATGAATTCATCTCATAATTCACCAAGTGCTCCAAGCAAACAAGGGCCAGGACAGCCAAGAACTTGCTAACGCAAAGGGGTGAAGGACTGAAGGTCAAGGGCAGGTTTTCCAGCCAAGAAAAGGTCAAGTACTTTGTATTTGTTTTCAGATTTACATCATTCTAATAAAGCAAATACACCATCCGTGGTGGGGGCCCTACAGAGGGTAATTGGGACCCAACACTGTGTCCTCTCCATCTCCCCCTTCTCTCTCTATTTTCTGCACATCGTCTTTCAGTTTTGTGCGTTAATTCCGTCGCGAAAAGAGTGCTGATTTCTGAGTTTTGAAGTACCGATCCTTCTCCGAAGTTTCCGCATATTACAGTGGTATCAGAGCATCAGGCTCAGCAAAGCTAAACACTGAATCAGTCCCAAATGATGGTGTACAGGTCCAAGGTTTAGGAAAGTACACGGATTCGAAGCCCAAGGCGGGAACACAGATCGGGAAGAACTCCCAGGAGGTTTGTTGGTGGTGTTCCACAGTGCCAGATGGGGATGGCAGTTCCGTGACCCAGATAGGTTCTCAGGTAACGGTCCCAAGGGAGGTTGATCCTCCAAGGGTGATGTGAGAGTGCCAGACTCAGTTCCAGGAAAGAAGACCAAGACAGTGTTCAGAGTCAGGGCAGGAACGGATTGTGGACTAGAGGAAGACCAGATGCATAGATCTTCATCAAAGACAGAGTGGTTTGGAGAACAGACCGGATTTTCAGAGAAAAAAAGGTTTGCCAGGGATGGATGATGACAGAGGGACTTCGGAACAGGATTGGGATGATGACAGTCATCCAAGAGCAGGTTGGATTCCCGTCATCAAGTTTAGCAGAGGGGGATGTCATGTGCATCACAGATGCCATGGACATTCTCAGGGCTAGATCGAGAAGGGGCAAACAGATAAAGACCATGAACCAGTAGAAGATGGACATGGAGCAGGACTTGGAGCAAAGCATGGATCAGAAGGCTGTCGGCTGCATGAAGGCTGACGTCAGCAGCACCAGAGGGTTGTCGGCTGCAGGACAGAGGGTGCTGGCAGCAGGCGCATCCAGAATACCCAGTCGGCTGCATTTAATAGATTTTATGAATTAGTAACTGGCCGACCAGCAATCGGCCAGTTTCCCACATACTCCAAGGCCTATATAAAGGCACACTTGCTCTTTGTTTTATTCATTCAACCCACTAGGGGTATGAGTCATTAGGAGTCCTAGTCTAGGGCAGTTTTGGTGTGTTATCACCTTTTCAAGGAGGCAGCCAAGGGCTGCAAAGATATGTACCTTTTTGTAACATAGTATATACTGAAATTCCAGCACTTCTCACTCTCTCTCTCTACTCTCTCTCTACCTGCGTTTTTGCAGCAGATGGTGCGTTTTTGCATCAGAAGGTTTCCAAGAGTGTTTAGGGCTGAAAGAAGACTCCCAGAGCTCACTTCAGGGACAAAGATTCAGCAAAGAAAACCAAAAAAATTTTTCGCTCGTGTGGTTGGTTTTTAGACGCCGGTGGACTACCCCTTTCGGAGTGACTCCTGTCCCTCGAAGGACGGTTGGTTTTTAGCCTCCGGAAGTCTCCCACACAGATAGTGGATGGTCAGATTGCGTTCCGGAAAGGAATTGCATTTTCCCGCTATGGCGAGTTTCGGCGACGAGAGAGAACCAGAACCATGGGACCAGAGTGCACCAGGCAGCCCAGCTAGGGCACCCGGCTTGAGTGTCACAGACATGTTCCAGCAGATGATGCGAGCAATCGCAGACCAGACAACCAAGTTGGATGAGCAGAAGGCGCGGATTTTGGCTCTGGAGGAGCGTTCTCGCTCCCCAGCGTCGCGTTTTCCATCTCCTCCTCCCTCTCCTTCCGTATCCCAGATACCAGATCCTCGTCATAGGGACCCTCTCGCGGGGTCACAGCCGTAGCCAAGCTCCTTGCTTGAGATGCAGATGCGTGCATTGGAGATTCGACAACGAGAAGACGATGCCATGCGACGAGTGGAACACGAGCGTTACCTCAGAGCTTTGGACGCTAGATTGACACCGGCGGCGCCCTCGAATCATTTTCCCGAGAAAATGAATTTCAGTAAGTATAATGGTAAACTCGATCCCACTACTCTGTATTCATGGTTACATCAATTTGAAGCTTACTTTGCCGCAGTTAGGAAAACAGATATTGACAAAGTGATCTTAGCTAGTTGGTACTTGGAAGGTGAGGCCATTCCTTGGTGGACTCAGTGGGCTCATGCCCACACCAGAGCAGGTATGGCAGCTTATGTGTGGGACGAGTTCGTCCGCGACCTTAAGCAGCGGTTTCTACCGCCCCACTACCTTGAGCGACTCGAAGACGAGTTCAGGGGAGCGCGTCAAAACGCGCAACCAATCCTTCAGTTTGCCAATAAAATTTCGACCTTGTGTCTGCAATTAGGCTTATCTGATACGGACAAGAAAGGGAAGTTTTTGTATGGCCTGGACACGCAAATCCAATGGGAGGTGCGTATGTTTAGGCCAGCCACCTTTGAGGATGCACTCTCGCTTGCGCAGAGTGCAGAAATGAAACACAATGGTGGCAAGCCCAAGACTTCCCAGCCGGCTTCTCCCAAGGCTAACGCCTCGGGGGACAAAAGCCAGAAGAACCAGACGGGGTCTTCCCTAGGACAGAGCCCGGGAGCCTCTGGCTCCAAGAACTCGAACAATGCATCTAAGCTTACTCCAGACCAAAAAGCGGAGGCAGGCAAGACAGGTGGCAAGTTGAGTGCTGAGGAGCTTTCTCAGTACAGGAAGGAGGGTAGATGTTACTTTTGTCACACAAAAGGACATACTTCTCGGGATTGTCCGAAGAAGCCTCCAAAGGCCGCCGCCGCCTCCACAGCTTCCGTGGTGAGCACAGCTCCCACACAGACCCCAACGGCTACCCCTAGTTCTTCAACCCCCGGTGCTTCAGTTGGAGCAATTATTAGCCGGGAGCTCGAAGATAAGCAGAAGGGCGCCCATGACCAGGAGTATGAGCGCAACGAATTGCTCAAGTCCTTTGGCTACATAGGTGGCCAGAGAGTTGTTGTCTTGTTTGACAGCGGCAGCACGGAGGATGTGATCACGGAAGAGGCCGCTAGGCGTGCCCGTTTCGAGCTAACTCCGGTGGACAAACAAGTTGAGGGTTTTAGCACAGGTATGACAACGAGCGTCAAGTATGAAGCTCTAGGTGCTAAGTTAATGTTTCAGGGCATAGAGTTTGTGCGTGACTTTATGGTTGCCCCTCTTGTAGGAGCAGACATAATTTTGGGTATCCAGTGGTTTCACAAGTTTCTGCCTGATGTCAAGTGGGACAAGCACACGTTCCAAATCGATCGGAATGTGTCAAACACCCCGGTGACCATTAAGTGTGAGCCAGGTATTCCAAACTTTCCGCTCATAAGCCACTTGCAGGCTAAGCGAGCAGTCAGGAAAGGCGCACAATGTGCGATGATTTACATCCAAACAGCCCAGACGGTGGCCAGTGCTTCCGAGAAGTACTCGGTTCTCCATGAAAAGTTCCAGAAGATTTTTCTTCAGGACAGTCTCCCTCCCCAGCTCCCCCCGTCCAGACTGGAGGATCACAAGATTGACCTCCTCCCAGGCTCGGAACCCCCGAGCAAGTTTCCATATCGCCTTTCTAAGGCAATGGAATCGGAGTTGGACCGCCAACTCCAAGAATTGTTGCAAGCTGGCTTCATCCGCCCCAGCGTGTCGCCATTTGCAGCACCGATCTTATTTGTCAAGAAGAAAGATGGGTCTTCTCGGTTGTGTGTCGATTATCGTGCACTCAACAAGCTGACTATCAAGAGCAGATTCCCGATGCCTCGAATTGACTATATCCTCGAGAGGCTGAATGGAGCTAAGGTGTTCTCCAAACTGGATTTAAAGAGTGGGTACCACCAGGTTCAGATTGTGGAGGGGGACATCCCCAAGACAGCTTTCCGTGCAGAACGGGCCCACTATGAATTTGTGGTTATGCCATTTGGATTGACGAACGCCCCAGCTACATTTAACCGCATGATGATGCGTATTTTCCGGGAGTTGATTGGAGTGTGTGTGTTCATATTTCTGGACGACATACTCATATTTTCAGCTACAGTTGAGCAGCATGACATTGATGTGGAGAAAGTCCTTAAGTTGCTGGAAAGCAATGAGCTCTATGTCAATGAAAAGAAGTCAGAATTTTATCTGTTCCAGGTACATTACTTGGGATATATAATTAGTGCTGAAGGCATTCGACTTGATCCGGCTAAAGTGGCCGAGATTGTGAACTGGGAAGTACCTCAGACGGCTTATGACATTAGATCATTTGTGGGTATATGCCAGGCATATTCCACCCACATTGACAAGTTTTCTGATCTCTCGGCAGACCTCACCGATCTGCTAAAGGGAGTGAAAACAAGGAGGCAAAAGATTCGAATGACTCCACGAGCATTGGAGGCATTCCAGAACCTCAAGGTGGCTTTGTCAGAAGCGCCTTGTTTAGCCCTTGCCTCGTGGGACGAACCATTTCAAGTGATCACCGATGCGAGTAACATCGCAATTGGAGGTGTATTGCAACAGAATGGCCATCCGGTAGCTTACATGTCTCGTAAGTTACTGCCCGCCGAAAAGAACTACTCAGTCTATGATCGTGAACTCCTAGCAGTTATACAGGCCTTGAAACATTGGAAACATTTCCTGTATAGTCGTGACTTTGAGGTTCGCACTGACCATCAGGCATTGCGCTGGATTCAGACGATGCCAAGTGCACAGTGGAGTGATCGACAACACCGCTGGTGTCAGATATTCCAGCAGTTCGGTGGTATGATTGAGTACCTTCCAGGAAAGGCCAATCCAGTGGCCGATGCTTTGAGCAGGAAGGGACAAGTATCTGCGATTCAGACCACTAGACTTGACCTTGTTGGTACAGGACTAGAAGACATGAAGCACACGTACGCGGATTCCGAGGAATTCGGTACACAGTGGGAACAGGCATTGGATGCCACAGGACCATGCCATTTTCTGATACGCGATGGTTGGCTTTTCTACAAAGGCCGACTATGTGTCATGAAATCATTCCGGGCAGCTCTTCTCCATGATGCCCATGACGCCATTACACGTGGTCATAGGGGCATGAATTCGACTCTGGAGAAATTAGAACGGCAATACTATTGGCCAAAGATGAGGCGTGATGTGTTTACATATGTACAACACTGTGACATTTGTCAAAAGGTGAAAGCTCCTCGTGGAAAGAAGATAGGGTTGTTACAGCCTTTGCCAATTCCTGAGGGTCCTTTCCAGGACATTTCGATGGACTTTGTCACAAATCTGCCTCCTAGTCCGAGTAAGCGTAATACACAGTGTTTAACTATTGTTGACAGGTTCAGCAAATTTGTTATGCTTATTCCTTGCAGGGCCAATGTGACCGCCGAGGATGTTGCCCAGCTATTCATTCGGCATTGGTACCCGATTGGTGGGATTCCTAGGACCATAGTGTCAGACCGAGATGCCAAGTTTACCAGTCATTTTTGGAGGGCATTGTTTGATAATTTTGGTACTAAGTTGAATTTTTCCAGTGCATTCCACCCACAGACAGATGGCCAGACAGAGATATACAACCAGTTGGCCTTTGATGTGCTGAAGTGTTATGTCCACGATCAGCAAGGTAAGTGGGAATCGTTTTTGCCTTTAGTTCAAGCTGTTTTGAATGACTCTTTTTCTTCAGCTATTGGCAGGACTCCATATGAGGCAGCGTTTGGAAGGCCTCTCCAGTCGTTGTTAACCAGGACTTCGTCTTCAATACCAGAGGCGAACAGAGTGACGGAGTCTTACCAGGAGATCCCAGAGTCCGTTAAAGACAGATTGGCTAAAGCGCAAGAGGCCTACACTCGACAGGCCAATAAAGACCGAAGGGATATGAAGTTTTCAGAAGGGGATTGGGTGTATCTTCGGATTATGAAGCAAAGATTGAAGCAGGTGGGCAAGCGATGCCCAAAGTTGTCTTTCAGGAGCTTCGGACCATTTCCCATCCGGAAAAAGATTAATGAGGTGTCTATGCAGTTAAAGCTACCTCCGAGTTGGACTATGCACGATGTATTTCATGTCAGTTGGTTAAAGCCATATGCAGGTCCACCCCCTTCAGAGGTCAAAGACGAAGCGGAACCAGACATAATTGATGAAGCAGAAGTAATGGTTCCAGAACAGATCCTTCTGCACCGTTTCAAGCATGGCTCAGGCCGAAGACTACGACAGTTTCTCACGAAGTTTTAGGACCGAGGAACTCATGAAGCGGTATGGCTCGACAAAGAATTTTTCGAAGACTATCCGGCATTATTGACGGATTATTTGGAGGCTATGCAGCTTCCGTCAAGTTAAGCAAAAGGGGATGTCACGTGCATCCCGCACTTGGATGCCACGTAGACATTTCTGTACAGAAGGTGCAGGACCTGGGATGGTGAACTGGTCCCATGTGAGCCCAGTCCGGGACGAGTCAGCCAGGGATCCATCTCAGTCGTCCGAGGTCAGGTGTGCATTGTCCTGCACATGAGTCCAAGGTCAGGTGTGCACTGTCCTGCACATGAAGCAGTGCCAGTCCGCGCTGTGAGTCTCCCTCTGGAATGATGTCAGATGTTCTGTGTATCTGGTTTGCAACTGGATGCCAGGCCTCTGTAGGCATGTAGGTTTGCATGTAGAGATGGGGCCAGCCCATAGGGCTACCCCAGTGCGAAGATTTGCACTTGCACTCTTAGTATGGGCATGGGGGAGGTGTAGAACCACCCCCAAGGGGCCAGGAGGGCCCAAGCTTTGCCCACCAGCCAAGGCATGGGCTGGAAGGGCTGTCGGCCAGCCCTAGGGCTGCTGGACAGGCAGCCGACAGGGTTTGAAACCCTACCCAACAGGTCAGGCCAGGTGTAGGGGCAGTCCCACACCTCTGCGCAGCATGCCCAGCAGCCAGGAGCTGTCCCACAAAGCATGCGCAAGCTGGACAGCATTTAATAAAGTGTGAAAGCATTTTATTGAATGGAACCTAGTCGTGGGGCTTTTATTAGCTGGCCGACTGGATGCAAGAGGGAGTATAAATACTCCAGCCTAGAATCCATGAATTCATCTCATAATTCACCAAGTGCTCCAAGCAAACAAGGGCCAGGACAGCCAAGAACTTGCTAACGCAAAGGGGTGAAGGACTGAAGGTCAAGGGCAGGTTTTCCAGCCAAGAAAAGGTCAAGTACTTTGTATTTGTTTTCAGATTTACATCATTCTAATAAAGCAAATACACCATCCGTGGTGGGGGCCCTACAGAGGGTAATTGGGACCCAATACTGTGTCCTCTCCATCTCCCCCTTCTCTCTCTATTTTCTGCACATCGTCTTTCAGTTTTGTGCGTTAATTCCGTCGCGAAAAGAGTGCAGATTTTTGAGTTTTGAAGTACCGATCCTTCTCCGAAGTTTCCGCATATTACACGTAGATGGTAAGGAACATGGGCACTTCAGAGGGTAGTGTGAGTTGCAAGTCTACACCGACAACCACTTTGTTTGCAATATCGTATTCATATGCATTGGTATAAAAGTCTGGTCAAAAATGCCCATGACACTATGTACTTGATTCTCCCAAGATCAATATACTTTATTTGAGGCGGGGAGAATGAAATGCATGCCTCCAATGGTTTACAGGATGAGCAAACTCATGTGGTGCACACTAGGGAACGTGAATATGTGGGACAGCCGTCTCGTGGCAAAGAGAAAATGCAGGAAGAAGAGTCCATAGTCTTAAGGGCTGAACGAACTTGTATGTAGGCTCTTCTCTATGCACAACAAGAAGAATTGAAGTTCTACGGCTGCGAGAATCCATTGGTACATGACCATTTGAAAACCACGAAAGCTGAGTCTTATATGGATCATACAATGGTAATGATTGCTCAAGAGTTGTACATGCAACCGAGGGATGCAGCACGTGTATACTTGGCTTGTACCGAGGATGCCTGTGTAAAAAAGACAACAATCCCACGTGTCTTGGAATCCCTACAGGTGCCCGAACAAGAACTTATGTCTAAGAGGATGAATCTCCATGCTATGGGAAAGGAACCATTAGCGACTTCACGCCATGCAGGAGTACCTTATGTAGCCCGTGAAGGATACAATGTTTATGGTAGTGGTCAAAATGTATGTCAAATGCCATTGCCGGTTGAAAATGTGCATACACAACACATGCAACATGGGCTGCAATTTTCTGTTGGTGTAGGTATTCCACGTATCTCTCATGCCACTCATGCCTTCAAGTGTGCTCGTGAGAGAGAAGCTGTGGCTGAAAATGCACCAATGCATGTTGAGGGACCAACCTTGCCTCATGCTTACAGGGCACATGTAGTCCCAATGGACAAACTTTCGGGAAAACGTGTTGAGATGCAGGCTAATGCATCAAAGTCTCTTGACTTCAAAGCCGGAGACAAATCTGTAAAGTTTAACGCATATCATGGGGAATTCTATTTTTGTCAAGTATTTGAGTCATTAGTCTTAGTCGTAATCTTGATTTCTTGCACTGGAAATATCTTTCAATGCTAACTCCAAGCTGATGCATCAAAAGCACTTGCTTTTATTGTCCATTTTGATATTGCTTTCAATGATGAGGATTTCACTCAAAAATCTATGATCTGGTACGTAAGCATGTTCATGAAAGGCACTGTTGGCCATTGGTGCCTCACGGAGAAACTCTCACCGAATCCTGTTAGATCATGGGAAGAGTTCAAGGAGAGGTTCTATGCCCAATTCTTGCCTCCCAATGCATTGAATGCGATAACAATAAAGTGGGATTAGGTGAAGCAAAATGAGGGAAAAAACAATGAATACGTTGATAGGATAAAAAATGTTTGGACTTTATTTTGGGTTCATGCTTGTAAATTGGGTGTGTGGAAATAAATGAGTGAGAAGGTGTTATGTACATATTTTCCTTTATGAGAAGAATGTAAATATACTTGGGCCAAGCCATTGTTTTTTTTTTTCTTTGAAACCCCAAGGTGGAGCATACATTTAGTATGGCTTAGGGGGAAAAAGAGAGTGTGATTTTTTAATACTTTTATGAAAGAGTTGTTTAAAAAGAAGAGGTCATTGGGAAAATAACTCGTAATGGACACGAAAGGAAAAAAACAAAAATAGAAGATGCTGGCGACGTGTCAATTCTGGATGTTTACGACTCTGTTCGTGGAGCACATGCATTTACTTGCTAAATCTTGCATGGAGTCTGCAGGCGCTATAAAACACTGGAGCGCAGATCTAAACAGGGAGGAGGGGAGAGAAAAACAAAAAAAGAGTATTACGAATTTTTTTTCTGAGGAAGAATCATGACGCTGAAAGGTTTGCTTGTGACTGAAGACGTTAGAGTGGACCTGTGAGACGGAAGGCAGGAAGGTGAAAAAGACGTCTGCAGCAATTCACTTGAAGGCACGGCTGTTTCTTTTTTTTGATGATCGTGATGCTGCTGATGATCATCGTGATGCTCTGTTAAACGGCAGCTTGCTCTGTCTTGCTGCTGGATTGGAAGTATTGATCGTGACGTTATTATTAGCTGTAAATCTGATGAACGGCGGCCTGCTCCGACTGAACTAGTTGCCACGCAACCTGCTGATGATCGTGAAGCTCTGTATGAACGTTGGCCAGCTCGTACATGATCGTGATGCTGCCTCCTTAAAGCTGAAGAAGTTTGGTGTGCTGAAGCGGTTAGTTGTTGTGGTATGCTGAACAAGTTCAAAGGTCGTGGGTGCAGTCTCCTCTGGTGGACGATTTGCTGAGCAGATGTTTCATCTTGACGTACTGCCAACTGAGAAAAAATGGTGATGTGCCTTTTAGTTGCTGGTCATTAAACTCTGCGATCTCTGCTTTGAACGTTTTAAGCTATTGATGAGGACACATGTTATTGTTGATGATCAGTCTGGGGCCATTGATGCTATGTGAAGAAGCGTTTTGTTACTATTTATTTTCTTGATCAGAAAAATCAGAGATTTCCAGAACTATCTTTTGTTTTTCCATTGTGGCGGAATCCATTGCCTGGTGGGTCAATTTGTCTCAGAGTTATTCTACTTCAGAGTGAAGCATGATTCTATCTATTGAGCTCGACAGTGGTATTGAAGAAATCCTTTTTTGTGGTTTTCAAATTGAAGTCATATTCTCCGCAGTGCATGGGGATTACTGGTCTTTACTTTTGCAAGTGGATGAGGAAGAATGGGAGAATGTTCGTTTACCTGCTGAAGAGGACCTCCCTGAATACATTTATCATCTTGAATTTTGTACAGAAGTTGATGTAATTTGATGGAAAATGTATCTTATTTGTCACCTGAAAGCAATTTCCGTCTAAAGTCTTTGTAAAGGAGTTTTTGTGGGAATATATGTCTTCTTCTTCTTCGGGTTATTTCAGCTTAGTGTGAGGGAAGAAAGTTGGGAGGTAGTTACGAGAAAATGAGGCGCCTGTGACTGGTCTTGTTTGCTTAGGAAGTAGACCATAGGCTTTGCCGTTGGTCTCATCATTCTTTGGCGATCCTGCTGGGGAGCTTAAAGTGTTCTGAATTGGGATTTGTGTACACCCAAGACAGGACAAACCTGGAAATATGGCCCACGAGTTTGCTCGTTTTTATGGCTTGCCTAATGAAGATCCGGAAAGGTTTATAGAGAACATAGAATTCACCGCCTTGATTAAAGATCGAAATTCTCCAGAAGTGTTGCTTCAAATTCTATCTTTTTGTTTGGTAGGAGAGGCTCGTTCCTGGTTGCAAACTTTTAGAGCTGAGTTTCATGATAACCAGGGTGTTCAGAGGAACCCCACGTATGGTGAAGTGAAGGCTGCATTGGTTGCTCATTTTGTTTGCACCAGAGATGCTGATGGAATATGGAGAGAGTTGTGTGCCTTGCAACAGAATTCTGGCCAATCAGTGGATGACTACTTAGGCCGTTTCACGGTAATGTGGAACAAGTGGCAAGCTGCACTAATACCAGAAATCCCTCCCCGTGTGATTAAGAAGGACCGGTTTATTGCTGGTCTTAGATCTGACATTCGGGTAAAGGTGGAATGCAAGGAACTTCCCACATATGAAGATGTTCTCCGAGTTGCCAAAGAAAAAGAAAGAAAGATGAAGAAGCTGACTCAGATGGGTATAGAGGTGTCAAAAATACCAACCGTTCCAGAGCTTATTCCACATATGGTAGCTGGGCCACCGAACACAGAACCAAAAAAAGAAGAAATGCTGAAAGAAGAAATTCATGAGATGTCTGAACTCATGAAGAATCTCAGCTTAAACTTGATGGCAGGAAGAGGTCGGGGACAAGCTCCAAATGGCAAAGGACCAGGCAGTATGCCTCCTATTGGTGGAGCTCCATCATCATGGTTTCCAGGACGAGGTCGAGGTATGAATGCTCCTTATGTGCAATGCTTTAAATGTGGAGATTGGGGGCATTATAGCACTAATTGCGATAAGCCTCCAAGGATGGGTGGTGAAATCTATCCTTTGCCCTCTGGATTAAGTAATAGAGTGAATGATCATAGTGTGGAAATCAAAGATGCAGGTCAACCAGGATTAAGCAGCAGTTCCAAAACTTCTGTGGAAGAAAAAGGTAAAGGAAAACTAGTGAGTCTACTTGGTTTGGAAGATGATGAGGTGACTGTCTTGCCTCTGGGCAAACGAGATCGAAATGAAGAAGCTGAACCCAGTGCTAAAAAAGGCAAGCAGACGGAAGAGGTAATCACTCGTCAGAGGAAGAAAACCAGGAAGCCGAGGAAAAAGTACAAGACATATGACTATCCAATGGGGAAAGATCAAGGTGAATACGATCTTGTGGAAGACCTTTCTAAGAGGAAGCCAGATATCACCTTTGCCCAAATGATTGGATTATGTCCCAGATTGAAGAAGGATTGGCGACGTGCTGTGAATCCAAAGAAAAAAATGGGAAAGACCTCTGGTAATGTATTAACTATTTCTGAACTTCCAGATATTTGTCCTTCTGTTGAGGCGTGGCATAATGGTTTAGACCTTGGTGAAGCTTATATTGATGGTGGTGCTCAGATCTGTGTTATCACTCAATCTTGTACGGAGAAATTAAATCTAAAGGTAACCTCCCCTTCAACTTTTCGAATACGGATGGCTAATCATGCAAAGGTAAAATGCTTGGGAATGGTGGCTGATTTGAATATTGAAGTATTCAGTACTCTATGTAAAGTGGATTGTCATGTCATGCCTGCGGGATTAGGGGCCTATCCTTTGATTTTAGGGAGACCCTGGTTAAGGAAGGTTGGGGCTATTCAGAATTGGAAAGATGGAGTGATTACTGTACATGCTTCTTCAGGGAAAAAAATGAGTTTTGATATGGTAAGTCGGTCTGAAATCTCTGAAGTTGAAAAGGGAGAGGTAGAAGATGAGTCATCTAGTAGTAGTGAGGAAGATAGTAGTGCAACTTCTGAGAGTGATATAGCTGATGTAGCCTTCGTAGGAGGGGTTGAAGATTTGCATTTGGGTAGTACAACCATCAATGACAGTGAGGAAGAGGATAGATTTGAAGAGAGAGAAAGATTTTTGCAACCAAAAAACTATGCAGAGTCATCTTTAACTCTAATGGAAGAGTCATTATCTTCTGGTCTATCTCCTGAAGAAAAAGAGGAATACTGCAGAGTGCTGAGAAAATATCCCAACTTATTCATCACTTCTTGTGAGGAAATAAGAGGATTCAAAGGGAAACCACTTAGAATTGAATTAAAAGAGCATGCAAAGCCAGTATTTCAAAGGATGAGGAGGTTGAATCCCAAACAGATTTCAGTTTTGAAAGAGGAAGTAATAAAGTTACTTAAGGCTGATATTATTTTTCCTGTTGGTCTTTCTGATTGGGCCAGCCCAGTGGTTATTGTGCCAAAGAAAGATGGCAAATGGAGAATCTGTGTGGACTACAAGCCTTTAAATGCAGCAACAAAGGCCAATCATTATCCTCTTCCTCATATTGATGACATTTTGGATCGAATAGCAGGCCATCAGATGTATAGTCTGTGTGATGGATATTCTGGTTACTTCCAGATTGCCATAGCTCCAGAAGATCGAGTAAAGACTACCTTCCTTACACCATGGGGATGTTTCGGCTACAAAAAGATGCCCTTTGGGCTCAAGAATGCACCGTCTCATTATCAGGAAAACTCCGACCAGGTATTGGCCCCATTCTTGGATAAGTTCTGTAAAGTTTTCATTGATGATATATGTGTCTATAGTGATCGTGCTGTACATAGTCAGAAGCTTGATGAAGTCTTTCAAAAATTGGATGAAAGTGGTGGACAGCTTAACCCAAGAAAGTGTCATCTAGCACAAGGAAGAATTAAGGTTCTTGGACACATTGTGTCTGAGAATGGGATAGAGCCAGATCCAGACAAGATTAAGGCATTGATGATGCTGCCCTCTCCTTCGACCACAAAGCAATTGCATACTTTCTTACAGAAAGTAAAATATTTGTCACGGTTCATTCACATGTTGTCACATGCATTATATCCTCTTCAGCAAGTAGTAAAATATGATCCTTTAAAATGGACTGATGAAAGTGAAGAAGTGTTTGAGGCGATAAAAGAAATGTTAGGACAGATTTCTAGTGTGAAAGCTCCTGACTTTTCCAAGCCATTTTATGTAAATCCCTCAGTTGGGGTGGATGCAATAGGAGCTGTATTATTACAGCAAGGAGAAAATTCTCGGTATATGCGACCTGTGTACTATGCTAGCAGAGTCAAAACTGAAGCTGAAAGAAGGTACACAGCAGCTGAATTAATAATGGCCAGTTTACTTTTTGCTTGTAGAAGGTTCAGATCTTATATACTTCCTCAATCATTTGTTGTCTTGACTAGCTGCACCCTGCTACCTCAGTTGCTGAATAACACTACTCTTTCAAAGTGTATGGTTAAGTGGATAACTGAACTTCAAGAGTATTCTTTTACTTTCCTTGTTGAAAAATCTACTAGAGCTTCACTGGCAGATTTACTTACATATAAAGACGGTCCTATATTGGTGAAGGAGGTTGATGATCATACAGTTCCATTGGAAGAAAAGATGTTGGACAATGCTTTTGTTCTTCATTTTGATGGTTCTTTCAGGAAAAGTCTAAATTTAGCGAAGGGAGGCATGGCATTATATGATCCAGGGGGAAGGCTAGTTCAGAAGAAGAGTTTTCTACTCAATGTTAGTAGCAACAATGAAGCTGAATATTCAGCTTTACATGAAGGCTTGAAGGCATGTCTTGAGAAAGGTATAAGAAGATTAGCTATTAAGGGTGATGCTTTGTTGATTGTTAAACAGATACTTGGTGTTTGGAAGACAAAGCATGCTCATCTCAAGCATTGGTTGTTGGCTATTAAAAGAATGTTGAAGCAATTTGATGCATGGACATTACAACATGTGGAGAGGGGGCAAAATGTTGCAGCTCATGAAGCAGCTCAAGATGAAACTGAGGTGTGTCTGAATGTGGTAAGGATACAAGAACCACTGTTTAGAGGTAGAGAATTTTTGGCTAAGGTTGAGAACTTTTTGTTGACTGGGAAAGTTTCTGATGATCTTCCCAAACAAAAGAGATACAGATTTGTAAAATCCTGTGCACCTTATTTTATGATAGATGATGTCTTATACATGAAGGGAACAGATCTGATTCTCAGAAGGATACCCTGGCAAGAGGAAATCATGCATATTTTGGAGACTAACCATGAAGGCATATGTGGTGGCCATTTTGCTTTCAAGATTATGATGAGGAAGATTTTAACTGAAGGTTATATTTGGCCTTCACTCCAAAGAGATATCCGGCATTGGTGTAGGTCATGCCTACAATGTCAACAAATGGGTAAGAGGATTCTTCATCCGGAACTCAGAAATGTCATGATAGCTTATAACATTTTTGAGAAATGGGGGATTGATGCAATTGGTCCTATGCCAATGACTGCAAGGAAAAATTGTTATTTGCTGACTGCTGTTGATTTTCTATCTCGTTGGGCTGAAGCAAGACCGATGAAGGTAGTCAATGCCAAAACAGTGTGTAAGTTTGTTTATGAAGATATTTGCTGCCGTTTTGGGGTTCCTTTGGAGCTTGTTTCTGATCGTGGGCCTGGTTTTCGAAGTGAGCTAATGGATCTGCTTTGTGAAAAATTGAAAATCAAGCATAGATACTCGTCTCCGCTTTATCCCCAATGTAATGGTATGAACGAATACTTCAATGGGAAATTAACTAGTATAATGGGAAAGATGATTAGAACACATGAAAAAAGTTGGGATCTAGTTGTACCTTGGGCATTATGGGCATACCGAATAGCAGAGAAGGAAAGCATTAAATTCTCTCCTTATCACTTAGTTTATGGAAAGGAAGCACTTCTACCATTGGATGTAGAAATACCTGCCTTGCAATTTTTGATGAAAATAGATGAGAACCCAGACTTAACCTATACCAATAGGTTATTGGATATGCAAGAAGCACAACTAGACAGAATGAAAGCAGTGGAACACTACACACAGGTACAAGAAAAAAATCAATGGAAAGCTAATCAGAAATTCAAAGACAAAGAAATCAATAAAGGAGACTTGGTGATGAGATATGACAGTAGGCTGGATTTCACATTTAAAACGCGATTTGTGACTAAATGGGAAGGGCCATACTTTGTGATCCAAAAGTTTGCCAATGGATCATACCAGCTGGCGGATTTGGATGGAAGTCATCATAAAAATAGAGTAAATGGTCTGAGATTAAAAAAGTATTTTGTGAGAATTATGCAGGTAAGTTCATGTGGACCAGTCGTCATGAAGACCAAACAAATAAAAGACCTCATGGATGAGGATATCTCCACCGAAATAGCAACTATGTTTGATTTTTGACTGCTAGACATTAATGTCTGCAGCTTGGGGGATGGGCAAAATGATAGGATAAAAAATGTTTGGACTTTATTTTGGGTTCATGCTTGTAAATTGGGTGTGTGGAAATAAATGAGTGAGAAGGTGTTATGTACATATTTTCCTTTATGAGAAGAATGTAAATATACTTGGGCCAAGCCATTGTTTTTTTTTTTCTTTGAAACCCCAAGGTGGAGCATACATTTAGTATGGCTTAGGGGGAAAAAGAGAGTGTGATTTTTTAATACTTTTATGAAAGAGTTGTTTAAAAAGAAGAGGTCATTGGGAAAATAACTCGTAATGGACACGAAAGGAAAAAAACAAAAATAGAAGATGCTGGCGACGTGTCAATTCTGGATGTTTACGACTCTGTTCGTGGAGCACATGCATTTACTTGCTAAATCTTGCATGGAGTCTGCAGGCGCTATAAAACACTGGAGCGCAGATCTAAACAGGGAGGAGGGGAGAGAAAAACAAAAAAAGAGTATTACGAATTTTTTTTCTGAGGAAGAATCATGACGCTGAAAGGTTTGCTTGTGACTGAAGACGTTAGAGTGGACCTGTGAGACGGAAGGCAGGAAGGTGAAAAAGACGTCTGCAGCAATTCACTTGAAGGCACGGCTGTTTCTTTTTTTTGATGATCGTGATGCTGCTGATGATCATCGTGATGCTCTGTTAAACGGCAGCTTGCTCTGTCTTGCTGCTGGATTGGAAGTATTGATCGTGACGTTATTATTAGCTGTAAATCTGATGAACGGCGGCCTGCTCCGACTGAACTAGTTGCCACGCAACCTGCTGATGATCGTGAAGCTCTGTATGAACGTTGGCCAGCTCGTACATGATCGTGATGCTGCCTCCTTAAAGCTGAAGAAGTTTGGTGTGCTGAAGCGGTTAGTTGTTGTGGTATGCTGAACAAGTTCAAAGGTCGTGGGTGCAGTCTCCTCTGGTGGACGATTTGCTGAGCAGATGTTTCATCTTGACGTACTGCCAACTGAGAAAAAATGGTGATGTGCCTTTTAGTTGCTGGTCATTAAACTCTGCGATCTCTGCTTTGAACGTTTTAAGCTATTGATGAGGACACATGTTATTGTTGATGATCAGTCTGGGGCCATTGATGCTATGTGAAGAAGCGTTTTGTTACTATTTATTTTCTTGATCAGAAAAATCAGAGATTTCCAGAACTATCTTTTGTTTTTCCATTGTGGCGGAATCCATTGCCTGGTGGGTCAATTTGTCTCAGAGTTATTCTACTTCAGAGTGAAGCATGATTCTATCTATTGAGCTCGACAGTGGTATTGAAGAAATCCTTTTTTGTGGTTTTCAAATTGAAGTCATATTCTCCGCAGTGCATGGGGATTACTGGTCTTTACTTTTGCAAGTGGATGAGGAAGAATGGGAGAATGTTCGTTTACCTGCTGAAGAGGACCTCCCTGAATACATTTATCATCTTGAATTTTGTACAGAAGTTGATGTAATTTGATGGAAAATGTATCTTATTTGTCACCTGAAAGCAATTTCCGTCTAAAGTCTTTGTAAAGGAGTTTTTGTGGGAATATATGTCTTCTTCTTCTTCGGGTTATTTCAGCTTAGTGTGAGGGAAGAAAGTTGGGAGGTAGTTACGAGAAAATGAGGCGCCTGTGACTGGTCTTGTTTGCTTAGGAAGTAGACCATAGGCTTTGCCGTTGGTCTCATCAACGTATGTGCAAAAGTTTTGGAAAGTGCTTTTGGAGGTGTCTCCATTTATGCATGTCACCGAGGCGAAAAGGAAGAGAATGTTTCTATCGGAATTGCAACCCGTATACAAAGTGGAATTACAAATGTATCCTGGTCACACCTTACACCAACTAATCGCAACCGCCACTGCCACCGAGCAATTGGAACTCAAATTGAGCCGATCCAATAAGGCTAAACCCTCATTTTAAGGCAAAGAGAGGGCTGTCCAAAACCTGCAAAATAATAGACAACCACCTAAAAAGAACCAAAACCAAGATAAAAATGGTCCAAAGGCTAAAAATAATTCTACCAAGAAGCGTCCCTTCAAAGTGAGAGACTATGGTCTCACTTTGGAGCAGAAAAAGCAATATATGAGCGAGGGAAAATGCTTTACTTATGGTAGCACCGAGTATATTGCAAATGCATGCCCAAACAAGAAGAAGCGTGATAATGCAAATGCATCAAAGCCCAATGTACATATGGTTCCGGATGTGCAGGGCAACACTTCATATGATAGCAAAGACAAGGTTGTATGTAAAGCTTGGAGACAACTTAAGGATCAACCCGCTTTGTTCATGTTTGATGATTGTGCAACTGAGAACTCCATATCTACACAGATGGCAACTGCTTTGGGTATTGAAGTGGAGGACATGGGCTCTCAAATTGAAGCAAGGGCTACCTTTGTTGGTAGAGAAGTGCAGGTTATGCCGATTATTGGCAAATTACGCATACACATTCAAGGGCTACCTTTGTTGGTAGAGAAGTGCAGATTATGCCGATTAATGGCAAATTGCGCATACACATTCAAGGCTATGTGGATCATGAGGACTTTCTTATGACACTTTTGAATGGCTGTGATGTATTTCTTGGAAAGCCTTAGCATACACGCATTGATCCGTGCAAGGCTTACAAGACTAACAGAATCACCTTCATGCATAAAGACCGAGAACATGTAATTGATGCTAGTGAAGAGGATGATACCATTCCCCTTGTGTCTCATGTACAAATTAAGAAAGTAATGAAAAAGAGTGTTTTTGCGTACTTGATTTTTGTACTGGTCCTGGGACCATGTTAAGGAAAATAATGTGCATGTAAACACTCTTAGTAATGATAGGCTGAAATTCTTGCAAGAGTACAATGATTGTTTTGCTAATGAGTTACCACCCATACAACTGAAAGATCATCGCATTGATCTTGTGCCGGTTAGCTCACCACCTAATAAGCCAACCTATCGTGTAAGTGCATCTCAAAAAGAGGAGATCATGAAACAAGTAAACGAGCTTCTTGAGAAAGGATTAGCTCTTCCCCATATTGTTCACCCATTCTCTTGGTTCAAAAGAAGGATAGATCCTTTCGTAAGTGTGTGGATTATAGAGCTTTGAATAAGCTCACCATTAAGAATTGGTTTCTGATTCCACGCATAGACGACATCCTTGACAAGCTGGATAGATCGGCATACCTCAGCTGAATTGATCTCAAGAGTGGGTATCATCAAGTGCATGTAGTGCGTGTAGTGCTTGAGGATGTACATAAAACTACTTTCAAGACAGCATTTGGGCTTTATGAGTATCTTGTTATGTCCTTTAGTCTTACGAATGCTCCGGCTACATTCAACAGAATGATAGATCGCATATTCCGTGGGTACAGAAAATTTACAAGTGTCTTCTTTGATGACATCCTAGTCTTCTCGAAGACTAAAGAACAGCATAGAGCTCATGTGGCTATTGTTTTTGAAGAACTCCGTAAGCATAAACTCTTCATAAATGCAAAGAAAAGTGAGTTCTTCTTGTCAGAGATACATTATCTTGGGCATATTGTGTCCAAAGATAGAGTGCGAGTGGATCCTGCAAAGATTGATGCAATTCAGAATTGGCCCAAATTGAGTTCACTACATCAGATCCGTAGTTTTCTTGGATTATGCTCTTATTACCGCAAGCAAGTTCATTCGGCACTTTGCATGGATTGCTTCTCCTTTGCATGATTTGACAAAGAAGAAGACTACATTCAAATAGACTAATATAGAGAGAGATGCATTCCTCAAATTGAAAGATGCAACTACTCATGGTCCAATGTTAATCATTCCAGATTTACAAAAGCTGAAATGTGATGCATCGGGAAATTACATTGGAGCTGTCCTAAATCAAGAGGGACATGCCTTGGCTTATAAGAGTCATAGATTGGATGATGCAAAGCTCTCTCTTGGCATTTACGAGAAAGAGCTCTTAGTTGTAGTTCATGCTCTTACTATATGGAAACATTACCTTCTTAGGGCTGATTTCACTATGAAGACAGATCACCAGAGTTTAAGATATTTTCTTACCCAAACTAAATTGTCAAAGAAACATATGAGGATGGCCAATTTCCTTTCTATGTTTCATTTTCAGATTTTACACACCCCAAGAAAGAAGAATGTAGTGGCAGATGTATTGTTACGAAAGCCGTATGTAGCAGCTATTTCGGTTGTCTCTCATGGAGACTTGTCTGCCATGCGTGATTTGTATCATAAGGATGCTGATTTTGCCACAATTTGAACTAATTTGATGGCTAGTCATGCACATGCCTCATATGTGATCAAAGAGGGTTATCTTATGAAAGATAATTGCCTATGTGTGGTGTTTGACATGAAGCAAAAGGTTTTGGATGAGTGCCATGCTCCTCCCGCTTGTGGAATTTGCATACAACAACACGGTGCATGCATCTACAAGAAAGGCCTCGTTTGAGATTGTTTATGGTAAAGTAGTTTTGCCACCCATCCTTCGCACAAAGGATGAGATATTTGCAGCTGATAAGTATGTAAGAGACTTGGATATTGCTTTTGCTCAAGTGCAGACAGCCATTGCAAGGTCACAAGACAAGCATAAAAAGGCTGCCGACAAGAATAGAAGGCGATTGGATGCTAAAAAGAATGATTGAGTATTGCTCAAATTTGAGAAAGCAAGACTTGCAAAGAGGCTTGCAAAGAGAGTGCATATCCTAAGCTTGCAACCAAGTACTATGGGCCTTTTTAAGTGATCGAGAAGATCAATGAAATGGCTTTCAAATTGGCATTGCCTAGTCATTGGCACATACACAATGCTTTTCATGTGAGTCTCCTTCGCAAGTAAGTAAGGCCAGAGCCCAATGACACGGTCATTGAGGTTCCACCAAAAGTGGATGAACTTGAGGATATTTTGCAGCCAAAGCAAATTTTGTATCACAAGGAACGCAAGCTTGCCGCAAGCAAAGTTCTCAGGCGTTACCTTGTAAGAGTTCTTCAGAGATTACCCGCATGTGCTTCAAGCATATTTAGATGCTTTTCAGTTGCAGACAATTATTTAGAAGCCGGGGGGGATAACACCATTTGGCCACCCAATTGGTCCACTCATGCTTTCTCATCATGTATATACATTGGACTAGTGTCCATGGCAATTGTATATGTTGGTGATTGATGCCACTCATGTGATACTGCGAAATTGGTTTTTTGTTGGAACTTGTGCCTCTGTGTACATGCCCGGAAATGCCTGGTGGATTGGTGTTCCATAGGGTCTGGTACCTCGTTTACTTGCTTGAAGCACGTCTATTTTGGTATAGTCTCATGAACGGGGATTTTCCATACCAGTGCTACATTGCATAGCATCTTTATGTTCTTGCTTGTAATCGAAATTGCATGCTGTTTTCATGTTTGCTTGACCAATGTGTCGTTTCGGGTAAGGGAACGCCCGCCCATGAACTGTGCGTGTGAAACTATCTGCCGACATGGTTATGTGGCATGTGACAAGAGATAAGTATTGGTCATAAACCTAGCCTTAGGAATTAGCACTAATTTATAAGTGAGTGTGTACACACTTCATTAAGTTTTGGGCGATCAAAACTCACTTATAAATTATGACCAGTTTTCATGCTTGCTTCAATGTGTAGTTCCGGGTAAGGGGACGCCCACCCGTGAACCATGCATGTGAAACTATCTACTGACATGGTTATGTGACATGTGACAGGTGGTAAGTATTGGTCATAAACCTAGCCTTAGGAATTAGCACTAATTTATAAGTGAGTGTGTACACACTTCATTAAGTTTTAAGCGACCAAAACTCACTTATAAATTATGACCAACAGCCTAGTGTTCACACACGCTAATGTCTCGAGGTAAACAAAACCTAATGTCCACCGCCTAAACCTTATCCCCTTTGTACAAAGGGAGTAACCAACCATGTGTCCATTCTAGCTTGCACCACATAGCATCTACATGACACCTAGAGTAGACGACTCACCACCTCACTCTTCCCTCTCTCTCTAGAAGTAGACACCTCTTTCATGAGGCCTCTTGGGCTGTATTTTCTGCACTTCCTCCTTCCCAACTCCATATCCAAGCTTGCTAGGGTGTTTTCCAAGCTTCCAAGAGTGTTTCCAAGTGCTATTCACTCTCCTACATACTCCCAATGATTGAAATTGGGCAAAACAACTCTTTCTTGCTGTAATTTCTGATCTTTTTGTTGAAAACCCTGATTTCAGCCTTCCTTTCTCGACTTGAACCATAGAGAAATCTTTCCCAGGTTCCCTTCATCCTCTTGAAGACTTTTGTCTCCAAGAATTATGACAAATGGAAGATTTCAACACTCCAAGCACTTCCATTGCGAAGACTTCCGCTGTCATCGACTCTACTTGCAATTGGTAAGCTTTCATGCTTAATTTTGGAAGCAAGTAGTAAGAGAGAGAAATCGGATTCTAAGATCACATACCCTGTGTAGTGTTCTCTTATCCTACTATGTACCCTCTTGCACATTGTTGCTACCTTGTGTTGGTGAAACAATAGAGGAAAGATGGTAGGAAACATGGACACTTGAGAGAGTAGTGTGAGTTGCAAGTTTACACCGACAACCACTTTGTTTGCAATACTGTATTCATATGCATTGGTATGGAAATCTGGTCTGAAACGCCCATGACACTATGTACTTGATTCTCCCAAGATCAATATACTTTATTTGAGAGAGGGACCGGCCATTCCGGCTCATTGTGCGTCTCTTGTCAATTCAACAAATTACTTCTTGTATTGAGCATGTTGTCCATTAAATCTTGGTGTATTTAAGTGTATTGATTAGCATTGTGTTCAACCAAGTTACAATATCCCATTGCGCATGTTGATAAAGTGTCATTGTCTATACAAGATGGCAAAATGAAGTACTCGGCAAATGTGCTTCATGTTTCAAATATTACAAAGAACCTGATTTTCGTCGGACAAATGGTCGAGCAGGGTCTCTAAGTGAGATTTAATCCTCAAGGATGTTTTGTGAAAGACTTCAAAAATCAGTGCCGCTTAGTTGCAAAGAGTAATAGAAATAACAAGATGTTTACTTTGGATGTGAACATGCGTGAAGTGAAGACATCCATGTTTGTGCATGAGATAGATGTCATCGTAGATATTGACATATGACACAAGCGCATTGGTCATGTGAATATACAACGGCTGAAGTCTATGCAAGCCCAAAATATTGTTGCAGTTTTGCCGAAGTTCAAGGTTGATGGTATGCATAAAGTATGTGAAGCATACAAGTTGGGTAAGCAAGCTAAACATGCTTTTCCACATCAAAAGCATGTTAATGCAAGGCTATTAGATGTTATATATTCGGATGTATGGAGACCAACCAAGATTGCAATAATTACAAGCTGCAGGTATTATATTACATTCATTGATAATCACACTAAAAAAGTGGGTTTATTTTATGAAGGAGAAAAGTGAAGTGTTTGCTCACTTTCAGAGATTTAAAGCCTTGGTCGAGACAAAAAAAGATATGCAGATCAAACGTCTATGATCAGATAGTGAGAGTATTTTCCAATGAGTTTAATGGTTTCTTGAGAAAGCAGGGAATCAAGAAATAGTTTACATACAGTTATACTCCACAAACCGAGTCTGTGCAGGTTTCACCAATTCCTTTTTGCTGAAAATCCTATACAATGCCAACACAGTGTGCTTCCGTGTAACAAATGTCACAACCTTAGTGGCATGTGCCAACACTGGCTTCACCCATGCAAGCTGTCCAATATCCTCAAATAGGAGGTCAAGGCAATGGCATGTACACCTAGTGTAGAAAATATGGGGCCACTCTTGCTCCACTAATTCTCCTGCTCGCACACAATTAGAGGCATTGTCCATACATACCTGCACCACATTATCAAGGCCAACAACTTGAATTGCACCCTTCAATATCTCAAAAATGTACTCCCCTGACTTGTACTGCCCACTTGTATCCACTGCCTTCAAAAACACAGAGCCATATATACATGACACCATCACATTGATGATAGGCCGACGTCGAGTGTCAGACCAACCATCACACACAATGCTGCAACCATATTTTTTCCACTTCTCTTGAAGGTCTAGCAACTCCTGCTCTATGCAAACCACTTCATTATTTAACTCCGTAGTACGCAAAGCTCTGTACGTTGGAGGCTTAAAGGTAGGTCCAACTTTCCCAATCGCCTGAACCATGTCCAAAAAATAAGAACTCCTCACCTTCCAATGAGGAATGTCCTCTGCAAAGAAAAAACGATGGAGAGCAATGTATGCATCTTTTCTTGCCTGTGACTCCCATGCTGCAGCCAAAGCTCCCTTGGACACCTTTTGTTTCTTTTGCAAAGGCTGAGCTGATGATGCACTTGCACTTGCAGCCCCCAAATCAACAAATTCTGCCCCCTCTGCATCAATATTTACATAACTAGCAGCCCCCAAATCAGCCACCTTTGCATCAACCATTGCTTTCAAATCAATCACCTCCGCCTTTGCATGCAACCTTCGGCAAGCATCTCTGACATTTTGGGGTGGATTGGTACACTTGTCAACCCCCAAGCCTGACAACCCAAGCATGTGCGCCCTTATATGGAGCGGTCCTCCATCCCATTGATGCGGGCAATACTTGCATTTGCATGTGTATTGTCCCTTTCCCAAGGGATTGACTGCGTCCACAAACTCCCATTCAGCTCCACGCTTTCTTCCCATTTGGGCAAGTGAAGATTGTGGTCTGGAGTCCTGGACTCTGTATGCACAAAGAGAGGACAATTGAGTCAAGAAACAAATCAACTTCGATAGAAATTATAGAATATGAAGGCTGAAATCATGAACATTGAAATGTAGAGAACTTGAAAGTTGAAAGTTGAGGGAGACACAGTCACATAGACAGAGAATTCTCTGTAGAGTCCCGAGACATAGTTTGGGAGCTTTGGGCAAGTGAAGAGAGCAAAATTCAGGCCCAGGGACCAGCCCTCGTGCGTGGGAGTTGTGGTTGCAACTTGCAACGTGCAAGGAGCTACGTTTCAACGCACGTCTCCTTCAACTTCCAAGCCTTCAGCTTTGGTGATTGCCCATGGGAAGGATGATGAGAGGGCCAACCACCAACACGCACTTGCCTGAAGAATGAGGACTTGGATAGTAGGACCGTAGGAGGTGGAGGCTGTGGCTGCAGCCTTGCAGGCTGCAACTTCAATCGTCGAGAGCGGCACCTTTGTCGAGAAGCGCACCCACAGATGACAGCGACACGACGTACGACTCCAGCCAGAATTGTTTAACACAACTTTATCGGGCACGCCGTTTTTTTTCCCAAAAAAGGCCACGTCTGAAACTGTTTTCCATACGCGTATGATATCCAACGTATCATACGTCTGGAATCTTCAATCGGACGTGTCCGGTTCCAACTATGGTGAGAACCCGACTATATGAGCTGACGCTATAGCTATTATACTCTAGCAAATTTAAATATGGTTGTCACGCAGCTTGTCGTCCCTACCACTGGCGGCATATTAACCATAATCTCACCAACCATGCTAATGGCATAAGCGTGGAAGCTATCACCCAAGCGGGTCATCAATGTACGTAGCACTAGTTGAGCTCGATATCTCAATACTCCTCCTTGAGCTCAACTCCACACATTGCACTCCAAGTAAGCTCCTAAACTTGTGGAGCTTCTCTGTACCACGTACCTTCGTGAAGATGTTAGCCACTTGATCCTATATGCTGACATATATCAGATCCATATCACCTGTTAGAACCTTCTCTCTCACAAAGTAATAATGCACCTCAATGCGCTTCGTTCTAGCATGGTATACTAGGTTGGCTAGTTGTATGCTACTCACGTAATTATAATAAATGACAACGGCCTTATCCACGGGCTCACCCATATTATGAAGAAGCAAGCTACCTCACGTTGTCATAGCAGCGTCCTTGTACTTTGTCTCTGTACTCGACAAGATAATTGTTGGCTGTTGCTGTAACCATGTAAGCATAATGATGGGTTGTATATCCATCATATTTCAACTTGTCAATATGGTATCTAATCCTCGTAGACTTGTATACACCTGGATCACTGCTAGGTGTCTTAAAATAGCCTTGGTTCTCCTTATAGGAGTAATTATTGATGTAATGCCAAGCTCCTCATCAAGACTATGCTCGGATCCATTAGGGTCACCATCCATATATAAGTGACGTTGATGGCACGGAAGCGGTAGAGCTGTCTACGCCCTTATAGCATGCCACACTTCCACACACGCATGCAAACACACCAGAACACCAGACCAGAGAGCATGAACAAGACTCAATTTCAGAAAAGACCTTGACCTTTACAGGATCGGATATCCCAGATATCCCAAACACCAGCGACACCAAGCACCCGCTCGCAATCAGTCCTCTCCAGCTCCTGGTCGCTCCAAAATCCCTTCGCTCCTCGCTTCTCTGCAGTCGACCTCTGCACTCTTTGCTCTGCACCTCAACAGATGACTCTCTGCTGTTCCACCAGCTCACTGCCACTCTTCAAGCATAGAACCAGTCACCTACGCTGGCTGTCTTCACACCTCTGCCCAGCAGCTTGTCTGCTCCACGCTCCCCAGCACCTCTACTCTCCGTCTGTTTGCTAGCCCCTCGATCACCCTCACCAGTTACTTTGCCTCTTCTCTAGCCTCTGCTATCTACCAGTTTCAAGCTCAACGGCTTCCCTTCTGTCTTCGCGCTCTTCTCTGCAGTGCCTCAGAACCTTAACCACACCAAGCGGCTCCTTCACTCGTTCCCTCTCTTTGTCCAGCTGCGCCTGCAGGTTCCCCCTACTGCGAACAGCTTCTGCAGTGATCCCCTCCACTGCAACAACACCCCCCGGCTGCACACACTCCTCTTGTCCTGTGCTCCAACCCCCTACACACACCCGAGGGCCTCCTGCCCCCCGTTGCTCTTCTCTGCAGCTCCTCAGAGCCCACTTCTCTCCCCGCTGCTCCTCTGCAGCCCTCCACTGCAACACTGCAGCCCGCCGTCTCTACCTGCTCCTCCTCCCAAACACTGAGAGGCCCCCACGCTTCCTCACTGCTGAGCTGGCCTACAGTTTACGCCCCCCAAGAGAGCCCCCCACTCCCGGCTGCACCCCTTCGGCTCCCTGTCAAACACACACACAGCGGTGGCCTCCTGCCCCCCGTCTCTGTGTCCACTTCTCTCCCCGCTGCTCTTCTGCAGCCTTCCACTCTGCAACACGGCTTCCAGCCGCCTCCCTTTATCTGCAGCTACGCCTGCTGCTCCAGTTCTTCGTTGCTCTCCAGCTAGCACTCTTCTGCGCCTAGCTCCTTTCACCACACGACGGCTTTGTCCACGCTACCTGCAGCTGCCGCACTGCGCTCTTCAACTGTGCCCAAAGAGCCTCGCTTGCTACCTTCTCGCAGACGGCTGCCCTCCAACCACACCAGCCCAGGTTCTACTAGGCGGCTTGCTCCTCACCCAGGAGGACCCCCCTCTCTACTCGTCTCCCCTACTCCACGCAATCCTGTTGCGCTGGCCACCTTCCAGAATAACCTAGCTGGCGGCAGCTCCAAATTCCACGCCACTTTCCAAAAAAGTCATCTTCTATTTTATTTAATTTTGAAAATTAAAGGCCACCATATTACTTTCACACCATCTAAAGCTGCCTTGGCTCTCTTCACCCTTTTTTCATGCTCCACATACCTTCAATTGCAACCTTGAGTGCTCGCTTCTCTTGGACACGCATACAACTCAAGTGGCCGAACAGTTGAGACCATCTCCAGCTACGTTCCGGACGAGCTTGTGCTTCCAGAATCCCTACATTGTCCCTGCACACACTTCCATCAAGACCCTATGTCTGACTGCCGCATCCACGATGCCCACACCAAGTCAATGGGTGTTCCCACGACTTCATCACAACACGGACAACACTCATGTACACATGTACAAGTTGATTTTGAGGTTTCCACAAAACATCACACATATTTAGCAACCCCCTTTCTTCTGCTGAGACATTTATGTCCAGCAGCTACTCAATCAGAAACTACTTATCCCCCTGGATCAAATAGAAACCTCGGTGCATCTACCTTCCAATCCTTCAAGCATTCCCCTCCAACAGACAACCATTGAAGCACTCTGCCATAATCTGCTTTCAGCAACCCCCTTGGCTTTTTGTACATGGCCTCCTCACCATCCACTGTACTTCCTCCTCCAGACCAGCTCACATAATTTTGTGATGGAGACCACCACTCCTCATCTCTACTCCCTTCAGACACATCTGACTCCCACCCGTAGTCAAATACCGAGATAACCCTCATCTCATCATCAACCCCCATCTCATGGTCGCAATCCAACTTGCAGCCCACATCATTGGCTTCCAACCCTTCCTCTGGGCAACCTGCCAGACCCAAACTATAACCAAACTGCTCATCCATATGCTGAGCATCCACATGCGGTGTGTCCACCATACACTCACTTCCCTTCAGCCCATCAACATCACACACAGCAACCTCGTGCACTGTAGACTCATCATTGTCGCTTTCCTGCAGTTTCTCCAGCTTCAAGACCATTGGCGATCCTGCAAGATTCTCCACATCTTGCACAGGCATCCCTACCAAGTTCAAGCTCCCCAAACTCCCAGGCAAAGCATCTTGGTCCCCCTGACCAACAACAATAGCCTCACGTGCACCCTCACCACTCACAACCACCTCATCCTCTTGGGCATGACAAGGAACACACACCTTGTGATCAGCATCCACACCTGCGAAATCTATCGCACCATCAACCAAAGGAGCATCCAGCTCACCATCAGTCACACCATCACTCCCTTCCTGCTGCACAACTGGCATGCAAGTAGTCTTCTCCAAGGAAGCCATCTCCAACAGATCATCCAGTGCACTATCCAGTACACTGTCCAACTCACCATCCACACTCTCACCACAGGCTGCAATATCCAACTCATCGCTCGGATCATCCATACGGGCTCCACCCACAGCATCTTCACTAGTGACACCTTGATCATCACACTCCACCTTGACTGGCTGAAGTACTGGCACCTGCTCACAATCCACAACATCATCAATACTCCCATTCTTCTCCTCCTCACCTTCTGAAAGCTCTTCAGGGCTGATTCCAGAAACCTCATCCTTCTGCATTCCCAACAACAGGCTAACCTGTCCCATATCCTGCTCTCCAAATGTGATCTCACGGACCTCACAAACACTAGGCTGGATTTCATCCTTCATCTGCACACTAGGGCCACTCACCCTATCACTCATTCCCAAGGACAATTGATATATTCCACCATTAGCTTTGGCTGGTCTCTCACATTGTGGACTCATATGACCCCACTCACCACAATTCCGGCATTGCACATCACACAGATACCCTCTCCCTCTTCCAATATCTGCTGAATTTCTTTCAGAACCAGATGATGCATCAATCTTTCTTCCCATATCACCTATGCCTCTTCCTTTTCCTGTGGACTCTATCCAATTCACACTTAAAGACTTCATGAGCTCCACTGCATCATGAACCTCCCTCTTCAAAGAATCCACCTGTTTAGGAACAGCAGCAGCTTTTCTTCCAGTCTGCATACTCTCAATCTGTGGCACCTTCACAAACCTCCTCGGCTCTTCCCGCATTCCCAACTGCCTCAAACGTTTCACCTTCCACTCCTTCTCACGAGCAACTCTGACAGCCTCCTCAAAGCTATTCAGGTTCTTCAGTTCCACCTTCAAACGGATCGTTGGCTCCAGACCAGCCACAAACCGCTCCCTCTTTATCATCTGCGGGGGTACTTCAGGAATCAGAGCCTCACACCATAGACTCCACAGTCTACCAAACTCTATCAAATACTGATCCACATCCTGACCATCTTTCTGCTGAATGTTACACAACTCCTTCCACACTTCATTCGGACTCTTCACCTGGACAAACTGTGCCAAAAAGGCAGCTCTGACTACACGGTACTCAGGATCCTCTCGATAAACATTCCTGTGTGCAGTCACAAACATCTGCAGCCATACTTTCGCATCACCCTGCAAGCAATAAGCCAAAATCCGAGAAAGGATCTCCGGGGTTGCCCTGTCTTTCATCAAAGCTGTAAACTCCATCTTCTCCAGAAACCTGGTTGCATTTTCCTGTGGCAATCCCCAATACTCCGGAAAATCCTGAGCCATTTCCCAAATCTTTCTTCACACAGCCCTGTTCTCTTTCACAAACCAGAGGAAATCTGCTCCTCTGTGGAGGCACCAAAAAGTGATGGCACGGAAGCGGTAGAGCTGTCTACGCCCTTATAGCATGCCACACTTCCACACACGCATGCAAACACACCAGAACACCAGACCAGAGAGCATGAACAAGACTCAATTTCAGAAAAGACCTTGACCTTTACAGGATCGGATATCCCAGATATCCCAAACACCAGCGACACCAAGCACCCGCTCGCAATCAGTCCTCTCCAGCTCCTGGTCGCTCCAAAATCCCTTCGCTCCTCGCTTCTCTGCAGTCGACCTCTGCACTCTTTGCTCTGCACCTCAACAGATGACTCTCTGCTGTTCCACCAGCTCACTGCCACTCTTCAAGCATAGAACCAGTCACCTACGCTGGCTGTCTTCACACCTCTGCCCAGCAGCTTGTCTGCTCCACGCTCCCCAGCACCTCTACTCTCCGTCTGTTTGCTAGCCCCTCGATCACCCTCACCAGTTACTTTGCCTCTTCTCTAGCCTCTGCTATCTACCAGTTTCAAGCTCAACGGCTTCCCTTCTGTCTTCGCGCTCTTCTCTGCAGTGCCTCAGAACCTTAACCACACCAAGCGGCTCCTTCACTCGTTCCCTCTCTTTGTCCAGCTGCGCCTGCAGGTTCCCCCTACTGCGAACAGCTTCTGCAGTGATCCCCTCCACTGCAACAACACCCCCCGGCTGCACACACTCCTCTTGTCCTGTGCTCCAACCCCCTACACACACCCGAGGGCCTCCTGCCCCCCGTTGCTCTTCTCTGCAGCTCCTCAGAGCCCACTTCTCTCCCCGCTGCTCCTCTGCAGCCCTCCACTGCAACACTGCAGCCCGCCGTCTCTACCTGCTCCTCCTCCCAAACACTGAGAGGCCCCCACGCTTCCTCACTGCTGAGCTGGCCTACAGTTTACGCCCCCCAAGAGAGCCCCCCACTCCCGGCTGCACCCCTTCGGCTCCCTGTCAAACACACACACAGCGGTGGCCTCCTGCCCCCCGTCTCTGTGTCCACTTCTCTCCCCGCTGCTCTTCTGCAGCCTTCCACTCTGCAACACGGCTTCCAGCCGCCTCCCTTTATCTGCAGCTACGCCTGCTGCTCCAGTTCTTCGTTGCTCTCCAGCTAGCACTCTTCTGCGCCTAGCTCCTTTCACCACACGACGGCTTTGTCCACGCTACCTGCAGCTGCCGCACTGCGCTCTTCAACTGTGCCCAAAGAGCCTCGCTTGCTACCTTCTCGCAGACGGCTGCCCTCCAACCACACCAGCCCAGGTTCTACTAGGCGGCTTGCTCCTCACCCAGGAGGACCCCCCTCTCTACTCGTCTCCCCTACTCCACGCAATCCTGTTGCGCTGGCCACCTTCCAGAATAACCTAGCTGGCGGCAGCTCCAAATTCCACGCCACTTTCCAAAAAAGTCATCTTCTATTTTATTTAATTTTGAAAATTAAAGGCCACCATATTACTTTCACACCATCTAAAGCTGCCTTGGCTCTCTTCACCCTTTTTTCATGCTCCACATACCTTCAATTGCAACCTTGAGTGCTCGCTTCTCTTGGACACGCATACAACTCAAGTGGCCGAACAGTTGAGACCATCTCCAGCTACGTTCCGGACGAGCTTGTGCTTCCAGAATCCCTACATTGTCCCTGCACACACTTCCATCAAGACCCTATGTCTGACTGCCGCATCCACGATGCCCACACCAAGTCAATGGGTGTTCCCACGACTTCATCACAACACGGACAACACTCATGTACACATGTACAAGTTGATTTTGAGGTTTCCACAAAACATCACACAACGTGTTGACAGATCAAGCATAAAAGTTTTATTTACCTTTTCCTTCTCTTTGTGTAATACATGTGTACTTACATTTGTTCTCAACTTGTCGGACCATCGAATAACATTGAATCCAGTACTAGAGGACTCTCTAGGTTCACTAAGCACCTGTGATTGTTGCGTTACATGTGGGGTAGCATCATTACTTCTTACATTTGCATCTTCTGTTGTCTTCAATGGTGTATACTAGCTACTTATCTCATCAAAGATAATATCTCTACTTACTCACATCTCATGAGTGATAGGGTTATAACATCTATAATCTTTCTACTCCAAAGTATAACCAA
Organism: Cibotium barometz; assembly: GCF_041138505.1. NCBI lineage: Eukaryota > Viridiplantae > Streptophyta > Polypodiopsida > Cyatheales > Cibotiaceae > Cibotium > Cibotium barometz. The sequence continues at coordinate 28,019,506 of NC_141053.1, read as the reverse complement.
TGAAGATGCATTTCTCTATCTTTGGATCCAACTTTGTTCTTATTTCATCGGGAACATATATATATGCAAAACCTAAACACGTTCAAGTGAGACACATCTGGTTTTATTCATGTAAACTTATACTCAGGTGTCATACCATGAACAACTGCAGTGGGATCTTGTTCATAACGTAAACAACAATTGTTGCTACTTTTTTTCAAAAACAATATGGCATATTTTTTTAGACATCAAGGCATGTGTCACTTTTGTAATGTGCATATTTTTCCTTTTTGCAACACTATTCTAGCCTACATGTTTATCATGTTAGCAAACTTGTTGGATGAGAGGGTATACAATGGATTGCGCCGCATGCTTGTCAGTGATGAATATTGCAGGAAGAAGGTGTCACGCACTGTGAAAGCACAAGAGGTGTCTTCTATTGTTTTGGGCTCTTCATTTTGGCAGGATGCTAGGGTCATTGTGAAGATTTGTGCACCTATTTTGAAGATCCTTCGCCTTGCTGACAGGGAAGGGGCCACCATGGGGCTTGTGTATGAGCTTACTAATCGAATGGTGGAGAAGATACAAAGTGTAGAGGGGGTTGAGTCCTCTAAGTTGGCAGACATCAAAGCCTTGTGTGTTAATAGGTGGGATATGATGCACTCTCCATTGCATGCAGCTGCTTTTGTTCTCCATCCTATTTGGAGAGAGAAAAATCCTGATTCTGACAAGGAGGTACATGATGGGCTGATGGATGTTATGGAGCGATTCACAAAGTTTGATGTTGAAAAGCAGGACATATTATGTGATGAGCTGGATATTTATAAGTCAATGGCAGGCACATTTGCTCGTGCCATTGCAAAGGATCAAAAGAGGATGCATCAAGGGGTGAAATGGTGGGAGACATTTGGGGCACACACACCAAAATTGCAGCAATTGGCTCTTCGAGTGCTCTCGCAGGGCACATGTGCTTCTCCTTGTGAGAGGAATTGGAGCACATTCTCTCTTATCCATACCAAAAGAAGAAACAGGTTGCTTCCTAAGAATACGGAGAAATTAGTGTACATCCACACTAATTTGCGTCTCATCTCCAAAATCAAGGAAAGGGGATTTGAAAAGATAGAGATTACCTTGGAAATGATCAACAAGGAGAAGGATGATGACAGGCTGCTTGCTTTGCAGGAGACTACAGAGGGAGACGAGGAGATTACAGCTCCTTTTGTTGCAGGAAGGATGGGTGGTGCTGCAGCTTCAAGTAGCTCCACTCCTTTCGAGTCCCATGGCGAAGGGGCAACCGAGGATATTAGTGAAGACTCTGCTGAGGAGGATGAGGATGAGGAGGAAGAGGAAGTTGCTGGCATTGATGAGGATGAGGATGACCAGCCTTCAGTATGTGGATGATGAGGATGCATCATGTGTGTGACATGCAGGCTGCAGCCTGAGACTTGAACATGCTAGCCAGTGGCACTGGGCAGTGGGCACTGGGCAGGCTGCAGCTACTTTATGAGTCATCATTTGTGATGCATTTTGGTGTTTGATCATTGATGTTTTGGTGTGGGCCCTAGGACCTAGGCTGTAGCCTAGGCCCTGTAGCTATTTCTTTGAAGTTTCATATTTTTGTTGTAGCTAGTAGGCTGTAGCTACTATTTCAAAATTCATGTTGAACTGTTTGAACTTTGAAGTTGAACTTTGAACTTTGAACATCAGTAACCAGTTGGAACTTGGAAATTGGAATTTGGAAGTACTAAAGTGTCTCTGAAGTTTAAATGTGTGCAAATTAAATTGTATATTTTCTTGTCTTTTTTCATGGAAATTAGGGTCACGTATGGTTCAGCCCCAGGGGCTGAACCATACTCCAATCATACTTCCGTACACGTATGCGTTTGCCGTATGGTCCCGTATGGAAAAAACTATGGTTCTCACCATGGATCAACCATTGTATGTTATAGTTAAAGTCACAAGAAACATTTCGAGGTTTCAAGGTTTCAAGATTTCGAGGGTTTTTTTCGAAAGGTTTCGTCCATTGCTAAAAAAACCGCAAGTTTCGAAAAATTATATACATATATATATATATACATACATACATACATACATACATACATACATACACGCACGCACGCACGTATATATATATACATATATATACGTTTTGAAGGTTTCGAATGGACGTATCCACTGCAATCTTTCGTTGAGAGAGAGAGAGAGAGAGAGAGAGAGAGAGAGAGAGAGTTTGGACCAAGAGGGCAACGTCAAAAAACCTCAAAAATCTAAAAATTTCAATTTTTAAAAAAAATGAAGAAAGAAGATAAAACTTGAAATTTGGGCAAAACTGCCATTATGCAGAGGGTTTCGAGGGTTTTTGAAAAACTGTTTCGAACTTTAGAGGTTTCCAAAGTTAGAAACTGTTTTTTTGTGACTATGGTTATAGTAGGAGAGTACTTTCCCTTATAATATATACTCTTATCTCTTTATGTTAATAGTTGTAGAAAAGAGAAGAAGAAAAAAGAAAATTAAACCATCCATCTTTCTCGTGTCTTGCTCCCTCTTGTGTATATGTGTTTGCTTGTAAGGAACTCAAGCTCTCCCTCTCCCTTGCATTCTCTTTAAACTCCCATTCCCCTTTGAGGTTTGTAAATCTGCTCTTGGGACGAAGTTTCCTTTTTATTAATTGAAAGATCTTTTCTTGGGAAAATCAATTGCTTCTGTAGACATCATTCGGCATTAGTCCACATTATCAAACTCAAAGCATTAGAGTCATTTGATGGGGTCATTTAGGCTACCGTTGCTCTATATGAGTAAGTCATTGGCAAAGTTTACGCAAGTGCGGAGCAAAATAGGAATAAAACAGAGGTCTTGATACTATTTCTACCTGGATGATCTTCTTGTATTCCTATCACATACAACCAAGCGTACATGACACTCCAGCCTTTTTGTGCCAAGGGGGAGGGGGGGGGGGGGGGGCATCTGGAGGACAACTATGGTAAAACTAAGGTAATGCTCTTCGCCATGAGGAAGGAAACAGATACTTTCAACAAGGAAACAATGGAAAAGTTAAACAAATGGGAAATTAAATTCTTTTTCTTGAAAAAGCTGAGACCAAAACGCACACCTTGTATCCATCAAGGGCACTTTGAATCAGTTGAGAAATCTCCTCAAAAACATCCTCTTGCCCTGCTTCTGGCCCAAAGACTTTATCAAATGTGAATGCGTGCTTTTGTCCTGGAAAGTCAACAAGATGCAACATTTTAGCAGCTTCTTCTGTCACATGTAAACAGTGTACCAAACAATTCTGCACCTTGAGCCTGAACAAGTTCAATCCCACGCCCATGGAGCTCAGCCGAAGTAGGGTATTGTAAAATGGGTGGCTCTTCTAGTGTGGAACTTTCATCTTCTGGTATCAGAGGGCGCACTCGGCAAAAGACCCTTACATTACCTTTCAGCTCCTGAAAATAACAAAGGAAAAAACTAAATAATGCTACAAGCATTGCTGTGAAACATAGTCATGTCAAACGAAACTTATCACATGGATGAGGTTAGGAAGCAGGTTGGACCAGAATTGTGTTATGCAATTTCCTCCTTAGTAGGTCTCCCTCACGAACACGGAGCTCTGCCTCGGAGAGCCTTTGTTGCAAATCCTCCATGACAACCTTTTGCTCTGCACCCCCATTTTGATGTTGCACAACTGTACTCTCAACCATCTGCATAGATACTGAAAAAATTTATAAGGAAGAAAAACAGACCATAGAAGTTGTTTATGAAGCCAATGCAAGGTCTTAGTTCTCTAATGACCAGCCTAGTGTGTATGGCCGAATTGTATCCACCAGCTTTGTAGTAAGCGTGCACAGCTAAGCATGTCAACACATAGAAAGGAAGAAGCAGGGAAAAGTAAGGGAGGCTACCTGAAGCTTGTGATTGGCTACCTCAATCTGCTGTCTGAGGCTCGTTGCCTCCTCTGCTTGGGCAGCATTTGTTTCCTACAAAACATTCAGTAAGGAAATAAACAAACAAGAGAGAATATCCCTGATGCTTTGAACTTGGATAACATGTATTAAAGAAAAGGTTATGAGGATTAATAACCTCTAAGGATGTTGATTTGGTCTTCAGGGCTTCCAAGTCAATGGCCGACTTCCTAGCGCATTCCTTATACCTGGCAATTTCTGCCGTCAGGGTTTCCAACTGAGCCGCTTGTTGTTTTTTATCCTCTAATTCATGTAGTAGCTCTACTCGAAGCTTCTCTTGTTCATCCATGAGTAATCTCCTCTGGTTGGTCCCCTCCTGCATAGATATCTGCAAAAGCACAATTCATTCATATCAGCAAGCCATCCACCCAGAGTCCACCCAGCACAAGAAAGGGTCTAGCCATGGAAATTCTCTACCTTTGCCTGATTAAGCTGTTCTTGGAGTGCAACCGAATGACCCCTCAAGCTGCTAAGGGTCTCCATCATGTTGGACTTCTCCTTTTGTATCTTGGAGATGGTCTCTGCCGCAGTTGCCGCATCTGTTTGCATCGTGCTGTTATACATCTGCAAACTGGCATTGTATTCTTGCAATCTTCTGTTGATCTCTTGCAAAGCAACTACCTGCATTATTCTATTGTTAGCCTTCATTTCCCAGAGATTAACACCTAGCAATATCCAAATCGGTCTTAACAAATGAGAAAACTATGACCTGTTGGCTTGCGCTATCATAATCTTTCTGATGACCATCCAACTCTTCCATTAGACGAGCAATCTCCGAGTTTGCCAACTGCACGGTTTCTGCATCCTTGTCTCGTTCAAGTAAAAGAGACTGCAATGGTAGAGAAGTAAGCCTGTTATCCAAGCAACAGGCATGCCCATGTCTTTGTAACACTAGGGTGAACTCTCATGTAAATGACTTGACAACATAGAGGAATATAATGCAGGCATGTTCTCAAAAGGAACCACCTAAAGTGGACGTGTGTATAGGCAGAACAACACATTAGTACTGAAACAACTAAAACAGTCAGTTTCTTGCATCAAAACTGCACCTCTTTCTCAGCTTCGGCTTGGTGGAGCTTATCTTCTAAGGCAGCACACATGGTTTTAACCTCCGACTGGCCTCTCTCAAGCTCATCATGTTTGCTCCTCAGCAGCTCTTCTGATGGGTTGGATAGCAACCATCAAAACTTCGGGGTAAATATTTAAACTCATAGAAATCGACCTGGAATTATACTGTTAATTAAGCCAGATAAATAACCTGTACTGTTGTGACTTTTTCTCTCATCAAGGAGCTGATTTTGAAGTTGCCCCTTCTGCACAATGTAGGCTGCCTCTAACTCTTGTAACCAACGGATGCAGGCACGGAGCTTTCTTATGTACTCCATCATTTGTTCTGACTTACCCTGTATAACAACACACATAATGTGGTCAGTGCATTTTCACTTAAGTTTGAAATTCAGCCTCTAGCCTTGGCCCCTAAGTTGGTTTTTCCCTTCACCTTTCATAATGAAGGATGGTTCCACCGTAGCGTGTGTGCATGCCTGTGCTGTCTGTGTGATGTGTGTGTGTGTGTGTGTGTGTGTGTGTGTGTGTGTGTGACTATTAATGTGTGTGCTTGCATATGTGTGTGTGCATGTGCATGTGTACCTCATGTGTGTGAATTAAGCTCACCTTGAAATCAAACCTGCCTTTCCCCTTCATCTTCATGTTGAGCAAGACCTCAACATCTTTATTTGTCATGGCGACAGGCATCGTATCATCATCACATGCCCTCAATCTGGCATGGCTTGGTGTAGCAGACTGGTCCACCTCTCTTATACTACCACCTTCCTGCCTACTAACATTGACAGCCGAAAAAGCTTGGCGAACTCGCACTCTCGGCTCTGATATCACTCGGACTCCAAAATGGTCTCGGGCAATCCTCGGCTTTTGTTCCGACATAGCTTCTCTGTTTTCCTTCTGAAACAACATTGGGTGTGTGAGAACAGTCAAGTGCAATGGAAAGGATCTCTAAAGAAGATCGACAAAGGTTAGTCATATATAAGCAAATACCCAAGAGAACGTGTAAAGTGCCCATAAAAGGAGGGAATCCATAGCCCATGTAGGGGAAAACATAATGGCATGCAGAGGCTGCCAGTAAATGGGAAGGTTTTTTGAGAAAGGTTGTCAGAAACCCATACCAATATAGTGTCTCACCAGAAAACATGAAAAAAAACTCACCTTCTTTCCCCAAATCTCTGCTAATACGAAAGGGGAACCCAGATCCCATAACCCATTAGAGATTACTAATAACTACTTCATATTTAATGCATATTATCTCGATAAAGTTAGTTGAACGATTAAAATATACGCATAGCAAATGGAAAAGCGATGGAGTTCTTACATTAAGAGGGCTTTTGGAGTTCTTACATTAAGAGGGCTTTTCTTTGCACTTCCAGGAGTCCGTGGTTGCATAGCAGCTGATTTCATCATTGAAGGTAAGAAGAATGAAAACCCGAAAACCTGCTTATGAAAAAGGAGAAATCTTTTTACCTTGTATCTCTCTCTCTCTACAGACTCAGATTGCCGCCGGTAGTCCCACCCTGGCTCTTCTCAAGTAAAGCTCCTCGCTTATATACAGTTATACAGCCATTTGCGATGTTGGATCAGCGGATGGAGAGGCGAAAACCCAAAGTGGGCTCTTAACTCTACAGTGATCAAAGGCACTGTGGGCTGAGAGAGAGAGAGAGAGAGAGAGAGAGAGAGAGTTTATTTGAAGTTTTGGCCCCCTTTGTTCAAATGGAAGCGGCTCAATTCCCCAAACGGTCACAACTTAATGCAAGCATGAATTGAGAAACGTAGTTCCGTGTTACCCCACGGGCAAGTAGGCGAGTTGGTAGAACGGTTGGGTGTCATTGCAAGGGCCCGGGTTCGATGCCATGAGTTGCGAGACTGTGTTACTATGATGTGAGTCAATGGATCTACTCCACCTTCCTGCAAAGAAAGGGTTCGGGTTCAATGCCATGAGTTGCGCGACTCTGTGTTACTATGTTGTGAGTCAATGGATCTACTCCACCTTCCCGCAAAGAAAGGTAGTCCGGTGTTGGATGGTGCTAACTTCTAAGGTTAGAATAGGCGCCCCAATTTTTTCAGAGTCCAAAATATAATATTATAGCTTTGCATCTCTTTCTTTCTCTTTGCTTTTTATCTTGCAAAAATTTCCAATGAAAAATTTAAACAAATAACATAGTCAAAGCAAGAAAATCACAAAATCAACTTAACAAAGATGAAATGTTACTCGCAAAACTCTCTCTCTCTCTCTCTCTCTCTCTCTCTCTCTCTCTCTCTCAGCTGAGGTACATAGGATAGAATCTATCGATCCCCATAGTGGAAAGTGATGGCATGAAATTTTACTACACTCTCTCGCATTTTTTTTTAAAAAATTGCTTTGGAACTCTTGTACACCACCAACAGCTTTATATATATTGAATTTGATCCACATCTAAACAGATGAATTTGATAAAATAGATTGAATTTAGCTATACCAAACAAAGATTTGTGAATTTTCATGTGACAAAGAGGCTACAAAAAAAGCTTCAATTCAAATGATTGAGTTTCAATTAATTAATTTCAAACAAAATATATCATAGGGAAGTTATGGTTTTATATGTCCTTTGTATAACCACCACAATCATCATCATGTGATGACATTAACTTAATGATGCTTAAAGCATACGCATCACCCACATTCACACAAAGATGCAAATTACTCATGTATTATTTGTGGAATTTTGACTTTTTAGTGGAAGTTAACTTTTCAAGTGGCGGTAACTTTGGTGTTGATTAGTGTTGATGCATCTATGTATTAGAGAATATGGAAATTTACGATTAGGTGCAAATACCAACGAAGTCATTATTTCATAAAATGGTTATATAGTAATACACAATCATCATAGAGAGAAACAAATGAACCTTCCAATCTATATATGTGTGATAAAGATCTAAGAGCTACAATCCTTTGATTGCTGATGCAATTTGATCAAATACTTTGATTGCATAAGGCACACAAAGTTCCCCAAGTCACTTACAAGGGATGCAAATTGAGATGATCAACAACATCATAGAGGCATTCTACCAAAAAGGCTTCACTGATCCTCTCTAGGCGAAAACACAAGATGATACCACTCTCGAGCATGGTTGTTTTTTTAAAGGGGTTTTACACATTTTTGCCTACATTGGAAGTTTATGTTAGTGCTTATTCAATTAAACATCATCATAAATCAAGACTATTCTCAAGTCTAGTGAATAAGTGATGCCTTTACATCAAGGCTATGTTAGATACGCTAGGGGAATATATGAGGCAAAACTTGATACAAAGAAGTAAGGTCTAACACGCCCTTATATTACACCCCCTTTTGACTAGACAAGGTAGTCCACGTGCAGTTCTTGCAAAACATTCTTGTAAAACATTTCACAATCATCATTATATTGAAAGTGGAGTGATTTAGTTCGTACATTTCCTGGAGGGGGGGATGGGGGGTGGGGAGGGGGTCACTCAAGATGTCAACAATTCAAACCATTGAAGGGCTTGATATGAGGTAGGGGGCTTTACACATCATAAATTGCATGGGTTGCATTTATGCCCACACTATCTAAACTTGTATGGCTAGTGTGCTTATGGTGTTTAGGGGGGGGAAGGGGGGGCATTTTGCCAACGTTGCCTAAACTTATATGGCTAGTGTGCTTATGGTGTTAAGGGGAGCATTCCTCACCCATGTTTTAGTATCCACCCACATTATTAGGTTTGTAAATAGTATTGTGATGAATGGGGATTGTGTAAAGGGAATCCTAGGGCAAAGTAAGTTTAAGCAAAGTTGCCAAAGCCAATTCATGTCCATTACATATCTAAAAGAGCAGTTATGCCCAATTTGTGAGTATATTATATTGTCTTATGTGCACTCCTAAGCGAGCTTTGCCTTCCTCTCATATGTAGTTGGCAGTTTTCACTTCTAACCATTTTTTCTCTTCAAAATCTCTCTCTCTCTCTCTCTCTCTCTCTCTCTCTCTCTCTCTCTCTCACACACACACACACACACACACACACATGCATGCGCAAACATGTGCATGCACACATGCATAACATGCCATTTATAATTTTATGTCTTCTTACCTTGATTGGCACTCTTATCCATATCTTTTGACTTGTTATCCTATGAAAGTAACCAACCATCTAAACCTAGACTCTACTTCTCTAAAGGTGAGTTTGTGATGTGAAATCACTATTTCCCAAATAATGATAGTTTAAATGTCATAGCCTCTCATCATATAATAAAATACGCTCAAGTGATTACACAATTGTTATTTTAAAACATTGAATCCAATCTTGTCATGTGAAAGGTTTCATTTTCGCACTTTAATCTTGTGCTTTTGAAAAGGCATTGTCCCTCTTTCTATTAAAGACTTGTGTCACTCATTATGTTATATGTATATGTATATGTAAAGCAAAGTAAAATTTAGTCTCACAAGCCATTGAAACATGGATTACTGGCAACAGGTAGTAGTTCCAACTTCCACCATACTATCATGTCTGCACAATTGTTTCTACATGTGATTTTGCAAGTATCTTTCAATATGGTCCTTGTTCCTTCAACAATTCATGAAACTTTAGAACTAATGATACTATGCTTAGGTGTGTAAACTATTTGAGATTTGGAGAGAAAATGGTTATTTTGGTAGTCATACACGTAGGTTAGCAATCAAATTCAAGTGACAACCAATGCTTTGAATAATGTTGCACGTACTAGCATGAAAATCCTAGTAGGTGTTGCGCATGTTGGTTGTTGCAAAATCTTTTTTATATGTTGTGCATGCTTTATACATTTCTCCCTTAAAAATGTGTAAAGTCTTACACACAGCTTTCTTGTTTGATAAAAGGTCATATAATGTCATATAATGACATTGAAAGGAACACTAATATCTCCCTCTTTTTGTGGCTTGGCTATAAGTTGCCCTCTTTTCATGGTTCATCAATTAGCACGTTATGTTCACTTGCACGGTCATGCAAATGCATGCACCGTCTTTAAGTTAGAAAAGTATAACTCCTTTATGTTTTAAATGTTAAGAATTTTGAGCTTTGCCTGCTCGGATAATTACTCGGTTGGGTTCTTTTTATCCAAGAGAATGTGGCTTATGATGTTTAGATTGCCCAAAAAAAGGGACATGAAATACTCTATGTTACATGTCAGTTATATTACAAGTGGAGCCAATCACACTCTTTATATGTTAAAATGCAATCTTTCAAATATTTAAAGAGTTGTCAAAAACAATCACAATAATTGTATTTAGTTTATTGAGTTTCAAGCATGTAAAAAAAAACTTATATTTCAATCACAATAATTGTATTTAGTTTATTAAGTTTCAAGCATGTAAAAAAAAAACTTACATTTATATAAACTAGTAAATAACCCATGTGATACACAAGCATTGTAATTACTTTTCCATCCTCAAGGTCTTCATCATGCACCTTTGAACTTCATACACCATGCAAAAAGAAAAGAGAAAGACTCTCATCTAAATGAAGACATTCAACAAACTTAAGCCTTATTTCTATAACCATGTATAACCTAACAGTAAAGAGTTCAAGTTCCTAACGCAAAAGGTGATTCCACCAAATGTCAACCCATTCAGGGGATTAACAACTACTGCCACTAATATTCTACATCAAAGAATAAAGATAAGCATACCAAAAGGATGTGCGATCAAGCTATAAAGCAAGCTAATGATGCAAAGGTGTCCAAATCTATAACTTGGATAATAATGGTGCGACAAAATATTTATGGTGGCGATTCCCACTCTCCAAGAGTCTGTGTGGTAGCAAGCTAGGATGAATCCTTCGTGAATGTACTTTACACATATAATATGAGATTAAGCATTGTATAAGCAATAGGCCACTTATGAGCCCCTTGTGCGCTTGCTCGACTACAATTTTAAGTGTGTGTACACTTATGGCCTTGTATATTAGTCAATTTCTTCCATAATACAATACACACTCCCACAGTATTACTCGTGTGTTAACCTTTCTCTGATCTCCTTCTCTAATGCATGCGTGTGAGCTTGTATGAGTGGTCTAAGGTGAGAGGAGGGATAAGGACCCATAGTGCAAGACAATGAGGCGATAATGCGAGTAAGGAGGAAGTGATGGAAATGAGGTGTTTCACGTTGATCAAGTTTTTCACGTCAACTATGTTTTTCACGCTTTGGAAAACCAGGCTAAGAAAAATTCACATATTTTTTTCACATTGTGGCTGAGTTTTTAAGCACGACAAAGTTTTTCATGCCGAGTTTTTCACTTTACGCCAAGTTTTTTCATGCGAGAGTTTCACTCCAATTTGTCTAGGCTGAGTTTTATCGCCACGGCTAAGTTTTTTCGTGCCAGAGTTTTTCATGTTAGGGTTTCACCAAATTCTTTCACGTTAGGGTTTCACTTGAGTTTTCCATGTTAGGGTTCCACCTGACTTTTTCACATTGAGTTTTCCATGCAAAGTTTTTCACACCGGGTTTTCAAGTTTTTCGTGCTATTTTTTCATGGAGTTTTCATGCCAAATTTTTCACCACGTGGTTGAGTTTCTTTTCACATTAGAGTTTTAGGGTGTCATTGAGATCTAAATCCGATTGGCTAAGCATTTGCACTTCATTTAAGAGGTTATTTGTACTCTCTTGTCATGCTCAGCCACCAATAGAAATACATCTACAACCTCAAAAAACCCCAAACAAATTACAAAACCTAAAAATATCCAAACAAATTATAAAATTCTAATGAAACATAAAATATAAAACCTAAAAACAGTGTCCACTTGAGAATTGTGCACTATGTCATCCAACATAATGTAAGCTAAGGCCAAACTAGAGGGATTAAATGTGCCCTTGAACAGAACTAAATCCAGCATCTGAAATCTACTAACTCTTGAGGTCCATGCCCTTGAATGGAACTAAATCTAGCATCTAAAATCTACCAACCCTTGAGATCCATGCCTCAAGTACAGATTTCAACCACTTCTACTATTTGAATTGGACCCACTTTATGCTTCCCCTACCCGATTTCAAACCCTTGGTAACTCTAATTCCCATAATGATAAATGGTCCCTACCTAGTACAATGACAACTCTCACAAATGCTAGGACTCAACATTTGGTAATACTCATCGCCCCTGGATGCCCAGACCTTAGTCAAGGAAGGAGGGCTACATAAGGCATAAATGATGCTCTAAACCATGAAGGAGTTACACATGGCCCAAGCAAGTTATATAGGTTATATGGAACCATGGCCATAGAGATTTCCAAACTCATAGGAAAATATGGTGGATCTACTGATCCTATTCAATTTATGTAATTTTTTGACCAGCAATGTGAAGATTTTTGGAAATCTCAATTGTCCCACCAAGGTACATGCATTGAACCTAACCTTAGTAGGAAAGGCCAATCAATGTGTTTCAGCAGTAATGTGAAGCTTTTTGGAAATCTAAATTACCCCGCCAAGGTACATGCATTGAACCTAACCTTAGTAGGAAAGGCCAATCAATGATTCATTACATTGATACTTGCAATTAAGGTAAATCTTAGTGGGAAAAGTCAATCGATGGTCCATCACTTTGATACCTGCAAGATTAAGGCAGGGTAAGTGGCATCCTTTCTTTTTGTTGCAGAATAGAAAAACATTGACATTCTTCACATCTTTTTACAAACTGTATGGCATCTCTGAATAACGTAGGCCACCATAGTCCTACTTGAAGAACCTTGCAAGCTGTAACTTCTCCAGCAAAATGTCCTCCAGCTATTCTCGAGTGTGCTGCTTCTAGTACTGTGACAAACTCATCTTCTCGCACACATCTTCTAATGATATTGTCTTTGCCTAGCTTATATAGCTCTCTTGTATTCAATTGATATGGTGCAGTCAACTTAATAAGCCAACACATCTTATCCTTACTCAAAGGTTGATCTTGTGGGAAACCATGAGCTAGGTACTCGATTTTAGAACCCTAAAGATGGCCTTTATGTATGGATTCTCTAAGCAAAGCCCAAGGTGGAGTGCAACTATAGAGCTCTACATGATAGAGTGAAAACTAGAGTAAAGTGTAAGGGATTATATCTTTTGCATGAAAATCCTGACTGTATGATATGTGAGGACTAGGAGAAAAATGAAACAACATTTCCTCGTGGGATTGAATACAAACACTTTACACAACCTTATCATAGGTTCAAATCTAGATTCTTTTGTGTTGCAAAGAAGAAATCCGTTTAGATGACAACAATTTAGATGATTATTGTAAATTCAACTCTTCCTCATCTAAACTAGTAAAAGCAAGGGCTAAGAGGCTACTTGTGCATGTAATGCATTAATTTAGGCTTTAATAGTGGGTGGTTGTGGATTGTTTAACGTAAAGGGCAAGAGAGAGAGAGAGAGAGAGAGAGAGAGAGAGAGAGAGAGAGAGAGAGAGAGAGAGAGAGAGAGAGAGAGAGAGAGAGAGAGAGAGAGAGAGAGAGAGAATTTGGAATGCAAAAAAATAAATGTAAAAAATATAAAATTTTCAATATTTATCACTTGAAATGGTGAAAAGAAATTTGGCACCTCGCCTTGAGTCGAAAAACCTACTGTAAGTTGTAATTCACACAAGACCGGTGTCAAAATACTCCAAGTGATAATAAGGTTGGTAGTAGCTCTTCAATTCAGTCATAGAAAGAGGAAAGAGTGAAGAATTTAGCTTTCAAATGTCCTAGAGAACCAAGGAAAAAAACATGAAAATTGAAGATATTTTCTTCATAATGTAGGCTTCTGTTGAAAGTCTGCTTAGAAGCCACCTCATAATGAAGATATTTTCTTCATAATGTAGGCTTATGCTGAAACTCTGCTTAGAAGCCACCTCATAATGAAGATATTTTCTTCATAATGTAGGATTCTCTTGAAACTCTGCTTAGAAGCCACCTCTTGAACTTTTAAACCAAGGAGAGAGAATAATTTATGTTTCAAATTCTATAGAGAATCAAGGTTGAAACCATGAAAACCAAAGATGTTTGCTTCATATTGCAAGCTTTTTAAACTTTGCACAAAAAAGCCACTTCTCCAACTTAGCCTCCCACTTGTAAAAACGGTAAGAGCTTTTAGATTTGAGCACTTGAAAAAGCTTAATAAAGTGTGTAGTGTGATAGGTTTAAACCATGTGCTAATCCCAATATGAGTTTAGCATAAAGTAATCTCACTATGAACCCACAATTTTTAGTGCCTAGTTATTAGGGATTGAGCTCTCTAGTTTGCTCACCAAATCCACCTTTTCTTGCATACATGGATAGCCTATGTCATGGATATTTGCTCTGTGTAGTCCACTTTAGAAGAGTTGACGAATATAAATTTTCGTTGCACATGAAGAGGGCATCATTTTTTTGATAACTGGGATTCCATTATGTGATCAACCTCTTGTTTAGGCTTAAGCTTTAACCTTTGACTTTTGCTTTACCCAACGACATTTCCCCTTTCTCTTCCTTTGCCCAAGGGTCTAAACTAAACACTTAAACCTTGGTTTTTTTGTTAATTTCCTTTTCTTCACAACTTTTATTGCTATAAAGCGATTTCCCTTTATTGTCTACAAAGCCCTTGAAATTTAATTTTCTCCATGAAGCTTTTGAAATGTGATTTTTTTGCACGATTTCCAAGCTTCAAATTCTCTCCTTGGAAAAAGACTTAGCTCTCATACCACTAAACAAGATCTTGGACAAGGAGATATTAATCAACCATATATATGTCTACAACCTTAGCTCTCATACCATTAAACCACAAGGAGATATTAATCAACCATATATATGTCTACAACCGTAGGTTGAATTGACATAAGCAAACTAAACAACCATATCTTGAATTGACATAAGGAAATTAAATAACCCAAGACAAAGCATAAATAAAATGCACTAGACAAAGAGCATTGGTGGGTGAAATCCTCTCTCTCTCTCTCTCTCTCTCTCTCTCTCTCTCTCTCTCTCTCTCTCTCTCTCTCTCTCTCTCTCTCTCTCTCTCTCTCTCTCTCGATGTGAGAGGCTCCCTCTTCTCACATGGGTATTTAAATTTGTATTGCAAGCGCAAGAAATTAATAATAGCTTTCCTTCTCAAAATTGGGCTTCCCTTATATAAATAACCGTATGTCCATGCATGCAAGGTTTTTGCATAAAATAAACGATTAAAGCATTTAAGCTTATGAATCAACACCCCAACCATTCAAAATGGGTGGAATAATATGAAATATTATGGCACACAGTCAACCAAAATAATACTTTGTACACGACACCATAATGGGTTTTCATGTGCTATGTACATACCATCATCAATGCAGCATCTTAATCAAATCCACCGTAGTGCATAACAAACCATTTTAGTTGTAATAATTAATTGGAATCCATATATATAATCAATCTCGATATGACAACATAAAATAGACCCAAACATTGTTAAACCATTTTGTGGTTCTTAACTGTAACTTTCATGGAGCCCACCGATAATTTATTTAAAGGCTTTAAAGTATTTGAGTGATCTCCAACATTAAACTTTTTATTTTGTATCACTTTGTAATTTTGCTCGCTTGAGCGATTTTTTAGTAATTAATGTATAGTTTCCACTCTAAAGCACTCAGAATGATGTAAACAAGGGAACAACCGAGCTAGGTGTAATGCTAGCATTAAAAGGATGTACATTAATTAGCCTATAAAATTCATATATAAAATTTAGACATAGGTTGACTACCTAAGTCTGGGTGCTTAGCACTTAAATTAAATTTTATATATAAGCCAACATAACTAATGAGAAATTAAACTTCCCTTGTGTGAGATTGAGAGCTTTTTCCTTCTTTAGTGAGTGAAAGTGTGTCTTGTAGGTACTTGTCTACACCACCATGACTGCTTGGCTATGATGGGTATGCCTTTGGAGAGCTACAACCAACACCACAGGTGACAATAGTGGGACGCGGGCTAGCTACATCAAACGCGGTTGGAGAGCCTTCATTGGGAAGCTCCACACGGGTAGTTATCGTAATATCGGTAACATATTAATTTATTTCTCTTTATCTCTTATTTAATAGGTGACTAGTGTGTGTATAATGCTTCTTGCCTATGTACTTGAGCTATTAGGGAAGGGGTAGACATTTGGCACCACTGTTATGGGAGGCATGATGACCCCTTAGCCCATGAGGTAGTATATTATGCTTTTCAAGCCCTTTTTTTTCTCTCTGTATACTTTCTATATGTATGTAGAGAAGGTAAAATAAAAAGGGTTACATTCATGCTTTTGACTGGGTTTTTTTTTATAAATCTGAATTTTGTGGTTAGATTGAGGTTTAGATTGAGCATTTGGTTAGAATTAAGCTCTTTATACTAAGCATTTTTAAAATCTTTTTCATTGGAATTTTGTGGTGGTTAGATTGAGCATTTGGTTAGAATTAAGCTTTTTATAGTAAGCATTTTTAAAATCTTTTTCATTGGAATTTTGTGGTTAGATTGAGGTTTAGATCAAGCATTTGGTTAGCATTAATCTCTTTATAGTAAGCACTTTTGTTCATTTTTAAGAAAACATAGAAAAAAATGAACAAAAAATTCTTAAGAATTGCATTATTATTAGTTTCATTTTTAAGAAAACATAGAAAAAAAATGAGCCAAAAAATCTTAGGAATTACATTAGTATTAGTATTAGTCTTATTTATTTAGTTTATTAGGGCTTAACTAATTTGTGATTAAGCACCCACTCCTCCCTCTCTCCTTTGTCACTTCTCTTTCTCTATCTAGGCAAGTATTTCATGTGTGCCTCATTTGCATAATCAAGTTTTTTCTATGTTAGGGTCTTTGAAGTTCTCATACTCCATATGGTTGGTGTTATGTTTCTTCTCCTTTAACATATCCTTAAAGGGGAGCTCTTAACCTTTTGTGTCGTTAGTTGGTGAGGCCAGTTATATAGCCTCTCATATATCCTCAAAGGGCAGCTCTTAACCTTTTATGTCGTTAGTTGGTGAGGGCGGTTATATAGCCTCTCATATATTCTTTTTCTTGATTATAATCCTGACCTTGTTTCCATCTAGCTGAGTGACCACCTACTAGGTGCCCTTGTCATAATTCTTCAAAAATTCGACACATTATACCTCTTTAACCCTACCATTTTTACCTTGATATATGGGTACTCTAAGAATAGAAGACATTGTTGAGAATGATACTACATACATCTTTAACCTTGCCACTTATATTTTTACCTTGTTATCTGGGTCCTCTAAGAATAAGAGACCTTGTTGAGAATGATACTAGAATTGAACCTTGATTTTGGTGGTGTCAACTTTATTCTTTCGAATATAATCGACCACTTGGTCCATATATGGATTTAAGTGTGACTTCTTTTGAGTTTTGATGTGGCCCTTTCTCTATCTTCATCTCTACTTGTTTGGACAATTCTCCGTCCAAAGTGAATAGATCCTAGGACTCATAGTCATGCACTCTCCTCTACTTTTTTTGGACCATCCTATTAGAAAAGTAAATTGACAAGTTAGCCTCATAAATAGTAGAGCTTGGATCTCTTCTAAGTGTCAAGGTTTTGGCTTACAACTTCATTTAAGTGAGAGATTAAGAAAGTAAAGGTAGTTCATGTAAGAATACACAATATCAGAAGCATGATAAAACACAATACAAAGCACTACATTGCATAAATAAGTTGAAAGTAAACAATATAACACTCTGGGTAAGGAGCTTTTATGGTGACATAGAGAGACTCTGGATGGAGGATGTTTTGCTTACAAGATGCTTGAACACAATGAACTCAATGATGAACTAAGCCTACCCTCAGCCTACCAAACTAGTCTATATATAGACTATTTTGGTCGGCATGGATGTAGGTTGGCCACATTGACCAACCTACGACTTGGTCCAAAATGACCAACCAATCACATCATCCAACTAGGACCGTATTAGACTACAACAAAATCTTATAGGGAGTTTGTGCAGCTCCCATGACAATCTGAGATCGTTTGGACCCTCAAACGGGCCTCACATCTGAGACTAGTGTGCCCTCTTGGTTGCCGTGTCCAACACTCATCATTAATGTGAACACATAGCTTACATAAGCATGCATCCTGCTTAGCAAAGTGCCAACTCTACATAAGCCATCGCCTAACCATCTAGCCATACTTAGCCACAATTTAATATCAAAACAAGGAATTGTCGAGTGATCACACCACATCAGCTACTCCTCATAAAGGGGGCCTTACAAAAAGGGGAAAATTTTTTGGCATGAAATTTCTAGTAAAGTGGTTTCTAGTGACATATGCTTTTTCATAAGTTCACCCTTATAAAATAGGGGGATATTTTTCGGTTGAGTGGTTTCTAATGACATATGCTTTTTCATAAGTTCACCCTTTATAAGTGTTTGTGTCAAAAACTAAAATGTTGATGACTGATTGTACTATAAATAGCTTTTTCACTAATGCTCTCTGGGCATGGAAAACTAAAGATGATGTAAATGAGTTAGTTTCACCATTTTTTTGACAAGTCCTAAGTTGAACATTGGTGACTAGAAGCTTTCCTAATGATCTTCGCATTTTTTGATGACGTGAAAAACTAGGGATGGTTTTTCATAGCATTTTTTCATTAGGAATTAGATTGTACTTTTGGATTTGGATGGTTGTACAATAAGGGTCCTCACTTTGGGATCATTTTGTGCAGATGGGACACTGTTGGCATAGCTCGATTGAGCTCGATTGTGTTATACTTTCAATCGCATCATCCCAAGTGGCAGTCTCACTAGGCGTTCAAGAGATGACTGAATCGCTTTAGTGCCCTTGCCACCTGGGATATTGTCAATGACGACATAACTCTATCGAGTTACATGGTGGACAACTGTTGTGAGGATCTTTCCAATGGCCGAACTTGTAACCCTTGAGGCCTCCAAGCTCTACAACTCCTTGAGAAGAAATTCCATCATGCCTCCCGCGAGCGTTGTCACACTGCCGCATTGCACTACGAGTACATGTCACTCCTCTCACCTCACTTCACTCACACACACTCTCTAGCATGCATTAGGGAGAGAGATTAGCAAGAGTATTAGCAAGAGCAAGACTCAATTGCACAATGGGAGAGTGTGTTGTATTATGAGAGATATTCACTTATATATATGACCATTGCAAGACTCAATTGCACAATGGGAGAGTGTGTTGTATTATGAGATATATATATATATGACCATTAGTGTTCACATTCACTTAAACTGTGGTCGACAGGGCACTTTAGGCTCATAAGAGGCCTAATGCTATTACAATAACTACTCTCATAATATATCCATGAAGTACATCACTTAGGACTTCATTCTAACTTACTACCATACGCTCTTGAAAGCGGGAATTGCTATAAATACTCTTTCACACCATTACGGGGCATCCCCGTCCAAGTTGTAGCTTTGGACACCATTGCTTCATATCTTGAATGTATGACCCTTTGGTATATCTACTGTGACTCTTGAACGTGTAGCTCTTGTTAACCCTAGGAATGGGTTAACATCCCCTCTTCTTGATGGCGATCACGTCCTTAATGATCGCCTTGAAGTCCTTTGTGTGGAAAGAATAGACAAGATTTGTTGATGGCTTTGATGTTGATTGACACTCAATGGTCTTTGTCCCTCCGAAAGAAGTAAGAAAAGCTAGTTAGTAAATGAAAAGGTTAGTGGTTTATTGAGAATTACTAAGGGGGTGGGGGTGTGGTTTTTGGCAAAGGATTGCATTTTTATATTTGTGTGAGCAATTTTTTTGGGGGTTTTTTGATCACTTTGTTTTTTGCAATCATAAGCAAGGTTACGTGTGATTTGTGTTAGTGGGGATGCTAAGAGATGTTAATAATGGGAGAGAAGAGAGGGAAGGATCTAAAGGAACGTAGAGTTAATCATCAAAACGAGATGGTGATTCTCAGTTCGTCATTTGATTCATTGAAGCGACATTCTCGAGGATGTCCCTTTGCGTGGCAGGATTCTTGTCAAATGTTATTGAGTAGGACCTGTTCCTGCTTTCTTCTACACATGTGCATTTTATGTTTTTATATATATTTAAGTGCTCTTATACATGAAGTACAAGAATTAAGTCATATAGTCTCTTATTGAACCGCTCTGTGTTGAATTAGCCACTTGTTGGTGAGGATTGAAAGAATTACGTCGACTGGTGGGGCTAATATAGATATCTTCACTAAGGATTGAAGATCATCAATTTGTGAAGATGGTAGTGTCGTTTGGAGAAGTTTGGAATTTGAAAAAAAATTCGAGGCGATGGGTTATAGCATTGACCAAGCTTTCGCCCACCATGGCCCCTCTATCCAGAGATGTACCTGGAAGTTGTCAATGGTGAGGCTTAGGTGCAAATGTTCTCCAGTGCATGAGTATTGATATGTACTCATGGAACAACTACTACGTTAACATAGCCAAAAGAATAGTAAGATATAAGCTTAATAAATATATAAGGGCTATTTAAGATCTTTGGCGTGAAAGGTAATCCCATGAAATGGTGTCTCTGTTAAAGTGTAGGCTTTTAGGCCATGAAGGGTTATTCCGTGAAATGGTGTCTCCCGTGAAATGGTGTCTCCGTTAAAGTGTAGGCTTTTAGGCCATGAAGGGTTATTCCGTGAAATGGCCTAAACTTGTGAAAGGTAATCCCGTGAAATGGTGTCTCCATGAAAGTGTAAGTTTTTAGGTCAAGAAGGGTTATTCCGTGAAATGGCCTAAACCCGTGAAAGGTAACCCCATGAAATGGTGTCTCCGTGAAAGTGCAGTTTTTAAGACCATGTGAAGGGTTAATGAAATGGCCTAAACCCATGAAATGTAATCCCGTGAAACAATTTAAATCCGTGAAAGTGCAAGTTTTGACCCCGTGAAGTTGCAGGGTTTTGACCCGTGAATTTATATGTTTTAACCCTGATTGTTTTTTATTTGAAATGATTCTATGGGTCAACTAGGGCATGACGTGCGAGCAACAGGTTCTTTTGCACTTATGCTTCACATCCAGAGGGGTGACAAGAGCATTGTTATTTTATCCTTGATTATCTCATTAGTCTCTGTTGGAGACGTGGGTATTGATTCTTGAATTTGTTGCTCAAATGTTGTTAAGGTGATAGGTAAGATTGCTGGTTGGTTGCTTGAACACACAAGCTCTTGTGTAGGTGCTAAATGTACGAGAGTGGTTGAGTGACTTGCTTGGTGTTGCTTGGGATTCCATTCTTGTCAAACTTTAGGTGAAGCTGTTTTGGGGTTGAAGGTCGTGGTGAGGTTTTCTTCACGTTGTTCGATTTTGGCAATATGATGGAATTACCATTATAGTATCCTTGTTGTTGAAGCACATGCACACGCATCCATCTTTGATGAACATTATAAATTGGTGTGGCTGATGCACTTGGTGTGCTGATGTTTCCTTCTTTGTGCAAGCTTAGGGGACTTTGTGATGTGCTTGGGAATCCAAGATTTGGTATTATCTTGGTAGTACCCTTGTGCTTGTAGTAATCTTTTTGGTACCCACACTTGTTGACTTGATGGAGTTCTTTGAGGAACTCGCATAGGTTTTTGTGGACGGTGTTGTGGAGTACTTTTCTATTTCTTTGGCCTCTGAGTGCTGCGTTGAGGAAGAGGCTTTGATTATCGAGGAACCCAAATTTGATTGGTACCTTCGTATAGTAGCCTTGGGCTATAAGTAGCTGCTTCTCCACCCACATCTTGATACCATTAAGATACCTTGATCTTGTCTGTATTGGTGGAGTTTTCTTTTTGGTTGATGCGGAAGGTTTTGGGCCCTCCTTCACATTGGTTGGCGCTGAGGCTGTAGGTTTGGGACTCATGGGTTTTGTTGACGTGGATGAGGCTAGAGTCTCTTATGGAGTGGCTATCAATGATGAGGCTTTCGAGCATGCAGTTGTCTCCTTTGGTGAGGTTTGTTGATGAAGAGGCATAGGTTCCGGGGATTTTCCTTTGAATTATTTGTTAGAGATAGATGGTTGCGCGAGGGGAATTTCTTCAGGAATGGCTGTTGATTGTGAGGTTTTGGCATTGAATTTCATTGGTGAGGATGGGGTTGGAGTATATGCTTTATCAGAGTCAGTCTCGTTGATGCAGATGGTAGGTTATGTGTAGAGGGGCTTTCCTGGAAGAGGGTTGTAACCTTTTGCATTCAGCATCATAGAAATCCATTAAGGTTGGATCCTCTTCCTTGAAGTATGGTATTGTCGATTTTTTATCGTTAACCATCATGATAACTCTATCGCTAGCAAAGCATAGTGGTGCTTGGGCAGCAATAGTCCATTTATGCCCCAAGATGAAATTTGCTTCCAACACATACTTAACCACAAAAAATTTGCAAGTAAGAGGATTAGTATCAATATACATTAAAGTACCCCAAACATTGCATGTTCAAGTCTTGTGTAAAGGGAATTCTTTCAGGATGAGCCGTGAGTGTTGGTTGACCTAATAAATCCCATAACTCGAGGGTCATGAGATTGTGTTCTTGTGTTGGATAAAGCTGTGCTTGAGCTGTGGTGATTTTATTTGAAATTTCTAATCCAACCAGAATCCTAGGGATCTTTTCAGTAAGATATGTTGGAAGTTCCAGCTCCTCCAAGGTCTCTTCCTCCCATAATAGCAATTGTACATTGCCTCCAGGATTGTTCAAGGTGATTGTTTGCATGGATTCATCAATTGAATACGAGTCACGTATCCAGGTTCCACCAAAGACGACATCATCCTCAAGGGAATCTAGGGTAATATGGAATGTAAATTCCACATCTCCACTGATTGTTTGTGTAGCATAGCTAAAATAACCTTGAACTTCAATGTTTGGTCCATTAGTTCCTCTTGCAAGACCATTGTGAGAGTAGGGATGAGTTTAGGTTGTCCCAATGACACCCAAGTGTTTATTGTCATGATGTTATGACTAGCTTGAGGGCCAATCAATTCGTGTTTGCGCTTAACATCATTGCCGGCAGGGAAATCCAACCATATCATGATAGAATCTTCTAGAGGAACCATGGATGTTTCATTTTATGTTTTAGTATCAGATCCTGTTTCTGTTTTATATTCCCATTCACTTTCATTCTCTTTTTGGTTCTCAGCTTTTCCAAGAGTACCCAATGTGTACACTGGCACACTTGGTCCTCTGACAATTCTAAATGAGGCCTATTTGGAAACTTGCAAATCCGCATAGTCCTATTATATAAAGGTGCAAGTGCTGATGTTATGCTGGCTTCACCATGAGAGAAGAGCATTTCTCCAAATGAGGTTTTGAGAGACTGCTTTATCTAATTCCTCACGTGCTTTCTCAACCGCATAATTCATGCAATCTGGCTCGAATGACTTTTCTGTAGAGCGTATGTCTTTCTCTTGAAAGGGGAAGCGATACTCCTCTTGGTTTTGTATTTTGGTTATTTTTTTAGGTGTGGCATTATTAGGCTCAATCACAACTAGTGATCCTGTAAGACACTCAACCAAGCTAAGCATGCTCTCTTGAGCTTGCTTTTTGCGTTTTGCATATGTCATGTGATCATGATTTTTAATTTGGGGTGGTTGGGTGGGTTCTAGTTTCTTGATTGGTCTATTAGGTGCACTGAGTGAAGAGTCCAAAGTAGTTTCATCCTCACTTAGTGATGTACTAGAACTTGTTTCATCTTCTGACTTTCTTTGGATCGTCAAGTTTTCTTTATGTTTTCCCATGCGACAAGATCAAATTTTTCTTTGGGCTTTTGTATCCTATGTTGCACATATGGGTTTTGTGGTTTGTGTAGTGGCTTTTGAGGTGGATGCTTCTGGCTCTTTTAGGTTTAGGTCCCCTTTTGGGTTTACGTCCTCCACATGCTCTTTTTCCTTGTCCTTTAATTTAACCTTGGTTTCGATATTTTGTTGTCCTTTGTTTTTCTTGGGTTTAGAAGGTTTTGCTTTTTCTTTTGGGTTCTGCTTCAAAGCATGTTCTTCTACGCATGTTGAGGTATTGTCTTTTGCATTCTTTTTGACCGTTTCTTGCGCCTTGGCTTGTAAGCGTGTAAGCACATTCAAGGGTACCGTGAACAATTGCTCGTTTTGTACACTTAAGATGTTAAGAGTTGTATTTTGTGAGACAAGTTGCATTGAAGCAACTCATCTTGGGCAATCTTGGAACATGTGATCAATGCCACATTGTTCACACATGGATTGCAAAGTGTTAGTTACTATGGGCATGGAAGTATTCCAAACTGTGAAGTTTGCCACTTTGTGAGGTCCACAACAATAGAAACACTGAAGTGTTTGATTAACTCTGCTTCCTGAGTAGTTTCTACCCTTTGGACTGTTTCTGTTTGGTAAATGGGAGATGGAGGTTTTGAGTCAATTGTGGATGAAGTGGGACACTTTTTAGTATCATGATCAAAGGTTTTACAATATATGCAATATAGAAAAATAGGTGCCTTGTATACACGATATATACACGATGGGGATTGGGATGGTTGTAGTGATTGTACTTAACACAATGCATTTCATTCCTCACTTGTAGAGGCATTAAGGATGTTTGGTTTTGAAGGAGCTCATCTTCTCTTAGAGATCTCAATTGAAAGCTTTTAAGAAAAGCTACATAGAATTCAGGGAATGACATTGCTTCACTTGGTTTAGATGAGGAATAACTTCTAGCATGATTATCTTCCAGCATGTTGTCATATAAACATACTGCTTCTTTACAACATTGATCGAATGTTTTCGGGTTGGATACAATGATCAAGTTGTGTAAGCTATTTTTCTTTAAGCCTATCATGAAACATCTCTTCAATTGAAAATCGTTTATTTTTTTCCATGACTCACATCGTGAGTCCAAGAGTTTTATTCGAAGGATAAAGTCTCTAATGGATTCATTTGGTTTACGCTCAATTAAATAGAGTTCTTTTGTTGCACTCCACCGATCACCTTGTCTGAAAAAGCGGTGGATAAAGGCTATTTTAAAGGTTCTAAAGTTGGCCTTGATTGCCGGCATCAATGTGATGAACCATCAACTAGCCTTTCTCTCTAAGCATAGATTGTCAATGTGATGAAATAGAGTTCTTTTGTTGCACTCCACCGATCACCTTGTCTGGAAAAGCGGTGGATAAAGGCTATTTTCAAGGTTCTAAAGTTGGTCTTGATTGCCGGCATCAATGTGATGAACCATCAACTAGCCTTTCCCTCTAAGCATAGATTCAACGCATGTACCTTGGTGGGACAGTTGGGATTTCCAAAAGCTTCACATCTTTGTTTAAACATTTAAATGAATTGAATAGGGTCTGTTGTTCTGTCGTATTTGCCAATAATTTTGAAAATTTGTACGGTTGTATTTTTGTATGAGTCACTGAGGCCGTATGTGAGTGCTCTTGTTTGGGAGAGACTCACCAAGTTTTTAGGCTACCTCCCTTCCTAGGCTAGTCAGTATGTCCATGGTGTGGGCATCCAGGAAAGGGTTGGTATCTATAGGATTTGTGGAGATGTTAGGTAAGGGACCAAAGCCCGGTGGGATCAAAGTGACAGGAGGTGTAAAACCCGATGACACGCTTGTTATAGGCATGACCAATGGTATTGGGAGGTGCATTTAGGACATAGATCTCAATGGCTCGAAGATGTCAGCCATTGGGTTCAATCCTTGTGTAACCCTTGGTAATCCCTCTATCGTTGCCATGCCTGATTTCCTAATTGCTCCTTAATGAGGAAGCACATGTTTTTTTTTTTGCTTTTTATATTTTCTCACAGCCTGTTACAACCTCAAAAAGCCTGGCGTACTCTTCGTTGGAACGAGTGTCCGTTTGCCCTATTTAGCTTAGGCGCTATAAGAACGTGAACTTCTTGGAGATATTTTTTCAGAAACAGTGCATGGTAGTAACTTTCCAGATGGAAGAGAAGGTCCTAAAACCTTTTTTCCATCACTGTCTCAAGAAGATTTTTTTTGAAAATTTTTTTCCTTGTTTCGCAGCATGTTTTTTAGGGTGTTCCAAAAGGAATTTTGAAAAACTTTGTATGAGAGAGTTGTAGTATTTTTGGAGTACTACAACTTTGTCCCCCTGAGTCGTTTGTGATTTTGTCGTTTAGACTCTCAAAAAGTAGCATGAATATGGTTCGACGTCATTTTCACACTGTTTTTTGTGATTTTGTGCTTTTCGGGCTTTTTTTTTTGCCTTGATTTTCGGGTCAAATTTTGAGGTTGTTGGTCGAAGGCCAAAATGATCGATTTTGACTTTGGACGACCTAGAACAAAGTTGAAGAGCTCGATGTCAACTTTCTTATGAGCCCTAGAGCGCCTTTATCGGATTTACGGTTTAGGAGATACGAGCCTCTAAAGAGGGGTGTTTTTTAGAGTCCTTTTTTTTGGGACCGACGGACCCCCTTTCACGTTGTGAACTAGCAGGGTGCAGTTCACGGCGTGAAGTGGACTTCACAAATTTTTATTAATTTTAATTTTTATATATAGCTTGAACGGAGTATTTCACGCCGTGAACCGGACTTCACGTAAAAATTAAATTTGATTTTTTTTGGACGTGAACGAAGGGTTTCACGCTGTGAAACCTTAGCGTTTCACGCTATGAACCGGACTTCATGAAAAAATTAAATTCGATTTTTTTTTTGTAGTGGCAGCATGAACAGTGTTTCATGCCGTGAATTGGACTTTATGGAAAATTAAATTAAAATTTTTTTTTTGGTGTCCTAGGGCGTGAAACCTTAGGCCATGAAAGTGCAGAAATGGTTCACGATGTGAACTCTTTTTTTTGGGAGTCTAGTGGGAAATACGAAATTTCTTTTTTGAGGGGGATATTTTTTGAATTTAAAATGAAAGAGATATGGGCATTTTCCCAAAAAGATAAGTGGGAATTAAAAAAGTTAACCTTTTTATGACACACCCTTCATAAATGACTCCCAAAATGGACAATTTGACAAGTCATGAGCATCTACTCATTGAATGCTCATTAGCCTTAATGAGTTATGTAAAAAAATGATAAAAAATTAATCAAAGATTAATTCTTTCACTAATCTTTCTCTTTTATACTAATTAAAGACTCTAATTAATCACTAATCTCTAATTAATTTACACAATTGAGCACATCATTGGATAGAGAAAGGGAATGCTAATCTATGTGCATTAACAAATGTGTAAATTAATCTAAAATAAGAGATTAATTAGACTCTTAATTTTGGTCTCCTCTTTTAAGATAAAATTAAGCAAAGAGAGTCAAATTACTCCAATTGATGAAGAAATTGATGTAATTAGCTATTTTGATGCATCTAGATGCTTTCAAAACACTCAAAAACACTAATTTCGACTACTCACATGATTAATTTAGACCCCAATTAACACATTTTCTAATTTTTGAGCCTCTTGAACAAGAATAATCACTCTTAATGACAAAAACTAGTCCATTAAGAGAAATTAGTCGAATTCAAGGATTTTTTGATGGTTTTAAGAAAACTTTTAAAAGATTAAGTTACTCCTAATGCTTGCTAACACTCTAATGCTAATAATTCCAACAAAAAACACATAATTAAGCTAAAATTAATGATTTTAGTTCTATGTTTAACACTAAAGAGAGCTAACATTCACTAATAATTGCATTTTATTGCATTGTTTAATGCAATGGATGCAAACTAAGCTTAATACAAACTATATGCAAGCTCTAAGAACATGAAAAACCATAATAACAACAAAAATGACAAATTAAGCTAAAAGTTAAGCAAAAAGCATTCTTTATAAAAACAAAAAAGAGAGCTATTTTACACCAAATCACACACAAATCACCATTAAATCCACATCTTTTTCATGGAAAACCATTAATCAAGACAATGGGCAATGGATAATGCGTAGATTAGAGAAAAAACGATGGAAAAAGCCAAGGGATGGCTCCCTAGCAACGGTGCCAAAAATGTTATGGCTCATTCTAACCTCCCTTGAAACACATCCACAAGAGATTACTTGGTGAACTGTAATTGTCGTGAGGATATTTCCAATGGCCGAACTCGTAACCCTTGAGGTTTCCAAGCTTTACAACTCCTTGAGAAGCAATTCCACCGTGCCTCTCGTGAGTAATGGCGATTTGAAAATATCATGAGAAGCCTCACATATACTGTACCGCTTCATGGCCTGCAACAACAGAGTTAAGAATATCATCGAGGAAGGGTTTATTAAGGATAAGGGGCTCCTTTTGGTTGCAACAGTCATGGGCTTGTAATCCACACACACCTACCATCTTCCATCCTTTTTCAAAGTTTTGAGCATCGGGTTGCCCCAATCTGAGTGCTCCACTGGGTAAATAAACCCAACCTTCAACAATTTAGCCACCTCTTCCTTAAGCATTTGAAGTTGCTCTCTCCCCATCCTTCTCAGTCTTTGAAAAACCGGCTTAGCATGTTCCTTTAATTCAATTCTTAGGGCCTCTCCCACCACTGAAACCTCTGTTCTCCTCATATGAAGTGATGAATAGGTTTAGGAATTTGGAAACAAGATTAAGATATTTTGCTTGCTCAAAAGGAACTAAAACTGAACTTAGCATTCCCCTTATCAAGTCTTCTTTTACCGCAATAGATGCCTTAGGTTGCATTAGTCCTTCCATGGTTTCTACGATGCCCTCTTCTTTGACTGTATCTGTCTTTTGAACCTGCATCACATGTGAGTCTTCGTCTTAAGCAAAAAAGATACTTGTACCTCTTCTTCAAGACTAGATTCCTCACTTTCTTCTTCACTCTCATCATCGCTCTCTTCCTCACTTGTCTCATCTTCACTGACATTAATGAGTTCCTCTCAGCTAGACATATCATACCTTTTCCATCCCCCATTACTATTATGCACTGTGATAGTTCCTCTTCCCTAGTTTTGAGTTGCTCCTACTTTCCTTAATCATGGTCTCCCCAATATCAGTGTAAATGCACCTAAACTTGCATGTATAACATGGCGATCTATTGTACAATAGACCCCAAAAACATAAACTTCCATACCCATAACTACACCTAGACATTTCACTTTTGCATGGTTAGCTAATCTAATTCTAAACCTAGAAAGTGCGGCAAGTTGTAAACCTAGTTCTTCTATACAAGATCGAGTAAGCACATAAATTTGAGCACCTCCATCAATGTAAGCCTCCCCAATTCTATACCCTTTATGTTAGGCCTCATCTGTTGGATAGATGTCAGGAAGCTCTTCAAGTGAAAGGACTGTAACATTCCCTTTCTTTGGTTCCTTTTCTTCTAGCTTCTTCGGGTTGACCAACTTCTTCCACTCTCTCTTTCATTTAGGACAAAGGGCCAACAATTGTCCACAAGTAATGTCCACTTTTTGATTGGTCAAATCAGTTTGCCATGTTATAATCCTCTTGATTGCATCCCAAGGGTAAATCAGAGGTATGAAAATGCCTTCGAATCCTCTTTGCCTTTTTCTTGATGGTTGGTTGGTTCTCTTTGGGACAACCTATTTTCCTTTCTTTTTACTTGAACCTGCTTCTTTTATGTCCTGAGTTCTAGCCCTTTTTGTTATTGGCATACCATTATGGATTGCTTCAAGCCCAATTAAGCTCACTACGTTCCCTTTTTCCTCAAGAGTGAGCCCCCTACTTCCAGGCTTTGACGGATCTTTAATTTCTACCCCATAATCATTGGCTCTATTGTTGAGGTTTTGAGGTAGGGAAAACATGTCACCCCCCAAATGAGGAGGTTTATCACAGTAAGTGCTAATGTGACCCTATTCACACAATTGAAATTGTGCAACATTGATGGGATGTGCACCTCTCCCTCTTCCTCCTACATACTACTGGCTTGAACCACCTTGCCTAGGATTTATACCTGCTCCTCTCCCATTGGCTTGGCCCCTTCCTCTTCCTCTTCCTCCACCTACCAAGTTCAAATTCATTGTCTTCATTAATTCAACCACCTCATGGGCTCCTTCTTGAGGGAATCATCTAGTTGAGGTTTGCGAGATTGCTAAAGAACTCCTTGAGTCTGGTACTCTCCGCTTTCACTTCCTCCTTTACTCCTAATTTCCCCAATCTTTTGATTTTCCACTCTTTCTCCCTGGCAAGATATGGGTAGCTTCTTCAAAAGTTGGAGGATTCTTTAATTCCAACTTGAGTCTAAGATCTGACCTAAGGCCGGTTATGAAACGTTCCTTCTTTAAGCATCTCCGGAGGGGCTTCATTTTCTAGAGCCTCTTTCCATTGACTCCAAAGATTTTCGAAGTGAGTAAGATAATGATCAACATCCTAATTTTCCTCCCATTGGTAGTTGAGCAGATCCCTCCAAGCTTTGTTAGGGTTTTTGGTCCTTGCATATTGTAATAGGAAGGTTGTTTTCACATCCCGATACTTAAGATCCTGTGGTGGAGTAGTAGCTCCATGAAAAGAAGTTACATAAGTTTGCAACCATGTCTTTGCCTCCCCCTGTAAGCAAAACACCAAGATCCTTAAAAAAACATCAGGTTTTGCCTTGTCCTTCATTAAGGCTATGAATTCTAGTTTCTCTAAAAATGGGAAGCATCTTCATTGGGTAATCGCATAAACTTAGGAAACTCTTGAGCCATGGTATCTTCTTGAAAAGATAGTTTTCACACTTCTCTACTACACTTCCACTTCCTCACCGTGCTTCAGAAGGCATTCATTCCTTAGTGGGGGCACTAAAATAGTGTTAGGTTGAGCAAAACAAAACCAAGGGCCTCTATAGCAAACCCAACCTACACCAAGGAATATCGATAGTACCACAACACCCAGCCACAAGATAAATACAATCAATGTTTTTTCTCTTCCATCTTCCAAAAACACAATATAATTTTGACATAGATATGAAAATGGGCTATATTAAATTGAAGTAATATCTTTCAAGTGGAAAAAAAAACTATAAGAGATACTTTGAGTATATGAGCTAATAAGAAGTGTTTTATTATATACAAAACATCAAAATGGAGGAGTGGTTCAATCTACTTCGTCATCATTATACAATTCGGCATCTAAAGGAATGGTAACATTTTCCATCCATGAAAGAAGCATGATCAACACAAACCACTCAAACTTTGCTTGAAATGAGCCAACCATATCCATTTGAAAGCCTTCACTTCTTAAAAGTCGCACCCAGGGTTCTAGGACAAGAGAAAGGTACATTATGTAGTTCTTCACGCTTTTCACAACCACACCCACACCTTCACAATTGAGAGAGTAAGGAGAAAGATCATACAATGGATACAAGTGTACTTTAGTCTTCTTGGCTTACTTTCATGTTTTCCTCCTTTAACACAAGTTTTCTACTCACATTGAGTACAACAACACACACCTCACAATACCAAAGCAACAATCACCGTCTTGGACTTACTGGCTATCACCACACCAAGCTCACCACAATCACCGTCTTTGACTTACTGGCTATCACCACACCAAGCTCACCACAATTGCTTCAGAACACAATCTCTTGCTCACAAACAAAACCAAGAAGTTCTATGACAAGAAGACCACCACTTGATCTTTTGTATCCTCAACCCACCCAACACTCACACAAAAGCACTGCACAATACTCAAACCATAACATAAAATTCCCAGCTTAGGATTAGAGAAGAAGAGTCCATCATTTATACTCAATGGTAATAGAGCGGAAGCGAGCAAGCACGAAACCTCTTCTTTGAAAATAATTGGTAGCACTTGAGCTTGTGTGGTAGCATCACCATCCTTTTACTTGGCCAAAACTCTCTCTCTCTCTCTCTCTCTCTCTCTCTCTCTCACTCTCAATTTTCAGAATGACAGCCCATTGGCTTCTCCTCTTTGTGCCCAGTTTAAGTTCTTCTCTATGGGCTTCTCTCTGCAATAGTGTTTCTTGCTCTCCTTCTGTTCTTGGGTCTCTGTTATACTCTCTCTCAATTTTCAGAATGGTAGCCCATCGGCTTCTCCTCTCTACGCCCACTTTACGTTCTTCTCTATGGGCTTCTCTCTACAGTAGTGTTTCTTGCTCTCCTTTTGTTCTTGGGTCTCTGTATATGCTATATTTCTCGAGTCCAGGATTACACACACAACAAGCATATGCTATATTTATACATATGATGAAAATTCATACAAAAAATTCAACACTCAACTGGATACATAAACTTATTGCTCCTTGTTGGCAGCCACCCCACCTTCTTTCCTTTCTACATGCCATTTACCTGCCCAAGAAGGTCTTCAACTTGCTCAAGATGGTTTAGTTGTGTACCTTCCCATGCTGCTCGGAGTTGTGCTGTAGCAGCGCACGACTTGCCAAAGATGTTTTCTTTTGCCATGTCGTCGACCAGCTGCTCATCTCCATGCCATTGGCCACTTTCTTGCCATTTTGATGGTTCATACTGCCACGTTGCCTTTATCCATGTTGTCTGTTGTTGAGTCGCCATTAACTTCCCATTATGTGGCCACACATATGCCTTGGCTACCTTTACTAAGGCCCATTACACATACCCCACCGCCCATGTATGCGAGAGGGAGATTGCTTGCCCATGAATTATGGGCGGTGTGGATACCCCCACCACATCAGCATGGGCAGGCAAGGGTATGGCGATGTGTAATGGGCCTAAGATTAAGAACCTTGTTATTATTTTTGAAATTAGCCCTTGTTTATATGCCACGAATAAGAAACAAATAAACACCTCTTCCCCCCTAGCAAAAACCCACTTACACCACACCCTCAAACCAAGTCTAGAGCCACATGCAAGGCCACCCACCTATACCTAACCAATGCTCTATGTGATGAGTGCTTCATGGGAAGAGCTTTGACTTAACCACCATACTACATGCTAGCAAGGGTCTATCACCATAGTGTACCACCATGATCATGAGCTTCTAAGTACAATGTCATGTCATGAGAGTCATCACACAAGTCTTGTCATCATTTCTTGAAGCCATGATTACACACACAACAAGCATATGCCATATTTATACATATGATGAAAATTCATACAAAAACTGCAACACTCAACTAGGTACATAAACTTAGTGCCAACTGGTATAAGATTTCTTTGTAAAGGTAGAAAACAAAAACAAAAACACATGACCAATGAGTGTACCAAGGCAAAGGGCATGAGCCTTGACCAATTTAGGGTTTGCCATAAAAATCCCCTATTTAAGTTTCTCTAAAAAATAAACTATACCCCTTTCTAAGAATATGAGTCCCAATTATGAAATTCAAGTACCCCCTATTTAAGATATAAAAATCAAATAGCAGATATTGATGTTATACATGTGACAAGTTGCAACCCATGTAAGTAGCATGGATGTAAGTGCTAATAGCACAAAGACCAAGATGTACTTTTCAAAAATTATTCCATGTGTGGTTAGCTTAAAAGAATAGTAAACTAATCAAGTCTTCAAACTACACCACTAGATCACATATTGTTAACTACAAGAAGAAACAAAACTCCTACTCCCTTGTCCCCCTCCCCCCTGCCAACACAAATTCCCCTCACCCCCTAACTTATAAGCTTAAGTAGCCCCTTCCAAAAACCCCCCTCCCCTGGGTTTTTTCCACAAGATCCCCAATGTAAATATTGACAATGTACATTATAATTTGAATATAATGAGAAGAATCTTACCTTATTTAGTTGCCTTTATGATTCAATGAATGTAATTTCTTGTTTTGTTGATCATTCACTTGCAATGCGTCATTATTTTTATTTTGCTTTTAGAAGTGTGGATATAATTTTTTATATACAAGAATATGATATTCTTTGTGGTGTTCCTAAGTTTAATTTATAATTTGATGATAAGATCAATTTGTATTTGAGTATAGGAAGATGTATAAATGCTTAAAATGAGTATTGCATTCTTAGGTAGTTACTCTTTACAATAGCTATAACCTTAAGGGCATCACCCACTAGAGTTGTGGATTTAAATTTGAGTGGTCGAGAAATGGGTGGTCCATTCTTTTTTTAGTGTTTCAATGGTGAAGATCAAGAAGTTGGTTTGAGTTCTTATGCCATGGCTTTGGTGAGATCAAAAGACATTGATGTTTGGAGCTTAAATTCATCTAAATCTTTGTTCTTTTGTGAAATTATTTGTGCTGAACCTGTTTACTAAAGGAGCTACCATATGATATAACTCCTAAGAGGGCTATGGACAATAAAATTGAGCTTGATGGCATAACTAGTGTTTATAGCAGCCTTACAAAGCTGAATCAATTTTAGGAGAGTAAAGTTGTTAAACTACCTTGATAGGACCTCTTGATGGAATATATTAGGCTTGATAAGTCAACTTGAGGAGTGCAAGTTCTCTTGGTATACAAGAAAGATACGATAAAAAGGATGCATGTTGATTACAAGTGTGTGAATGCATTGGATTTGATAGGCATCCCCTCTTATAGTACTTTGGATGATGGATCTTAGTAGTATGGGGTGTTAAGATCCTATTTTGCTTTGACATTTTGATTATTGCATCATGTTTTGGCATTGTGTTTTGATGGTATAAATCATACTTAACTTATGTTGGAGGTAGGATATTGATACTCTTATAGCTTGGATTCCATTTGTGAAGGGTAGGGTCCATCCTTAGAAACAAAATGTTCTTTGCTTAGGAATACCACACAAGTGCTTAAATAATTCCAAAACAAATTTGATTTCCTTAAATAGTGCAATAGAGGTAAAGTGATGAAGTTAAGGCAACAATGAAGGTCTTGTAACTACATTAAGCAATAATAATCCATGATTGTTTGGTTGGGACTTTTGAAAGAATCCATGAAGTTTGATGGATTAAACAAAAGGTTAATCACTAGTAGCAGACATAATGATGAATACTTGGGTACAAGTTGCATTAAAATGCAAGCATAATGAGCTATTGTTGGATATCAAGTTTACACTATGGATCTCTATTCAACCTTTGCAAATTGGATATCAAGTTTACACGATGGGTCTCAATTCAACCTTTGAAAATTGGATATCAAGTTTACACTACCGATCTCAGTTCAACCTTAGTACCATAAAGATAACACCACAAAGTAGGAAACCCAAAAGGTTATTTCAACACATCACTATATAATTCAAAATTTATGGTGATGTGTGAAGTGAAATATAATTAATATTGGAAAGTGATAAGACCTTAATCACCCTAAGAAAGTTGGTACAAAAGCATAGCAAAAGGTATTGATAGCACAAGGTCACATGGAGGGTCACCTGATAGGTAATGAGTCATTTAGTGACGTGCAACAAGGCATAACTATGAGGTCAACCATCTTCAATCAAAATGTACATAATAGAGGCTAGATTAATATATTGATTGTTGTTCGAGTATCTTCATGTTGTATTCAAAGATTCTCACTTACAATAGCCCATAACTCATGACTATGCATCTAAATAATGACAAGAGACAAAACATACATAACAAAGGCTTGATTGATGTATCGATTGTTGTTTAAGTATCTTCATGTGGTACTTAAATATGGCCACTTAAAATAGCCCATAACTCATGACTATGCATCTAAATAATGACAAGAGACATTCTCATCAACTTGAATGTCATATCTCCCAACTTGAGGGTGCATAGCATTATAAGCTAAGGGATTGCAATGTTGTAGCCATGGCTAGGGCAATGACCTTTCTTAGGTATGTGCTGTAAGTCACACCTAGCACTTTTAGCCACCTTACCTTACCCTAATCCAAAAAGTTGGGTTTCAACTTGAAAGTACATCAATGTTCCTAGCTAGTGCACCTTTCCCATGCCTTAATATGGCAAATGCCATGTACCCAACATGGCCACAAAACATGGATGCTACTATGCATAAGTATATTGCTATATGTACATGTGCCATCAAATTTTAAGCACTAACCCCTCATTTTTATGGCACCACTTTGCTAATTTTTTGCCATACCCTCACTAATTTTATGGCATTGCCTTACTAATTTTTTTCCACTTCGTAACACCCATAATTATGACAACATTAATGTCTCCCTTTACATTTCATACACCCTTCTTATAATACCCATAAAACCATTGGTTATAAGTGCCAGTTGTTGTGACGTGGCTAGGTGGTGGTCAAGGGAGGAGGATGTGATGTGGGCTTGTGTGTAATATGAAATTAAGTAGGGGAGTGGGATTGTTGTTGGGTTGGGGTGGTAACGTAGGTGTGCAATTGGGAGGGGTCTAAGGTCAAGTAAGGGGTGGTAACGTAGGTGTACAATTGGGAGGGGCCCCAAGTCAAGTAAGGGGTTGATGTTCTATTGTGAAAAGGTCAAAAAGATAATATCTCATATTTGGTTGGAGGTCAGCATTTTAGCCAAGGGTTATTGATATGGAGGAAGGCTACTAGAGCCAAGCCCTTAACCCAAATAGATTATGAAAGAATCTCACAATCTCCTCTGAGCCTCACCAGTTAACAATTCAAACCACACCCTACTTGTAAGTTTAAGGTACGTTTTACACACAAATCATGAATCCTTTCCTTCCCTCATCATAGACCATGTCACCCCCTATATATCCACATCTTGCACATTACCTCCACGTCACCTTCTTGCCATAAACCCACCCATTAATGCCACATCGCCCCCTATCTACACAATGGCTAATGTATCATATCCATCTATTCCTCTTATTATCAACATCACAAAAGGCCACACACTACATTCCTCATCCCCCACTTTGCACCACACACTTCATCCATGTCTTAACCCTCAACACATCAAGTTTCTCCTTCTTCTTCACGAAAACACCATGCTCCTAACCCAATGCAAACGCATTATTCCCATCACACCCCCCCACTTCTTATCCTTATACCACATCAGCAATACAACCAAAGGCACAACCAACAATTTAATGTATCCCTTTACAGCTTCATCATCCCTACCATCAACCTACCCTTGCTTTAACATTAGTGGCCAACTTACACCACCCTTACTTTTCTAGCACATTATACCTTTTCCATGTTTTTTTAATCAATGGCCAATGAATAGCCTTCAACATCTCATCATCACCCCCTTAATACCCCTCTAAATTCTACTTCGTGCTCTCTATCTTTCCCACTAGCTACTAGCATATACAATACTTTCATTGCCCAAATGTATGTCCCTTCTATAACATCAAAGTGCCATAAACCCATGAACCCTTAGACTTTTAAGGAGGTTATCTTTACTTAGATATCTTCCTCATGCCATGAAGCAAGAGCCTTCCACTTGCTTTTTTGTGAATTGTCTATGTTTTTTCACAGAATTTTAAAAAGTCCTCTTTTTTCTTTTCTCATACTTATTTAAACTCACACACCAACTTAGGTCCATTAAAAGGAGTAAAAAGGCCATATAAGTGATACTTAAGCAAAAGCCCTGCAAGTAATAAGCATGACAAAACAAACACATAGGCATGTTTAAAAATAAGAGTGTGCATTAATAAGTAGTGACCAAAATTGAGGAAGAAAAAGTGTAAACTAAAAGAGGTCAATGAGATCCACATCATCTACATCATAATAATAGTAATAGTTAGGAAATCAAGATAAATAAAAATTACCAAAACAAAGCCTTCCCATAAGTAATCTCAACTGGTGCATGGCCTGTTGAAAATTGAAGACGGCTATAGTCTAGGTTAGGTTAAAACATAGGCTCTAAGTAAGTGAAGAACTATCTTATTAGTAGCTTCCATTTTTCCATTAGACTCTAGATGAAACATGATCATGAAATCCAACTTAGTGCCTAAGTTCTCAAAGTGTAATCCAAAATTTATCGTAAAACTTAGAATCACGATTAGATACAATGACTTAGGGTATATCTTACATGGAATAAAATAGGCTTGTTTACTAAAGCAGTCCCTGATAGGTCAAATCATGTCATAACTTGCATAGTAGGAAAACTTGTAATGAAGTCCATTGATATCTGCTCCCATGGTTCATTGTTGGGAATGGGTAATGTCATCAGAAGGCCTTAAGTTTTGCCTTGATAGCTCTTAATCTTTTGACAAGTCATGCACTTTTAGTGACAAATCTAGCTACATTCTTTTTCATCGTAGGCAACTGAAACTCTCTAATCACAACATGAAGAGGATACTATGACTCCCATGTATGCAGGCTGAGCATCTCCTCTAAAATAATCTATCTTGTGATGCATAGTATTTCTTGAAAGAAAAGATATCCTTAATTATAAGAGTACTCAACATTAGGAATCTAATTGTTATCTTTCATTGAGTTCCAAGACTTTGAAAAATCAAGATCTTGCTCATACCTACTCATAGGAATCCTTCATGGCTTTAAAGGGTGAACTCTTTAGAACGAAGATATGATTGATACATTGTCTTCTACTTAGTGCATCCATGACTACATTTTACTTTGCTAAATTGATATTGTATTGTTGTTGGCTGAAAACTCTAAATAAAAGATGCCCATTTTATGTGTCTATCTGAAATGAAGTGTTGAGAGATAAAGTGTCTAATACTTTGTTGGACCAGTCTTGATTAATATTTTAATGCTCATAAGATAATATTTCCAAATTCTATGAGCATGTAATACAACAATCAACTCCTTGTCATATGTACTACAGTTGCTTTGCTAGTTTCAACTTACGACTCGCATAAGGTAAGGTATGACCATCCTTTATGAGGACTGCCCTAATCCCATGTTAGAAATACACCAAAATACCATGTGACATTGGGGATATGGGCATTCGGTCATTAGGTCTATATCCAACTTGGTGTGAACACTCTAGGTGTGAACAACCTCTAAGTTAGAGTCAAAAGATAGTGTTTGATGCCTATAAAAGGGTATTGTACTTGGTGGTTCATTCATCTCATCTCATTCATAATACAATCACCTTGTGTTGTTCCCAACTTGCTCTCTTTTGTGTGCTCAATGTTTCTCTTCTCTCTTCTTCACACTCCACGACCATGGAGAGATTTCATCCTCCATGGTTGATATACCTATGATTGCCAACATGGCATTAGAGCCATGCTTCTCAGTGTTTATGCTTTATCCCTTCTCATCATCACATACCCTAATTTTAATCATTTTCTTTATCATTTTTCACCACTTTTGCTAGTTAGGTCATCTCTCTCTTCTAGCCCCTGCCATTGTAGCCATGAATGCTCTCCCTACATTCAACCATTGAGTAAACTTCAACTTGGGGCTTCACAATAACTCCTAGGTGCATCTCCCAATAGCCCCAATTGACACGATACATGCACGCCATCGTCGCGCGGCAGCAAGCAATTTGTAGAAGCTATGTTTTTTGGGAAGTTCTACAAAATCGGATCAAGCACTCCAAATCAACGCAATCCAACTTGAATCTAGGGGTTTTTGAGGGCTGGAAATTTGGTTACAGCATCAGAATCACAAATAAACACTTGGAGTAGCTGATACAACCCTGGGTATGTCTCTAAGAGTCACTTTGACAAAGGTGAGATTAATGCATGATTATAAATGCTAATCATATGCTTATGGGCTTAAGATATCAATAGAGATAGTGCTACAAGTGTCCCTTGAAGAATTTTTGAAGAAGATTTGTGAAAGGGCTTCAATTTGACCCTCCAAATTGACCTCTTTTCTACACTACAAACAAATTTTTTCTCTACTAATCAATAATTAATAGACACTAATCCTAGTGTTTTTGGACCATTAAGGGTTCAACCCTACCATTGGGGACTTGCTATTTCTTTCCAAAGGTTCATATTGAAAAAGCCCCTTGATTTGCCCCTCTGAGGGTGCTCTCCAAATAAGGGTATTTATTTTCTCAAATACAAAAAATTGCTATCATCACTAATATCTTGATTAGTGCTAATCATATGAGATTTTTAAGGAAATTAGTGGTTCATATCTCACATTCAAGTGTTTCTAAACCTCCGTAAAGCATAAAATCAGATTTTTCCGTTGGATTTGAGTGTTAAATTTGTTAATCCAAAATCGGGTATAAATTTGTATTAGCATTATTTGGGACAATGGGATTTTTGAGCTTGAATACTTCACGTAACTCAGCTATCATACTCATAAATCAATTGTACAAGGACAAGAAACTGGTCAATGATAAGGCTAAGACCCCCTTAAGCAGATTTAAAGCATTATTATCTGAAAAGGACACGTATCATCATCATGTCAGGATTTATGAACACATTGAGAATATGATCCATCTTTGCCTATATGGATTTCATTCCACAATGAAAGCAAGGATGAAGAAGACCAAGGGCAACATCAACATCAACATGAAGAAGATCAAAAGCTACATCAACATTATGAGCTATATCAAGAAGATATTCATCAACATATTGGTCACATCGATGAGGGACTCTCCCTTTATTTCTAAATTCTATTTTATGTTGAGTTAAGGGTTCTCTGCCAGGGTTGTCCCCCACAATCTAAATCTTTTAAAATTTTTGGGATTTTTGAAAAGCCTTGATGTTATAAAAGACATAAGTGGCTTCCTAGACCAACCAAGGCAAACCACCTGTAGTCACCTCTCTATCCTAAGTGAATTATAATCATAACTAGATGTCTAGCATATGTCATCATCATTAACTGGTATTGTAAACCACCATGAGTAAGATCTACAGGAACTTGGATGGTCATCATAAATAACATTGTAAATAGTTACTAGAGCTAGCATTGATATCATAGTAGCCATGGATATTTTGTTGAGGGAGGGTGTTAGAAATACACCAAAATACCATGTGACATTGGGGATATGGGCATCCCATCATTAGGTGTATAGCCAACTTGGTGTGAACAACCTCTTAGTTAGAGTCAAAACATAGTGTTTGATGCCTATAAAAGGGTATTGTACTTGGTGGTTTATTCATCTCATCTCATTCATAACACAATCACCTTATGTTGTGCCCAACTTGCTCTCTTTTGTGTGCACAAGCTTTCTCTTCTCTCTTCTTCACACTCCATAACCATGGAGAGATTTCATCCTCCATAGCTCCGATTACTCATTACTTGGTTGACCATGGCTTAGAAGTACACATGTACTGCACGATTGGGGTTCTAACCGATTGTGGATTCCCTAGGAGCATGGTCCACATGAGCTAAAATTAGAGGAAGGTCTAGATGAAGGGACACGAGGTGCCATAGTAGCAACCATTTCGTCTTCCAACCCTTAGAAGACCACCTCTTGGCCTATGTCGGAAGAAGGCCTTGTTCCCCATGGTGATGAGTCAAAACTGCTTGACTGACTCCAAGCAGAGGGATGGCTTGACATCCTACATGGTGGACATCATAGAGGTACCAAACGACTCCACCAACCCTTCCTCTGAGCACTATGAGGTCATGGGCTTAGGGGAACCCATCACGGGTTGCCACAGAGCGTGCAAGATGGTCAAATTTCTCTCACACAAGGAAAACAAGAACCCAACCATAGGCCCGACCACTTCCTCATTGCCCGAGCACAAAGAACCACCACAAGTGTCTGTGAAAGAACAAGCCTTTCTCTTGGGGGAGTGTCCTACATCTTGGACGGAAGAACACTACAACACCTTCCCAATTTACCACCATCTCGCTCACAACCCCACCCTCCTCTCCAACGCAGTTGAGACATGGGAACTCCTTAGTCTTCCCTCTTGCCAAGACCTCATCTAGGAATTCAGTCTCAACAGTACAAAGGAGCCTCGTCCCATCTTGTTAGCCTCTTAGTTGTGGGACCGCCCCACCCTACTTGAGCAAGCTTTCACCTTCTTTCCTAACTTATAAGGATGTCTTCACCTAGACATACAAGGACTTGGAAGGTGTTCCAGTCGACATGTTCACACCATACCACTCTAGGAAGGAACACAACCCGTTCGTGGGCGAGCCTATAAGCTTAACCCAAAGTATGTAGAAGCAATCAAGGTCGACTTGGAAAAGATGGTGATAAACAAATCATCTCCCCGGTGGAACAATCCAAATGGCTTTCCCCCATGGTCATCTCTTCTAAGAAGAAGACCAACAAGATCCGTGTTTGTGTGGACTTCCGATCCTTTAACAAAGCAACCATCAAGCATGGATTTCCACTCCCATTCATAGATCAGGTTTTAGAGGATGTTGCTGGGGCATGCCCTGTACAACTTCATGGATGGGTTTAGTGGATACAACTAGGTCACCATCCACTCGGACAACCTCCCCAAGATAGACTTCGTCACCCAATGGGGTACCTACACCTAAAACAAGATGCCCTTTGGGCTATGTGACGGTTCAAGGAGTATCTCCTTAGCTTTCTCCGTACTTTCATCGATGATTTTTCTAACTTCATAGGAACTCACCTTGTCTTTTGGATAGAGGCATTCTCAGAACATCTTGCTTAGTTAGCTCTAGCTTTTGCCAAGTGTCGCTCCTCCTGGCTACACCTCAATCCCTTTAAGTGTCATTTCTTGGTGGTCTAGGGCACACTCCTAGATCACATCATATCTTTCGAAGGTTTAACTCCCAAGCCTGATAAAATCGTTGCCATCCTTCACCTCCCACCTCCCATCAGCCTTAAAGGAACCCACATCGCCATTTCAATGATATATATGCCGATGTGGTCCTTCCACTAACTCACCTAGTCAAGCCATCCATAATCTTCCAATGGTCTGATCCTGCCTCTATCGCCTTCTCCTATCTTAAAAAACGTCTCACCGAAGCTCCCATTCTCATCCCACCCCCGATGGGATGCTCATCTTCCACGTCCATACAAATGCAAGCCTCATTGTTGCAAGCACGGTCCTCACTCAACCCAATGCAGAATACAAGATGGACAGACCAATCTACTATGCCAGCTGCCTTCTCACACTTGTTGAACAAAACTACAACACCAACACAATTGAGCAGGAAGGCTTGGACATAGTCTATGCTTGCCAAAAGTTCTGACACTCTCTTGGGCTCCCACTTCATCGTCATCTCGAACCGCCATGCTCTCAAATATCTTCTCAACAAACCCTAGGTGGCGGGCCATGTTTGGTGGTGGTTGTTGCTCTTCCAAGAATTCGATTTTGAGATCCTTCTTTGATCGGGCAAACATCACGTCATGGCGGTCCACCTCTCCCACATCAACATTGGGGAGCCAATAGGTATTGCGGATGACCTTCTTGATAGTGTTCTTTTTAAAGTTGATGCCACCCTAGATTGGTATGGGGATGTTCTTATCTTTCTTTCCACAAAATAATTTCTAGTTGGTGTTAGCCCCAAAGACAAGTGTCGACTTTTGGTGAAGAGCCAATCCTTCTAAATCATACCTGGCCAGCTTTACAAAGTTGATCATGATGGTGTTTTACAAAGGTGCACAGCCCTCATGAAGTGCCTCACTTGGTTGAAGATGCCCACTCCGACCCTGGCAGTCTCGAGCGCCCTCTTGTTCTAGCATAGCTTGTGGTCGCCAACAATGTTCAAAGATTCCATTCAGTTTGCCAAATCTTGTGATTCTTGCCAATGGTGTGGGCCCAAACTCACCCGTCAATCTCACTGGCCTCTCCAGATCTTCCTCACTTGGTCCCCATTAGAGAAATGGGTCTTGATTTTGTGACCTTGTGGCACACCTGAGCCGGTGTAGATACATTCTTGTCGTCGCCACAGATTATGCAACCAAGTGGGTGGAAGCCCAATCCACAAAGGATTGCATGGGTAACACGGTGGCTCTGTTCTTATATGAGAAAATCCTTGTTCACTTTGGTTTCCCCTTGAAAGTCACCAATGAGACAGAGGCTCCCACTTCGTCAATGAAGTCATTACCACCTTACTGAGTAGGTATAAGATCTTCCATCAAAGGTCATGTGCTTATTACCCTCAGGAGACAATGGGCAAACGAAAAGCACAAACAAAGTGCTCTATCACTTACTTCAAAAGATGTGCCATCATCACCCCAGGTCACTAGTCCGAGGCTCTCCTCGATCCCTTGTGGGCTTACAGAACTGCATTCAAAGCCACAACACGCTACAGTCCCTTTCAGTTGGTCCACAGTCTGGAGGCCATCTTGCCCTTTGAATTTAACCATGGGTCATATCAGGTAAGGACCACCCACTAGGATTACACTACCCATAGTGCCTCTATGTTCCATCTGACCATCCTAGACGAAACCTGAAACCCAAGTGTTGGCAAACCAAGCTTTGGTGTGTGTGGACAAGCTGAATCTGATACCAATATAACATGCAACATAATTATGTGTAATAAAGGATCCTATCACATAAGTCTTCATGTGGACACTTATTTAAAACACTAAGCGTATTGTCACACTGGCCAGGTTACATTAAATTGCATGACATGTACGGGAGACTCCACCTTTAAGGACTTGCCTCCC
Organism: Cibotium barometz; assembly: GCF_041138505.1. Taxonomy (NCBI): domain Eukaryota; kingdom Viridiplantae; phylum Streptophyta; class Polypodiopsida; order Cyatheales; family Cibotiaceae; genus Cibotium; species Cibotium barometz. The sequence goes on along the minus strand of NC_141053.1, from coordinate 27,975,400 downwards.
CCCCCCCCCCCCGCCTTTAGTGACTCAACCCACCCCCTATCTCAAGACTTGCCCCCCCCCTCTGACCCCACTTGCCTTTGCCCCCCGCCTTTAACAACTCACTTCCCTCTCTCATGACTTGACCCACCGCCCCATCTTATGACTCGCCCCCACCTGTCCCATTAGACTCCACCTTTAAGGACTCCCCCTCCCCCCCACCCCCCAAACCTTTAACGACTCGACCCCACCCCCCATCTCACGACCCCCCCCATCTCATGACTCGCCGCCCTCCTCCCCGCCTTTAACAACTCACCCCCCTCTTATCTACAACACACCCTGTCCCTCTGTCCGACTTGCCTACCCTCCATCTTCCCTCACTCGCCCCCCCCCTCCCCCCCAATCTACAACCCGCCCCTCCCTATCTCATGACACTTGGCTCCCCACCTTGCCTCTCCCACCCCCGAGCGAGCTCGTCCAACACCCTCCCGTGCCGTTCCCCGCATCGCCCACTCCTCACGCCTCGCCCTTCCCCACTCTCCACCACCTACTTGGCCCTCTACCCCACTCACCTTCCCTGCTATTGTCTCTGCACATAGCACCCACCCACAAAAAAAATACACCAAAAAAACTCCATACCTTTCTATTTTGGCTCTTCCTCTTCTTATTTTTTCTACCTCACCACTCACTCCCTTGTCATTCCCTGGTTTACTTACCACTTCTGTGCCGTACAAGCACTCCATCGCTACAACCGGTGGGACAATATTCCTCTTCATAGGTGGCACCCTCTTCTCAAGACCCTCCTTCTGCCAAGGTACCTATGACAGCTACACCGTCAAGTGCTGGATCTATTGCACACTATCACCTGAGACCTCCTTACTCCCACAAAGACGGCCCCACAGGTAATTTTTCCATCCACTTCTTCAGATTCTCCAGATTCCTCTTCGTCAACATCATCTTCTGACAGTGATACTCAGTATGTCCCATCTGAGGATGAAGCTGTCAACCCCAATTCCATCCCACCCCCTCGCCCGCCTCTTCGCCACCATTCCGCCCACACTCCAGCTTCTTCCCTTGTTTTTATCCAGCATTTTCATCTCCTTGCCTCCACCTCTTGCACCGATTTCTTTATCATTAACTTCATCAACCCATTCCCCTTCCAGTTTCCTCAACTTAACAACCGAACTCACCACCTTAGGCCTGCAAGATCTGGCTGCTATTCTGGCTTTGCCTAACCTAAATGCCCCCCTTTGCACTGCCTTTCTCACAAACTTTCCGGTGATGCCCAACGGGCAGTGCCTCACATCCGCTTACTCTCCCCCCCCCCCCCCCCCCCCAGAGTTTGATCCTCTCGTTTCCTCAGCCATCTCGCCTACCCCCACTATCGACACAACATCATCCCGCCACACCCCATCTTTGACAGCAGTAGTAATTCTCCTCTCCACCTCACCACCTTCCTCAATAGCAACAGTATTTCCCCTCTCCACCTTGCCACCTTCCTCGACATTAGTGGTATTTCTCCTCCTCACCTCGCCAACCATCCATAGCAACCTCTCCAATTCTCCACCTCCATCCGTAGCTCACGAGACATCCTCACTGTCCTCATCTGACACTCCTTTCACCATCCCTGCAGTCACCCCTCCCATCGCCTTTGGAGGGCCATCCTTGCCTACACCTACTCTGGGTTCTCCACACGAGGTGACCTTCCATCTCAATCAGGAGGAGGACACCAAGTGCATCAAGCTCCCAGACTACTCATTTTCCTACAGTCCTCCAGATATCTCGGTGAGTGATCTTCCTTGCCTAGAGTTCCTCGATCCGTCTTTGCCTCATCCTCGTTGAGCCTGTTGCATAGTTTGGGGTCTGGACAACCTCTTGGTGGCTTATCTCTGCATCTACTCCACCTACATCATTGACTACATCTTTGAGCTCTCCAATGATCACCGTTGCTTGAAGGATCACACTCACCAGGCTGAGGACACCATCAGAGGTCTTCAAACTCAAGTGCCCTCTCTAGAGAAGCGCCTACAAGAAGCAGAGTGAAAGCTCACCTATCTCCATTCCTCACCTTCCCATAGCACAGAGGAGGTGGTGAAATTGCGTGACCTAGTGGAGCAACAAACTTGGGAGCTTGTCTATTTACGGGCCCAAGTAGCTGTGACCTAGATGCCCTTCAAGAGTCCCTCCGCCCTCTCCAGTCACTTCTCTCTGGTCCTCAGAATTCTTCATCCACTGGGACACCTAGTACTACATCAAAGCTTTCCCCCATCATGAGAACCATCTTTAGTTTTATGCTCTCATTGTATATACCATGTTTTAATGATGTCAGTACTTTAATTTTTCACTGTCTTTTAAAATGTAAACAGTGCATAATGCATCTTTTCCTACATCTTTTTATATGTAACCATCTTCCACTGTAAAATGTTTCCTATCTTCCTCACCGAGGACGGTGAGCACTCTAGTGGTGGGCAAATTGTAGCCACCAAGGGTGCCCACACTAAGCGGACCATCTCTAGGTATTGCCACACCATAACATCATTACATCGCTACATCGTAACAGTGTCACATTGCCGCAATGGGTCAACCCTAGAGAAACCATCCAAAAGCAGAGGTGCACCACCAATAGATACATGAGAGGTGCACGCATCGACATTGAAGGCACCACACCAACACTCCAATGAGCATCTCTAGAGATGGGAGATTCTACCAAAGGCTGCTACCCTGAGGGCATCTACCAAAATCGAGAAATGCCACCAACTCCACCATGTCTTGCACAAATACTAAACGATCCCTCAACTCTGCTGAAACGACATCCTTCATTCTTCATCCTTCTTACTACATTGTAGTCTTGGCATCGAGTGTGCTATAGTCCAACTTGAGCCTGTGTGTCATCCTATTCACTTTGACCTCTATTGAGTGGAGTGGTGCAAGTGTTTTCCAGCCTTCTTGTTCCCTTTTGCACTCTTGTCATTGTGTCATGTTCCACTCCATTCTGTCTATTCATGTGTGTGTTACGTTGTGAGCATTGAGGACTTTGGACATACTATCAAGACAAGAGCCACCACTTAGTGTGCCGGTTAACCAAACTTGCTACAAATCTCTCTCTCTCTCTCTCTCTCTCTCTCTCTCCAAAGAATGTATGATGATAATGATCCCATTTTATACAATACCGCTCAGATTTGACACTCCTAGCTCATGGCTCCTTTGTTTTCTTTTGTACCATGATGAGATTACATGGACACTATTATATCACTTTGGTCTGATAGAGCCTTTGGGTCTTTTGAAGACGTTTAATATGCCTTCCTTTCTCTCTCTCTCTCTCTCTCTCTCTCTCTCTCTCCCTCACACACACACGCACATTTGTGGATGCAACCACAAATGAATGAAGCACGATTTCTTTGCAAAGCGCACTTCATTTTTAGTTGTTACCTAGAATGTGAGTAAAATTTAAAGTTCTCTGTCTTAAAATTAGGCAGCCTCGCATGAATTAGGTGTGAGATTCCACTATCATAGCCTTATGCAATGATTCCATATTCAATAGTAATGTTATGAAGCCACATGAAGTGCACATTGACATGTTTCACATTGCGTGTCGTTAAGATGGAATTAAATGTTACGTAGATGGCCATCTTGGCTTCCTCTTTTGACACGTTGGCCCACACATTACACATCATTTGATGGACGAAAACAACTCGATATTGAGTAATTTTGATTATGAAAAAATCATACCTTCACCCTTTTGAGGGAGTGATAGAACAAAAGACTCTTTCCATGCCTTCACATTTTTGTGGTTGCCTTTCTAAAGTACGTATATGGTTGCAGCCTAGACTTGCCTCACTTAGTTAAACTCATGTATGATCATGTACATCCCTCAAAAAACTTGGGCTCATCAGCATAGGCACTCTTCCCAAGGCCCTTTGTTGATAAGGGAGATTTGGTATCTCTTAATGCACGTGCACAGTGCACAAGCCAAGTTAGAAAAATGGCTAAAATGGTAGCAGCTCCAGCTTGCATTGTTTGCTCTTGTAAGCTACACAGCGCTTAAAGCTCCTATAGGCCTGGCCTTTGCTTGCATGGTCTACTAACCTATAACTAATGTTGTGACAAGTCAATGAGATGTCACCAACTCCTGTGAAACCCACAAGCCACCACAAGTCACGAACATCTACTCAACTGACTGGCTCATATGGTATGGGCTTCCGAACTTGTTCCAGAAAATCTTTAGAATATGCGAACATTTTTATTGATGATTAATCTTGTTGGCTTCAAATGTGTAGAAAGCGTTGATGTCCGATGGCAAACCTTGAGTCCTGGCCAGCACACTATCTAATGGGCTTGTTAGCTTGCAAGAAGCACATCGAGTATGTATGCCATTTTGCAAGAATTCACTATTACTGTGAAATAGACACTCAGTTAAAAAAGAAAAGGTTAAGCACTGGCCTAGTAAGTTCATGCACTTCTTATTGCTGAGTTTCCCATAGAGGAATGGCTACTAATACCAATGTTGCACACAGATGAAGATTCAAAACATCATCGATCTTGGTCATATGAGCCAACACAACAGGTCTAGACCCAGATACATATTATGGAGAACAAGCTGCTCTAGTGAGTGAAACAATCGATTTACCATGTATATGTGTCCATCAATCGCTTGGTCACTCTTCAAATTTTAAGATTTGAGCATTGAAACTAATTCTTCTCACAAGTGTGCCCGTATCAATGATGTTTTCCACCTGGATCATGGACAGTAATTCTTCTCACAAGTGTGCCCGTATCAATGATGTTTTCCACCCGGATCATGGACAGTAATTCTTCTCACAAGTGTGCCCGAATCAATGATGTTTTCCACCCGGCATAGCAGTCCTTAAGAGGCCAGTCCAGTCTTGTAATCGATCTGCAAAAAAGGGAAAATGCTAGATATCCGGCAACGGTTGGGGAGAAATCTGATGCTAAAGAACAGGCATGCAAAGAGACGGCTAGAAGTTCTCAAGCAGATCACAATTTGGTAACAAAGAGCACGCAATGAGAACATAATGGTTTAGCTCAGTATTTATTTTGATCATAGATAGAATTGGGAATCCACCAGGGGCCTCCATTCCCCTCAAGAATTGTGAGGCCAGACATTGAGCATGTTCAATGACGTGGATGGACGTCCCAGGCGGATTCCTGGCCATCATTCCACTAGCTGCCCCAGCTGCTGTCAAGTTTCTTGTCACAAGATTTTGATACACATCTTCGAGCAAAAATTGCATAGCTTGGAGCAAAAATATAAATTGAAAAGCTACACGAAGAGTAGTTTATGAAAATCCTTGACCTGAATGGAAATGTAGAGATCTCACTGGACTTCTAGGAGTTTATTGGCATCAAAGTGTGATAAAACACTTGATTTACTTGTCAAAGAAATTTCACTTGTGCTATTCCCAGCATCATAGCTCTCACTTTTCATAACTTCTGTTGAGGCATTTAACAAGTATCTTTTTATTAAAAAATCAATTGAAATTATTTTATACCTACAAAATGAATCCAAAATCGTTTGTACCTTCATCATGTTGAGATGAAGCAATCGCACGAAGGTAATCTATAAGTTCCGCTTGCGCTTGGATTTGCAACTCCTAATAATACAAGATTGTAGTTTAAGTTAAGCTCGAGCTGAAGCTCTCTCTCTCTCTCTCTCTCAGGATCCTCACAGTAGTCAGAAGGGATGAGCAGTCGTCGCCATCGTCTTCAGACCTGTCACCTATCTCCACATAGGACTGAGAGGCTTTAGATTATGATGTTTTCCTGCATGATCCTGAGCAAACCGTTGGTACCACACCCTATCATCTTGGCTGAGTTCAGGGCAGCCCCCTGGTGGTAGATGCACTTTTCTAGACGGTGACATACATACATTGCCTCCACACCCTGGACAGCCACAGGTTACTGAGGCTTTCTTGGGAGACCTCCTGACAGCAAGCAGAGCAGGGGCATGATCTAGTATGGTATGTTAGGGTCACCAGTTGGTTTCTCACACAGGTACTCCAGATGGATCATCTACCACACTTTCAGTACAGTTTAGATGCCCCCTCCCTCCCCTCACCCACCATCAGGATACCCACCAGATCATCCAGTCAGATCTCCTTAGCCTACACACCCACACCACATGGCTTGCAAAACACAAACAACCCCCGCTCCCGCTCCTGCTCCCGCTCCCCCCCCCTCCCCCCCCCCGCCCCCCCCCTTCCCCTGAGACTCACCAAGTCCACCCTCACTGGGGGGGTGTTTTTATGTTGCCGGAGAATCTTGGGGCTGGGCTGGGCTCTGCTCTCTCTAAAGAGTGACTCGCTGCCTGTTGAGCTCCATCAGTTAAAGTCTTAGATAGTGCTGGTCGGGAAAGTCAAATATCCTGGACCAAACCCCTCTTTGAAGAGGCAATGGAATCTCCCCCCGTTCTTATAAAATACTGGGCATATGCACATGTGTAATGTGGTGGGAGGATGGATGAGACTCGAATCTGTCCAATCACAAATTTTCACAATCTGCATGGCATTTCATGTGCCTGTGCAAGTATCCTATTCTCTGGATGACTCCATCCATTTGACCCTCAAGAATTGACCTCTGTAGAACTGCATCTTTGTGGAAAAACAAAAAAAAAATCCAGAGCCTAATCTTGACTTTCTTTCCATTTTTCCTGCAAAACCTCAAAAAAATCAAAACATTTATTAAAAAAAAACCAGAACCTAATCTTTCTATGTTCCTAGTATTCCATGATGAGTTTCCATGGACGTATCACCTCAGTGAGATAGCTATGTTTATGTTTTGTTTTGGTTTGATTTTCCATTCCATGATGAGATATGCCATAGACATTATTGTATCACTTTGGTCTCATAGGCCCATTGAGTCTTTAGTAGACGCTTAATACTTCTTCCTTTTCTCTCTCTCTTATAGTGACCCCCTCCTATGGGAACAGAATGACCCGATCAGCAAAAGAATGACCCGATCAACAAAATGGGAAGGCCACTTGGGGAAACTGATGGAGGCTCCACATACATTGCAAACACCGAGGAACCAGTAGAGTCATGGCTTTGCAAGCACGGGACTCCTTCACGAGCTTGCATAACCACTTTAAGGTCATTTGGTGTATTCTTAGGGAAGAAAAAAGAGTCATTAGCATAAGCTTGAGCAACCACGCACACCCATTTGGTAATTGCAACCCATGTAACTTCCTAGTATTAGTGAGTTTATCCATATAGAGTAGCAAACGATGAGTGGCAATTGCATGCAATAAAGCACTCAAGGGGCAGCCCTGTCAACATATTTCCCCAATACCCATGGAGAGGATAGTCCTTTGCCCAGTATACAGCATGCCATACTGTCTTCATAAAGTTATTAAATAAAATTAGATAGTTTTTGCCCAAACCCAAGCTTTGTCATGACTGCAGCATGTAATCCCAATGCCCATTGACCAGTGTCAAATGCCTTTGCTACATCAACTTGTAGTAATAACAAATCCTACTCTGTATATTTTGCATATTCTATCCCCACATAGGCATATTATAGATATTATCAGTGACCTGTCATCCAGTAAAAAAGACATACTGTGCAAGATGGAGGCCTCTATTCAAAATCCTTTTGAGTCTGTCAGTGAGCAATTTTGTGATCATTTTATAGATTATTGGCATCAAAGTAATGTGTTGCCAATCAGATAAATTTTGACATAGCTGTTTTTTGGGCATCAGTTTGACGAACCCCTCTTGCCAAGAGGATGGCATAATTCCTTGCAACCATGATCAATTGATCATAAGTAACAAAGGCTGTGCAAATATTTCCCAAAATTGGAGAAAGAATTCAACAGTCAAACTGTCCCAATGTGGATATTTCCATTGGGCTAAAGATTTCACAGCACCCCTGAGCTCTAGGGCTGAAAAAGGAAGTTCAAGGTCTAAGATGAGCACTAGAAACACTAACTGTCAACAGAGCATGTGAAGAAAAAGAATGCTGAAAATAAGCAATGCATTCTTATTCTACTTGCATAAGATTTTGCGTCCATTCACCAGTTTACATTTGAACTCGTGAAATGCATCGCTTTTGCCGGGTTGAATGCAAACTTTTGAAGAAAGCTTTGGAGGAACAGCCCTTGTGACTTGTCCAGCAAGAGTTTTTGTTGTTGATCGAATTTGCCATTTTTATAGCTTTCTCGTTGATCATTTTTATCCAGTTCATGTTGGGCATAATTCATCTTGCTCTTGATTTTTCAGCCTAGTGATTCGTTGTCTTTCTTCCCGTAAGTACCATTTCCCAAAAACTGTTATTACCCCTTGTATTCGCATTGCAAAATGATGCCAAGCAATGTCTATGTCCTCATACATTTCAGCTTTTAAGGCATCCACAATAGCACACACTATTTCCTAAAACAAGGGGTGAGAGAGATAACTGTTATTTACCATACAAAGTTGTTTGGTGGAAAATTGTATATCAATGGGAGCATCCAAATAAACACCCAACCATAAGGGAGCATGATCGGAGAGTCTCAGGGAATAGCCAACCCACATATGGCATGCATGAGGATCAGCATGATCAACATTTATAATATATCAATGATCCAAACGAGCATGATAAATCAGTAAGAGCATTGTGATGGAATGTAAACCCTTTTATATTCGGTCAAGTTTCTTTCCACATATCTATTGCATTCAGACGACATAATGCATTTGTCCATGCGATCCTCTTAGCCGCAATCATGTGAGAGCGACCATGAGTATTGTCCTCTCATGATGGTGAATTATTAAAATCACCACATAAAAAAGCATTCGTCATCCATGGATACTGCTTAAGTTTTGCCAAAGCAAGGCACGATGAGCAGATAACAAAGGAGCATAAACTCATGCAAATTCAAAAGTCTGCCCATTTAAAATGCATTGTACAATGATCAATCTACCATCTACATCATTATAAGCCACTACTGTGTGTAAATCATGTCGTATAAGTACACAAACACCAAAAAAAGTAGTCAAGTATGCATAATATATATCCTACAATCAACGGCCCACAAGAGGAGGCGACGGCCCTTTGCAAGAACAGGTAACTGCCCTCTATAGAGCAGGAACAGGCGACATCCGTCTTACTCCACACGCACCATGGCAAGAACAGTCGATAGCCCTTCCTCCCAGCAAGAACAGGTGACGACCTTGACTCTCTTCTCATGCACACAAGATGCACCGAATTGACGAACAGGTGAGTAGGTGAGCACAGCCATATAAATATTGGCGCAATGATTGATGAAAATAGTAATACTCAAGGCGACTGGAAAACCAATCGATTGCAAATCTTGTCCATGCAAAGAAAGGAGCTTCATCTGTCATTTTTCTTGCCAATTTGCCAAAGCTCTAGAAGTTTCTAGAAAAACATACACTTGGAAATTTGGTAGTTAAACACAATAATAAGCGATGTAAGAACTCATTGGTATCTATGCAATTCCATAACAAGTGTGGAATAGTCTCATTCAAGCACGAGCGCCTTACGCATTTAGTAGTAGCAATTTTTCTTTTTTCCAAATATATGCCAACAGGGAGTACTTGTAAGCCCAGCGGGGTGTGCCGTGAAAGACTCAACCATGTGTCCAAGAGATAGATTTATAGAGAGAAGGGAATAGGGATCTTGCACAGTACACCACATTGAGCGGGAAACAAGCCCCGCCCCCTTTCAGGAATTTATTCAGGAACAATCCACGGGCACGCTGGCCAGGATCAATACAATCAATGAATACAAAACAAATAGATATGCCGATGTAGGATATCCAAGTCGATGTCAATGTCGATGCCGAGGCACGAGATCTCTGATGCCGAGCACACCACGGGGATGACCCACAAGTATCTCTCACCGAGCTAGTACCAGATCCAATATCCAAATCCAATGGATCCCAAGTCCAATGAATCCAAATCCAAATCCAAGTCCAAGTCCAAGTCCAAGTCCAAGTCCAAGTTCCAGTCCAAAATCCAAGCTCCATGTCTAAGCTCTGTGTTCCATGTTCATGTCCAAGCTTCATGCCCAAGCTCTATGTCCAAGTTCTTCATGTCTATGCTCAAGTTCAAGCTTCCATGTCCAAGCTTCATGTTCCATGTCCAAGCTCTATGCCCAAGTTCCATGTCTTCTTTCACTTGTCTGGTGTCCGAGCATGGATTTCATTATGTGAAATAGAGCTAGGAGGGCCAAATAGTTACATTCCCTCCCTCTTACATCGCAATTGTCCTCAATTGCAGAATGCAAGTGTTCCAAGCACATCCATATCCTCTAAGTACATCCATATGTCCCTGGTATATCCATATGTTCTTGGTACATCCATATGTTTCAAGGTACATCAAGTATATCCATATGTTTTAAGGTAGTACATCAAGTACATCCATATGTTTTAAGGTGTACTATCCCAATCTGGTGAGCTTGTGCATCTGGTCTTTCCCTATATCTGTGGTGTCATCTGGTCATCTGGCAACATCTCAATGTCTTTTCTTTCACCAATAGCTTTGTTCTTGATGGTACTTCGTCATGGCCTGTCACATGTGTTAGATAAAATAAATGCATACTTACCTCCTGCAAAAACTAGACATAGGCTAGTCAACAAACAAGTATGCATCATTCGCGTCTACTGGGTATTCTAGGTACTGGCCAGGTAGTCTGGAGCCCAGGAGACTATCACATGCCATAAATCCAAGCATTGTCCATACATCAAAAACAGCACACAAAGTAAAGAAATTCAGACATACATCAGTATATGCAATGCACAAGTAATGATCCTCCTGTTCATGGATTGTCCTGTCTGGTTTCATTGAAACCGTGCTGAGCCATCTGGTTCCCGAGGAACATAGTTGTCACGGTACGAAAATACGATACCGTACGGTACGATACCGTACGGGAATATTCGGTACGATATGAAATTTTGGGATACGGTACGATAAAATACGGTTTTTTTAAATTAAAGAACACCTACAAACATAGACATTTTCAATTTGGAAGGGTAGAGTCTAGAGAAGTTGTTTCAAACCAAAATATCATTAAAAACAACTAAACAAGTTTGAAGTGACAAACAAAAGTACATAAAGTATAGAGGTGCGATGCGATCATGCGCGCTAGGCGCGAGTACAAAAAGAGAGGCTAGAGCCAAGGCCCAAGGAGAGACTAGACAAAGGCATCACTATCAGAGCTCTCGCTGAAATCATCCTCATGAGAAGAGGACACATCAGTGGCCTCGCCGAAGTCGCCATCGCTAAGAAGGTTGCCCTCATCATCGAACTCGGGCTCTCTAAGCTCATGTGAGAAGCCAAAGGGAGCATCCTCATCTGCAAGAGCTGTTGGAAATAAGTGCACACTAGGTGTACTATTTCTCTAGTCTAGTTTCAGTTGAGTCTTTATGTCTTGAGTCTAGTGCCATGTGGCACCTCTACATTTATCCCATAAGTCAGTCTACTCAATCTTGTACTTCTCACCTATATATTGTGGGTGTCACATCAATGAAAGTATCAATCTTGTGTCTTGTCTACACTCATCTCAAGGTAACTCTTTGTCTTTCATTTGTTTTTGTTTCATTTCTAGTTTTGCTCTTGCTTTCATATTTTTTACATGGTATCAGAGCCAGCCTTTCCTAGTTCATTTCCAGCTTGATGCTGCCTTGATTCTCTTCTACCTTGCCTCATCGCTCGTTATCCTCTCCATCGTGCTCAAGTTCTGGCCGCCTATTTCCTGCCCCAGATCTACGCCATTCCACTCAGGAATCTGCCCGCCATTTTCTGCGCCAGTTTTTTGCTGCCTGCGTTGGCCTGTTTACAGTTGCTGCTGCCTGCGCTTCACCCTCTACAAGCTGCGCATCACTCCATACCTGCAGCTACTGTCGGCCTCCCTCTCTGGATGAAACTTGTACTGCTTATTCACAGGAGCTGTATTACACCTCTGCAGCAGCAGCCTACGTCTATCTGCTGGAGGTGGTGTTTCTTCATCTACAGGCTACGCATCATCTAAAGGCAGTTCAGTTCTGCCATCGCTTCCTCTTGAAGAATCTACAAGGTACATGCTACATTGTCTCCTTCAGTTTGCTCGTCAGTCCTTTCCTCATATCTGCAAACTACTAGTTCCTCATGCTTCGATGGGCTGTCACATGCTATGGCCTTGACAAGTGGTGAGAGAGCCGGTTTCTAAAAAACAGTTTGGATCTCTTTTTCATTCATTTCTGCAATCTTGTAAGGGAATAGACACTGCCCTTGCATTTTAGCAAGAGGTAAGACCTTCCCACATGGCCTCTTCTACTCATTCTCTCATGTCTATCGACAAATTCAATGGCTCCAACTTTCATACTTGGCAAATCAAAATCAAGTGCCATCTTATGAAAGAAGGTCTTTGGGACGTTGTTCACCATGCTGCTCCCGAAGATTCAGACATTGAGCAAGTTATCACTTATGCTCCCACTGCCAAGAATGACAAAGCCTATGCTATCATCCTGCTCGGTCTTGGCGATGATTAAATTCATCACATCTCCGACATACAGTCTGCTTCTCGAGCATGGATCACTTTGGATACCCTTTTTGGACCTCGTTCTAAAAACTCTAAGATTGCACTTATGATCTCATTCTTTGATCTATATATGCAGGAGGGAGCTACTATAGCTTCTCATGTCAATTATTTTCGCAGTCTTATGGTTCAGCTTGCTTCAGTGAAGTCCCCCATCTCCGAAGATATTGCTATTGCTGTGCTTCTCAAAAGCTTACCTGAAACCTATGCTACTCTTGTCACTACCTTCAAGTATCACAATAATCCTACTCTTGAAGGTATCATCAATGCTCTCCAAGAAGAGGAAAGAACAAAACAACAAAAGGTAACTGACACTGCCTTTTTAGCAAAGAAAGGAGGTTCTAAGGTAAGAAAGCCTTGCACCCATTGTGGGAAAACTAATCATATGGAGAAGGATTGCTTCAAGGCTCATCCATGCACCATTTGTGGCCGTGATAATCACCGGGAGAAGGACTGCTACTCTAAAACCTCTACATCAGCTCCTGCATCTACCTCAGCCCATGTTGCTGCAGCATCTACATCAGCAGATCTTGCTGTTCATTCCTCACATGATGAGGAATGGGCTTTCTGATTACTTCACCTTTCTTGTCTACCACTTTGACCACCGATGATGTAGGTCAATGGGTTCTAGTGTCTTACTTATTATGCTTTTTGACCTCTCTCTTGTCCCTACCAAGAGGCAGAGATTGCCCTTGAGGAGGGGATGTCTTCAAGGTCCATTTGTTTGTCTACAGTCAGTCTTCTGTCTATCTAGTCTTGTCTGTCTGTCTATCTATTGTCTATCTATCTGTCTATCAATCTGACTGTGTCTTGTTTTAGATCCATCTTGTCCCTATCCTTGTGGACCCATATGAGGATATCACTTGAGGAGGGGTGTCTCAGGATCTTTTGTCTCTCATGTCTTGTCTCTCAGTCTATCAGTCTTTATGTCTGTCTTCTAGTCTTGTCCTTTTGTCTTCCTCCTAGTGTCCACTTAAGGAGGGTGTTGGAAATAAGTGCACACTAGGTGTACTATTTCTCTAGTCTAGTTTCAGTTGAGTCTTTATGTCTTGAGTCTAGTGCCATGTGGCACCTCTACATTTATCCCATAAGTCAGTCTACTCAATCTTGTACTTCTCACCTATATATTGTGGGTGTCACATCAATGAAAGTATCAATCTTGTGTCTTGTCTACACTCATCTCAAGGTAACTCTTTGTCTTTCATTTGTTTTTGTTTCATTTCTAGTTTTGCTCTTGCTTTCATATTTTTTACAAGAGCGAGTGTGGAGCTACCCGATCCACGCCGCACATAGGTATGCACTATGTCCCTGGGAGCACCACGAACCGTGCATCCACGGCTTCCTACTTGCACTCCTTTGCCACTACCTCCACGCCCACGACGAGTGCGAGTAGGTCGTCGATCAAACAACTCGAGCTCTCGATAGATCTCTGCATAGATCCTCTCCTCCTCCTCATCCTGCACTTTGTTTACACTCTGAAGAGTGTCCCCTGTGAGCTTGAATGCATCCACATTCACCTACATTGTACAATGATCAAGTGACAAGCAATGTATTAGAATTTGGTTCCAAATTTCAATAAACATTGAAGTTTGAAATTTGAATGCTTATAACTTATAACTTATAAGTTGTAACTTATACCTGTCTCGCCGATTCCATCTTTTGCATTGCACGCACCATGCGCAAGTTAGCGCGGCAATACACTAGTCGCTCTAACTGTTGCGTGCTCAAGCGATTACGTAACTTCGTGTGTACAAGTGAGTAGGAACTCCAGTTCCTCTCACATGCACTTGAAGAGCAATCTTGAGCTAGGATTCTCAAAGCCACCTTTTGGAGGCTTGAGAGCGCATACCCAAATGTCTCCCACCAAAAGAGGGGCTTCACAAGGGATTCCCTCTTCCAACAGGTAGTAGATGCAAACGCGACTCCTCCCCTTTGGTCATTGTAGCTTATGAGCTCCTCAAGGAACTTCCCATGGCGATCCTCCGGCAATGCTTTGGGCAAGTAAGCATCTCGGGCTTCAAGTAGCTCCACGTTGGTGAAGAGGGCGGGTGATTTGTAAGCCGGATGCAATAAAGCGGCAAGACCATGGATAGGTCTTCGCATCCACTTCCATCTCTTCTCGACAATGGCCAACATACCATCGCGCTTCTCCTCGTCGATGGAAGGAGAAACGCGTAACTCTGCTATGGCCTCTCTCATGAAGTGAACAAGAAGGCCCATGGTGGCTCCCTCCATGTCGGTCATCCACAATACCCTATAGAAGGGCGTGACCGCAATGACAATAGTGCGGACCGACTGCCAAAACTCCTCCTTTAGGCAAAGCCGTTGCATGGCTTTGGCCTTCGCCGATTCTCGCTCATCCCACTCATTCCACATTGTGGAGACCACTGTTTGGCGAAGGGAGGATTTCACATCGTGGAGGCGCTCCAAGAGGAGCCACATGTAGGCGAAGCGTGTAGATGAAGGCTTCTTCAATTCCAACTTGCTATGTTCGCGGAACATGGCAAGCACCTTCACCTTTGTGGTGAAGAAGGTGACAATAGAGATAGCTTCGGTCATTACTTCCTTCATCCACACTAACTTGCCCATATCCTCCATGAGCAAGTCAATGCAATGGGAGGCACAAGGCGTCCATACTATGGAGGGATAGTCCTCCTCAAGCAACTTCCCCATCCGACGGCAATTTGAAGCGTTGTCGGTGATGACTTGCACCACGTTCTTCGATCCAACCTACATGTCACAATGCACATGAATGGATGCAATGAGCGTATGCGGTATGAGACTTGAGTCATGACTCATGATATAGCCACATATGATCATATCACATATACTAAAGCCTAAACTTTAAAGACTTTAGTGCAATTTGAAAGTTGAAACTTACCTCCATGATGGCTTGCTTGATATGGCGATATATGAATACACCCGATGTTTTCCTCCCCGCCTTTCCAGAATCCACGCCCCACACAAAGTATGTGCCAAGAGGGCAAGAGACAAGTATATTGATGATGCCTCTCTTCTTCCGGTCACTCCATCCGTCGGAGAGGATGCTACATCCACAAGCCTCTTCGTGCGCATGTCATGATAGGAGACGCCGGTCCATCCTTCACATGGGCCCACATTTGCAATGGCTTTCACCATTGACTTCCATTGATCTACCTTGAGCACATGGAATGAGAGATTGCACTCAATAATGGTGCATGCAATCTCTATATCCACTAGCCGTTGCCGTTCTCGGAGATGTGATAGAGAAGAAGAGAACCCCCCGGTGGCTTGGGCTAGAGTGGCTTGCCTCATGGGAGACTCAAGCCTTTGTCTCTTTGAGGAGGCGGCGGGGGAGGATGTATCACAAGGCGGGGAAATGACCTCATCATCCGCCCTTGAGCTTCTACCACTATCATAGTGAGCACCCAATCCACCCTTGATCTTGTTGTAGATCTCATCGGATATAGCAAGGGGGACTTCCTTGCATGGCGCAACTTGCCCCCCCACCTTTCCAACATGTTGGAGAAGCCTAGTAACTCCACTTGTGTATTGTTTGCCACAATACTTACAAGTCCACCTATATGACTTGGACTTTCCATCGGCTTTCTCTACATGGATAGCATGCACATTGAAGGCTTCATTCTTCTCCCTTGTCATTGTAATAGAGAGAGAGAAGTTAGAAGATTCAAGAGATGGATAGGCTTGAGAGAGAGAGAGGCTTGAGAGAGGGCCTATGGGGGAGAGAGTGGCTTGAAAGTTGAGAGTTGAGAGAGAGAGAGAGAGAGAGAGAGAGAGAGAGAGAGGGGGGCTTGATGGTCACTTGAGCAAGACTCAAGAGAGGGGGGGGCTTGATGATTACGACTCACTTGAGTAATGAGAGGCTAGAGCTTTGAGAGAAGCTTAGGGAGTGGGCATTTTATAAGCATGTAGCATGTCCAATGGGCCAAGCAAACACATGGGCCACAAAGCATGCCCAAAACGGCCAGCAAACGGCGAAAGAAACGGCGTAGTCGGCGGCGGCGCAACGGCTAAAAACGGGCATATCGTACCAATTCGTACCGTACGAACCGTACCATACGAACAGGTTCGTACGCGTACGAGAAACAACTATGCCGAGGAAACCGCTCAGACTATCCTCAAGGCCATCTGGTCACTAGGACTACCCGAGAGTTCATCGATAGTCATCTGGGCCATCTGGTCGCACTAACCGCTCGACTGTGAAATCCAATACACTCATCTGGGCTATCTGGTCGCAATGACCGCTCGACTGCGAAATCCAATATAGTCATCTAGGCCATCTGGTTGCAATGACCGCCCGACTGCGAAATCCAATATAGTCATCTAGGCCATCTAGTTGCAATGACCGCCCGACTGCGAAATCCAATAAAGTCATTTGGGCCATTTGGTCGCAGTGATCGCCCGACTGCGAAATCCAATACAATCATTTGGGCCATCTGGTCGCAATGACCGCCCAACTGTGAAGTCCAAGATATCTGGCATCGTTGCCATCCAATGGGTCATTTGGCATCGTTGACTTCCATATACATATCTTGCTCCTTGGGCTATCCTGCATCATTGCCACCCACCAACTAGAGCATGTCCAAGTAACCATTATAAGGAGAATAATGATCAATTCTAGTCCAATATATATATAGTGAAGAGGGCTAGAGGTATGATCCCTCCCTCTTGAATCTGTCTTAATCGCAAGACGTCCATATCTGTACTTCAAATACATCTCGACCAACCACTTCCTCAATGCTCATAAGCTCGATGTATATCTGGATAGTCCTAGAAGTACTCCTTTGGCATCCATTTCACGTCCAACAACGAATAACTCTTGAAATGCAAGAGGAACTTTCTTACCACTGTCTTTCCTCTTTTTCTCACAGAATGAAACACAATCTGTTCTGGCTCTTCCACCCTTGGTGGATCCTTCAAAACAAGGTCCTCGGGGGATAACCTGTGCATGGTTTCAAAAAACTGTCATGCAAAACATTAGATATCTTCCAATGATCTGAAAGGTCCAACTGAATGACATACATGGTTGATCTTCTTGGTATCCTAAAAGGTCCATATACCATAATTCCTTGACTTTGGCAATCCAAAGATAGAACCCATAGCAATATTCTCCCATAGATCATTCAATAGGTGCAATAATCCTGCTGGTGTTTGTCGATCAAACTTGACCTTCTAACAAAATAAACATTCTCAAATCATAAAGTTCAATGTCCTTCCTTATAGTAGGCCAATAGAAATACTCGGGTTTGTATCATAAGAAAACCCTTCTTGATGATATAAAAGGTCACCGAATTTCTATTCTGCAATCTGTTCCAAAACATCTTTGAAATCCTCTTTGGTAGCATAAGGAATCCTTCATCAAAGAGAAATCCATATGGTAACCCATAAACACCTCATGGCTCAAGGCTCTCTGAGATAATGCATCTGCTATCTTGTTATCTTTGACATTGATAGGCCACAAGCATGGCCTTTTTGGTTCAAGACTACTCCAAAGCAAGCTCATCATGTTCAACCACAAAAAAGGTCTAGAATATCCAACATTGGTCCTTTGCTAGCATAAAGTCTCAATGCTTCAAAAGGATTATGTTTCAGCTTTGGTCCACAAAGATCCCATGGCTTTATTTGTCGAAACATGCAATGGACTAAGTACCATTGCAAACCATTTGTCGAACTTCCTGGCATGATGTCAATCTGATGATCTTCCGATCTCTTTGGCTTCTTTGCCTTCCTTTCCCTTACCTGTCCTGAAGAAACTGCATTTGAAAGAGTAGGCCTAGGAGTAGCTTCCTTGTCTCCTCCATGATAAATAGAGCGGGTAGCTCTAGATCCTTCTGCAATGGTGACTCGAAAATAGACTTTAGCAGCTTCAACTCCTTCGACTTCAGTGGCTCAATCCTTGATGAAATCTGCAAACATTTGAGTCCTTCTTTACTCTTGTTCTCTTTTGGTTCTCCAAGAAACAAATTCTTCGTCTTTGAGAGGTCGTTTGAACTATTGAAAGTCATGGTACTCTTCTGATGTCATGGCCGCGGTTCCCATCAAGAATTTTTGTAACAACCTCATGGTTGTTCCCTTCATGAGGCCCATGGTCTCCCTCTGCTCCCGACATGGCTTTGTCACCCCAAGAAAGTTTCTTCAAGAGAAATCCTGCTCTGATACCACTGTAAGCCCAGCGGGGCGTGCCGTGACAGACTCAATCATGTGTCCAAGAGATAGATTTATAGAGAGAGAAGGGAATAGGGATCTTGCACAGTACACCACATTGAACGGGAAACAAGCCCCGCTCCCTTTCAGGAATTTATTCAGGAATAATCCACGGGCACGCTGACCAGGATCAATACAATCAATGAATACAAAACAAACAGATATGCCGATGTAGGATATCCAAGTCGATGTCGATGCCGAGGCACGAGATCTCTAATGCCGAGCACACCACAGGGATGACCCACAAGTACCTCTCACCGGGCTAGTACCAGATCCAATATCCAAATCCAATGGATCCCAAGTCCAATGAATCCAAATCCAAGTCCAAGTCCAAGTCCCAGTCCAAAATCCAAGCTCCATGTCTAAGCTCTATGTTCCATGTTCATGTCCAAGCTTCATGCCCAAGTTCTATGTCCAAGTTCTTCATGTCTATGCTCAAGTTTAAGCTTCCATGTCCAAGCTCTATGCCCAAGTTCCATGTCTTCTTCCACCTGTTTGGTGTCCGGGCATGGATTTCATTATGTGAAATACACCTAGGAGGGCCAAATAGTTATAGTACTCCTGCAATATATCTCCATAAGAATAGTCTTTGTTTGAGGGAGAGTTTACTATTCCATATCGCTTGCAAATTTTACTTCCACCATTTTCTGTTTTGTTCAATTGCCATATCCCATTTGCATGCTCTGAAAACCATGGCCAACGGATGACAAAAATCTGTATATCTTTGATGCTATAATTTGAGCAAAACGAATTGTGGTAGAAGCATGAAGCCCTTCTCTATGTAATGTCCATTCTTGGAGTCTATTCTCTCGAGGTTCATGCAATACATTCTGAAAGGGTTGCATTTGATTGTTTATTTTCTGCCATGTAGTCCTATAATGCATACTCAATCTCCCATCTTATTTGTGCCTGTGGAAATGACAAGACCCTTCCATCACAAGATATCACATCCTGCACAATATTTATACCTTTAGTAGATAGAAAATAAGCTCTTCTAGGAGTTGTAATTGCCAATGGAGTAGTAAAGACTTAGAGACCGTCCCCCAGTTTTATGGCTGTCATTTACCAAAGGAACATGTTTTAAAAATTTTACACATTTTTGTTACCATGAGCGTCCAAGCCTCAAGGTTGTTCCTGAGGCAAGAAAGTATGTAATATTGTTGCTTTTCTTGCCAACACGTGATAATGAATATTCAAGACATTCAGCCCACCATGCATTTTAGGTGAGCAGAACTTCCAATACCTTAGTAGCCTCTATGCTTTTTTGATCTCCATAATACTTCCATTGTTTGTAACATGAAAGAAGAAATTTGTTGTTCTGCAGCTTGAACATCAACCATATTTATATGCAATGAGGTTTCTGCACCATGAGCAAACAAAGAATCACCTCATGTTTTTTGGGAGTTTGCCATGCATCAGAATCAGGTCTGTCTTTATTTTTCGCATTTACCACATGAGAGCTTGTTGTGGCAACTTTTTCTTTCCCTTTATCTAGACCTGCATGTTGTAATTGAGTAACATTCTTCCCCTTTTGAGTTTGCACCGAAGCCACAAGAGCAACTTGAGGAGGGGACATGGAAGCAAACATGCGGTTGCAATAAAAGTGTCGGACATTCGGATTACATATGCCCAAACTTTTTGCAAGTAAAATAGGAAGCCGCAAAATATTCCTATTTAAACTTAAAGAAAACTTCTTGTGTCGGGATTCCTTGCATTTCGACATCCGTTGCTACCCTATTAGGGTTTGGCTTGTCTATGTCCCAAAGGATACAGAATTTGTTTACACTACCAGAAGATCTAGGAGGGCATACAACCTTGAGCTATACTGAAACGGGAGGAGACGGTCCATCTATATGCCATGGGCATGAAACCACTAGACTACCCCGGAGCACCATGCATGTGTCGGTAATGGTGGTGGCCGTTGTCGCGACGTGGTCGGTGTTGCTGGGAAAGCGCGGGACTTCTAGCTGTGAGAGTAGCTTCTATTCCCCACAAGGAAACTCATACACATAACTCTCCAAGGAGCATAAGCCATCTCCATTTTTGATGTCATAAACATGTGCAAATTCACCTCAATACATCCCTGAATTCAGCCTAATGATTGCACATAAATTGTGTATCAAGTGCTTGTCCCTTTCCAAGCATAGATTTACTGGCTCCTTTTTCCAAATCCCTCAAACCAATCACATGTAGGCATAACATAATCTTCAAAAATTTCCCACATACATGTGACCATTTACATTACATACATCAAGTGACACCAATTCCATCATTTCAAGGTGTCTCTTTATCTCCTGAAAACCTGCTTTTTAATTCCAACAACTCACAAACAAAAGATGACATATGGCATATCTATAACATGCTCATGTGATTCTAGGAAACTCCATGACTTGCATTCCAAAATCCAATTGAGTAGAAAACAAAACCCAATTACCAGGAACCTTATTGTATTTTTGATGCTTTTATTCCACGATTCTCCAAATCCAGATTCCTCTCATTCTCCAAAACCTTAAAAGGTTTATATACTACACGATTTTCCAAATCGTAGGTAATAGTAAATAAAAATAAAAAACCACTTAACTGAAAGTAGAACAAAGCAAAATTTTCTTTGATTTTCGCTATTCCCTATATGGCCGCTTCGCTGCAGACTGCGCAAGGAAGAGAATATGTATAATCTGAAAATCATCTCCTTAGATAGTACTCAAATTCCTTTTTAATTCTAACTCCAACAAGCTGTAAACAGTAGACGCTGTTTTGATTTAAAATTCACTGGTAGATGACGACCCTGGTTCTCATTTTCTGCACACACTGCCCATATGCGCCCCCTTCTCTGGTTTTTCTCTCTTTCCCCGCAAGGAAATCGGGCGCGCATCCCTTTTGCAACTATTTTCACGAAATTTCCTTCCTTGCCAATACTCTGTGCCACCTTTTATGTAGCTTTAGATTCGGATTTCTCCACGTAAGTTGCCACGTTCTCAGACTAAGGCTTAAAGCTTAGCAAGATCATATTACGTTTAAATGACCTTAGCCCCCATTCCCACATTATACAAAAGTCCCCCCTCCTCAGATAGCATACACATCTCTAGATGACGCAATCAACCCTTGGTTTCCAACCTCCCCGCCTTCCTTCCTATTTTCAGCTTCCATTCATGTGGCAACTCTCCATGCAAAGGCATGTAGCTTTCCATACTACTTGTAACTCATACAAATTGCCAACTTATTCTTGTTTCATATCACCATCCCATGCAGCTGACGTCAAAACTATCAAGGCTATACATGTTGCCATTATCATTACCACCTCAAGTAACCTTGGGCACGCGAGAAAACTATATGCTATAGATCTTATAGAAGATACAATGCAAATGTACACACCTCTCATAAGCTTAGCAAACACCAACACTTGAGCTCAAACACAAGTGACAAGCCTTAAAGCACCCGCCAAACTATTGTTCCAGGGTCAAAAGTGGATCAACAAAAAACTCCCAACATGGTTTGCCCACCCCCAAGTCTGCTAGAGCATTCATGCTCAGTAGCTCCAAAAATCTACTATCCCACCACCTGGGTCCAAAGGAAAACTTGAACTTCTCCACTGCAAGGTAGCTCTAGGGCACCATCCTCCTGGATCAAAACCAAACCAGTAGTCTTCTCCCCATTGGTAATCCTTCCAGCATATCCGTCCACCTGGATTAAAAGGGCACATCCAAGGCTCTTTCAAACCCTCTACATAATCTGTTGATGCATAGTCCACTGGGGACTCCATAACGAAGCAACACATGTACAGAAGCTTCGAGACCTGACTCAGCCTCAGCTCGTCTTATTGAACCTCATTTACAATATGAACATATGTACATAGGCATCATATAATGACTCAAGTCATGGCACTTAATCCTATGCATCTGGATTTGCATTTAATGGCCTCATATGCATGGTTTCACACCATAGACGTGCCATGGCACGACATCCACCCCCTCTAAACCTGCACATCCTCTGGTATGTGCCAAATCATCATCAAGATCCACATATAACTGGATGTCATCTTCTTCTTCTACATTACCAGGAAGATCATCCTCTTCCTCTTCAACCATACCCATACTATCGCTGTCAAGCCTCTCATCCTGAGTTCCTTGTGAATCAAAAGGATCATTATCATGCCTTCTTTTAAACATCTTGATCCTTTTGCCTGCTACAAGATTCTTTATCTCTGTTCCATCAAGCTCACACAGGGTATACGTGGCATTTCCATGCACATGCTTGACAATGTAAGGGCCAAACCATCTTTTTGCAAACTTTCTTTGAACAGTGAACTGGTTGTCAAGGCTACTATCATACATTAGAACCCAATCACCTTTTTCAATAGGTTTTGGCCGGAGTCTGTGTCTTCCATCAAATCTTTCTTTATTTTTCAACCTTGCATCTTTCAAACGAGCTTTAGCAAGTTCGACATCTTCAGGCCTCCTCTCCAGCTGCCTTATTCGCAATGCAAGGAGGTCTTCCCTATTCAATCCTTCCACCCAGGGTAATATATTCCAAGTTGGAACTACTTCTTCAACTGGCATTACTGGCTTCTGACCATACATTAATTCTGCAGGCATATATCCTGTCACTGAGCTATGAGTTGTACGGTCAGCCCACAAAGCATATGGTAGCAACCTTGGCCACTCTCGCATTCTTTCTCTGCATGCCTTAGCCAAAGCTTTAATGATTGGAGGATGTTCTCGCTCACTTTTACCATTGCCCTCAGGATTGTAAGCACATGTTAGGGACAGTTTGATGCCAATTCTAGAGAAGAATTCCCTTGCTTCTTCAACATCTAGCTCACCCCTATCAGCTGTTATTTTTCCAACACAACCATACCGGCAAATCACATCTTCTAAGAGAAATTTGCATACTGTTTCCGTACTCTTTGTTCTAAGAGCACGCCCCTCTACCTGATTTGTCAAATCTTCTCTTGCAAGTGCTATGTACCGCATCTGCCAAATTCCCAAAGGCATTGTAACTAGATCCACTACCCATTTGTAGTGCATGGCAGGTGGGTAGGTTGGTTGCAAGCCATCACGATACCGCACATTTGAGTACATTTGACATACCATGCATGTTTCCACATATTGGGAAATATCCTTGTACATTTCTTTCCACCAATATCTTTCCTTTATTTTGGTAAAGGTGGCCCACACACTTCGATGTCCAGCCCAGAGACTCTCATGGAATTCTTTCATGAGCTTCCCTTGAGTCTCTTTATCACATATGACTCTCTGTGGCATAGCATTCCTCTGCTTAGGATGCTTCCACAGATACCCATCCTTTAGAAAATACCCATATGCCTTTCTGCGGATCCTCTTAAATTCTGAGTTAGACCAATTTTCCTGTCTTGTCAGAGTACTCAAGTATTGACCAATAAGCAACCAATCTCCTTCATACATTTCCTCAGTAAAAGACTCAAGTGCATTTGATAGGCAAGTATGGTCCCCTTTTGCATATGCAGTAGTGCAGAACTTTGTACCTACATCATCAATGTCACTAATCATCTCTTCTTCATCTTCATACCTGGCTCTTGATAGCATATCTGCAACTGGGTTATCTTTTCCTGCAATATGCTCAAACTCAGGATTTAGTGACTTGATATAGGCAATCCACCTAAGCATAGCAATATCTGGAGTGGTACAGCTTGCTATCATCCAAGGAGTGGTAAGCAATCAGTTTTCACAAGTACAGAAGCCCCAATAAGATATTCTTTTTCACATTTTAAAGCAGTGACTATTCCCCATAACTCTCTCTTGATCTGCGGATATTTTCGTTGATGAATGCTTAATACCTTTGCCCCAAATCTGATTACATACCTGTGATCATCCTCATCATCTTGCCCTACTGCCCATCCTATCCCAGTAGGACTAGTATCAACTGTAACAATCACAGGCTTGCCACACTCATAATCTGCCTTCCTTAGAGTAGGTGATGATTGGAGCAAACATTTCAGCTTCCGCATAGCTTTAATATGTACTGCACTCCACAGAAATTTTTGATTTTTCCTCAAAAGTTGATAAAGAGGATCTGCTACATGTGCATAATGTGGGATCCAAATAACATAAAAGACACATGCACCAAGAAATCTCCTCAGCTCTGTAACATTAATGCATATCTCTTTCATTCTTTGTATTGCATCTATCTTGGCTGGACAAGGTCGGCGTCCACTAGTACTACAAAGATGTCCCACTATTAGCACTTCACCAACCCCAAACACTGATTTCAGTCCAGATAAAGTAAGATTCACCTCTTCAAGCCTGGATAGAATCATATCACAATCCTTTATATGATTTGCCACAAACTTGCGGCACCCCTTTGAATCCAAATCCCCATCTTTGTCTTTCTCATCACACCCTTTTATTGGCACATCATCCAGAAAAGACATAGTTATTTGTGGTATGAAGTCTCGCAAGACTTTATTCATTCCATTCATCATATGTGCCACAGAGTTGGTGGCTCCCTGTGGTAAGGTACACATTCTTACCAATCCCAAAGGAGTTTTCATTGTGGTCAAGTCCCTGCTTTGTATATCCAGCTGGAACTGATCATATCCCGAATACAGATCACCCATAGAGTATATAGCTTTCCCTGCAAATGCTTCTGCAAACTCATCCACAATCGGACCTGCTCCCACATTCCTGATTGTGACTTTGTTTACAGGTTGCATGTCTTGAATAAAGCGCAATGTTCCATTTTTCCTTGGCACGGTAAACCATCTGTTGGAATATGGAGCACATGATGGCTCCAAAATTCCCATTCTGATCTTTTCTTTTAGTAATTCCATCAGCTTTGGCAAGAGAGCCTTTGGTACTGGAATCGGCCGCAGGTTCCAGGGTACATGTGGTACAGTGAAGATCACCATTGGCGCTGTTACACTTGGATCAACACAGCCTATCTCATGCGGCTGAAAAGCAAAGGCTTTCCCATGTTTTACAAGCATCTCCTCAAAGCATTCCCTTTCAACTGGCAACAGAAAATCCTTTTCACCAATCTTCAGCTCTTTTAGGGTTTCCTGTGTAAACTTATGCCCAATTTTCTTCGGATCTCTGAGATTCGGTTGCATAGAGGCTTCATCTAATTTCTCCTTGCTTCCTGGTGGCAAGGGTAAGGCAACTGGTTTCACCTTCTTAGCAACCGTTTTGTACTTTGTATCAACATGAGCATCCATCTCACAATTCATGTTTTTACATTCCATCCCCTCAAATTCCTGGATTATATCATACATCGCCACAGATGACACCTCTATCATCTCATTTCCACCCTGTAAGCATGCTCTTCCCATATCAAAAAGCACATCCATAGTATCCACAAATGACACCTCATCAAGCACCCCTGAAATAAACTCATTCTTCTCCAAAAGACCACACTGCTCAAGACTATTTTGTTCATTTTGTACATGTCTATGCATGCCACGCTTCAAATCCTTGCTTTTAACAAAGACCAGTGACCCATAGCTAGAAAATCCCTGAAAATTTGCTGAAAAGTTATTTACATTGATTGAGTCTTGCGAGAACTCATTTTCCCTTGTACCATTGGAATCCCGCTTTACAATGGCACCTGGCCAAAATCCCTCATCTCCCTGTAGTTCATGAATTCTCTATTTATCTTTGGGAGTGACTGTGCTCGAAGAGATTCACGGTTCCTTTCATGGTTAATGCAAACTGTTAAGAACTGAACAGCTTTCTTGCCATCTTTACTCCTTATTCTTGCATATGCCGAGCCATCATCCAAAACTTTTGTTTCCATCCTCACAGCTGTAATGTAGGGTTGCCCAAGGATGAGGGGATACGATGACATCTCTTGAACAAAGAAGTTCTGATCATCTTTCACATCCCCTATAGTTACCCTTACATTTGGACATGCTGCATAGAGCTCTCCAGATGAGTTATTAGCTGCTTTAATCATCCACCCATGATCTACATCCATTGGCCACTTACATTTGTTGTAGAGATTTTTAGCCATAAGATTTATTTCAGACCCATGGTTGATTAGAGCGACATACGGCTCTTCCAAGTCACCTATCTTGACAAGGGTTTCAGTGGTGGCCCTTGCCCAATGGCTCCTTGTAAGAACTTCTTTTTCATCATCCTCTTCCACAAAGCGCACTTGTCGTGCCCCTTCAGCAGAGTGATTACATTCCACCACATTTTCTCTCTCTTCCTTTTGCTGTACCTGTACTCCATGAGTCTTGGAAGTGCTTGCCTCCCCTTGTGATGGAATAGATTCAATTATGGACTGCCTTTTCCTTCGTATAATATCAATTATCTCATCATGGAATTCTTTCTTTGCAATCCCCAAGACTTCCCCTAATGTAAATTCTACCCTGCTGTTTAGAATCCTCTCTTCAAGCACCTTTTTGAGATCTGTTGCGGCTTCAATATCAGATTGAAGCTTGTAGAGTGGACTTTTCCCTTTACCCTTCTCCTTCTCATGCTTCATTTTTGCTGGCACTTCTTCCATTGATACTTCCTGTGGAGGTCTGCTATGTGGTGGAGGCATATGTGATGGCCCAGGATCCTTCTTTTCACTACCACGAGTGACCCTTTTTGATGGCCCTCCTTCCTCATTTTCCCTCTTACGCTTTTCCTCTACCTGTGCCTCATTATTCTGGCATTTTGCAATGTAGGCATGAACAGATAAAGAATCCACAGGCTCCTCCCAGCCAGTCTCAAGACGTATACAGTCACCTGCCTCATGCAGAGCTTGCTTAGACACCTTCTTTGACGCAATTAATTCCATTGTTGATGGCCAAAAATCTTCATTCTCATAATCTTCATCATTCTCAGATCCCTGCTTTGATTGACCAGCCTTTAACCCATAGGTTGCTGCCTCAACCATAGAGATAGCATGGCTAGCAGCCATATCCTCAACCAGCTTTTTCATCCCTCCTTTCCCAAAGTTTGTGCTTAATGGAAGACCGGTCTCTGTAAGGTGGATTTTCCCATCTTTGAAAAACACAAGTTGATTTCTGAGGGCTTCTTTATAGCTAGCACAGTCTTTCTTTGCATGTTCTGGGTCATCACACCATATACATCTGTATGTAAACCCTTCTTTGCTTTGAGGCCTTTGCATGGAAGCCTGCCCTAATGGTAGCCCTTTTTCCTAAATCCTGGTCATTTTCAATTTTAGGTCTCGCATACCCTTAATAAGCTCATCCATCGGCCCTTCTACCTTTGGGATTGTAGTAGCTGGTTTTGGTAGATTCTCAGGGGTAACAGCAGTTATTGGAGTTGCCGAGCTCATCACCATTTTATCCCTCCTTTGCTGCCGCTTTGCTAGCATGGTGACCGCATCCTCGACATCATTCCAATCATTCTTTAGCCCCTGCTCTGTATCCTTATCCTCAAGGAGGATTTCCAGTTTCTCTTGGAGATCTTTCCCAGCTGCTTGTAAGAAGAGCTCTGTCTTTTCTCTGTCCAAAGTTGTGCGCTCTATCCTTGACAACTGGGCATAGCGCTTCTCAAACTCTCTTAGCAACTCTGTGGCAGAAATTCCCATTTTGGGTTTTGTGACCCATTCCAAGAAAGTTCGTTTGGTCACTCGCTCGGAATCCTCCATGAAATATTCATCCTTTAAAGCAAGCTTGAACTCCTCCCAATTTCTGCCACCATGTGCTGTCTACAATCCTCTTATGCGCTCTCTTATTTCAGGAACACATACCAGCTCAAAGCTTCGAAGCATATCCTCCTCAGTCACCCTGTTTAGCTCCATTTCCTTTGTGTAATTGCGCAGGTACTTTGTGATATCCTTACCATCAAATTGATCCACCTTTTTCACAATTGATTGCAGTGCTTTGGTCGTGGAAATTTGTCCCCTCTCAACAGCAGCACTGCTGTTGCATATACATAGTAAACATCTGAAACATTTGCATAACTCCGGGGTCAAAATGAACCCCCTGACCCTCAGAATTCTCAGCCATAGCTTCCCTTCACGTCGGGTTCACCAAAGAGCTGTCGTGACGTGGTCGGTGTTGCTGGGAAAGCAGCTGTGAGAGTAGCTTCTATTCCCCACAAGGAAACTCATACACATAACTCTCCAAGGAGCATAAAGCCATCTCCATTTTTGATGTCATAAACATGTGCAAATTCACCTCAATACATCCCTGAATTCAGCCTGATGATTGCACATAAATTGTGTATCAAGTGCTTGTCCCTTTCCAAGCATAGATTTACTGGCTCCTTTTTCCAAATCCCTCAAACCAATCACATGAAGGCATAACATAATCTTCAAAAATTTCCCACATACATGTGACCATTTACATTACATACATCAAGTGACACCAATTCCATCATTTCAAGGTGTCTCTTTATCTCCTGAAAACCTGCTTTTTAATTCCAACAACTCACAAACAAAAGATGACATATGGCATATCTATAACATGCTCATGTGATTCTAGGAAACTCCATGACTTGCATTCCAAAATCCAATTGAGTAGAAAACAAAACCCAATTACCAGGAACCTTATTGTATTTTTGATGCTTTTATTCCACGATTCTCCAAATCCAGATTCCTCTCATTCTCCAAAACCTTAAAAGGTTTATATACTACACGATTTTCCAAATCGTAGGTAATAGTAAATAAAAATAAAAAACCACTTAACTGAAAGTAGAACAAAGTGAAATTTTCTTTGATTTTCGCTATTCCCTATATGGCCGCTTCGCTGCAGACTGCGCAAGGAAGAGAATATGTATAATCTGAAAATCATCTCCTTAGATAGTACTCAAATTCCTTTTTAATTCTAACTCCAACAAGCTGTAAACAGTAGACGCTGTTTTGATTTAAAATTCACTAGTAGATGACGACCCTGGTTCTCATTTTCTGCACACACTGCCCATATGCGCCCCCTTCTCTGGTTTTTCTCTCTTTCCCTGCAAGGAAATCGGGCGCGCATCCCTTTTGCAACTATTTTCACGAAATTTCCTTTCTTGCCAATACTCTGCGCCACCTTTTATGTAGCTTTAGATTCGGATTTCTCCACATAAGCTGCCACGTTCTCAGACTAAGGCTTAAAGCTTAGCAAGATCATATTACGTTTAAATGACCTTAGCCCCCATTCCCACATTATACAAAAGTTCCCCCTCCTCAGATAGCATACACATCTCTAGATGACGCAATCAACCCCTGGTTTCCAACCTCCCCGCCTTCCTTCCTATTTTCAGCTTCCATTCATGTGGCAACTCTCCATGCAAAGGCATGTAGCTTTCCATACTACTTGTAACTCATACAAATTGCCAACTTATTCTTGTTTCATATCACCATCCCATGCAGCTGACGTCAAAACTATCAAGGCTATACATGTTGCCATTATCATTACCACCTCAAGTAACCTTGGGCACGCGAGAAAACTATATGCTATAGATCTTATAGAAGATACAATGCAAATGTACACACCTCTCATAAGCTTAGCAAACACCAACACTTGAGCTCAAACACAAGTGACAAGCCTTAAAGCACCCGCCAAACTATTGTTCCAGGGTCAAAAGTGGATCAACAAAAAACTCCCAACATGGTTTGCCCACCCCCAAGTCTGCTAGAGCATTCATGCTCAGTAGCTCCAAAAATCTACTATCCCACCACCTGGGTCCAAAGGAAAACTTGAACTTCTCCACTGCAAGGTAGCTCTAGGGCACCATCCTCCTGGATCAAAACCAAACCAGTAGTCTTCTCCCCATTGGTAATCCTTCCAGCATATCCGTCCACCTGGATTAAAAGGGCACATCCAAGGCTCTTTCAAACCCTCTACATAATCTGTTGATGCATAGTCCACTGGGGACTCCATAACGAAGCAACACATGTACAGAAGCTTCGAGACCTGACTCAGCCTCAGCTCGTCTTATTGAACCTCATTTACAATATGAACATATGTACGTAGGCATCATATAATGACTCAAGTCATGGCACTTAATCCTATGCATCTGGATTTGCATTTAATGGCCTCATATGCATGGTTTCACACCATAGACGTGCCATGGCACGACACCGTGTCGCTGAGGAGGAGGGCAGTCCAGCTCGTCTCAATCACTCCCTCTCCCTCTCGCCGTATAATTGCATAGAGGACTCTAGTGCTAGTCGTGGGAGGCGATCTCTGTTAAGCGTGTATACATGCTGAATATAAGTGACAGTATGAAAAAAGGGCATCTGTAACCAATGGGGCCACCCCAAACTCTGCATGTAGAATGTCATGTGGTACAAATGGCTTACTCCTGATCATGTGTAACAACATCATCACCTGTAGCCTCTCTATGCTCCTCCAGTGATCCTTCCCTAGGCATCGCCCCCAAAGGGCTGCACCATACATAGCCGTTGGTCGTATTAGAGTATCAAAGAGCCAGCACTTAGTGCGGGATCCTTGGAAATGTGCCTGGAAACAGTGTCTCTCCATACGGGCTGGGGAAGTGTGCCCCCTTGCAAATTGGTCAGTGGCAGCTGTGGTCATGCAAAACAAAGGGCCTGTAAAAGTGACTCCTAGATACACATCCTTCTGCACAATCTCCACTGGGGCATCTCTGTATATGAAAGAAAATTTAAGTGTTTCTGTAAACCCTCGGCTCAATCTGAGATCAAGACAATGTCGTCAGCATATAGCAATATGGGCACTACTGTCTGAGCCAATGGTGAACCTCTACATCCGAAACTATCCACAAATACTGCAATCTCATCAATGTATAGGCCAAAGAGTGTAGGTGAGAGTGGGCAGCCTTGCTTAACCCCAATAGTGCTACATATATCTACCGAGGTCCCACTGGGTGCACCTACTCGGCCGAGTACTGCCTCATATAGTGCCATCACACCCCATATCATCTCATGTGAGAACTGGAGCTCCTCCAAGCGTCCTATCAGATGAGATTGAGGGACGGAGTCAAAGGCTTTGCCGAAATTCACAAAGCAACAATACACGTCTCTTTGAGGACCTCGCCTCCTCTATGATAGCCCGTAAAGTAAAGATATGGTCCAGTGTGGAGAAGTTTCTCTTGAAGCCTGCCTGGTCTAATGCTCTGTTTCCCATCCTCTCTACCATAGAGCTCATCATGTCCTCTAGTACTGCCCCATAGATTTTGGCCATTGTGTCACCAATCATGATAGTCCCGTAGTTACATGGGTCCGTGGGATCTCCTGCTTTGTGGATGGGGACAATGGTGTTGGTAGTCCAGGAGGGTGGGAAGCCTTCATAGAGTGCTCTATTAAAAAGACTGGCAAGAATGGGAGCCAATATGTGGTGCCCGTGGGCAAAATGTTCCGCGTGTAGATCCTCATGATCTTTTGCTCTTCCATTATGCAGCTTTTTAAGAGCCCTAGTGACATTGGGGGAATCAAAGAAATAAGATGATGTAGGCCTAGGGATGTGACATTTGTGGTATAGGCTGGTTTGGCACATCATACAACTGTCGTGC
Organism: Cibotium barometz; assembly: GCF_041138505.1. Classification (NCBI taxonomy): domain Eukaryota; kingdom Viridiplantae; phylum Streptophyta; class Polypodiopsida; order Cyatheales; family Cibotiaceae; genus Cibotium; species Cibotium barometz. Next base: position 27,943,277 of record NC_141053.1, on the reverse strand, counting down.
ATAGGCTTCCCAAAGGCTAGGATCTGTGATAGGTGTCGGTGCTCTTTTTTCTTCCAGAATGCGCCAAGCTTCTGAGTTGTCCTCACTCAAAAAGAGCTGGTATAACTCTTGTTCTCATCTGTCGAGAAATGCCCGTTTCTTTCGGCGAGTGAATGTACGGAAGATGTGTTGCATCTTATGTGTTGAAATCAGCCCATGTTCCCTCTCGCGTAAGAGGCGAAGCCTGGTGGTTTTGCACTCTTCATCACACCATCCATTCTGGGGTTGGGATCCCACTGGCAAACTTGCTGTGGAGCATGTGTAGGGCAAGCTGGCATGGGTGGAGTCATGGATGATGGAGGAAAGTTGGGATGTGATGGTGGAGATAGGGAGGGATAAGTCGAGAGCTGAAATGTGGCGGGAGAGGTGGTCCTCATAGATGTGGTCAAGAGAGAGAGCGAGCCTAGGTAGTAGATATAGAGAGCTTGAGAGAGGGAGAGCCTAGGTAGTACGCCCTAGAGAGCTTGAGAGAGAGAGGAAAGAGAGAGATGGGAACCAAGCGGTCTGCCTTGCTGCCTTGGAGGCCTGAGTGAAGGGTGGGTGGGTACAAGGGATACACCAGACAATAGAGATGGTGGGCTGAAGGGTTGGGTGCAGGTGGGTAGAGAGAGGGAGAGAGAGAGGAGGGAGGAAGAGAGAGAGGGTTGAGACTCGACAGCTTGAGAGAGGGAGGGAGGGAGGGAGGAAGAGACAAGAGAGAACTTGAGAGAGAGAGGCTTGAGCCTTGAGAGAGAGAGAGAGAGAGAGAGAGAGAGAGAGAGAGAGAGAGAGAGAGAGAGAAATGAAATGAAATGAAATGTTATATTAACGTCTTCAAAAGGCCATAATGACCTATGAGACCAAAAGTTACATCATGGTGGATCTGATACAATGTCTGGATAAAAAAACCCAGAAAATGAAAAATAAAGATGATACTACTGGCACCTAGAAAATGAAACTGGAACTGGAAGGATATATCAACGTCTCGGGATCCTGGTGGGCATGGCCAACGAGCACGACATAAGACGACTACTCTATCAATGGTGACTCCCTGGGAGCGTGGCTGGTGTCCTGATGGCCCGACGAACGAGGTATCAGGAGGTGTGTGGGCTGGGTTGTTGGTGCTGGTGCTGAAAAAAATCTGTCAGGATCCTTTGTCTAGGTGCATCATGGCTTGGTCTCCTGCCTACCAAGAGGGTCTCTCTATGTCTCCTAATAAGCTCAACTAGGGACAATCCCAAGCATCTCCAGAGAGAGAGAAATGAAATGAAATGAAATGTTATATTAACGTCTTCAAAAGGCCAAAGTGACCTATGAGACCAAAGTTACAACCATGTGACATCTGATACACTGTCTGGAAGCTAATGCCACTAGTCAAAATGGGGTACATGAGTACATGGATACCTGAATACATGAATATGGGGGAGTACAAAAGTGACAATGACTACAATAGTATATGGCTGGAGTCGTAATCATCCTAGGAGCTCTAGCATGGGTCTCTGCCGGATGGCCTCGATATGTGCCATAGTGAGATGCGAGCCTGATGCCTCGCAATGATGCTCTGAATCCTCCGGTGTAGGCACCGTCTCCGATGTGAGGATCCGCGAACCCTCGAGCATCTAGATCTGCCCACTGATAGCCAATCCTCAAGGGCCAAGGCCAAGTCCCGAATGGCAAAGCAAATAGCCATAAACGGTTAGCAACAAAAAACGATCTACAAAAACGATCGCAAAAATGGCAAAAATGGTCCAAAAAGTCCTTTTTTATCGTACCGCACCAACTAGGTACGAAATGAAACGATCCGACAAGAAACGGATCATATGGTAGCAGAAAAACTCTTGAAAAAAAAATAAATCATCCCGGATCTTGTACCATATACTTGTCCCGTTTTGTGTCGGTTTTTATGTACTGGTGGTGCGGTATGCGTCCTGCAGACAACCATGGTACTAGGTTATATTATGTGTGAACTTATCACTTGTAGAATGTATTGATTTTGGTGGAGAATGAAGCTAGCTATGGAGCTTCTCTACATTGTGTGAGATGGATTAATGAGAGCAATTAGGGTTTGTGTGTGTCTCCTCTGGTTTCATCTATTCTCTTTTCATGGTATTAGAGCCTGGTGCTCTCTGTTCTAGGGTTTTGTCATAGCTGTTATGTAGGGGATTGATGCCAGTCATGTGATACTGTGGATTTGGCTTTTCACTAGGACTTGTGCATGTGTACATGCCCGGAAATGCTTGGAGGATTGGTCTAGTATCTCGTATACTTGCCTGGAACATGTCTATTTCGGTATAGTCTCATGAACGGGGATTGTCCATACCAATGTTGCATTGCATAGCATCTTTATGTGCCTGCCTACAAATCGAATTTGCATGATGTTTTCATGCTTGCTTGACCAATGTGTAGTTCCGGGTAAGGGAATGCACCCGCCCGTGTACCGTGTGTGTGAAACTATTTGCTGACATGGTTATGTGGTATATGACAGGTGGTAGACAAGACACAAGATTGATACTTTCATTGATGTGACACCCACAATATATAGGTGAGAAGTACAAGATAGAGTAGACTGACTTATGGGACAATTATAGAGGTGCCACATGGCACTAGACTCAAGACACAAAGACTCAATTGAAACTAGACTAGAGAAATAGTACACCTAGTGTGCACTTATTTCCAACACCCTCCTTAAGTGGACACTAGGAGGAAGACAAAAAGACAAGACTAGAAGCAGACATAAAGACTGATAGACTGAGAGACAAGACATGAGAGACAAAAGATCCTGAGACACCCCTCCTCAAGTGATATCCTCATATGGGTCCACAAGGGTAGGGACAAGAGTGGATCTAAAACAAGACACAGGATGAGGAACTAGCAGTTTGCAGATATGAGGATAAGAAAAGGGCTGACCAGCAAACTGAAGGAGACAATGCACAGTACCTTGTAGACTCTTCAAGAGGAAGCGATGGCAGAACTGAATGCAGCAAATAGCTCGTTAGGAGGAAAGTCGATCTGCAGCTTCTTCTAGATGATGCGCACCCTTGAGTCGATGAAAAAGGCAGCCAAGGAGAACAGTACAGCGGGCTGTATGAGCTTGAACAGGGTGGACAGCAAGAAAGTGGGCGGACAGAAAATTCAGGCCGGCAGGTTGCTTACTGATATGACGAGCTGCATGTGCAATACTAGAGGACAGAAGCGAACATATAAAAATGGTGAAATACAGAAAAAAACGTGAGGCAGCTCCCAGCTAAGCGGCGGCCAACAGCAAAGGCGGCGGCCTGTTCTGAACCAAGTGACTGCAGCAAGAAGAGGGGCAGTCGCTCACAAGAAACAAGGGCAAAGATGAGGGGAGCCAGGATAAACCTGCTCTGATACCATGTAGAAAATATGAAAGCAAGAGCAAACTAGAAATGAAACAAGAACACAAATGAAAGACAAAGAGTTACCTTGAGATGAGTGTAGACAAGACACAAGATTGATACTTTCATTGATGTGACACCCACAATATATAGGTGAGAAGTACAAGATAGAGTAGACTGACTTATGGGACAATTATAGAGGTGCCACATGGCACTAGACTCAAGACACAAAGACTCAACTGAAACTAGACTAGAGAAATAGTACACCTAGTGTGCACTTATTTCCAACAGTATTGGTCAAAGTTGAGCCTTATGATCTAATATTAATTTATTTATAAGTTAGTGTGTACACACTTTATTAAGTTTTGGGTGGCCAAAACTCTGTGTGTATTCAACTGTATTGATTAGCATTGTGTTCAACCAAACATTCCACACTAACCGGTGGAATTACAGTGGATGGAGACCCAAACACTATCAAAGAAACAACAAGCTAGACCATGCAAAACCCTAACCCTAGGCTCTACATCTGAGAAGGGAGAGTGATGGAAACTCAACCCCTCCCAGTAGGATCGCCAAAAACAGCTACACATGTAGCTGAATTGAATGCCAATAAAGAAAAAGAAAAATGTAAAACATGGGACTACTTTCCACTATATCAAATGAGTGGGAGAAACCCCTTTTTATACATCTTCATAGCACCAAGGCCCTTTACAATCCCTTTGAATATGGGATAACTCACACTCTCTCTTTGCATTACGCTTTCACAGGAGAATAGGCAGCCTACCCTGATACACTGGAGCTACTTAACCTTTCATATAAAAACCCCACACCATTCTCTACCGCCTTCAATCCTAATTCTTAATTACTACCATAATCATTTGCAACGACCTAAATCCTCCCTACATTGATAGTCTTTCTACACTCTAGCATCTGATCAACTATTTGCAAGTGGCTGCCTGACAACCCTTGCCACATATGATCAAATCCACAATGAAAACTCATGAATGCTCGACTCCATAAAAGGGTTTTTATGATGATGCACAATGCCTACATGCTGCAATGAGCAAGTCCACAAAGGAAAACCTCTTGTGCCTCAAACGTAACAAGAATACAAATTGACACAAAAAATGCATGTTCCTGAAGCCAATGAGCACAAACTACTGTATAAAGGTAACTCTAAGGGCTCCTGGTCAAGATTTCTATCACCATGCACCATCACATGACAAATCCCAGGCCCTCCACAACCTACTGAACCAACCCTTCTTTATCCCACACCCTACCAGTTCATCTCTATTCTTCATTGAATTCATGACCAAAGCCATCCTATCATGATTGGAACCTTGATGGCTAGGGCTGAGAGCAAAGAAGTCAGCACTACACGTCATGCAGGATTTTGATGAGACGACTCCACATTAGACCATACTTTTACACTTCAGGCCATCATTGAGGACAGCCAAGCATAGAGGGCATTAGCAAACCAAGACACATAGAGGTACAGGAGGTAGTAGTCTAGCCACGGCATGGACCTTATTGGTAGACCAAGGTAACAAAATGTGTTAAGACCAGAAATGTATTAACAGTACTAAGCCCTACTGTGTTTTTCAAAAAAAGAGTGCTATGGACTGTATTCATAGAGGCAACAACTCTTTTAGAAATCAAAGACCTTAAACTAATGCAAAACAAGGAAAAGGGAGGATGTTATGGTCCAAACCTGTTGGTAGCAGTGCCTCTTTAAGTCATGGAAAGAAGCTGCAAGTCTATGTTGGCGTTGTACCAAGTCCAAACTAAGAGGCCCTCCAACCTTTTGCCCATATAATATAGGTCCTTGACCCTTTACAAAACATTTTACCAACGTCATACGCATACTCTTTGCAAAGCCAAAGCCTTTACTTTCAAAAAATATCCAGAATTGTTCAATGCTACTAAATAAGAATGATATTTTGTGCTCATAACCAGGACATGAGTGTCATTCAGGATAGATTGTGCACAAGAACGAGGATGTAAACAATACCTTCATCTAATTATGTTTGGTGTACCAAGTGTTCGAATCAGGGTCACACGAAGCAAGACTGCAAGCTCAGCAAGTGCTGTGCTATTTTCCGCATGACAAGTCATTCTACAAATGTCCGGTACTTCAACAATCACAACAGAAGCAGCCGGAGGCAGCATCACAACCGGCAGTATCAATGAATCAAGTACATGCCGGTAACCAGGGCAACCAGTTCTGTTGACCGCAAGGACAAGGGTGACCTGGAGGATTTCGACAGGGATGCCCAGGTGTATTTGAGTGTTATCACCAGAAGATGGACTGTGTGGAACCAGGAAGTACAGAATGCAACCCCAATCAGACTGCGGGAGGCGGAATGTCCCAGACTCCTGTTGTCAACTTGGTTGTCATTGATCGATTCTGGCACATGAGGAAGAGCATCTTCGGGTGCTCGCAGTTACCCGATCAAGGTGTCCAGATTGTTTGCGTTGGGGGAGTTCTCAAAGCCAAAGGACAAGCTCTGGGAGCAAGTCACCAAGATGGTTCAGAAAACCCAGGGTGACGACCGGAGGGTTGCTGAAGTCCAAGATAGACAGATCGCTCCGTTCCTTTCGGATGAAGAGAGAGAGAGAACAAATTGAAATGGAACCGCCGCCGAGGAAGAAGACCACACCTGATCTGGTGAATCAGGCCAGCAGGCAAGAAGTCCCAGAACGGGTGGCACTAGGGATTCCACTAAAGGAAGTGTCTCATACAAATTTGCCATTCATAGCAGAATATGCCTCAGTTATTCCAGTAAAGGAAGTACCTCAGAAACCAGTGGTGCTTGAAGCAGAGCAACCAGCCAAGCAATTAAAGGATGTGATAAAAAGAAGAAACCCCAGTATGATTTGTATGAAGATGTCAAAGACATGAAGCTGAATATGACACTGGACTAGTTGCTATGCCTTGTCCCCAATTACCGCATGCAGCTGACCCGGAAGTTAGTGGATACAGAAAAGATTGCTGAAGCAAATCCCGGAGTAGAGGTAAACAAGGAAGATCTGCAAGATAGCTCAGTTTTTAAAGTTAACCCAGTTGCAGAGTTTGATTCCACGTTTCCTGAGGTCGAAGTGCAGCTGCAGAGAAAAGCCATCAAAGGAGTCGCCTTGGATGGAGGATCGGGAGTCAACACTTGTCGGAAGCCACCTGCAAAAAACTAGGCATGGAACTAGCCCCATTCTCTGTCCGGATGGCAGACCAGTGTAGAGTTAAAACTCTTGGCATGATCCATGGTGCGAATATTGAAATTGCAGGCTGTGCTTTCTCGGTGGTTTTCATCGTTCTGAAGATGGAGGAAATTTCCGGATCATACCCGATGCTACTAGGCAGACCATAGTTGCGGCACAAGCATAATTGGGCTACAGATAAAATCACCATCAGAAATAGGAAGAAGAAAGCCTGGGTCATAGTAGCATCCGGAGACGTGATGCGGCAGTCAGTCTGCCCAATTTGTGCTGAAGGATTGAATTGGCTAGATGGGGTAGATGTAGATGAGGAGGAAGAGATCTTGAAACAGAATCTCGATGTAGTCTCATTACTTGAGGCAGATGTTGACAGGTAGTATCTCTATACACCCCAACAGATGGCTCCCATACATCACCAGCGCTCTACTCTTATTTACTCGATCCAATAGGTGTGCCTGATGATATAAAAGCTGTGGTGGCAGCTAAAGAAGTGTATGAGAGAGAAATGCGGCACACCCATAGAGGATGAGCTAGAAGGACATGAAGGGGGCGGATCCTTAGTTTAATCAACATCGAATAAATCTGAAAGAAGATGCAGTTCTGGTAACTTGTAAGACACCAATGCTACCGGATGAACCTGAATTATGCCAAACAAGCAAGGAAGAAATTGATAAGTTATTGAAGGTGGGATTCATCTACCCAATAGACAAGGTGACCTTGTTATCACCTATAGTAATAGTACCAAAAAAGAATGGGACTGTTGGATGATGTAGCCAGCCATGAAATGTATTCCTTTTTGGATGTACTTAGTGGGTACAATCAAGTTTTAATGGGTCTGAAAGACAGGGAGAAGACAGCATTTGTGACTGAATGGGGAGCCTTTTGGATCTAATGTGATGACGTTTGGCCTCACGAATGCTCCGGCCACTCTTCAGCGAATGGTGCAAGAAATCTTTTATGAATACCTGATTACATTCATGTGGGTGTTTTTGGATGATTTCAGTGTGTTCAACAACGTGGTGAAGCAGTTAGTCTGTCTGTCACTATGTCTAGAAAAGTGTCATTCCGCTTGACTGTGAGCCTGAATCCGGCAAAGTGTGCTTTTGCAATGGCTAGCAGAATTCTCTTGGGACACGTGGTGTCAGTCGCAAAAATAGCAATAGATCCCAAGAAGATCAATGCGATCAAAGCATTGAAGACACCTTGTAGTCTTAAGAAACTAGGTCAGTTTCTAGGCCAGATCCGGTGGCACAGCCGGTTCATGAGATTCATGGACGATGTCATTTAACCCATCTATTTGCTCACAAAGAAGGATGCCCAGTATGATTGGTCAAAAAGGTGACAGAAGGCTCTCTGTTATTTGAGGTCATGTCAGCTCTGGCTCCGATTATCCAACCACCGGATTGGTCTGACCGTTTTACAAGTGTTTGTTGATGCATTCAAGGTGGCAATTGAGAGCGTACTCATGCAAGATTCAAATGAAGGTTGGTTCCGCCCATATTATTATGCCAGTAGAATGTTGTTCAAAGGAGAGCGTAATTATTCCACGATAGAAAGAGAAGCTCTTGGCATGATCTATTCACTCAATAATTTCAAGCACTACCTCCTCGGCAACCACTTCACATTCCGTGTGGATCATTAGGCTTTAGTATTCTTGGTAAAAAAAACCAAACTTGGCAGTTGTTTTCAATAGTATATGGTCTGGAAGCAATGGTTCCATTGCATAGTCAGCCTCTTATGGGCTGGCTTTGCGCCATAGCCCTAGCTGCCCCGGCCTCATGGCTGCTACGCCACCCCCTTGTTGATGTGCTTCAGGCTACTGTCCCCCCCTCTCCTTGTGTGACGCAGTCACATACATGTTGCTTTTCTGCCCGTCCCTATCTTCCAACAACATAGAGCGAAAGCAAGGGGAAAACAACTACCAACCGTGTCAACCGTGTCATGGTTTGTGCTCACCAAGGAGGCAATCATCAGCCTTTCATGATGGTGCTTTTTTTAACCTTCTCTACTATCCTATGCACATCCATGCTCAAGGCTCTTGCTTTTCCTCGTCTCTCCCACACATCGATGTGGGGAAACTAGCTTGCATGATTGTACTATCGTGTACATCCTCCATGCCTCGGGTTCTAGCACTCCTCAGATCCAAGCTCAGATACCAATGTAAGGTCTTTGAAGACCATGCTTAAGGGTTATTTGATGTAGAACCGAAACCCTAATGAGGTTTCAGTTCTACATCAAATAACATGATCCGTCTCCCTGTGATGCCAACTGTCGTGAAGACTCAGGGCTAAGCGAGCATATTTGTCTCTAGGGAGAGCCCAAGTGCTATGTATAAAGGAGACTGATCGAGTGAGTGCCTCTACTACCAATGGGGGGGCAGCCATCTCTGCACGGATAATATCATGTGGTACGGAGGACTTGGCCCTAATCATCCGGGAAATCATAGAAACCAAGGGCCTCTCCATACGTCTCCATCCATCAGTGCTACCAGCTCGGCTGTGGTGATCCACTGAGGGTCCCCATATCTCCACTCCATACAGCATGGCTGAAGTGACCAAAGTGTCAAAGAGCCAGAGCTTTGTTCGAGGTTCCTGAAACTGAACCTGCGAACACATCCTCTCTAGTCTCCCCAATGCTGCATAAGCTCTGGTCAATCTCGTCTCCGCTGCTCTCCTCAAGGAAAATAGTGGGCCACTAAAAACCACACCAAGGTAAGTATATGCATCTGTGTACTCCACTGTCTCCTGACCATATGTAAAGGTGGGCATTGACCTCCTAACCCACTGTGCTGTGGTGTTAAACACCATCACCTTGGTTTTACCAAGGTTAACAGACAATCCACTGTCCTCTGCAAACATGTGCAATGCATCCAAATGACGCTGCATCCCCTCTGGAGAATCTGAGATCAGCACAATATCATCAGCATACAATAACAGCGGAATCCATGTCCCTGCTAGCTGTGCTCCTCTGTCACCCTCCCGCTCTACATAGTCCGAAACCTCATCCACATACATCCCAAATAAGGTGGGGGAAAGGGGGCAGCCCTGTTTCACCCCAATAGTGGAGTGAACCATCTGAGATATACCCTGGGTAGTACGTACCTGCCCCACAACTGTCCTGTATAAAGCCATGATTCCCCAAATCAGCTCTGTGGGCACTCCCATCTCCTGTAGTCTGCGCATCAGTCTGGCTCTCGGTACTGTGTCAAAAGCTTTGCGGAAATCCACAAAGCAACAATAAATCCTCCTGCCATATAATCTGCCCTCCTCAATAATAGCTCTGAGTGTCAAGATATGGTCAAGAGTGGAGAAACCTCTCCTGAACCCTGCCTGCCCTGATGCACGTATGCCCTCCCTCTCTGCCTATCTACTCAACTCCTGCTCAAGAACAGATGCATATAATCTAGCCAATGTGTGACCAATCATGATGGTACGATAATTCCAAGGAAGCATGGGATCCCCTGACTTAAAGATAGGCACAATCGTGGACATATTCCAAGTCTCAGGAAAACCCTCACACATGGCTCGGTTAAACATCATAGCAATAAGCTCTGCAAGCATATCTCTGGCATGAATAAAGTGCTCTGCTACCAAACCATCATGATCATATGCTCTCCCAGTCCTCATCCTGTCAATAGCTTTCCTTACCATCTCAGCAGTAAAGAAAGCACATGTCTCTGGGCATGGCTCCGATGGGTCTGGCAGGGGCGGCTGTCCTGGTGCTGTGTACAGGGATGCTGCATACTCACCCCAAATCTCTGTGGAGGTAATGGCTGGTGATGGTGAATGCTCATGGAATAGTCTCCATGCCTCGCCTGAGTCCTGACTCATAAATAACTGGTACAAATCCCTCTCTAACTGAGCAAGATAAGCCCTCTTCTGCCGTCGCACTAGGTGCCGGAAGGTAATCCGTGACTGTCTGTGAGTGGTAACACCCATGAGCACCTCTCTCTGTAATCTGATCCTCATCTCTCTGCACTCCTCATCATACCAACTGTTCTGGGGCATGTTCCCAGATCGTCTCCGTGTAGGCTGACTATGGGGATATGCCTCTGATGCTGCAGCATGAAGCGTATATCTGAGTGAGCTCATGTAATGGCCGTCCCGGCTCCTCGGCACATAGGCGTCTGTATATCTCATCCGTGTATACGGTGTCCGTCTCCCTCGTAAAGGTATAACGAGTGTGTGTGGAGACCTGTCCCAATGTAGCGGTGTTGAACTGAAATGTGAGAGTGAAGGACAAGATAGCATGATCCACTGCTATTCCAACTGGCCTAGTGCCTACCATAAAATCCTGAAAAGAGGGAATGAGACTGGGCTGAGCCATAACATAGTCCACTGTACTAGCACCATGCCGATGTGGAAAGCTAGTGAAACCGCCCGATGTCGGGAATCTCTGTAGGCCATTCAGGATGGCCAATCCATGTGCAGTCCCCATGTCTATCAAATACCGCCCATACACTGTATGTTCCTCATCCTGTGAGAGTCTAGATAGGCCCATATCCCTAACATCAAGCTCCCTCAACATCTCCTCTGAGGTATCATAAAATACTGTCTGGTTATGGGCGGTCCTAGCATTGAAGTCCCCCAAGAGAATGATGTCACCATCCCTGGAGAACTCCCAAATGTGTCATCATCCAAAATAGAAAAGGGAGACTGCCCGCTAGGTGATGCATACACTGATGTACTAGGAGCAAAATAGCATATAGCAATGTAGAGATATCTGCCGGTCTCTGCCCTCAGTCTAACCCACATGTACCTAGCCTGCTCATCTCTGCGGACTATATGTATCAGTGGCTGTAGCTCCTCTCTAAACAATACTGCCACTCCTCCTGAGCCCCGTCCTCTATGCTCTGAACGAGTCTCCTGTCTACAAGCTGTCTCCCATCAGTATCCACTAACATGTGGCATGGAGGACTGTCCAGGAGCCTGATGCGTCTCACAGTAGAAGATGATGTCCCTCCCAGTGAAACTATCCTCAAAAGCCCCTACATCAAGGCGTAGAGATCCATTACAATTCCAAGTAGCAACTTTGAGTGTAGTCCCATAGGTCTCGCACCGTCATGAAGAGCGCCTCTCCATAATCACCACTCTACCATCTCTATAGAAGGCCACTTTCCCTTTCTCTCGGGCTGCCCTTATCTCGGGCATAACTTCTTTCATGTGGGCAAGTTGCGAGAGTGTGAGGTCATCTCCAAAAAATATTCCCGTTTGCTTGAGTGTAGGACGTCTCTTCAAGAAGTCCTTCTTCGCTTCCATGGAGGGGAAACGAATGATAAGTGCTCTCTCCTTACAAGAAGATTCGCCACTACCTTCTCTCTTCTTTCCCACTCTCCATGCCTTTGTGTGCGTGGCTTCAATGCCCATCATAGAGAAGAGCTCCTTGGTTTCCCCTTCCGCATCATCACGGTCTTTTAGACCGGACACTCGTACATGTAAGGCCCGGGTCTTCCTCCTTTGCTCCTCTTCAAGGGTCATGTTGATGATGGTGGGAGTGGGGATGGGTGGCGATTCTTTACCTTTCCCTTTCTTGGCGACCTCGATCCATTTCTCGGCCTCGTCCATCTTCTTTTGTGTCTTTGTGATCACCTCCACCCATGAAGATGTCTTCTGTTTATGTTGCTCCTCCTCCTCTCGAATGATCCTCATTTGTTCCTTGATGGTATTCAGCTCTTCAATAAAGGAGGGCTGAAATTCTCCATCCTCAAGCTTGCTTTTTGAAGTGGCTTCCAACTCCTTTTTGAGGGCTGAGATATCAGCCGCTTGACTTTTAGCATGCAGTTTGGCCTCCACTAGTTCCTCCTTTAAGGCTGAAATCTCAGCCTCTTGCTTGGATGTTCTCAACTCGAGCTCTTGGATTTTGTCAAATCCCTTCTCGAGTTTGGAGAGGCAGTTTATGATTGCGGTAATGGAAGAGTCGACCATCTTCTTGTTTTCTTTGATAGTTGTGCCGAGCTTGTCCTCCACTTTCACGAGCTCCTCTTTAAACCCGGTCTTGGCCATGACTTTTTGCAAAACTTCTCACAGCCAATGGATTCGAAATTAATCCATGACACAAGCGCGAAACGATAGCAGCAGCAGGGAGTGAGAGGGGTTCAAGCCGAGAGTTATGTTGCTGCCTTGGGGGCCTGAGGAAGGGTAGGTGGGGTAAGGGAGGCGAAGGTGCAGAACGAAACATTCAAGAAGGGGAGGCGGAGAGGAACAGCGATGGGTGAGAGATGCGAACAGGCGAGTAAGGGGAGGCGGGCAGGAACAGCGATGGGAGAGAGATGCGAACAGGCGGGCAGAACGAAACGAAAAGAGTAAGATTCAGGCGGGAGGCGAAGGTACAGAACGAAACGAACAAGAAGGGGAGGCGGAGAGGAATAGCGATGGGTGAGAGATGCGAACAGGCGAGTAAGGGGAGGCGGGCAGGAACAGCGTGGGAGAGAGAGAGAGAGAGAGAGAGAGAGAGAGAGAGAGAGAGAGAGAGAGAGAGAGAGAGAGAGAGAGAGAGAGAGCTTTATGGAGGGTAGGATCAAGAATCACCTGGCCTGCATCTGGTCCTAGTCTAATTTTTTTTTTCTAGGAAATGGAAACAAGATCCTTCTATTAGTAAACAAAGAAAAGCCTCAAAGGCTAATACAAACTCACCTCCATGTATGGAGAGAGGATCAAAGAACAAATAAGGGGGAAGGACGCACTTCTCCTCCAGCTGGCCGCTCTATGAGGAGAAGGCTATGTCATACAAGGGGTGGGTGAGGGAATAACCACACAGGTGGTCTATAGTGCCAAGTGGGCTCACCACCTAGTTTGTATTTAGCCCTTCGTGGTTGTACTTAGCCCTTTGTGGCTGTTTTTCTCATTAACTAATTGAAGGATCTTTTTCCCGGGAAAAAAAAAAGATGGCTATCAAACGTCGTGAGTGAGATCTAAGAGTGCCGCTCCTCCCCCCCCCTCCCCCCCCGACTTGCAGGCCAGCCCTCAGACACATTGTTCTAGTGGGGCCTCAGAGGAGCATCTTTAGCAGCCTTTGATCTGGAACCCCTTGATCCGTTTACCTAGTGGCCACATGCTAGGGGCCCGACCGCACATATCCTAGGGCGCCTTGAGCATGGGACTAACCAGGTCTCTTGGAGATTGGGTTGCACACAGGCAGTTACCTCAGGAGGAGCAAGAGAGACACCTGACAGGGATCCGGGGTAGAGATGGGCTAAGCATCGACATTGACTCAGCTATTCCTCCGGAGTGGCTGACTCCTATTCCTAACCCGACCCCCCTCATGCGGCTAGGCATGTTCACCAGACACGATATTCTCGTGGCGGTCTATGGAGCAGATGAGGACAGTTGTCTGCTCACTTTTTCTGTTGGATTACATGGCAGATTAAAGAGATCAGAGCACCCCTTGGAGGATTTGAGAGGCTGCACCTTGATTTTGGCGGTTATGGATTTGGGAGTGTCGACATCTCACGCAGTTGTAGTGGGACCCTGCAGAGTGGATGTGGCATGATCCCACAGACCAGGTGGACACTCTAGATGCCCCTTTCTTTGCATATATAGCCAGGCTCGGCCACAAGATTCAGATGTTGAAGATAGACGGCATACTAGCAACATCAGCACACTGGTAGTCTCAGCGTCTATCATAGCACTTCCTTTCAGATTTCTGGAAGAGGCTTTGGGACAGCTTTCGTCTGAGGAAGATCAATCTCTTCCTCTGGTTGATGGCACACAGGAGTCTCGCAGTGGGTACTTGGCTGGCAATTGGAGGGCGGCCAGCAGCTTGCCCGAGGTGCGGCCACCCCGAGGAGTCTCAACGACGTTGCCTTTGGGATTTGCCCGAAGGCTCAACAGATTAGGCAGCGGATTCTCCGCATCGTTGCTATGGATAGGGCATCGACCCGTATTATCACTTGGGGTACTGTCGCTTGGGTCGCTGAGGCTAGAGTGGCCAAGACTTACGAGGAGGATGGGGGAGGCCATGCCCTTCAGGTCTCCCACCGTCGTATTGCAGTAGTTTCAGTCACAGCCCCACCTACAGGTGTTTGGCGACCAGGCTCATGCCAGCACTCGGAGATTTGCAGTAGCATAGCAGCCTGGCTCATCTGGCGTGCTAGATGTAGCGAGGCCATCGAGGGTACCCACACTCCGCCGGCTGAGACCATCAAGAGCATATGGCTCGAGATCATTCAAACCCTCCGTGGTCAGTGGGGGAAGCTGTAGGGAGGTTCTAACTGCATGCAGAAGTAGCACGAAGCCTTCTTGAGACTTTGGAGGTCTGGCCCTTTCCTCACAGATAGAGGTGGTGACCCCATTTGGCACTAGAGACCACCAGTGCGGTTGTTTCGCCCCCCCCCCTCTCTCCCCCTGTATGAGTTAGCCTTCTCCTCATAGAGCACCTAGCCGGAGGAGAAGCATCTCTCCCCCTTACGATCACTTGTTTCCCGGCCTTATATGACGCGAGTTTGTATTTAGCCGTTTGTGGTTGTACTTAGCCCTTTGTGACTGCTTTTCTCATTAACTAATTGAAGGATCTTTTTCCCGGGAAAAAAAAAAGATGGCTATCAAACGTCGTGAGTGAGATCTAAGAGCGCCGCTCCTCCCCCCCCCGCCCCCGCCGACTTGCAGGCCAGCCCTCAGACACATTGTTCCAATGGCCTCAGAGGAGCATCTTCAGCAGCCTTTGATCTGGAACCCCTTGATCCGTTTACCCAGTGGCCACATGCTAGGTGCCCGACCGCACATATCCTGGGGCGCCGTGAGCATGGCACCAACAAGGTCTCTTGGAGATTGGGTTGCACACAGGCAGTTACCTCAGGAGGAGCAAGAGAGACACCTGACAGGGATCTGGGGTAGAGACAGGATAAGCATCGACATCGACTCAGCTATTCCTCCGGAGTGGCTGACTCCTATTCCTAACCCGACCCCCCTCATGTGGCTAGGCATGTTCACCAGACACGATATTCTCGTGGCGGTCTATGGAGCAGATGAGGATAGTTGTCTGCTCACTTTTTCTGTTGGATTACATGGCAGATTAGAGAGATCAGAGCACCCCTTGGAGGATTTCTAAGGCTGCACCTTGAATTTGGCGGTTATGGATTTGGGAGTGTCGACATCTCACGCAGTTGTAGTGGGACCCTGCAGAGTGGATGTGGCATGATCCCACAGACCAGGTGGACACTCTAGATGCCCCTTTCTTTGCATATATAGCGAGGCTCGGCCACAGGATTCAGATGTTGGAGATAGACGGCACACTAGCAACATCAGCACACTGGTAGTCTCAGCGCCTATCATAGCACTTCCTTTCAGATTTCTGGAAGAAGCTTTGGGACAGCTTTCGGCCGAGGAAGATCACTCTCTTCCACTGGTTGATGGCACACAGGAGTCTGGCAGTGGGTACTTGGCTGGCAATCGGAGGGCGGCCAGCAGCTTGTCCGAGGTGCGGCCACCCCGAGGAGTCTCAGCGACATTGCCTTTGGGATTTGCCCGAAGGCTCAGTAGATTTGGCAGCGGATTCTCCGCATCTTTGCTATGGACAGGGCATCGACCGGTATTATCACTTGGGGTACTGTCGCTTGGGCCACTGAGGCTAGAGTGGCCAAGACTTACGAGGAGGATGGGGGAGGCCATGCCCTTCAGGTCTCCCACCATAGTATTGCAATAATTCCAGTCACACAGCCCCACCTGCAGGTGTTTGGCGACCAGGCTCATGCCAGCACTAGGAGATTTGCAGTAGCATAGCAGCCTGGCACATTTGGCGCGCTAGATATAGCGAGGCCATCGAGGGTACCCACACTCCGCCGGCTGAGACCATCAAGAGCATATGGCTCGACATCATTCAAACCCTCCGTGGTCAGTGGGGGAAGCTGCAGGGAGGCTCTGACTGCATGCAGAAGTAGCACGAAGCCTTCTTGAGACTTTGGAGGTTTGGCCCTTTCCTCACAGATAGAGGTGGTGACCCCATTTGGCACTAGAGACCACCAGTGTGGTTGTTTCCCCCCCCCCCCCCCCCCCCCCTCCCCTTGTATGAGTTAGCCTTCTCCTCATAGAGCGGCCAGCCGGAGGAGAAGCATCTCTCCCCCTTACGATCACCTGTTTCCCGCCCTTATATGAGGCGAGTTTGTATTTAGCCCTTCGTGGTTGTACTTAGCCCTTCGTGGTTGTACTTAGCCCTTTGTGGCTGTTTTTCTCATTAACTAATTGAAGGATCTTTTTCCCGGGGAAAAAAAAGATGGCTATCAAACGTCGTGAGTGAGATCTAAGAGCGAGCCCCCCCCACCCCCCCCCCCCTGCGACTTGCAGGCCAGCCCTCAGACACATTGTTCCAGTGGCCTCAGTGGAGCATCTTCAGCAGCCTTTGATCTGGAACCCCTTGATTCGTTTACCCAGTGGCCACATGCTAGGGGCCCGACCGCACATATCCTGGGGCGCCTTGAGCATGGGACCAGCCAAGTCTCTTGGAGATTGGGTTGCACACAGGCACTTACCTCAGGAGGAGCAGGAGAGACACCTGACAGGGATCCGGGGTAGAGATAGGCTGAGCATCGACATTGACTTAGCTATTCCTCCGGAGTGGCTGACTCCTATTCCAGACCCGACCCCCCCGTTGCGGCTAGGCGTGTTCACCAGACACGATATTCTCGTGGCGGTCTATGGAGCGGATGAGGACAGTTGTCTGCTCACTTTTTCTATTGGATTACATGGCAGATTAGAGAGATCAGAGCACCCCTTGGAGGATTTCAAAGGCTGCACCTTGATTTTGGCTGTTATGGATTCGGGAGTGCCTACATCTCACGCAGTTGCAGTGGGACCCTGCAGAGTGGATGTGGCATGATCCCAAAGACCAGGTGGACACTCTAGATGCCCCTTTCTTTGCATATATAGCGAGGCTCGGCCACAAGATTCAGATGTTGGAGATAGATGGCACACTAGCAACATCAGCACACTGGTAGTCTCAACGCCTATCATAGCACTTCCTTTCAGATTTCTGGAAGAGGCTTTGGGACAGCTTTCGGCCGAGGAAGATCACTCTTTTCCTCTGGTTGATGGCACACAGGAGTCTGGCAGTGGGTACTTGGCTGGCAATCGGAGGGCGGCCATCAGAAGGCTCAGCAGGTTTGGCAGCGGAATCTCCGCATCTTTGCTATGGACAGGGCATCGACCCGTATTATCACTTGGGGTACTGTCGCTTGGGCCACTGAGGCTAGAGTGGCCAAGACTTACGAGGAGGATGGGGGAGGCCATGCCCTTCAGGTCTCCCACCATAGTATTGCTGTAGTTCCAGTCACAGCCCCACATGCTAGGGGCCCGACCGCACATATCCTGGGGCGCCTTGAGCATGGGACCAGCCAGGTCTCTTGGAGATTGGGTTGCACACAAGCAGTTACCTCAGGAGGAGCAGGAGAGACACCTGACAGGGATCAGGGGTAGAGACAAGCTGAGCATCGACATTGACTTAGCTATTCCTCCGCAGTGGCTGACTCCTATTCCAGACCCGACCCCCCTGCTGCGGCTAGGCGTGTTCACCAGACACGATATTCTCGTGGCGGTCTATGGAGCGGATGAGGACAGTTGTCTGCTCACTTTTTCTATTGGATTACATGGCAGATTAGAGAGATCAGAGCACCCCTTGGAGGATTTCAAAGGCTGCACCTTGATTTTGGCGGTTATGGATTCGGGAGTGCCTACATCTCACGCAGTTGCAGTGGGACCCTGCAGAGTGGATGTGGCATGATCCTAAAGACCAGGTGGACACTCTAGATGCCCCTTTCTTTGCATATATAGCGAGGCTCGGCCACAAGATTCAGATGTTGGAGATAGATGGCACACTAGCAACATCAGCACACTGGTAGTCTCAGCGCCTATCATAGCACTTCCTTTCAGATTTCTGGAAGAGGCTTTGGGACAGCTTTCGGCCGAGGAAGATCACTCTTTTCCTCTGGTTGATGGCACACAGGAGTCTGGCAGTGGGTACTTGGCTGGCAATCGGAGGGCGGCCATCAGAAGGCTCAGCAGGTTTGGCAGCGGAATCTCCGCATCTTTGCTATGGACAGGGCATCGACCCGTATTATCACTTGGGGTACTGTCGCTTGGGCCACTGAGGCTAGAGTGGCCAAGACTTACGAGGAGGATGGGGGAGGCCATGCCCTTCAGGTCTCCCACCATAGTATTGCTGTAGTTCCAGTCACAGCCCCACATGATAGGGGCCCGACCGCACATATCCTGGGGCGCCTTGAGCATGGGACCAGCCAGGTCTCTTGGAGATTGGGTTGCACACAAGCAGTTACCTCAGGAGGAGCAGGAGAGACACCTGACAGGGATCCGCTGACAGGGATCCGGGGTAGAGACAGGCTCAACATCGACATTGACTCAGCTATTCCTCCGGAGTGGCTGACTCCTATTCCAAACCTGACCCCCCTGATGCGGCTAGGCGTGTTCACCAGACATGATATTCTCGTGGCGGTCTATGGAGCAGATGAGGACAGTTGTCTGTTCAGTTTTTCTATTGGATTACATGGCAGATTAGAGAGATCAGAGCACCCCTTGGAGGATTTCAGAGGCTGCACCTTGATTTTGGCGGTTTGGCATGATCCCACAGACCAGGTGGACACTCTAGATGCCCCTTTCTTTGCATATATAGCGAGGCTCGGCCACAAGATTCAGATAATGGAGATAGACGGCACACTAGCAACATCAGCACACTGGTAGTGTCAGCGCCTATCATAGCACTTCGTTTCAAATTTCTGGAAGAGGCTTTGGGACAGCTTTCGGCCGAGGAAGATCACTCTCTCCTCTGGTTGATGGCACACAGGAGTCTAGGAGTCTGGCAGTGGGTACTTGGTTGGCAATCGGAGGGCGGCCAGCAGCTTGCCCGAGGTGTGTTGCCCGAGGTGCGGCCACCCCCAGGAGTCTCAGCGACATTGCCTTTGGGATTTGCCCGAAGGCTCAACACATTTGGCAGCGGATTCTCCACATCTTTGCTATGGACAGGGCATCGACCCGTATTATCACTTGGGGTACTGTCGCTTGGGCCACTGAGGCTAGAATGGACAAGACTTATGAGGAGGATGGGGGAGGCCATGCCCTTCACGTCTCCCACCATCGTATTGCAGTGGTTCTAGTCACAGCCCCACCTGCACGTGTTTGGCGACCAGGCTCATGCCAGCACTGGGAGATTTGCAGTAGCATAATTGCCTGGCACATCTGGCGTGCTAGATGTAGCAAGGCCATCGAGGGTACCCACACTCCGCCGGCTGAGACCATCAGGAGCATATGGCTCGACATCATTCAAACCCTCCATGGTCAGTGGGGGAAGCTGCAGGGAGGTTCTGACTGCATGCAGAAGTAGCACGAAGCCTTCTTGAGACTTTGGAGGTCTGGCCCTTTCCTCACAGATAGAGGTGGTGACCCCATTTGGCACTAGAGACCACCAGTGCGGTTGTTTCACACCCCCCCCCCCTCTCTCCCCCTGTATGAGTTAGCCTTCTCCTTATAGAGCGGCCAGCCGGAGGAGAAGCATCTCTCCCCCTTACGATCACTTGTTTCCCGCCCTTATATGAGGCGAGTTTTTATTTAGCCCTTCGTGGTCCCTTTGTGCCCTCGACCTGCAGGCCAGCCCTCAGACACATTGTTCCAGTGGCCTCAGAGGAGCATCTTCAGCAGCCTTTGATCTGGAACCCCTTGATCCATTTACCCAGTGGCCACATGCTAGGGGCCCGACTGCACATATCCTGGGGCGCCTTGAGCATGGGACCAGCCAAGTCTCTTGGAGATTGGCTTGCACACAGGCAGTTACCTCAGGAGGAGCAGGAGAGACACCTGACAAGGATCCGGGGTAGAGACAGGCTCAGCATCGACATTGACTCACCTATTCCTCTGGAGTGGCTGACTCCTATTCCAAACCCGACCCCCCTGATGCGGCTAGGCGTGTTCACTAGACACGATATTGTCATGGTGGTGTATGGAGTAGATGAGGACAGTTGTCTGCTCACTTTTTCTATTGGATTACATGGCAGATTAGAGAGATTAGAGCACCCCTTGCAAGATTTTAGAGGCTGCATCTTGATTTTGGCGGATTCGGGAGTGCCTACATCTCACGCAGTTGCAGTGGGACCCTGGAGAGTGGATGTGGCATGATCCCACAGACCAGGTGGACACTCTAGATGCCCGTTTCTTTGCATATATAGGGAGGCTCGGCCACAGGATTCAGATGTTGGAGATAGATGGCACACTAGCAACATCAGCACACTAGCAGTCTCAGGGCCTATCATAGCACTTCCTTTCAGATTTCTGGAAGAGGCTTTGGGACAGTTTTCGGCCGAGGAAGATCACTCTCTTCCTCTGGTTGATGGCACACAGGAGTCTGGCAGTGGGTACTTGGCTGGCAATCAGAGGGCGGCCAATAGCTTGCCCGAGGTGCGGCCACCCCCAGGAATCTCAGCGACATTGCCGTTGGGATTTGCCTGAAGGCTCAACAGATTTGGCAGCGGATTCTCAGCATCTTTGCTATGGACAGGGCATCGACCTGTATTATCACTTGGGGTACTGTCGCTTGGGCCACTGAGGCTAGAGTGGCCAAGACTTACGAGGAGGATGGGGAAGGCCATGCCCTTCAGGTCTCCCACCATCGTATTGCTTCCTTGTTTCCTCTCCTCGCCTCCCCCCCTTCAGTGTTTTCTCAAGCCAAGTTTTGAGTTCTTGGGCAGCTCTTCCTTTGGGCAAGTTTCCGCCTCTTCTGGTATTGAACCTCCATGGCAACTGCTCCGTCATCCCCGACCGAGGCTGTCGTCCCTTGCCTCTTCTTTTCAGAAGCGGACCTCCAGCTCCTCATTTCAACAGTCACATAATTGGAGGCCTCCACCTTGGTTTGCAAGATTGTTGGTAGGTGTGCGGACAACTCAGGGATCTATTTTAGGCTAGCCTCCTTGGTGCACCTGGGGCATGGCTACTACTAGGTTGAGTTTGACGCACTAGCCGCGTCGGACAGAGTCATGCAATTGAGCCCCGTCGCACTGCGCATGGCCCAGGCCATCTTTACGAGGTGGTAGCACAACTTCAATCCAGCATTCACCAACCCTCTGGCTAGCATTTCAAGCTTTCCTCTGACATTTTCTTCTCACGCCTTAGGAAGGAATACCTTAACTCTCCTCCTGGTGGTAGGTGGTGCTATCGAGAGAGTGATGAAATCCCCCTCCACTGCCGCTTCGGTTCTTGCTTAGGCGGTCCGGATTCCATCCCTTCGTATCTGCATAGCCTCTCCGGAGATAGTGCCGCATGCCATATCTTTCTAGAGTTGATAGATTCAATGTGAAGAGTGGGCTTGCAGTCGTCGAAGCATGACCGGTATTTTGGCATGCACTACTTTCTTCAATCACGCTCCGGTTATTTTTTCTCTGGAGGACTGCTGGATGCAGGAGAAACACTTGAGCACTCGGATCCTTGACAGCCTCATCTAAGAGTAGGTGAGTTTAGCAATTTACTGCAAGAGGCAGCACAGTGCAGATTGGCCGGATTCCGTGAGCAAGAGAGGAGCATTCGCTAAGGCCTTGCTTCCCTTTAGCGACTTCAGGAGAGCTTCCCAGATAGCCCGTGGATTGAGGGTCAGTTGGCTACTGCCCGTACAGAGCTCAGATCCATAGAGGAGCGGAGGGTGGAGAACAGATACATTGCTAGGGCTTCCTCTTGGACCCAGGCGGGAGATAGGTTCACTGGGGATTTCTTTGAGATTGCAAACCCCACATGCGGAGAGATGGTATCCACAAGTGACAAGTTGCGAGAATAGGACGGATCTATCGTTTATGACCCCCCCCCATGTGAACCATAGCCACAGATTTTTTTAGATCCCTTCTCACGGGTGTCCCCATATCCTAACAGGTCTTGGAGGCGCGAAAGCGGGTCTGGTGACACACAAGAGAGGTGGTTTCCCCTGCTCTCTAGTCTTTCCTATTGACTACCTTCACAGCTGAGGAGCTGGCGGAGGCCTTGACGGCACTCCCTAGGGACAAATACCGGGAGTGGACGGGCTTCCAGTCTCCTTTTTTCTTCGTCATTGGGATCTGATGGAAGGTGGCCTTAGAGTAGCCTTCAATGAGATTACGACTATCGGTGCCATGCCATACATTGGACAGGCTTTCAAGGGTCTGATACACTTGATTCCCAAGGAGGGGGGTAACAAATTGGAGATTCAGCAATGGATACCCATCACTCTCCTCAGGACCGCCTACAAGATTTTGGGCAAGGCCATCATCCGGAGACTTCAACCCTTCCTCCCCCACTTGATTCATGATACTCGGACAGGTTTTGTTCAGGATCGGAGCATTCTGGATAACATCTTCACTTTCTGGGAGGAGGCGAAAGCTTTGGCCAGGATGCGCCAGCAAGATCTCATTGTGCTCCTTCTAGATTTTGAGAAAGCCTACTATAGAGTAGATTGGGGCTCCCTAGAGGGGATGATGTGCTGGATGGGATTTCCAGAGAAGTGGATCCGTGGTGTGTCCGGACTTTACTCGGCCACTCACAGTCAGGTTCTAATTCAAGGAGCCAGAGGTGACAGATTTCCTCTTTCTCTTTCAGTCCGGTAGGGTTGCCCTTTAACACCATATCTCTTTCTATTTGTTGACGAGTCCGTAAGCAATTTTCTCTCAACTCAAGAGTTTGGGCTTCAGGGATTGCGTCTCCCCATCCGTGCACAGAAGGAGTTGCTAGACTCAGAGTTCGACACGGCACCATACTTAATAAGAGACAAGATTCTTCAGAGATTTGCAGAGGCAATAAAAATCTTCTATCACGCGTCAGGAGTGCTGATCAACTGGCACAAGTCATGTGGATTTTGGGTTGGCTCTTCACCTGCCCCACGGCTTGGTGTCCAGTTGAGGCTTTCTAGTGGATCCGGAGGGGAACTCTAGTCCATTATCTTCAATGCCAAGTGGGCATCGATATCTCCCCAAAGGAGTAGTTAGCCCCTCTTCTTCTCAGCATTCGAAACAAGCTTCTATATTGGAGTTTAGTGAGGCTCTCCTTAGCCGGCCGAAAGGTGGTGGCAAACCAAGTTCTTCTTGCTACCATTTGGTATATTACTTCTTGCTAGGCCATCTCACGAGCCTGCATTGGTCACGTTCAGCGGTTGATGCAAAACTTTCTGTGGGCTGGCAGCTACGGGAGGCCTGCCTGGGCCAAGGTAGCATGGAGAGTGATCATACAACCGTGCCACAGAGGGCGCCTATGCATCATCGACCCTGCTATTCAGTGCCATGCCCTTCTGGGCAAGCTAATTGTTAGAGGACGACTTCTAGACGGAGAGCCATGGAAGGATTTCCTCCTAGCCAAGATAGCCACCCGTACACCGAGTCTGGGGAGGCCCTTGGCCGCAGAGCGCTAGATGGATCTTCACGGAGATGCGGGCCCATGGCTTTAACCCAGCTTTTGAGGACAGATTTGCAGCCAATCTATTTCGAGCTTGGAATCACCTCAGACCGGCGGGCCCATGGCTTTAACCCAGCTTTTGAGGACAGATTTGCAGCCAATCTATTACGAGCTTGGAATCACCTCAGACCGGCACAAAAGTATGTTTCGTTAGGCTCCGAGGAGCGTCTCTGACAGCCCTTGATTTGAGCCCCTTGATCTGTTTACCTAGTGTGGTCACATGCTAGCATAGTCATCAGAAACGTTTCGGGGTTTTTGAGGTTTCGGGGCAAAACGTTTCGTCTTTAGGCTAAGAAACGCGGCGGTTTTGTAGTTTTTTTATATATAAATACAGTGAAATGGTTTAGAACTTGTAGTTTGTAGAATTATTTGTAAGCCTACCTAGTGCTAGCTAGGCACTTAAAATATGGTAAAAGCTTAGGCAATTGTGGTCACAATTGGGCAATTGGGGAGTTGTGGAATCGTGACTCGTAAGAAATTGGGCAATTGTGAGAAATTGGGCAATTGTGAGAAATTGGGGATTTATGAGAAATTGGGCAATTGAGAATTTAGGGAATTGGGAATATTGAAAAATTTGTAAGAAATTGGGGGAGAGAGAAGGAGGAGGAGGAGGAGGAGGAGGAGGAGAGGTGACTGCAAATCGCGTGCAAGAGAAAGAAAGAAAGATATATTAACGTCTGCGAAAGGCCAAAGTGGCCTATGAGACGATGTTTGGGCTGCAGGTCGCGCGCGGAAAGGGAGAAATGAAATGAAATGAAATGTTATATTAACGTCTTCAAAAGGCCATAATGACCTATGAGACCAAAAGTTACATCATGGTGGATCTGATACAATGTCTGGATTTAAAAAAAAAACCCAGAAAATGAAAAATAAAGATGATACTACCGGCACCTAGAAAATGAAACTGGAACTGGAATATAGCGAGGGGGGGGGGGGTACGCTATGGAGGTGAGTGGAGTATAGTGAGGGGATACAATATCATGTGGGACGGAGAGAGAGAGAGAGAGAGAGAGAGTGAAAGCCCAACATTTAAAAATAAATAAATAAAATAATATTATATATATATATATATATATATAAGCACTTAGACAAAATTTTAAAAAAAGACAATTTGTTTTTCTAGAAATGAAAAAAAAATCCCCATTTTTGAAACGCGTTTTTGGCGTTTCGGGATTTCGGAGTTTCTTTGCCCAGAAACGCGTTTCTATGTGACTATGCATGCTAGGGCTCGGCCACATGTATCCTTGGGAGCTTTGAGCACGGGCCTTGCTAGGTCCCGTGGAGATTGGCTTGCATTCAGACAGCTCCCCCCAATGGCTTAGGAGAGAGGCCTAACTACCGGGGCAGAGACAGAGTCAGAGACAGAGACAGAGACAGAGACAGACTTAGCCTCGACATCGACTTTGCCATTCCTCTCGAGTGGCTAACCCTGATCTCTAACCCTATTCCCCCACGATGGCTCGAAGTGTTTACGAGGCATGATATTCTTCTGAAGTTCATGGCACGCATGAGAGCTCTGCCTTGGTCACCTTCTCGATTGGACCTCATGGCAGATTAGTGAGATTAGAGCAACTTTAGGGGATGCACGTTATAGAGGGTGAGGGTGATCGGATTCGAGGCACATGAGTGAAACATTGACCCACCATTGGCCAAGGTGGCCAGGGAGAGACTCTGGCGTTTATGGAGTTGGGAGAGCCAACTCATCACACGCCTCCAGTGGGACCTGGGGGAATGGACTTGGCGTAATCTTGCACACAAGGAGGAGACTCCGGGTTCCCCATTTTCGCATACATTGCATGGCTTGGCCGTAGGATCCAGATGCCCGCAGTCGAGGACACTCAGCCAACGAAGGTACCAAGACCCTGCCTATGGAATCCATCGGAGGAACATTTGGCTCGACATCATTCATACCCTCCGCGGCCAGTGGGGGAAGCTTCAGAGTGGTTCTGACCATATGTAGAAGCATCGGGAAGCCTTCATGAGGCTATGGCAACCTGGTCCTTTTCTCACAGATAGTGGTGGTGAGCCCACTTGGCACTATAGACCACCTGTGTGGTTATTCCCTCCCCCGCCTTTTGTATGAGATAGCTTTCTCCTCATAGAGCGGCCAGTTGGAGGAGAAGTACATGGAGGCGAGTTTGTATCTAGCCTCTTAAGGCTGTTTTCTGTTGACTCATAGAAGGATCTTGTTCCCAGAAAAGAAAAAAAAAAGAAGAGATGGCTATCAAACCAGAATAGGCATATTAGAAGCCCTTGATCACAAGATTGAAGACAAGATGGAAGACCTTGGTTCAGATGGCAGACAGGGTAAACCTCTGCATGGAAGGTCTTGAAGGGCTTCTCAGAGGCAGAAAGAAATACATGGCTGCATGGGGTCCAGGAGTTAATGCACATTATGATTCGGACATCCTCTTGAACTTCAGAGGGGCAGGAGAAGCCTCCCGTCTCAAACTCATGCCCCATTCTAGGCAGCATGGCAGGATAGCCATGCAAGCACTGAAACGTCCACAACAGCAAGAGCCCACCAATGGCACTCTATTTATTTCTAAACATGCAGTACTTTGTTCTATATTGACTACCTGTCTTTGAGCTTCAATCTCAAGTCGAAGGGCAGTTACTAATCTGTCATCATTGTCACTTTTTCCAATCAACATTGACATCTTCTCTTTTGCAACCTTCAACTGCAAAGTTATCATAAAAAGATCACTCCTTAAAACCTTCAACTGCAAAGTTACCATAAAAAGATTACTCCTTAAAATCTTCAAGAGAAAAAATATATTGCAATTTGTAATACAGGTTAATCCTTGAACTCCCAAAAGAAACTTGGAAACTTCTATGATTATATCTTCCATTGAAAGCATCTTTACCCTAATTAGTGGCAATCACCTTCGGTATCATTTTTCTGCTTTTTGAGCAAAAAAAAAAGCCCTCTTTGCATGCTCTATCATTCTTATCCTCAAATCAGGCCTGGTCTCCGTTTGTGTGTGCGTGTGCACGTGCATAAGGAAGAAAAAAAGATTGTATTAACGTCTACAAAAGACCCGAAGGGTCTACGAGACCAAAAAGTGATACATGCAATCTACAAGTAAACTGGGAAGTCAAAAAAACATGTAAAAACCATCTTCCAAGGAAACAAGGCCCGTGTATTATGCAAGGGTCATAGATACAACCACACACACTCACACACAAAAGTTAGATTTAGTGTCTACAAAAGACCAAAAGGGTCTATGAGACCAAAAAAGCGTTGAGCCAATTGAGTAACTTTGTTGGCAAATATAAGTATGAGCTGGGTGCCCTTGCACAGATCCTAAAACTTGTCCTCGAAACAAGGTATTGTGGTGGCGATAACCTCTTCTTGAGATCCTCCTCAAACTTGGACCATGTGGGCAACAAGCTGGGTCATTGGATCCGTTTCGTTGCACAACCAATCCTGTGACCACATACAAGCTTCGCCCATCAGTCAGCATAACTTTGTCCTTCTCGAACCTTTGAATGGCTGAAAAATAAGCAACAAACTAATTAAGAGCATTTGAATCCAACTTACCATCATACTTGTTGAATTGTGAATCTCTTTCAGAAGATGGTTGACAATGTACGAATCTTGACGAAACTTGTTGGAAGTGTTGCAACATGGCTAGGACTTCAATTGTCTTCAACCTTATGGCATTCCTATATCATTTGCATTTGCTCTTCTTTAGCCATGCAGCATTTCTCCTCAGCACGTTAAGAAACCTTGACTTCGCACCATAGCTCCTCCATGTCAGCCTCGAATTCACGCCTCCGCTCTTCTGAATGTAGTCACTCTAACTCCATGGCTCTTTGATGTTTTCTTTCCTCTTGTGCTTCTGCAGGGCCTTTTAGTTTGTTGTCGTGAACAACCTTAGCATCTCCAATAGCTGTTGTGTCATAAGGTCCATTTAGGGAATGACAGAAATTAGGGTACTAGGGGTGTTCTCAGGGTGTAAAGCCTGGGAAATCTCCTCAATGACAGAAACTAGGGTGTTCTGAGGGTGTAAAGCCTGGGAAGTCTCCTCAATGACAGGTGTCTACTCTAAAGTACACATAGTGGGCAGTTCAATGACTTTGCTTTGGAGCATACAAACCATCCACTAGGGGAAAAAAATCCCTACAAGCACACCCTCATCAAAGCCGAAGCTCTGATACCAATGTTACACACAGTGAAAGAT
Organism: Cibotium barometz; assembly: GCF_041138505.1. Taxonomy (NCBI): domain Eukaryota; kingdom Viridiplantae; phylum Streptophyta; class Polypodiopsida; order Cyatheales; family Cibotiaceae; genus Cibotium; species Cibotium barometz. Next base: position 27,915,107 of record NC_141053.1, on the reverse strand, counting down.
CATTGATTAGGCATGCTTAAGATGCAATTAACTTAGTGCGAAGAATAGCTGACAAAACCCAAGTACATGAAAACTCTATGTTTCTTCCAATTTCGAAACTGTAGCAATCGCTATCTTCTCTAACAGGTATGCAGCCTTAAAACCCTGTACCAACCAGCCGTTTCTGCATGACTCTTTCTTGAAGCCCACAATTGATATTTCCTTGAATCGTGCTATTTTCATTCGGCTATTTTCATGTGCTAGGCCACACACCCTCTTGCCTAATGCTTGCCGTGTTGCCAATTAAAAATCTAAGGTGTAAACTGCTCTAGGGTTTTCACCCTACATTCGATTGATGCCCCTAATCATCCCCTTAGGCCCTTCTAATACACATTGACCACCCCAAGCATTGGCTAGGCCCTCTATACTCCCAATTATGTACTCGCCACTAGGGGATTCTGTTCAACACAATATATGTAACACTTCCTCCCCCTAAGAAACATTTACGTCCATGAAAACAATATTAGGGAATCTCTTCATTAAATTGCTTACCTAGTTTAGCTTTCTGACCTATCCTTCCACTTAACTAAATATTCTAAGTCGGTATGTCGACCACATTTCTTGTTCTTACATCAACAATTTTTTCCGGTTCATGTGGAAGACTAGTGGTTCTATAAACTCAACAAGGGCTTCATCATCTACTACCAAGATTATCCTCATCCCCAATTTTCTTCTTAAGCCACTAACATAAACACGAGATGTATTTTACATCCTTCTTATGGATTTTAGCTCCAGCAACAATTGGGTTAGAGAAGGAAAAGGTACACTGAGCCAGAGACTTTCTTGAAGATACGAACCAAATGGTTAAGTTAGCTCAAGATAGCATTAAGAAAGCTCAAAAGAGAAAAAGTTGTTTAAACCTACACCAAAGAAAAGTAGAGTTTCCTAATCATGATAAAGTCTTTTTAAAGGTACGTGAAACTTTTGAAACCCTAGAGGGGGAAAACGCCCGAAGCTATCTCCTAGGTATTGTGGTCCTTTCAGAGTACTTAGAAAGACTAGTGAGGTTGCTTACAATTTAAAGCTACCATCATCATGAATGGACTAAAGCCTGTTGCTGAATGTTTTGCATTGTTATAGGCAACTCTAATCCCCCTCTGCTATGTGGCTGAATGATCACTCTCCATGCCACCTTGGCCCTGGTTGGCCCGCCCATCACTGTCGGCCCACAAGAAGTTCCGGATCAAACGATATACCTGGCCAATACATGCCCAAGAAAAGGCCCAACACGAAGTGATGTACCACATGGTGGCAAGTAGTACCTAGTTCGCCACCACCACTTTGCCTACTAAGGATAGCCTCGCCGAGCTCCAATATAAAAGCTTCTTCCGAATACTCAGAAGAAGCGGAGCGAGCTGCTGCTGCTCAAGGGAGATATCAATGCCAACCTAGCAACCGAGGTAGAAACTGGAGTGCCCTCGGGATCCACTGGAGGGCCTCAACTGGTTTCCAAGTCGGGGCGACTGCTGACCCTACCCAAAAACCACACGACTTGTGCCAGTTGATCCGCACTCCTGGTGCACGGCAAAAAAGCTCGATTGCCTCCCACGAATCTCTGGAGATTCCCTACATCTCCTGCGAGGTAGGTTGCTGTGTCGTCGCAAACTCTGAGTCCAGCAGCTCCTCTTGCGTGCAGAGGGGGCCTGAGTGCAATCCAATCTCCAAGAGACTTGGTTGGTCCTTTGCTCAAGGGGCCCCATGATACATGTGGTCGCGCCCCCAACATGTGGCCACTAGGTTGACGGATCAGAGCATTCCAGACCAAAGGCTTCCAGAGCCGCTCCTCTAAGGCTGTTAGAGTTGTCTGTCTAAGGGCCAACTTGAGATGATCCCAAGCTCGAAGTAGGCTAGCTGCAAATTTGTCCTCAAAAGCTGGACTAAAACCATGGGCCCGCATCTCTGTGAAAATCCATCTGGTACTCTACGGCCAAGGGCTCCAAGACTCGGGGTGCGGGCTAAAATCTGGGCCAAAAGGAAATCCTTCTTCCAGGGCTCACCACCAAGGAGTCGTCCTCTAACAATCAACTTGCCTAGTAGGGCACGGCTCTAAATAGCAGGGTCAATGAGGCCTAGCCCCCCATTGGGACGTGGCTGAATGATCACTCCCCATGCCACCTTGGCCCTAGCTGGCCTCCCGTCACTACCGGCCCATAAGTTGTTCCAAATCAATCGTTGTACTTGTCCAATACATGCTCGAGAGAAGGCCCAACATGAAGTGATGTACCACATGGTGGCAAGAAGTACTTGGTTCACCACCACCACTTGACTTGCTAGGGAGAGCCTCACAGAACTCCAATATAAAAGCTTCTTCCGAATACTCAGAAGAAACGGGGCGAGCTGCTGCTCGAGATCGGGAGAGATATCAATGGCCACCTGGCAGCCAAGGTAACGAGCTGGAGTGCCCCTCGGGATCCACCGGAAAACCTCAACTAGACACCAACTCAGAGCGGGTGCTGATCCTACCCAAAAACCACACGGCTTGTAAAGTCCAATCCCGCCCAAATCTAGTCTATCTTGTCGGCAGACCTCGAAATCCTGAATGAGATTGTCCGGAATCCCAGAGCTCACATGTATGTCGTGCCTCCAAGGGTCCTCTACGAACAAAATAACCGGGGTGTGATCTGAAAAGGAAGTGCCTCCCAATATACCAATCATGCCCCCATGGCTGCGAGCCCACTCATCAACTTAAAACCCGTCAAGTCTAGAGAGGTTGGGGCTGGTGCTCCTCCTATCTGATCTCGAGAAGCTAAGGCTCCCAGGGTTGCGCCCAAACTCTGGAAGATGCCAAGGGTCCTGTCCTCTAAGTACCAGTATCACCTCCTCCCAGGTAGCGTACTCTGCTCCTGAGACTGTGGCTGTACCTCCTCCAAGTCTGTCCTCTGCTGCCTCTATCATGTTGAAGTCACCCATGCACCAAAAGTCAGCCTCCTGAGGAAGGGCCTGCCGAACGATGCTCCAATAGAGGGCTCTACTTGCAGCGGCGTTTGGGGCATAAACATTGAGGAAGCCAACGCTATCCTCTCCAATCAAAATGGTGACCCACTACGCACGCCCTATGACAATGACTCATGAGCCAGTCACGGTTGGCAAAAGCTTCTCACTGACAGAGATGCAAACTCCTCCTTGCATCCCTAAAGGGCCGAAGGAAGGGGACCAGAAAGTATGACTCCTGCCTGGTAAAATCTTCCTGCATCGGTGGGTGCACCCCTCTGAGAGGCGATGCTCCTGAAGGAAAAGAATGTCAATAGGTCCTCCCACTAGGGCTCTCTACAGCTCTCCTCAGAGGACACCTCGTCTATGAAAGCACTGAGGCCCCCCTAAGCCCTGTATGTTCCATGAGACTATCCACATATCAATCTTTGTGTGAAGCGGAACTAGTGAAACTTCCCTCCACTCGAAGAGTCTTGGATGAGGGTTTAGATGGGGAATAATCACAATCCGTCCTAGGGCAAAGGCGTGCCAAGTGGGCGTGGATCCTGTCCTCCATGTGACGCCACTCTTTCCGAGTGTGAGAGTATGTGTACTCCGGACTCCATCGATCACAATGGAGGTACTGCGACTGAAGTATGCATGAACACAAATAGCAGTATCTCCAGGCTAGAGGCCACCATCTCCCCGCCCTGATCTCTGTGGGCTAAGCCTCTAAGTTCCATCCTAGCCAATGGCCATAGATGGGTGAGTACGTCGGTGATACGACGATCGTGAAGATAATGAGATCGCTCAAATGCCTAACCCTGAATGGCGACAGTCACCGACTCTGAATCCCACTCCGTCCGTTGGGTTGCACTCAGAGGGAGGGAGAAGATCATCGCGCCACTCTCTGCTGGCATAGAGGGTCTGGAGTGGTGGAAAACCACACATAACCGAAGAGGTGCTATTGTCTTCTTGAACATGTCTGTCCCTTCCGCAGACAACGGAAGAAACTATAGTCCATCGGCTGTCCAAAGATCCTGAGGGGCCTTCCTGGTGACTCTGGCGCGAGAGCCCTCACCAGGGAAGCGGCGATGGTCATCTCAATCGGCTCTGAGTAACGGTGAATCAAGTGGCGAATGGAACTCGCCGGTTGCCTCCGCTCCGGGTCGGGGCCTCCGCTTTGGGTCTGGGGCTGTTGGGGGGCGACGCGAGTGCTTTGGAGAGGGGGGGGGGAGGGTGAGGGTGAGGAGGACACGGCAGCAGGAACTGCTGAGAGTAAAGTCAGTGGTGAGGATGGAGGAGGTGGGGGAAGAGGCGAGGGGCAGGGGGGAGGCATAGAGGCCGGAGAGGGGCACTGCTAGGAGAGATCCAAAAGAGGGGGAGGCTGCTGGGAGAGGCTTGTCAAGGGCTTAGTGGGGTCTGTCGACCTCACTAGGCACTGAGGGCCAGGGGGGGATCGCGACGAGGAATCAGCCGCCAAACCAGTGGGGCCGAGGGGGCTCGCTCCGTGATTGGAGAGGGCCCGTCGCCAACAGGTATGTGTTGAGATAAATGCCAAAATGTTTCTTTGACAGAATCGAATCCTCTTGAGCTCTGCCATCCTGGCGCGCGCACGGCGGTGCTCAACTCTGGTGGTCGGTTGGCGACCTGGGCACGCACCAACCCTCCACTCTCTGCCCCTTGGGAAGGATCTGAATGTAAAACAGGGGGGAACCACCAGAGGCAGTCTCTTGGATTGCCGTCGAGGGCAAGCTCTGGCTAGATGTCCCATCTGTTTGCAAATGAAGCATTGAGTTGGAAGGCCTGAATACTCCACGTGCTACTGTATGGGGTCGCCCCAAAGGCTAGGAATAGATATACAATGAGGCACTAAATCCGGCGAGGCCACACAGATGCAGAGGGATGGAATCCCGACTGCCCGTGCGAGGACCGAGGCAGCAGTGGGGGGGGGGATTCCATCACTCTCTCGATGGCACCACCTATCACGGGGGGGAGAAGAGGAAGGTATTTCTTCCTAAGGCCTAGGAAGCAAACTGTCACTAGGAAGCCCGATACGCCAGCCAGAGGGTCAGACGCAGAATCGAAGCCATGCTGCCACCGCGCAAAGAAGGCCTGCGTTGTACACAATGCAAGGGGGCTCAGCTGCATGACTCAGCCTGATGGTGTGGGCGAGTCGAACTCCACTTGGTAGTATCCACGCTCCATAGGGTGAATGCTTGTGATCTTTGTAGGCTCACCTATGAGGCTTGTCTGTAAAACATCCCTGAGGTGTCTGCGCGCGGGGCGGCTACCAACAATTTTGCAAACCAATGTGGAAGCCTCTAATGTTGCAACGGTCGTAGCAAGAACCTGTAGGTCCGCTTCGGAAAAGGATATGCAAGCAACGGCACCCTTGGTCAGGGATGACGGAGCGGCTGCCATGGAGTCGTCCTGAGGGTGAAGACCAGAAAAAGTCGAGGCTTGCTGAAATGAGAGAATCTTGAAGAGTCTAAAATTAACCTGCGAGGAAGGGGAAACGAGGAATCAAGAAAAAAGGAGGGGAGGGAGGATTGAGGCGAGAGAGGAGGAAAAAAAAAGGGGGGGGGGGAGGCGCTGGAGAGAGGAAAGAAGAAAAAAAAAGGGAAAAAAAGGAATTTTTTTTAAAAAGAAGGGAAAAAAGAAAAAAAAAGAAAAAAAGAAAAAAAGAAAAAAAGAAAAAGGGGAAAAAGAAAAAAAGAAAGAAAAAGAAAAAGAAAAAGAAAAAGAAAAAAAACTCGAAGGGGAGGGGGGAGAGAAGAAGGTAGGCGGGAGCGAAAAAGAGGGGGCACAACGAAGCGGATTGGGTGGGGGGGGGGGCGTTGCTCAAGGAGCGCACCACCACCAACTATTTGATGACGCGAATAGAACTTCCATCAAAGTCAGGCCAAAAATAGAACTCTCCTAAATTTTAGGAGTGTGATCCTTTGTATTCAAGGATAATCTCCCATTCCCAAAGCTTGTATTTTCCAAACCAAACCCCTTTCATACTGGAAAATGTCCACGCTGGTGGCAGTGTGTGTGTGTGTGTGTGGGTGAGTGGAGTGTGTGTGTGTGTATACTGCACTCGATATTACCAAAAAAAAAAAGTGTGTGTGTGTGTGTGTGTATGCATGAAGAGAGAGAGACAGAGAGAGAAAGAAAGAAGAAAAGAAAGTTGTATTAACGCCTTCAAAAGGCCAAAATGACCTATGAGACCAAAAGGTTACATCATATCCATGAGGTACATCATCCTGGGTACAAAATAGTAATAAAGAAAGCTAACAAAAATCTAGAACTATAAAATCTAATCTAGGTACATGAGCAGAGAGCTCTCATATCACCCTAATACATCCCTCATGGGCCGCTGTGACATGGTGCTCAAGGTGGTAAAACTGAGCCGGCACGAGAAGGTCCTACGATGATGGGAGATGTTGGCCCGGATCCTCCTGTGGTGGCGTGGCCGTGGGCAAGGGCCATGGGGTCTGGGGCGTCGAGCTCTGCATAACTCAGTGGCTCTGTCAAGTCACACCTCTCAGCAGAGAGAGAGAGAGAAATGAAGTGAAATGATATATTAACGTCTCTAAGAGGCCATAATGGCCTATGAGACCAAAACTGAGAGTAGATCTGAAGTTGGTATCTCATCAAAGAGAACAACTAAATAAAACTAAAAAGTACAATAAACTGATTGTCTTACAGTTATAAGAACAGAATTGTAAGACTCTGAGATGATATTGAGTAGAAAATACTGGAAAATGTATATCACGTAGATCCATGTATGCTGATAAGTTGAAGTGTTGCCCTCTCCATAGATCAAATATCTCCGCCATGGGGTTGTCTAGAATGGAGAGGTCGTAGAAGCAAGGTAGGCGCCTCCGATGCCGAGCAATAATGGCTTTGATCTGGCAATGGTGAGGATGCCGTGGTCGGGATCCTAGTGGGCGTGGTTGACGAGCACGACATAAGATGACTGCTCTATCAGTGGTGACTCCCTGGGAGCTTGGTCGGTGCCTTGATGGCCCAATGGAGGAGGTATCAGGAGGTGTGGGGGCTGGGTTACTGGTGCTAGTGCCGAAGAAATCTGTCAGGGTCCTCTGTCTAGGTACATCATGGCTCGGTCTCCTGTCTGCCAAGAGGGTCTCTCTGTGTCTCCTGAGCTCAAGTAGGAACAATCCCAGGCATCGCTGATCCTCAAACTCCATGACCCTGCGTAACAGCCCAAAACCCTCTCGGAAGAGGTAGTGATATCTCCCTCGGATCTCATAATAGACTGTACATCGGCAAATGTAGTGCTCCTCTGTCTCTGCCTCCTGGTAGCATAGTTGACAAATGCGGTCATCTAAGATCTGATGGAGCATGGCGAGTAGGCAGAGATGAAACCAGAGCAAAGATATTGATCATCAAGTTTGGTGACTTGGAGAAGAAGAAGGCCTTCCTCTCCAAAAGGATAGCCCTCAAGGGGGAAAAGATTTATTTGGATGAGGACCTTACACCGGCACAGATGGCACACCGGAAGGAACACATGCCGCATGTGCTTGAGGCAAGGAAAGAGGGGAAATGCGCGGTATACAGAGATGGTCGAGTTATCATTACGGAGAGGAGGCCCGCTTGACGGTGAGCGGCCTATGAGACCTTGCGATTCACGGTGTAGAATTGCAATGGAGCGCTTAGAACAGATGCAGGCTACTTTGAGGATACTTTCAAACACACTGATATTGCTATGTATAGGGAGACCCATCAGTGCACAAACAAGAGGCTTCCTGATGTGCGGGGTTATAGATGGGAATCAGTGTTCCGCCCTCAACCACGCACAGTGGGAGGCACCAAAGGATCTGGAGGAGTGGCTTTCCAGGGAGGAGCTTTGTGACAAAATACATGTGGTACATAGAGATGCAGATGCGAGGTACATGTGGGTCAGAATATGCAGAGAGGGCTCTGCGAGCTATATGTGGCGGTATGCTACTTTCCCCCAGTCCACTCCAGGTTTGCATCATCAAGAGAGTCGCCCTATACGCCAGTATATGATGATATCATGAGGTTTGCCAGCATGGGAGACATATTACTATTGGGAGACTTTAATGCACGTACACGTGAAGGGGGTGCACGCCTGACTCACCTCCCAACCTTGACAGCCGTGGGCAAGCCCACAAGTCTTGGTTGTCCCCACCGAGCCACGAGCTGAGCTAACTAGTTGGACGTGCCGACCAATCTCTACCTCGTGATGTCCCATACCGCCACGAAGCTACCCTCTCAAGCCTTGAGACTGCCACCGGCATAAAGCAGGTGCACATCTGCACTAGATCCAGGCTCTTGACCATAGAGCTCTCACAAAGACACGCGAGACTCTATGACTATTGACTAATCTTGGCCACCCTTTTATAGGCTCTTGGCCGGTCATTGGGCGTCCACACTTGGGCGCCCGCCCGTCCATACTTGGGTGCCCGCCTGTTAGTCTATCTCCCTAGCCCAGCTCGCCAATCAGTCTGCCTAGCTCCAAGCTTCCCCAAGCCTCGAGCTAGTCTTGTGTGCGTGTAGCTCACGGTAGATACACACTGTGCACATGACATACTCCCCTTCCTCTAAGAGCTCACTCCTGAGCTGGGTGAACGATGTCTATTAGAATAAAATCTGTCTCTGTCTTGAGCACTTCTAATAGATTCCTTCACAACTTGTAACATTTCTTGCATATCTTGCAAAAAATTACGTGCTGTATCATACTGAAGTCTTGAAAATCCCGCTGTAACAAGTGATCTAGGTTGAAAACCATACATAAGCATGAAAGGACTAAAACCTGTACTCCTATGCTTAGTACTATTATATGCAAATTCTAACATAGGAAGATAATCCTCCCATGAACTCTGTCTTTTGGAGACATATGCTCGAAGCATATCCTCCAAATTCTGATTCACTCTTTCAGTCTGGCCATCAGATTGAGGATGATCTGAGGAACTCAAATTCAAAGTTGTTTCAACTTCTCAAAAACAAGTCTCCAAAACTCACGTGTAAACTTAGAGTCCCCTATCACTGACTATGTCCTGTGGTAACCCGTACAATCTAAACAATTGCTCAATAATCTACCTTGCTAATTTCGTAGTTGTAATGGTCTTCCGGGTCGGTAAAAATCTAGCCATTTTTGTCAAGCGATCCATCACAACCCAAATAGAATCGTGGCCTTGACGTGTTCTTGGCAATCCAGTAATAAAATCCATGGAAATACTTCCCAATTTATTTGCAAAGGATGCAACAGCCGAGCTTGTCTAAAGCGTTCAGCTTTATTTGCTTGACAAACTTGACACTTGAGGACATGATCTTGTACATACCCGTTCATCTTTGGCCAATAAAAAGTGTGTTTCACTAAAGCTAATGTCCTGTGTATCCCAGGGTGTCCAGCAAAAGGGGCGTCGTGACACTCCTTAAGAATCTTGGACCTAATGTCTGGGATCTGTGGTACACAAATTTTGTCATTACGGAATAGTAAACCATTCCGAATCATCCACTAGCCTCCTGCAGCCTGAATGGTAGGGTGCTCAGTCATTGAGTCTTGGTCAATCAATGAGCTCCCGTCGTGGATCTTCTGCCAATATGGACCAAAATAACTATCAGTCTTGCAAAGCCCTCTCAATGACTGAAATAAGTCAGTAGAAATCTCGGTGAACGACAAAGTATTCACCTCTCTAATTCAACTAAGCTCATCTGCGACACTATTCATGGAGATCCCTTTCGATAACGAATCTCAAAATCAAAATCTTGCATAAACTCAGCCCATCAAGCTTTCCTTCCTCTCAAATCATCCGCATCACACACATACTTGATTGACTGATGATCAGTCTCAATACCACAAACTTGGAGCCATATAAATAATGTCTCCAAACCTTGAGAGCGTGAATGACAGCATAAAGCTCCTTCTCAAGGGTTGGCCAACGAGATTGAGTGTCGTCTAGCTTTTTACTCTCGAAAGCAACAGGTCTGCCATCTTGAAATATAGCAGCCCCGATTGCATAGTCACTAGCATCAGTCTCAAGAACATAAGGCCTACTAGGATCGGGTAGTGCTAAGATAGGTGCTTCCTTAACTTTATCTTTCAAAAGTTTGAAGGCCATATCCAAATGGTTATTCCAAGTGATAGGCTGATTTGACTTACGTCCATGACCTTTCATCAAGTCGGTCATCGGTAGTGTGAGCTGAGAGTACTCCCGCACAGATTTCTGAAGAAAAACAACAAAACCGAGAAAAGAACGAAGTTGTTTCATAGTCTGCGGTATAGGCCAGGCCAAAACCTTTTGAACTCGGTCATAGTCAATGCTCAACCCATCTCTTGTGATCTTGTGTCCCAAGTAAATGATTTCTGTCATAAAAAACTCACATTTACTTAATTTAGCATATAGTCGACTCTGTCTTAAAATAGTTAAGACAATCGTGAGGTGTCTAACGTGATCCTCAAGAGTACGACTATATATGAAAATATCATCCAGGAACACAACCACAAATTTTTCCAAATGTTCACGAAAAAGATCGTTCATCATTTGGTGGAAAGTGGTTGGAGCATTGGTTAACCCAAAAGGTAATACGAGAAACTCGTAATGGCCATACCTAGTCTGAAAGGCGGTTCTTTCGACATGCCTTTCATCAATACGTATCTGGTGATAGCCAGTACGTAAATCTATCTTTGTGAAATACTTCGCTGCGGCTAATCGGTCAATCAGGTCATCTGATCTAGGGAGAGGATAATGGTTCTTGATTGTCAGCTTGTTCAATCTCTTGTAATCTATACACATTCTCCATGTGTTGTCCTTCTTTCTTCTGAGTAACACAGGTGCACCCCAAGGTGATTTACTTGGACGGATCTGGTCCATTCTCAAATAATCTTCGAGTTGTTTGGTCAACTCATCTTCCTCAGCTTGGCTCATCCTATAAGGTGGAATACTAACAGGTTGAGCACCAGGGACCAAGTCAATACGATGATCTACTGTCCTTTCAGGTGGTAAGCCTGATGGCAGTTCCTTAGAAAATACATCTTGAAACAAATCAAGTATCTTCTTTAATTCGTTGCTTTCAAACACACTTAATTCATTAACATCCATAGTAGGTATGAGAAATGAAGAAAGTGGAATCAAGACACAATGGAAAGCATTATACAAAGAAGAATCCATTATATCTCCAAAATCAACTGCATTTACAAGAGGTCCCTGAGAGGGATGTATACAATCACCGAAGATACAATACTGGGTGTTCCTATGCTCAAAAGAAAAAGTATGACTAGACCAATCTATCTGGACTTGAAGAGTCGTAAACCACTCAATCTCTAATAACAAGTCTACATGCTCTAGATGCATAATATAGCACTCCAGAGTATCTTCGTAGTCCTGAATCCGGATTGGTAGCTTCTTCACCTTTCGATCCTATACTTGTCGACCCGCAGGTAGGCGTACCTCATAGGTATGATCGCTAGGTGTTGAGTCAAGACCCAATTTCTGCACAAGTTTGTAATTAACAAAGTTGTGTGAGCTGCCAGGGTCCAGAAGAATGTTGATTCTATGGCCATGCACCTCTCCATAAACTTGGAGAAGATCATGCAAGCCAAGAACTTTAGAGTTGAACAGACAATCAGAACATGAACTAGGGCGAGAAAGTACAGTGACTGAAGTACCCGTTAAAGTCAACTGGTTAGCTGCCTTCGGCTTGGAGTCTACGTTGGTCTTTGCATCCTTCTTCTTCGGGCAGTCGTTACGCATATGTCCTTTTTCTTCGCAGATGAAACAACGTCCCTCCTTCTTGAGCTTCAAAGCCTTGAGGAGATGGTTTTTCTTTGCTGGTGTCGAAGTAGAATTCTTCGAAGGTTGGTCCGAAGACTTTCATTCTGTCGTGCTAGCCATCGATGCGGAGAACTTCCTTTTGTGTTTGTTCCCCTGCTTCACGGGTTTAGATTTGGAAGAGACCATTGTATCGTCATAAATACGAGCAGAATGAATGGCCTCGTCCAAAGTTTTGCATTTGTTGTTTTTATTTTTTTTCAGAAAGGAGACTTCTAATAAGTATGAAAAATGTTACAAAATGAGATTTCACACCAAGCAAGGTGGAGATCTCAACCAATTACGAGCCCTGTGCTGCCAATAGGGTCCCGAATGAGAGGATGTGAAAAAGATACCAATGTCCCACTCTCATAAACCGCGCTTCCTCTCCGCAACCCTCGAAGATCCCTGGATTCTAGCGAAGTAGTCATAATGGTATGAATAATATCACTCCAAATCCTGCAAAGACACTGAGAAACAAGAACGGGAGTACCCTCAATGGCCTCAATGCATCTAGCCTTCCAGATATTCCAGGCTGAGATACTAGCAATAATCTCCCAAGAACTGTCTAACCTCTGTGCCGGAGGGACAAAGTGTGAAAGTGGCAAATCCTGAAGACAACACTGCCAAGCAACTCCTTGCCTAACCATAATGGCCAAGCTCCTGTCAGTCCCCTCCCTCGAACCTCGGCTGAGGCCCAGACTGTGTCATTCAAATGATAGAACCAAAAGAAATGATAGCATCTCTCTTAATCCTAACAAAGAGGTGTGCAATCGCAAACCAAACCCTCTGTGCTTTCCTGCATTTCCATAAACAATGGTAAATTGACTCCGAAACTCCTGCACATCTAGGGCATGCTAGGCAAGCACCAGTAGCAGACCTCCTGCATATCTAGGGCATTTGTTGTTTTTAACCTGTAAACGGTACGAGTCGGGTAAACTGGCTACGAAGAAACCCAAAAGAGTGGTGGAATCCATCTTCGTAGCTTTCATTTGCAAGTCCCTAAATTTCTGGAGGTAGACCTCATAGTGAGGTTCTGCGAGGTCATGGTCAACGAGCAATGATATCATAATCATCCTCCTTTTTGAGGAATTCTTTCTTGAAGACTTCTTCAAACTGTGCCCAGGTTGTAGGTTTAGGTTTGAGTTCTTTCCACCAAAGCAGAGCTTTGCCTAAGAGGAAACCTGTTGCTAATTGGATCTTTTTGCCATCGTCATATGGATGAAACTAGAAATGGACCTGCCACAGAAAAAAATGCAAGGTTAAAAAAAAAACATATGATGGCTGCCCACGCCACACGTCAGCGAATCAAAAAGCACTTTCCGCTTTTCTGAGCAGTACGAGACTGGAAACGAAGTGCTTCACCAACTCACCGTCGCATGAATCGTGGAGATCCAAGGTTCGCTCAGGTTATTCAGCCGCCATCATGTTCAGCCGACTGCAAACGCCACAACTCTCCCTTTCTCACGCTATTCACATAGCCCTTAACTCTTCGCCTGTTCTCTCTCTTATTCATGCTGTTTACACAGCCAACTTAATCCATGCTTTTCTCTTTCATGACTGAATTCACAGCCTTTACCCTATGTTTCTCTCCTTGCCAACCACTTTTCTTCTTGATTAACATGACAACCCTTTACAAGACCAAAATCCCTAACATGGGTTCCAACGATGCAAAAAATAACATGTTGAATCTGAAAAAACAGCAGTATGGACGGAAAAACAGCAATCTTCTCGAACTCATACCTTTTCTTTGACCTCTTTTTCTCTACCTACCGACTTGCTCGTTCTCGAGGCTTGCTTTGATACCACTGTCAAATCCCCGTAGGATCACCTCGTAGAATGCTCCTGAGACAAGACTCGAAACCTGCAAAACAAACCAAGCAACGTGCAGGGGGTGCAGGCCTGACTGACCTCCCAACCTTGACAGCAGTTGTGGGCTAGCCCACAAGTCTTGGCTGTCTCCAGCGAGCCATGAGCTAAGCTAACTAGTTGGACGTGCCGACCAATCTCTACCTCGTGACGTCCCATACCGCCACGAAGCTACCCTCGCGGGCCTTGAGACTGCCGCCGGCCTTGGCTGCATAAAGCTGGTGCACGTATGCACTAGATCCAGACTCCTGACCATAGAGCTCTCACAAAGACACGCGAGACTCTATGACTATTGACTAACCTTGGCCACCCTTTTATAGGCTCTTGGCCGGTCATCGGACGTCCACACTTGGGCGCCCGGCCGTCCATACTTGGGTGCCCGCCCGTTAGTGTATCCCTAGCCCAGCTCGCCAATCAGCTGCCTAGCTCCAAGCTTCCCCAAGCCTCGAAGCTAGTCTTGTGTGCGTGTAGCACACGGTAGATACACACTGTGCACATGACAGCTGTATGATACTCGAGAGGCTATGTACCGGGAGATGACGGCAGAGAATGTAGGGTTGCAGAGATCAGCACAGGATGAGGGGGAGATTACAGATTATGGCAGGCATTTTCTCACACTCGGGAGTGCACATGGGTTGGTCATATACAATGGCCTATCAAGATGGCAAGGATCAGATGCTCTCACACACTGGAACTCTAAAGGGGGAGCAAGCACAGTGGACTACTTGATGGGATCTCCTTCATTGATACCTGATGTGCGGGGTTTCACGATTTCCAGTCGGCCCATTGGCATAGCAGCCGATCATGCATACCTGAGTTTCACACTAGTAGGTAGATCCCCAAGAGATGGGCCAGCCACTCATCTACCTAGGTACCCGAGATATCAGTTTACACGTGAGACAGTTGGGGTTTACCAAGATGCAGTATCTGATGGCTTGTTTGCTTTAGACCCGCATAGCCCTCTGGGACGAGATCACAAGAGGACTAGCAGGTGTACTATATGCATCCGCCTCATATGCGTTTCCATGCACTATGATCCCTTCCCCCCCCCCCCCCCCCCCCCCCCCTGCAGCACTGCCCCACAGAACAGTTGGCATGATGATGAGTGTCGTGAGACACGAGCACAGCTACTGTGTGAGATTGCCATTGGGACTCACACGCATAGATAGGCCAGAATGATCTTTCGACACCTTGTGCGGAGGAAGAAACGAGCCTAGCTGGCTAAGCTAGAGGAGGAGATCTACCAACTCTTCCTGGGGAAGGACAACAAGAGGGCATGGAAGATGTTTCAGGAGAGACAGCCTGGTACTCCGATTACTGCACCTGAGGCATGGCATACTTATGCTAGAGAGCTATATGATGCACCAAGACAGCCCCCCACCCCCCCTCCACTGGGAGCTAGACCAACTAGTAGCACCTTTCTTACTATGCGGATGGTGCTAGATGTGATAGACAGGTTACAGAATGGAAAGGCACAGGATCATGATAGGCTAGTTGGAGAGCACTTCTCATATGCGCGCGACACTTTGGCTCCGCTCATCGTACATGTGTTTAATCGTGCCATTTGTGAGGGTTTTCCGGCAAGCTGGACAGAGCATATCATTGTACCACTCTTTAAGAGTGGGGACCCCATGGTACCAGGCAATTATAGGACGAACATGATTGGTCATTACTTGGCCAAACTATATGGCTCTATATTGGAGTCGAAGCTGAGCCGCTGGGCAGAGAGGCATGGTCATCGAGCACATGGACAGGCCGGCTTCAGGAGAGGATTTACTACCTTGGATCACATACTGACACTTTGGGCACTCATTGAAGAGGGCAAGGCACAAAAGAGAAGGATATATTGTTGCTTTGTGGACTTCCGCAAAGCCTTCGATACCGTACCACGTGCCAGGCGTATGCACTGATTGCATGACATTGAGGTACTCGAGGATATGCAGTGGGGGATATATGCTTTGTATGAGTCTGTGACAGGCAGAGTCCGAGCTCCAGGCGGACTATCCGATATGGTGACCAGCATGATAGGGGTGAAGCAAGGATGCCCACTATCGTCCACCCTCTTTGGACTGTACATTGATGTGGTCTCCGATTATGTAGACAGATTGGGAGGCCCAAGGGCATGCCTGGTAGGGGTGTTGATACCCATCTTGTTATATGCTGATGATATTGTTCTAATCTTAGACTCTCCGGAGGGATTGGATGCATTACAGGCTTTCTATGCAGATAGAGATCTGACAGTGAACCTTGGGAAAACAAGGTTATGGTGATTAACACCACACAGGCATGGGTGACGAGATCTCACTTTCCGAGGGGAGCCGGTTGAGTATGTCAGGTCATATCTACTTGGGAGTTACTTTCACAGGACTGCGTTTCTCCCTGAAGGAGGCAGCAGCAGCTAGATTAGCTCGAGGGCATGCAGCCTTGGGGGCACTTGAGAGGCAGTGTGCACACATTCAGTTTCAAGAGCCGCGCACCAAATTGTGGCTATTTGATACACTTGTCACATTGACCCTCTGTATGGAGCCCCAATTCGGGGGCCCAGCATACATCACAGATCTCAGAGAGGGACGGATGAGGGATGGAGGCAAATGGAGAGACCACCGATTATGATGATTGCCCGCATGATTCGGAGCAAATCACCACATGAGATTGTTCGGGCTGAGCTGGGTGCCGCACCAGTAGTGACCGAGGCCCTATTCCAGGTAGTTACCTTTTTACAGCGGCTATGGGAGCTCCCTCAACAAAGGTACTCCTGATTGGCATTGACCTCATCCATACAGTTGGCAGAGGATGGAGATACTCATTGCTGGTATGCTCAAATGAGATCATGGTTTGACCTACATGGTTTGCGGATAGAGGCACTACCACCCTTTCAGTACAGTCTGGATTGTCCATTTTTGGATCTCACCCGCTCAGAGCAAAACCGCGTGATCAGGATGGATATCATCAGAGTGGACACAGAGAGGACATGGACTAGTCCCCTTGAGCCCTTAGGCACGAAAATGGCTCATTTTACAAGAGCCATTTTCGTTGTGCCATTGGACAGATCCGGACCTCATCACACTAGCTGCAGATTGAGACAGGGTGTACATTAGTGGCTCCAATTTTTGTTGCAAGAGCTTTTGCATCCTCTTGGGGATTTCCCTTATCTTCCCACCCAACTACGCGTACATGTAAGGCACGTGCCCGTCCCTTGGCTTCCTCTTCCAATGTAGCATTCATCACCTCTACTTTATTGACTGGTGTGTCCTTCTGCTTTTTTACTACTTCAATCCATGGGTTGACTTCCTCAATTTGTTTCTTTGTGGCACTGGCAATTTCAGCCCATGAATGCATTTCCTTCTCACCTGCAGCCACTTTTGCCTTACATGATTCCAAAGTGTGTTGCATTTCTGCGATGTCTTTTTCGCAGTCAGCCATACATGTCTTCAAAGTGCCTTTGTACGATGCAACTGTTGTGCCAATCTCCCGGAGCATGTCATCCTTCCATTTCTGCATCTCTTTTTTCATTTCCGTGTGCATCAAGGCTTGGGCTAATTCCATCTCAACCCGTACTTGGGCTTGCATTTCTCCCTTCAATTGGGCATATATCTCTTCCTTCAGCGTTTCGTATATCACTTTCCTTTGGGCATGCTCGCCTGCTCACCTGTTCACCCTCTCATAGTTCTATTGCCTGCTCGCCTACTTCTCTGTGCAACTGTTCGACTGTCCGTGTGAGGCTCTCCTGCTTGACTGCTCATGTGTGTGCCTTACTTGCTTGCTGCTCGGCTCGACCTTCGCCTGTTCGTCTCTTCGGTGCGTTGCTTGCCTGCTCGCCTTTTGTCTCTTCATTTGCTTGTTGCTCGCTGCCTCTTCTTGTTTATAGCTTCCGTCTTTGCTTTCTCCTCCGCCTCTTGGCTGCCTTGTGTGTGTGTGTGTGTGTCTGTGTGTGTCTATGTGTGATATTGGTGAGAGTATATACTTGAACTCTTTTCGCTGCCAAGAAACTTCTCCAGGTGCTCTCCATCAGTTATGGATGGGGCTGGTTTTTCTCTTCACACCATGAGACAGCAGGAACATGTAATCCACAAGAAAGTTTGACGGACATCAATGTAGAGAAGAGAAGAAGCGGATAATTACCCACCCCCCCCCAAAAAAAAAACAAAAACAAAAACCCCCCTCCTTTTTCCCACGTCTCTGGCTTCTGAAAAGAGTGTCTTGAACTTTCTCAATGTCTTTCCAAGTGTTCTTAAAATTGCTTCCTCCCAGTCCTCCATACAACCAGACTTGTAATGCCAAGACACTAAAACTACCTCAACTTCTTGTGCAGTAGGCACTCTCTTGGCTTGACTGTTTTGGTAATGATTGTCTTTGTTATATCTTAATTGACAAACAGCCCACTACACTTACAGAATTGATCCAAGACATCCATCAACTGTTGTAGATACTCTCAAATGCAAAGAGAAACACACCATCTATATACAGGATTAACGAAAAGTCTTATTTCTCAAGTTGAGGTCCATAAATACATTCCTCAGATGCCAAGGTCATAATCATCAATTCTAGCTCATAATTTTGAAGCTCATGCCCAGCGACAGACTGCCAAGGCTTACATGGAAAAGCGTCTTCACACTGCAGAAGATTATTAAAACCGAATTGCTTACATTAGGCAGGCACAGTTAGAATATAGGATGCCGAATAAGCCTCAGAATTACCCCCAAAAACCATGAAGCTCCAAATCACAAGAAATCCGCAAAACAGTCAAAATTTGAATAATAATGTGCTTGCATGGGAATATGTTTATATTTCCTTCCTTCCTCTCATTCACTGAAGAAACCCCTTCTTCACTTAGCCAGTGTCAGCAAGTTAAACTTAGTGATTCTAACTGCTTGTTGTGTTTAGCTAATACGAGTATGGATCCCATGATGCCGTCACATAAGCCAAGTTTAACAAGCACAGAACCTCTCCTTTTTGTGCTAGCGTCTAATCTAGAGATTTTATAAAAACAAGTTACTACATGCCTTCTAAGGTCTCAATTTAAACCAGCTCACATTCTCAAATTGATGCTCCACACACACATCTTCAGAAAGAGAAAGCCTTTAATGATAATAGAATGCACCTCATTCTCTAGCACACTTCTCCGAGCAAGAACTCCATTTAACTTTTGTTTCATACTTCTCAACTCCTCCCTACAAGCCTGCAAAGATTTGAAGATATCTGTTAGCTTATATTGTTTAACATGCTAAAAGTCTTCGATACTCAAAAAATTAAGTAAAAAAAGTGTGTCAAACCAGAAGCTTTGCACCCATCTGCTCATAATCTCTTCTTTGAGCACTCTCAAATGATTCGTTTTGATTATGCTCAGATCCGTCAGCCGAATTTCTCTTCAATTTGGACTTCAGATCCAAAATTTTATCCTAGAACGAAAATGTACAAACATCTTATTTTCTAAAAGCAAGAGAAAGCAAAAAAGCATGCATGTATGTGTATATGTACATATGTACGTCTGTATGTATGCATGTATGCGTGTATACATACGTGTGTATTTATATGCATGTGTGTATCTACATATGTACATAGACACACACATGCACGCACGTGCACACTTTTTCTTTTTGTAAAAAGCGTTCACTGAACAAGGAAAGGAGTCCTCGACAGTGCAGGAAACTTCTTCAAGATCAAAAGCAGCGGAAAAGCAAGTCTAACTGCAACTCGTCTATCTCTTGTAGTCTATGGCAATAATATAGAGATTGGCGCAAAGACTGTCGAAAATATAAGTACTTGTCAATCTATGTAGAGTGAAAAATCAAGTGATTGCAGCCAATCCAAGAGTGTCCAAAGAGCCCAAAAGCGTGTCCAAGCAAGGAAACCTGCATAATCAAATAGTCTTTGGTGATATCTCCCAAAGATCGAGAAATGCTCGAAGAAGCAACATCCTGGAAATCTAGCAGCCAAAGAAATAGATAATCTGAGCAAGAAATTTCTGGTATCCAAACAAGCCCAAAGTAAATGAAACACAATCTCGTTCCGGTTTGAGCCTCTAAAACAAGGCAGAATCTATCCTTCTTTTGGCTAGAGTTTCACCAACAAGTAACACTCCAATCAAACATCGCCAAAGAAAAACTCGTTGCTTTAATGGCAATTTATTAGTCCAAATCTTTTGAAGCTTTTGTTTCCACCACTAAGCTGCCTTATCCATATTCCAAAGCCTATTTGAATGAGCAACAATCCACTGCTCAAGAATTATCAATCTATATATTCAGGCAGCAGTGAGCTGTGACATAGGTACTTTGGGAAAACCAGGCTCATCTCTCTACAACATCCAATCTAGCAGTCTGGGGCATGCATTGCGGGCCTGTTTGGCAGAAAATTATAGATTTGTTGCAGCAATTTGAAGTGATTCCACCTGTCAATCAACAGAACAATTCCATATCCTCTGTGCCTACGAGAATGTAAGTATTCTGCCATCTGGAGAGACAACATCGTGGACTAGACGTATATTTTTAGTGGAAAGAAAATAAGCCTTCCTTGGCTCCTAAATTGCTAGAGGTTCCAGATAAAATCTACTCTTGTGAATGCTCGCCAATCTCAATGAGTTACCTATCTCTAAAGATCTTCCAAACCAATGCAAGTACTGGAGGATTTTCTTCCAATCAGCAATCAGTCTAGTAGTGAAAGGACAGCCCGGTATCTTCCCTTGCAACTTTCCAAAAAGCAAATCCCAATATGTAGATTGCCATCTGCCAAAAGAGTGCATTTCAAGTGCAATACACAGCTACAATCATTGTTGTCCAAGGCTGGTTCTAAGCAAAAAGGGTGGACAACAAAGTTGCTTTTCTTGCCAAAAAACTGAATATTCAAAATATTCAGCCCTCCATGCATCTTTGGCGAACAAATCCATTCACATCTCAAGCACCTAAGAGCTTTCTTCTGATGTCTGGTTTTCCATAAAACTTCCATGGTCTGAGACATGAAAGTAATAATATGTTTCTTCGTCTATACCAATAAAGGCAAGAAAAATTGTACATAACCATCAAGATGGACTGAACTATCCTTAGTCGTACATGTAAAGGCCAGGTAGGCAATTGCCAATATTCCAATTTTGCTTTCATCTTCTGAAAGACCCAGTCAATGGCATCAGATACATTCCACCCCAATGGGTAACCCTAATGTCCAACAATATCTGTCGGTGTGGAAACATCTATCCAGGCTGAAGGCACAGGAACGAATGGAAAGACATAATGAAGATATAAGTGCAAAGCAATGATAAGCAAAGTACTCACATGTAGACCAAGAGAGCTTGATGTTGATTGATATATAAGACTAGAAAGTACAATGCCTTTATAGGATAGGCACACACACTCTAAGTGTCACATGTATATGGGATAAATCCCAATATGCCACATGGCACTCTCACACAAAGACTAGACATAAAACTCACTCTAGACACACTAGAACACTCACTTTGACTTCATGTTCTAACACCCCCCGATGAAGGCAAGGTGAGAGACTACTGGAATGAGCCAAGAACAGAACATGGCAATGACGGACTACCAACCTCCAAGTTAGAACTAGACATAGTTCCCACACAATCTCAGAGGCAAGTGAGCATGGCTCAGAGGCTAGTGAGCATGGTACAAATGACTCAGAGGCTCATCAAGCATGGCTCAGAGGTTCATCATGCATGGATGCATGAACAACTCAGAGGTCTAGACAACTGGAGCAACCTGAGATCCTATCAAAGCCAATACATGACTACACAATACATCCCCCTCCTGACTCCATAACAGAATGGTGGGGAGTCAGACACGAAAAAAACAGGAAAGATTACAACATTTTAGGAGGACAATCCAAGGCTGTGAACCTATTTATTGACTAATGACACAAGACTCATTATTACAAGCATTTTAGGGGGACTACGTAGGGCAGAGTACCCAAGCACACATAGAATAAATAAGAAAATGAGATCTCTTCGATAAGAGATGTCCTCCACATAGCTGCTGCATACATGGGTATGCCCATTCGTGCACCCGAATGAAGTGTCGGTGAAGCACAAAATGTCCCCGAAGGATATGTCGGTGAAGGCCATAGGAGCAGCTGAGTGGAGCAATCATAGCATGACTCTCAAAACCTTGATCGAAGAGTCCCCAATGTCGGATATGATGCCTTAACTTGGATCAATCTTGATTAATGTAGCAAAATTTCCAAATAAATGTGAAAATAAGGACTGAATTTACATAGATTTTGCAAAATCCCCAAAATTTTACGTGCTACAGACTTCGATTTTCAGATTGCGAGGTGATGAAATTGAAGGAGATAGTCGATGCAGATCAGGTTGTGGAAGAGGGAGGCAACATGAGAGATGTGAACACGTGGAAGAGGGAGGCAGCAGGAGAAATACGAATCAACAATGTCTTGCTGCTGCTGCAGATCAGGTCAAATCAACTCCACGAATCATCTCCACGAATGTAGAGAAGTAAGCACCAGCTTCAGGAAGAGTGGTGGCGGGCAGCTTCCAAGAAATGACGGGCAGCAGGAACTCATGGGCAAACAAAAAAATTCGCGCAGGAAAAATTTCGTCACTTTCTTGCAGGGGCCATAACTTTTCACCAGAACCTCGGATTGCAAAGATGTAAAAACAAAAAATGAAGTTCACAAAGTCCTCTACAACTTTGCTACAGATTTCAGGTTGAAATTCAATTTGTATCAAAAGATATGGCCGTCACAATGGTCGCTGGTCTCAATTCCAGAAACATGGCGATGAAGATCAAAGGGCAACTCCACATGAAGGGGTTAAGGGAAGGGCAGCCTTCCAAGGAGAAAGAGAGAGAGAGGCTTCTCTTTCTTGGCCTCCCTCAACTCAATCCCTTGGAAGAGCAAGGAGAAAGGGAGCTGGCTCTGATACCACATGAAGGCACAGGAACGAATGGAAAGACATAATGAAGATATAAGTGCAAAGCAATGATAAGCAAAGTACTCACATGTAGACCAAGAGAGCTTGATGTTGATTGATATATAAGACTAGAAAGTACAATGCCTTTATAGGATAGGCACACACACTCTAAGTGTCACATGTATATGGGATAAATCCCAATATGCCACATGGCACTCTCACACAAAGACTAGACATAAAACTCACTCTAGACACACTAGAACACTCACTTTGACTTCATGTTCTAACACAGGCCATCATAAATTGTACCAATCGGATACTAGTTTGGATTTGCAGAAATTGATGGAACAATCCTACAGCTTCTCCAAAAACAATTGGAGAGCCCTCATAAGGGTTTGCAAACCTTGTGGAAACATCTGTCCAGGCCATAATAAATTGTGCCAATCCGATGCTGTGAGGGGTAGTAGTTTGGAGCTGCGGAATTGATGAACAATCCTATAGCTTCCCCAAAAACAATTGGAGAGGCGTCATAAGGGTTTGCAAACCTTGCGAAGTGTTTTTGGGGGAAGAAAAAGGAATCATCAACATAAGCTTGCACTACTAAATTACGACCATCTAGCAATTGCAAGCCATGCAAAAATCCTTGATCTGTGAGTTTGTCCATATATAGAAGCAAAGGGTGAGGGGCAATTGCATATAGTACTCCACTCAAAGGGAAACCCTGCCTGACTGATTTACTCAATATCTAAGGGCATCCTCTGCCTAACATACAATGTGTTGTACTATCTTGATACAACCAACAAAAGACTCGTTGCATCTCACGCCCAAAACCAAGTTTTGTCATCACTACAGCTATGAAATCCTATTCAAATGTATCAAAAGCCTTTGCTACATCTATTCGCAGCAATAGTATATCCTATTGCGAGTATTTGGCATACTCAATGCCCACATAAGCATTAAAGATGTTATCTGTGATTTGTCTTAAAGGTACAAAACCATATTGGGCTTGATGCATATAGGAGCATGATCAGAGAGTTGCAAAGAGTAATCCACGCACACTCTACATGTAAGAGGATCAATCCTAGCAACATTCAACAAATACTATTTGTCAAGTCTTGCCTTGTAAGTTGTATAAGCATATGATGAAAGGTATACCCCTTCTTATTAGAACACGTGGCCAACCAAATATCAAGTGCATCCATGTAATTTATTGGATTACGCCAAGCAACTCTTTCAACTGCAATCATGTGTGAATTGCCACGAGTATTGTCATCTCTTGCCGGAGAGTTATTAAAATCCCCACATATGAGATCATTCATCAACCAAGGGTAATGTTGCATTTGCAACCACATTCTAGCTCTTTGAGCAGACATTGTGGAAGCATAAACAGATGCAAACTCATAAGTCTCACCATTGAGCATGCACTGTACAATGAGTAACCTGCCATCTGGATCATTGTAAGCAACTACCGGCTGTAATTCTTGTCTGACAAGAAAATATACACCGGAGAAAGTAGAACAACCAGCATAATATATACAGTATCCATCAAAGAATCCAGTCCGGCCAACCAAAGCTTGTTGCTTATGTTCCTCAAGACATACTAAGTCTAGCTTCATTGCATGTACATAGTTCCAGACCAACCTCCGTTTATTCAAGTTGCTTAAACCATGTACATTATATGACATGCATTTAAGAGGTAGCATTTTTCACAATCTGTTCAGTTCTATGAGCTGGTTGACCTGCTTTTGTTCTTATTTGCACTCTTGTGTTAGCAATAGGCACTGTATTCGTTGTTTTAGCTAGAGTAGGCTTTGCCTACCTTATTGATGTTTCCACAATTGGAGTCGGAGGAATAGAATCAGCTGGAGGCCTCAACGTAAGAGTAGGACAATCAAAAGCCATCATCAACCTCCACTGAAAAGGATGGTGGGGTGGGTTTATCTGTATCCCACAAAATACAAAATCTATTTCTATTACCCAATAGACGAGTGGGGGGAAATGACAGCACCCAACATCTGAGCCAATCCTAGCAATGCATCAGAGAAATCTACCAGGAAATCAACCACCTCAACCCATATCAGGCATTGATGCTTTAAGAGGGCTTGATAGATTTCCTCCGGAACCTTATCTCCACAACGGGAGTAGACTACATGAGGCTGTGAATCCATGTCGAAAATAAAGCAGGCAAAAACACACACAAACTCACAAACACACACACAAAACACTAAAGGCAGAGAAGCAAAGTCAGCTATGAACAAGGGCAACAGCCAGCAGGAGAAGAAGACACCCAACAGGAAGAGGATGAGAGCAAAAAGAGGACGGAACCCACTGCAAGGACAAGCAACCACCGTCAGCACACACACACACTTTTTTTTGTAAAGCTTAATGTCATTAATTACAGGTGGGAAACCTCAAAACGAGGAAAACCCACCAAAAAGATCACACTTTTTATTTACAAGTGGGAAACCTGTAAGCGAGGAAAACCCAGAAAAAGAAGAGTAACTATAGGCTCCACCACCTAGAAGCAATCAAAGTAAATCCTATAAGCATCAAGAGTGATGTCCCCAGCATCATAAGCAAAATGAAGCGCGTGACCAAGCGAGAACTTGAAGTAATGGAAGGGAACAATGTCATTGGCTTGGAACATGAGGTTGTTCCGAACATGCCATATGGTCCAAAAGACCCAGAATCGGACCCAGCTGAAAAATACTGCAAACTGAGACTGTGATGCTTGTAACACCCCAAAAAGCCAAAAGCATCTGTGAAAAATGCCCGAAGGGAAACGAAGGCGAAGAGCAGTCGAGACCTGGCGAATGAACGATCTGGAGCATACGCAACCCCATAGTAAATGTGGGACAGTCTCCTCAGTAGCTTTACATCGGACACAACGTGAAGGCGCAATATGACGTGCATGTAAGAAGCTACCAACAGGAAGAGCACCAACCAAACAGCGCCACAAGAACAGGCGTTCTTTAAGAGGCAGATGACTTTTCCAAATGCGAAACAATGTACGTTTCCACCACATTGAAGATTTGGAGAGAGACCATAGCTGATTACCATGTCTGACTATCCATGCATCCGATTGCAAGAGGGCATAAACTGTCCCAGCTGAAATACATTCCATAGCAGTGGTTCCAAGATTCCAATCAGATAGACGGGAATCCACATTCAAGCGAGGTAAAGGAGAAATATCAGCAATCATCCGCTGAATTTCTGTCCAAAGATGAGAATAATGGGATCCCAATTGAAAACGATCCGCCGCAACAGAGAAGGAAAGAACCTGACCAGTGTCATCCACCACCTGATGTATCTGACAAATTCCTTTTTGAGATAGAAAATATGCCTGACGAGGTGAACGGTCAACCAAAGTGGAAGAAAATACACGACTCCAATGCAAACTCTCTAGCCGCAGGGAATTGCCCATCAAAGATCGGGAACCATGCCATGTCATATGTGAAGTAACTTCCTTCCAATCAATAATGAGAGAAGAAGTGAAAGGACATCCCGGAATGTGTCCTTCAAGTTTTCCACATATAAGATCCCAGTATGTGGGTTGCCAATGACCATAGAATGGCGTGACAATATGCCGACACAAATGGGACACCATGAGAGTCCAGGGTTGCTGCTGATCCAACAAAACCGGCAAAAGCATAGCTTTCCTAGCCAAAACATGACGTCTCAAATCCAAAATATTCAGGCCTCCAAGGCGCTTAGGAGAGCATAACTTGTCCATGGATAACAATCTGAGGCCCTTTCCACGAGATGAAGTGCGCCAGAAATGCGCCAATATACTTGACATAAGGGACTTCAAGCGGGATTGAGACCAATATAGCAAAGGTAGATAAAACTGCACATAAGCTACAAGAATGCATTGCACAATTCTAAGACGCACATGAAGCGGCCAAGTGGACAACTTCCAATAATGTAACTTGGAGTGCAAGCGCTCGGCTACCCAATCCAATTTCCGTGTAGCCGATACAGTCCAACCCAGCGGATAACCCAAATGACGAACTATAATGTTCGGAGGAACAAGTTCGCCTGGCCAAAGCAGCTTATGCCAATCATACTCAGTCAGAGCCAATAGTTTGGATTTACGAAAATTCACTTTGAGACCTGCTGCCAATCCAAACAAATGAAGAGTGTGCATAATTTGTTCCACATCATCTTGGTGATTGCGAGGCATAAAGAGAGAATCATCTGCATAAGCTTGCGCAATAAAATGTTTCCCAGAGGGTAATTTCAAGCCCTGCAATCTTCCAGACGAAGTCAAAGATTCCAAATACATAAGCAGGGGATGAGTAGCAATCGCATAAAGCAAAGCACTGAGAGGACAACCTTGCCTTACTGAACGTCCCAAATGCCAAGGATCTGTGAGAAAACCATCCAACAAACCGGCAGAGGTACTGTCAGCATACAAGAAATAAACCACAGAGGATAGCTTAGGCCCAAATCCCAGCCGAAGCATGGTATCTGCAATGTAATCCCAAAGAACAGTGTCAAATGCCTTTTCAATGTCAACCTGCATGACCAATACATCTTGTCGAGTGTATTTCGCATACTCCATGCCAATGATGACATTTGCTAGATTATCAGTAATTTGCCTTCGTGGAATGAAGCCATACTGAGATGGATGCAAACCATCATGCAAAAACCCTTTAAGTCTATTGACAAGCATTTTAGCCAGCAATTTATAAACCACAGGCATGAGCGTAATCGGCCTCCATTGCGAGAACTCTTCACAAAGTGCTTGCTTTGGAATCAACTTGAGCAAGCCTTCTTTCCAAGATGAAGGCAAAACCTGTTGCTCCCATGCCCTGTTTATCATTAACAATAGTGGCTGATCCAGGTAGTGCCAGAACGACAAGAAAAATTCTACAGTAAGGCCATCCCAACCGGGAGATTTCCAACGGCCCAAATCACACAAACTGGCATACAATTCTGTCTCCGTGAAGGCGGCTTCCAAAAGTTGAGCCTGGTGCGCCGATAAAATCGGTGCAACTTGAGATAAAAACAAGCGACGAGCCTCTCGACCTTCCTGCGTGAGAGAAGAGGCCTCAAAAATCTTGCCATAATGAGATTCCATGGCCCGTGCAAGCCCCACACGAGAGCTAGTCCAATCACCAGTCGGGAGTTTAATCCTCTTAATAGTTTGAGACTGCCTAGAAAGATGTAAATGACGAAAGAATTGTTTAGAAGTGCATCCCTTATCCGCTATAGCTTTTTGGCGAGCTCTAGTCTGCCACTTTGCCAATTTTCTCTCATCATTACGATGCAACAAAGCACGAGCAGAAAGCAACTCTGTCATCTGGATTTCAGTAAGAGATGAAGTGTTAGCCAGATGCATCAAACTTTGACAAGTGCCTTTGGCCTGTTGAACTTGCTCTCTGAAATGCGATAAATAGTGTCTGCCATAATCCTGGATCACACATTGAACCCGCATAACAAAACGAAACCATGCTGTGTCCATATCAACATGCATTTGAGAGATCAATGGCGAAATAATATCCACAATCAGATTGCGAAAAACCTCATGCTTAAGATAAGCATTATTGACATGCAGAAGTCTCTTTCTAGTTAATGAATCATTGGCAGAACATGAACCGAATTGTATTTCCAAGCATATCGGAGCATGATCCGAGAGACACAAGGAGTAATCAATCCACATATCACATACAAAATCATCATACTGTTGCATCTGAAAGAGATACCATCGGTCCAGACGAGCACGATACTAGCACACACACACACACACACATAAAACATACATGCATACATACGTGTAGAATTAAGGAGGTATTTTAAAAAGAAAAGTCGCGATGTAAACCTTCAATATACATATCTGTTGGCTGCGGCCTTTCCAGTCTCCACCTTCTTCTAAAACCTTCCACATGCATCGTTTTCAAAACTCAGAGTCATGCTAACAGTAAATATATGTGCAATTACCTTCCAACAGTAGATAGAAATGCAATCATGCAATACAAAAGAAGAGCCTTTCAAATATATAGACCGATTCAATAAACCTTCTATAGTAAGTCTTTTGTCATTCTTCCTGGAAAAGATAGAGAATGCAAGTCCCATGCATGCAGACAACAGCAGCTATATGATATTTATAGGACTTTGATTTGACCACAAAATACACTTTTTTAAATTGTGCAGTTTAAAAAGTGTGCTGAAGCGTTCATACAGTTTTTTTCTTTTAGTGAGACACACGGAAAACACCCCTATACATGTCCAAGTATCGAACCCATGCCGACAGTTTGACCAAGGGTTAGAATAGCCACTAAGGCTAGATGTTATGTCCCCCAAAGATAACTAGAGAATATTGATGATTTTAGACAAATGCTGGTCAGTGGCTCAATACTTAGTAAGAATTTAAGAACTAGTGCAAGTGGTCTTAAAGTCAAGGACACTCATGAGTCACCAATCATATATAAGTGAGGATTAGGCTCAATGATGGCATTCCCAAGAAAGTAAAGACCCTCAGAATCAAGAGCGTGATAAGAACTTGGAATAGCTCAATGTTGAGAACTAGATAATGGGCACAAGAACAAAAACTGATCACTGAAAGCATAAGAAGAGAGGCTGAAGACCTGATGGAAGCTCTAATCCGGGCTAATGATCCAAGGCCAAATGGCTACAACCCAACAATGGTATCAGAGCATATCTTCATCCAAGCCTCATTAGTAGATAATTAAGCCCATCATAAGTGATTAACTAGCTTTTTTCTCTAAGCAAATATACCCTTCTTTGCAAATCAGCTGAGATTTCCTTCTCTGAGGTATTCTACTTCATACCAACCACGTAGGCCTCTTGTCAAGGTCCTAAGCTCACACCATATCAAAGGGCATCAACGAATTTGAAGAATTTAACCATCAAAACTCTGCCATTAAGGATAATCATATGCACTAATCCCAAACTTGACATTGGGGAGTTGCTATTTCATCCTATATCATTCTTTTCCAAAACCCCTTTGATTTGAGCATTCATTTGCATCCTCCAACTTACACTACATTTTGCCTATGTCATTAAGAAGGAACGTTGCACTAATGGTCATTAAGGAGTATCATTAAGCACCTAATCTTTGTTGCAAAGGATTAGACACTGTCTTATTATGAAAAACCAGACGGTAAGAACTTCCTACTCATAAAAAATGGCATCCAATTCTATGCATTTAGACAAGTTTGATGGTCAAGGCTTCTATACATGGCAAATGCAGGTTAAGTACCATCTTATGAAGTGTAGTTAATGGGAAAGATGTCATGTGCGCACTCTTCCAAGTGTGACTTGGGCATGCTTCTACCCATTGGCCAGCTCAAAAGCCAAGTACGTGGCCAGATTTACGTGTTTGTAAGGGCTATTGTGCCAAATCTTTGTAATGTTGTCCACGCGCCCAATGGGCAGCCCAGTGTGGATAGAGTTGTTGGGTTATTGTGTGAACACACCTAGTTGGACATTATTATTAGGGTTGGTCGAGTTGGTAGAGCCAACTCACCAACATTAGACACTATAAATAGGAGTCTAGGCTTTAGCCATATTCATTCATTGATCATCATTGAGTAGTTGAGAACTCACAAGTAGTGCTACCATTGAGTATCTCTTCAGCATTGTATACTTTTTATGTTAGTAAACATGGTAGATTAGGTCATCTCTCTCTACTCTGTATTGAGCATGAAGATGCAACAGTTCGAACAAGGTTTAAGTCTTTGATTAGGCGCTAATCGCAATCAATCAATTTGTAAACACGCGTCCGCAACCACCCCTGTTACATTGGTATTAAAGCGTCAAAGTTTTGACGGCAGAAAGGCTGCAATTTTTTTATATTGTAAGGACGTGGAGATTCATCACGAAGAACACCATCACATCTTTTCACTCAAGTTTGCGTCTCTCTCTCTCTCTCTCTCTCTCCAGCACCAGCAACCCAGCCCACACAGAGGACCCTCACAGATTTCTTCGACACTAGCACTAGCAACCCAGCCCACACACCTCTTGATACCTCCTCCATTGGGCCATCAGGGCACCGACCATGCTCCCAGGGAGTCACCACTGATAGAGTAGTTATCTTATGTCGTGCTCGTCGGCCACGCCCACCAGGATCCCGACCACGGCATCCTCACCATCGCCAGATCAGAGCCGTTATTGCTCGGCATCGGAGGCGCCTACCCCGCTTCTACAACCTCTCCATTCTAGACAGCCCCATGGCGAAGATACTTGATCTAAGGAGAGGGCAACACTTCAACTGATCAGCATACATGGATCTACCTAATATACATTTTTCAGTATTTTCCAGTATTTTCTACTCGGTATCATCTCGGAGTCTTACAGTTCTGTTCTTATAACTGTAGGACAATCAGTTTATTGTACTTTTTAGTCTCATTCAGTTGTTCCCTTTGATGAGACACCAACTTCAGATGTACTCTCAGTTTTGGTCTCATAGGCCACTATGGCCTCTTAGAGACGTTAATATATCATTTCATTTTCATTTCATTTCTCCGTGCCATCATCGAGGAGGGTAGAGCAAGACATTAGAGGATTAACTGGTGCTTTGTGGATTTCCACAAAGCTTTTGATACTGTACACCAAGCCCGCCTCCTACACCGTCTACAGGAGATTCGAGTCACCATTTGACATGGTTTGGAGCATCATCGCCCTCTATGAGTCCGTCGCCGGACGAGTGAGAGCCCCAAGAGGTACATCAAAGGAGATTTCCAACACTATTGGGGTGAAATAGGGCTGCCCTCTATCACCCACTCTTTTCGGCCTCTACATTGATGAGATTTTGAGCTTCATTGATGGATTAGGCGGGGCTGGTCCCACACTGGCAGGCATATTGATCCCATACTACTTTATGCAAATGACATCGTCCTCCTCTCAGACTCAGCCGAAGGGCTTCAGAGATAGTTGGATGCCTTACATGACTTTTGCACTCAGTGGGACCTCTCTGTTAACCTTGGTAAAACCAAGGTAATGGTCTTCAATACCTCTCGCCCTTTCACATCCAGATTGAGCTTCACATATAGAGGAGATCCTATGGAGATTGTCTCATCCTATGTCTACCTTGGTGTCACTTTCAGTGGCCCACGCTTTACCATGGTTCCCGCAGCACATGCCAGAGTAACGCGGGGATATGAAGCCTTGAGCTTACTTGAATGGCAGTGCTTCCAAACACATTTCCAGGAGCCCAGGACGAAGGGCTAGCTTTTTGACACCCTCGTCACACCAGCCTTGATGTATGGAGCAGCCTTCTCGGGGAAGATTTATCTGATGAGGATTGGCAATGAGTTGAGAGGCCCCAGGTCATGATGTTCTCCCGTATGATCCACAGCAAACCATCAATCCCACATTAGATTATCCAGGCAGAGTTTGCTGCAGCCCAATGGTAGTGGATGCACTCTTCCAGACAGTCACATACCTCCATCGCATCAGTCACATGGATCCCCACAGGTACCCGAAACTTGCCCTGGAGTCCTCCAGAGAGCTAGCACTTGAGGGGCACTCTAGAGTATGGTATGCACTAGTTTCCACTTGGTTCTCAGTATATGGGCTCTGCATGGACCGCCCATGTCGTGACAACCTTTATTAAGACTGAGCGATTGTTGACTACCAGATTCGCTGGTCCGCTATATTTACCCCCCCCTTCAGTACAGTTTGGACTCCCCTTTTCTCCGGCTGTCTCACGAGGATACCAACCGGGTTATCCGATTAGATCTTCTCAACCTCTACACACATTGCACATGGATGACACCTCCAGAGCTCCCCACAAAGATGCACTTCTACAGAGATCACTTCCTCACACTCACTGAAGATGGATTCATCCAGCAGCCGGGCTACTTGAGTGTTCACATGTCACATGCCATGCAGATTTCCATTGGCCAGATACGGGTTTCATCCCACTGCCTCAGAGTGGAGACAGGTATAGCTGAGCGCGTCTTCAGAGCCGAGAAGCTCATACAGAGACCCAGAGAGGAGAGGATTTGCTGACTATGCCACACAGAGGTTGAGACGGAGGAGCATTACATATGCTGCTGCCCAGTATACTATGAGATCTGCGGGAGGTTTCACTGTCTATTTCGTGAGGGATTCGGTCCACTCTCCAAGATCATTGACTTCCAGGACCAACGTTGCCTGGGCCTCTTCCTACTTGAGCTCCGCAGACATAGGGACACCTTCTTGAGAGAGCCTCGGCCCCAGCCAGCTCGCTATCAGAATATGCAGCGGAGATGAAGACAAAATCTAAGAACACAAGAGCAAGTGCACTGCAGAAAAATATAGCAATAGAGAAGGAGAGAGAGGCGTGTAACTCTACTATATATACACAAGAAAATCCTGGTGACTGAATACAATGAGTGGGGGGCCAAGGGGCCATTTTATATGGCCCCACATGAGCAGTCGGCCAGAAGAAAAGACAGCCGACAGCAAACGGCTTGCTCCAGCTCCAGTTGGCCAGCATCTGGATCAAGTCAGCCAGCTACATAGGACAACCTAGGGGGAGCAGACTCAGTCGGCCACCATCTGGATCAGCCAAGAGCCACGGAACAGCCTCCCACGCCTGGTAAAAATAGGGAAAAATATGGAGTGGGGAAAAATGAGAAAACACCTAAAACGGGTGGGCACACCCACAACAGAGGCCCTGGTGTAAATATACAAACAGGAGATGACTGCTAACACCCCCTCTCAACTCCTGGATGTGGAATCAACCCCAGTGAGCTGGAGTGCCGCTGGAGCATAGCCTGAGATAGAGACTTCGTGAAGAGGTCCACTGCACTGTCCTCCGTCGAACAGAACTCCAGCAAGATGTCATCAGCAACGATCTTTTCACGAACAAAATGCCTCTGGATGACCTCGGGTTCCACCAATGGAAACCCAACCCCGCCAAGTAACCTTTGCAACCTCACCACCTTGCAAGCAGCACCACAAGCAGCCTGGTACTCTGCCTCTGTCGACGACAAGGCAATAGATGGCTGCCTCTTACTGCTCCAAAAAACTGCTCTTGAGCCGAGGGAAAAACTGTAGCAGCCTGATGTGGATCTCCTCGTGTTTGGATCTGCTACCCAATCTGAGTCACTCCATCCTTGGAGTTTGACTCTATCCATCAATCCCCCTCCTGTGTATAAAAGAGTCCAAGATCCTTCGCATGCTGCAAAAACCACAAGATACACAATCCTGCCTCCCAGAGAGTCCTCTGCAAACATGAGCTCAATAGCCTCATCAGGAAGCTCCCGTCCAATCTGGTTTTCAGCAACCAGATCAATGAACCATTCTGCTTCTGAGTCAAGGAGGCATCACACTGTTTACAAGGATCAACAACTGTTACGGTGGGATGCCAAGTCCTGGAAACCTGCTGAAGACTACTCAAGGCCTTCGAAAATCTGTAAACCACCCCCTCTGAATCCGGAACCACAAAGCCTGGAGAATGTGCAACATCCACCTCCTTCTGCAAGTAATCAACTGTCACCTGCCTGGCCTTTCGATAGGTCCCCGTGGAAAGAACTTCCTCATCTACAGGAGTTTCTTTGCCCTGAATGCTACGAGACATCAGAGCATAGGTTACCTGTAAAGTTTCCTCTGACTGACGAACACAAGAACTACCAACATCTGTATTGGAAAGTTCTTGCCAACTGCTGCCATCAACTGGCAAGCCATCCACCATCTGGTCCGGGAAAGCTTGTACCTATAGCGTATCCACACTTAGGTGGCCATTACCAGACTGCCACAAAACTGAGGACCTGGGAGAGAGAGTGGTGAAAGTTTGTAAACTCCATTCTCCACTCCGCCTTCCCAAACTACCTGGCCTGTTGCCTTGTCCCGGAGAGCAACAAAATGCTCATCAAACTCCACCCACATGCCAGTCTTGCAAACCTGATGCACTGACAATAGATGAAAACCAAGTGATGGAACATACAACACTTGGGAGGAATGCTTCCCCCCTCTGCCATCGGGAACTATCTCCAATCTGCCCTCACTATGAACTGGGATAGTGCATGTATCCCAAATAAGGATGTGACTAGAATACCTGCAGAGATCGTGTAAAGCCGAACGGGAAGGAGTCATGTGCCTGGAAGCACCACTGTCGAGAATCCACTCCCCAGTATCTGTAGCCGAGA
The DNA here is from genome assembly GCF_041138505.1 of Cibotium barometz. Classification (NCBI taxonomy): domain Eukaryota; kingdom Viridiplantae; phylum Streptophyta; class Polypodiopsida; order Cyatheales; family Cibotiaceae; genus Cibotium; species Cibotium barometz. The sequence goes on along the minus strand of NC_141053.1, from coordinate 27,880,527 downwards.
GTCCTCCAACCTCCTCCCTGCACGAAGAAAATGAAACATCGGTGTCCATCACCTCCAGGTGCACAAAAGCTAGAGTCTTCCCGGTTGCTGCTGAGGATTCTGCACCCTTCTCGGTGCTCCGCTTGGGACACTGCCTCCAATAGTGGCCTTTCTCGCCACAATCATTACAGGTCCTCTCTGCCTTTAGTTTCTCGCGGGTCTGAGTCGGACTTCTTCTCAGAAGACTTCTCCGGAGAAGCCTTCCCTTTGCCCTTGTCATTATTCCGGCCTTTTGACCGTTGGCCAGTTAAGGCCTCCGAACCTCTGTCCTGTGGAGGGTTCGTGAATCCTTCCTCCTGGTCCAAGACCATGGGCACAAGCTCCTCCCATGTGATGGTGGTGGGCCTGCCACTGGTAATCAAAGAAGAGTAGAATGCTGAGTACTAAGAGGGAAAATGCGACAGCAACGTGATGGCCATATCCTCAGATGATATCTCTTTCCCAGCCTGAAGAACTTCCTGCTGAAGAGCCTGCAGCTTGTTGATGTGCTCCCGCATCGTCGATGACTTTGCAGGATTCATCACCCGCATCTGTACTTCCAAGGAAATCCTCTTCATGGGCGATACCCTATTATAGAGAGAAGCCAAATGCTGCCATATACCTCTGGCCAACGTCATATGCTTGATATGATTGATTACCTACGGTGTGCAATTGAGGAAAATGAAAGAACAGACCCTGGCGTTGACACGATCCCACAATTGTGTCTGTGCCTCGCGTTCCTTCCGAATCGAGGGTAACTCCCCTTCCTCTAACTCCGGCTGTGGAACCCCAACAACAATGAAATCAACAAGGTCGTAAGACTCCAAAACAGATTCCATCATTACCTTCCATATGCCGTAGTTGTTCCCGTCCAACTAACGGTCCATTGGGAACGTGGGGAGTGTCGGGATCTTCACATCCTTCTCACCCATCTCAAGTAGATCTGCCATTGCGGGGATGTAACTGAAAAGGGTGGGTGGGTGGGAAAAAAGAAGAACTTAAACCTGCAAAAGGCTGTCCAGCAAATCAGCCCGCCTTCCTCTTGTTTCTCCTCTTCCCGAACAGTCCAAAACAGTCCACCAATCAGCAACAAAACAGCCCCCCTCTTGCTCACACAGTTCCCAAGATTTATCAAGAGCCTAGAGCTTTGATACCATGTCAGAATATGCAGCGGAGATGAAGACAAAATCTGAGAACACAAGAGCAAGTGCACTGCAGAAAAATACAGCAATAGAGGAGAGAGAGAGAGAGAGAGAGGCGTGTAACTCTGCTATATATACACAAGAAAATCCCGGTGACTGAATACAATGAGTGGGGGGCCAAGGGGCCATTTTATATGGCCCCACATGAGCAGTTGGCCAAAAGAATAGACACTTGACAGCACACGACTTGCTCTAGCTCCAGTTGGCCAGGTCCTGTCAGTCGGCCAGCATCTCGATCAAGTCGGCCAGCTACAGAGGACAACCTGGGGGCAGCAGACTCAGTCGACCAGCATCTGGATCAGCCAGGAGCCACGGAACAGCCTCCCACACCTGGTAAAAATAGGGAAAAATATGGAGAGTAGGGAAAAATGAGAAAACACCTAAATTGGGTGGGCTCACCCACAACAGAGGCCCTGGTGTAAATATACAGACAGGAGATGACTGCTAACACCCGCCCCCTCCCTCGCTAGCCAACCATCACCAGTTTCTTCCGGACCCAGGAGGTGGAGGACACCGACATAGTGGATCTTGTGGACCCTCCACGGGCTGCTTTGGACCTACCTCGCCCGAGAGGAGTTACCTCGGACCAAGCCTCTGCACTCCAGCATGCCCGATCACCAAATCAGCTCCAGATCCAAGACATGCTCCACCACCATCGAGCTACCTTTCCACGTGACATAGCTAAGGGAGACCTCTCGGCCATACTCATTAGCCCCATGCTTGATATTTTGGAGAGTGGTATACCATCTACTCGGAGCTGATGTTGCTCTCATGTTTCTATGTTCTTAGTATTCCACATGACATTATTGTATCACTTTGGTCTCTCGTGCATCAAGGCAGGCAAGGTTCAGGAGAGGTTTCTCCACTCTTGACCATATCTTGACACTCAGAGCTATTATTGAGGAGGGCAGATTATATGGCAGGAGGATTTATTGTTGCTTTGTGGATTTCCGCAAAGCTTTTGACACAGTACCGAGAGCCAGACTGATGCGCAGACTACAGGAGATGGGAGTGCCCACAGAGCTGATTTGGGGAATCATGGCTTTATACAGGACAGTTGTGGGGCAGGTACGTACTACCCAGGGTATATCTCAGATGGTTCACTCCACTATTGGGGTGAAACAGGGCTGCCCCCTTTCCCCCACCTTATTTGGGATGTATGTGGATGAGGTTTCGGACTATGTAGAGCGGGAGGGTGACAGAGGAGCACAGCTAGCAGGGACATGGATTCCGCTGTTATTGTATGCTGATGATATTGTGCTGATCTCAGATTCTTCAGAGGGGATGCAGCGTCATTTGGATGCATTGCACATGTTTGCAGAGGACAGTGGATTGTCTGTTAACCTTGGTAAAACCAAGGTGATGGTGTTTAACACCACAGCACAGTGGGTTAGGAGATCAATGCCCACCTTTACATATGGTCAGGAGACAGTGGAGTATACAGATGCATATACTTACCTTGGTGTGGTTTTTAGTGGCCCACTATTTTCCTTGAGGAGAGAGCAGCGGAGACCAGATTGACCAGAGCTTATGCAGCATTGGGGAGACTAGAGAGGATGTGTTCGCAGGTTCAGTTTCAGGAACCTCGAACAAAGCTCTGGCTCTTTGACACTTTGGTCACTTCAGCCATGCTGTATGGAGTGGAGATATGGGGACCCTCAGTGGATCACCACAGCCGAGCTGGTAGCATTGATGGATGGAGACGTATGGAGAGGTCCTTGGTTTCTATGATTTCCCGGATGATTAGGGCCAGGGCCTCCGTACCACATGATATTATCCGTGCAGAGATGGCTGCCCCCCCATTGGTAGTAGAGGCACTCACTCGATCAGTCTCCTTTATACATAGCACTTGGGCTCTCCCTAGAGACAGATATGCTCGCTTAGCCCTGGAGTCTTCACGACAGTTGGTATCACAGGGAGACGGATCATGTTGGTATGCACAGATGACAGCTTGGTTCCAACTGCATGGCTTTAGTATGGACAGGCTACCTCCATTTCAGTACTCCCTGGATGCACCCTCCCTCTCTCTCACACAGGCAGAGATTACCAGACTTATCAGGCAAGACTTGACTCAGCTGGACACTAGGAGGACATGGATACAGCCGACACACGAGCTTGGTATGAAGATGGCTTTCTATAGAGATCATCTTCTCCAGCTCACGGAGGATGGGTTTGTGATTAGACCCAGCTACATGGATACTCATCTTTCTCATGGGGTACGGTGTGCTATTGGTCAGATGCGCACATCCTCACACCAGCTAGAGATTGAGACTGGCAGATTCAAAGGAGTACCAGCTGAGGCCAGGATTTGTCAGTTGTGCCAGATGGAGCCAGAGACAGAGTTACATTACATATGTCACTGTCCAGTATATTATGAGATACGAGGCCGTTTTCACTGCCTGTTCAGAGAGGGCTTTGGACCACTTTCTAGAGTCATGAGATACCAGGATCAGAGATGCCTCGGATTGTACTTGCTGGAGCTGCGTAGACATAGAGAGGGTCTCCTGAGAGGGAGGGGATCAGAGAGGGAGAGACACCTACAGAGGCAGATTACAGACTTCTTTCGACCAGAGATTGAGCAGTCAGGTCAGCAGGCATTGCAGCTAGCCCCAGAGTACAGCCGCACCAGAGGTACACTGATTGATCGGGCTATAGAGCTGGGGCGGTCCAGGCGCCCCAAGATGAGAGGCCCATCTCGACACCGGCGGAGACTACAACAGAGGATCAGGACCATACTAGCACGGCATGGGAGACGTCCAGTTAGAGTACTCACCATGGAGGACATTGAGGATATCCGCCATCGACCGATGAGAGACATCTTTGGATAGTGATGTGTATGATGCTTACCTTTGTTGCTGGAGTTTTCCTCCCAGATGTTATCCATTAGGAGCTCCTGGTACCGTATTTTTCCTCATAGTTGTTTCAGTTTCAGTTAGTTGTTTAGTTGTTTTTAGCTTTCCTTACACAGACATTGTATCAGATCCACCAATTGTTGTAACCTTTTTGGTCTCATAGGTCATTTTGGCCTTTTGAAGACATTAATATATCATTTCATTTCATTTCGTTTCGTTTCTCTCTCTACATCATTTTTAGCTTTTCTTACACAGACATTGTATCAGATCCACCAATTGTTGTAACCTTTTTGGTCTCATAGGTCATTTTGGCCTTTTGAAGACGTTAATATATCATTTCATTTCATTTCATTTCTCTCTCTCTCTCTCTCTCTCTCTCTCATAGGTCATTTTGGCCTTTTGAAGACGTTAATATATCATTTCATTTCATTTCTCTCTCTCTCTCTCTCTCTCTCTCTCTCTCTCTCTCTCTCTCTCTCTCTCTCTCTCTCTCTCTCTCTCGCCGCCCTTCCCTGTCCGCCGCCTCCCCTGCTCGCCGCCGCCACCCTCATCGCTTCCGCCGCCCTGTTAGCGCCGCCTGCGAGCAGGCCCTGTTAGCGCCGCCTGCTGTTCGCACTGCTCGCTTCCGCCTGCTGCCCTGTCCGCCGCCTCCCCTGCTCGCCGCCGCCACCTGTTTTGCTTCCGCCGCCTTCCCTCCCGCCTGCTGCCCTGTTCGCTGTACGCTGCACAGGTCTGCTGCCCTGTTAGCGCCGCCTGCTGTTCGCCCTGCTCGCTTCCGCCGCCCTTCCCTGTCCGCCGCCTCCCCTGCTCGCCGCCGCCACCTTCCCTCCCGCCTGCTGCCCTGTTCGCTGTACGCCGCACAGGTCTGCTGGCAATGGCCAGCCTATCTATCCGTTAGGCTGGTCTCTTTTCCCACCCACCCTTGCTCAGGCCCCCAAGGCAGCAGCATAACTCTCTCTCTCTCGCTTCTTCCATGGCTTCCCCTTTGCGCAACCCGACGAAGGCGACCTTTATGGTCACAAACAAGAGGATAACAAATGTGGAAAAGGAAATGAAGGAATGGAAGGCAGAGATGGAGGGATGGTGGAAGGAGAAAGCAAACTTTCTCCAAATGGTATTCAATGAGGGTAAGCGGTGGAAAGAGGAGAAGGAGGACCTCATAGCGGAAGTCAAAGACCTTCACGGGGAAGTCAACACGCTCAAAGGCGTAATTTCAGCTCTTCAGAGGGAGCTTGCAGAGGCCAAGGCAAATGGTGGACTTGAAGAAGGTGAAATTCAGCCATCCATGATAGAAGAGCTCAAGGTTATCAAGGAACAAGTACGGGCAATTAAGGAAGAAGAGAAGCAACAAGAAGCAAAGACTTCCTCATGGGTGGAAGTCATCACCAAGACGCAAAAGAAGATGGATGAAGCGGAGAAGTGGATAGAGGTCGCCAAGAAGGGTAAAGGTAAGGAGATAACAACCCCTACACCTACAATCATTAACATGACTTTGGAAGAGGAACAACGAAGACGTACACGTGCTTTGCATGTGAGGATTACCGGCCTTAAAGACGGGGATAAAGTTGAAGAGGAGGTGAAAGAGCTTATGGTGTTGATGGGGATTGACAGTCCGACACACGCAAAAGCCTGGAGAGTGGGCAAAAAAAGCGGAGGCAACGGGGAAACATCAAAGGAAAGAGCTCTCATACTTCGCTTCCCTTCTATTGAGGCGAAGAAGGAGTTCTTGAAGAGACGACCCACTTTAAAGAATACAGGCATTTTTCTTGGTGATGATCTTACTCTTTCACAGCTTGCACATATGAAGGAAGTCATGCCAGAGATTAGAGCGGCAAGAGAAAAGGGTAAGATAGCATTTTATAGAGAAGGGAGGGTGGTCATCGTGGAGCGACGCTCTACATGACGGTGCGAGACCTATGGGACCAAATTAAAGCTGGCAGCCTGGAACTGCAATGGATCCCTCAGACTTGATGTAGGTGCCTTTGAGGACAGCTTTAGAGATAGAGATATAGTCTTCTACTCGGAGACTCACCAGGCCCCTGGTCAGATGATGCCACAGGTGACAGGATACAGATGGGAGACAGCTTGCAGAGTAGGGACGAGATCGGTACACAGTAGTAGAGGATCAGGAGGGGTGGCAGTTCTTTTCAGGGAGGAGCTGCAACCGCTTCTACACATAGTTCGGAGAGATGATCAGGCCAGATATATGTGGGTGAGACTGAGGGCCGACACAGGCAGATTCCTGTATATTGCCATATGCTATTTTGCTCCTAGTACATCGACATATGCAGCACCTAGAGGGCAGTCTCCTTTCTCTGTGCTAGATGATGACATATGGGAGTTCTCTAGGGATGGAGACATCATCCTGTTAGGGGACTTTAATGCCCGGACGGGCAACCGCCAGACAGCCTTTTATGATACCTCGGAGGAGATGCTCAGAGAGTTGGACACTCTGGATATGGGATTAGACAGACGCTCACAGGATGTGGAGTGCACAGAGTATGGGAGATATTTGGTAGATATGGGGACTGCGCATGGGTTGGCCATACTTAATGGCTTGCAGAGGTTTCCGTCAGCAGCTGGATTTACTTGCTTTCCACATAGACATGGTGCTAGCACAGTGGATTATGTTATGGCTATGCCCAGCTTTGTTTCATGCATTGAGGACTTCACAGTTGGATCTCGGCCCATTGGGGTAGTAGTGGATCATGCATTGTTGACATTGACTATCTCTTTCCACTTTACCACAGCTCAGAGGACACGAGGGGCAGATCACACTCGATATACTTTTACCTCAGAGACTGATGCTGTCTACACAGATGGGATTTATAGACGTCTGTACACAGAAGAGCCAGGGAGACCTTTGGAGGAGTTGACCCATATACTGACAGAGACTTTACATGATGCAGCGAGAGAGGCATATCCACATACTCAGCCTGGACAGAGACAGCATTCTAGATGTATGCCCCAGAACAGCTGGTATGATGAGGAGTGCAGAGAGACCAGAGCCCGACTGCAGCGGGAGGTTGCTTTGGGAGTCACTACTCACCGACAGTCACGTATTGCCTTCCGACGCCTTGTGCGAAGGAAGAAGCGGGCCTTCCTTGCTCAGTTAGAGCAGGAATTATACCAGCTGTTCTTGAGCCAGGATTCGAGGGAGGCTTGGCGTCTGTTTCATGAGTCCTCCCCTGCTTTGGCCATCACTTCTACAGAGGTCTGGGGTAGTTATGCAGCATCTCTATATACAGTTCCTGGACAGACACCTTTTCCTGACCCGCCAGCACCATGCCCACAGACATGTACTTTCTTTACCGCAGAGATGGTAAGGAAGGCCATTGATAGGATGAAGACTGGGAGAGCATATGATCACGATGGATTGGTTGCTGAGCACTTTATTCATGCGAGAGACATGCTGGCAGAGCTTCTAGCAGTGATGTTCAATCGTGCTATGTGCGAAGGCTTACCCGAGACTTGGAGTAGGTCCACCATCGTGCCTATCTTCAAGTCAGGGGACCCTATGCAGCCAGGGAATTATCGCACTATTATGATTGGTCACGCACTAGCACGATTGTATGCATCCATTCTTGAGCAGCAGTTGAGTAGATGGGCAGAGAGAGTTGGCATTCGAGCAGAGGGACAGGCAGGGTTCAGGAGAGGTTTCTCTACTCTTGACCACATCTTGACTTTGCGGGCCATTATTGAGGAGGGCAGGTCGCATGGGCGACGGATTTATTGTAGCTTTGTGGACTTCCGCAAAGCATTTGATACAGTGCCCAGAGCCAGATTGATGAGGCGATTACAGGAGATGGGGGTACCCACAGAGCTCATATGGGGAATTATGGCTTTATACAGATCAGTTGCAGGACAGGTACGCACCCCAGAAGGGGTCTCTACTTTGGTTCACTCCACTATAGGAGTGAAGCAAGGTTGCCCGTTATCTCCTTCACTGTTTGGTATGTATGTGGATGAGGCTTCTGACTACATTGAGAGATTGGGGGACAGAGGAGCCCAGCTAGCAGGTACATGGATCCCACTATTGTTATATGCTGATGATATTGTGTTGATCTCTGACTCCCCTGAGGGTATGCAGCGTCATCTGGATGCTTTACATGAGTTTGCACATGATAGTGGATTGTCTGTCAACCTTGGCAAAACCAAGGTTATGGTGTTTAACACCACGCCACAGTGGGTTAGGCGATCAGCTTCCACATTTACATATGGGCAGGAGATTGTGGAGTATACAGATGCATATACATATCTTGGGGTAGTATTCAGTGGGCCAGTGTTTTCGATGAGGAGAGCAGCAGAGACTAGATTGACTAGAGCACATGCAGCCCTGGGTGGTTTGGAGAGGATGTGTTCGCAGGTTCAGTTTCAGGAACCTCGAACGAAACTCTGGCTTTTTGACACTCTAGTGACATCAGCTATGCTTTATGGAGTGCAGATATGGGGACCTTCAGTGGGCCATCACAGCGCAGGCGGGTGGAGAGGTATGGAGAGGCCTTTGGTATCTATGATTGCTAGGCTTATTAGAGCCAAGGCTGTGGTACCTCATGATATTATTCGAGCAGAGCTGGCGGCTGCCCCTCTGGTGATTGAGGCTCTTACGAGATCAGTCTCCTACATACATGGCTTGTGGGATCTCCCCCGAGACAGATATGCACGCCTCGCCCTGGAGTCCTCCCGACAGTTAGCTTTACAGGGAGACACGGCTTGTTGGTATATGGACAGATGACATCTTGGTTCCAGGCACATGGTTTTAGCATGGACAGATTGCCTCCCTTCCAGTATTCTCTGGAGGCACCCTCTCTCACTCTTACACGGACAGAGATTACCAGACTCATCCGTCAGGATTCAGTTCAGCTGGACATTAGGAGGACATGGATACAGCCGACTGAGGAGCTGGGCACGAAGATAGCTTTCTACAGAGAGCATTTTCTTCAGCTCACAGCAGATGGTTTTGTGATCAGACCCAGTTACATGGATGTACACCTGTCTCATGCAGTACGATGTGCTATTGGTCAGATTCGCACATCCTCACACCAGCTTGAGATTGAGATTGGCCGATATAGAGGTATACCAGCTGAGGCCAGGATATGCCGAGTATGCCATAGGGAGCCAGAGACAGAGCTGCATTATATATGCCATTGTACTGCATACTATGAGATACGTGGTCGTTTCCACTGTTTATTCAGAGAGGGTTTTGGACCACTTTCCAGAGTCATGGGGTACCAGGACCAGAGGTGTTTGGGATTGTTCTTGCTTGAGCTGCGGAGACATAGAGATAGCCTGCTTAGGCGCACAGAGAGCCAGACTCAGAGGCACATTATAGACTTCTTTAGTCCAGCCATCACTGCGCCAGATGGACCACAGCAGCAGCAGGACATGGATACCGCCCACACCAGGGGTACACTGATTGATCGTGCGATTGAGCTTGGGTAGTCCAGACGCCCACGACTACGGAGGAGGGCATCCCAGCATAGACGGAGGTTGCAGCGGCAGATTCGGATTATTCTTGCGAGGCATGCGGGACACCCAGTCAGGGTGCTGACCACAGAGGATATTGAGGAGATCCGCCAGTGTCCGATGCGGCACATATTATGAGATGGAGGTACCTCCATAGTGTACCTTCGAGTTCCAGTTTCATTTTCTAGGTGCCAGTAGTATCATCTTTATTTTTCATTTTCTGGGTTTTTTTATCCAGACATTGTATCAGATTCACCATGATGTAACTTTTGGTCTCATAGGTCATTATGGCCTTTTGAAGACGTTAATATAACATTTCATTTCATTTCATTTCTCTCTCTCTCTCTCTCTCTCTCTCTCTCTCTCTCTCTCTCTCTCTCTCTCTCTCTCTCTCTCTCTCTCTCTCTCTCTCTCTCTCTCTCTCTCTCTCTCTCTCTCTCTCTCTCTCTCTCTCTCTCTCTCTCTCTCTCTCTCTCTCTCTCTCTCTCTCGCGCGCGCGCGCGCGGAATGTATGCCGCGGACTCTAGAGGCCCGCAAGGCGGGCAAGTGCGAGATTTACCGGGATGGTCGTGTGATCATCACAGAGAGGCGCCCATGACGGGGCGCGGCCTATGAGACACACTTGAGATTTGCAGTGTGGAACTGCAATGGGGCGATGAGCACAGATGTGGGGATGTTTGAGGAGACTTTCATTTTATACGAAGACACCACGCTCCAAGGCACCCGCTTACCACAGGTCAGAGGCTACAAGTGGGAGTCCACTTGCCGCCCTCAGGCAAGGTCACGTGGAGGTAGGGGTTGCTGTCCTTTACAGCAGGGAGAAGCTACAGCATGTCGTGCAGGTGGATCCGCATACATACTGATCGGCCATGTGATATTTATGTTGCCATATGCTACTTTGCGCCCAAAGGCTCCACCTACGCCACCCATGCAGAGGGCGAGTCACCATACCTCCCACTTTATGAGGATGTCATGCTCTATTCTAGCATTGGAGATGTACTGTTGGCAGTTGACTTCAACGCGCGTACGAAACAGCATCAGGTGCCCTTTTTTGAGATTGATGAGCCCATACACAGAGATCTAGCACCAGAGGAGTTGGGACTTGACAGGACTTCATGGAGGATTCAGATTATGGAGATCATCTGCTGGAGCTAGGAGGAGCACATGGATTGGCCATACTCAATGGCCTCGCTCGATGGCTAGGTTCAGGAGCCTTCACATGCTTTTCACATAAGCACGCACTCAGCAGGCAGCCAAGAGCGCGCTCCACGACAGATAGACTCGGTGCGAGTACAGTGGACTACTTGCTGGGACCATTATCTCTCATGCTGGACATACAGTCTCTTACAGGCTCACCTCGCCCCATCGTTGTAGCTGCCGATCATGTGTACCTTTCCTTCAGCATTGCATGCCGCTTTGATCCGATGCCACCACCGAGCGGCCCCCAGAGACACCCCCGATACCACTTCACTAGAGAGACAACATCTGACTACGCCAACCACTTGTACAGTGCTCTGCAAGACATGGACCCACATATACCGCTGGAGGACTTCACGACAAAGTTCGCCTCGACACTCCACACATTAGCTGCCATGCACTTCCCTCACACTCGGCCATTTGTCACACCTCCGAGCAAGAATGTCCCACAGAAAGGCTGGTACGATGATGAATGCCGGGAAACCCGTGCCTGCCTCATCCGAGAGGAAGCACATGGGATATGTACACATCGCCAGGCGCGCGTGATCTTTCGCCGCCTCATGTGGAGGAAGAAGCGAACCTACCTGGCAAAGTTGGAGCATGAGTTGTACCCATAGTCACATGGGACGCAAAATGGGGACAGGGAACGGGGACGGAAAAGATTGAGAATGGCCATTCCCTGTGACTATAGAGTGACATGGGACGGGAATGGGAACGGGAAGATGCTGCCATCCCCAACATTCCCATAGTCACATGGGACGCAAAATGGGGACAGGGAACGGGGACGGAAAAGATTGAGAATGGCCATTCCCTGTGACTATAGAGTGACATGGGACGGGAATGGGAACGGGAAGATGCTGCCATCCCCAACATTCCCGAGTCTAAAAATGTCCATTCCTTGTGACTATGGTTGTACCATCTTTTCTTGGGACAGGACAACAAGGAGGCATGGCGAGTTTTCCAGACACCCATTACATCATTGGAGACATGGCATGCTTATGCAACCTCGCTCTACCAGATACCCGGACAGCCACCTCTCCCCCGACCACCAAAGAGCCGACTCATCTCCTCCACCTTCTCCATTGGCATGATCCGCGACACCATTGACAGGTTGCAGAATGGCCGAGCCCAAGATCATGATGGATTAGTGGCAGAGCACCTTTTGCATGCGAGGGATGTGCTTGCGCCACTCTTAGCCCACCTGTTCAATCGGGCCCTTTGCGAAGGTTTCCCTGCCATTTGGTCAGCGAATACTATAGTGCCGATCCTGAAAGCGGGTGATCCTATGGTTCCGAGTAACTATAGGACCATCATGATTGCCCACGTGCTAGCCAAGATCTATGGATTGGTACTAGAGCACGAGTTGAGCAAATGGGCAGACACACATGAACATCGAGCACATGGACAGGCGGGGCTCAGGAGGGGATACTCTACCCTGCATCACATCTTCACGCTTCAAGCCATCATCGAGGAGGGCAGAGCTCATGGGAGGAGAGTATATTGTTGCTTTGTGCATTTCCGCAAGGCCTTTGACACAGTACCACGAGGGAGGCTGATGCAGAGGCTACAAGACATGGGGGTGCCTGCTGAGATGAGACAGGGAGTCTTAGCATTGTATGAGTCAGTTAGAGGCCAGGTGCGGGCTCCGGGAGGGATGTCAGAGGAGATCACCAACACTATTGGGGTGAAGCAAGGTTGCCAACTATCACCCACACTCTTCGGGCTATACATTGATGAGATCTTCGACTACATTGACAGACTAGGAGGACCTGGAGCTAGCTCGGGAGGAGTGTTTATCCCTCTGTTGCTCTATGCCGACGACATAGTACTTATCTCAGATACACCAGAGGGGCTACAGAGACACCTGGATGCATTACGGACCTTCTGCCAGGATAGGAACCTTACAGTGAACCTTGGGAAGACCAAGTTAATGGTGTTTAACACCTCTCAGCAGTGGGTTGACCGGTTGCCTGAGTTCACCTATGGTGGGTAGACAGTACAGAAAGTCAGGAGATATGTCTACCTAGGGGTCACTTTTGTTGGACCGCACTTTACCATGAGGAGGGCAGCAGAGGACAGATTGACTAGAGGATATGCTGCACTCGGAGCCCTGGAGAGCCAGTGTGCACACATCCAGTTTCATGAGCCTCGGACGATGCTCTGGTTATTTGACACGTTGGTTACACCAGCGCTTTTGTACGGCGCTCCCATCTGGGGGTTGAGTCTCTATCACAGGCGGAGGAGTGGATCTACAACAAAGCAGCCAGCCTTGAGTGGAGGGGAGTTTTATGATGGGTGGGAGCAGATGGAGGTACCACTAGTGATGATGATCTCCCGCATGATCAAGAGTAAATCATCAGTACCACATGAGATAGTCCGAGCAGAGATGGGAGCCCCACTGATCGTAGCCGAGGCCCTCTTCCAGACCGTCACTTTCATACATAGGCTATGGAGCCTCTCTAGGCACAAATACTCTAGACTTACGCTAGAGTCGTCCAGACAGCTCGCATCACAGGGCGACACGGAGTGTTGGTATGCCCAAACTAGCACATGGTTACAGCTACATGGTATGCATATGGACCGCCTTCCACCTTTAGAGTATAGCTTGGACTCCCCCTTCTTGGAGTTGAGCCGGAGTGAGCTCAACAAGATCATCAGGATGGATATCATTCAACTACACATAGCACGCACATGGATCACACCGGTAGAGCCACTAGGGACGAAGATGGCTTTCTACCGAGAGCATCTTCTCCACTTATCCCCTGATGGTTTCTGATGGTTTTGTTGTCCGCCCGAGGTACATGGACATTCATCTCTCTCATGGAGTCAGATATGCTATTGGCCAGATCCGCACGTCTTCACATCAGTTGAGGATAGAGACTGGTCGATATGGAGCCGTCTACCTTGCCCCTGAGGATCGGATTTGCCAGCTCTGTCAGTTGGAGCCACAAACTGAGGAGCACTACATATGTCGGTGCCCACTGTACTACGAGATACGAGGGCGCTTTCATTGCCTCTTCCGAGATGGATTTGGGCCATTGTCCAAAGTGATGGACTACTCAGACTAGCGTTTCACATCCTACGCTCCAGACAGGGGGGACATGTCTGAGACACATGCCAGCGCACCCTTACAGACTTCTTCAGAGCAGCAGTGACCCCGCGTACCGTTGGCCACGTGTCGACTAGGCCCACATAGCCACCTCGAGGAGTCAACTTGGACAAATCTGGAGAGCTATGTAGAGCACGGCATCCACGACCCGCTGGGCCGCGGCCCCAGTCGAGACATTATCACAAGATACATGCGATATTGGCACGACGGGCGGGACGACCTTGGCACTTCAGCCTGTCTATGCTAGATCGACCTATGCGAGACATTATGGGATGAGTCTATCTAAGCTGCTTCCCATAGCCTACCATTTTTCCAATTCCACACTTTTATCAGATACGCCTTTTTCTGGCAGTTGTATCAGGCCACTAGTTCCTCTTTGGCCACATGTTATAGCTAGTTGTTTTTCAGTTTATGCTTTTCATTTTCTACTCGGGACGATGTATTGGTACTTTTGTCTCATAGGCCACTTTGGCTTATAGACGTTAATATATCTTTCTTTCTTTCTTTCTCTATGCCAGCTCTATCACACGGAGCCCGAGACAGAGGATCATTACATATGCCGATGCCCTATATACTATGAGATTCAGGGGAGGTTCCACTCCCTCCTCCGAGTTGGGTGCGGACCACTTTCTCGGATCATGGACTTTCCGGATCAGAGATGCCTGGGACTTTTTCTTCTAGAGCTCTATAGACACAAGGAGTCCTTAATGAGATCCAGATCAACTGTACTTGCTCGAGGACCAACACAGAGAGCTCTCACTAACTTCTTCCATACCAGTACTCCAAGGGCCGATCCACCCATCATACCCAGACCACAGGCTAGTGAGGAGCTCGGCCGAGAGGCATGACTCGACAGAGCCACTGAGTTATGCAGAGGTCGACGCCCCAAACCCCATGGCCCTCGCGCCCACGGCCATGCCACTACAGGAGGATCCGGGCCATCATCTCCCATCATCGCAGGACCTTCTCACGCCAGCTCAGTTTTACCACCTTGAGCACCATGTCACAGCGGCCCATGAGGGATGTACTAGGGTGATATGAGAGCTCTTTGCTCATGTACCTAGATTAGATTTTATAGTTCTAGATTTTTGTTATCTTTCTTTATTACCATTTTGTACCCAGGATGATGTACCTCATGGATATGATGTAAACTTTTGGTCTCATAGGTCATTTTGGCCTTTTGAAGACGTTAATACAACTCTCTCTCTCTCTCTCTCTCTCTCTCTCTCTCTCTCTCTCTCACATTAACATTTCATTTCTCTCTCTCATTCGCACACCTTCACCTTTTTCTCTCTCTTCGAAACTGCGCCTCCTCTCTCCTCGCCTTCCCCACACGCCCACTGCCCCACCTACGCCTCTTTCTGACTCTTCGCTGCCCCCTCTTCCCTTCTCTCTCTTCGCTGCCCCACCTTAGCCTCTTTCTCTCTCTTCGAACCTGCGCCTCTTTCTGACTCTTCGCTGCCCCATCTTCCCTTCTCTCTCTTCGTTGTCCAACCTGCACCTCTTCTATCCTCCTCTTGTTGCCTGTACATGCCTCCCCACTTGCAACTGGCCACCTATGGGGGCCACCAGCTGAGGACCAGAATCAGTACTAGAAAGGGGACCCCTTCAGTCCAACATGGACAGCTCGCCGGAAACAAGGACTAGAGGTGAGAAGGAGAGGAAATACAGCTCGATTTGGGCAAGCACACAGAAGATCAGCGACCCCCATATCAAAACATGCCTGACCACCATGAGAGAAGTATGAAAAATGCAAGATACGGACATCGAGCACCTACAAAAGAAGCTCGGGGAGAACAAGGATGGTGATGACCTTATGCGTGGGTTGCGTGCCTCCATGCAAGAGGAGATGAATAGGTGGAAGGCAGACATGCAGGTACACATGGCAACTCAGCTCAGCAAGATGCAGGAGAAAGTGGTCCAAATGTTGGACGCAAAAACCAGCCACCATGCCTCACTAATCACGGAGCTGGAGACCCAAGTCGCCACCCTTAAAGTGGAAAATGAGACCTTGAGGACACGTACTCGATTCAAAAAAGGAGCAATTCAGCCATCCTTCAATGATGAGCTGAATACACTTAGAGAGCAAATGAAGACCCTCCAGGAACAAGAGGAGAAGGCAGCAAACGAGGTAACCAAATGGGCCGAGATGATTAAGAAGACGCAGAAACAAGTGGAAGAAGCGGGTAGTTGGATTGAGGTTGCCAAGAAAGCAACGGAACCCACCATCATCACCAAACATCATCAATGACACACTCGAAGAGGAGAGCTGAAAACTGTATGTGTGCTGAAAACGCAAGGTACTGAAGTGTTTCTATGGGCTGAATGCTGTAGATGCTGCGTTTTGATGATGGATGACTGAATGCTTCATGCATTGATGCTCCTTGTGCTGTGGACTGAAAACGCTGAGGGCTGATGTGATCGAGGACTGAATGCTTCAATCACTTATGCTCCTTGTGGTGAAGGCTCCAATGTTTGATGGCTGATTTATGAGATAAATGAATGATGCAATGCTGAACTATTTATATAGGCTTTTGATGCTGGTCGGCTGGCTACAGAGCTGGCCTACTGCATCAAGTCTTGCATAAATGGATAATGTGATAATTATATGGTAAAAATGCCAGTTAAATGCTATAAAATATGGAAAAAATACTACAATATTGCTGAATAATATTATGATGCTTCTACCATGGTCTATGTGGTCTTGTGTGCCTATGGGATGGATGATATGCAAAATGCAACCATGAATGATATGCAAACCCTAAGGCTTCTATGACTTCTATATGCATGAATGATTCTCTCCAAGTGGGTTAAGGGACTTCGATTGACTGACTTACTGTCTAAGGCTGAGGAATGACCTACGTAGCTCGTGCCTGACATATCCTGGACTGAGGATTACAATGGGGTCACGGCGTACGACAATTATCATCCTAAAGGATACTAATACTGTACAATGTTGCACTAATGATGATGAGCCATCTTGTCACCATGCACTACAGTGCAGAGTGCATGTGACATATGTATAAAGAGTTGTAGAAGCCACTTGTGGAGTGGTGCAATAGCTTAGGAGCCAAGGAGGCGGAGGGTTCGAGCCGCCCTTAGCACAATAGGGGGGACGGTTTGGTCTGTGGTGATGCAAGCCTGACCCCACCTTCTCATGTCTTGGTGGTTGATGATGGTTATCTTTTGTAGACCTTTGGCCTCTCTACATGACCACTATTGAATTCTAATGATTTATGAATGAATGATGCCTTGATGAAACGCTGAGAATGACTTCATGCTTACTAATGTTGTCGGCCTGTTGTGTGGACAATAACTCACCTAATATGCTGAATATGCTGCGCTTTGTGCTTGCTGATCTTGCCACACCTGCTGCCCACTATAGAGCGTCTAGCCGCCTACTATACAAGGTCCTGCTACTAGGCGACAGGCCCGTTGTGCCTTCCCATACTATTGATAATGACCTTGATGCTGATGATGATGATGGTGATGATGAGGCTGCTGATGATGAGGATGATGCTATAAATGCTAATGTTGATGATACTTAGATGGTAATTATGCTTCTACTGATGATCGACTTAATTGATGATTAGTCAAGGATTAAGACTATTCATGGAGAGGATTAGCCATGGCACGGGCGTGCACGTGACATTCCCTTCTACTAAACTTGATGACGGGGTGGATACTCTATCATCCTTCCTCCCTGGACTGCTACTAACTTTGACCTTCTACTGATTTTGACTTTAACTGACTGATATTTTTGTCTCAACACCTTCACTCCTGATCTCCACTTCCGAGTCTTGCTGAAGAACTGAGCATCTGTTCAACTGTTGTCCCCATGCCTTCTTTTCCCTTACCCTTAACACAGCGGTGGGTCACCTGCGGAACTGATCATGCATGTTGCTAGGCCTTTGGAACTAATCTAAGAGCTTAATGTTGTACTGGTTCTGCCTACATACCTTCAGGGAATGCTTCCTCTGTCCTCTGGCTTCGCCTATTGCAAACCACTCCATCCGCTTGGAACTGTGCACCTTCCTTGGCTTAGTGGGCTGAGCTTGAATGCTCTGATACCAATATTGCATGCGCAGAAGCCTTGCTGTACTAATCCACAGCCCTAAGCCTGATTAAAAACATTGATGCTTATAAACACATGATTTAAGACAGAGGAGAGAGAAGAAGAGAGAGATTTGGTGTCAGGGTTTTCTGTATTTAGTATTGTACAAAAAGGTTGCTCACTGAATGTACATGGTCAAGCCCTTGGTCAGCCCCGAAGGGTTGACCTCTGGCCTCTCTACATGCTAGAGCTGAATTCTAATGATTTATGAATGAATGATGACTTGATGAAATGCTGAGAATGACTTCATGCTTATATATTAGGTTTGGGATGCAATCGGCCAGCTGCTAATGTTGTTGGCCTGTTGTGTGGACAATAATTCACCTAATATGCTCAATATGATGCGCTTTGTGCCTGCTGATCTTGCCACATCTGCTGCTCACTGTAGAGCATCTAGCTGCCTGCTGTACAAGGTCCTGCTGCCAGCCGACACGCCCCCTGTGCCTTCCCATGCTGTTGATAATGACCCTGATTCTCATGATGATGGTGATGATTTTGATGAGGATGAGGCTGCTGATGATGAGGATGATGCTGTAGATGATGATGCTGTAGATGCTAATGCTGATGATACTTATCGGATGGTAATTATTCTTCTACTGATGACTGACTTAACTGATGATTAGACAGGGATTAAGACTGTTCATGCAGAGGATTAGCCATGCCACGAGCGTGCACGTGGCACCACCCCGGCAACCTGAACCCATCTCCAAGTTGGTATGGATGTGGGTATTCAAGTCGGTATGCCATCACCATTCTACCTACTACCAGTACGTTGTATGCATCTTGTGGTACCAACATACGCATTGAGTTTTGCACACTAAAGCTAGTTGACAGATCTTTGTTGACCATACTGGATACATGTAAGAAACCCTAATCCCTTATGTGCATGTTTCACGAGCTCGCAAACAATTGTTCATACAGCTCATCATGATGTCAATTCAAGGTTTTTTATTTGTACTTGAGACCGCACCTTAGAGATGGGCACATGATCCCCAACTTCTCGATGTAAGGCATGTTGCAACTTGCTAACTTCTGCGCTCAGCATCGATCGGGCTGCCTGAACCTCCAGCAGTTTTGAATTTGTCTGCATGTTGATTGTTTTTCTGTTAAACATTCATGTTTTTTAGAAGCAATAGTAATTTTTTTCACTTAAAAAAGCCCTGTTAAAAACATGCATAAACGTTTTCAAGCTCTTGTACCTGATTGTATTTCTCCTTCCACTCCTGAGACACTTTAGCAACTTTGTCTGCTTTTCTTTCATCTGTAGACCCTAATGTTTCCTCCTCTTTCTTCTTTTTTAGGAGCTGCAATAATTAAATAGAACCAGATTATGAGTCGCAACATTTATTCTCAAACCAAAACATGAATACTTTGTTACAGGACACTTGGGCAGCTTACACATCATGCCTAAAAATGTGGGTGAGTGGGAGCTTGAATGAGGACACTCAGCACACAATCATAAAGCCTAATCAATGTTCTAGAACCTCTAAGCAACATACGGTATGATGCCTAATACCTCCTCATTTATTAAGTGCAGCTGGTACTTCCACTTTGCGGCACATCGGCGCTCTTTCTCTAAAGCCAAATTGAGATCACGATTCTGCACCATAAAAACCTCATGTAAGCATGGCATGGACATGCAATAAACCTAATGAGTGATTAATGTCCTGACTTCTAAGTGGAGTGGAATTATGCATCTTAAAAAAAGGCGCATGCATAGTCCAGCAAGGAGAAAGAGTAAATGGATGCTATGTAGATAGAGGTGGATGTCATACACAAGAACCAAACATAGGATCTGTAGGAGGCAAGAGTACAGTCAATTTGCAAATGGATTTTCAAGATGAAGCACAAAGCTCATGGCACAATCAACAACATTCAACAAGGTTAATTTCAAAAAGTTACCCAAGCAAGAGTATACGGTTTGCACATGGGTTTTCAAGATGAAGCACGAAGTTCCCCCTGCCCCCCTTCCCTGCGCTGTTGCGCCTTCCCCTGCCCAGCCCCGCTGAACCCCCCTTGCCTGCCCAGCCGCCTTCCCTGGCCTTTTCTGCACTCCCCCCGCCCCCCCTTTTTCCCTTTGTTTTCTCTCCTCTCTCCCGCTTGCAGCACCCCCCCCCCCTCTTTCTTCCCAGTTCCCCACTGTCATGTGCATCAGTAATGCCATGGACATTCTGAGAGCTAGATCCAGAAGAGGCAACCAGATAAAGAGTATGAACCCAGGAGAAGAACCAGGATGATGGAGCACAGAACTCAGAGCACCTCTGCAGTGCAGACTGAAGCAAGGCTTGGAGAAAGAACCAAAGGGATGCTGTCGGCTGACATCAGCATGGTCAAAGAGCTGTCGGCAGCATACTGGAGTGGTCGGCTGAGCCAGCAGATAAGGGCAGCAGGCAGGCGCCAGAACCAGGACCAGTCGGCTGAATTAAAGGGATTTAATGAATTAAAACTGGCCGACCAGCAGTCGGCCAGCTCCTACCTTGTCCAAGAGTGCTATAAAAGGCACCAAGTGCTCCATGTTTTACTCATTCCACCCACTAGGGGTGTGAGTCATTAGGATCCTAGTCTAGGGCAAGTTTTGGGTGTGTTATCACCTTTTCAAGAGGGCAGCCAAGGGCTGCAAAGACATGTACCCTTTTTGTACAATATATATACTGAATTTCCAGCACTTCTCACTCTCTCTCTCTACTCTCTCTCTACCTGCGTTTTTGCATCATGGTGCGTTTTTGCATCAGAAGGTCTTCAAGAGTGTTTAGGGCTGAAAGAAGACTACCCAGAGCTTCCGCGTGTTACATTGGTATCAGAGCATCAGGCTCAGCAAAGCTAAACGCTGAAACAGTCCCAGATGATGGTGTACAGGTCCAAGGTACAGGAAAGTACACGGATTCGAAGCCCAAGGCGGGAACACAGATCGGGAAGAACTCCCAGGAGGTGTGTTGGTGGTGTTCCACAGTGCCAGATGGGGATGGCAGTTCCGTGAGCCAGATGGGTTCTAAGGGAACGGTCCCAAGGGAGGTTGATCCTCCAAGGGTGATGTGAGAGTGCCAGGCTCAGTTCCAGACCAAGACCGTGTTCAGAGCCAGGGCAGGAATGGATTGTGGACTAGAGGAAGACCAGATGCATAGATCTTCATCAGAGACAGAGTGGTTTGGAGAACAGATCGGATTTTTAGAGAAAAAGGTTTGCCAGGGATGGATGATGACAGAGGGACTTCGGAACAGGATTGGGATGATGACAGTCATCCAAGAGCAGGTTGGCTTCCCGTCATCAAGTTTAGCAGAGGGGGATGTCATGTGCATCAGTAATGCCATGGACATTCTGAGAGCTAGATCCAGAAGAGGCAACCAGATAAAGAGTATGAACCCAGGAGAAGAACCAGGATGATGGAGCACAGAACTCAGAGCACCTCTGCAGTGCAGACTGAAGCAAGGCTTGGAGAAAGAACCAAAGGGATGCTGTCGGCTGACATCAGCATGGTCAAAGAGCTGTCGGCAGCATACTGGAGTGGTCGGCTGAGCCAGCAGATAAGGGCAGCAGGCAGGCGCCAGAACCAGGACCAGTCGGCTGAATTAAAGGGATTTAATGAATTAAAACTGGCCGACCAGCAGTCGGCCAGCTCCTACCTTGTCCAAGAGTGCTATAAAAGGCACCAAGTGCTCCATGTTTTACTCATTCCACCCACTAGGGGTGTGAGTCATTAGGATCCTAGTCTAGGGCAAGTTTTGGGTGTGTTATCACCTTTTCAAGAGGGCAGCCAAGGGCTGCAAAGACATGTACCCTTTTTGTACAATATATATACTGAATTTCCAGCACTTCTCACTCTCTCTCTCTACTCTCTCTCTACCTGCGTTTTTGCATCATGGTGCGTTTTTGCATCATGGTGCGTTTTTGCATCAGAAGGTCTTCAAGAGTGTTTAGGGCTGAAAGAAGACTACCCAGAGCTTCCGCGTGTTACACCCACCCCCCTCCCCGTGCTTGCTTTCCTCTCCCTCTTCCCATAGAAAGTTTCTTCAGGTTCTTTGGGGTGTTTTTCTCGGCAAGCCTCGGCATTTTCTGGTCTTATCCCTCACAAGGACTTGTAACCCCTACCGAGGCCGCCGTTGCTTGCTTAAACAAGGTTAATTTCAAAAAGTTACCCAAGCAAGAGTATACGGTTTGCACATGGGTTTTCAAGATGAAGCACAAAGTCCCCCCTGCCCCCCTTCCCTGCGCTGTTGCGCCTTCCCCTGCCCAGCCCCGCTGAACCCCCCTTGCCTGCCCACCCCCCCCTCCTCTTTCTTCCCAGTTCCCCGCCCCCCTCCCCGTGCTTGCTTTCCTCTCCCTCTTCCCATAGAAAGTTTCTTCAGGTTCTTTGGGGTGTTTTTCTTGGCAAGCCTCCGCATTTTCTGGTCTTATCCCTCACGAGGACTTGTCAACCCCAATCGAGGCCGCCGTGCTTGCTTATCTTTTTCTGAAGCGGACCTTCCGATCCTCGCCACAACTGTTGCAGCATTAGAGGCCACCACCTTGGTTTGCAAAATTGTTGGTAGCTGCCCCGCGCACATGGACAACTCAAAGATCTTTTACAGGGTGAGCCTCATTGGCGCGCCTGCAAAGATCACAGACATTCATCCTCTAGGGCGTGGCTACTACCAGGTGGAGTTCAACTCGCCAGAGGCGTTAGACCGAGTCATACAGCTGAGCCCACTTGCATTGCGTATCGCGCAGGCCTTCTTTGCGCGGTGGCAGCATGGCTTAACCCTGTGTCCGACCCACTTGCTAATGTGTCTCACCCATCGAGAGAAGCCTTACGAAGGGATACTTTCCGCTTCTCTCGGTGATTGGTGGTGCCGTCGGGAGAGTGATGGAATCCCCCCCATTGCTGCCTCAACCCTTGCACGGGCAGCCGGGATTCCATGCCTCCGCATCTGTGTTGCCTCGCCAAATTCAATGCCACACCTTATATCTATCCCATGCCTCCAGGGAGACCCCTTCCTTCAGTGAGTGGAGTATTCAAGCCTTCCAAGACAATGTTTCATTTGCAGGCAGATGGGCCATCTAGCCAGAGCATACCCTCGACGTCAGTCCAAGAGACTTGCTAGAGGCGTTAGACCAAGTCATTCAGCTGAGCCCACTTGCATTGTGTATGGCGCGGGCCTTCTTTGCGCGGTGGCAACATGGCTTAACCCTGTGTCCGACCCACTTGCTAATGTGTCCGACCCACCGAGAGAAGCCTTAGGAAGGAATACTTTCCGCTTCTCTCGGTGATTGGTGGTGCCATCGGGAGAGTGATGGAATACCCCCCATTGCTGCCTCAACCCTTGCACGGGCAATCGGGATTCCATCCCTCCGCATCTGTGTTGCCTTGCCAAATTTAGTGCCACACGTTATATCTATCCCATGCCTCCGAGGAGACCCCATCCTTTAGCGAGTGGAGTATTCTGGCCTTCCAAGCCAATGTTTCATTTGCACGCAGATGGGCCATCTAGCCAGAGCATACCCTCGACGTTAGTCCAAGAGACCGCCACCAAGAGCCCCCCCCCCCCCGGGCCCTCGTATACCATTCAGATCCTCACCAAGGGGTAGAGAGAGAGGCAGGTTCTTCGACAGTGGAGCACCAAGTCCCGACACAGCTACCAAAGAGTGGCAGACGGTTGGACCGCGCCCCCGGCTGTCAGCCGACCACCAAGGCTGAGCGCCGTCAACGTGCGCGCCAGGTTGGCAAAGCACAGGAGGATTTGGTTCTGTTAGAGAAACGTTATGAGCATTTATCACAGTACCCACCAATTGGTGACAATCATCCTGCCTAGCTCCAAGCTTCCCCAAACCTCGAAGCTAGTCTTGTGTGCATATAGCACACGGTAGATACACACTGTGCACATGACATACTTCCCTTCCTCTAAGAGCTCACTCCTGAGCTCACTAAAAAGCCAGGGTAATCTCTCTGAAGAGTAGTCAATGTCTCCCATGTAGCATCCTCCTCAACATGATCCTTCCACTTGATCTTGTATTCCGTGATAAGCGTATTACGCAATCTTCTTTCACAAAATCCAAGAATCTTTTCAGGTTCGTGTGGAACAAATGTCATGTCCTCAACATCTATAATTTCTTGACAAGTAACTAACTGGTTTGTTCCACCCAGTACTTAAGTCTACTGACATGAAATACAGGATGAACTTTCACATGAGAAGGTAAATCCAATTCACATGCGACTGAACCAATCCGTCGTGTAATACGAAATGGTCCACAGTATCTAGGGGATAATTTTGGAGATCGACCTGTCCGTAAAGTCTCGCAATCTTTCGGAACTCATAAATACACCATCGTTCCTTCAGAGAACTCTGTGGGTAAACGATGTCTATTGGAATAAAATCTGTCTCGGTCTTGAGCACTTCTAATAGATTCCTTCGCAACTTGTAACATTTCTTGCATATCTTGCAAAAAATCACGTGCTGCATCATGCTGAAGTCCTGAGAATCCCACTGTAACATCTAGGTTGAAAACCATACATAAGCATGAAAGGACTAAAACCTGTACTCGTATGCTTAGTACTGTTATATGCAAATTCTAACATAGGAAGATAATCCTTCCATGAACTCTGTCTTTTGGAGACATAGGCACGAAGCATATCCTCCAAAATTTGATTAACTCTTTCAGTCTGGCCATCAAATTGAGGATAATATGAGGAACTCAAATTCAAAGTTGTTTCCAACTTCTCAAAAACAAGTTTCCAAAAATCACTCGTAAACTTAGAGTCCCTATCACTGACTATGTCCTGCGGTAACCCGTACAGTCTAAACAATTGCTCGATAAACCGCCTTGCTAATTGTGTAGCTGTAACGGTCTTCTGGGTCGATAAAAATCTAGCCATTTTTGTCCAGCGATCCACCACAACCCAAATAGAATCGTGGCCTTGATGTGTTCATGGTAATCCGGTAATAAAATCCAGGGAAATACTTTCCCATTTATTACCTGAGATTTACAAACGATGCAACAACCCAGCCTGTCTAAAGCATTCAGCTTTATTTGCTTGACAAACTTGACACTTAAGAACATAATCTTCTACATACCCTTTCATCTTTGGCCAATAAAAAGTGTGTTTCACTAACGATAATGTCTTGTGTACCCCATGGTGTCTAGCAGAAGGGGCGTCGTGACACTCCTTAAGAATCTTGGACCTAATGTCTGGGATCTGTGGTACACAAATTTTATCATTACGGAATAGTAAACCATTCCTAATCATCCACTGACCTCCTGCAGCCTGAATGATAGACTGCTCAATCATTGAGTCTTGGTCAATCAATGATCTCTCGTCCTAGATCTTCTGCCAAAATGGACCAAAATAACTATCAGTCCTGCAAAGCCCTCTCAATGATTGAAATAAGTCGGTAGAAATCTCGCTGAAAGACAAAGTATTCACCTCTCTAATTCGACTAAGTGCATCTGCGACACTATTCATGGACCCTTTTCTATAAAGAATCTCAAAATCAAAATCTTGCATTAATTCAGTCCATCGAGCTTTCCTTCCTCTCAAATCATCCGCATCACACACATACTTGATTGACTGATGATCAGTCAATACCAATCATCAGTCAATACCACAAACTTGGAGCCATATAAATAATGTCTCCAAACCTTGAGAGCGTGAATCACAGCATAAAGCTCCTTCTCAAGGATTGGCCAACGAAATTGAGTGTCGTCTAGCTTTTTACTTTCAAAAGCAACAGGTCTACCATCTTGAAATAGAGCAGCCCCGATGGCATAGTCACTGGCATCAGTTTCAAGAACATAAAGGCCGACTAGGATCGGGTAATGCTAAGATAGGTGCTTTTTTGACTTTATCTTTCAAAAGTCTGAAGGCCATATCTAGATTGTTATTCCAAGTGATAGGCTGATTTGCTTAGTATTGTTATATGCAAATTCTAACATAGGAAGATAATCCTCCCATGAGCTCTGTCTTTTGGAGACATATGCACGAAGCATATCCTCCAAAATCTGATTCACTCTTTCAGTCTGGCAATCAGATTGAGGATGATATGAGAAACTCAAATTCAAAGTTGTTTCCAACTTCTCAAAAACAAGTTTCCAAAAATCACTTGTAAACTTAGAGTCCCTATCACTGACTATGTCCTGCGATAACCCGTACAGTGTAAACAATTGCTCGATAAAATGTCTTGCTAATTGCGTAGATGTAATGGTCTTCCGGGTCGGTAAAAATCTAGCCATTTTTGTCCAGCGATCTACCACAACCCAAATAGAATCGTGGACTTGATGTGTTCTTGGCAATCGGGTAATAAAGTCCATGGAAATACTTTCCCATTTATTACCTGGGATTTGCAAAGGATGCAACAACCCAGCTTGTCTAAAGCGTTCAGCTTTATTTGCTTGACAAACTTGATACTTGAGAACATAATCTTCTACATACCCTTTCATCTTTGGCCAATAAAAAGTGTGTTTTACTAACAATAATGTCCTGTGTATCGCAAGGTGTCCAGTAGAAGGGGGCGTCGTGACACTCCTTAAGAATCTTGGACCTAATGTCCGAGATCTGCGGTATACAAATTTTGTCATTACGAAATAGTAAACCATTCCGAGTCATCCAGTGGCCTCCTGCAGCCTGAATGGTAGGCTGGTCAGTCATTGAGTCTTTGTCAATCAATGAGCTCCCGTCCTGGATCTTCTGCCAAAATGGACCAAAATAACTATTAGTCCTGCAAAGCCCTCTCAATGACTGAAATAAGTCAGTAGAAATCTCGGTGAACGACAAAGTATTCACCTCTCTAATTCGACTAAGCGCATCTGCGATACTATTCATGGACCCTTTTCTATAACGAATCTCAAAATCAAAATCTTGCATTAATTCAACCCATCGAGCTTTCCTGCGTCTCAAATCATCTGCATCACACACATACTTGATTGACTGATGATCAGTCAAGATCACAAACTTGGAGCCATATAAATAATGTGTCCAAACCAGTGTTGCAAGGCGTTTCTGAAACGGCAGGTATGAAACAGGTTTCATACATTTTGAAACGTTTCATAAAAGGTAAGAAATGGGTACAAAAAGGTTTCATACAAAATAGAAAAAGCATGTATATTTTTAACTTGAAATATACAAAAGAAAAAACTATTGACATAACTTATAAGAGACCACATTGAATTCATTTCAATAAAAACAAAATACATGTAAGATATGATGATATCACAAATCACGAGGGGGATATCCTCGAGGGGGATACCTAGCTGCATGGCCTTCCAAGCCTTTAGGCTATCATAGATTTCTTGTGGCACATGCTTACATGGCCCGATGCCAAAACCCTTTGTTTGTGACAAATGTGCCTTTAGCCTGGTGACACTGCCAGCACAAAAGTTGCATTTCCACTTTCTGGAGCCCGAGCCACCATATTTAGACCTGAAGGTGACATTGTTCCAAAGAGAATCACCTGTTCGAGGCATCCTACAAGGCGGGGATAAATGCAGATTGTTGGCCTTGCAAGTGCGACACATAACATAAAGTAATCTCATTTTATGATTCATGATTTTAACTGTCATCTTGGCCAACAATAGAGCAAGGGGAAGAGAAGGTAGATAGCCTTAGGCCTCAATAGAGCAAGGAGAGGAAGATATGTCATAAATATTGATGGAAGAGAAAAAAACGTGCTGCTGTGTGAGTTGTGCAGAGAAAACCAACATAAAGCAAAAACATGACATTACTCCTTTAGAAGACCTCCACAAGGCCCAAGGACACCAAGGAGCAGGCGGGCTGACACGGGCGTTGATTCGATGGCAAGCTGGCACACAAAACGGCGAAAAAGTACTGGTGGTCGCCATTGGGAAACACGCACAGAGAAGGTATGAAACGATTCGATGCGGCGGGCTGTACGGTATTAAAGTATTCATGATGAATAAAAAACGCGTTTCGTACAGGACGAAACGTTTTGAAATGTTTCGTACGTTTCAAACCTATACGAAACGCGTTTCTATGCAACACCGGTCCAAACCTTGAGAGCGTGAATCACAGCATAAAGCTCCTTCTCAAGGGTTGGCCAACGAAATTGAGTGTCGTCTAGCTTTTTACTTTCAAAAGCAACAGGTCTACCATCTTGAAATAGAGCAGCCCCGATGGCATAGTCACTGGCATCAGTTTCAAGAACATATGGCCGACTAGGATTGGGTAATGCTAAGATAGGTGCTTCCTTGACTTTATCTTTTTGAAGGCCATATCCAGATCGTTATTCCAAGTGATAGGCTGATTTGACTTACGTCCATGACCTTTCAACAAGTTGGTCATCGTCGGTAGTGTGAGCTGAGAGTACTTCCGCACAGATTTTCGAAGAAAAACAACAAAACTGAGAAAAGAACGAAGTTGTTTCACTGTTCGCGGTATAGGCTAAGGCCAGGACCTTCTGAACTCGGTCATAGTCAATGCTCAATCCATCTCTAGTGATCTTGTGTCCCAAGTAAATGATGTCTGTCATGAAAACTCACATTTTCTTAATTTAGTATATAGTCGATTTTGTCTTAAAATAGTTAAGACAATCGTGAGGTGTCTAACGTGATCCTCAAGAGTACGACTATATATCAAAATATCATCCAGGAACACAACCACAAATTTTCCCAAATGTTCACGAAAAAGATCGTCCATCATTTGTTGGAAAGTGGCTGGAGCATTGGTTAAACCCAAAAGATAATATGAGAAACTCATAATGGCCATACCTAGTCCGAAAGGCGGTTCTTTCGACATGCCTTTCATGAATACGTATCTGGTGATAGCCAGTACCTAAATCTATCTTCGTGAAATGTTTTGCTCCGGCTAACCGGTCAATCAGATCATCTGATCTAGGGAGAGGATAACGGTTCTTAATTGTCAGCTTGTTCAATCTCTTATAATCTATACACATTCTCTAGGTGTTGTCCTTCTTTCTCCTAAGCAACACAGGTGCACCCCAAGGTGATTTACTTGGACAGATTTGTCCCATCCTCAAATAATCTTCAAGTTGTTTGGCCAACTTATCTTTTTCAACTTGGCTCATCCTGTATACTTCATATAGTACAAAAAGGTAGTTTTCTACAGCCCTAGGCTGCCTCATACAAAAGGTGATAAACACCCAAAATCTAGTCCCTACTTGGACCCCAAGGACCCAACTCTTATGGAGTTGAATGAATACAATGATGAGCACTTGCACCCTTTTATAGTCCCTCTGGACATCTTGGAGTGCTGGCCGACCAGCTGTCGGCCAGCCGACCGGACACAAAATCCATAAAAGTTGCGCCAATAGGTCTTCTTGATATGTCATGGTGCGTTCTCAGATGCCTTGCTCTCTGGTACAGCCGACTGGTCCTGTAGGCAGCCGACAGCAGCTTCCATGCCTTCCAATGCCAATCCAAGCCCTTGCTCCAAGTCCCCACTGCACACTGTGCTCCATGTCCTAGCTTTAATCTGTTTTTCTTGGCTGCCCCTTCTAGATTAGCTCTAGTGAATGTCCATGGCACTTCATGCACATGACACTTTGGTGAATAAAATCCCATGCTGCTCATGTTGTATGGCCATCTTTCAGGCCAAACCATGCCAGTAATATGCTCTAGCTTTCTTCTATGGAAAATCCCCGTTCACACCTTGGCCCGTGTGAAGCACTGTTTAAGACTGGTGAGGGGACCAAATTGGTGACACCGGCTTGGCACTCAAATGACCAATTATCTAATTTTTGTGAGTGCCAATTTGCATCTTCTTGAGCGTAATGAGAACCCCCAATCTTGGAAGCATTGGTCAAAGGAGGATGAGAAAGGTTCAGAGGCAGAGGAGCAGGCCAGTTTACCGCCTGACCCGATAGCTAGTTTGGGTGAAGCAAGGCCAACGACTTCCTAGATTATGATGATCTGGGCTCAGATGATGTGCATCTCTCGCAAGTTTGAATCTACTCATGAGTTCCAAACTTGGCTGATGTATTTGCATTGTACTTTCTATTCTAAATTCAACAAGAAATTGACTTGATCTCGAGGTGTCCTTTATGCAAATTTGAGAAAGTCTCACTGTTGAGTTTGCAATTACTAGTTTTTGGTTCTGTAATTTAATTTATCAAGTATATGTACCGTTTCCCAGCCGTTTCCGTTTCCCAGCGGTTGCCATTTCCTAGCCGTTTCTGAGGGGGTGCCGTACCTGTTTCCGTTTCCTGTTTCTGGTGACTATGCCCTCAGGAGTCTCAGCAACATTGTCTTTGGGATTGCCCGAAGACTTGGCAGATCTGGCGCGGATTCTCCGCATCTTCACTATGGACAGGGCCTCGACCCGAATCATTACATGGGGCACTGTCACTTGGGCCACGGAGGCTATGGTGATCAGGGCTTATAAGGAGGATGGGGGTGGGCTAGCCCTAAAGGTCTCTCACCATAGTATTTCGGCAGTACCAGTCAACCCCCCACCTACAGATCACTTGCAACCATGCTCATGCCAGAGATGGGAGAAGTGCAATAGCATTGCAGCTTGGCACATTTAGCGAGCTAGATGCAGCGAGGCGATCGAGGGTACCATACTGTTGACCCTGTGTTTTTCTCTGAACAACAAGCAGGTGCGCACGGGCACGGGATGGACAGTGTGAACAGGCAGCATCAGTTTGGATATGAAAAGGAAACCCATGTGTGGCTAGCCCAAGTGTGAAAGGGGACAAAAAGGATTTTAAAGGTTATAAGGTTTTTAAACCTTTGATGATATAAAAATATAATATTTGAAGTTTGTGTTTTTGCTATTGGCTTTTTGGAGAAAGCAAGCAGAATCACGTTTCTGGCTATAAAAGCAAAGGTGGTCATCGTCGAGTCGTCGTGTGGTATGCGGGTGCATCACCTTAGAGTAGGCCACGTGTGGGCGCCAGGCGGGCTGCAGCCAGCACAGGGCGCCAGGCGGCTGTGCGTATGGGCTACAACCAGCAACGCGCAACCAGGCTACTGCGCGAATGGGCTACAACCAGCAACGGGCAGCCAAGCGGGTGTCAGGCAGTTTGCAGCCAGTCGGGCAACCAGGCGGGCGCCAGGTGGGAGGCTCTTTGCTGCATGAAGTAGTGCCACGTACGGGTGCTGGCAGATGCAAGTATGGAAGCAACCAGCGCAGGTATAACAAGGCGACTGGCGGGAATACAGAAGCACACAGCTGAACGGTTATTCTCTCTCTCTCTTGGCAAGTAAGAGGGACTGCAGGTGGTGCCAAATTCAGAGTGTAGTCTTCTCTTTCATCTTCTCTTCGCGAGTAGAGGAGCGCACGGCCGATGATGGAAGCAGGGGTGGAGACTAGAGATCAGTTTCTCTTTCTCTCTCTCGGCATCGGTGGCGCCTACCTCGCTTCTATGACCTCTCCATTCTAGACAGCCCCATGGCGGAGATACTTGATCTAAGGAGAGGGCAACACTTCAACTGATCAGCATACATGGATCTACTTGATATACATTTTTCAGTATTTTCCAGTATTTTCTACTCAGTATCATCTCGGAGTCTTACGGTTCTGTTCTTATAACTGTAGGACAATCAATTTATTGTACTTTTTAGTCTCATTTAGTTGTTCTCTTTGATGAGACACCAACTTTAGATGTACTCTCAGTTTTGGTCTCATAGGCCACTATGGCCTCTTAGAGACGTTAATATATCATTTCATTTATAAGGCTAGGCACCGGCGTAGGTGGATTGCCTAGCTGAGGCACAAATCCTTGGATAGGCACATGAGCTGGTACGAGTGTAGTGCCTATGATGGGTTGGTAAACTACCTGATACCTCGGAATGCTGGGTGGTGACACTGTGCTGGTGGGCATAGTGCCGAGAGATCCCTGTGTTGTGTAGAACCCATACGCAGGTCCCTGTGGAGGTGAGGCCGGTAATGGCTGCATGCCAACGCCAACAAGAAGAAACATGGGTTGGGTGGGAGGGTTTTGTGCTTGAGGTAGTGCAGTATTCCAAAACACATTAGGAGCAGAAATAGAAGGTGAACCAAAAGAGAAAACAGTGTTACCTCCTTGTACACCAGTAGTCCAAGAGCGTATGCTGCTCCTAGACCCTCCTCTCGTGGGTAGTAGCTGGTACTATATGCTGAACCTGTGCTGCAGTGGTGGACACCCAAGTAGTGGTACCTATCCTCCCTGAGAGAATGACCCAAACTGAAGTCCAGGTTGTCGGCTACACTACACAGCAAGGCTCTCCAGATAAGGCTGGATACCGGGGTCCAGTACTGGCACACTGGCAGTAGGCATGTCCCCTCTAGAAACGGAGTCTAGTAAGCCCAGAGAGGAATGTCATAATGCCAAAGGTGTAGAAGGTGAGTAGGTGTCAATAGGCTAGTCGACTCCGAAAGTAAGACCTCGAACAGGGCTCTCCACTGAGTAAGAAGTCACATCCTCCGTGTGGTCTCGATCCGAATAAGAAGAATCAACTTCTAGTGACAAAGGCTGGCCCTCCGGGATCGCGGGTAGTTGATCCATGTTGTGTGAATCCATGAGTAACTGAATCATGGGATAACAAACTGAAAATGAAGCAAGAACTAAACTAAAACTGATCTATCACTGTTAAAATTGCCAAAGAAAGCCTATATGCTACACCTAGGCTCAACTGTGAAAGTGCAATAACTAGAGATATAATCCACGGGGATAATGAGTGTGGCAGGGTCAAGTGTCGGGGGTGGTCTCACTGACAGGGCAATAGGCTCCATATCTGTAACTGTGTCCTGGCTGTCTATGTCCACAGTTCGGGGTGGTGCACTCTGATATCGCTGAAGGATCTTCCGAAGCTCGAGCTGGCGAGGGGATGGTACTCTCAGTTCTCTCCATCACGGCCGTCTGGATCTCGGGATCTGAGTAGCTCTGTCCAGGGAAACCAGGGAACCTCAAGGCCTGTATACACTGGCTGGTCTGAATCACCCGCTGGTCATCCTCAGATGGCTCTCTTTGGCGCCTGGTGGAGGTGGGTGCAAAGAAGCTCGTGATGGGTAACTGGGATGTGTATGTGGGCCGCCTTTGTCTCATGTGAAGTTTTTGTTCTTTGTGCCGCGTGATCTCTAGTAGGTAAAGCCCCAAGCATCTGTGATCTGGATAGTCTAGAACCCTCGTGAGAGGCCCAAACCCCTCCTGGAAAAGAAAGTGGAATCTCCCTCAGATCTCATAATACATTGGGAATCTGCATATGTAGTGCTACTCCATCTCCACCTCCAATGTGCATAGCAAGCAGATCCTGTCCTCCCTGGGGATATCTGTTGCTCTCCCTGTCTCCACCCTGAGCTGGTGAGACAAAGATCTCATCTGGCCAATAGCAATCCTCATGGCATGTGGCATGTGCCTCGGGATATCTGTTGCAAGCAGATCATGTCCTCCTTAGGGATATCTGTTTCTCCCTGTCTCCACCCTGAGCTGGTGAGACGAAACTCTCATCTGGCCAATAGCAATCCTCATGGCATGTGACGTGTGACATGTGCCTGAGCAAGTAACAGGGCTCCCGAATGAAACCACCTGGTTTGAACTGTAGGCAGCTGTCATGATAGAACTGCATCTTAGTGCCAAGATGTGGTGGTGCTACTCATGTGATGTGTATCTCTAGTCTAGATAGATCTGTACGGATGAGGTGATTAATGTCTTGGTGGGTGAGCTTAGGAGAGGAGCATCAAGGCTGTAGTGGAAAGGAGGTAACCGGTCTATATGGAATCCATGTGCCTGGTGACCCTAGCGTACCAAGTCTCTGTGTCCTGCCTCTGCCAAGTGGCGGGATGACTCGAGTGCCAGCCTGGGGAGCCTATCTCTGCTCAAATTGTAGACCCTCTGTATATATGTGACTGTCGGGAACAGGGCATCCACAACTAGCGGGGAGGCTGCAAACTCTACTAGAACAATGGCATGACGCATTGACAGTTTGCTCTTGACCATACATGAATACATCATAACCTGCAACCTCGTCCACCCTTCTTCAATCGTCTGCACCAAGATCTGGACCCCAGAAAGGTGCCCCATACATCGCTGCTAGTGTCACTAAGGTGTCAAAAAGCCATCTCTTGGTGTACGGTTCCTAGAAGTGGGACTGCAAGCACTGACGCTCAAGTCTCGCAAGAGCTGCATATCCCCTAGCAATCCTAGCATGTGCTGCTGGTCTCATCCGGTACAGTGGCCCTGAGAAAGTGACCCCAAGATGTACATAAGAGTGCACAATCTCCACTGTCTCCCCTACATATGCGAATCTCATGTCTCAGTCCCGCCGGTGAGGTATTGAAGACCATGACCTTGGTTTTTCCAAGGTTAACAATGAGGTCCCTCTGCTCACAAAAAGTTTGCAATGCCTCTTTGGATCTAGACATCAGCACAATGTCATCTGCATAGAGTAGGATAGGCACCAACACGTCTCCAAGTATAGATAGCCCCAGCCCCTCCCAGTCTATCAATAAACTCTGAAATCTCATCTATGCATATGCCAAACAAAGGCCGCAACAAAGGGCATCCTTGCTTTACCCTAATGTTGCTCGTGATCATCCTAGAGATACCTCCGGGTGCCCTTACCTTCCCTGTCATCACTGACTCATATAATGCCATCACTCCCCAGATGATCTGCTATGGGAATCCAAACTCTTGTAATCGGTGAAAGAGGCAAGCACGGAGGACTGTGTCAAAGACTTTGCGGAAGTCCACAAAGCAACATAAAACTCTTTCTCGCCTTGGCCTCCTCAATCATGGTTCTCAGTCTGAAAATGTGATCCAGAGTGGAACAAGGCCTCCCAAAACCAGCCTGCCATCTTGCTCTCACGCCATGCCTCTCAGCAAAAGAACCCATTTTAGCTCTGAAATTGTAACCATGCCACCTCTGAGTCTGTTCTCTTTGTCGTCTCTAACGTATTGAAAATCACCACCCATGCACCAAAAATCAGCCTGCGGAGGGACTGACAAACCGTGCTCCAGAAAGTGGCTCTGCCTATTATGGTGTTCAGTGTGTATATGTTCAGAAAGCCCACTCTGTCCTCTCCAATCCTGATGATCACCCCCTGGGCTCTCCCAGTGTCTGAATCAACCACTGCAGCTTTTGGAAAAAAAATGCATACCCCAACTTGGGTCTCAGAGGGCCCCAAAGCATGGGACCAAAAGGTGTAACTCCTACCCTGAAGGATCTTCCCGCGATGGTGGGTATGACCCTTGGAAAGACGATGTTCCTGGAGGAAGAGAATTTGCTGAGAACATCGACTGCCAACTGTTTATATATTTCTATCTAGCCATCTCTCTGTGAATGGAATGCATTCGACCGATGTAACTTGGTCCCAAAGTTGTCGAATAATGCTCTCCAAAAGTTTAAAGTAAACTTGGGATCCATGTCTAATGTTATCGTCCTTGGTAATCCACCTATGGGGCACCAATATTGAATGAACAGGAGAGCGATGTCTTCGGCTGTAGACGTTTGCTTGCACGGGATCAACATGCAAAACTTGTTGAACCGGTCCACAATGGTCATGCACTATGTGTTCCGAGATCCAAATATAGTAGGAAGGGGACCTTCAGGAACTGGCAAAGGTTGCAGCAACCCTGCCTTTTTCGTACGAGGAACCTTCACCTTCTGGCATATCTAGCATGCTTTCACATGTTGATAGACATCCCTTCTCATC
Source organism: Cibotium barometz (assembly GCF_041138505.1). Taxonomy (NCBI): domain Eukaryota; kingdom Viridiplantae; phylum Streptophyta; class Polypodiopsida; order Cyatheales; family Cibotiaceae; genus Cibotium; species Cibotium barometz. The sequence goes on along the minus strand of NC_141053.1, from coordinate 27,844,991 downwards.
TTAGGCCAATAAAATGATCGCTCTAGCTTCTCCAATGTACTGTTGATTCAGTCAAAGTCAAGATTTTCAGTTAAAGTCAAGGTTTTCAAGAAGGAAGGAAGGATGACAAGTTTTAGAGTCCATATGCATAGCATGTTTGCCTGCATAGCTGCTATCAAATACTAGTTCTGGAGTTGCATAGCATCTCGATCAAGCCTTTGTTGGTATTCTCGGGCTGCTTGGTCTTCCCATCATTGGTCTTCTTCAACCCTTCGTTTGGTATCCTCAGCCCTTCGTTCATCATCATGTCGGACTTCTTTGGCCCTTCATTCTTCAACCTTCTTGGCTTCTTCTTTTTGCCTTTGTTGCTCCATGATGAGGAACAATCTTTCAAAATCTGAGAGTTCTTTTGGCTTTTCAACTACTTCCTTGGCTTTATCCGCCTCCTCTTTAGCTTTTTTTTTTGTCTTTTTCTACTTCTTCTTTAGCCTCAATTTGTTGCCTAAGCAATCTATTTTGTTCCAAGATTGCTTTGACAAAATCTACACTAAATTGAGGAAGTGTTTCTATGGTGATGGTGTCTTCTTTGTTGATCTCTCCTTTTGTAGCTTTTTGAAGAAGTCTCTCCTGACATTGTGGAGGCCTGGGTGGTTTTTCCCTAACCACAATTCTATCGTCCATGGAATGCTCTCACTTTTGGGTAGCTTAGTTGGGTCACAAACTGCAGCTTTAATAGCAATGTAGCATGCAATAGGTTGACTGTCGTAACGCACAACAAATCCTTCTTTAAACCTGTAAGTTTATGCAATCCACTTTACTTTGAGAGAGAAGATGAGAGTCGACACCGAATTGGGTCCCAATTACCCAACAAAAGCCCCCGCCCCCCGACCCCCCAAGCAAGAGTACTTGCTTGTATTTCTTTGGAGAACTTTGTACAATGATAATGAATGATGATTGAGGACTGCCCAACACAAGGATGAGGAAGACCGAACGTAGGCTAAACCATATGCTATCCAAGAACACCAAAGAGAGCCCGATGTAGCCACTTATGCAACTCCAAAATGCTAAGGAGCAGCATATATGCTAGCTGACAATGAGGGCTGCCTTCAGGTTGCTTGAGGCTGAGCACAAGTGGCTTATTGATGAAACACTAGATGCTAGGATGCTTGAACTCTTTGGGAATGAGATGATTTAGCAAGAGAATGGGCGTTTTCTTATATAGGGATAGGAGGTGCTGGTTGGTTTGTTTATGCAGCAGTCGACTTGTTATTTTATTTGCCACGACCTGAATATATAGCATTTAATGCTTGCGTATTTGCTTGTGGCATTTGATGCTGGCCGACAGCATATGATGCTGTGAACTGCCTTGTGATCAACATTTACTGCTGGTGGCCGATGTGTGTGAGGCTTGAATTGATGCTTAGCATCAAATGCTAGGCATGAAACATGCCTTGGCTGCCCCCATGGGCTGCTGGTCCATGCACATGTATGTCTAAATGCTTTTATATGCTTTATTTAATGCATTTATGGACTGACTTTGACATGCCTTAGCTCAAATGACTTTGCATGCTTTGTTCTCCAAGTGGGTTAAGGGACTAACCTAACATCTAAGGTTGGGAGACTGACCTACATAGCTCGTGCCTGGACTGGCTCACAATGGGGTCACGGCATACCACAAATGTTCCTGAATGGGTACTAATGATGTACAATGTTACACTAAATGATGAATTGTGAGTCACGGCATACCACAAATGTTCCTGAATGGGTACTAATGATGTACAATGTTACACTAAATGATGAGCCAGTGTGTCACATAGCACCTCAATGCAGGGTGCATGTGACAATTTAGGTATTGCATCTGTAAGATATTATGCAGCTTTTTTATCGAGAGAGAGAGAGAGAGAGAAGGCATGCCCTTTTTGATAGTTCTAAGATTTTTGCTTCCCGAATGTTTTGCCCTTCATTTCCTGCGAAAACTTGCAGCATTTGCCTGCCAGAAAATCAACACACAACCAAATGAAATGTTATCATTTTGGACACATGTCACGTTCTGTTGGACCATAAATTATAAACCCAGTCGCAAGGATGCTCCTATGCTGCTGCTTTTTCTACATCAGTGTGTGTAGGCATTCAACAGCTGACATAATTTGTATTTGCACATGTTTTTCTTTTTTGAGTGAGTCCCAGGTGTCTCTGTGTGACCCACTCCCCCAGATACAATAGCCATTCATGCAAGAGCCCACTGCCAACATGTTGATTATGAAACAAATAAAGATAATTTACATTAGTCTGGCAATTTCCAAATCTTGTGCTTCAATTTTTGCTTGGAGCTGCAAAAACCAAACATTTGAAAGGTCGATTTTTCAGAGTTTCTTGTCTATTGTGCCACTTATTTTTGAGGATTGAACAGCTCTTTATTTTCACTGCCTTAATAATCAATTCAACCAAAAACTTATTGAAAAAAATAAAACAAACACTGCAGTCACAATCTCACAGTGCATAATAATGTGCAGTTGCATTGAATGGGAAAGAATTTAGGAGGAATTTAAAAAACACAAATCAGTTCAGTAGGTTTGCACATAGTGTGTTATATGTAACAGTGTTAAAATACACACTTGCATGCATGGTGCACATGCACATGGGTGCGTGCGTGCATACCACATATATATCACACTGCATGTGTACCACATAATAACAAGTCAAGCCCTCTGGCCTGAACCCTTGAACTGGATGGATATGGAAAAACAGCAAGCCTCCCTCGTCTTCACGTAGCCATTCCAAGAGAAGCAAAGCTAAGCTAAAAACCTAGCATGGCATGAGGGTTATGTTCCTCGCCTCCTATATATACTAATAACTCGGGCACCCACGTATGAACCTACTCATCCTCACCTTTGCCCGAGTCATTAATTGCCCCATGCAAGCACACCATTGCGCTCTCTAGCTCCTATCATGTATGTATGTATGTATTGTCAGATAAGCCATGCAGAAGTGATTTAATTAGCACAATCGAAATAAGTTTGGAACACAAAGACAAGCAAAACTAAACAGTCATCCACACTTGACACGGTGCTCATTGTCAACGGACAAGACCCTCCTCCACCTCTTGCAGAGTACTTATTTTATTGAAATGTGAATGAAAGTACAAAAGTCTCTAGCTGAAATAAAAAAAGGTACCTCAAATGTGCTCTCACTGCATTGACAATCCGAAACCTGGGCAACTTTCTCTATGCTTCTCCTTCAATTCCAGCACTACACAGGGTAAAATCTGTTGTGATGAGGGATGGTGACCTGCTTTGTTGCTCCTCTAGACTGAATCCGCTACTGCACGGCACTTGTGGGCTTGCATTTGCTAGCTCTAGGGGATGAAGTGGAAGATGACAAAGAATGAGGGGATTTGGGGCCTATTTAACGGGAAAAGAATGTGGGGATGAAGTGAATGGTGCCCTTCCGTCAACTCACCTAGCTGCCTACGCTTTGTGTCGACTCCCTGCCTCTGTCACCAGCTTTTGTAACTTACCCACTATACCAACTTCTTGGACTCGTGCATGTGTAATAATGGATTCTTTTGGAACCAGATGACATAGCAAGATTGTCTCTGAGGATACAGATGATGGGAATATTTGTCTCTCAGGATGTAGATGACAGTAATATTTGTCTCTAAGGATACAGATGACGGGAATACTAGTCTCTGAGGATACAGATGCCAGAATGCTTTCCTGATATGCAGATTTCTGATATCATTAAGGGTTAGCATCTTTTGTGTGTAACGGAACTCATCTGATGGATCAGGGTTATTGTGACTAAATTTTGAGTATATGGAATTGGAATAGATGATTTATCATCTAGAACATGCATTCATTCATCCTTGGCTGAATTTCTTTATATTTGTGTGCACATGTTTTGATGCCTACGTGTGCGTGGTTTTATGGTATGTATGTGTCCGAGGGTCCAGGACACTCAGGTAAGCCCAAGGACGGGAGTGCTGCATTAATCTAACATCAACAGGAGACTTTATGAGTTTTGCAAGCTTAGATGTGATCACATGGCTTAAAGCCATAAGTGTTCGCATGTATTTATAAATGGGGCCACGCTTTATTTAAAAAAGGCCGAACTCAGGGGACCAACCTTTATTAAAACGGGTGGACATCATTCATCAAGCGAGTGGAAGGGAAAGCAGGATATTAAAAACTTATAAGAGTGTTTATCAAAAAGCACATTAAAGCAAAGCAACATGACCCATATAAATAATAAGTGGTATGGGTTATTGTGGAATCATCAAGAGCAAGGCTGCTTCAACGCCATCATCCCGATCTGTACGGACTGTACGGCCTTGCGACATCATCTATACGACCATTTGAGCTACAGAGTCCGGACGCAGGGCACATGACATAATCACTAAACTCTACGACCGCCTATGTCATCAACACCACAGGACTGTTATACTGTATTAAAGCTTCCGGACCAGTACTGAGACCACTCCCACCCTTACTTCATCGCACAAGGATGTTCCCTTCGCCACCTACTTGAACACACGAGTGTTGATTCGGTGGTTTGCTTTTGCCAGGTAGTGCTCGCAGAAATTTTGTTATTGAGAAGACCTCTGAGGATACAGAGTTGCTGGCAAACAGGTGAGTGGACAGGATCACTGACGACAGGCCTTCGGGTGAGTCAAGGCATGCAAGAGACCCTTGTGTTGAGCCAAGGCTTTTGAATCCTACGGGCTACAAGGCCATCAACATCCACGACCTTTGGAAAGCTCTTGGGAGAACTTGAATCTTGTAGTCATAAGGAATCACTCCTCCTGGATTGTATTTGGTATTGATAAATCCTTGAAAGAAGAGGGGGGGGGAGGAGGGAGGGGGGAGGGTCGGCTCATAGCATTATTCCGGCCCCTAGTGTTGTGTCTTTTCTCCTTGTGTTGCTATTTGTTTGTTAATTCCTATGTTGTTAAGTGAATTCCGTTATATACACACCTCCTGCTGTTACACCCTCCGCTTACAATTGGCTTCCTTCAGCTGTGCCACTCCACCTTCGCAGGCCTACATCACTCACTTCTTCCCAACCAGTTGCTCGAGGTTCTCCTTCCAGCATGCTCGGGGCGGTTCTTCCAAACCGTTTTCATTGCTTCTTCAAACCTACTGCTCTCGGCGCTACTTCACTCATCACCTTCCCACCTACTTAAGCCCTCCATACCTGGGCTGGCATCCACGTAATCCCATCGTTCCATCTCTCTCCTCAACACTTCCATGCTTTTTCTCTCTTTAACAATCGTTTTTCCTCTAACACACATCTCACCCTTTCTCACACCACTTTGTGCATGACACCCCTTCCCTCTCTTCGACAACCTCCATCTTCTCAACACACATCTCTCTCTCTCACCCCTCACCTACTCTCTCTTTGCCGACAACCGCACACTCTCCTGGCATGAAATTCCATCATTCCTTTTCTTCTCTCTCATCACCATGGTTTCAGCAATCACCTATCTCTCTTCGCCATATTTACCTCCATGCCTTCCCTCTATCTCCACGCCCATATTTCTCCAATTTCCTCCTCTCATCGCCATGCAAAATCCTTCTCTTGCCGGCTGCAACGCATCATCACCTCCCTTTCATATGCACCATATTCGCACACTTGGCACCCTGCTGGCTGGCTGGCCCAAACATGGCAGCGCAGCGCCCATTTGGTACACCTGCACTGGTGCTGTTCTCTCTGCTCTCGTCTTCCATACCTGGAAGGCGGATTGGCCTCTGTAGAGCGAATCCATTAAGAATGTTCAGTAGTCTCCACATGAAGATTATAGCTAGGATGGATTGGTGGGAGACCTTTGCCTCAATGAGTGTGCTCTCATAAAATGAGGGCTGAAATGATTGCTGCATTGTTTATTGGGATAGCCTGTAGTCCATTGGTATAGCCATATTCAAGATGGCCTTCATCCTGCTATAACACACACGCACTCACACATTTTTCCTGCAAGAAGGATTGCAAGAGCACAGATTTGCAGGACAATATCAAATTTCCACACAACATTTGCCCCCAAAAAAAAAAAAAAGGAGAGATTTTGGGGAGTTTAATTCAAAGTACCGTGCTAAGGTCCGGCGGAGGAGGCATGGCATCATCATCGGGATCTCCTACATCTTTGGAGACTGATTTGGCGGGACTATCTTTGGCGGCAGCCGCTGCTGCTAATTTGGTGCTGCTCCTTCCAGGTGCCGTTTTAGCAGGATCCTTCTTGCTGTTGTCGCCAGGATCATTGGCCATGTCGCTCGCAATGCTCACACGTTACATGAGAAACGCATGCGCAGGCTTATTATTGTTCTTGCGATGCATGCATGGCAAACCATATACACCGTGTAAACATTTATACATACGTTTCGTTGTTTTGGTGGCGCGCACATCTTTGAATTGGGAGACTCTTTACACAAGCTCTTTTAGACCCCAACCTTTTTGCACTTTTCCAAACTCACTAGTTTTTCCAAACTCACTAGTTTTTCACGGTGATGCAACACTTGTTTTTTTTTATGACTTCAGAGTTGTTGCCTTGGGTAGCCTAACATCCTTGCAAAAAAGCATTAAAGGAAAAAAAAAATCACGTGGCATGTAAATAAAATTAAAATAGCTTAAAAACTCAACCGACTCAAAAAGCTCAATCAACTCAAATTTGAGTCCTAGGCAACGAGTTCATCTTCACGCATATACGCTAGGCTATACAAGGAGGTTGTGTCGATTTCTGCAGTGATCTACAACGATTTGCGGATGCGCCCCAGTCATGTTGGTCCTCCAGCACCTCAGCAACATACCCATCGTCCTACCCCTTGTTTCCACCGTCGAGGGCGATGACAGTTGCTTCCATCTCCTCACTCCCTTCTACGACACTGGAGACCTGCTCGGTAAACTTGATTGTCATCCCCCGCAATTCAAGCTTGATGACCGCGAGGCTGCTCCCATAGTGGCTACCTGTCGGAGCACTCAATCTCTATGGATTATTTGTCGGACCTGTGTGGCTCCGACAAGTCGCTATCAGATTTGTTCCAGTACACCGCTGCCCAATTGGTTTCAGAGTTTAAGATGAAGTTGGAAGATACCACCAAATTTGCTACGAGTGCTTCAGGGTTTCGTTTGAAGGAATTACAGACAAGGAACTGCACAAACAACCTGCTCACTACAGTATCATCACCTCATAGTGAGAGGAAACTTACTACACTCCCTATTGCACCCTTATACAATCTTCAGGTGTGGGCAAGTCGAGAGCATTCATGGAATTGAGCAAGGCGAGTGTTTACATTTATTATTGCAGCCTGGCAAGTAGCTCGTCAACAGCCTCCCCACCACTAAGGACAGTTGGTCTCGCAGATAAACATGTTAGCACATTCAAAGAACATGACATGGTGCTTTACTTGAAGGCATGGCTCCATGTGCTGGCTGCTACTGACATTAACACCACAGGGATGTCACCTGAGGTTTGGAAGGAACAGCAACTTCTTGATGAGCATGGTTGTCCCAAAAAGTGACCTTATGAGAAGAGGGTATTGGACGAGTGGGGGAAGCTACAAGCTCAATCTGACACACATGACCCATACAAAGGAGTTGATGCTGATAGTTATAACTTGCAAACTTGTAATGAAGCAATCGAGTCTATTGAAAATGCCTTAAAGAAGAAGTCCACCCATTGCTCGCCTGATGATTTGGAGAAGGAGAAGGTGTGTACCCCTTGTAGTGTGATCTTTGCCTTTGATGAAGCAAGAGGGTTGCAAATACCGAATCCAGAATCAAACTCGATAATTCTATGAAATCAGGAGGGCACTCAGGATTTTTTTTGCCCATCAGATCTTCTTTGTGATTATGCTAGACACTTCTGCAAAAGTGACCAATCTTTCACCCAACAAGCACAATGAGGACAGCAAAACAGGGCTATAAAGATGGGTTTCAAACTGCCTCATCCAATCTACTTCCTACCAAATATGGCTCTTTTCAAGCCAACTAGATGTCTGAGCGTTTCTGACTGCTTCCAACCCATGCATTGGATGAAGCAAGGTAGACCAATGTGGTCCGTAAGGGTTAAAAGTGATGGTGATCCTTCCAAGTATAGACACTAAAAAGTGTTCTACCCAACGCTGGATGCTGCAAATCATCTTCCAACTAGCTGGTGGTTGAGATCGGCCTGTATATTGCCCTGGCCTCCACTGTGCTACTACTTATGGAAGTTCAACATATCTTCAGAGCTACCTAGAGGCAAGTGTCGTGGTTCCCATGTGAGGGGACGCTATTGAGCCTCAATGCGAGTACCCTCTCCATGTCGACGGTGGCCACAACCTTACCATGCCCATGGAGGGTCCCATAGACCAAATCTCCAAGCTCAGTGTGGCGGCGTGCTCATGCGCGTCGTTCATGGCGCACATTATCAAGAAGGATCGAGAGATCTGTCACTCGCAAGACGATCCTCCTATTTTTCACATGGAAGACGAGACAAGAAGCATTGGAATCTAAGATAGATACCCAGGGGCAAGCTTGCAGACATGGATGCCTACGCTAAAACAGCACAACGGGATGGCTTTCTGTGCACGGACAAGGTAAGAGAGCTTATGTTGATGCATTTCATTAGATATATATATATATATATATATATATAAAGCGTCTACTTAAGACCCAATGGGTCTATGAGACCAAAGTGATACAATAACGTCCATGGAATATCTCATCATGGAATGGAAAATAAAACAGAAAGAAAACATAAACATAGCTATCTCACTGAGAGAGAGTTTACCTATAGATCTCTACTTTTGTTGGCATATGAAGACACAGCAAACCCTAGCAAGCATGCTTTCCTTCTAGCTAGGCCACTTTCAACGGCAGCAATGAAACAATAGTATATCGCTCTCAAAGACTGGCCAAATGTGAATAACAACATGGATCTAGAAGCTGTTTTCACAATGGCAAATAACATACCCATACCTTTCGCATATCCTCTCGGTTTTCATGTCACTAATTTTTGTTTTTGCCTGTGAGTCATGCCTTCCCTATAAAAAGAGAGCCTTTGCCATTTTCGCTTGGGTAGTATCCTTTGTGTAGTGTAGAGCATATTTGAAATGCTTGAATGGACATGAATTTGAAAGCATACTTGAAAGCAATGAATGGACATGAATTTGAAAGCATACTTGAAAGCAATGAATTTGAAATGGACATGAATTTGAAAGCATACTTGAAAGCAATGCTAGACTGACATCCGCAAAGATCGATGAGCTTGAAGCTTGTTCTTATGTTCAATGGGGATTTAAAAGTACCTCGCAAATTAGAAAATTACAAATTCATTACCACATTTGAAAATGAGTTTTGTATCATGAATCAATACATAGGACTAATGGCCACCTTCAACATTGAAGGTGTTTTGGTCCACTTTTGATATCGAAAGTGCTATTTGGGAAATGGGGGAAGGCCATGTTCTCTTATGTTTATTAAATTTCAGGGAGGACTGTGCCAACTCCCCATCATACTTTATGTATGGTTTTTTTTTTTAACTTCACTCACACAAATGAGCACAAAAAATCCTATAACTTAATGAATGACGTGTAACTCAAATTCAAATGTGGTAATGAATTTAGAATTATCTACATTGCGATGTACTCTGAGATCTCTGTTGATGTCCATCGATTCCTCACATCGAATATAATCATAGGCTTGATGTTCATACTCGTTTAAGCTCTATAAGCTGTTCATATAAACTTGAGAAAGACATGCATCCGAAGAAGACGTGTTGCAGAAATGGTATGGGTTGCAATGTCCAACTTCATTCAAGCGCTTCAAGATGTTTATATGTGACGGAAGGACACACGTTCTTTCAAAGTACGTTGACAACACACAGGTGCAAGCAATCAAGAGGATAAGGGTGCCTAAGCATTCTAGTTTACCTTGGGTAGCCTAAGATACTTGCACAAAAGCAAGCATCATGCTACCTAAGCTATAAATAAAAAACTATCTGCTCGAATTACGTCATCACGTGAAGGCTGAAGCTAACAAGGATATGGAGATGGATAGAGTTATGGAATTCCTGCGCTACAGTGCCGATCCGACCACTATCGCTACCCTCCTGCTTTCCTGTGCGCCCTTCTTGCCCTCACTGATGCTTTTGGCCTTCAACTCCCCTTCCTTCACGTCGCACCTCCTTGACCCGTTGGTTTCCCACCCCGACTCCCCCAAGGCCCAAGGCCTATGCCTCCCTCTACTTCTCCCTCATATCCAAAGACCGTTCTACACATTGAAGTAGAAAAAGAAAAAGTAGTTGCTATTGTTGGTAGTGCAAGTAGTAGCCTCCACAATGAGAAGTCCGACAGCTTCACCCTCTTCACAAGCCCCCTCAAGAGCTCCCAAATAGATGAAAGCATTTGCTTCAAATCCTTTGATGAGGTAAGCGCAACCCTCGTAAAAGGTTTTATACTCTCTCTCCTTTATTTATGCACCTAGTCTCTATGTGTTGTGAATGGAAAAATTCATGTGTGCATTGGAGGCAAAGAACAAGGTTACTAGCGCAGGTTGCACACTACTAGAAGCAGCGAGTCTCAATGATTTCTACAACCTACCATGGTACCCACAACAACAGGAGGATATCGTCGAGAAGGCTATTTGTAACTACCAGTCGATTGGGCAATACACTTTGATTGGTGGCCACTGAATAGAGCTATCACTCTAAAATGTATGAAGCTCTTTACAGTTTCCTAAGGAGGAGACGAGAGGATGAGGAATTGCAGAACTACTTGCTGGAGCAGTTTGCCAAATCTTCTTATCAAGGCATCAATTTGGGAAGCTCTGAGACAAAGGGGGGGCTTCGTTCCTTAGGTTTGTGGCAGCAAGGATTGTTTTGAAGAAGAAAAGCACTCTAATGTCCTAGAAGATCCTGGAGTGGGTACTATAAATGAAGAACGAGCATAGAGTGAACTTGACTGGAATGACGCTAGAAAGTATGGAACTACATATGCAAAACATCGGAGAAAAGCATTAGACCACATACTTGTGTGGACAGCAGTGGGTCATCCTATTGCTCAGGATGATAGAGGCATTCACTTGGGAGAGCCTACAATAGAAGCAAAGTTACCTTGAAGCTCTGACGTCAAGCAAAAAGGGGGGAAGTTAAAAAGAGAAAAACTGAGGGGGAAGACACAGAGAAAACAAAGAAGCAAAAGCAAATGCTATAGCCAAGAAGCTGGCTGAGAAGAAAGTCAGGGAAGACATAAAAGGAAGGAAAGGGAGGAAGTCACTCAGGCAGGCAGATGAAATCAAGAAAGCTAATAAAAATGTTTAAAGATAGTTGGAGGTAACAGAAAGGGAAAAAAGAGTCATGGAAAAATTTGATCAAAGACTCCAAGAGGAGGCAGAGTAAATGCAAAAGGAAGCCCAAGAAGAAAACCAGAGAGGATGCTTAGTGGAAGGAGAAGGAACATAAAGCTCAAGAGAAGAAGGCAGAGGCAAGAGCCAGAAAAGGGAGGGAAGTTGTAGCTACCCTAGAAGCTGAGAAAGCAAAGGAAAGAAATTCTTATGCCTCACAATATATCTACCTCTTCATAGATGATCGCAAGGGCATCAAGTAGAAAGAAACTATGCAGAAGCTTGCAAGAAAGGGCCTCTCCATAGCCCCCTCTCCAAACTTCACATAGACTACAAAGTCTTTGAGTCAAAACACAAGCTTTAAGGTAGTGCACAGCTCTTGAAGCATGCCCTCTTTAGGTTTAGCTATTTGATCAAGCTACCTCAATAGCCACTTGTTGCAGGAGAAGCTTTGCCTGTATCTTAATTTTATTCCTGATTTGGATGCTTTTTACAGGAGAAGCTTTGCATGTACCTTACTTTTGTTCCTGATTTGGATGTTTTTTTCCAAATTGTAGCTTTGGTAACAAGGTTGAAGATAACTCGTGTGCACCGGCACAGCAACGGTTATAGCTCTACATTAATCAGTGATCATGAAACAATATCACACAAGACTCATCACATCATCAACTTCAGTATTGCAAGCTGACAAAGGTATTCTTATTTTTCTCTCTTTTATATTCAAATAAATTAATGGCCGCCTTCAACACTAAAGGCGTATCTTTGGTCCACTTTCGATACCGAGAGTGTTATTTTAGAAACAGGGGAAGGGAACGTTCCCTTATGTTTATAAATTTTGGGGAAGACTGTGCCAACTCCCCGCTATACTTTATGTATGGTTTTTTTTTCACTCACACAAACAAGCACAAAATTCATATGACTTGAACAACATGTAACTCAAATATAGATGTATTAACCAATTTATAATTATCCTTTTTGTGAGGAACTTTAAGATCTCCATCGATCATAAGCATAGGCGTGCAGTTCATCGCTCGTCGCGATAATGGACATGCCTCTAGCACCCTTTCCAAGTAACTTTACATATTCATATTTGTTCAATCACTTTAAGATATTTATAAGTAAAATTGCACGATATCTTATAAGTAAAACTACATGATTGTATGTTTCTTAATTTTGAACTTCACTTTCGAGATATGTCAATCAAAACCGCCAAACTTTTGTTATAGGTAATATGGCAAACCAAAACTTAGCAAAGACATGCCTCCGAAGAAGACGTGCTATAGAAATTAGGACTTCGAGGAAAAGAAAACAACTGCTCATGCCAAACGCTTCCACGTAGTATAACGTGGAGATGTTATATATAAGCAATGGCGTTCTAAATGTGATATTGTTTCCGGCAACATTATTGCAGTATGTCTTGGATGCGACATGTGTTCGTTTCTAACAAGGCAAATATGAAGCTAGAAAGTGCACTATTATTGGATGCTACAGACAAATATGGTGTTAAAGCACACTGGTGTGCTTGCTACAACTATAAAAAGAATATGACTAGGCAAGTACGTATAGTGTCCCTACTTCCAGATTACATGCAACTAGCTACAAACCCAACTTCTTAGCATCCTAGATGTGTCAATGAGCGTCACTTCCATAGCGAATGCCATCACAAGAGGCATTTTGGAGAGAAGATCTATACTAGACAACTACCTAATCTATTGGTCGACTGATTTCAACGGAGCTCGCATATCAAAAGACCTAGCCTCTGGACCAGTTGCAAGCATAATTGCATATAATATAGTGAACAATCCAATTATAAAGAAGTACAAGACGCTCGCAGAACGTCCTCACAGAAGGCTAGGCATGTGTGTACTTTCACCAGACATTGTAACCAACATCATCAACAAGAACCATGTAGAGAGAGAGAGAGAGAGAGAGAGAGAGAGAGAGAGAGAGAGAGAGAGAGAGAGAGCTAGCTATGGAGATTTGAGCTACTAGTTTTGGGGGGAATGGAGTGTAGAGTGATGTTGGAGTGGATAATGGAGTGTAGAGAGAGAAGATGGAGGTGAAAAAATCTCTTTTTTATACAAAATGGTTTGGTTTGGGTTTTTAGGGAGGGGAGAATCACTTTTTTAAATTTTTTGAAAAAATCCATTTTAAGGGTTTTTTGACCCACGAGATTGATGGGGGCTAAAAATGATGGAGCCCCCCTACTTTTAGTTAACTACCCCCCTAATTTATGAAGGCCAACCCCTACTTTTTGAACCCCACATTTGTATTAATGAGGAAGACAAGGCTAGTTTCCCCCTACTTTTGGAGGAGACCAAATGTACACACTTCTCTCTTCCAATTGGTCCATTGCTAAAATGAGGGTCATTCTTCTCCTCACCATCCTCTACACCCCCTCACATACCCTCTCCTCCTCCATCACCAAAACTTCCTTCACCACCCCCACCCCCACCCTCCATCTTCATCTAGGCCTTCCCAAACCCCTCAAAGATATACCCTCGACATCAACAAGGCCCCCACACTTCCTCGATGCCACCCTCGCCATCGTAACCTCTCCCTCGACTGCTCCTCCACCCTAGTTCCATTACTCCCTTCCCCTACACCCTTGGAGGAAGGCAAGATTCCCCCACCACCCCCGTAAGAGCATGAAGAGGTGGACCTACCCCTTAACCCCCTCAACTGGCATAACCCACTGGATCGTACAGAGTTCAAGTAGGAAATCATATCCTACTCGGTCGATAACTTTAACACGCCCCCATCATGAGTGTATATGCATGTGCACAAGAGAGAGGGGGAGGGAAAGTGGACCATTATGGAAGTTAGTTGACAGACTTGTAGCATTTTTAAGATCACTCCACTCTAAGCTTATCCATATGTTCAAATCATCCAACAGTTCCAACAAAATCATCCTAAAATTCCCAATGTGTCAAAAATAACTTTCATTTAGCATCTTCCTTAATTATACTTTTTGAAGGTTACAATTGCCATTGTGTCTTCATGGATTGTGAATCTCTCTAAAAAGGCATCTTTTAACTCTAGGTTCAATGACCCTTTAGATGTTTCCTCTAACTCCAATATCCCATAATTTCCATTGTGATGGATGCAAGAGCATCTGTTAGTTTTCATGGTAGAGTTGCACAACTCTAGTGTAGAAGCTATGGTAGATCAAGAAACTCCATGGCTGTGAGTAGTAGTAGTAGTAGTAGTAGTAGTAGTAGTAGTAGTAGTAGTAGTAGTAGTAGTAGTAGTAGTAGTAGTAGTAGTAGTAGTAGTAGGAGGAGGAGGAGGAGGAGGAGGAGGAGGAGGAGGAGGAGGAGGAGGAGGAGAGAGAGAGAGAGAGAGAGAGAGAGAGAGAGAGAGAGAGAGGCTTAGAGAGATACAATGATTGCACGACTCAATGATCAAATTGATTTATTGTGTTAAAGATTCACCAAGTACATGCTTTTGTAGGCAAGCAGTCTTATCTTTTGACCTATTCAAACACACTAGAGAATGACACATGGTGAGGTACTAGCATCACTGTTTATTGTGTTAAAGATTCCTCACCAAGTACATGCTTTTGTAGGCAAGCAGTCTTATCTTTCGACCTATTCAAACACACTACAGAATGACACATGGTGAGGTACTAGCATCACTGTTTATGTCATACACACTTATGTTATCCACGCTTAGTAGTAGTAGTAGTAGTAGTAGTAGTAGTAGTAGTAGTAGTAGTAGTAGTAGAGAGAGAGAAGCTTAGAGAGATACAATGATTGCATGACTCAATGATCAAATTGATTTATTGTGTTAAAGATTCACCAAGTACATGCTTTTGTAGGCAAGCAGTCTTATCTTTTGACCTATTCAATCACACTAGAGAATGACACATGGTGAGGTACTAGCATCACTGTTTATGTCATACACACTTATGTTATCCACTCTAAACAATTCACATGCACACTTATACACATATATTTAAGCCCTTTTATAGGTTATTCACACAAACGGGTACACTAATATTGAAGCTCCAAAGCCCAACAAACCCCCTTGTGGGAGTGTGATGAGGAGCCTTCACTAGTCACAAATACACATGCTACAACTTTGGTAAGAACTTGGCTTGTTCCTGGTTTTACAAGCTCGTGTAACGTGGGTTCATAGGATGGTAAGCTTGGCTCAGGCGGACTTAGAGGCCAAGGTTTCACTGGGAGTTAATGGTCCAATGACCTATATTGGTTTATGGTCCAATGACCTATATTGGTTTCACCCTCTTGGTTTAAAGAAGGATAACGTGGGAGTGGAGCCTTTTATGGCACACAAAAGGCAACGAACATATAGAAAGTGACACAACGGACATTCATTTTGGGGACGTCTCAGGCAGAGAACCCATGACACAAATATTTTTAAAAAAAACACATAAATTTTTTCGAGGAAGAGGAATCTCTTGCTTGCAAGAGTGTCGATGCCTTTTACGGCAGCATTTCCACAACTTCGAGACTTGGGTGTCATGCACGGATGATGACTTGAGTCATGAGAATGTATTAAGTGTCTGGCAATACCTATGGTGAGAAGGCCCATGAAGAATCAGCAAAAGCAGAAAGTCTACATCCATCTCCATGCCTCAAAAACTATACTCTTGTTGCAGATAACAAGAATCGGCACGCGCAGAGCGATTAGAGAAGAGAAATCGTCGATGATTTTGCAATCGGAGGCAAGATCAAAGTTTATGATCGTGCGATCAGAGGCACCGGCGGCAAATCGGCCGATTGGAGGCATCGAGATTGGGATTGGAAGAGGGTCGATTGAGCGGAGAAGGCTGGCGATTGTTGCAGGAGGCAGCGATCGAGCCGATTGGATGGGATCGATCCTCAATCATCCGGCGTAATCCTCGATCGGACATAGCAATCGGTGATTAGAGGCACCCGATTGGTGAAGTGGGCGATGATTAGAGTTGTCGATCTTATCCTGTACGTGATACGGTGGATTGGCGGATAGCAACAGAGCTTAATGCTGTAGTGATGGTCAAGTCAGCCACATTCATGCTTTGCCTCAGCATAGACAATGTCCACGTGGCCGGACCCTAGTGGAACAGGTCACTACACAAGAGCCAATAGCACGGAGATGATATCAAAGAGCCGTAGGTGTGCCGTTACGCGGTTTGGGAAGCACATAAGTTGTACTAAAGTAGATGGGCAAGGCAGGCACTCTAGATCTCATGCATAGGCTCTCATAGCAAGTCAGTTTTTATGGTAGAGTTAAGCAACTCTAGTGTAGAAGCTATGGTGGATAAGAAACTCCATCTCTAAGAAAGAAAGAAAGAGAGAGAGAGAGAGAGAGTGCTGCACAACTCAAGATTGATTGTGTTGCAAGTACATACTTTTGTAGGCAAGAAGCCTTACCCTTTTTGACCTATTCAAACACACTAGAGAATGACACATGGCAAGGCACTAGCATCATTGCTTATGTCACCCATTCTAAGAGTGTGTTATCCATCATTGCTTATGGGAACCCACTCTACGTTCCCATACACACTTACACACACATATTTAAGCCCTTTTAGAGGCTATTCACACAAACAAAATACACTAACATGAAGCTTCGAAATACCCAACAACATCAAGATTAGGTGTGTAGTGTTAAATGCCTCTTCTCTCTCTCTCTCTCTCTCTCTCTCTCTCTCTCTCTTTTTCTCCTCTCTCCATCAAGAGCATAAAGATTATGTGTGTAGTGTTCTATGTCTCTATGCACTATTTTGCTATATACTCTCTCTCTCTCTCTCTCTCTCCTCC
Organism: Cibotium barometz; assembly: GCF_041138505.1. Lineage (NCBI taxonomy): Eukaryota > Viridiplantae > Streptophyta > Polypodiopsida > Cyatheales > Cibotiaceae > Cibotium > Cibotium barometz. The sequence goes on along the minus strand of NC_141053.1, from coordinate 27,827,931 downwards.
ACACACACACACGCACGTGCGCACACACACACACCCCCCCAACATACACATGTCTATATACACATACACACACATGTCTATATACACATACACACACATGCATAAAGATATTATATGCATACATATATACATACATATATGCATACATACATACATACATATACATGTGTGTGTGTGAGTGTTGTGTGTGCAAACTATATTGCAGAACTTATAGTATTTTTGTGTGTTGTTTCAAGTACTACATCACATTTTGTTCACCTAAACTAGTAGAAAGCATCTCCTAACATCAATAGAGCTTGTGATAGATTCTTCATGAAAACATTTGTGTGCATTTAGCTAAACACAATGCCAAGCATAGGTTAGGTTGATTATGTGCTAGTGTAGTTCTTTCTTTCTATCCCTCATGCCTTTGGATCATTATTGCATCCCTAGGATGGTCACACTATATACATATAGCATAGTATATTCAAACATGGGGAGGGATTTTTTTAATTAAGGGACTTACGTGTGATATATACGTACAAGAGGAAATCACACAAATAATTATTCAAATTTAAAATCTAGACATGTACACTTATAGTAGGAGGTATTATATTGAATTCAAAAATTAATGATATTTTAAACACATGTATACTTACAAACGTTACATGGGTTTTTATAGAGTGATAACCTCCCTCCCTTCCCAACCTGGGGGTTATATCACATAAAATTTGCTCTCTTAAATAATCTACTAGTCAACCTGAATCGTCACACAAAGAACTCAAGTCTTCTAAATATTTTTTGTAAGAATATTTTCATGTCTTTCGTAGTGATCCCAAACTTTCTTCTTTGTAGCACAACCATCATAAAAAAGTGCAACTTATGCATTAGCATAAATAGTTCACTAAAATGGAGGACTTATGCGCTACTACAATCAAAGCTGCAAACAAAGGGCACATAGAGCAATGAAGGTAGATCTCAAAATTAATAATATAAATATCATGGAATCTATCAAACTCGTTTATATATAGTACATAGAGGCAGAGGTAGATCTTAAAATTAATAATCTAAATATCATGGAAGCTGTCGAAAACTCATTTATTTATAATACCTACTTGATATGATCAACCTAGGTATTATATATACATATATATAGATACGTTCTGTAGACTTCTTAATTATATTGAGATCACTATAGTTAGATCTATCTTCATTACATTGTGTACCCATGTTGTCCTTATTGTGCGCATGACATTCTCCATCTAGAGTGTCTACCTAGATCATCATCAAATCTCCTTGATGAAGTGCAAGATTGAGCATGACATTCTCAGTCTAGAGAGTCTACCTAGATCATCACCAAATCTCCTTGATGGAGTGCACGAGTGAGCAATAGATGCCATCAATTTGTATCTTTGGTTTGCAATAATAATTCAATATTATTCTATGTATCTCTTGCATCAACAATTATATTTTCTTACATTCATATATAGGAATTTTATGTACATTATTGCTATTTTTACCACCATATATAGGAAATTTATGTACATAATTGTTATTTCTACCACCATATTCTCCACTCTATTCAATTTTATCTATATTATCATTTCTATCATTGTCTCTACTCTATCCAATTTTATCTATATTGGGAAAAGTTTGAATTGATTAGGTATATCTCAATAAAATCTTATTAAATCTCAATTGGGAGATATTAGGGCCTAATAGAGTAGGATTAGTCCAATTAAATATGAATTGGGAGGCCACTAGGGTCTAATAGAGTAGGATCATTCCAATTTAGATAAATTATACTCAATCAGATCATGTATCGAGTAGACACAATTGGGTATAACTAGATCAAATTGAGAATAATTAAGGTCTTTTAATTAAGTTAAATTTTGGTCAAACGAATTAATTAGATCACATCAAGATAGTTAGATCCAATTAAGAGATAGTTAGATCCAATAAGAATAGTTAAGATATTAATCAAGTTTAATTTAAATCCAATCTGGATTAATAATATCACATCTGGGTAGTGGGATCCAACTAAGAATAACGAGAGTCTTAATCAAGTATAATTTAGATCCAATCCAGATTAATTGGGTCACGTTTCTAGGTTTAGTTGGGTCTAACTAGATATTGAGATTCAATTGGATATAATTTAATTTTAATTATATTTAAGTAGATATTGTTAAGATAGAATTAGGTTTAATTAGATATAAGCTAGGTTAATTGGCCTTATTTGGATATAATTGAGTATACTTAAGTCTAATTTAGGCTTAAGTGAGTTTAATAGGTATTATTAAGATAGAATTATGTTAATCAATATAACTTAGGTTGATTGGCTCATGTGGATACAATTAAGTCTAATTAAGGCTTAATTAAGTTTAAATAACCTCTTCCTACTGCGTTTTCAAGCCTTATCAATTTGAAAAGGGGGCATCCCACTAATCTTAATAGGTCCAAACCGTCTCAAATTAATGTAGCCAACTAGCTCCAATTGGGGTTCCAAGTATAAATTGATCTTTACATAGACTAAGTGAGGTCCACTTGGGTCTCGAGTTATAAGCCAAAGATATATACCTAGCTTTAGAATGGGATTATTATGTTCAAGACATTGATGATTGAGAAGGGATTTGAGATTTAATAGGACCTCAATCAACTCATTTATTCTCAATTGAGATAAGGTGGTAATCGATTGAGATTAATTGCTCCATTTTGCCTTTTAAAACTTTGGTTGAAACAAATATTAGCCAGCCACGATCGACGGTACTCGGAATTTACACATTTTAAAAGGAATTGAATGGGGTCAGTGTGGTTTGTTGCAGCCATGTGGGCCTGTAAAATAAAGGTAATAGAGCTAGTTGTAGAGGGTGGGTACACCAAACACCACTTCTTACATTCTGTTTACGCGCAACATATGCAAGAGATTAATTTGCACTAATCGCCTTAATAACTGTTAATCTGCAATGGCAAATCACTTATAGCAGACAGTTGTGGTGGCTCATGGGTGCTTAATCAAGAGGTACACGCCAAGATAAGAAAATCACAAATACACTCTACTTACACGATTTTACAATCAGGTGGGTTCTTTTTGCAAACAGGTCGTCTTCTTCTGTTGCTGCTTGCATGGTTGCGCCCCACGTAGAATTATTCTCCATCAGCGAAGCATAATATATACACAGCTTACTGCAGTATTATGCAGTTGCAAGCCTCTAAAAAAGGAGGTACAAAAGAAGGGAATTGCCTGTCTCTAAATGCAGCCTTAATCACCCAGCTTGAGAGAAATTGTACAGTAGATTAATTATTGGTGAGAGCACCAGAGCTTAATCAATTGCGGTGGAGGAAATCAGGCTGTAATGGTAGGCGCTACACGAGGAGGGCTTTCCAAGGCATAGTAGAAATTATCGTCCCAGCCTGCAGCAGCTTCTGCGAGGTGCTCTTGCATTCTAGTGCTCACCCTAGTATACAAGATGCAGGAGGGTAAATCGAGGCGCCGTGTTGGTGGCGTTTTTGCGACAGAATGCGGGCTTCTCGACTGCGCAGGCATATTGATGAGGCCAACATTCATGTCCCCATCGTTTACAAGCTCAATCTCGAGGCCACAGGCTTTCGGCGGAAGCTTAGCCGGCGGGCGCTCGGATGATCTGTGGGCGGAAAAGAGAGAAATGAGGAGAGGAAGCAATCCTTCATAGCTCTCCATAGCTGCTACCTGCTGCAAGCTCTAATGATCTAAAAGTATGAACCCAAATGCTCGAAGATACAAAGGTTGGAGGAGGACCCAAGCTTTGATAAAGAGAGAGAGAGAGAGAGAGAGAGAGAGAGAGAGAGAGAGCGTGCGCGCGCAGCAACTCTTCACCCATCATGGCACATTCTCAATAATAAACACAAAAAGGCCCTAAATTCTGACTAGGATATTATCTTTTCCAATAACGATGTTTCAACCCTCATCTAAAGCACCCACTCATTGCTTTTCTTCTCCCCACACGCCAATTTGCTTTACTTTTCAAAGAAAATTAATCTATAACGCCATGGTAGGGGGTCAACAACACACACACACACACACACACACACACACACACACAATGACCCTTCCCCTATCCTTTTCACCCCCATAGAAACGTTCAAACTTGCCCTCCCACATATCCATCATCCTCTCAAAAGACTTTTACATACTTTGGCTCTACCTCAGTTTTGGTCACTTCAACGTTATCAGAGTACTTTTTCCTCTCTCTCACTTTAAATCCATGCAAGCTTGGTGGAGATTCCACCCTATCTATCGTCACATACCAAAACACACCAAGTCTACAAAGGCACAAATAACTTAGCTCTTTCTCTTACACACAAAAAAAAACATTAGTAAATCATTTTTCTTATCTTGATCACCCTTTCTGATAATCAATGAGGTTCACAAGACATCTTTAAGATTCCTATAAGGCTAGTTAGTAGTGACAATTTCATAAGCATGTGTGCGTTGATACTCCCAAGCTTGATTTCTTATGGCCATCACGTCCGTTTTTAGGTGTCAAATACACCCACAATATTATGTATGCCTTTAAAAGATACACTAAATCTTGAAAAAGCATTCAAACTTTGTGGGCATCCTATCATTTCAAAGGAAGACCCACCTACAGAAAATAAACCTTGAAGTATGAGACCATTCACTTTCGCTCTAACTTAAGTATGTATCTGTAAATCCAAAAAAGGCTCCTCCAAGGATCCATGGATTGTATAAAAGATATAGCCACAAGAACAATCAGTGTCCAAGTGTTTCTAATATGATCTAACTCATAGGCTATTAAAATGGACTAAAGTTATGGTCTTTTGGTGGCTACTATTTTCCAAGCTAAAACCCCTAAGTTTCCAAGCTTAGTGATTCAAAATGACACTTTTTTAGAGAAAACACTATTAATTACACTTTTTCACAAAAAACATTATTGTAAAAACAACATTTTCTAAATTAAACTATACAATGTTTGGTACGAAAAAATATAAAAGCACAACCTAGCATGGCAACCATTTCATCCAAGACCTTTCATTGGGAAAAAATCCTTGGAGGCCCTCAATTTCTTCATGGGTGATAAACTGAGTGGGCACTTATGATGATGATTGGTCATGAACTTTTGGTTTGGCATGGTTTCGCCGATCTCTGTCGTAGACTCTTTTGTTAGGGAAAGAGTCCAATGAGAAACAGTCTCAAGAGAAATGATCAATATATTTTAAAAGGTTTAGTTTTGTCTTTTTAAACCTTATTTTAATTGCATGGTTGAATAGAGCACAAAAAATATATCATTTTTGCATTTTATGGTATGTCAATCTAAGCTATACTTGGAAAGTTACGACCATTTTTTAAACCATCTTCATGTCTCTAGAGACCTTTTTTTCAGCAAAAAGTTCATGGAAGAAATAAAAAACACAACTTTCACATCCATGAACATGCCAACCTCAAGCTCATGAATAATCACCATGCTCATTCCCATGAAAAAAATAAGGGTCTCTCATGACCCTTTTGCTAGTAAAAGGTCCTTGTTGGAGACCATCAATTTCTTCATGGTGATGATGTTGATTGTTCATTAGCTTACGATTAAGCATGGTCATGGATGTGGAATTTGTGTTACTGATTTCTCCCAACACCCAATCCAATGATGGCAAAATTCAAAACGCAACTTAGATTAACGAGCCATAAAAAGAAAAAGTGATTAATTTTTTGTGATCTATCCAATCATTCAAATAAAAAAATTAAATTATATATATATATATATATAATTTTTAAATATTATATATATATATATATATATATATATATATATATATATATATGTATGTATGTATGTATGTATTTATATATGTATGTATTTATATATGTATGTATGTATGTATGTATGTATATTTATAGTTTCATTTTTGAAAGTAAGTACACACACACACAAACACACAATTTTTATATTGTTCACATGAGCATGGTGATGATAATAGTTGTGTTTTGTTGCTGATTTTGCATAATTAAGTGAGAATATTACCTTACGTATCTAAGTGAGAATATGATCTTACATAATTAAGTGAGAATATGATGATTTTTCTCTTTTTCAAAATAAAATTCTCTTTTTCTTTGAGAAATTATGGATTGTTCATATTTGCATAATTTAGTTCAATGGTGATAATAAATTTCATTTAAATTATCCTTTCTCGAGGGATTGTGAATTGTTCATATTTACATAATAATTTAGGAAGATGATGATTTTTTATTACTACTTTGCATGATTAAGTAAGAAGGGTGCTCTTGTATACAATATGTTTGAGTACGGGTGCTCTTGTATACAATATGTTCTTAGAAATGGAAATAGGTTACTTTTCTTTGAAAAATATTGAATTGAGAAATAATCTTAGAAATGAAATAGTTAACTGTTTTTTTTTTGTTAAGAAACCCAGCAAAATCTGTCCATTCAAACTTTTAGCTCACACCTTATTTTTCAAGGCTAACTTAGCCATAAAAACATAAGTTTGTACTAAATTTATTTTTGCAAGGCTTACATAGTCATAAAAGAGAAAGGTTCACGATTATAGGGAGGCATCATAAGTTTATGCTTTAGAAAATAAAACTTGCTATCAAAGTGAAAAGATTCAAAACCTACCATAGCTAAAAATAATTTATTGATTTAAAATCATCTTTTTCATATGCATAAATATTTTTAAACCACCAAATATTAAATAAATTAAAAACTAAGAATACAGTAGATGTGATGTTAAGATTTTTGCCAACTTTATCGTGTGAATGTGCATAAGATCTTCATTGTCACCCTTCAATAATGTTAACCAATGATGTTAATAATCTTTGGAATGATATCGATTTACTCTTGCAATGACATGATAAAAGATTGAATGGGGTTTCATTAACATCTATGCATTTTGTCTACAAGCATGTGTAGTGAAGTCATTTTTATATCTTTTAGGATATGGACCGAGATTTGGACCCTACTAATTGTGATCACTAGTGGATATAATTGATATCTATCACTAAACAATATATATCTATTGAGTTTTAAAAAATAAACATCTTCTTCAAAAGGTTTCACTTGCTATATAAAATAGGGGCCACTCAATCATATTTTAAATATTGAAGAACTAATGATTTAAGCAATGGGTTTCTATGCTATTTAAGCTTTTGATTTTTATGTTCAACATCATTTGAGTGGGACTACTCTATTGAGAAAGGCCACCAAAATTTATTTTATATAAGCATATTCTTCATAAGGTTTCACTTTCTCCATGATGAGAGGGGCAGCTCAACTATATTTTATATACTAAAGAACTAATGAGTTGCTAAGTAGCATTTTGTTGATAAAGTTCTTATCAAAATTTAATGTTTCAAAATAAACAAATGTGACCTTAAAGATGTCCAAAGGTTTTTGGTTTTTGAAAAAGTTTCAACAACCTTGAAGTTTCTCAAAACAATTATTCTACCTTCTTAAAGGAATTCATTCTAGTGCTTGAATTCTAAACCGTATTTTATTCTAGTATTTTTATGTAATTTAATTTTTATGCTTTAAGATTTGTTCAAGAACAGTTGTCAAATGCATTTTCTTCAAATGAAAAATGCTTAATAACATATCTAAATACACATCATTTGTTCAAGATTAGTTAAAAATAAACAAATGTGACCTTAACGATGTCTTAAGGTTTTTGGTTTTTGAAAAAGTTTTTATAATCTTGAAGTTTCTCAAAAAAATTATTCCACTTTCTTAAAGGAATTCTTACAATTTTATTCTATTGCTTGAATTCTAGTTGTATTTTAACAATTTGTTGTATTGGTTAAACAACACGGAATTACTATATGGGGTTTATATCCTTATATGAAACAAGCATCAATTGTGTGTCTTAAATCGAACATTGTTATTTTATGCAAAGGGAAAAATGCTAAGGAGTCAGTTTGTGATTCTGAGATAAAGACAAAGACAAGTTACCTTTGAGTGTGAACGAGGAAGAGGAACAAGATGAGGAAGGTGCCAAGGATCAAGGTGAAGAAGAGGAAGATGCTGAAAGAATCAAGAAGATGAGGAAGATGCTGAGGGAATCAAGAAGATAAGAAAAAAGTTGTTGCTAGGCAAGTATGAATCAGATGAAGATGGTAGTGGCAGTAACCCACCATCTCCCTCTCAGTGCATAGCACATGGATCACAGATCCCTATTAGCCTTTGGCCTCTAGGAAGTCCTAGTGTGAATAGTCTTATACATAGGCACTTTTTACCATATGCTGTGGGGCAGGGGTTTTTCCTCGTGTGAACACACTCTAGTGTGTTGGGCACGTCAGCCCTAGGACTACAAGTATCTTGTACTCCACATTCTATCGAGTACTTCTATCTATCACATCTCGTCTCACTCACTCTTTGATCTCGATACAACTGTGTGTGACTGTGTGTGCGTGTGTGTCAGTGTGTATGTGCAGAGCATGTACTCCCCCATCCAACATTGGTAGCATAGCCTAGTTTTAGAACTTGGTTTCAAAGCTAATAGCTCCACGCCATTATTCTCTGAAGCGAAAAAACTTATGGTATAGTGGTATCATTCATTTTCACTGTGGTGCATCCTGGGTACGATCTCACATTTCTCACACATTTAGGACTTCTACCTCCTTCTACACAATTTTTACCATCGTACATCCTGTCAACAAACATGCAAATATATGTTAACATACTTGTGGATTGGAATCCCTTTTCTCATTTAAATGATGATTCAAACATATGATTAGTGGCCAACATATGTCATAAAACCAATATTTAGAGAGAAGAAGGTTCGGTCACATGACAAAAGCTTGGAGATTTTGAAATTTTGAGGGATAGACACATCACTCCTCCTTCCAAAAAGCTTTACTTTTAGTCTCCTAACCTATACTTATACTCGTCACTTTGTCATAGGCACACTTTTAGTGAAGATCTCCTCTAACCAAAGTTTGGAAATACTAGTAAGATTTGGTCACATGACCAAATCATAGAGAAAGGATATGGCATCAGTCTCATTCCACTAATGCTTGTAAATAACGATAAGTTTTGGTCACAAAACCAAATATCCAAGACCATAGTGAAATGGTGACTTCATAAGATGTTTGGCGAGTATTTTTTCCTCTAAGTAAACACATACACTCTATATCATCCCATATTAACATCCTCTTTAAAGCAGTGTAATCTAACCAAAATTTGAAAATACCAGTAAGATTTGGTCACATGACCAAATCATAGAGAGGATATGGCATCAGTCTCATTCCACTAATGCTTGTAAATAACGATACGTTTTGGTCACAAAACCAAATATCCAAGACCACAGTGAAATGGTGACTTCATAAGATGTTTGGACGAGTATTTTTTACTCTCTAAGTAAACACATACACTCTATATCATCCCATATTAACCTCCTCTTTAAAGCAGTGTAATCTAACCAAAGTTTGGAAATACTAGTAAGATTTGGTCACATGACCAAATCATAGAGAGGATATGGCATCAGTCTCATTCCACTAACGCTTGTAAATAATGATAAGTTTTGGTCACAAAACCAAATATCCAAGACCACAGTGAAATGGTGACTTCATAAGATGTTTGGACGAGTATTTTTTCTCTCTAAGTAAACACATACACTCTATATCATCCCATATTAACCTCCTCTTTAAAGCAGTGTAATCTAACCAAAGTTTGGAAATACTAGTAAGATTTGGTCACATGACCAAATCATAGAGAGGATATGGCATCAATCTCATTCCACTAATGCTTGTAAAATAACGATAAGTTTTGGTCACAAAACCAAATATCCAAGACCACAATGAAATGGTGACTTCATAAGATGTTTGCACGAGTATTGTTTACTCTCTAAGTAAACACATATACTATATATCATCCCATATTAACCTCCTCTTTAAAGCAGTGTAATCTAACCAAAGTTTGGAAATACTAGTAAGATTTGGTCACATGACCAAATCATAGAGAGGATATGGCATCAATCTCATTCCACTAATGCTTGTAAAAAATGATAAGTTTTGGTCACAAAACCAAATATCCGAGACCACCGTGAAATGGTGACTTCATAAGATGTTTGCAGCACGAGTATTTTTTACTCTCTAAGTAAACACATACACTCTATATAATACCATATTAACCTCCTCTTGAAAGCAGTGTGATCTAACCAAAGTTTGGAAATACTAGTAAGATTTAGTCACATGACCAAATCATAGAGAGGATATGGCATCAGTCTCATTATTGAGCCTTGCAGCTAGCCGCAATGTAGCCTTCGTAAGATTTTTTTCACAAGACAAAATGCTGGATACTTTGAACAAATATTTTGGAGATAGCCCCTCAATTATACGAGACTTATAGATTTGGTCACGTGACCAAATCTGCAAGAAATTTGAGCTGAAATATACGAGGGATGAAAATATTTAGAAAATGACCAAATCTTTGGAGCCAAGCCATTAAGACTATGTAGACCTGTGTATATATATTTACATTATGTGGTGGGTGTTTGTAGGTATACACACACGTGTGTGTGTGTGATAGAGACACACATACATAAACACGTGTGTGTGTGTGATAGAGACACATATACATAAACACATACATACGTATATACTTACATACACACATAATATATGTAGCTAATTGTACAAGATTTGGTCATGCAACCAATTCTTATCAATCTAATGGAATTTACCACATGTACACATCAGATAGCTACCTGCTGATAACATAAGAATACTCAAGAAATCTTCACGAGGTTGCCACTAACATCTTATGGGACTTATATATTTGATCATGCGACCAAAACATTGGAGAAGAATGATCCCAAATGTAGGGGATCCAAAGATTTGGTCAAGTGACCAATATTTATATATTTATATAACAATTTGGATGAGACAAATATATAATATATATGTGTGGGATATACATATGTATATATATATCGACAAGACCGCTGTGTGTGTGTGTGTGTGTGTGTGTGTGTGTGTGTGTGTGTAAGATGGATGATAACAATACTTAAATCATTTAAATTTTGAACGCGTCGAATATAAATTTGAATTGGATAGTCCATCTTGTGTTCATTACTGTGCTTAATTAAATAATTAATTAGTGTGATTTTATTATCTTTTAATCATGGAATTAATAAGCTGTAATAAGCTTTGAGTCTCCATAGATCCTCAAAATTATAAGCCACATTTTCAATGACACACTCAGCTCGTTAGTGTACGTGGAATGATTGAGATGAGCTTCATAGATATGGTTGAGATCATGGTGGAATTGTATGTGGATTAATGTGGTAGGGGGGGTGTAGCAGGTTGTAATGGAAAGGGCCCAAAAGCTTAAAAGCTTAAGCTTTAGTAATACGACCGCGTGGCATAATCCCATTATTTCAACATCAAGTTTACAAACCCATTATTTTAGCACACCCAAAAAGTGTTTTTTTTGGGTGTGACCATATCCTTATCAGTGTGTAAACACCCTTGTGTGAACACCCTCTAAAAAATCAAACCTTTTTATTTCTCTTAATTGAAATGACAAAGTCTATGTTTGTAGCTTTAGTAATACTAATAAGCTATAAGCTTTAGTAGTACTAAAGCGTAAGCTTTAGTAATACTAAAGCTTAGTATTACTAAGAAAGCTAAAGCTTTGGCTTTTAACCCTACCCACAAACGACGAAACGTAGCGGTGCACGAAACGCAAGCATACAACCGGGCAAGAAGCGCACCGCAACCAGTAAGAAAGCAGCATGGGATAGGAGCACACACGTTCAGGGACCACGGGACTGGAATTCCTAACTCTTGGAGTCTTGAAACCCTATTTGGACATATACATGCGGCTATTATGTGGAACACCAAGTTTTGGTCACATGACCATATCTATGCACTCTACAATATTTGGTTATGTGACCTAAACATATTTGGACATATATAAGAGCTCTCCTAGTTTTGATCAAAGGACCAAATGTTTGAGAGCACCTAAACATGTGACCTAAACATATTTGGACATATATAAGAGCTCTCCTAGTTTTGATCAAAGGACCAAATGTTTGAGAGCACTTAAAATAAGACCAAATTAGTAGATGAGGCTATTATGTGAAACACCATGTTTTGGTCACATGACCATAACTATGAGGATATTACGTGGAACACCAAGTTTGGTCACAAGACCATATCTATGTGTACTCTACAATATTTGGTCATGTGACCAAAACATACATGGACATATACATGAGCTATAATATTATAGAGCACTGAGAAGAAGATTTGGTCATGTGACCTAAACAAATTTTGACATATACATGAGCACTCCTATTAGAGAGCACTGAGAAGAAGATTCGGTCATTTGATCTAAACAAATTTGGACATATACATGAGCTCTCCTAGTTTTGGTCAAATGACCAAATGTTTAAGAGCACTTATAATAAACCCAAAATTTATGAGAGGACTTTCGAATGGCTGTGACCAAATTAGTAGATGATGCTATTATGTAGAACATAAAGTTTTGGTCACATGACCATATCTATGTGCTCTACAAGATTTGGTCATGTGACCAAGACATATATGGACATATACATGACCATATATGTGTGCTCTACAAGATTTGGTCATGTGACCAAGACATATGGACATATACATGAGCTCTCCTATTAGAGTACACTGAGAAGAAGATTTGGTCATGTGACCTAAACAAATTTGGACAGATACACGAGCTCTCCTAATAGAGAGGACCAAGAAGAAGATTTGGTCATGTGACCTAAACAAATTTGGACATATACATGAGCTCTCCTAATAGAGAGCACTGAGAAGAAGATTTGGTCATGTGACCTAAAAAAATTTGGACATATACATGAGCTCTCCTATTAGAGAGCACTAACAAGAAGATTTGGTCATGTGACCTAAACCAATTTGGACATATACATGAGCTCTCCTATTAGAGAGCACTGAGAAGAAGATTTGGTCATGTGACCTAAACAAATTTGGACATATACATGAGCTCTCCTAATAGAGAGCACTGAGAAGAAGATTTGGTCATGTGACCTAAACAAATTTGGACATATACATGAGCTCTCCTAATAGAGAGCACTAAGAAGACTATTTGGTCTTCTTAGTGCTCTCCTATTAGAGAGCAATGAGAAGAAGATTTGGTCATGTGACCTAAACAAATTTGGACATATACATGAGCTCTCCTAGTTTTGGTCAAATGACCAAATGTTTGAAAGCACTTATAATAAACCCAAAATTTATGAGAGGACTTTCGAATGGCTGTGACCAAATTAGTAGATGATGCTATTATGTAGAACACAAAATTTTGGTCACATGACCATATCTATGTGCTCTACAAGATTTGGCCATCTGACCAAAACATATATGGACATATACATGAGGTCTCCTATTATAGTACACTGAGAAAGAAGATTTGGTCATGTGACCTAAACAAATTTGGACATATACACAAGCTCTCCTAATAGAGAGGACCGAGAAGAAGATTTGGTCATGTGACCTAAACAAATTTGGACATATACATGAGCTCTCCTAATATAGAGCACCGAGAAGAAGATTTGGTCATGTGACCCAAAAAAAATTGGACACATACATGAGCTCTCCTATTAGAGAGCACTAACAAGAAGATTTGGTCATGTGACCTAAACAAATTTGGACATATACATCAGCTCTCCCAGATTTGGTCAAATGACCAAATGTTTGAGAGCATTTATAATAAGCCCAGAATTTATGAGAAGACTTTCAAATGGTTGTGACCAAATTAGTAGATGATGCTATTATGTAGAACACAAAGTTTTGGTCACATGACCATATCTATGTGCTCTATAAGATTTGGTCATGTGACCTAAACATATATGGACATATACATGAGCTCTCCTATAAGGGTACATTGAGAAGAAGATTTGGTCATGAATGTGACCTAAACAAATTTGGAAATATACATGAGCTCTCCTAATAGAGAGCACCGAGAAGAAGATTTGGTCATGTGACCTAGACAAATTTGGACATGTACATGAGCTCTCCTATTAGCAAGCACTGAAAAGAAGATTTGGTCATGTGACCTAAACAAATTTGGACATATACATGAGCTCTCCTAGATTTGGTCAAATGACCAAATGTTTAAGAGCACTTATAATAAGCCTAAAATTTATCAGAGGACTTTCAAATGGTTGTGACCAAATTAGTAGATGATGCTATTATGTAGAACACAAAGTTTTGGTCACATGACCATCATGTCTATGTGCTCTACAAGATTTGGTCATGTGACCTAAACATATATGGACATATACATAAGCTCTCCTATTAGAGTGCATTGAGAAGAAGATTTGGTCATGTGACCTAAACAAATTTGGACATATACATGAGCTCTCCTAATAGAGAGCACCGAGAAGAAGATTTGGTCATGTGACCTAAACAAATTTGGACATATAGATGAGCTCTCCTATTATCAAGCACTGAGAAGAAGATTTGGTCATGTGACCTAAAAAATTTTAGACATATACATGAGATCTCCTAGTTTGTCAAATGACCAAATGTTTGATAGCACTTATAATAAGCCCAAAATGTATGAGAGGACTTTCAAATGTAGTAGATGATGCTATTATGTAGTAGAACACAAAGTTTTGGTCACATGACCATATCTATGTGCTCTACAAGATTTGGTCATGTGACCTAAACATATATGGATATTAACATTAGCTCTCCTAGTTTTGGTCTGGTTGTCAAAACAATGAACTCCTAGTTTTAGAGCACTTAGAATAGGTTTCATTACAGACCCTCATAGCCTCCATATCTATTTAATTTCAATAAGATTTTGTCACATGACCAAAATATGGAGAGCATTTTGTCCTTATAAATCCTATTTGATCACAAGACTGATTATTAGATAGCACTCCAAATTGTTATCACATGACAGCACTACCATATGCTGCTGAAGAGCACTGATAAGAAGAGTGTGTCACATGACCAGAAGATGGGAGATCAAGTTGAAATGGTTGTGACCCAATTAGTAAATCAGGCTATTATGTGGAACACCAAGTTTTGGTCACATGACCATATCTTTGAGTTTTATAAGATTTGGTCATGTAACCTAAACATATATAGACATATACATAAGCTCTCACAATTTAGGTCGGATGACGAAAACAAAAGACTCTCCAATAAATATAAAATTTGGTAACATAACCAAATCTTTAGGGAATGTTGTAATGAAGATAATCAAACAAGGGAGATGTAATGAAGATAATCAAACAAGGGAGATGTAATTAGGGTCATAGGACCAAATCTAAAGTTGAGGCCAAAATGAGGAAGAAAAAGTTTATGTCACATGACCATATCATTGTGCACTCCATCATATTGTCATGTGACCTAAGCATATGTGGTCATATACATAATCTTTCCATGTTTTGGTCTTGTGACCAAAATAATGGGCTCTCTAGAAAATACCTCATTGATATCATGAAATGACTATTACCAAATATGTAGATGAGGATATTATGTGGAACATCAAGTTTTAGTCACATGACCATATCTATGTGCTCTACAAGATTTTGTCATGAGACCTAGACAAATACATCATTATTCCATGTTTTGGTCTTGTGACCAAAACTAATGGGCTCTCTAGAAAATACCTCATAGAGATCTTGTTGATAAGTTCAATAATATGAGGTCACAAGATAAAATCTTGGAGAACAGATAGACTAGGTCTCATTACCAAACTGATGAGTAACCAAAGCCTTGATAATTCAAATAGAATAGCTCACAAGACAAGATATTGGAGATCAATTAGAATTATTGGTCTTATAAGTATTGAATATAAATATGGATGATGTGCATTGTTTTCAAGTACAATCAATTGATGGTTTTAGACTGAATCTCTGTAAAGTAGACTTTAATCCACATTTTTTATTTTTACTTGGTTTGCAAAAATAAAATGTCAAAAAGAAAGAGTTCAAACACAGAAGGTAGTTCAAGAATTGAGTTCATTGATGGAGTCAATGATGACATGGCTTGGGCATGGTATATTGACTACCACAATATGGATGGAAAAAGTACAAAACACCCCAACTTGTTTTTATTCAAGCCCAAAACAGACAAATATAAGAAAGCTGGTGTGGTTAAAGAGATTTCAGAGAGTATTGCAGGAGAACAGGAGAACAAGGTATCGCTTGTGTGCGCATAGATATGAAGGATTCAGCCGAGTCATGTCTACTAGACACACTCTCTTATGAAGAGACCAAGGTGAAAAATGATGGTGATGATAACATGTTTGTTAGAGGCTGGAATATAGATGAAGAAGATGATGAGCCATTAACATAGCAAATCATTAATGCTTTTGGGAAAGTATAGGAAAATCTCTCAGGGGTAACAGGGAAGAAGCCAAAGAAGAAACAGACAGGAAGAGAACAAGATCAAGATAATTCAACAATCTCGAATGCATTGGTGAAGCCAACGGGAGACATCAGTGGCGGCATTTGGTGAGACAGCTATCACTGTGGACTATACACAAACAAAAAAGAAATTGATAAAGAAGAGCAGTGAAGGGCGATCTCGTTTGGTGGCATATGAGCGCTTCTATCCATTTGGCTTACAGAAAACATTTTCCATACCAGTGAAGAACTGTGTCGCAGCTCCAGCAAAATATGTTTACAGAAGACTAAACATTGAACATGTAAAGAAGTTGGCACTTGACTTTGGTCTAAATTCTAGACCACCTGCTACATGTGCTGATTTGATGCCATTTGATGAGAAGTCTATGGAGCCATTGTAATTGGTGGACATGGAACAGCTTCGAAGTTACAAGTACTGGATCCTCTCTGGACAACACTCAATATATGCTACAAGGGTATTCATCACAGAGGGTACCACTGATGAATCACTGAATCAATGTAAAGAGCTACTATGTGGAAAGAGCTGCTAGGATAGTGGTAGACTGCCCTCCACAAGAGAGTGTGGAGATATCGAGGATGGCCAATCTAGAGTCACATAACATAATTAGACAATCTCCGTATATCAAGATAATCTTAAGCAAGTTCGTGATCAATGGATTGCTTTTACTAGACCACCGAGGCCTCACCAAGGTCAACTCACCAAGGTCAAGCGAAGGGGAGTCAAGTACGATCTGAGTGGGATGTAAGTATATCAAATTTCCTTGATGTAATCGGTAGCTAGATATTAAAAATCTATTATGGTGATCATATGTATGCTATAATGCTTTCATATATTAACTAATAATTGGTTATTATTTGAACTCTTTAATCAAATATATGAAACTATAACAAAACTAAAAGATTTGGTCATGTGACCAAATATAAGGCTTTGCAAGATTTAGTGATATGACTGGTATGATGGTAGACATTTGGCTAACAACGATAGCATTTTTTTGTAGCAACAATTCATTTAACTAGCAAGAGTGGCCTTTGGTGACACTGTGGCTACAAAGGATGCACATATGATAATATGTTCTGATGATATGTTTCAGAAATGGATGAAAATCATGGATGGTTACAGTGCAGGCAATCTACCACATCGTCCAAAATCAAGCACCACTCCCACAAAAGGTGTCCGTCAACCCATGGCTCAAATGTTCAAGTGCTTGCAAGGACTAGATGAGGATAGTGTTAGAATCATTCAAGATGAGATTTTAGAGTCAAAAATTGTATTAGGAGAGAGAGAAAATATGACACAGATCAAATGGACATGGCAAGCAGGGCCAGACAAATGAAAGAAGATAAGGTGTTGCAAGAAGAGCTTATTAAGGTATTCGAAAGAGAAATCTATTGACAAGATTCAAAGGACATGGAGAGAATGCCAAGAATACTACAACATCATGATAGAGTTCTATCACAAGATTGCAAGGTGTTGTGAAATATGGTTGAAGAACATAATTGCACGTCAAGATCAAAAGGAGGAATTGCCAAAGTCAGCGAAAGGCTATATCCAGTCGATAATAGGTCAAAAGGAAGGAACAAATGTCAACAATGATAAATATCCATGGAGTGTGTATCAAGTTGGGCCAAACATGGAAGGGATAGAATTCTTAAGTAATATTAACAAGGAACCAATGGCTATTGGTATTGTGGTAGTGGATGCAGCATATGGGCTAGGCAACAAGCTTTGGAGGATGGACATGTTTGAAAAAATGCTAATTGGATTGATGTGCAATTCTTGTGAACCAGTTCAATTCATCCTTGTGGCATTTGTTAATCTAGATCAATTGTGGGCTCTAAGAAATTCATTGGAGAAGGTGGTAGGGAAATACCACATGAAAATTGGTAGCGTTGACTTCATACATGTGCCAATGATGAGAAATCACATGTGACAGGTTCAATGGATTCATTCATGGCACATGTAGTTTTGAGTAAAGAGAAGGAATTCACAGACTATAGACGCTATCAAAGAACCCAGTCTAGGCCTCATATTTTGGATAATGCAGAGGTTGTGTTGAGTAGCAGTGATGAGGAGGAGGATGATGATAGAAGTGATCAACCTACCAAAGAATGTGTGCTATTACAAAAGATGGAACATGCCATAAGTGAAAGATTGTAGCATTTTGCAGAGAAGATGAATACATAGTTGATGTATTCACAGGAGGCAAAGCTCCAAAAATGGCATTAGCCAATAAAAGAAAAACAGTGGCTTTGGTGTCTAATGTGACAGAACTGAGGGAGACAGAAGTAATGCTATCAACATATGCTAAGATCCACCCTGACATTAGTTCGTGGGCTGGGATCACAACGAAGGTGACAGTACAACCACTCATTAAAGAAAATCTAATGCATGATGGTTTTGGAGCTGAGAATCTACCTACATTGACAATTGAGAGTAAAGAGAAAATGTCAAGATTTGCGGATCATCCACTGGAGGGTGTTCAATCGGGTGTTTGAAACATCCAGTATTATTAAATAGCTTTTTGTTCATCATTAGTTTATATTTGAGAGTAGTTAGAACTTTGGAAAGAAAGCCTTTTTGAATTTGAAGTAATATTTTTTTGTTGTTCAGTTTGTATATGGGTGTATACTTGTGTTTTTAATACTTTGGAAATAATAATTTGTTTAATTGTTAAGTACAATCTCTTAACTTTACACTATGCATGAACTTCATCTCCTCTCACATTAAGACTGTTAGGCAAACAAAACTATTCTCTCAAAAATATTATGAAATATTTGGATTTAAGATTAGGTCAACATGGGTCCTTTGCCTTGATGACTTTGAGACCATATATAAAAACCAAGAGCACGTTATTTTGGGTAATAAAATAGATGTTGTGTAAAATAGTCACAAATTTGGTCACGAGACCAAAACTTGGAGAAAACATGATACAATAACTCTATAATCTATTTTAAGGGCAAGCTATGTAAACAATGTTTGGAAAGTAGATTTTATGTTATGTGCACATACCCATGTTAAGTTTGTGAGTGGATTTCAGCTTTGTGCCTTGTGAATTTAATTCCATGGCCAACGATGAGTCTTTGGAACAATTGTGTTAAAAGGTCTCTTTTTGTGTGAAACAGATGATGTCTTAGCATCACACATACGGGGGTGACCTAAAAGAGAAAGAACCAAATGAAACTACACCAAAGATGGCTATTATCTTGGATCTGAATGGGCTATTGTTGCAGCGTTGCTTCACCAAATCAAACAAATATACAAGCTTACATTGTGATTGTAAATGGAGGCTTAATGTGTGCTATTTATTCTCGCCGACATTACCTCCATGGCACAAAAGTGAAAACATGAATATAGATGCAGGTGATTATGGTTATATTTTTGTAGAAGCAATCCGTGATCTCAATGCTGGAGAGGAACTATTTGGCGATAGCAATGCTCAAATGTTTCATGTTTTTAGTGGTTTAAACATTGATTGAATGCCCTTTATATTTTATCGTGTTTTTTAGCAAATTCCACTTCTACAAGTTTTTCAATGTATAAGTAATACATATTTTATAGTGGCATAAATGTTTGATTGTAATATATTGTAGTTGGAAGGGGGATATTCTTTGATAATTTTTGGAATAATTTAAGGGATAAACACCAGTAAACCCTAGCAAATTCTAGAGAGACAATGAAACCTTATAGTACAAGTAAATTTTAAAACCATTCTCAATGAAGGGACATGTATTTAAACCTAATATTTTGGGAATATGAATATAATTGACATGAGATTTTGATTTATTTAATTCTTGCATAAAACATCAAAATCCTAAGGGGCCAAAGGGTGCGAAAATGCCTTGTGTGTGGGCCTTCTGCATAGGCCTTTTTCGCACCCTTCTGGCCCATCAATTGGACATGTCTTCCTGGTAAAACTTCAAACATCATTTGGCTTATGTGACATTTATTTTAAAAAACTCAAACATTGCAGAAAAGATCGAAATCCTTAGGGGCCAGAGGGGTGCGAAAATGCCTTGAGCGGCCTCTCACATAGGCCTTTTTCGCACCCTTCTGGCCCACTTGTTTGGTACAATTTAAAAAAAACCAATAAATCGCATCAAACACAATTGCAGACTATGAAACATAGACAAAAAAGTTATCTTGCATTGACAATTGGGAAATGTTACATTTATTCTTGATAGGCCAATTACATTAAAAATGAGATGGTCTATCTCTGCGGCCCTTTTTCTTTGCAAATTCGTTGCGCGAATTGCATTTCCTTCGTCATGATGGTCACTCTCTTAGCATTAATTGTTTGCGAAGATGTTGGTGTCTTCAAAAAGAGTAGTCGGGCGGGCCTCCGCTACCTTCTGCAATGCGTCGAGAGCAATGGATTGCATGTGACATTCCATCTTGTAATCCCATAGAATTTCCTTGCATGTCCGTGAAAATAGATCCCTCCGAATTAGAAGCTTCGTCGACTTCTAGTAGTGGTGTATCTCCAAGAATACTCTGAAGCCGGAGCTCATTTTACGTCGTGGACCACGCAGAAGAGCTTGGTGGGGTTGGGCCATGCGTGTGGGGGGCCTCAAAAATGTGCTCTGATGGCGGTGGTGTTACAAAGCAGCCTCGGGTCGTTCGGGCCCTTGGGGAGTCTCAGTGGCCTCTGGCTGTCTAGGAGGGGCACGAACTCTGGGCAGAGTCTCTCTACCCGTGATAAGCTCCCCTTGTGGTGACACCCAAGGAGGCAAGGTTAAGTAACCTAGCTTCCCCACAAAAGAGGGTTGTCCTGCCACCATGAATGGCTAAGGGTTGTCCTGCCACCATGAATGGTAAGGGTGCAAACTGGCATAGACCCTTGCATTCTTCATTTCTTCTCGCACACGTACAAGGCTCTAGAGTTTTGGAATCATGAGTGAACATATTGGTTGGCCTACCATGCTATTGTTAGGTAGTATAACATGCTAGATGATTAGTGGTGTGGGTGGTTTTTGCAAATTGGTAGTATACCATGCTAGTATGATGCTAGTGTTATTGGTGGTATAACATGTTAGATGATTGGTATTATGGGTGATTTCCACATTCATACTGATATCTCTAGTGTTATTGGTTATTTATGTTTGGTCACTACCAAGCATTAGTATTGGATGAATTGATGATTTCAATTAATTGTGAGAACTATTACACTTGATGAGCATCGATGACTAAGGTGAAAAAGTGCAAGGTTTACCAATTGAGGTGTAGCTCGATTGAAAATTGGTGAATGACGCGGCAAGACTCATGAGGTATTTCGCAGAGAATTTGAATCTATTATGGTTTTGATTTATGGCCCAATTTTTACTTCTACATATTAGTCGGGCATAGACCCTCGCATTCCTCATCTCCCATGTAAGGCTCAAGTGATCATGAATCGTTGAACATATTGGCATTAAATCTTGCCTACCCTGCTAGTATGATTCTAGTGTTATTGGTAGAATAACATATGCTAGATGATTTGAATTGTGAATCATATCCACACTCATACTCATATCGCTCGTGTTATTGGCTATTTATGCTTGGTCACTGTCAAGCATTCATATGTGGGATTAATTGATGGATTTCTAATTAATGATGATAACTATTTCACTTGGAATGTCTTGATGGATGATTAGGATGGAAAAAATGCAAGGTTACCAACTAAGGTGTCAATCGATTGAAAATTGGTGAATGACGGTCATTGAGGTATTTCGTGGAGTATTTAAATCTATTATGGTTTTGATTTATGTCCCATTTTTACTTCAGTACATATTGGATAGGCATCGTTGCATAGTTCACATGTATATAGACACTTCACATATATTTTATGCAAAGTAGCAATGTGATATTGCTAAGACTATGGTTATTAATATTGTATGAAAGACCCAATTTTGAGAGAAGGAAACTATTTTTTGCTCAACGTGGTGTTCTTGATTTTGTTGTTCTTTATCTTGTCTTCTTGATTTTATCAAGCTTAGTCCATGTATTTTCAACCTTTGAAATAATGTATGAACTTGGCTAATCTCCACTCTCAATGTAGTTCCACTCAAAGTCTTCCTAGATCGCCATCAAAGCTCCTTGTTGAAGCGCTTCAATTTGTACAACAATAATTCAATGTCATTTTTTAATCCCTCTTGCATTAAGTTCTTATATGAAGAGGCATGCCATGTGTTTTTAATCTCTCTTGCATGAAGTTCTTATATGAACACACATGTCATATACTCTTACATTGAAGTTCTTAGAGAATAGTCATCTTTTCTTTAGAACGGAAGAATAATGATCACCCTAGATTGTTATTGACCCCTAGTGTGATGCTCCAAGTGAAGATCCCTTATTCCAGTTGTTGGCAAGTAGACTTGCTTGATCTACAACTATATGTATCTTCCAGATACATTGAGTCATTGAATTCATTGTTTTCTCATTTAGGTGAAAAACTCTTAAGTGACTTGCTTGATCTACAACTATATGTATCTTCCAGTTACATTGAGTCGTTGAATTCATTGTTTTCTCATTTACGTGAAAAACTCTTAAGTGATGAGATGCTTAATAGTAAACAAGAGCTCCATTAAGAGTTTGTAAATACACTTTCAACCACTGTGAGAGGGACTGCATGAAAGAGAATCGTAGACAAAGGGGGGTTCTTTCATGTACGATAGATGGATATATTTCAAGATGCATTTTGGGTAATGAGAATGTTCCAATCTTCCCTAGGATATTCTAGCATGATCTTGATGAAGAAAATTGAAAGAGTCTGAAAAACCCAAAACTGCCATAGCCGCCTTGCTGCCTTTGAGCTGCTGCAAAATTGAGATGGTGAAAAGGGTACAATGCTTTACTCAAAAGAATAATTTTCTCTACACAGTAGAAATGGTAATGCTAGACAAGAATAGATTGCAAAATAAATAGCAGAGGGAGAATGGAGACAAAAATTTGGGAAACAGAGGTCTCTGGTCTTGAAAAATGTACAGAGATGATTTAATTACATTCACAATTTAATTTAAATCAAAACTGTAAATTTATGAGGGGAGGGGAGGGGAGAGGGAGGTCAGGACGCAGGAGGCGAGGGTGGGTTATAATTTTGCCTACCCGTGAATTTAAAGGTTCAAATTTCTCAAAAATTTAGTTGCAAAAAACCAGTTAACCTATGCAATTTTTTCAATAATTACAGGGACTCGTCAAATATATTGTTCCTTACAAGATCATCCTACCAAAAAACACTAAAAAAGGCCTTGGACTCTTATTCGATCTACAAAACTGTGCACAGATAGATGCAGCCACAGTGGCTCGAGCATCTGCGAATCTGAGCAATTAGATGCAGGTTTCTGATTGTTTTCCCTGATCCTGCAGCAAATGAATGACTATGTTGCCTCAAAAGAGAGAGATGGGCGTGTTTCTGAGCTGAAGCAATATAAAAACCTGTGGTCAAAATCAACTGAACCTGCTTACTGCCTAGCAACCCAACACCTTGTGCTTCATGTCATGTCCGCCCAACACTGTCTCTAAGTGCTGCTTCATCTTGTGTCCAGTACCCAACACTGTGTTCTCCGTTTTATATCAATTTCACATTGTAGTTACCATTTGGAAGCTATCTACCCTTCAAAAGCAACCCACCATCATGTTCTTCACATGACTTCTAGCTGACAACTGTTTATCAGACTCAAAAAACAGCTCAATGGTCTGTTTTTCATGACTACAAACAAAACCATTGACAGCCCTAAAAGCTAATCCCATGTGTGGTGGTTGTCATCAGTTCAAGCTATACAAAAGCACAGTGCATGACCGAGTCTCATCACTTGATCCTAAAGAAAAAAAGCTATAAAAGCTACCCCAACACTATGTTTTGCCATCACTATGTACACACTGTTCACCTACCCATCCTAACAACCCCAAGCTACAGAGGGAAACCCTATTCATTACCTCTGAAAGCAACCCCCAAGCCTCTGCTTTACACCACTTCAAGCTACACAAAAAAACACTTCATCACCTGTGAGAAATCCCTGTAATCACTTGAAGCCATACCAGGAAAGCTGTCTTGCAGAGTCCATAACCTTGCTGAGCCCAAGGGAAAGCTTCCTGCAAGCAGAGCAGTTGGTTTTGGTCCTGACAAGATCAACAAGGATGTTGGGCTTGCGGATGGCCAGGTCTTCAAAAGCCTCCGTAAGCACAACCTGCTTGAAATGCTTAGCAACATATCTCTTGCATCTTCTAAAGAGGGTCTCATCATACATATCTGCATACTCCAAAACCCTAAGGCAGTTGCTCTGTGTCAACATGTCAGCGAGGGCACCTGCACAGATGGCCTTCACACCAGGAAGCTCGTAGCGATGGCTAGCGGCAAGGATCTCGAGGGCGTTCTCCCATGTGATACTCTCATAATCGAACTCTCCCACGTACAGAACACGCAGGAAAGCCCGCAGAGCTTTTGTCGTGACGATGTCCTCCACCTTCAATGTCCTCGGAAGGTTCTGTTCTGCAGCAGCTCCTTCTTCTCCTCCTCCGCCTCTTCTTTGGCCGATTATCGCTCTGAAGATCGGTGACATGCTCGCTAGCACAGAGCCGTGTGCTAGGGTTATATCGCTTTGTGATTCGATCATGATGTCTGCGTGTAGCCCTTCGTGCAGCATGGTCGCCATCGCTGCGCGGATGCTCTTGAACGCTTGGTGCTGCAGACGCCATCTCGATCGTTCCTTCTTCCCCATCGATGAAGATCTTGGCAGGTTCTGAGCTTTGGCGAAGCAGGCTTTAGAGCTTGGGTTGCTGGGATTTTGAGCTATGGCTTTCCAGGGTTTTGAGCTGTGACTAGGGTTAGGATTTGAGCTATGGCGGAATACAGGTTGCAGGCTATGGCCAAATGCGGAACGCTATATGACGAAATGCAGAGGAAACATGCAGAACTGAGAAAGGTTTTTGGTGATGGCGAGATGCAGAGTTTCTGGGCTCTAAAGCCATGGCAAGACAGGGGGCTTCCAGAGTTTTGAGCTATGGCGGGATGTGCAGAACTGCCAGAATTCTGAGCTCTGAGCTATGCCCATGGGAGTACGCAGAAGTGATGCAGCTGTGTGAATTCCTTTGCGGTTGAGTTGGTAGGATTAAACATTTGAATTGCATTGATGGTTATAATTTTAACAACTCCTTTAATCGTGGGTGGTGGTGGTGGCTAATGATGATTGATTAGTGAAGTGCTACGCTCATGCTCTATAATTTGTGCATCAAATGGCTCTTTAGTGCCACCTACAACTTACTCCAAGTAGCCCCAATTTGTCCTTTTAACTTCGAAGCCTTTCTTGGTTTCAAAGCTCCAAACCACTTGAAATTTTACCAAAGGTTGCAACTATGAAGCCTTAAATAATTACTAAAGCATCAAATTAAAGCCACAGTATACCGGTATACCAGGATGTAAAGTTTCAAATATGAACTTGTATCTATCTGTATGTGTGTCCATGTAAGTAGAGAGAGACTATTGTATCTCTCTGTATGTGTCCATGTAAGGAGAGAGAGAGAGAGAGAGAGAGAGAGAGAGAGAGAGAGCCAACGTGTGTCATGTAATGCATATCAAAAGATGTCTTTTGGTATATATGATGTACCAGATACTTATGTTTTATGTATCTGAGCTACATATGTTTTATGTAGCTTAAATGGAAGACAGAGAGTTCCATTTTTTTGGATGAAACCTTACCTTAGGCTTTAAATTTAAGGCCTAGACCCACATGAAAGAAAGTAAAGTATTGGATCTACCATGATTATAGTAACCTTGCTTCCAAGGTTATCTACATTTTCCCATTTTTAATTGGGAAATGGGAATCTCTTTCATTCAAAGAAAGCTCCCAATTTTGATTTTACCAAAATCTATGCACAAAAATGGAGTGTCACACCTAATAAGCAATCATACTCCTAGGTGTAACACCTTTCAAGCCCTCTACATTTAGTGGCCTAGACTCAATATACGTTCCCACTAACTCACTCGATCAAGTTTGGACTCTGAAGCTTCTGGCTATTGAAAACATTGTGCTTTTGAAGCTGATTCATTCTTTGCATTCATATACATATCCTTCCAAAAAAGGGTGGAACAATATTACCTTTGGTGAGAAGTGCATACACCAAAATTGTTGATAAGATTTTTGAGCTCGATCATGATGAGACTATGGTTCACGAGGATGAGATGAGGAAGAAGATCACCATGCCCACCCATCTCAAGCCATTATTAAGCATGCCACTCATGGTTTTTATCTACACAAAGTTGTGTGTGTGTGTGCGTGCGTGCGTGCCAGAGAGAGAGAGAGAGAGAGAGAGAGAGAGAGAGAGAGAGAGAGAGAGATTTTTTCATTCCAAGAGATGGAAAGAATGATTCTTGAGCTAGCAATGGAGTGGCATTCTCTATTCAAAAAAAAAAGAGATTCATCTCTTTACCAAACAAGGATGAACTTTTATATTTTAGGAAGTTTGAAAAGAAACCTTATTGAACGAAGGTTTTTTAAAAGTGGGTATCTTATTCAAAGGAATAAGCAATACATAATGGGATCATTGTTTATGGATAGCGTTTAAACTAATAAGGACCTCAAATGTTCATTGGGGTGGCATTAATTAGAAAAGAGGCAGTTTTACAAGGTTCAAAACATATGAACCTTATATAGGGCCAAATTCCAAAAAAGCAAGCGAGGGATACGAGGGATTTCATGGACTTGGATGGTGAGCATGCAGGGTTCTCTTTGATGCGCACACATAGTATGGTTTGTAGGGTCTCTTTCTCTCCCTCTCTCTCTCTCTCTCTCTCTCTCTCTCTCTCTCTCTCTCTCTCTCTCACATTCATGTGCACAATATGGTTTGAGGGTCTAGAGGGTTTCAACCTCTCCATGTGCACAATATTTAACCTAAGGTCTAACCTTATATTAATTAAATGACTATGGCCATTTAATTAATACAACACTCATAAAAGAGTGAATATACAACAATATATGGTTGTAAGTTTTGAACGCTTCTCTGTATCTCTATATATTATATAAAGGAAGAGTTTCACGAAGCTTCCATGTAGCCAAAATTTGGAGGTTCGTGAGGCAATTTGGAGGTTCGTGAGAGGTAGGCTCCTATTACCCAAAAAAATATCAAGCTGGGGGGACTTTTCTAGTCAATGGGTGCCACACAGTGAAGGGAAACTGGAGGCGCAAGATGTACGAAACTCTGCTCTATTGGTGACTATCAATCTTTTCTTTGTTCTTTCCCCTCACTCCCCATAATGTTTACAATGCCGAGAAGAGGAGGTCCCCCTCCTTTGTCCCAATGGCCTCAAGGCCAGAGGGACTTTCTCCTGCTATGCCTGTGTTGCTTAAACAAAGCACTAGGCAGAAGATGACTCCCTTGAAACCTACACCCACAGGTGCCAATAGAGAAAAGACAAGGAGAAGGACGAGAGCCATGTCCCTGTCATTCCCCAGCAGGCGGCGGACCTTCATCATAAAGAAACACATGTCGAGTACCCCCCCCCCCCCAAAATCCTCCATCATAAAGAAACACATGTCAAGTACCCCCCCCAGCAGGCGGCGGACCTTCATCATAAAGAAACACATGTCGAGTACCCCCCCCCCCCCCAAATCCTCCATCATGAAGCGGAGGAAAGGGAACAACGCCAACCCTCATGTGAGCACTTGTCCGTCATGCCGTAGACATTCCATATCATACTTCACATTTGATGCCTGCATCAGTGCATGTAAACAACTTGTTCTCCCCCTTGCCATACTCTACTCCCTTTTTGAACTAGTCTACACTTTAGCTTCCTCTGTAGAAAAGCTATGGAGAATCTGACTGGCCCACCTCCAACCCCAAAAAGATGAGGACCATGGAGGACACAAAGACAAGATTCTACTACCACACCGAGAGGGAATTGAATTAGCTGAAGGGAGTACTGCAAAATAAACTAGGTGGTGGAGCCTAAGTGTAGCTAGACACAAATATCACCACGATGGAGGCAATGGTGCTACTAGAAGAGAAGATCAAACAAACGAAAATGGTAGCATTTTTCTCTCCCTTCCTGTAGAATTGGTTCAGGAGTGGTAGAAAATATACTAGACTAGAGCTTTAATTGGTCTTTGCTATGGCCCGAGACCTCCTGCAGAGGTACTCAAGGCGTGGATAAGAGCCAATTGGGCCTCCAGAGGCCTCATAGTTGATCGCACTCAACACCTACCGAACAATTATTTCTGTTTCCTGTTCAGAGATGAAGGGATGGCTCTAAATGCCTTAGGGGCTAGACAATGGGTCCTGAGAAAATCTCCCCTATCCCTATTTCTATGGACCCCTTACTTTTCCCCCGTTGGCCCCAAACCAATGCTCTTTCCAGTCTGGGTTGAGCTTCCTAATCTTCCTATGCATTTACACCCCCTAATCAAAC
Organism: Cibotium barometz; assembly: GCF_041138505.1. Lineage (NCBI taxonomy): Eukaryota > Viridiplantae > Streptophyta > Polypodiopsida > Cyatheales > Cibotiaceae > Cibotium > Cibotium barometz. The sequence goes on along the minus strand of NC_141053.1, from coordinate 27,799,192 downwards.
TCCTGCTTGAACCAGTAGGTAGATTATTTGGGAGTCACAACAAATGTGGATTTAAACCCACGATGGCACCCACAACATCTCTTAAAAAGGAACTTCCTCATTCTCTTTGGATCAATGTGGGCATGGGTGTCACTTTAGATCAGCCCTTGGTTTTCAAGAACATCCTAAATACATGCTTTCATTGTGGGCATATGGACCACTTCATTAGAAACTCTCATTAAATTCCCTCCCCCAACATAGCACATAGTCCCATAGGCAAAACCTAAAGAAGATAATTAAGGGTTTCAATCTGTTGGAAGGAGAGGAAGAGGCCAAGGTCGCCCTCAGTTCCTAGAAATCAACCAAGAAGGATAAACTATAATAGAAACTCTCATTTAATTCCCTCCCCCAACATAGCACATAGTCCCATAGGCAAAACCTAAAGAAGATAATTAAGGGTTTCAATCTGTTGGAAGGAGAGGAAGAGGCCAAGGTCACCCTCAGTTCCTAGAAATCAACCAAGAAGGATAAACTATAATAGATTCTTGATATCACAAATCCTACAAGCACACAGTTCTAGGAAAATGATCTTGAAAAAGATGTAGAGGAAATAGATTTCCAAGATGCCTCCCAAATAAACCTCGACCCTGATCTTTCTCAAGCTAAAGAAGAGGCACTACTAGAAGGTGAAATAAAAAATCACCATCTCTAACGGTTGTCAAAAAAAAAACATAAAAAATGCTATACAAAATAAAGCTAAGACATTTGCCCTAAAGAGAAGGCAGTCCCAGTTAGAGGCATGGCTACGTCGCTTCCCACATAAAAAAGATCACAGGATCTGCTACCCCCCTCCAAAAAAAATAATAATCAAAAGACATGAAAGACATCAACATCATTTCTTATAACATTAAGCATATACATCCTAAAGCCTAATATACATGTGTATAGCCTAATAGATATATAGTATAATTTATGTGTGTGCAACCTAAATAGCCTAATAGATATATAGCATAATATAGGGTTAATAGATGGGAACCAAGCTAGAATTATCACAAGATTGGATGTTGAAATCAAGCATCCAAGCTATGTTAATTTGTCTATAGGAAGTAAAGGCTTCGGGACAAATCCTGAAAAAAAAACCTAAGTTAATATCTAAGAAGCATGTTTGGATTAGCTCTAATCATTACAAGGACAAGGAGGTACACCTATAGGAATATGTCACTCCTAGATGCCTTTCCATAAACATCAAGAAGTTGATTCCCAAAATAGATGGGTTGTAGTGCACTTTGAACAGAATGATTTGAAATTTGTGCTTATCTATATCTATGCCACGTGCCCTTTTGCCTCTAAACCAGAACTCTGGTAGTCTCTAATGCACTTTGTGGATCCGATTATTCTCATAGGGGATTTCAATATGGTTGAATCTCCCCATTACAGACTACTAAGCTTGGGGCAAACAACTAGAGGAATAGAAAGAGCTAAATGGATGGACTTAAAAGGCATTCATGCCCTGCAAGATATGTCCTGTGATAAATGAGTTCACATGGAGCAATGGTAGATAGAGTAATGAGTTAAGGAAAGTGCGGCTTGATAGGTGCTACTCTCCATCTAGAATCAGCAACCTCTACCTAAACACCAAAGTTAAAGTCCAACACAGGATTGTTCTGTCATATCATTATCCCATTCTATGCTCTTTCTCTCAAGGGACTCAAAAAGTAAGAGCAAGATGGTTCCACACGGATCCTAAACTGTTCCAGCTTCCTATAGTTAGCAGAAATCTTGAAGTAATATAGAAAAATTACTTCAAGATATTCAAATCTCCAACCAAGGCATGGTCACATGTCGTTTAGAGATTCACAAAAACTATTTCTAGATATCAAAAAGGAAGTCACGAAGATACGATCTGAGAGGAGAACAAAGATCTACAATCCCTTGGATAGAAAATCAATCAAGGATAGGTGCACCTTCAAGACCTGATCAAGGTAAGAGAAGACTGAAAGAAGAAATACAATGTTAGCATGTCTCACAGAGTGGTGGGTTGGGAAGGTGGATAGACCCTCAAAAGAGATGTTCTCCATCCTTAAAAAGAAGGGTGCCATTGACCACATCCCTATATTAAAAGATAGTAATGAAAATCTTGCAAAAACAGTATCCAAGAACATGGACATTATAAAGGATCACTTCTGCTGTATTTTCACTGCCCCAAAGGTCTCTATAGAGGAAAGGGAAGCCGCCATGCAAATCATCTCCGCTTGTAGAAAAAACGCAATATCCCAGCCTTGTAGGTATTCTAGAAGCATATATTTCTCTAGGAGATTTAGAGGATGCTATTATGGTTATGCAGAATGGTAAGAGCCCAGGGCTTGATGGTCTTTTAGCAAAGTTCTTTAAAACTTATAAAGAACTCCTCCTAAGTCCCTTACTCAGGTTCTGGAATAATGAGTCACTGAAATATAGTAACCTTGCCTTCTCTATAAATGAAGGCAAAATGGTAAAAGCCCAAGGCTTGATAGTATTTTAGTAGAGTTCTTTAAAACTTATAAAGACTTCCTACTAAGTCCCTTACGCAGGTTCTGGAATAATGAGTCACTGAAATATGGTGACCTTGCCTTCTCTATAAATGATGGGGTCATCAAACTTATTCACAAGAGAGGACCCAAAGAAGAAATCTTAATTGGAGACTGATAACCATGCTGACCACAGCTTATAAAATCTATGCAAAAGCTTTAGCCAAAAGCCTCTTTTGTCATTAAAAGGAGTGGATAAGATCTAGATAGAAATGGGTTCATTAAAGGGAGATACATACTTGATGTTATCATAGCTCTCTGGGAAGGAGTGGACCATGCCCAGCAAAATCAACAAGATTTTATATTCTTCAAGATAGACTTCGATAAAGCTTATGATAGATTGGAGTGGGATTTTGTTGTACAATCTCTAAAGGATATGGGGTTGGGTCCTAACTTGATAAAAATGGTCAAACTGTTGTTTGGTAATGTTATGGCCAGAGTATAACACTGAATGGAAACCTTATAGAATCATTTGTCTCCCATGTTATTTACTATAGCTACTAATGCACTTGGTTGGTTGGTTGGTTCATAATGCTATGGTTAAAGGTCAAATGCAGAGCATTTCCCTTCCAGATAATAAAGGGCAAACCTGTCTGCAACAATTTGCACATGATACTAATGGACTCATCTACAATGACCAATCATCAGATGGATAGGTTGCTAGTGAAGAAGTGGAGATAATGCGTAAGGATTCTGAGTTGATGAAATACATCCAGAACCTGACTGCTTTGAAGTATGAGCTTGCCTAAGGAGAAAGTTATACTTCTTGGATAAAAAGCAAATATTTTGTATATGCACTTGTTTTATATCTTAATGTAATTTTGTGCTTTCAAAAATAACTAGTCTATTTAAATACACAACACTCATAAAAGAGTGAATACTACTAGTTAGTGTGCCCTCAAGGGGACTATTTTGGAGCTACACGGGGTGGTAGTTTTAGAATAGTGTGGATAATGCTTGTAAGTTTAAACTTGAGCTCCTAGGCTCCACATGGAAGCTTTAGAAATGGCCGATTGTCTACTCCTCATACGTAATAATAGTTGTTCTCTTTAGAGATTAATCAAATTGACCAAACAAATATCTGGATTTTATTGAATTTATAAATCAGTCTATGACGCTTGGAACCGGTGCAGAAGTACAGCATGTCCAGGAGGACGACATACAACTGCACAGGAGCAAAACACGTCCAGTAGATGTTGGAGCCCTAAAAGACATGTGGTTGGTTAACCACACATCGACACATGCGAAGTGGAGAGCAGTTAAGAAATTAATGCCAGGTGTAAACTCGTACATATAATGTTTTTGGGTCCTTATAAGTGCGGCTTGTTAATCAAGGCCTTTATAGACCAAAGCATCCACCTACCAAGCTAAACTTTTTTGCTGTTCACGGGCATGAGAGCTTTACACACCAAATGTGCCTGCCATAGCCCATCGGTTAGAATGGATGACTATGTGTTGTGAGGTCCTGGGTTGAAGTCCCACTATTTGCCTATTCATTGAAGAAGGCTGCAAAAGGAAAAAGAGCTCGCCACCCACGACCTTCGGCAGGGGGTCTTGACTGCCCAGCATTGTGCACCCCATGGAAAAGGCAGCATTGTGTACCCCATGGAAAAGGCAGGAGCAATATCTTTTTGCCGCATGGCACATTGCCCTTGTAGAAGAAGGCTGGCGGGTGGGGAAACCTCCCATCTGTAAAGCCCCTCAGTGAAAATTTTATATCATAAACAAGGTTAAAAAGGGCCAAGCCATCATTAAAGTCTAGTTAGCGCCAAGTGGGCAGTGATCAACTGATTGATTCTTGCAACTATAATTTATTCGCTTTAGATTGATTAATCAAAAGCACGCCTAAACATGATTAATTATGTGCAAGCTTCTGATCCGGACCCTCAAACAGATTTCTCTGATAGCTTGTCAAGCTTCACCTTCAGAGATATTGCCAACAAGCATGGCGATGTCTCTCAGCAGGTCTTAACGTCTCTCTCTATCCAGCTGTGGAGTATGCCTCTCTAACCCGCTACTAATCCTTTCATTAATGAAAATTTTTGGTTCAGTTAATTTTGAGCTAATCTGTACTTTTATAGATTTTTGTGTTTGATATATTAGTTAATGCTTGCACGCTTACACTAATTAATTTAATAAACTCCGATAATTAGGAGGTGAGGAGGCCCACTTTGTGGGCACATACAGTAAAAGCCACCTAAATTGACGCATTAATTAATTCCTCTTAATAACCTTATCTACTTAATCCACTCGATTAATTGTTCTTAAGCCTTAAATTGCTTTTAAAATCACTGTCCTCATATCTAAATGTGTGGTTTCATTTCTTTTACAATCGGCAGAAGCTCTTAATTGCTCTCTCAACAATTACTTTTCTCTCTCTTCTAAACTATGATGACAATGATGTGCAGATTATGTCCATATCCTTCACTATTACGCTTATTATTTTACCCTTGCTATAGCATTCACCCACTTGTCACTCTATCCTTCACTATTACGCTTATTATTTTGCCCTTGCTATAGCATTCACCCACTTGTCACTCTGTGGCCATCTCATTTTACTATGTGTAATTTCAATTTCAAATTTAGTGAGCTGACCCGTACTTCGCACATATACAATTCCTAGCTTGATAGTTTTTAAATTCCTACAGTAATAGGAACCTACCCCTCTTCTAACATCCAAATTGCTTCCTAAACCTCCAAATTCTTGCCACATGGTAGCTTCGTGAAACTCTTCCTTTATATAATATAAAGATATAGGGATATAGAGAAGAGAAGAGGGGCAGTGCTATAGGGAGGTCACTTATATGATGAAATCGTATTTCTCTCTCTCTAGCATCATTATTTAAAAATAGAACACCCCATCATTATGTGTAAGGTGCATCTATTTGAGGATATAACAAGTGAGCACACCTCACCACACAGATCTCCACTAATGAAAAAAAAAGTAAAAGAAATAACCATTTTTATTTTAAAAATATATAATTTTTTTCTTTACAGAAATTCTACATACATGCACATGTGTACCCACACACACAGACACACATGTACACACACTCTCACGCACGTACACACACACTTGCACGCACTCATGCATACTCACATACACATATACACAGACACACGCAAGCAAACACTTGCATGTGCACATGCACACACACACGACTACGCATGTACACAAAGTCACACACACTCACATGCATGCCACACCTACATGTGTGCACACAAATCCATACACATGCACATGATGCACATACACACACTCGTTAGCATGCAAATACACACTTTTATACACATGCATAACACAAATACATGTGTGTGCACACACTCGAGTGTACACACACACACATGCATGTATGGATGCCCACGCATGTACACACAAGCGTACATGCATGCGTACACATATATGCATGTATGGATGCCCATGCATGTACACACAAGCGTACATGCATGCGTACACATATATGCATGCATCCACACACACATGCACATAGATGCGCGCACACACACACACACACTCTCTTGTGTAAGTGCATACACCCTCTCACTTGTGTATGTGCACAGAGACACATACACATGCATCATTTACATAGGCACATGCACATACAAGCACACACACGATGCATGTGCACTTGGCACACACAATCATACGCATGCACACACAGAGTAGATACACATAGTCTCAACGTGAAGGTAACATGAGCCGCCTTCATTAAGGCTTTAATAGATGAGGATGCACTCACGCAAACGTGTGCACGCACACACTATTAACATATAAAGGCATACACACTCGTACACACATGTGCACACACAGAGTCGGCGTGTACACAATCGACACACACATGCATGCATATATACACATACACTTCCACTCATATATGCACATACATAAACACACACTTGTATGTGCACATAGAATTGAAACATACATAATTACATACATGCATGCACCCACACACGTGCGTACACACTTGCACATGATACACATACACATAAAGGCATACACACGTATACACACACTCTTGCATGCTTGCATGTACACACTTGCACACACACATTCACATCCTGAGAGAACCAGGCAGAGGAGTAAAAGGAAGATCCCTTAAAATAGAATCATGAACTATCTGATAATACCATCTAGGCACCAATCTGCTCGAGCTTGTTGGAGGAGGAGCAAAATCATCATCATCATCCGAATAAGAATCCACATTTGGAGGTGTAACAAAAGCAGGGGGAGAAGGAGGTGGCAGAGAAGAAGGTGGAGGAGGAAGAAGAAGCCAACCCCCTCTGAAGATGTAGGAGGCTCATCAAACACACCACATCTCGGCTCACAACAACTTTGCCAGCCTACTGATCATAAGGACGATATGCTTTGGATAGAGAACTATATCCAAGAAAAGTCATACGCTGAGACTTTGAGTCCAACTTAGAGCAACGCTCCTTGGGCACATGTACATACACTCAACAACCTGATACCCCCGAATGAACAACAGTGGAGGGCTTCTCACCATGGAAAGCCTCATATGGAGTTTTATCTGGAAGAGCACAGCTGTAGGAGACACATGTTATGACTCACCCAAACCCCCCTTGGAACACATCCAACAAGAAGATTACCTAGTGAACCAACCCTGTCATGAGAGGATCTTTCCAATGGCCAAGCTCGTAACCCTTGAGGTCTCCAAGCTCTATAACTCCTTGAGAAGCAATTCCACCATGCCTCCCACCGAACGTTGTCACACCGCCGCTTGCACTACGTGTACTCGTCCCTCCTCTCACCTCATATCATGTTTGCCATGGCTACACGACCTTCTTTCCAAAAACAAGGTGCTGAGAGCTCTCGTTTCTCTACCCAACGTACAGCCAATTCCACACACCTTCTAAGTTTGGACTCTCTCTCTTTTAATAGCTATATGCCCTTTGCATGTGCCCAGCCACTTTTACGAGTGCCCAGCCACCCTTGAGTCCATTACCGGTCGTATTGGCTCTCCTAAACCCCGCTCGTGCCTTGTCTGGAACGGTTGAGCTCTCTAGGCTCCCAGAGTTACCGCTTTCATGACATTACTCCCCCCTTAAAAGGAGTGTTCGTCCTCGAAAACAAAATTCGAGAACCAATGTTTGAGTGTACTTACCTTTTCCCAAGTAGAACCTTCTTCTGGTCTATCCTTCCACTTGACTAAACACTCCTGTCGTACACAGTGTTGAGTCCTTTTTTCTTGGAAATCCAAGACTTTTTCTGGTTCAATAAGTTCTACTAGGATCTCTTGACTGACGAGACTATCGTCATTACCCGATTTCTTTTTCAGTCTACTAACGTGAAAAACTGGATGAACTTTAGAGCTTTCTGGTAAAGCTAACTTATAAGCACCACTACCTACTTTTTTAAGTATTGTGAATGGACCACCATACCTTGAAGATAGCTTCTGACTTCTCCTCGTTTTCAAAGGTTCGGAATGTTCGGGAACCTTTAAAAACACTGTCACCTTCTTCAAAGATGATTTGTCTACGATCTTTATCTGCATAATGTTTAACATGATCCTATGCTCTCTTAACATTATCTTTCGTGATTTTCGTCATCTCCTAGAGATCTTGAAGAAGATCTTTAACCTTTTGTATCTTTTCTTTCTCGAGTCCAACGGCCACTGGAGCTTGCACGGTTGAAAACCATACATCAACATAAATGGACTAAATCCCGTTGTTGAATGTTTGGCACTATTATAAGCGAATTCCAATATGGGTAAATATTCTTCCCAATTGGTTTGCTTTTTGCTTACATATGCTCGTAGCATGTCTTCCAAGACTTGGTTGACTCTCTCAGTTTGACCATTGCTTTAAGGATGATCAACTGTACTCATACTTAGCATGGTGTCCAATCTCTTGAACACAACAGGCCAGAAATGACTATTAAACTTTGTATCTCTATCACTAACTATATTAGTATGGGTAACCCATATAGTCGATAGATATTCTTAATAAACAACTGTGCTAACTCAAGCGTAGTCACAGTCGTTTTTGTCGAAATAAACCGACACATTTTTGTCAACCTATCCACAACCACCCAAACCGAATCGTGGCTTTTGTGTTTTAAGTAATCCAACTATAAAGTCCATTGAGATACTCTCCCACTTGCCATTTGGGATCTTTAGTGGACTTAGTAAACCACCTACCTTTAGGCATTCTACTTTATTAACTTGGCACTTTTGGCATTTTAAGACATAGTCTTGGACGTCCTTACTTAAGCTAGACCAATAAAAGTCTCTTAGCTAGTGCATATGTCTTCCGTATTCCAGGATGACCAGCACTCGGACTATCATGAAATTCATATAAAATACGGCACTTACTGTCTGAGTCCGAAGGTGTTATGTGCACATTATATGTGTATATACTAGGAGACTAAACCACCCTAGGCATGTGAACATGGGAGCATGGGAACATGCTTTAGTGGGGAAAGGGTTAGGTCTAACCTTGGGTTGAGGTTAGGGTCAGGCAACCAAGGGTCACACATGGAAATGGAGAGTCATGAGTCACTTGAGGGCCCTCCTATATAATAGGGACATGGGACACACTCAAGGGATGTTCTCTTGTGTAGAGCATTGTGTCTACTCTCTTGCCATTTCAAGCTAAGAAGGCTCAGGAATGTGTAGATACCTAGCTCAATAGGAGGACTACACATTTTGCCTTTCATCCTTTCACAGATGCGTAAAAGCTACAAATGGTGCAGGGTTTATTGAAAGGAAAAACATCAACTTGCTGGAAGGATCTCAAAGATGATTCCATTCCCACCACTTGGCAAAGTTTTGAAACTCCACACGTGGGCATAATGCGGATCATCAACGCACTTTTCCTTAAGTGATTCCAAAACATCACTCTTAATTTGAGTAAAACTCAACTCGTTAACCATAGGCATGCGACGCAGTGAATCAGCTACCACATTGTAATGTCCTTTTCTATATCTCAGTTGAAAGTCAAACTCTTGGAGCAACTCTGCTCATCGAGCTTTATATCCTTTCAACTCTCTTGGACTAGATAGCCATTTGCTTTATATACTCTCATGATTAAAGACTATCTCAAATCTGGCACCATATAAATAATGCCTTCACTTCTTTAAGGCATGAATTATAGCATATAACTCTCCTTCATAAGGTGAATAACTTTGTTGAGTTCTATCCAACTTTTTACTTTCAAATGCAATAGGTTTCTCCCCTTGTAAAAGGATTGCACCTACTGCATCAGTACTAGCATCTATCTCTACGACAAAGGGTTGATTCGGATCGACGACTTGGAGGACCTGAGCTGTAGCTATGGCTACCTTAAGTTTTTCAAAACTTATTTTGCTGGCAATCCCCCCAAACAAATGTCTTTCCCTTTCCTTTAAGCTAATCCGTCATCATCGAAACAACTATCTTAGCATAATCTCGAACATGCTTTCTATAGAATCCAAAAAAAACCAAGAAAAATTTGTAATTCTTCTAAGTTTATGGAATGTGGCCATTTCAATATGGCTTCAACTTTTGTTGGATCCATATGAATACCATATTCCGAGATTATGTGGCCTAAGTATTGCATTTCTTTTATGAAGAATTCACATTTACTCTCTTTGGCATAAAGTGAATACTCTTGAATAACTCAAATACTTACCGTTAAGTGTTCGAGATGTTCTTTCTTAGTACGACTATAGATCAGGATATCGTCTAGGAAAACCACAATAAATTTTCCTAAATAAGGTTTCAATACACTATCTATGAGTGTCATGAATGTGGTTGGAGCATTAGTCAAACAGAAGGGCATGACTAAAAATTCATAGTGACCAAACTTGGTTCGAAAAGCAATCTTTTGGACATCTGCTTCCCGAATTCTCACTTGATGATATCCAAATCGTAACGTAAAGTACTTTTCCCCTTGGATTTGATCAAACAACTCATCTATTCGTGGCAAAGGGTACTTATTCTTAATCATGATTGTGTTCAAACCACAGTAGTCTAGCATAGTCGCATAGACCCATCTTTTTTCTTCACCAATAGAATTGGTGAAGCCCAAGGCGAAGTGCTTGGTTGAATGAATCCACTTTTAAGGTATTCCTTTAGTTGTTGTAACACAAAAAGATGTTTTCTACTTCATTAGTTTATACAAGGCGATTGAGTTCCATAGAGCATATAAGAGGTGAGGAGGTACATCATGTTCACCTTGCAAACACACTTTCTTACCATCTACTTCAAACTCAAAAGAATTATGCAAATAACTTCTAGACAAAGATGGACCAATGTTATATAACCACTCACGGCCTAGAATAACATCCGCGCACGTGATATGCATAACTTGAAAATCCAAATGCATCTCATGACCTTGAATGACTAACGTGACATCATGAACTACTGTATCCCATACATCTTTATCACGTTAATAAAAGAAACCACATACTTATGGTCACTTGAACTTCTCGAAAACTTTAATTTCTTGATTAAAATATAGTTCAAGAAATTGTATGTAGCACTATCATCAATCATAACTCATACCTTGTGACCCTTAACATAACCATACATTCAAACCAACTCATGTGGTCCAAATGTTGGCACCCACATCAATGACGTGACACAACACACATGAGTAGAATCAGCATGGTAAACTTGAACCGCTTTAAACTAACGACAAGAAGTCTCTAGAGGGAGAACTTGAATAGTGTGCACTTGCTTTTCTTTACTTTGATCACCCTGATTCTACTCATTTTCTTTAAGTTTAGGACATTGTAGTTTACTATGACCCTTTCCCATGCGGCGAAAACATAAATTTTCTTTTTTAGCTCTTTCAAAATCCTCATGTTTTAGAAATTTTTATGGTCCTTTAGACTTCTTAGATTGGTCATTCTTTTGGTTAGGTTCCTTCCGCTTATTTTGACCTTGATGCTTGGAACCCTCCAGACACACTAGGTGTGTGTTGTACATTCTACGCATGCTTTTTCTTTCTGACAGTGTCGTCTGAAAATGTGAGCAAACTTGCTTTTTCTAAAGTTTTCGGCTCATTTTGCTTAACTTGATCCTTATAGTCCGAGTCTAATCCGTGAATAAATCCATGAATCTTTTAAAATTCGTCCATTCCTTTCAACTTGAGAATGATTTCTCTATAAATGGAGATATACTGAGTCAATGTGAGATTTTCTTAATTACAATCCATCTCATTCTTTCATGAATGCACTTTCAAATTTAGCCCACATAGTAGGCCGAGTTTTCGGACTCCAAGATCATCCACCACTTGTATGCTTTACCTCCTAGAGTTAAGCTCATTTTAAGCGTGCGTATCTCCTTTGGAGTTTGGCGTAATCGATGCAAATCCTGCCATTTTTGTCACTGCATCCTTGTTGCGTTCCTTATCCTTCCAAATAAAAGTAAGAGGTTTCAGATCTTTTTGAATAGCAGCAGCATCTCCAGAGTGAGATGTACCAACATTCATGTTGCCCCCTTGGGTGGGAGCTACTGGCACCTCTTACAAGACCATCGTCTTGAGGGATGATTTTAGGTTGTCCTAATGACACTCAAGTTTCTATTGCCATGATGTTATGACTTGCTCGAGGACTAATCAATGCACATTTACGCTTAACATCATTGCCCGTAGGGAAATCTAACCATACCATGATAAAATCTTCAAGTGGAACCATGGATGTTTCAGTTTTAGATCCCGTGTTGGTTTCATATTCTCATTCACTTTCAACCTCTTCTTGGCTTTCAGTTTTTTCAATAGTACTACCCAATGTGTACAATGGCACACTCGGTCCTTTGACAATTTTAAGTGAGGTTTGTTTGGAAACTTGCGAATCTTTACAGTCTTGTTCTATGCAGCCCTTGATGTGTTGGAATAACTCATGTTTAGCCTTTAAAGGTGCAAGTGCTGATGTTATGTTGGCTTCACCACGCGAGAAGAGCACTACTTCAAATGAGAATTTGAGAGACTGCTTTAATTTGTAAGGGATTCATCGAATACTCATGTGCTTTTTCAACGCGTCATTTGTGCACTCTGCCTCTAATGACTCTTTTGTAGAGAGTATGTCTCCCTCTTGAAAGGGGAAGTGATACTCCTCTGGTTTTTGTATTTTGGTTGCTTTTTTAGGTTTGACATTATGAGGTTCAATCACAACCAGTGATCGTATATGACACTCAACCGTTGCTAAGCATGCTCTCCTAAGCTTGCTTTTTGCAGTGCACATATGTCGTGTGATCATGATTGGGGTGGTTGGGCAAGTTATAGTTTCTTGATTGGTTTGTGAGGTGCACTGAGTGACAAATCAAAACTTGTTTCATCCTCACTTAGTGACATACTAGAACTTATTTCATCTTCTGACTTTCCTTGGATCGTCAGGTTTTCATTATGTTTTCTCATGTAACGAGAATGAACTTTCTTTTTTTCTTTTTTATTCTCTATCTTTCTCATGGGTTTTGTATTTTGAGTGGTATCCTTTGAGGTGGATGCTTCTGCATCATGTGTAGCTTTTGGCTCTTTTGGGGTGAGGTCTTTCACAGGCTCCTTTTCCCTGTCCTTTATTTCAACTTTGGTGTCAACAGTTTGTTGCCCCTTAATTTTCTTGGGTTTAGAAGGTTTTGCTTCCATTTTTGGCTTTTGTTTTAAAACATGATCTTCTACCCATTTAGAAGTGTTTTCTTTTGCATTCTTTTTTACTATTTCTCGTGCCTTGGCTTAGAAGCGTGTAAGCACATTCAAGGGTACCGTGGACAATTGCCCGTTTTGCACACTCAAGATGTTAAGGTTGCAATGAAAAGCAACTCACCTTAGGAAATCTTGGAATATGTGATCGATGCTACATCGTTCATATATGGGGGGCTGAAAGGTGTCAATGACTATGGGCAGCATGGAAGTATTCCAAATTTTGCATTCTGTCACTTTGTGCAATCCACGACAATAGAAACATTGAAGTGTTTACTTAGAGATGGAGATTTTGAGTTAACTGTAGGTGAATTAGGACATTGGGGTGTGTTGTGACCAAAGGCTTTGCAATATATACAGTACAAAAATACAGGTCTATTGTATGCACATTGGTGATTGGGCTGGATGTAGTGATGGTAATGAACACAAGGCATTTCACCCATCACCTTGAGAGGCATTAAGGATGTTTAGTTTTGAGGGGGTTCATCCTCTCTTGGAGATTCTGGTTCAAGGCTTTTACATAAGGCTGTTAGAATTTAGGGATGATGATTCCGAGATCAATTTTTCTTTAGACATTGCTTCACTTGGTTTAGATGAGGAACATCTTGTATCGTGATCATCCTCCATCATGTTGTCATCTAAACGTATTGCTTCTTTACAACATTGATCGAATGTTTTTGGATTGGATACAATGATAAAGTTGTGTAAGCTGTTATTCTTTATGTCCAATGAAACATCTCTTCAATTGAGCATCGTTTAGCTTCTCCCATGGCTCACATCATGAGTCTAAGATTTTTATCCGAAGGATAAAATATCTAATGGTTTCATATTGTTTGGGCTCAATTGAATAGAGATCTTTTGCTACACTCCACCAATCACCTTGTCTCTTGAAAGGCCATGGATAAAGGTTGTTTTTGCAAGGTCGTCCTAAAGTTGATCTTACCGAATCAATGTGATGAACCATCGACTGGCCTTTCCCACTAAGCATAGGTTCAACGCATGTACCTTGGTGGTGCAGTTTGGATTTCCAAAGTCTGCATATTTGTTCAAACATTTGTATGAATTGAACATGATCAGTCATTCCATCATATTTGCCCATGATTTTAAAAATCTAAATGGTTGTGTTTTTGTATGAGTCACTGAGGCCATGTGTGGGTACTAATGTGGATAGGGACTCACTTAGTCCTTGGGCAAAGTCCTTGGGAAACCCCCCTTCCTAGATTAGTTAATATGTCCAAGGTTTGGATATTTAGGGACTACAAAGAATTGGTATCTAGCACTTCTAAAGTTTAGGTCTTATGGTAGTGCTAGGTAAGGGACCAAATCCCGGAGGGATTGATGTGACAAGGTGTGTAAAACCCTATGACATGCTTGTTGTCGGCATGGCAAAAGGAATTGAGAGATGCATTTGGGGCATGGATCTCAATGGCTCGAAGGTATCACCCATTGGGTTCAGTCTGAGTGTGAGCACTGGTAATTCCTCTATTGTTGCCATATCTTGACATTGTCGATTTCTCCTTAATAAGCAAGCACATGTGTTTTTTTTTTTTGCTTTTTAGGTTTTCTTACAGCTCGTTACAACCTTAGGAGGTATGGCACACCCTTCGCTGGGTCAAACGAGTGTCCATTTATTTTGATTTGCTTAGATGCTAAGCATACGTGAACCTCTTAGAGATATTTTTTCAAGAAAAGTGCAAGTTAGCAGTATCCCAAATGGAAGAGGAGGTATCAAAACCTATTTTCCATCACTATCTTAAGATTTAAAAAAATTTCAAAAAGATTTGTCATGTTTCGTAGCTCATTTTTTAATGTGATCCACCCATCATTGAGTGTCAACTTGATAACATCCTTATGTCCATTCATATAATTATCAATATTTGTTAAGTAAGCCAAAGATAATAATATGATGTTTGTAAATCTAAGAAAAAATGATTTCATTAAAGATAAGGGCTTAACAATGATACTAACAATGATACTTACAAATTGCCCCATAGCTATATAAACCAACACTCATAAAAATATAGTTATAGATAAACCAATTATTAAAGATAATGCCTTAACAATGACACCATACAAATTGCCATAACTATAAAGAATCAATGCTCATTTTAAAAAATAGATTGAATGAAACATAATGACAATTGATGGAAGATGAGAGTGGCAACATGGTGATACCAAAGGCACCATGGATATTAAGCAATAAGGAGAAAAGTAAGGTGAAAAGTTTGATTGTTTCCTATTGTTGTACCCCAATGGGAGTAATGCATTCATTGAAGGATACCTTCAAAAGACCAAAAAGAAAGGAGAGATGTAATTATATGGCCTCAAGACATATGATTGGCACAAAATATTATAGGTATTAAAATATTCTTTTATTCATTTTCTCTTTATGGTCAATAATTTGTAGGCTCATATACTAACTTTATTTTTTTCTATGCATAGTTTATTCTTCTAATAGCTATAGTTGGTTATGGAGATAAGAAGTTGAGAGAGGCTATTTATAAAATGGTAAGGTTGGTGAAGTATGAATCTTCTCTTGAATTCACTACCTAAGTTACATTTAATATTTAGTATTCTCATGTAATCACAAGTTATGTATGATAAATAGTATACATGATTGCTATATATGTAAGTATATATCCCCTCAAAGGAGTTAGATCCTACATCCATTGAGGTGGCTTGTCTCAATGCTATTACTATATTGAGACAATGTGTATGATCAAGGAAAAGTTTCCTAAAATATTACTCAGTTAGCCAATTGTATCTTATGGTGCATTTGGTTGATGAAGTGGCACTTTATAGTGTTGTTCATATTTGATGGATGTTTTTTCTTGAAAGGTTTATGAAAACCGTAAAAGACTTTGTGAGACAAAGAGGAGAGGAGTGCATTGAGCACTAGGAGGAGATGAAGTATGATGAGTAGGGAAAGTTGAGTAGGGAAAGTGGAAGAGTAAGGGTAGGCAAAGAAGAAGTGAGAGGGGTAGGGAAGGCGATGGGATGCATGGAAATGGGTGATTGTGGGATAACTGAAGTGTCTGGCACATAGAAGGTAGGGGGGATAAACCCAAGCGACTCAATTTCTCGGCTCCATACCTAGAGTTTAGCCGAATCCAAGCCACCTACGCCTAAAAAACACTACACAAATTAGGGTCATCTATGGTTATGGGAGCTATACTAGAGAATACCCCTCCATATATCGGATCTTGGTTCGTTGATAAACAAGCATGGCAGATGGGTGGTTGGTGTACGAGTCTCTTATGTATATCTCAAAACATCTCTTGAATAGATCCTTCCATGCCGCGATTGTGGAGCAATGAGGAGGACGACCCGACTAATCACAAATGTGCCACAAGGAAAAGGAAGGCAATGAATAATGGAAGAAGCATTATGCCAAAAGGTGAATACATTCTGCATTCTAAGTAGTCCTATATCAGGGAGAAGTGGATTGTGAGATACAAGGATGCAGCAAACAATTGATGAAATGATGAGAGAAGAGCTTTTAGAAGAGCAAAGAAGAGCTATTAGAAGAGCAAATAGACGCTTGCCATTTCCACCTAGCTTAGAACCTCTCCCATGTGTGATCAATATAGAATGGCTTCATAAGGAAATATCAAAGACATTAAAAAATGGAGAGATAATCATAAGAGAAGAGTATGAGTATGCACAAGGATATGACTCTCAAGTAAGTATATCCTTCATCTCTTTCTCATGCTTTGATTGTTATATACCTTGTTTAATGCACTATATACTAAGTATCATGCACTAAACTTAATATCATCCTTTATCATGCTTTAATTATTATATACCCTATTTAATGCACTATACTAAATATCATGCTTTGGTTTAATGTTAGTATAAATTATATAATGCAATATGGTCAAAGAGAAGGTACTTTTAAATGGAGTGTGTGGATTCTTAAAAAAACACATTTGATTACTGTATCATGGCAACTTTTGAGCAAGAAAGTCGAGCTACTAGACATGATACCAATGTCATAAAGAATAAAGGCTCGAGTATTGTGGAACTATTTAAGATATGCTTGAAGTTGGGTTTAGAGCATTCAATCTATTCATCTTTGATGTCAAATGGTTCAAGGTGATATATAAATGTGCTCAAGCGACCGTGAAAGAAACATCCAAATCGGTTTTTTCAAATTAATTCCACCAAATTTTAGAATGATAAAAAATATACTTTCGTACTACCTCAACACTGTCAAAAAAATTAGTACCCAAACCAATCACTAATAAATCATGATGTAGTACAACGAATGTGTAGATTGCAAGCATCATTAATGATAACCCTTTTGCTTTGTGATTTTAGATTGTGTTTCACACAGATCGAATTGATCCAAAGTGGTGGTATGTTATATACGTTTCTCCTCATTCAAAACATATCTTTCAAGATCAAGATGTTGAGGCCAAATCTCTAGATGAGGCGCGTCCTATCTTAAATGAGCTCATTGGAAGAAGACGATGATCAAAATGAACAAAAAAATCTAGAGGAGGCCGATCAAGAGCGTGGGGAGGAACATCATTCCAAAGAAGATGATAAGTCACCTATCGATCATGATAATGCTTTATTGGATAATGATAGTGATATTGACATCGAACCCCATATTTTCATTCAACTTTCATTACATGTAGAGATTGATGATGCAACACAAATGGATATATTACAAGATGGGATGGATTCATGAACTTGAAATTGTTTATGTAATCATTTTATTCAAAACGTTTTCTTTCAAACTATCTTTTTTTTTTCAAACATGGATTTAAGGGTTCTAAAGGATGTTTTTTTTTTCAACCCATATTTTCTTTCTGTATAAATATGATATATATATAACCTAAAACCAATCCACAATCACTCTCTAGAAATTTTTATAATAGTGTAGTAGAAAACTTTTGCTTCTTTTAGCAACAATTTTTATAATAGTGTAGTAGAGAAATTTGGCTGCTAGGTGTCTGAATCTGTCACTTAACCCACTTGAAGAACAATCAGTTCATTTAGGTCATCCTAGTTTAAGAGCATATAACAAAGAATTTAAAAACACAGAGCGTAGAGGGCAACCTAGTTTAGGAGAACAGTCAGTTCATTTAGATCATCCTAATTTAGGAGCATATAACAAAGAATTTAGAAACATAGAGAGCAAAGGGAATTGGCCAACAAGTCTTGGGCTTGCCCAAGGGTCAATCACCTAAGGGAACCATGGCAGCAAACTTAGTTGATTAGCCGTAGGAAGGCTAGACTAAGTTGGCTAGTAGTAGGAGCTCTTAAGACATCGAGTGGTGAGGGTAAATAGTAGTTGGCTAGCAGTAGGAGCTCTTAAGACATCGAATGGTGAGGGTAAATAGTAGTTGGCTAGTAGATTATTGATCAAACGCTTCACACGTGTGAAGGTAAATGATCATATCCAACAAGAGTGGTGAGTATTTTATCTGGCCGTACAATAATTTATTCCCACCAACAAGCAACACAGATTCGTATATAAGTTAGCCCTCTAAGAAGGCTAGACCAAGTCGGCCATCATTAGCATCTCTTAAGATAGCCAATGGTGAGGGTACATAGTAGTCGGCCAACAGATTGTTGATTAGTTGCTTCATAGGTGTGAAGGTGGTGTCATTAAATGATCATATCCAACAAGTTAGCCCTCTATTTGTTGCTTAAATTATCTCTTGTCTTGAGTCGTGGTGTTTAGCACTGTAGTATGTGTGCCTCAAGACTCTTGCCTTGTGCAAACATCATTCTCAACCACCAAATCACCTAGTGTTTCAGCCTCAAGGTAGCCCAAAGTTTGCTTCATCATTCAGCCTTTAGTAGTGCATCTCCCTCAACAGATCTGGGAGTGGCTTCAAAGTTTTCTTCAACCCATTTGATGGTTCAACAGAGACATTTTGTCTACATCGTCCTTGCATTTAGAATTCTCCGTCCATCATGCTCAATAAGTTTTCTGCATTTTGACAAAATTTCTCCAAAGTAATAAAGCAAATGCTCCTCGTTACAAGAGGGGGGGCATTCGAACATGCTTTGAGAAAGCTAAGAGATTATGGGCTAATACGTACTACCTTGAGGACCAACAGAGTAGATGATTCAAAGACTAGGTGTTATAAGGAGACATTCCCCTTGATAACCTAAAACCTCCAACTTACATACCAATCTTGTTCACACAAGGAATTTAGAGGTGTTCCTAGAGAGACAGAGACAGAGACAGAGAGAAACAGACAGAGAATCATATCCTTATATTCTACCTTTACTTCAAGCACATTATAAAGATGGTTAGAATTTTCACCTTTCTAAGGTTCTCACTTACTCGCTACACTTTTCCCATTCTCATCCTTCATTGGGGCTCTCTTCAAGATTAGTTCAAAACAAACCACATTCATGAGAAAATGTATTACAAGGGTTGTTGGGGAGATCAACCGTGCTATCTTCCTCTCATTGTTTTAAGGAAGGGTGATGTCACTCTCAACCTTTGTTGTGTTATTTTGCAAAAAGTACTTAAAAATATTTCCTTTTTTAATGTAAGGCTTGTCAAAAATTGAGGGTAATGAGTAATGAGAGCTATATTAAAATCCTCAAAAACATGTTCATATTAAGAGGGGATTGGTGACGATTTATTACTTATATACCCTTTTTAACCCACCCCTTTGGTGGAGTGGGGGATGGTGATGATTTGTTACTCATACACCCTTTTTAACCCAACCCTTGGTGGAGTGGGCGGGGAGACATGAGCTCAATTCAAACTTGCATCCCTGAACTCCCTACAACTAGGTTGTTCTCCCCACCCCATGCCTAGTTCGTGTGAAGGGTGAAATTTTGGCATACCAAAAACACTACCAAAGTACTAATGGAAAATACCATGAAATGCCTACCTCTACTCAAGTACAAAATTAAATTGAGGATTGATTGTATCATTATAGTAAAACATCTACATCGACCTAAGCAAGTTTTAAAAATAATCAAGATAACCTCTCTCTCTCTCTCTCTCTCTCTCTCTCTCTCTCTCTCTCTCTCTCTCTCTCTCTCAATCATGCAAGGGATATACTAGTGAATTTCTCTCATTCAATATTTTTGATAGTGAAAAAATGATCATAGATGTTATTAGGACCTTTTAAGTGTTGCAAGTAGAGCCTAGAGTCATAATAAGTGTGAACTTATTTCAGCAATGCTAATGGGATGAAAATATATGTGGAATGGTGGGATGGAATTTATTTTTGGAGGTTAGATCCACCCTACTTCCAATGTACAATATAAGTGGCCTTTAAAAGTAGATAATTGTTTTGCCAACATTTAGTCCCTTCTTTTGACATGTAAAATTTGTATTCACCTTTTTGGTTAACTATTGGAATTAGGCAAGTGAACCCCGTTTGAAGGGTTGGATAGGCCAATATGTGCTATCTCTACTGTTGTCAGTGCTGTAGGAGGAAGGCCTTTAAGTCACTCAAGAAACGAGCCCATGTTGGTGGCTAGGTGTTCGCATAAGCTTGCGAACATGGTGGAAAACACCACATGCTTCTACACACATATCCATGAAGTACACATGTACCCATAAGCTTGGAGTAAGATAAATGGATCAAGAACAAGATAAAGACATAAACAAGACATCATAGTGTATTTTCCCCTTCCAATTTGCATACAAGAGGGACTTTCTATAGCCATCGAGCCATATGACTCTTGGGATACCCATGTGACTATTGGGCTCCCATAACCTCCACAAGATCCTAACTCCCCACTAGCCCTCTTGTAACCACTTCCTTATATGCCATCTTTTAATGACCAAATCTCACAACTCATTAGCCTAAGTTAATGCTAGTAATGCTAGGGGGTGTTCACACCCAAGCTAATGCCAAAATGCTAGAGGGTGTTCACACCTCTCTTACCCTTTAGTTAATTGGTGGTGTACTATCTCCTATCAATGCCAAGTACATCATGAAAATGTGTGAATAAGTGGCTATTAGAAGGTATAATGCAAGCCATCTCAAGTCATATAATATAATCATATAGAACCACATAAAACTAATGGTAGACCAAGGAGATGGTGGGAAGATGATTTCCACCAATCTGATGAAGAATCCAGAAGCATAAGTCGATGATGAATCTCGTCCATGGTCACTCAATTGTGCTACCATCTATGTCAGTGAAGTTTTCCAGCCTAGGCCACCAACTTTGGTCTCCTCTTTCTCTTTGTGGATGTGAATGTAGCCATCCACATCAACCAACTGCGTAGGTGATTCGATGTAGTCACCTGCTTCTACTCCATGTGTCTAGGATGAGAGCTTCATCTCCCGAAGTCCATCTCCGAGAGTCTGAGAAATTTGTTTCCTCTCCGGGTATCCACAAAGTAAGTCCTCTCTTGGGGGTCCTAAAATTACAACACCTAACAAGTAACTACGTTCTAGAAATCATTACATCATTTTCCTCTATAATTTTCTTATGCATTTAACCTTTTCATTTTGGTTTTCTTTCCATTTTTCTTGGACTTACAGGAAACGCGGTAGCCTGATAATAATCATGACATCACATACAAATCCATCACATGTAATCATCATTAGGATCCTCAACCTGCAAGTAAGCAACCTCATCATCCTCATCACATTGAGGAGTGTCCTGCACAAGGTTAGATGCATCCAAGGATTCTCCTTAGCTTTCTTGGCCAACTTTTGCCTTTATGGATGTGGATGTAGTCATCCTCCTCAACCAACTCTGCATGGTAAATATCAAAATTAAACAAAATATACTTTTACTCTAAAGTTCTAATAGTTTTTCCATAAAAATTATATGTCTCTCCTCTTTTCTCCATTTTGATTAGAGGTAATCCGGGTTGGATAGGTGTATGACTCCTTAATATGAAGAAATTAGAGAGAATGAATGGAAATATTTCATACTTGAATCATCTTGAGAGGTCAAGTGGAAGGGAATAAAGTTCCCATCAAAAAGCATTAGAAAAATCCATAAATAAAAACATAATTGCATTGTATAATGACCTCTGTTGCTTATTACAGAGACTAGCACAAAAAATATACATAATTTAAAACTAATTGGCTAAAGAGAAGTTATATATTAGGTTTATATCTATAACTTTTCTTTTTACAACATAGCAATCTGAGGATTCTATGAAGAGTTATGACCTCTGCAATGCTGCCGATTTTGTAGAAATTTGTAGAACTGTGCACCTTTGACTCTACCTGCTCTTACAGAAAAAATAGCAAGAAATAGAGGCAATTTTTCACCTAAAATTCTAAAAAACATTTTAAATTAGGTTGAGATCTACAACTTTACTTTTTACAGCAGAGCAATCCGATGCTTCAATAAAGAGTTATGACCTCTGCAATGCTACCCAGTTTTGTAAAAATTTACAGGAATGTGCACCTTTGACTATACCTACTTACAGCAAAAATAGCAAGAAATGGAGGCATAGTTTTCACTTGATATCTCAAGAGAGCTTGTAGATTAGGTTGAGATTTGTAACTTTTATTTTTACAGCATAGCAATTCGATGCTTCACCTTTGCAAGATTCAACAGTTTTTGAAAGAATGGGTTAGGACTGCATCTTCTCTACTTATTCTTTCTACATATTACTCCTTCGAATGAGAAGTTAGAGGAGTGAAATGGGGAAGCTAAAAGAAATATTAAGGTGTAGAAAATAGAGTCTAGGACTCTAGCATCGGGTGTGCCAAAATGTTAGCATAGGCTCGCTAACATGGTGGAAAACACATACTTCTACACATATAGCCATGGAGTACACATGTACACATGAGCATGGAGTAAGAGACATGAATCAAGAACAAGATAAAGAAACAAGAAAGACATCATAGTGTATTCCCCTCTTCCAATTTGCATACATGAGGGGCTTTATATATCCATCCAACCATGTGACTCTTGGGATACCCATGTGAAGATTGGGCTCCCATAACCTCCACAAGATCCTAACTCCCCACTAGCCTTCTTGTAAACACTTCTTGTTATGACATCTTTTAATGACCAAATCCCACAACTCACTAGCCTAAGCTAATGCTAGTAATGCTAGGGGGTGTTCACACCTGTCAACGCTAGGCCATATAACCTTTTGTGGTGTCTACAATAGCTACCAATGCACTATTGCAAAAAAGAAGCAACCAATAACTCTTAGATGACATGCTCTTGGCAATCATGTATACACAAACTCCCTCTCTCACAAAATTCTTAATCATTATTTGAAACATTTGTCATGCACTTCGAGGGGTGTTAAAAAAACAAAGTAGTGAACATTTCAAGGCAAACCATGTTTGTAAAAACTAAGTTAAGAGGAAGAATCTATCAAACTTAAACCTTAACTAATTGCATACCATTCATTTAATAAAACAAGTAGGGCTAATATAAAGACAGAGAAACGTTATGCCAATTATTTATTCTCACTAAGGTAGTGTCAATGAACAATGCAGTCTAGTAGTCAAACACCATGCAACAAGTAACTAAGGTACTCTATACTCATTAATTAACGTACGTTTATAGAGACCAAATATGACATATGGGATGCAAATGACAAAACTAAATATCCCATTCAATATCTAGAGAAGTTGATAAATTTGTGAGGCTATGGAAAGGATTGATAATTCCACCAAGATATGTTCATTCGGACTTTTACTTGAAGGAAATGTAGGCCAATGGTTTAGGTCTCTAAGCCCACATGAAAAGGCCAACTACAAGGTCTTGATACACATATTCATTGTGGGATTCTTGCCTGGTGAAGCCAAATGGAATCCTATTGCATGGGGATAACCTCAAGCAAGAGGAGGATGGTGAAACAATGCGAGACTCTATTGCTAGAACCAAGTATCTCCATATGAGATGTAGTCCCCGACCAGATGGCTTACCACTTATCCATCGATTTATGATCGATCTTAAAAGTAAAGAGACTTCATAACCATCTCTAAAGGTCTAGACATTAAATCTTCCATGAGTTTTTCTGCCGCAAGCCAATAGACCTAATAGACAATTTCCAAGACAAGGATGTAGAAGTCGTCCACACGAACCAAGAGATAGGGGACACATCATCAAAAGCCTCAACGGATAAAGTTGCCCCATAAGCACCAAGTAAAGCCTAGTTAAGGACATGAGGAATGGTAAAAAAAATTGCTAAATTGTTTAGGCCAACAGTACCAACACCGGCTCCAAGGCAAACCTCAAGGGCCAACCATAGTGAGCACCTCAACCAAGCCAACCAGACCCACGAAGAGATGGACAACCACACAATGCTGGGGGACTTTAAGAGAGAGAGAGAGAGGGGGGGGAGGGGAGGGGGGGAGAAAGAAAGTTATATTAACGCCTTCAAAAGACCCAAAGAGTCTATGAGACCAAAATGATGTAAACATAGTGTAGAAATTTATATTAACGTCTTCAAAAGACCCAAAGGGTCTATGAGACCAAAATGATGTTTACACAGTGTCCATGAAATCTCGTTCATGAGAGAGAGAGAGAGAGATAGAGAGAGATTTGAGGCTGAATATTTGCATATCAAATGGGATCATCATCCTTGAGATGTGGATTGGCTTTGTTTTGCCCAACTATGATCTCGACTCGAAAGTAGAACTACTACTTGCACACTATGTTGTTGTTGTTGTTGTTGTGTGTTTTGAGGAACACTTTTCCCTAATGACATATCAAAGGAGACATGCCTCGACTGTCATAAATGTGGTTGTTGGGTTGCTTATAGGTCATGGTCAGCTTAGAATAATCCTAGCTTAGGATCACCAAACAATTGAAACATTGTGGTGTTCGACATGGTTTGATCACTTCCTGAGGAAGAAAATCTTGACCTTGCTCTCGCCCTTCACTAGAGATTCGCCAAAAATAGGGTTGTTAAATGCTCTTATCATGAAGTTTATAGCGTTGTTTATAGAGTCAGTTGATGAATCTAGGACTCGAAGGGCCGACTCTTGTTTTCACAAGTTTTTTCATGAGTTTAATTCTTTTAGTTTTTTTCTCTTAGTTTGACGTTTGTTGGCTCACATTTGTCGACTTATGCCTCTAGACTAAGTCTCTAGGCTCACTTGTCTATGCTTACATCTTGAGGCTCACATCTATAAGCTCATGCTTGTAGGTTACATCTATACACTTTGGCCTTTTTTGTATAAACTAGGTACAATTTATATTTATGAAATAGGTCTACTTGGAGTACATAATTTTATGAACCAAGCCTATGGTAGAATTGGTGTGTAATTTTGGGTAATAATTATACTTTATTATTCCAATAATTATAAAGGACAAGAATTTTTCTTTTTATTTGTAGCTAGTATAGATTGCATGATGAGAAAATCCTTCAAGAAAATCCTTGAAGGACATGAGTAGGTATGTACTTTACAAGTCTTTAAGATAGCAATAATTGACTGGTACAATATTAGATATACCTACTTCTAGACTCACGTCTGGTTGACTCATGTGTCCAAACTCCATGGCTCACGTCTCCGGGCTCACGTCTCCGAGCTCACGTGTTTTGACTCACATCTTTTTCATGAGATTGTGGACTCATCACTTATAACCCGAGAGTTCATTTGATCTGGTTTTTGGAGTTTTTGAGGTGTTTTGGACTTGATATGGGGATGGAGATAATTAAGAATGCTAATCCTAATTAATGATTATTTTACAAGTATTTATTATTTTATTATTTTTGTTGGATTTACATGTTTCTAAGCTACCAAGTCAAACAATGAATGACAAAAATTAACTATTCCACTCTAATCCACACCTAATAGGACTTGATGCTTATTTTTTCGAAGTGGATTCCACTCCTAAAATTACTAAGTTATTCCAAGCTCAATGCCATGAACATAGCTTCTTGGGTTCTAAAATCATGCAAATCACTGAAGTTTTTTCCTTCCAAGTCATGAAAATAGAATGTTCTATGCAAATAAACAATCAAAAGAAGCAAAATTAACATATCCAAGGAAGGCTCCAAAATCGTGTTTTTTTCTTAGTGTGACCTCCTAATCAACACCGGATAATATTGGGAATGGAAAAAAGAGATGGTCTTTCACGATGATTCTCTCACAAAAGGCAAGAGAAGAACAAGATAATAGAAAAGTATAAACTATAAGAAAACCAGTTCAAGCAAGCATCCATCTAGCATGCATGAATCCAATAGCATACAAGCGAGCAAGAAGAGGGAAGAGAAGAGCTCGCAAGTAAACTATGAAAAGAGAAGGCTTGTATATTGTTTACTATTGAAAAGGAATACTTGTATATTGCTTATTGTTAAAAATGACATATATACAAGTAACTAGTTTTCACACTACGCCAACCAAAATTTACAATGGTCTGACATCTATTATTAGTCTTAAGCAAGTATGTACATGAAGTCCTTAGACTTCTCCTATTTGATATTAAGCAAAAGGTAAGGCCGGTGTTTATGTTCCAACGCCGTCTTACAAACGATAAGTGTATGTTTGAGCGGGGTCATGTGGCAAAGCCAATTAAGCAAGTATGTACACGAAGTCCTTAGACTTTCCCTATTTGATATTAAGCACAAGGTAACGCCGTCTTACAAACGATAAGTGCATGTTTGAGCGGGTCAGGTGGCAAAGCCTGTTAAGCTAAAGATGCTCTTTTGCGGGTATTCTGTTTGCCAAAAACATCCCATCTCAGGAAAAATAAGTGGTCCACCCTATCGGGTCAATTTTCAGCAAAAGAAAATCTTGCTAGAAGGGTGCACAATGGAGGACGACATTGATGTGGCTCACGCAATCCTAACCAAGGCAAAAGAGGTGGAGACAATCGTCGGCATTGCAAAATAGCATGGGAGGACACCTAACGATGCTTTCCAACATTAGTGTACGGGACTCGGCTAGCAATAAAGAACACTATGTAAGGCACCAAGTGCATTTATTGCATTTCACGAAGGGCATGCATTATCACAAGAGAGCAAAGAACTGCAGCAATGAAGAGGGTGCCAACTGCATCAATAAAGAAATATGCAAAAGGGTGCCAACATTTGGATATTAAAGGAGATTATGTCAACACAAGTTAAATATAGAGGAGTAGAAATGGAGAAAGAGGATCATGAAAGGCACAGAAATGGGCTTTCATTGGGTTGTAATCTCGGAGTTATGAATCCTTATTGGGGACTTCAAGAAGCCAAATCCAATTGAAGCACAACACGTCAAAGAGCTGCAAGTGCATTTGACTTCGTTTATGTTCACTTCGAACCTGGAGCTACAAATAGTCTTCAAAAGAACTCTGCATCTTCCTTGCCTACCTACAAATGGCTAGCACGAATACCTACACAAACCATATGAAAATGGTCCCAAAGGAACAATTGATTCCAATAGTAGGCATCCTTTCTTTTGGAGAAAAAAACACAAAAATGTGGAGTCTTCACCCAAAAAAAAAATGGACATGAATGCTTTTGTTCAAATGTCAATACCAAGCATGCCTGCTCAGTGGATCTCAAATAGTAATTAAGTCAAATAATACAACTCGATTATGAAGCACGCTACATGTTGCCAAGAACTTTCAAAGACTGAAAGCACTTTACATAAAGCGTCTCATGGCAACCGGTGGAAGAATGCCTTTCATTCTCGATATCAATTTGAATGTTTCTTCTGCTTTCACTTGATGCAAAGGGTCACTTTTAGCCAGAACAGCAACACGGTCAGGGTGAAAACGAAGAAGAGCCTTCTTGTAGGCAGCATTCACCTGCAATTGAGCAAAAGAACACAATTTGGTAGTTAATTTCACAATCAGTAAGTTGATTGTTTCCTGCCTCACTAGGACCCAAACGACGAGAAGAAAAATTGCAGCCATGGTTAAAAATACTCCATAATCAAAATGCAGTAAGAGAATGGGACCAGGCCTTCTTATTGTTCACCCTGTAGATGTCGATACGCAATGCTAAGCAAGCACTAGCAACATAAATGGCATGTCAGGAACGTTAATGACTGCTGAGTCTTTTGTGATAACTCCACAAAAGGTCTCGTCAGTAATTATGTCAATCGTAGCTGATTGTGGACCAGTTTTTGTGTTGTAAAGGATTCTGATGTAAAGCTTGAAAGCTTCAGGTTTTGTTGTGGAAGAGAACAAGGTCAAGATCACAGCTCAAATTTGATCTTGCAAGATTATTTTTAGAGACCATAATACAGTCTACTTCAAAATGGGCTGGATAGTCGTTGAAGATTTGGGTACTCTGTTTGGAACAATCCTCTAAAATAGAATGTGGCAACATTCTGACTGAGTGGAAGTTTTTGAATTGATTTCCCAAATGGCATCAATGACAGTTCTAGCTAACCTTTAGTAAATGCCCATGGGTAAATAATAGCAAGAGTAAGAGTTTCCTATCAAACCAAGAAAATAGGAACGTTACAGGCAGGCTGATCAATTTATCCGTCCCCTAAGTGTTATAAACAATTTGCTACAATGTCAGCCACAAAATGCCTTGTTAGGAAACAAAGCTAAATACGAGCACTTAGAGCCGTTGCTAAGGCCACTTTCTGTCCCAAGAAATCACAATATTTGTCCCTAATAATTGCAATGAACAGCCCCCTTTATGGATTGGTTCACTCGCATTGTTGGGACAGTTTGCCTCGGCATGGTTGTCACGGTACGAAAATACGATACTGTACGATACGATACCGTACGGGAATTTTTGGTACGATATGAAATTTTCGGATACCGTACGATAAAATACGGTTTTTATTTTTTACACTTACAACCTATGGAGCTTCAAGCTTGAATGTGAGGGAAGGTTGGGAGGGGAGGAGTCTACAGTGCTTGAGAAACCAGTACATGGATATGTGTCTCTCCCGGTTGGATCTACCGATTGTCTCCAAAAAAGGACCTGGATGGGTAATGCAATACCAAAGGTCTCCCAGTATAGCGTTTATGACTAAGGGACCGTCCTTGCACAAATACGAGGAGTGCATCTAGGGTGATAAGTTTAGGGACTCCTCTCTAGATCAAAATGGCCATGTCCAAATCTTCTCCCTCGTGCATAACTTGAGAATCTAATTGTCTAGCCCACCTATACCAGGGATCCCCAAGTGATGTAGCAAGATTCTCTCATCCTACCAATCAAGTGTACACTACCAGTCTACCTCGCCAGATTTTTTAGGTCTCTCAACAACCCCATATGGAATACTGAGTGGACACGAAAGTTGCGAAGTATTGCGAGTATTTGGGATCTTCATAAAGCAGGGTTTCTGTATTTTTTTTAGCATTTGGAATTTTTTTTTCAAGGAAAAATTTTATAAATTTAAAAAAAAAACCTCATACCGTACGATATCGTACGGTGTCGTACCGTACGAACCCATTGGTACCGGTACGAGAAACAACTATGATTGTTGGAGTAAACCAAGATCAAAACCCTTACATTAAGTTCAAGTCTCTAGATATTGTTAAGGCAATATGATTGGAGGCTATGATCATGTGGATCATGTTCAAAGGGATCACATTCTTTGAAGAAGCATTATGCATAGTGGGAAAATTTACTTGACACTTTTCGTCCTTTTGTGTTACCAAGATTATCAACATGTAGCCAAGGGGGTTGCAGCCCAGTGAATAGATGCACTTACTAAAGACTAAGAGCTCTTGGGCTCAAGTCCCGCCTGATGGCACCGCATGTGGCTTGAGCACCCATGAAAAAATCGCAATCCGGCGGGACTCGCCTTCAAGCAAGCACACATGGTGCACCTACAGGCGGAGAAAAAGTTTACTACTACAAGGATCTACCGCCACTCTTTGTGGTCTTCGTTTTCTCCTCTCTCTCTCTCTCATAACTCTTTGATACACGGGCACACATAATGTGCCTACGGGCAGAGAAAAAGTTTACTACAAGGATCTGCAACTCTTTGTGCTCTTCATTTTCTCCCCTCTCTCTCTCTCTCTCTCTTAACTCTTCGATCCTAGCAAGTTCTCTTGGAAGAAAACAAACCATACAAGAGCACTCATCTCTAAAGGTAAGGCATTCCCTACAACCCTGATTACCCTCCAAAACAAATTCACTTCAACTATCTTGAATCAAGACCCCAACTCATATCACGTACTCTTGCAACCTTGCACAATCACCACACAATACCAGCACTGCATTCCAAGGGCCACAACAATCCCTCCCTTGGAAAGTATTTGCTTAACGTATTAAGCTTTTAGCTTAATTAAACATTATTAAACATAGTTAAAGATCTTAATACTTAAATACTTGAGTAAACATAAGGCAAAGAGCGGAAAGTTGTGTTGTGTTGCATTGAGACACAAGGCCTTCTTAAATAGGACGTGAAACGTTACAAATGAAGAGGCACAACCTTGACGAAAGAGGACGTGACTCTTGAATGAATGTCTTTTGAATGAGACGTGTCTCTTCATAGGTGACCCATGTGACAGGATGTGACCCTCCACTAGTGCCCTTTCAATGATCAAAGGCAAATCAAGAGTAGTCATAATCGTGACATTCCCTCCCACTTAAAATGAGACTCCAACTAAATAAGAGACTTGTGACGTTGAAAGAGTTCTAGAAATACTAGTAGATGTTGTTGAAGATCTTCATCATTAGGCCATTTATGCTTGTGTTGAAGCTCGTACTGAGAAAAGTTTCCTCTATTGTCTTGTTGTTGTCCTTTAAAGTTGTAGCATCATTCTTTAAAGTCTTCATTATTGTTGCTTCCAAATGTTGGGCTTGAAGTTGACTTGGATATGTTGCAATGTAGAAGCATTTGCACGTTCAACCATGAACTTTCTCAATGCTACTTGAATAGTATGTGTTGAAGTGTTCGACTTGAAAGTAGTAAAGTACTCATCCAAGTTGTCAAAAGAATGTAAAATTCTCTGCAATGTTGAAAATATTATCCTCTTGCTCGGTGTCAACTATGTCATCCCTTTGGTAGTCTCTGTGTCTTCGAAGAAGTCCACCGTTGGTGCCTCATCATTTTGAGATAAAGAATCCAATAACTTTTCGATATCATCCTCATGTTCTTCTGAAGGCATTTTCTGTAGATCTTCTTTGCCTGTAAATCTGCAGCCTAAAGATGACCTAAATCCTTGACCTTCAAGTTCATCTGGCTTCAGTCTTCCCTTGGCTGTCCTGGCCCTCGAAGTACTTTAGCACTTTGCGAATAATGAGATGGACTGACCCCTTGAGAAGCCCATGCTTATGTATGACTCAAAACTGCTGGTTGGTTTGCTACAAGGGCTGGCGGCCTGTAGATAAATCCCCACGACCTAAAAATATGCACCATAAAGCGGCACATTTTCACACATGGCAATCAGGGTTGCTGCTCGGCTTGCTGATTGCTAGCCACCTTGAATCTGAAGGCTCAAATGCTGGCCAACTGGGCCCTCAGCCTCTCTTGGGCTGGCCAACCAAGGCCCTAGCCACCCTGGGCTGTGGCCGCCTTGCTGTCCAGGCCTTCTAGGCCTGGCCGATTAGATGCCCAGCCCTTTCATGGGCTGTTGGGCTTGGCTATGGGACCTCCTTGTCCCCTAGGGTGGGGCCCACAAGGGCTACCCTCTTTGTAGGCAAGGCCCTTAAGCCCTTTTGGGGTGGCCCATAGGGCTGCCCCTTTGCCTACCTGCCCACATACCAAGGTATGTATGCTAAAAGACCTCTAAACCTATGACTAGTGTCCCAGGTAAAGCCCGATACACCTCTAAATCATTCCAGAAGGTGACTCACAGCCATAGTTGTCATAGTACAAAAATACAATACCGTACGGAAATTTTGGTACGATATGAAATTTTGGGATACCGTAGATAAAATACGATTTTTTTTTTACACTTACAAACTATGGAGCTTCAAGCTTGAATGTGAGGAAAGGTTGGGGAGGGGAAGGAGTCTATAGTGCTTGAGGAAATTTTTTTCTTAAGTTTTGGGGGGGAGGGGTCATACCGTACGAACCGTACGGTATGAATACGTTCGTACCGGTACGAGAAACAACCATGCTCACAACACAGACTGGCACTGCTCCATCTGCAAGACTTACCAAGACCATGTACGAGATTCGTATACCTAGCAAAAGCACATCACGTCACAACGCCATGTGTTTAGTTCATTTTGGGAGATGCACCCAAGGGGTTTACTATTACACGTGCTAACAACTCCGCTTATGCTGTCATGGGAGTTCATCAGATTGTGCTCGCTGGCGCCAATGGTGGGACAACCACACTCTTTAATGCATTGTATGTGCTAGGAATTAAGAAAAATCTCTTGTCAGTTTCCGCCATTGTTGGGTCTAGCCTAGTGATCCATTTTGTTGATGACAGATGCATTGTACATGATTGCATTGATGGAGATATTATTGTTGCATCTGGTACTTCGTGTCATGGCCTCTACAAGCACGATGTATATGAGAGAGTTGCACATGATGCATTTGTAGTTGCTACCACATTTGGTATGAGAGATGTTGTTGAGCTGTGGCATTTTTGGTTCAATCATTGAACTTTGGTAGTTTACAAAGCCTTTAAAGGCATGATTTAGTATCCTCTTTGCCACCACTTGATGCACCCATCAAGAAAGTATGTGAGGGTTGCATATTGGGCAAAATGCATCGGACACCTTTCCCCAAAGGTGGTTAAGTGAGGACTACCCGAAAATTACAGCTCATACATAGTGATGTATGTGGTCCGATGCGAACACGATCTATTGGTGTTACCCTTCATTGATAACCTTTCCACATTCACTTAAACCGGCCTCTGGTAGAAACCAAAGTGCGGTAGACTAGCAGTCACCCAATCCAATTGCAGTCCAGACAATTAATCAAATAAACAGGAGCTAGAGTGATCCAAAACAAAAAGGAGAACGACACCTGGTTGGCCCCAAAGCTTGGCGCCCCTTTCGGTATTTCTTTATTCAATTTCAATGGAAAGATTTAGATGATTACAACATGGCCATCCATGGCTCGTATGTCTGCAAGTCCAATCTGCCAATCCTTAGGACCTCTTAGCATAGAGGTTACGCAGCCTTGTGTCCCAAGAACACCACACTGTTATCACCTCTAATCTGCTAAGTCTGTACATCCATGAGGCCTTGATATGCATCTGACTGAAACATGCACATAGCCATAAACTCAACCATGAAAACCAGTCCACAAACTCATCCAAAACAGCCCACAAACTTGTCATGTTTCCACCCTCTGAACTGCCAAACCCTTCCTCGCACAAAGGGCTAGAGAGAACCACTCTAGAGCAGTCTTGAGCCAATGAAAAGAGAAACTTCAAAAGACATCACCTGCAGTCCCACTTGCTCACAAAGAAAGACAAACTTACAATCTTGATGTCGGTTTCCACAAGGAAGAAAAGACTCGAGGAAAAGCCCCGAACTGTCTTGTCTTCTTGTCTTGTAGCCGGAAGGGAGAGAAACAGTGAGAGAACCTGCTATCCAGCCTTGTATTCCCTTCTCACAATTCACACTCCCCAACTGACAACCATCTTCTTGCCAAAAGCAAAGGAGAGAGAGAGAGAATCTGCAGCTGCCTATGTTCTCTGCATCACAGCAGTCAGCTTATCCTCCAAAAAGCCACAGAGAGAGAAAAGAAAGGGACCTGTGTTTCTGTTCTGTTGCGCAACACAGCAGCCAATACTTTCCCTCTCCAAGAGCTAAAACAAGACCTGAAATCAGCTGCGCCTGCATATACAACAGCTCTGCTCGCCTGCAACCCTCTCCAAAAGCAAGAGAAGAACTCCCACGCAGCCTGCAAACAGTGCTGCCTGTCTACTATCTCTCCAAAAGCAGGAAAAAAGAGGGGCACAGCCTGCAGCCTGTATAAGTGCTTCTTTTTCAGAAATTCCCCCATGCCTGCAGTCCACGCTGCCTGCAGCCTTACTCTTTCCAAAAGCAAGACAGAGAAAAAAGGGAGAGCGGCGTATACTTCCAAAAATGGAGTAGCCCCTTCTCTCCATAAAAATCCTAGGGCCCTTTTAAGTTTATTAAAACTTATGCCTAGGGGCCACCCAAGGTTATAAACATTAAAATATTAAATCCCTTGGTCCCCCTTCACACTTGGGGATGTCCACACATGTTACCATTTGTCCGGGCACCCAAGTATGAACAATTAAATTTTTATCTTGCTCACCGACCACCATGCTCACACTTATGTTGCACCCATTTTCATAGGGTCATGACATTCACCTAGGTCCATGCTATGAAGGCAAAAATCATAGGTGTTTCAGGCACTTTCATGACATGGCTGAAAATGTGTCAGGATGCAACCTGCAAACTCTACGTATAGCTAGAGGGGGGGTGTACATGTCCAAAGGATTCAATGCATACTTGTCTGAAAGGGACATTAGCACCAATGTGCCGTACCTCAGTAGAGTGGTGTATCGAAAAGAAAGAATAGGTCTCTCATGGAGATGTCACGATGTATGGTCAAAGTTTGCCTCATAGGTTTTGGATGGACGCTGTTGTATGTGCAACATATGTACTTCGTAGGTGTCAAACAAAAGCCTTTCAAACTATCACTCCTTACGAAGCATGGCATGACCTTTTAAAGCCATCAATGGCTCTTATGGGTGTCTTTGGTTGCTTGGCTTATGCTCTTATGCCTAAGCATCACCGTTCTAAGCAATAAAGTGCATTTTTGTGGACTATAGTTCGGAGAGTAAAGGGTACCGTCTCTACCATCGTGCTTCCACCTCCTAACTGACCACCATCTCAAGTACATATGAGTCAATGAGAAGAGATTAGTCACACCTAAATGAGCTTTTAGAGAAAGGCCTTAAATCACCTACTTGTGCAAAAAAAGGATGGCACATATTGCATGAGTGGATTATAAAGCTCTTAACAAGGAGACTATTAAGAATTGGTTTCCAATACTAGGGATTGATGACATCTTGAATAGCATGAATGGATCAGATATTGTAGCATTATATGGTAGTTATGTGTGTGAACACACTTAAGACCGCCGAGGCACTTTTTCCCTCACTAGGAGGTTTTTTCCCCCGTGCGTATGTATACCATCTTATCTACTCATTTTGGGGTGTGTACTTATCTTTTGTATCTGACACACATTTGTTTATTCTAATCTAGTGGGTTGTGTGCTCTCAAGCTTCTCTAACCCTAATTCCAACAATTGGTATACGAGCTAGCTTGACACTTGATCTAGTGGTCTGCCTCCTTCTTCACGACCCTGATTTTCTGTCTCCGATTGAGATACCCTCTTACGAGAAGAAGGTATATATTGTAGTGTGTTGTATACAACGTATACAACATTTTCGGGGTCTGCGGCGCAATTCGGGCGCGTTTTGGACACCTACAGACATTCTAGAGAGGCATTATTTTGGATTGGTTTTGCTCGATTTTTGGTGTTTGGACTATGTAGCGGCAAAGATTTTGTGTGCAGCAACATCTACAGCGTCTTCAACAACATCGACCAACATACTTTCGCCACTAACACTCTATTCTCTACTCTATGTTATTTTCATACACTTTGCAGGTGATTCAGTCAGAGTTAACAACCATCCAAGGTTGCTTTCACTGAATACTGTGTACTTGTAGTGTGTTGAAAGATTTTGCATTTGGTAGAAAGTCATGGCTGGCAGTGATGATATATTCAACATATTGTCTACTGAGCACAAACTTGATGGGACTAACCACCCATTGTGGTCCTATATGATGAGGCATGTACAGGTTGCTAAAGGCCTTTGAAATGTGGTCAACGGTAGTGAAACTCGTCCTGTTGGAGTGCAACCAGGTGCTGCAGGTACATCTAAAGTAGAATCTCATACAGATGTGGCTCCTCCATACACACCACCAATACCTCCCACTACTGCTCAGACAAGATGGGATAGAAGAGATGCACAAGCATATGCATTGCGTGCACTTTCTGTGAAGCGAAGCATTATTCCTCATATTCGGTCATGTAAGACTTCAAAACAAGCATGGGATGCACTTGCTGCATTATACCAGGTGCGCAATGAAGCACGTGTTGCATATCTGTGCAAACAGTTGGAGTTTGAGCACATAAATGAGGGAGACTCAATGGACAGCTTCTTGACCAAGATCAAAGATTTTAAGGAGCAACTTGCTAGTGTGGATAAGATATATCCTGATAGTACATTGGTGCTCACAGTTCTCAATGCATTGCCGGATTCTTATTAGAGTTTTGCCTCTACCCTTAGACTCATGATGAAGGAAAATCCAAATGCCCTTACATTTGATAAGCTGGTTTCGGTACTCTTGCAAGAAGAGCAGTCTAGGCAAAATAGATATGTTATGTGAGTCGGTGACCAAGCTTTTGTTGCCAATTAGAAAGGCAAAGGTAAAGCTTCTTCGCATGGTGGCTGTAAGCCAAAATCAGAATCCTCAAGTAAGGATGCACAGAAAGAAGGTGATAAGCCTAAAAAGAAGGACAAGTGTCACTATTGTAGAAACCAAGGCACTACATAAATGAGTGAAAGAAAAGGTTAGAGAAGCAGAAAAAGAAAGAATCGGACATGGCTATGGTTGATGCATCTGCACCAAGTGCAGAGAAGAAGGAATCTGCAAGTTTTGCTCAAGATGATTGGGCATGGACTGTACATTGCAGTTATGACCCTTCTGTTCATGATGTATGTATGTCAGTGGCAGA
Organism: Cibotium barometz; assembly: GCF_041138505.1. Classification (NCBI taxonomy): domain Eukaryota; kingdom Viridiplantae; phylum Streptophyta; class Polypodiopsida; order Cyatheales; family Cibotiaceae; genus Cibotium; species Cibotium barometz. The sequence continues at coordinate 27,762,480 of NC_141053.1, read as the reverse complement.
ATCAGATGCTTGATACTTTGACAGTGGTGCTAGTAAGCACATTACTTCACCAAAAAAAAAAAAATTCTCATCGTTGGAATCTGTCCCAAGTACAGGAACCGTCACATGTGCAAATGGTTCCTCATATCATGTCAAAGGAGTTGGTAGGGTTGTGCTCTCACTACTGCAAATAGGGGCGCATTTACTCTTTCTAAAGTTTTATATGAGCCAGACATTAAGAAGATCTTGCTGTCAGTTTTAGCCTTAGCCTTGTCAAGCTTGACGGTGAAATTTATGGATGACAGATGTACAGTTCAAGATCATTGCCTCAAGTACCTTGTTTCATGGCCTATACAAGATGGATGTATTTGAGAAGTTGCAGCATGATACTTGCTCAGTCTCTACGACTCGTGCTATAAGTGATGCACAATTATGGCATGCACAATTTGGCCATCTGAATTATGGTAGTTTGTTATGTCTTCAAAGGCATGATATGGTGTCTGAGTTGCCAACTCTTGAGACCCCTACTAGACATGTATGTGAGGGGTGTATTCTTGGTAAAATGCATCGGGCATCATTTCCAAAGGATAGATCTGTGAGAGCTGTTAAGAAATTACAGCTTATACATAGTGATGTATGTGGTCCTTTGAGGACACCATCTATTGGGGGATATCTCTACTTCGTCACTTTTATTGATGATTACTCCAGACATAGTTGAGTGTATCCATTAAAGCAAAAGTCAGAGGTTTTTATGTGCTTTAAGCACTTCGTATCTATTGCTAAAAATGCATGTGAATGTAAAGTTGGCACCCTTCGTTCAGATCAAGAGGGGGAGTATATGTCCAAGGAATTTCATGCATATATGGTTGAAAAAAGGCATAAGGCATCAATGTACAGTACTATACACACCTCAGCAAAATGGTATGGCTGAGAGGAAGAACAGGTCTCTCATGGAGATGACATGATGTATGGTGAAAACCTAAGATTTACCTCATGGTTTTTGGTTAGAGACAACCATGTGCGTAAACTACGTGTTGAACAAATGCCCTACCAAGGCCTTGCAGTCTAAAACTCCTTATGAAGCTTGGCATGGCAGGAAACCTTTTGTGGCTCATTTGCGTGTTTTTGGTTATCTTGCTTATGCTCTTGTGCCTGAGCAACAACGCAGTAAGCTTGATGATAAGGCAGTTCTATTTGTGAAAGCAAGGGATATAAACTCTACCATCCGGCCTCAAAGCGGATTTTGGTAAGAAGAGATATATACCTAGATGAATCCAGAAACATACCCAAATTCACCTTTTAGGAACCTGCATGTTATATACTCATGGTAGTCAACCCACAAGACTATATAACTATCAACTCCATTATGCATAGTATGGACTAGATACTACGACATCCCCACTAATGTCATCAATGCCCAATAGTGGGTGTAGAACTCTGTATCAAGATATGCTCTTACACACGCACTCCACACACACATAAGAGCATATATTCACACAAAGCCCTTCGTACTAAGTTTCTATCAGACCTCCAGAGATGCAAGGCAGACTCAGCCATAATGAAGCCTAGCACTAAGGGAAGTAGCAAATAGAAAGAATTAGTACAGCAAATAAGTAGTTGATAGAGTAAATGCACCGCTAAAGATAGAAAGAATAAGCACAATATCAACTCGCCGCAACTTGGATGAAAACTTCACAATGTGAAATCTGCATATCCGCTAATACGATTGAATTATATACCTAGATAAAGCCAAACACTATGGGAAGTAGCAAATAAAAAGAATTAGTACAGCAAATAAGTAGTTGATAGGACAAATACACCGCTAACGATAGAAAGAATAAGCACAATATCAACTGGCCGCAACTCGGATGAAAACTTCACAATGCAGCTCCTTTACCTAGTAGAACTCGTGCAAGTTCTCATCATGCAGATTATTCTCATGTGGATCATGTTCTCATTTCTACTTTATGTAATAAGGAGGAACATGTTTCCTTTGATCATTGGATGCATACTATGCAGGATGAGTATAACTCTATACTCAAGAATGACACCTGGTATTTGACAGATCTACCTCATGGCAAGAAGGCCATTGGTATTAAGTGGATTTACAAGTTAAAACGCAAAGCAGATAGTAGCATTGATCGCTACAAGGCCAGACTTGTTGCAAAGGGGTATGCCCAACAAAAGAGCATTGATTATGATAAGACCTTTGCACCCACATTTCGTATGACTACCATTAGGTGTCTCATTGCTTTGGCAGCACATCATGGGTGGAATGTCTATCAGTTGGACATTAAGACTACATTCTTGAATGGTGATTTACATGAGGAGGTGTATGTATCGCAGCCTCCTAGTTTTGTTGTGAAAGGAGAAGAGTCTAAAGTATGCAGGTTGAAAAAAGATCTTTATGGCCTTAAGCAAGCTCCTAAAGCATGGTTTAAGAAGATTCATACATACTTGGTTGCAAATGATTTTTGTAACAGTCCAACAGAGAGTACCCTCTATGTGAAGAAGAGTAAGGACACATTATTGTTTATCGATCTATACGTTGATGACATGTTGCTCACGGGACCCGATATAGATCACTTGTTACGACCCTGTGTTTTTCTCTGGACAGAAAGCAGGTGGGCACACGCACGGGATGGACAGTGTGAATGGCATCCGTTTGGATTTGAAAAGGAAACCCATATAAGGCCAACCCAAGTGTGAAAGGGACAAAAAGGGATTTTAAAGTTTATAAGGTTTTAAAACCTTGTGAATGGCATCCGTTTGGATTTTGAAAAGGAAACCCATATGTGGCCAACCCAAGTGTGAAAGGGACAAAAAGGGATTTTAAAGTTTATAAGGTTTTAAAACCTTTGATGATAAAGAAAATATTTTTTTTTTTGGAAGATGAGTTTTTGCTATTTGCTTTTGGCTTTTTGGAGAAAGCGAAGTGAATCGCATCTTTGGTTATAAAAGCGAAGGGTGGCGCATCACCTTGGGATCGCAGCCTAAATATCTCTCTCTCGTAGGTTGGCTAAAGGAGTCGTCGTGTGGCGTGTGGCGTGTGGCGTGAGGCGCATCTAAGGCTAGTCACCAGAGAGCACAGGATTCGGTGTGTGTGCGCGCGGCGTTTCTCTCCTTGGGTGGTTGGTCGTCTCGCCAGAGATCACAGGCAACTCGCAAGACTGCAAGACAAGAAGCGCACGAGGGCTGAGCTGATTTGCGCAAGAAAGCAGGGGTAGGCCGGCGATTGCAGGATAGGAAGCGCACATGTGGGCTGCTGTTGTGCGCGCCTTCATGCTGTGGACATCCGCGCTGCAGTATGGCGCCTCTATTGGGCTGTTGTTGTGCGCGCCTTCGTGCTGTGGACATTCGCGCTGCAGTATGGCGCCTTTGTTGGGCTGCTGTTCTGCGCGCCTCCGTGTTGCTCTCGGCTACTGTTGTGGCGACTTTGTGTGGGTTGTACGGCCCAGCAGGGCTTCTGTTGATACTCCTGCTGCTGTTGTACAACAGATTTTCCCCAAACCTACTTGATGTAGGAGACTAGAGATAGGCTTTTCTCTTTCTCTCTCTCATCATGGATTGTAAGCCCTGTTGAAGAGATTTGGATATAGAGACCAAGCTACAAATACACGGGATGATGTTCATGGAAGAGAGGTATTCCTCTTCATCTTGAACTTATGTGTATTCAGGGATTGCTTGAAACGGCCTCTATCTTTCTCTCTCTGGGTTATGGAAAAAGCGCAGGGTATTGCTGTGGAAATCAACCCTGGTTCTGGCACCGTGCTTGGATGGTGTATCTATGGATTTCTCATGGAAACAGGACATTGGTTTTTCGAGAGGAAACAGGACTTCGGTTTCGAGGAAACAGGCCTATGGTTTATGGGATACAGGTCTTTGGTTTATCGGATACAGGTCTTTGGTTTCATGTGGAAAACATGTCTTTGGATTCATGTGAACAGGTTGTAGTTTTCTCGAGGTTACATGCAAGTTGTGGCCATAGGGAAGGACATGTGATATGGTACAGCCCTACTGCTGTTTGGGAAAAGGTTTGAAGGATCCATAGTTGAGATGGAGAAGACCTTTGGAAAGCAGAGAGATGTTGTACAAGTGTGTCTTCTCTATGGTATGCTGTGCTATAATAACGAGAGTTCTCTTTTGGAAGTCTTAGGTGAAACTATAAGGGATCCTATTGATGGAGGATTCTACAAGTTGTACTTTGTACTCAAATTAAAGAAATACCACAAGAGGCGCCACTGCATTTTGGGGCCAATCGGTGTCCGTGTACTGTTTGCAAGAGCACTCTAGCTTCCCCTGTTTGTTTTCCTTTTCCAGGTCCTCAAAGGTGTTGAAGTGTTTTGTGTGCAAGTGCTTGTTTCACCGCCTGTCAAATTTCTGAAGGCCGGTTTCACAGATTTCAACCTTTAAGGCTGATTTGCAATCATCGTTTGAGATGTCAGATTTGGGGCCGTTGCATTACTATTTGGGGATTCAGTTTATACAGCGCAATGATGGCATTGCTATGCTGCAGTCTAAATATATATAGAAGCTATTGAAGAGGTTTAATCTTGAAGACTGTAAACCTGTGGCTACACCTATGAAGACAGGTACTCGACTTAGCTTCAAGATGCAGGAGACTCTTTTGATGTTAGTTTGTATCAGCGAGCTGTTGGATCCCTTCTTTATGTATGCAACACGAGGCTAAATATACAGTATGGGTCTCACAGTTGAGCAGATTAATGCATAGCCTAGGTACGAAGCATTGGCAGGCTATTAAGCGGGTTTTTCGCTATTTACAGGGCACTCAGTATTTACCGAAAGAGGGTGAGTCACAGCTACATGCTTTTAGTGATTCAAATTGGCTGGATGTTATGACACACGAGTATCCACTAGTGGGTTTTACTTTCGCCTTGGTGATTCATGTATATCATGGCTCAGCAAGCAGCCTACAGTGGCCACTTCCAACTGTGAAGCTGAGTACAGGGCAACTTTTACATCTACAATTGAGTGTGTGTGGCTCAGACGATTTATGGCTGATTTGGGTGTTGGACAATCGTCTAGCACTACGATTTTCACTGACAGCCAGAGCGCATTAGCAGTTGCGAGAAACCCAGTGTTTTATACTCGCACTAAGCACAGGGAAAGACTGTCTACAGCAGAGATCAGCTTGGTCTATGTACCTACACATGACAACATGGCAGATTTATTCACAAAGACTCTTCCTCGTGAAAAGTTCGAAGCTTTTCGTAAAGCTTTGGACTTACTGCCTTTTCAGGATTGATCAGCCATACCCTGTACATGTTCACATCATCACTCCAAGGAGGATTTGTAGCATTATATGGTAGTGATGTGTGTGAACACACTTAGGACCGTCGGGACAATTTTTCCCTCACTAGGAGGTTTTTTCCCTCGTGCGTATGTACACCCTCTTATCTACTCATTTTGGGGTGTGTACTTATCTTTTGTATCTGGCACACATTTGTTCATTCTAATCTAGTGAGTTTGTGTGCTCTCAAGCTTCTCTATCTTGTGTGTGTACAACCCTAACCCTAATTCCAACAGATATTCAATCTAGATTCATTCAACAAGTGGATACCATCGAATTTGGGTGGCTCCCTCCACAGGTCTACAAGACTGCTGAACCTACAACTATCCAAATGCTCTACTAGACTTTCTGGGCTCTAAATACTTACTCTCTTTTGCACTGGATCTAGAGAGGAGAGGGGTAAATGTGTCACATTGCCCTAAGGCCTATGGGGCAACTTCGAAACACTATGACATGATTAATAATGTGCCTTTAAGGAGAAAAGTGTGGAATCCAACAGTAAAAGCTGTATCCTTAAATATGCCCTATGCATTGTATTGTCGAGAGAAATATATGTGCGCTCTTCTACACTCTAAATACTTGCAAGGTTGTTTTAGAAAAATCTGGGTGGATAATGATCTCTTGGGGGGTGCGAATAGCGATGACATCAAAGCAAAGCTACTCCCATGAAAGCATAAACACAATCCAAATCTGAAAAGTCCTTTCAAAGCTCTAGAGAGACAGCCAGACGTCTTGCTAGCATTTTACCTCCTTTTTGAAAACTTTCTGATCCTAGGACTAGCAAACTGATTGTTTCACATAAAACTGTTTGTCTACTGAACCAGAATGGCTTTAGAGACAAGCAGAAAATCTACCACATCAGATGGTAACCTGAAGAGGCAGACTTTAGAGGACATCCTTAAGGCTTCTGACAAAATGATAAAGAGAATTACAGCATTGAAGCTGAAAAAGAAGTGAGACTACAAGCCTACAAAGCAGCAGAAAAAGAAGCTCATGTGAAGGAGGCAAAAGAGTTGCAAAGCCTTGATTTAAGATATTCTTGGCAACAAGGTGTGTCCCTAGTTGAGAAAAAAATGTAAAGAAACCCACGAACAATAAACTTGAATGCCTTAAATACAAAACCAGGTCTGCCCTGGCACATAAAAAGAATCGTTTAATACACTCAAGCTTGAATGAAAAAAGGATTAACCACGCAGAAAAAGAGGGCTGAAAAAAAAATTGTGCACTTGTTTCTCAGAATCCATTACTACCAACAACAGGAAAAACCAAGCACACATCAAAAGACCAAAATTCCAATCTGAGGTGCAGCAAGTCTCTCTCAGATCATCCCGAAAAGATCCCATCTAATGAACACGTTTTCAGGAATGAGCCCTTTTAAGAACTAAAAGAAAAATATTTTAAGAACTAAAAGAAAAATATCCAACACTTAACCAACACATCTAAATTTGCTTATCAGACTGGTATAAGTATTGCCTGCTGAGTTGATGGAAGGGCTCCTCCATCCACTGGAATTCCTAGACGCCACAGTAGGGTGGCCATGTCTCTACAGGTAGCAGCAACGCCTTCAAGCTCAGAATGTATTCGACCCCTCACCTGTTCTTTAAAACCTGAGGTTTGTTCTTCCTGAAAAACACCATCCACAAGTTCAAACTTTGTATAGGAGCCAAAGATGCCAATGTACAAAGCAAGATGGCAAAAAAATTACCATAAATTAACCTAGTAAAAGTTTCTACAGGACATGCAACAGAACATCTTTCAAGCGAGAGAGAGAGAGAGAGAGAGAGAGAGATGAAATGAAATGAAATGTTATATTAACGTCTTCAAAAGGCCAGTGACCTATGAGACCAAAGTTACAACCATGTGACATCTGATACACTGTCTGGAAAAGAAAAGAGATAGCCCCACAATACATCAGTAGGGGGGAAGCTAATGCTACTAGTCAAAATGGGGTACATGAGTACATGGATACCTGAATACATGAATATGGGGGAGTACAAAAGTGACAATGAGTACAACAGTATATGGCTGGAGTCGTAATCATCCTAGGAGCTCTAGCATGGGTCTTTGCCGGATGGCCTGGATATCTGCCATAGTGAGATGCCTGGTCGGACGAGCCCGATGCCTCGCAATGATGCTCTGAATCCTCCGGTGTAGGCACCGTCTCCGACGTGAGGATCCGCGAACCCTCGAGCGTCTAGATCTGCCCAACTGGAAAGCTCTCTCAACTAGAGTCCCACGGGGTGCCCACTGCCAGGCTGTCGGCTATGTGTCCTCCCGGGTAGTCCCTCTAAAGAAGTCAGTAATCTATCTCTATGTGGACTCCCTGCCAGTCGGGCGTCTGCTCCTGATAATGGACTCTCTGAGCCTGCGGATCTCCAGGAGATAAAAACCCAAGCATCGCTGATCCCAATAGTCCATGACTCTAGCTAGTGGTCCAAATCCCTCTCTGAAAAGGCAATGGTAGCACCCTCGAATCTCATAATATGCTGTGCAGCGACAAATGTAGTGCTCCTCTGTCTCTGGCTCTGTCCAACAAATCTGACAAATCCTGTCCCCCGGAGGTATGCCTCTAAATCTGCCTGTCTCTATCTCTAACTGATGTGAAGAGGTGCGGATCTGCCCAATGGCGCACCTCAATCCATGAGACAGATGGGTATCCATGTAGCTCGGTCTAAGTATAAAGCCATCCTCAGTGGTGCCGAGAAGATGGTCTCTATAGAAAGCCATCTTCGTCCCCAACTCCTGTGAGGGCTCTAGCCATGTCCTCCTAGTGTCCAACTGAATGAGGTCCTGTCTGATGACTCTACTAATCTCATAATGTGTCAAGGTGAGAGAGGGTGCCTCCAGAGAGTACTGGAAGGGTGGAAGTCTGTCTAAACTGAACTCGTGGAGGTCAAACCAGGATGCTATCTGTGCATACCAACATGAAGTGTCTCCCTCCATGGCTAGCTAATGAGAGGACTCTAAAGCAAGTCGTGCATACCGGTGTCGGGGAAGCTCCCAAGTGCTATGAATGAAGGACACTGATCTGGCAAGAGCCTCGACTACAATCGGTGGTGCTCCCATCTCGGCTCTAATAATCTCATGGGGTACCGAGGCCTTAGCCCGAATCATCTTGGAGATCATGGACACAAGTGGTCTCTCCATCGATCTCCATCCATTGGATGTGCGTCCTGATCGACTGTGACAATCTAGGCTAGGCTCCCAGATCTGTACTCCATATCGCATAGCCGATGTGACCAGCGTGTCAAAAAGCCACAGCTTAGTGCGTGGCTCCTGAAACTGTACCTGTGAGCACATCCTCTCTAGACCTCCTAGTGCTGCATATCCTCTAGTCAATCTGGCCTCTGCTACCCCCCTCATGGAAAATAGGTGTAAGTATGAGTCAACATACTCCATTGTCTCCTGCCCATATGTGAAAATAGGCGCTGATCTCCAAACCCACTGAGCTGTAGTGTTAAACACCATAACCTTGGTCTTGACTCTTACCAAGGTTAACTGAGAGCCCACTATCCTATGCATAAGCATGTAAAGTATCCAAGTGCCTTTGCATACCCTCTGGTGAGTCTGCTATAAGCACAATATCATCAGCATATAAGAGCAGGGGTATCCAAGTGTCAGCCAACTGGGCTTCTCTGTCCCCTCGTGTCCCAATATAATCAGAGATCTCATCAATGTATAGTCCAAATAGAGTCGGAGAGAGCAGGCAGCCCTGTTTCACCCCTATAGTGGAGTGTACTGGCTGGGAGAGACCCTCTGAAGTCCGCACCTGCCCAACTACTGTCTCATAAAGTGCCATAATACCCCAAATGAGCTCACATGGAACCCCCAAGTCTTGCAGCCTGCGCATTAGTCTAGCTCTGGGCACTGTGTATAACAGTACTAAGCATACGAGTACAGGTTTTAGTCCTTTCATGCTTATGTATGGTTTTCAACCTAGATCACCTGTTACATGTTACAGTAGGATTCTCAGGACTTCAGCATGATGCAACACGTAATTTTTTGCACGATATGCAAGAAATGTTACAAGTTGCGAAGGAATCTATTAGAAGTGCTCAAGACCGAGACAGGTTTTATTCTAATAGACAACCTAGAGAGTTCTCTGAAAGAACGATGGTGTATTTGCGTGTTCCGAAAGATTCCGAGACATTACGGACAGGTCGATCTCCGAAATTATCCCCTAGATACTGTGTATCACACGACGGATTGGTTAAGTTGCATATGAATTGGATTTGTCTTCTCATGTGAAAGTTCATCCTGTATTTCATGTCAGTAGACTTAAGGAAGTACTGGGTGGAACAGACCAGTTAGTTACTCCTCAAGAAATTATAGATGTCGAGGACATGACATTTGTTCCGCACGAACCTGAAAAGATTCTTGGATTTCGTGAAAGAAGATTGCGTAATACGCTTATCCTCACGGAATACAAGATCAAGTGGAAGGATCGTGTTGAGGAGGACGTTACATGGGAGACATTGACTACTCTTCAGAGAGATTACCCTGGCTTTTTAGTGAGCTCAGGAGTGAGCTCTTAGAGGAAGGGGAGTATATCATGTGCACAGTGTGTATCTACCGTGTGCTACACGCACGCAAGACTAGTTTCGAGGCTTGGGGAAGCTTGGAACTAGGCAGACTGATTGGCGAGCTGAGTTGAGGAAAAACTAACGGGCGGGCACCCAAGTATGGACGGGCGGGCGCCCAAGTGTGGACGCCCGATGACCAGCCAAGAACCTATAAAAGGGTGGCCAAGGTTAGTTATTGGGATATAGAGATTCTCGCGAGTTTGTGAGAGCTCTATGGTCTTGGAGCCTGGATCTAGTGCAAACGTGCACCTGCTTTACGCAGCCGAGGCCGGCAGCAATCTCGAGGCCCGCGAGGGTAGCTTCATGGCGGTATGGGACGTCGCGAGGAGGAGATTGGACGGTGCGTCAACCTAGTTAGCTCAGCTCGTGGCTCGATGGGGACAGCCAAGACTGTGGGCTTGCCCACGGCTGTCATGGTTGGGAGGTGAGTCAGGCCTGCACCCCCTTGTTGTTTGTTTGTTTGTTTGTTTGTTTGCAGGTTTCGAGTCTTGTACCAGGAACGAGCACGAGGAGATCCGGTGGGGTCTTGACAAGCGTACCGACGCCATGGTGCATCCCATTGTCCACTTGCTCAGGATTGTTGATGCTATGCAGCCATGCATCGGCAAAGTATACGAAGCCATGGACCGGATGATAGAGAGTCTTGAGAAGCTTGAGCCAGACGTAGATAGATATGAGGCGATCCACTCGCTTTGTGTGGCGAGATGGAGCTCATATTCCTCTCCTTTACATGCAGCTGCTTTTATGGTGAACCCAGAATTTCAAGGAAAAGGACAGGAGGGTGATAAAGAGGTGAGCAACGGTTGGAGACTCATCTTGGATCGCCTCACGCCGGATGCAAAAATCAGGCGCAAAATTAGAGACCAGCTCTCTAATTACAGGGCATTTCAAGGCTCATATGGATGTGCAGATGCGCAGCACGACAGATTCAAGGTTGGTGCAGCATTATGGTGGGAGGACTTCGGATCAAATGGACCAGAGCTACAACAGTTGGCGATCCAGATCTTGAGCCAGTCCGTTAGCTCTTCTTGCCTAGAGCAATTATGGTCCTCCTACAATCACATTTCATCAAAGAAAAGAAATCAGCTTGGGATGGAAAGAGCTAATGATCTTGTCTTCATTAGCGCAAACTTGCGCATGCTTGGCAAGAGTGCAAGATGCAATGCCGATACTTTTACACAGTGGGAGATGGAACAAGAGGAGGCAGCTACAACTATTGCACAGGAGGGTGGGACAAATGGTTCTCATCATGAGCCTTCATCAGATGACACAACCCCCATCCACACTTCACGCACTCATGATCATGAGGCTAGCACCTCTCTTATTGGGAGCGCAGAGTATGAGAGCGAGTGACTTATATTTTGTATCGCCCAGGCCCCAACATCTTTTGAGTATATCTATTTAATGTTATCAACTTTAAAGTCTTTCTTTTCCGACTTTGCAAGTCTTGACTCTTGACTCTTGCACCTCGTAGCGTAATTTAATTTTAAATGTAATGTGTATCATGATTCATAACTTTTGGAGTTAGAAAGCTTGTTGTTATTGATTGATTAATCTTGATTCTTTACTGCTCTAAAATTAACAATTTTGAGTGCCATCCCCCACCCCCCATCCCCGTTCCCTACCTTTAGCCGTAGCCGTCCCCGTCCCCGTCCCCGTCCCCGTCCCCGTCCCCGGCCCCGGCCCCGGCCCCGGCCCCGTCCCCGTCCCCTGGTAACTATGCTATCGGTTGCTGGCTGACTCTATGGCAAAGCCCTTGGATGCCTTTGCAAGGCTTAGCCCAAGTAAGGGCTGCCTTGGGGCTGGCCCCCTTCTATGTGAATGAACCTAAAATGCTTTACATGCATCTAATGCTAAGGTTAACCACTACATGCTTCTGAATGATGCTTTCTCCAAGTGGGTTAAGAGGACTGACAACTGACTGACCTCTGAAGCTCAGAGACTGACCTACGTAGCTTGTGCCTGATTGTCCCTGGATTGAGAGCTGGTCAAGAGGACTGACAAATACTCCAAGCTGGTCGACAAATACTCCAAGCTGGTCAAGAGGACTGACAACTGACTGACCTCTAAAGCTCAGAGACTGACCTACGTAGCTCATGCCTGACTGTCCCTGGATTGAGAGCTCACAATGGGGTCACGACGTACGACAAATACTTCTAGGAAAGGTTCTACTTCTATACAAATGCTGCACTGATGATCATGCCAGTATGTGACATTTTCTCCTGCTTAACTTGGCGGCAGGTTCAGGGCTTCCAAGTTGCTCGCCAACAACTGGTGGTACTCCTGGAGAAACTCTTCATCCAGCCAAACTGCTTCATGGGTTCCACGGTCTTTAAACTTCGTGTAGAACTGTCATATTCTTCAACCGGATCCATGCTTCCATCTTTGGAGGAGAATCTGTTCGGACTCTATAACTTTAGCTTCGTCAATCATATCTGGTTATTGCTCTTCTGATATATCGTGCAATTCTGGAGCTACCTATGGCTTCAACCAAGAAACATGAAAGACAATTGTGCATAGTCCAACTTTTCGTCAACTTTAACTTTAAAGAGACATCACTTAACTTCTGAATGATTCGAAATGGGCCGAAACTTCGGAATGATAGTTTGGGACAACCCTTGCCTACTTGCTTTAGCCGTTGTTTCATGTGCGAAGATATACCCAATCCTCTTCCTTAAAGTTGACATCTCGCTTGGATTTGTTGGCTTGCCGGGTATATGCTTCTTGAGCCTTGGCAAGATGCTCCTTAACTTTACTCCATGATTTTCGAGAATGTCTCGGTGGTTTTATTGGCCTCAAAAGATGGTGACACCTGTCTCGTCGAAAGAGATGAGAACCGGTGACCAAATGCTGCCTTATACGGCATTCGACCCAGTGTTGCCATGCGTTTCTGAAACGACGGATATGAAACGGGTTTCATACATTTTGAAACGTTTCATTAAAGGTAAGAAACGGGTTTCATACATTTTGAAACGTTTCATAAAAGGTAAGAAACGGGTACAAAAAGGTTTCATACAAAATAGAAAAAGCATGTATATTTTTAACTTGAAATATACAAAAGAAAAAACTGTTGACATAACTTATAAGAGACCACATTGAATTCATTTCAATAAAAACAAAATACATGTAAGATATGATGATATCACAGATCACGTGGGTGATTGAAACCGATCCCGTCAAGTGGGAAAGACTCCGTTGGACACCCACACGCTTAATAGCACAACTTTAAAACCACAAATATGAAATGGACAACTTAAAACAACTTGAATTTAAATGAACAGAAATGGAAAGATGGACACCAGCACTGGGGCCGGAACGGGCCGACCCCCCCCCTCAATATATGATATATTTATTGGGAGTATTTAATGAATACAATGCTCCATGGGTTCTGAGAACCAGATAATGTCCATGTACATATGAAAACAGTACCAAACAAATAGGCTCAAATTTCGATGTAGAAAACTCGAAGCAGAACGACCACTAGCGTGGTCCAATCTCTGCGGTCCTGTGCTTTCACTGGACTCCGCGGAGAGCGCCTCACTGGTGTTCCGAGACCACGCACAAACAGGCGCTCTCGTACTAACGCCTGGCTCTCCCGATCTCAGCACCTTTGGACCGAGGTTCGCCAATACAGCTTGGACAACCCGGCACCGAACGGGTGTTGGCCGAGCGGGATGAATCCTTTATTAGATTTAAACATATAATACTTTACTCAAATCTGAAAATCACTTACTTGTAAATGGTTGATAGGAAACCAATACTCGTAGTATGATGAGGCTACCTAGGAGATGCAAAGTCCCCTTCATAAAGACTCAGTCGCCTTGTAGAAATTCATGTGCAGCCAGGAGTTTGTATGGACAGTAGAAAAGCATGAATAGTAGCCAGTCACCTGCAAGGGAGCATGGGAAGGTGCAACCGGTAGAAGATGGGCAGCCTGCAGGTACTGTCGCCTGGCTGCAGCCTGAAGAGGTGATACGCCTGGAGGAGCAGCCGGCTATAGCAGAGCCTTCAGGTGGTAGCAGCCGCCTTGGTGTAGGCAAAACAGCCTGCAGAAAACTGGCGCAGCCACCTGTATGGAGGAAGTGCCGCCACTGTGCAGGGAAGGAGAAGTAGCCGCCAGCAGTCAGGTGTAGTCGCCTGTATGAGCAGCAGCCTGTAGAGCAGATGCAACCAACCACCTGGGAGAGTATGCGCAACAGTACAGGAGGAGATGACAGCCGCCTGTAGTTGCAGCCAGCCGCCTGGGGAGAATAGCCGCCTGCAGCGCAGTTGCCTGGATGAGAGAGTGTGTGCAGTAGTAAAGGAGAGATGGCAACCACCTTTGCGTAGGAAGAGCAGCCGGTTGATGGATTCAACGCTAGAAGGAAGCGATGTTGTTTTTCGCTTGATGGAGAGAACCATATTTAATAATAATCATGTGGAGATAACCTTGGTCATACCCACGTTTGCATGTGGGGGGCTAGTGGGGGTAGGTGACCATGCCCACCCCCACACTCACTTAAAAGTGAGGCTCCCCACCTTGGCCCCTAAGTGGGTGCCCAAAGGGGGTGCCCACTTTTAAATAAGTGTGAACCCCTAACCTTATAAAACAAAGGGGTTAGAATTAAATATTAAAAACTACATGTGCAACATACTTACCACCTGTTCACATGCACTGAAACTTGTCAGAATACAGGGCAGACTTCACGACTCACTGGCAGGCGTCCCCGCTCAGTAAGTAACACGTCAGGCAGGCAAACACACAAATACATGTCATGCGAAAACAGTTTCAAACATGCAAAATATGTGTGCATGTGCAAATAGTAACATGGACATATCTCCCGTTCATGGAACAAGTACAAAATATCTGTCGGCACAAAACTGGCACGACATAAAACATAAAAACCTGGTCTTCCTATGGAGTGACAGTCCCATAGGTAAGACACAGTTCCAGGCACGAGTTTCCCTATGGTGTGACAGTCCCATAGGTAAAACACGGCACGAATACTGGCTCTTCCATGGCGTGACAGTCCCATGGATTGAACACAGTCCAGGTCATACACGGGTGGCACTGGTCTGGCTCCCGTCCATACGACACCATCCTGCTAACACACGGGTGGCACCAGTCTGGCTCCCGTCCATGTCAGCAAAATACTGGCCTCTTCACCGGCCTGGTCTCAAGTGAACGAGACGCAAAAACTAGGAATGGACCAAATGGTCGGCCAATTGGTGACATCCCCCCGGGCTTCTAAAGAATTGACCTCAAATAAAAGCCTCAAGATATGCCTGCAACAATTGCGGATAATCTGCAAAGTAATCTTCATTTACCCATTTGGCATCAATAGGCAAATAATTCTTAAACTTCACAAGGTATCTCTTGGAAAGCTTTCCTGCAGGTAGCTTTCTCTCCTTGTGAAAAACAATCTGTTCTGGCTGGAGGATCTCCTCAAGCTCTTCAATTTCTGGCGGATCTTCTGTGACAGGCTCATCAGGATCTGGCCCCACATATTTCCGAAATAGACTCACATGAAAAGCATTGTGAATCTTCCAATGACTAGGTAAAGCAAGTCTGTAGGACACTTCATTGATTTTGTGAATCACCTTGAAGGGTCCATAATAGCGAGGAGAAAGCTTAGGATATGATCCTTCTCGTCCTGGCCTCTTCCGAAGCCTAGCCTTCTCAAATTTCAGCAATACCCAGTCATCTTCTTTGACTTCCATGTCCCTTCTATGCTTGTCAGCAGCCATTTTATGCTTATCCTGAGATCTTGCAATGGCTGTCCGCACCTGACCAAAGGCAACATCCAAGTCACGAACAAATTCATCAGCTGCAAAAATCTCATCCTTTGTACGAAGGATGGGTGGCAAGACCACTCTGCCATAAATAATCTCAAACGGAGCCTTTCCTGTGGAAGCATGGATCGTATTGTTGTAGGCAAACTCAACAAGTGGAAGATACTTCTCCCATGCACTCTTTTGATCTGCCACATAACACTTCAACAAATCCAACACGGCTGAATTTGCAGCTTCACTTTGGCCATCCGTTTGGGGATGATAAGCTGATGAAAACTCAAGCTTAGTACCCATATTATCAAACAAAGCCCTCCAAAATAGGCTTGTAGTCCTGGGATCTCTATCCCCAACAATGGATTTAGGCATACCATGATGCTTGAAAATGTTAGCAAGAAAAAGCTTTACCATATGATCAGCTTTAATGGTTTTCTTGACGGGCAAGAAGTGAGCTTGCTTGCTAAACCTGTCCACAATAGTCCAAATAGCATCATTCCCATGCTGGGATCTAGGCAAATCCATAATAAAATCCATCGTGATACTTTCCCAAGGTTGCGAGGGAATAGGCAATGGCTGAAGCAAACCTGGAGGCTTTTGCCTGTCAAATTTCACCTTTTGGCAAGTGATACATGCACGCACATAAGCCTCAATGTCTTTACGCATGCTTGGCCAAAAGAAATACCTCTGAATCATGCGAGTAGTAGGCATAATACCTCGATGACCAGCATATGGTGGAGCGTGACATTCGTCCATAACCTTTGGACGCAAATCCTTCACCACACATAGGCAATTATCCTTCATTAGATAACCCTCGTTGATAACATAAGAGGCATGTGAATGACCAGCCATCAAATCAGTCCATATATGGCAAAAATCAGCATCCAAATGATACAAATCTCTCATAGCAGATAGATCTCCATGAGAGGCCACTGAGACTGCAGCAATATAAGGCCTCCTAGATAGTGCATCGGCCACCACATTTTTCTTTCCTGGAGTATGCACAATCTGAAAATGAAACATGGAAAGAAAGTTTGCCATTCTCATCTGCTTCTCTGAAAGCTTGGTTTGAGATAGAAAGTATCTCAAGCTTTGATGATCTGTCTTGAGTACAAATTCAGCCCCAAGAAGGTAATGTTTCCAAATCTTTAAGGCGTGAATTACAGCCAAGAGCTCTTTCTCATAGATATCCATATGAAGCTCAGCATCATGCAAACGACGGCTCTCGTATGCAACTGCATGCCCTTCTTGATTTAGGACAGCTCCTATGCAATCACCACAAGCATCACATTCAACCACGAATGACTTGTGCAAGTCAGGAACAATCAATACTGGACCACATATGATCGCATGCTTGAGCTGCAAGAAAGCATCCTGTTCCTTTGAAGTCCATTTGAAAACAGTTTTCTTCTTCGTGAGATCATGTAGAGGAGTGGCAATCATGGCGAAATGCCTTATGAAACGCCTATAGTACGAACATAATCCCAGAAAACTACGTACTTGATGTACGTTTTGCAATTCGGGCCAATTCCGAATGGTCTCTATCTTTGCAGGATCCATTGTAACTCCATCCTTGGATACAATATGTCCTAGATAATGAATCTCTGAAAGGAAAAACTCACTTTTCTTGGCATTGACGAAAAGTTTATGCTTCCGCAACTCTTCGAAGACTGTGACCAAATGAGTTCTGTGTTCCTGCTCATTCTTGGAGAAAACCAAGATATCATCAAAGAAGACTCCTGTAAACTTGCGATGGGATCAGAATATCCTATCCATCATACGATTAAAAGTAGCAGGAGCATTGGTGAGACCAAAAGGCATTACCAAGAATTCATATAATCCGAAGGCTGTCCTGAATGCAGTCTTATGGACATCTTGTGGCACCACGCGTATCTGGTGATAACCACTCTTCAAATCAAGTCTGCTAAAACAAGCCGAACCATGAAGCTTATCCAAGATATCATCAATACGTGGAATAGGAAATCTGTTCTTGATGGTAAGCTTGTTCAAAGCTCTATAGTCCACACACATACGGAATAATCCGTCCTTCTTTTGAACAAGAAGCACAGGAGAGCAGTAAGGTGAGGAACTGGGTTGAACCAAACCTTTCTCTAAAAGCTCGTTTACCTGCTTCATAATTTCTTCTTGTTGTGCAGCACTCACTCGGTATGCGGGTTTGTTAGGAGGAGAACTACCTGGCACAAGATCTATACGGTGATCTTCGGGCCTTTGGGGAGGTAATTCACCTGGCAATGAGTCAGCAAAACAGTCGTTGAATGTATTAAGAAAATTCAGCCTATCATTAGACATAGCATCCACATTTTGATGATTTGGCACAAGACTATCACACACAAAAACCAAGTACGCTGAAAGACTCTTTTTCATTGCTTTATTAATTTGGATGTGTGATACAACTGGGATAGAATCCCCTTCTTTGCCAGCATCAATAAAATGCATGCGGCCTTTATGCATAAAAGAAATCATATTGGACTTGTAGTCTTTGCGGGGCTCAAGCCTATGGTGCCACGGCTTGCCCAACAATACATCACATCCATTCAGAGGAGCAACTAGAAAATGCTCATTATCAAGATAGCCCTGTATATGGATGCGCAACTTCCCAATCAAAGGGGTTAACCTGCACCTCTTTGCCAATAAATGCAGCTTCAGCTTCAATCTGAGGTCCCATGTTTTCAACCTCAATACCCAATGCAGCTGCCATTTGCATAGAGATGAAATTGTCAGTTGCACAGTCATCAAACATGAATAGTGCGGGCTGATCCTTGATTTGCCCCCAAGCCTTGCAAACCATACGCTCTTTTGCATCATGACCTGTATTAGCTTGCACATCAGGAACTGCATGAACATTTGCTTTGGTGTGCTTGTCCTCGTGCTTTGGTTTACGATCTGGGCATTGCCGAAACATGTGGTCTTTGCTACCACAAGAAAAGCATTTTCCATCCTTGGCATATTGCTCTCTTTGCTCCGGGGTTAATCCAAATTTATTCTTCCTTGGGCTCTGTTCTTTAGATGTGTAATTTTCAGCTTTACCACCCTTGTAAGGCTCCCGGAAGTTCTTTTTAGATGGCTGTCCGCCCTTTTGCTGATTTGGAGCAGCCTTGTCCTTCGCCTTGGAACCTCCTTGATCCTGTTTGATCTTGAGCACCAATTGCTCTGTAGCAAGGGCAGAAGCTGTGAGTTGTTGCAACGTATGTTTTGGGTGCAATTCAATACCCGATCTATATGCTGGTTGCAATCCAGAACGAAACTTCCTCTTTCTTTCATCTTCTGTGATTAGCATGAAGGGAGTCACTTCCAGCAACACTTTCCAGAATTTGTTAACATACTGTTGCACACTCTCATTATCTTTTTGCTCCAACCTATCCCACTTTTGAGTGAGAGTTTGCTCTGCATTGGGTGGCAAGAACTGAGCATAAAATCTGTCTTTGAATTCCTTCCAAGTAGAGATGGGATCCTTGGTGATCTTTTCGGTGATCCACCACAATGGGCAGCAGTGCCTTTCAGAAACATGCTAGCATGGCGCACCTTCGACTTTTCTGTAAAGTCCTCATCGCTAAAAGCAATGTCGAACTGTGCCACAAACGCTAACACCTTAGAGGCATCATGTTCACCATGAAAGACATCAAATTTGACAGATTTATCACCTGCTTTGAATTCCTTGAGCTTCCTGGCGTGAGGCTCATGGTCTTCTCTTTTTCTTTTCCCCTTATCCAACGGGGTAGCCCTGTCTGCATGGGCTCCATGGGCCGTCATAGAAGCTCCATGGGGCACGGTGGCATGTGCTCCACGAACTCGAAGCTCAGATGCATGTGACTTACCTGCATATGGCATGGTCTCTCCATGAGACAACTCAGAAGGCAAAATTTTTCTGGAAGTAGACCTGTCACCATGAGATACATATCTTGCATGCATGTGACTTTCGTGCCCTCCATGAGCACTGGCATACATAAATCTATCAGGCTTAGTGCCTTGGGGAGAGGATGCATGTCGAGAGGTGACAGTCACCTCTTCCTTTTGCATAAAAGATTTCAGCCTCTGGGATGCAGGATCTCCATGCTTCAAACGAGGTGGATTTCTGAATTTTAGCTCTCCGTCATCCCCCTCTTTGATATCACCTTTGCGAAGGAGATAGGCAAGTGCCAACTCCCTTGGTTTCTTGCCCACTTCACGAGCCATTGATTCAAAGGTTACATCAACCATAGCATCAGCCTTCCTGGCTTCAATAGCACTTTGCAGATGAGGATCTTCATGCAAAAACTTTAATTCTTGCTCTTGAGCCTGCAAAAGTTTTCTCATATGTTCCATTTCAGCCCTCATAGCATCAGGCTCTTGTTCAAGCATAACTGTCTTTCCTGGAGACAGTTGACCTTTGGATTCACTATCAAGAACCCTTTCAAGGGGCTTGTGCCTACCACGCAGGGCATCAGACCCACGAGAAGCACTAGAGGGACCCCTCGAATTAGGTACTTCCAAAGGGTTGCCTTGGCTGTCCATTGTGTTCAAAGTTTGCTAAAAGCGGGATGTCCAATACACAGGTTCGTTTCCCCACTAGGAAGAGGGAAACAACCGTGCTCTGATACCAATGAAACCGACCGTCAAGTGGGAAAGACTCCGTTGGACACCCACACGCTTAATAGCACAACTTTAAAACCACAAATATGAAATGGACAACTTAAAACAACTTGAATTTAAATGAACAGAAATGGAAAGATGGACACCAGCACTGGGGCCGGAACGGGCCGACCCCCCCCCCCTCAATATATGATATATTTATTGGGAGTATTTAATGAATACAATGCTCCATGGGTTCTGAGAACCAGATAATGTCCATGTACATATGAAAACAGTACCAAACAAATAGGCTCAAATTTCGATGTAGAAAACTCGAAGCAGAACGACCACTAGCGTGGTCCAATCTCTGCGGTCCTGTGCTTTCACTGGACTCCGCAGAGAGCGCCTCACTGGTGTTCCGAGACCACGCACAAACAGGCGCTCTCGTACTAACGCCTGGCTCTCCCGATCTCAGCACCTTTGGACCGAGGTTCGCCAATACAGCTTGGACAACCCGGCACCGAACGGGTGTTGGCCGAGCGGGATGAATCCTTTATCAGATTTAAACATATAATACTTTACTCAAATCTGAAAATCACTTACTTGTAAATGGTTGATAGGAAACCAATACTCGTAGTATGATGAGGCTACCTAGGAGATGCAAAGTCCCCTTCATAAAGACTCAGTCGCCTTGTAGAAATTCATGTGCAGCCAGGAGTTTGTATGGACAGTAGAAAAGCATGAATAGTAGCCAGTCACCTGCAAGGGAGCATGGGAAGGTGCAACCGGTAGAAGATGGGCAGCCTGCAGGTACTGTCGCCTGGCTGCAGCCTGAAGAGGTGATACGCCTGGAGGAGCAGCCGGCTATAGCAGAGCCTTCAGGTGGTAGCAGCCGCCTTGGTGAAGGCAAAACAGCCTGCAGAAAACTGGCGCAGCCACCTGTATGGAGGAAGTGCCGCCACTGTGCAGGGAAGGAGAAGTAGCCGCCAGCAGTCAGGTGTAGTCGCCTGTATGAGCAGCAGCCTGTAGAGCAGATGCAACCAACCACCTGGGAGAGTATGCGCAACAGTACAGGAGGAGATGACAGCCGCCTGTAGTTGCAGCCAGCCGCCTGGGGAGAATAGCCGCCTGCAGCGCAGTTGCCTGGATGAGAGAGTGTGTGCAGTAGTAAAGGAGAGATGGCAACCAACGCTAGAAGGAAGCGATGTTGTTTTTCGCTTGATGGAGAGAACCATATTTAATAATAATCATGTGGAGATAACCTTGGTCATACCCACGTTTGCATGTGGGGGGCTAGTGGGGGTAGGTGACCATGCCCACCCCCACACTCACTTAAAAGTGAGGCTCCCCACCTTGGCCCCTAAGTGGGTGCCCAAAGGGGGTGCCCACTTTTAAATAAGTGTGAACCCCTAACCTTATAAAACAAAGGGGTTAGAATTAAATATTAAAAACTACATGTGCAACATACTTACCACCTGTTCACATGCACTGAAACTTGTCAGAATACAGGGCAGACTTCACGACTCACTGGCAGGCGTCCCCGCTCAGTAAGTAACACGTCAGGCAGGCAAACACACAAATACATGTCATGCGAAAACAGTTTCAAACATGCAAAATATGTGTGCATGTGCAAATAGTAACATGGACATATCTCCCGTTCATGGAACAAGTACAAAATATCTGTCGGCACAAAACTGGCACGACATAAAACATAAAAACCTGGTCTTCCTATGGAGTGACAGTCCCATAGGTAAGACACAGTTCCAGGCACGAGTTTCCCTATGGTGTGACAGTCCCATAGGTAAAACACGGCACGAATACTGGCTCTTCCATGGCGTGACAGTCCCATGGATCGAACACAGTCCAGGTCATACACGGGTGGCACTGGTCTGGCTCCCGTCCATACGACACCATCCTGCTAACACACGGGTGGCACCAGTCTGGCTCCCGTCCATGTCAGCAAAATACTGGCCTCTTCACATGAGACACCGGCCTGGCCTCAAGTGAACGAGACGCAAAAACTAGGAATGGACCAAATGGTCGGCCAATTGGTGACAGTGATTACTAAACAAAAATCAATAAACAGAAATCAAAAGCATCACCACGTGGGTGATGAGTCATGACTCAAAATCCAAGATCAAAATAAATAACATGTCCAAAGTTCAAACTAAATAACATGTCCAAATAAAATGATGCTGGCAGTTGCTAGCTGCTATCTGCATCCACATGCTCATTCTCATCTGCATCTTCTGCCTTTGCAGCCTCACTCTCAGGGTCACTGCCAATAGCCGAGTCCTCAAATGTCTCATCCTCTAGAGGTGCATGTGCACCACTAGTACTAGACTCTCGAGAAGATCGTGTAGTGCGAGCCAGAGCCATGATCTCCTCATAGAGCATAGAATAGATGTCTCTCTCCTCTTGAGGAATGTCGGGAATCTCCTTGCACTTCATGTTGGTGAGGCTCAATGGGATGACTCTTTTGCTCTAGCACTCAGAGATGCAATGACAAAAGACAAGCCTCTCCAATTGTGCTGTGGAGAGTCTGTTTCTCTTTTTCGTGTGAAAAAGAGCCCATGTACTCCAGTTCCTCTCACAAGGCCTTGAACTACAATCTTGGGAGAGAACTCTCAATGCAATCCGTACTCTCAACGCAATCCGTCTCGGCATTGTATAAAAAAGAATGTAAAGTAAAAAAGAGAGTAGCATTTGAATGTAGATTTTGAAAGAATAAGAGACAAAGATACAAGGTTCAAGAACCTTACCAAGTTGGGTGTACCAATACCGTATTTCTCTCACCAAGACACTGGCTCCAACTGTGTCTCCCTGAGCAATGCAGTAGCTCGCCCAAACATATGGCTACCGTTGCGGTAAATGAGCAGCTCATCCTCGAGCTTTCTCATAAGCTGTATATCACCTCCCAGTCCCACCAACAAGGTAATGTACTCGGTCCATCCTGACTCTAGCTCCTCATTGAGGTATTGCTCCTCATTCCTCCAAAGGGGATGCAAAATGTGAGCAACAGCATGGATTGGCCTATGAAACCAATCCCAACTCTGATTCCATATCTCCTTAATATCGTGACTCTACATGTGACATAAGGCAACAAGGGTAGAAAGTACGAGACCATGCCAGTCATGATAACTTGACCGACTTTAAGACGAACATGTAGCAGCCAACCCTGACATTTCCAGTACAAAACTTATCGTGGATTTTTCTAGACATCCATGCTAGCATCTCAGTGTGAGGAACATCCACCCCAACGGGGTATCCAAGGTGACAAGTGATATTCCCTCGATGCAGCACAGTCCCTTCCCACCCAAGATCTTGCAACCTCTGTTCTGTGCAACTCCGCAAGGCTGATTTGCCAACATTGATATGCAGCCCCAAGGCTTGTGCCAATAGAGATCATGCTTCCATAGCCCGTTTAACATTGGCCCTCTCAGTCCTAAGGAACATGAAAGAATCATGTGCCAATGGCCTCAATGCTCGAGACATTGCAATACCTAGAGTGATCTCTCCATTCATCATAACTCTTGCTTTCGCTCCTGTACTGATGGTATGAACAATGTTAAGACATACGAGATCCAAACCCCATAGCTTTCATAAGCTCCAACACAAAAGACCAACTAATGTGGTCATAGGCTTTCTCAAGATCCAACTGTATCATCGCCACCTCTTGCTTAGAGGCCTTAGCATAGTCTATCCCAATTTGCACATTCAAAATATTATGCAGTATGTTGCGGCCTGAAACAAACCCATACTGATGCAGATGAATCAACCTCGGAAGCACTCTTTGTATTCTATTTGCCAAGACCTTTGTAAAGATTTTATACATTGATCCCATTACAGAAATAGGTCGCCATTGCTTCCAAGAGTGGGGAGATGGGACCTTAAGCAACAAACGTAGAATCCCAACTTTCCATTCCTCAGGCATTTGCCCTGTCTGCCAAATTGCCTGGCAAATCTGAGTGATTGGCCCTTTTAAATCCTTTGCATACTTCTTAAAAAGCTCATTAGGCAACCCATCCCATGCAGGACTCTTGCCTTTAGGCAAATGTTGGAGCACCATTTCCACTTCCCCTTTGGTGGTATCTATCTCTAGATCTTCTGCAGACTCAATCGACAGTTCGTCCTTGACCAAATCAAACAATACACTTCTTGCCTCATCCCTATTCAAGGAAGAGTGCTCACATGCAGAGAACAAACCAGCAAAGTAGTGAACACAAGACTGAATCACCAAAGGGGGATCGGAGATCATTGTCCCATTATCAGCCAGCACTCTAACCACATTCTCCCTTGCATATTTTTGATGTAATTTAGCATAAAAGTCATGGCCTTGACAATTACTCTCCGGGAAGGCCTCTTGTCTAGCCAAAAGCTTGTATCGAACATATTCTTTGTCCTCAAGGGAGTTCAAATATTTCGCCAGCCAAATAGAAAGAGCTTCCATTTCAGGAGCTTGTATGCCACCCATTATACAAGATTGCACCCGCTCATATAGCCCCTGCACTTCCTGCAAATGATCGCACCGAGCTGATGCACAACTCTTCCCATATTGATGAGCCAGTGATTGTATATCTCCAGCACAAACAGCCCAAGCTTGTACCCCATGCAACTGAGTTCGGTGAGTAAAGTGTCCAATCAATTGCATCATATATTCATCAAACAAGTCATGGCCCAAAAAAGACTGATTGAAACGAAGTGGCAAGCTCCCCAACAAACTTTAATACGCATCCACTGAATGAAATTGTAGTTCCAACAGCAATGGAAAGTGATTTGACAAAGCGAACCTCCGTAGCACTTCCATGTGCATAATCTCTGGTAGGAAAAGATCATGTTGCAACACATAGATCCTATCCAACCTCGCACTTGTACCCATAAACTGCTGAGATTTATAAGTAAATCCCCTATCATCAGGCTGCAACTACTCCCACATATCCTGCTTCAATATCTGAGCAGCAAAAGCATCCCAATATGCCCTCTCTGGGGCATCCATCACTGAATGCGGTGTAGAGACATGGGTGAAGTGAGTACACACATTGAAATCACCCAAGCGAAATCCCGGCTTAGTCATGCATAACATTCGAAGCTCCTCCCATAAAATGCGTCTCTCTCTAGAGGTATTAGGAGCATAAACACCCAATAACCACAACGGATCTCCCTCAAACAAGATCTCAACTACCATGAATCTGTCCTGTGAATCTTGTAAAACCACCGATGTTTGCAACCTAGAATGGACCAAGAACATAACTCCTGAGAGACCACTGATGTTTGCAACCTAGAATGGACCAAGAACATAACTCCTGAGAGACCACTGCTGATGTTTGCAACCTAGAATGGACCAAGAACATAACTCCTGAGAGACCACAAGCTTGTTTACCACTATAGAACACATGATAGTCCTTGTATACATATGACTGGCCAACAAGGCGATGTAACTTGTGTTCCACTCCACAGAGTACATCCCACTGTCCTTCAAACAAACATCTCCACAAACAGTACATTTTCTTCTGTGAAGAGATCCATTTGACATTCCACTGTACAATCTTCATACAAGCAGTCAGTAAGCAACAACACATATAGAGAAGGCTTATGCCTTGCCCTTCCCCTTATCCGTGCTTTACACATGCATATCATCCATGAACTTTGCAAACAAATCATGCATTGACCCAAAGGCCAGGAGGGGCTATTTAACATCCCATAGAGACACTACATTACCTTGTGCATCAAACAAAAGAGGCATCTCCTTAGGGTTCACCTTGACCCCCCTATTTCCTTGTGAGCTTAAATCATAACGGGGTTGGCGATTAGTCTCCACATATCTAGTCCCGCCATAGCCCCCTACATTAAACCTCCTACCAGGCTGCATAGCCACCATCTGTTGCTGGGAGATATTCACCCACCCATACGATGGGCGGCGGGCATAGGTATACCCCTTCCACAGCTCACTCCGAGGGTGAGGATCCTGAGGCATCTGTGGAGGGCGCCTAGCACCTCTCTTCACCACCTCCACCCAAGGACTATCCACCTCACGCTGAGGCTCGGTCGTAACATTAGCAGGTTATCATCATAGGTTCAGTGTGCCACGAGAGTATTAAGTTGAGCCACGTTTCCAGGTGTCTCCAAGGGTACAACCGATGCATGAACACGAGCTTGCCCACCACTCTGCTTATTACCATTATGCTGCCCCTCAAGACCATCTTGCACATCCGGAGGCAATCGATCTCGATTCTTAGGACATTCAGACAAGAAATGTCCCATCTCTCCACATTGGAAACAATGTCCTACAAAAGCACCCCATTTCAATTTGTACAAGAAAGTGCACGTACTGCGAGATTTAACCCTGAGATACGCCAGTCTAGTGTTTGCAGTGTTCCACAACATGCAAACTCGATTAAGATTTTTTGAGACCACTCGGGGTCCCGCCAACACTTGCCCGATAGATCCCATGAGCTCAAGAAGTTTGTACCACAACATGGGTGGGAAATCCACTACATCCACCCAAATAGGGCATGCTTGCTGCAAAGCATGTTTATACTCTGCCATGGGTAGCCATGACCTTGAGTTGGCTGCAATTATGCATGCCCTTAAGCATTGGAGACATTTCCTACTTGGTGTTAAGTTTGAACTTCAGACGGATCATCAAAGTTTAAAATATCTATTCACTCAATCTTTCTTGAACAATAGGCAAAGGAGGTGGATGGACCTCCTATGCGAGTATGATTTTGAGATCAAGTACATTGAGAGTAAGGAGAATAAGGTGGCTAATGCTTTGCGTAGGCGACCCTTGATTAATGCTTTGACTATCGTTCGCTCGGACATAATGAAAAACATTAGAGACGCAACAGGGCCTTCTTTATACCTTTATGTGGTGAGAATATGTAGCATCAACTTTAGAGAATAGGGAGAGAGTAGAGAATGTAGAAGTAGAAGACGACATCGAATTGGGTCCCAATACCCGCTGAAGGCCCCCCCCCCTCCATGCAAGAGTATTTGCTTATATTATTCTTTGGAAAAATGTTGTACAATGCTGAGTACAAATGATATGAATGCCCAACGCAGGGACGGAGAGGCCCAAACGTCGAGCTATCCCAAGGCTCTGCTGAAGACCCACTGATGCAAGTCCGGATGACTGATGGACTGCACATATGCTGGCTGAGATGTAAGGGAATCCTCCTTGTTACCTAGAGATGCGTAGGATGCTGCAAACTGAAGTCGTTTTCTGCTGAATACCTGAATATCTGAGAGAGAGGGATGCGCGTACTTTTATATCTACAAAGCATGCAGTCAACTGGTTTCATACCCTGTCGGCCAGTCCCATATGGACAAATAATATTATTACTGCATTTTGTGCTGGCTGACCTGATGCTTCCCACCACGACTGAATCCCCTCCTCATGCTCTGCTGTCCGACTGCTACCCTAAGGCATTAGTGCTAGCCGACTGCACCAAGGGATACTGTCATGCTGGCCAACAGTCCTTGGTCAGGCTGTTGGACTGGCCGACAGCCAGTGGGCTTGAGATGAGCAGCCGACTAGCTGCCCAAGCCCACCAATGGCTTGGATGAGGCCCCTTTGTGGGTTGGCCATGCCATGGCCTAGCCCAAGGCAAACTAAATGATCCTAATGCAAAACCTAATGCTAAGGCTGACACTACATGCTTCCGAATGATGCTTTCTCCAAGTGGGTTAAGAGGACTGACATCTGACTGACCTCTAAAGCTTAGAGAATGACCTACATAGCTCGTGCTTAATTGTCCCTAGACTGAGGGCTCACAATGGAATCACGGCATACGACAAATAATCCTAGAAAAGGTTCTACTGCTGTACAAATGCTACACTAAAGATCATGTCAGTGTGTCACTGTGTACGCCAGTTCAAGGTGCACGTGACATTCTCCTAATTTCACCTCTAACTTAATTAAAACTCACCCACGAAAATGGCAACTACCTGCAAATGACCAAAACTAAAAAAATTCTTGCAGCACAAAATTTTGTCAAAACATGTTAAATGTCCTAACAAAGCATTCTACACACTTTGCACAACATGAATTTTCAAAAAATATTTATACAAATTATGAAGCGTCACATGACACGTATCATTACTGGATGCTTTCAGGCTAGCACTTAATAATGGCTGCTAGAGCTTTCTTACGTAACACAAGCAAGAAGTATGTCATGAGAAGAGTATTCTATGAAAGAAGGATTGCTAGGATAATTGTCGATGCTCCCAAAGAGGTTGCCGTGCAGATATCTCGAATGGAGAACATCGAGATTCGAGACACAAACTGCAATGAAGACCCAGCCCTATGTGGAGATCCTAAAGCATACACGTAGACAATGATTGGCTTACTCAAAGCCAACGAAGCCAAAGGCTGGAGTACCCACCACCAGCCATGAAAGCAGAAAGCTTTGGGATGTAAGTGTCAAATTCTTTTCGTTCTCACCTAGTGCTCATTACATAAGTATATCTACTAAATTTGAATTTTTTTGTGATCTTAAGGACTTCGTGGACATAGCAAAGATCACATTCAAAACCTCGACATTTGTCACTAGAGATGCACACATGGTTGTTTTCGACACTGATATCTATGATGCATGAATAAACATCCTTGAGAAACAACGTGCAACAATGTCTGGGCGACAGCTCAGTATTTTAGCTGCTTGCGAGGCCTAGAAGACAAAGATGTGAAGCTCATACAATCTCAGTTATTAAAGGGCAAGATTGTGAAGCAAGCTAATCAGAGATATATTGTTGACATCATAACACGCGCAAAGGAGATAAAGCAAACAAAAGTCTTTACGGAAAAGCTTGTGAAGGTCTTTAAGGAAGCTGATCCTTCCTCAAATTGAGATAATTGTATCACCTTCTACAAGTCACTATTTATCAGTTGCACACCTTGGCTGGAGTTGAAGCTACAACAAACTAAGGAGATACCTGATTTCCCTAGTGTCACTAGGAGATATGTTCATTGGATCATTGCTCAAAAGAATGGTGTTTCATCTTCAAATGTTCCCATGGACTGTAAAGAGTGTAGGCAATAGCCTAGAGGGGATCAAATTTCTTGGTGATAAAGAGGGATCCCCACTCTCTATTGGTGTTTGCATTTTGGATGCCACACATAGTTTCATTGAAGAAGGTAGATAGTCTTCTACTAACTTTGGAAAGGTTCTTAATGGTGTCTCCAACATATCATTTCAACCAGCTCAGTTTGTTATCATTGCCTTTGTTTGGTATCAACACGTTGCCGCATTGGAGAAGGCTTTAGCAGCAAAGACGGGTTGGCATGAGATGCTAATTATGGGCATTGACTGTTTGATTGCTACAGAGGTGAGGTCCTTAACCACAGTGAATCAGCTTTGCTTTGGTGTGGTGGTTTTCTTTAGCCAAGGAGAAGAACACACTAACCTAAAGTGCTTCTCTAGCACCATATCCCAGTGAGAAAATATCCACCACACGATCATCCTCCTTGATGCACAAACATTTGATGGGCAGGCCTAACTAAATAGACCTTTGCCATCATAATTGCATCGTGATCGTCACTCTCAAGGTAAATACAGTTCATTGGTATCATGAGGGATTCTCTGATGCGAGAAAAGTCAGTGTATTCCTCTCCTTGGCTATCACCACACCAATGAGAGGAATACAATGTATTCCTCATACAATCTGAGCCAAGGAGAGAAATACACTAACTTTTCTCACATCAAAGAATCCCTCATGATACCAATGAACTGTATTTACATTGGGAGTGAGGATCACGATGCAATTACGATGGCAAAGGCTTATTTAGTTAGGCGTGCCATCAAATGTTTGTGCATCAAGGAGGATGACCATCTGATGGATATTTTCTCGCTGGGATATGGTGCCAAGAAAGCACCGTGTGATGGATATTTTCTCCTTGGCTTAGATTGTATAAGGAATACATTGTATTTCTCTCCTTGGTGTGGTGATAGTCAAGGAGAGAAATACACTGACTTTTCTCGCATCAAAGAATCTCTCATAATACCAATGAATTGTATTTACATTGAGAGTGACGATCACGATGCAAGTACGATAGCAAAGGCCTATTTAGTTAGGCATGCCATCAAATGTTTGTGCATCAAGGAGAATGACTGTGTGATGGATATTTTCTCATTGGGATATAGTGCCAAGAAAACCACCACACCAAAGCAAAGCTCATTCGCTGTAATCAAGGACCTCACCTCTGTAGCAATCAAAGAGTCAATGCCCATAATTAGCATCTCATGCCAACCCGCCTTTGCTGCTAAAGTCTTCTCCAATGCGACAACGTATTGATACCCAACAAAGGCAACAATAACAAACTGAGCTGATTGAAATGATATGTTGGAGATACCATCAAGAACCTTTCCAAAGTTAGTAGAAGACCATCTACCTTCTGTAATGAAACTATGTGTGGCATCTAAAATGCAAACACATGAGAATCCCTCATCATCACCAAGAAATTCGATCCTCTCTAGGATATTGCCTACACTCTTTACAGTCCATGGAGGAGCAGCATTTGAAGATGAAGCTCTATTCTTTTGAGCAATGATCCAATGAACGTATCCTCTAGTGACACTAGGGAAATCAGGTGTCTCCTTAGTCTGTTGTAACTTCAACTCCAGTCGAGATGTGCAACTGATAAATAGTGACTTGTAGATCTTTTCTATGATGTTGTAGAAGGTGATACAATCATCCCGTGTACTTACATTTGAGGAGGGATCAGCTTCCTTACAGACCTTCACAAGCTCATCAATAAAGGCCTTTATTTCCTTTATCTCCCTTGCGCGTGCAGTGATGTCAACAATGTCACTCTAATTAGCTTGCTTCACAAGAGCAATCTTGCCCTCTAATAACTCAGATTATATGAGCTTCATATCTTTGTCTTGGAGTCCCTTGAGTACTTTGAAAGAAAGCACACAAAATGAAATGATTCATGATTCATATTACAAAAATAGTGTCCTGCTAACTTTGTACACAAAACACAATACAACTGTTGAGACTCACGGCTGAAGCATAGTGCCATAGTCTACTGTCTCTAGAATACAGATACTAGAAAATAAACCATGTCTACATAAATATAGAGCAATCTTGCCCTCTAATAACTCAGATTATATGAGCTTCATATCTTTGTCTTGGAGTCCCTTGAGTACTTTGAAAGAAAGCACACAAAATGAAATGATTCATGATTCATATTACAAAAATAGTGTCCTGCTAACTTTGTACACAAAACACAATACAACTGTTGAGACTCACGGCTGAAGCATAGTGCCATAGTCTACTGTCTCTAGAATACAGATACTAGAAAATAAACCATGTCTACATAAATATAGCTTGGGTAGAGGGCCCTAAAGGCTGAGCTGCACATATGACATCCAAGGTTGACGCCTACAGCGTTGCGCTAATCAATCAGAATCCATACTGAAGGAAACACTGGCCTCATTGTCATGAGCATCAATCTCTATGACCTCAACCTACTCATTCTCCTTCTCTTGTTGCTGCTCCCACTCCACAAAAGGATCAGCTTATGCAATCACCCCCTTGCCCAACATACACAAGTTGGCACTTACAAAAACCAAATCACGGGCTTTTTCTACACCAAGGCAGTTTCTCTTCTTTGATGCAATGTGACTATAGGAGCTCCAGAGTTGCTCCAAACAAGAGGAGCTCACAGCCTGGCTGAGAATGCAAATAGCCAATTGTTGTAACTCTAGTCCATCTGATCCGAAATCCTCCCACCACAAAGCTGCCCCAACCCGAGTCCGATCCTCATGTGCATCGAGGCAACCATACATGCCACGAAAAGATCTATAATCTGCAAGTGAGTCTCTTATTTTGCGCCTTGCACTAGACTCTGGCACCAATCTCTCTAAGATAATCCACCAAGCACTATTCACCTCTCGATCATTTTCTTGACCCTTGCCTTGGAACTCGGGGTCCAAAAATATATGTTGCTGCATGCAAAGGAGAATGATATGCATTCCATCTTTTGACACAAAGATCCTAAACCATCTCATACTTGCTCTTGAGAGTGTCCTCCTCATCCTCATCATCATGATCAAATTGCTCTTGCTCTTTAATGAGCTCTTTCAATTTCTCAATCATCCTGTCCATGGCCTCATACGCTTTCCCAATGCATAACTTCATGCCATCCACAAGCCTCAACAAATGCATTATGGGCTGCACCATTGCATCAATGCGATGCACATGCTCCCAAAACTCAAGATCTTCAGCATCATCTTTGCATTTCCACCCTCCAATAGTAGAGGCTAACGAAGATGTAGTGAACTCATCACTAATGAAAACCTCCCTCAATGCGGCACTACATGTACTCAGCCAGCCCCAACATCAGAAAGTTATACGCAAACCGTGTATCCGAGTACTTCAAGAGCTGCTTGCTTGATTTCTTATGAAACTCATGTAGTAAGAATTGATGATTCAACACAAAAGTGACCATGTGACCTGCCCTCTCAATGATGGGCGCAATCCAAGGCAACTTCCCTATATCCTTCAACAAATTATTGAGGCAATGTGCCATGCAAAATGACACTGTCACATGTGGATACATCCCTTCAACAATGGCACCTGCTGCCCTGTTGGCAGCCTCGCCATCCACAACAAATCCCATAACAAGGTCACTACCAACAAACTCTATTGCCTATGTCCACTCTGATGCAAGCACATCAGCACTCTTCCCAATCCCTAATGCATCATGCGATGAAATGAAATACATCTCTCCTCGAGAATAGGCCACTACCCCATGGATAGACCTCTTTCATGTATCCCTCCATCCATCAGTGATGAGAGACACTCCATCCTTTTTCCACATATGCTTTGTGTTCTTTGCAGCTTGCTCTACAACACGCCTCTCTTTCTCAAGAAGAGTGGTACGCAAGGTCTCTGAGGACGGGGGAGTGTAAGATGGACCATACTCGCCAATCTTCCTCACCATAACCTTGAAGTACTCAAATCTGGCAGCATTGAAGTCAATATGATCATGAAAAAAGAAGCAAGCCACTGTCGTATCAACATCCTCCTTTCTCTTGGGATCCCATTTCTGATCAAGGGTGCTCTGTCGACATGCAGGAACTGTGGATGGCATGGTAAAGGACGCATGTGGTGTGGACGATGTATGGCTAGCTGCTGCTGATGCAGAAGCTCTAGAGGCTCTACTACATGCCTCTGATACAGGTGGCCTAACAAATGCTGCGGGGTCAACTGCCACAGGACGTGCCGCCCTCCTTGCTGTGTAAAGAGAGACGCTTGTGCTGCAGCCCGCTCTAAGAGCTTCGTCCTCTTCTCTTGGCTTACATTTGGGCAAAACTGCACCTCATGCCCAGACTCGTGGAGAAGGTGAGCTCTCACCTTGTTTGCCCCACTTGTTCGTGTGTATGGGCATATATTGCAACGCCATTGGCATGAACCTCCCCCGCTTCCTGGTCTCTAGGCATTCACCTCTTCCCACCAAGACCAATTTGAACCCTTGCCCCCAACACGAGCTGCTGGTGCTCACAAGGAAGAGGCCATTGTGATTGAACTTTGAGCTTTGAAGGCTGGCCATTGATGGCACTGGGGCCTGGGGCCTAGAGGCTGGGCACCTTAGATGGAGACTGGACTCTGGAGTAGTGGGTTGTGGCAAGAACTTGTGCTGCAGCTTGCTGTGCAGTCACTGCACACTGCAGAGCAAAGATGGAGGAGCAAAGATGGAGGAGAGGCTGAGAGCAAGTGTGCACAGGTGATAGCAGAGACGGAGGAACCTGGAAAGCGCACAACACAGACCCGAACAGAGGAGAGCAGAGATGGAAGAGCAAAGAAGAAGGAGAGCAAGTGCACAGGTGACACGTCACAGCAGAGATAGAGGAGTCTGTACTTTGGAGAGCACTCGATCGCACACATCAGATACGGAGGAGAGCAGAGATCGCTCGATGCTCACACGACTTGGTCTTCTTTTTTACAAAAAAAAACATAAAATGAGGTGATCCCGACGCCCGTTCATTTTTTTCCCTTCCTGTCCCCAACCAGCCGTCCCACATGTTTAAGGCGTCCCTTGATGCGGCCGTCTCCTGGTGAGGGACGGGACATGGGACGTCCCCCCTGCAGAGGGACGCGTCCCCGTGTGAAAGGAAGGCCGGAACAGCGTTCCTCCGTCCCCAAGGCCTGGGATGGGCGTCCCCTGTGACTATGCCCTCATGGCATACTTCTTACTAATTTTTGGTTTTAGTCATTTAGCAAGTAGTTGCCACTTTCGTGGGTGAGTGTTGATTAGGTATCTCTACATAGGACTAGGTCTTCATTGCAGTTTGTATCTTGATGTTCTCCATCCGAGATATCTGCACAGCAAACTCTTTGGAAGCACCGACAATTATTCTCGCAATCCTTCTTTTATAGAATACTTCCCTCATGCATAGTTACATGGGACGCGAAATGGGGATGGAAAAGATTGAGAATGGCCATTCCCTGTGACTATAGAGTGACATGGGACGGGAATGGGAACGGGAAGATGCTGCCATGCCCAACATTCCCGAGTCTAAAAATGCCCATTCCCTGTGACTATGCCCTCATGGCATACTTCTTGCTAATTTTTTTATTTTGGTCATTTTGCAAGTAGTTGGCATTTTCCGAGATATCTGAACAGCAAACTCTTTGGAAGCATCGACAATTATTCTCGCAATCCTTCTTTCATAGAATACTTCCCTCATGGCATACTTCTTGCTAATTTTTTGATTTTGGTCATTTTGCAAGTAGTTGGCATTTTCGTGGGTGAGTGTTGCTTAGGTTAGAGGTGGAATTATGAGAAGTTTTGTATGAGGGAGTTTTTTATTTTGAACGTAGAACAACTTTGCTCGTGTGAAAATTTTGTGATTCGCATTATTTTACGTCAGTTTGGTGACTCCAAAGTGATTTTTGAGTGGTTTTGTGCTAAAAATGTGTCTAGGTTTTCGTGTCAAGACATTGCAGCTCCTAAACGGAGGTCAAGGACAAAGATTTAGCCTCAGACGAATATATACAAAGTCGAAGAGGAGAATGAGACGTTCGAGATGAGCTATCGAGCATCCTCATCGGAACATCGAGGCGCGAGTGGCGCACTATGAGAAAGGACCATTTTTTCTCCTTTTTTTTTACGTAATCTCATAGAAATGACGATCATGTGTGAAGAAGACTTCGCGAACACGCTTTTCAAAAAAAGGAGAACATCGCCAAAAATATGGCACGCGGTTCAAGAAAGCTCAAGAAAGGGCTACTTTTGACTTTCCATGTAAGGAAGATGAACTCAAAGAAAGAAGATTGCGAATGAGAGTGAGAGTACGTGTGTGAGTATGTGTGAGCTGTTCATGAGCGAGAGTGCGAGTGAGATAGCTCGGGGGTAGACAAGTGGTTTGAGCTCTTTCTTCCAAGAATGCTTCATATCAAATTATTGTAAGAACTTTTTTGATTATATACAAAGTTGTTCTCTTTCTACCTCGAAAATTTGTGCAAATTCTATTCTCTTTGAATTGTATTGTGATTTTTGAACTGAAGCCTCGCATCAAAGGTTGAACTTGTCCATGTTTTCTTAGCTCAAAGAATCAACTTGGCTTGAACTTGTCCATGTTTTCTTAGCTCAGCGAATCAACTTGGCTTCTCTAATGGCTCAGAGATTACCCTTCAATCCATGGCTCTGATACCATGTTGGAAATTGGGTGGGTGGCCAAGTCTCGAGAGGTCATCCATTCCAATCGTGTTCATGCCAATACACACTTAAGTGGAGGTTTCCACAAATTGGTCTAGCCATCCAAACCCCAAAACCTTATGGTGATGGAGGACCTCCAGTCAATCCATTTTGTGAAAATCTCCTAGTGCTACGCTTTGGCACCACTTTTCTCAACAAACATTGGCGGGTATAGTCATACTTCCAAGGTCCAAAAAAAAACTCATTAAGCAATAATAACTCCATAGAGAATTGGTGCTATGGATTGTATTGTAGGAGTATCTCAAAAGTGTGCAATCAGAGACTCTCCCACAATACACACCATAACAACTATAGGAATAAACAACATGGTTTAGAGTACAGCCCTAGATCTACCAGCAATAAGTAAAAAAAACTACATAGAAGTATAACCCATTCTGAATCATATTTCAATATGCCTTGCCATGATAATGACATGAGAGTTCTAGGCTCTAGCGTCTTGCTGATATGACCGGTATGGGAAACAAAGTCTAAGCTTCTAGAGATGTGCCAAACAGACTGGCATACATTTAGACGAACTAAGTTTAAAACACTATCAAAAGACCAAAAAAGTTTTTTATTTTTCATTTTATTGAAAGGGGAAAACAGAGGTAAAGGGTTGTGCACGCGTGCGCGTGAGAGAGAGAGAGAGAGAAGAGGAGAGCGATCTTTTTTCTCGTTTATCTCAACCTTACAAAGTGGTAGTTTGGCTTATGCAGATATTACTAACAATAAAGAAAACCCTTCCTGATTGATATTAATCTGCAAGAACCAATTAGATACCTTCAGCTGGCTCTGCCTGATCTCCTCTAGTCTCTGTCTCTGCCTAACTTCCATCTCTATCCTTCGTTCAGCTTCTACCTTCCGCCTCTTACGTTCACGTTGAGCATCCTGAGCCTATTACAAACAAACCACAGCACACTTGTGTTGTTTAATAATGTGAGAGTCCAAAAAACTCACTCCTTCCCAGGTGACTCAAACTAAGAAAAGCTCAAAACTTGACAAAATTAGCATGCATCAAATTTACAGAAGGAAGAGCATAAATGACCAGAATATTTAACCTGCTTTTGCAGCTCCAGCTGTCGCCTTGCCCATTCCTCCGCATCTGCATGTCGGAACTCTTCGGTTTCTTTCAGTCTTTCTCTGTCAGTCACTATGTTCTCTACACTAACTGGATTTGCATCAGCTTCCACAGATTGTAAAGGCTCCATGTGAGCGTCAACAAACCTCCTAGATTCTTCCACATCATTATGAGCTTTTATTTGTGATGAACTGTCAGTTAAAGAATCACCATTAACTCCTAGCTCTACAGTGTCAACTTCTTCATCAAAAGATTCTGCATCATGGCCTAAGCTACTTGACATGTTCTCTGCTGGACAAGCTTCCTCGATTGTATCATCCGACCCTGCATCAGAAACATCCGGATTTGAATCTTGCTGGTCAAAAGCAGCATCTGATTCTTCCCTCTCTTTTACATGCCTTAAACCCACTCCAGCAGCTGAGACTCCAGGGCCAGTCCGTTGATCAGTTGCATTACCCCGGTTTCCAATATCATGCGGTTGAGCATCAACTCTGTGCTTCACATATGGACTTTGCTTTGCATCGATGTTGGCATGATTCGAAATGCTTGTGCTCTCTTCACTTTCTGCTCTATACCTTGGATTATTAAATGTGTTTCCCATGCGCCTACGAAGGGCGGCTTCCTCCCACTCTCGCCGAACCTTCCCATCAAAGTCCACAATTATTTCACAGTCTGAGGAATCTCTTGAACCGCTTCTTTTATTACTCGAGTCAAATAGGCCATCTGCAGCAGGCCTGGGCTTCTTCTTTGCCTTTGAAAACCTCTTGTTTGAGGATGAAGGCATTCTGGTTGGATGACGCTCCATAACAATACAATCCTCTTCATCAGAGCTATCAGAAAGCTCAGAAGTAGCGAAACTGGAGTCACCAGTACTGTGCCCACCGCTTGAGCTGAGATCGCAACTTTGAAATCTCCTTGAACCAGTGCCACTGTCATGATTTTCCACCTCACTGTCCCCATCATCATCCTCAATGACTATAATATCCACAAATTTGCCCTTCTTAGAACTGCCTTGCATAGCAGCTCTTCTTTCTTCTAAATATCCCATTGTCTCTGCCTTTCCTCCTTGTCTGGAGCCACATAATTCTTTTTGAAATCTGACATCATTCAGATTTGCACCTCCACATTGCAGGCCTGACAACACTGATTCCCGTCGTGATGAAGCTCCTGCTTCTTGTGGGATTGCATCTGCTAAGATTGACTCATCATTTTTCCCAACATGCTGCATCCTATCAACCATCAAATCCTGGGCAGGAACCTGCACCTGTCCTGACTCTGTTTGCAACCACAAATGCTTTTGTCTTGAACAATGTTTTCTGATTCACCAGGATATAGTCCCAGATCCCAACTCCTGTGTTCATCAACAGCAACGACCTTTTGATGCTGTAAGCCCCTTGAACTTTTGTTGATGGCACAACGAGCTTCACCTCTTAATGTTGCATGCACTGCTCCCCCACACAAAGGTCTGGTTATGTTGAAAATGGAAGAGCTTTCCTTTGCTTTGCAAATAGTGTCAGTAGAAGTCTTCTATAAATCTGCTACTTATTCTCCAGTAGACCCTGCAGGGACTTCCCAAAATTTTAGAAAAAAAAAGGTATAAAATAGCCACAGAAACTCAAAATGTCATGCACCACATCATGAAATCTTTTGTAATAGATGTCCGGTGTTTCTATGAACACCCCTTATCAACTGAAATTCTGAACAAACAAAGGCTGGGTTCAGAAGACAGCAACTTTTCAAGGCCGTTGGGAATGCCTGAGGGGATCACCCACAGCCATGACTTGCTGTACGTCAGATTATGTCAGAAAAAGGGAGAGAACGCCTGCGGGCGGGTTCATCTGGTTCATCTGAACCAGAGTGACCGTCTCAAAGGATATTCTAGAGCCTCTGCGTGCGTGCGTGCGTGCGTGAGAGAGAGAGAGAGAGAGAGAGAGAGAGAGGAATTGTTATTGGGGGGGGGAGGGGGGGTGCACGCTACCAAAAGTGTGAATACGTCAAAACAGGAGATCTTCAGACAAACAGCATGTAATAATGCCTGAACATCGTCAGTCAGAAATCATGTCTCAAAATCGTTAGTCAAAAACAGAAAACATGTCAAAAAGCAGTAGGAAATCATGATTTGCAAAGAAAGCTTGAGGTCATCTTGACGATTAGAGTTAGAAACATCAAGAAATTAGGGTTTTCCAGTAATCAGTAACATACTTAGGATGGGGGAAATGAGAAAACAGAAATTAGAGTTTTGAAAATAACAAAGGATGAGGACATGAGATTAGGGTTTGCAGATGGCCACTGGCATACTTAGGATAGGACAATGGATTGCGCAGATGATCACCGACATACTTAGAATGGGATACATGAAATTAGGGTTTGCGAATGATCATAAACTTGACCGCAAACAGTTAGTGTTTTGCATAACAGCATGGCATTAGGGTTTTGCAACTCACTATTGACTCTACAAAAACTACACCATACGACAACATTCAAAGCATAATGTGATTACCGTTTTGCAGATAGATGCGAAATTAGGGTTTTGCAGAAAACAACATCAGTCGATGGAGGCTCACCAGCTTCGATGGTGAAGAAAAGCAGGTATAATCGTATGGATATGGCATCGTTGCTGTCGCGAGGCTCCACTGCGGTGCAAAACGCTTTTTTTTTTTTAAAGCAGAGAGCGATAGATGTGTGCAATTAACGTAACAATACAGCATTTGAATCGCGGAAAAAATCAAATCGTTACTAAAATGACAATATATTTCTTTTCTTTTTCCACACCCCCCCCAAAAAAAAAACATTTATGCCCTAAAAAGAAACGGTAAGAAAAACAAGCGCGAATGGTGAAGAAAAAAGGTGGGGAAGTTGACACATTTGTATGTAGCTCAATAATGCAGGAGCAGGAGCAGGAGCAGGAGCAGGAGCAGGAGCAGGAGGTGACATGTCATTGGGGTTAAAGAAAGCCACTTGAACACCACAACACTAAATCTCTGTGAGGCTAGGCTTACCACCAAAGGTCACAGGCTTCTCTAGGACCCAGATGTCACGAACCTACTCGCCCCATTATCAATCAACATTATGGGCAGTAGGCATGAACATAGTTTTCACATACACATGTATGGTTTATCCCATTGTATGTTTAATGCCTATTTATGTATACATTGAGTAAGTCTCTTCATGTATCCTTATATGCAGGCCAACATACCATCAAGCCAGTTTGCTCCCATTGTATGTTTTATGCCTATTTATGTCCTTATACATTGAGTATGTCTCTTCATGCATCCTTGTATGCAGGCTAGTCTAATCAATTTGGCCAATCTACTC
Source organism: Cibotium barometz (assembly GCF_041138505.1). Taxonomy (NCBI): domain Eukaryota; kingdom Viridiplantae; phylum Streptophyta; class Polypodiopsida; order Cyatheales; family Cibotiaceae; genus Cibotium; species Cibotium barometz. The sequence goes on along the minus strand of NC_141053.1, from coordinate 27,722,173 downwards.
CATTTGGCCAGTCCACTCCATATGGCCAGTCTATTCCATAACCCTAGTTCAAGGGCCCAATAAGTCTAGTGTGGAAGGTGGCCAAATGAACTAGATAGGCCAACATACCATTTGGCCACTCTACTCCATAACCCTAGTTCAAGCGCCCAATAACTGTAGTGTGACGGTGCCTAAGGTGGAGCTAGAACCTCTTCACACGAGGAAGGGCGCGAGAACCCCCCATATTGTCTACCTCCTCCCAATCTAACGTGATCATAGGCTAACACAATGGCTTAAAGTCAACTACTAAACAAGTGTCACACCAAGTAAAGGAATGTCAACTCTTACAAATTATTATGCACTACAAGCTGGCCATGTGTTGTCTCTTCAATGAATGAAGGGGTAGTTTCCTTTTTTTAGGCCTATAAGATGACTTGGACAAATTATTCTAGAATGACTACTCTATTTAAGAATGACTATTCTACGATTGGACAAACAGTATAAGCTTGGCTACTCTATTTAAGAATGACTAGTCTACCATTGGGACATACGCTATGCTTGGCCATGTGAGGTTCTTAGCATTACTACCTCGAGGAGATGAAGGGGCACACTATGTGACCATGAGAGATGCTCCTTGCAAAGGGGAAAGGAAGGGGTGGAAGTGACCAAGCCACTTGTAATTTGAAAATATAATTTCTCAAACCCATTTTTTCTCAAGGTTACCTTCCCTTGAAGGTTAAAACGCTCATGATTCCCCTCTCTGTGTGCTTACCCAACTTCCATAGGATCAAGGGTTCAAGCCTATAATTGTGTTTAAAGGCATTGCATTCTAGAGGTTCACAAAATTATTTTCCTAGAATAAATTGAAATAGTAAGTGAGCCATTCTCAAAGCTTTTGTGTTGTTACTTATGTTTTAAAGTAGGCTTGTGAATTCTACAACTAAATGTTGACTGCGAATATTTAAAAAACATTTCTTGTGCGGGGCAAGGAAAGCCCCCAACATCTAAAATTAAGACTACATCGTAATGCTCATAATAAAAGTGTGAAAGTTTGACCATAGGTTCAATCTACTTCTTAACTCTTTTGATGTGTAGATTGAATCTACGCAAAATTCTTTTCCACTTCACCCTTTATAAAACCATGGTAGCTTTACTTTCTTTTAAAAAACATTATGGGGAGCTCTGCACTTCTTTCATCTTGAGGCACACTCGTGAGAAGTGAGATTGACAAAGATAAATTCAAGGCAACAACAAAAAGAGTCAAGAATTTGTGGAGGTAAGCATCACCATCATCTTTTTCTATGTCATTCAGGGTGTCCTACCATTGTGCGCATGAGCACTCTGCCTTCAGCCAACTTACCATCTAACAGAGGATAGTGAGAGGTTATGTATTTTAAAAGCATTGTGATCACCATGGATGGGGATGTGAGGGTTCAAAATATGGTAAGTTGTCGTAAGCTTTAGATCCCAATCCGTGCGATGAGCTTCAACTGTCTTTGTCAAAACAGAGATTAATGTCCAACCACATAATTTGTGAATTATCTATGCATTAATAAATTTTAAGAAAATCATGTAACTTCAAAATAAAAGAAGAATGTGACATAAGACAATATCTACCAGTGAGTGAGCCAACCTCAATAGGTCAACATGACTCATTTCCTCTACAAGCACATATTTGTGAATAATCTATGCATTAATAAAGTTTAAGAAAATCATGTAACTTCAAAATGAAAGAAGAATGTGAGATAATACCAATGAAAGAGCTAATCTTAACAAATCAACATGACTCATTTCCTCTACGAAGGAGATTATATTGATTAATATAAGTATTTAAAAGTGTGAATAATAATTAAAAGAAGAATGTGCCTTAAGACAATAGATACCAATGAGTGGGCCAACCTCAACGAGTCAACATGACTCATTTCCTCTACAACCACATAATTTGTGAATAATCCATGCATTTAAGAAAATCATGCAACTTTAAAATAAAAGAAGAATGTGACATAAGACAATATCTACCGATGAGAGTGAGCCACCCTCAACAAGTCAACATGACTCATTTCCTCTACAAAGGAGATTAGATTGATTAATAATTAAGAATAGAAAGTGTGAATGATAAAACTAGAGAGGCATAAATGATAACCATGATAAAGTAAAAAGGAGATTATATTAATTAATAATTAAGAATATAAGTATCTAAAAGTGTGAATGATAAAGCTAGAGAGACATAAAGAATAAACATGATAATGTGCAAGCAAACCTATTTGTAAAAATAGTTATACTTTTGTTGAAAAGTGTTGTATCCAACTACTCTCAATCTACTTAAAAAGGCAAATCCTTGAAGATCGTGCTTCATGTTGCTGGTAGTAGCTAGTACCACTAGTACTAGTACAATCTCATCACATGCATGCATATAACAAGAAAAAATATTAATTAATGTGAGAAATTAACATTCATTTAATATACTCGTTAAATAAATAGTGTCTAATTAAATTGGACCAACATGGAGAAGAGATCGGCATGGCCCATGCACTAGAGTCACATTTACAAATAATTTTCATCTAGTGTGGGAGATTTGGCTTGCTTTTTCTTAAAAAAATATAAATCCTTTTTATAATTGAATAACGATTTTAAGAGTAACAATCTTGACTAATGAATTTGAGAGCAAATAGATCTTTTGAGGGAAAAAAGATTACACATATGTCTTGTTGGAATGGTTGTTAAATTTAAGCTTCATAAGCATCTTTCTACTAAGCAATAAAATTGCAAATGTAAAAAGTGTATTGCATGGAGTTGGCTTTATTGCTAAGTAGGGCATGCACAAGACTTTTCGATGGAGATAGTCGTTGAAGGGCCTTTTAAAATCAATAATAAGCCTTTCAAAACAGACAAGCCTGCATGTCGTGGTTTTCTTCACTCATAGGATAGGATGGCATCATTACCCTAGATCGAAAAATGTGTGCTAACACCTCACATTGGGGGTGTGACCTTAAGTTTTGCTCATTTGGATGTGGTTTATAAGATCAATCATGGGGTAGCCTACTAGAGACTACAAAATTACGAGTGTTCATTCGTGATGTTCAATTCAATGTGGTTATTCAGAGGATGAGATTTGTCCAATGTGACCTAGGTTCTTTTAAAGTTGGTGTTAACATTAATGTAGTGTGACACTCTTGGAGCATGTTTTTTGTTGCTCACATGGTTTTGTCCTCTTTTGAATAGGTGTTATACGTCTGGCAGTTCCAAGTGAAAATTAAGATGAGCTGATTGAAAAGAGAGTACATGAGGAGGACATATCAATCATTGGAAGGCTCAAAGCAATTCATTCACATGGATGCATCCATCTAGAGTTGTTTGACATTGGCATATCTACATTGACCTTCACAACCACAAACATGAGAGGGAGTGTTGGATTCTAGGGGTGTGTTGGGCATATCTACATTGACCTTCACAACCACAAACATGAGAGGGAGTGTTGGATTCTAGGGGTGTGTTGGGCATATCTACATTGACCTTCACAACCACAAACATGAGAGGGAGTGTTGGATTCTAGGGGTGTGTTGGGCATCTCCAACTTGTGAGCCCCTACAGAGGATGATAAGAGATTGTAGTGTGTGAGTGTGTGAGGAGGTCTAGGGCCTTGCAGATTGGTTTTGGATGATTATAAATGGCTTGTCGATGGGGCCTTGTTTGACGGTAGCCTTGTCTAGGGAAACATAATGGTGCAAATGTCCCTATGTAGCTTATCATGGAAGATGTGTAAGTTACACCTCCATGCATCTATGTAAAGTCTAGGTCTCCTCCCATTATGTGTAGAACCCATCAAGAAAATAACCCTCGTGATATTTAATAGAGCCCAACTAATTGAGGGGCTACAAGTCCTATGTTGGAGGCTAAGAGAGACACAAAAATACATCATTTGTGGATTGACCATGAGGCTTTATATATATATATATATATATATATATATATATATATATATAGAGAGAGAGAGAGAGAGAGAGAGAGAGAGAGAGAGAGAGAGAGAGAGAGAGAGAGAGACATATATATGTATATGTATAGGGTAGAATTAGCTAATGAATCTTCACAAAGGCAAGCACATCAATTTAAGACCAAGTATAATTTACCTTTTTGAGAGTACTTGTATGATGGCTCTTCCATTGCAAAAAACTGCCCACTTGCCATCTTGTTATAAGAGATAAAGAAGCCCTCATTCTCGGGGGTTCTTCTCACATGGAGGAAACATTTAACCACTTATCAAAACGATAGTACTTACAATACGCAGATTGCCCTCGTCAAGCAAGAGAATGCATTACTCAAGGATAATCTCTCCATGAGGTCGAGGACCATCTTGCAACATATTGGAGTCCAAGCTAGTCATGGAGATCCCCTACCAAACATATTAATTCTTAACAAAAATTACGGAAATCATAACAACCAGCAAGAAATAGTTGTAAATGTTGAGAGGGAATTCGAAACTCAAATAACATGCGAATGACCATAAATATCATGAATCCATAGCTTTTCAACTTCAAGTTACATATTGAAGGGTATCACACTATGGATTGTAGAAGAGCTCACACCCATCCAATTGAAGCAAAAAGGTGCAAAGATAGCAAAGCTTCATCATTGGGCAAACATTTTGTGAACAAATTTTCCTTTCAATAAGAGAATTTTTAGCAATTCGGCTGTTTCTTTCCTTGTTTGATTAAGTGTAGTGGGCAATTTTATTATCTCTCTAACGATTAGAAATCCTTGCCTTTGCTCCTATGTAGTAGTCTACAAAATAGGTCCAAAGAAAAGGCTAAAAACCTTACAAGCCTACTTGTTTCTCCTTTTCAGATCTTTGATTTATTATAGGTATCACCTTCTTGCTTTGTTGAATACCTACATTTTAAGTGATCATTTTATGGGTGATTTCTCATGATCATTTTGTGCCTACATTTTTTGAGTGGTGACCACTTTGTAGGCAATTTTTCATTATCATTTTGCATACAATTTTCACTTTGGGCAATCATTTCGTGAAAAAATTTTCCTTTCAATAAGAGCATTTTTAGCAGTTAGGTTGTTTCTTTCCTTTTTTGATTAAGTGTAGTGGGCAATTTTACTCTTGGTCCTTTGCCATTACTTATCACCTTTGGATTGAGTCAAGGAGGGTAGAGGTTAGTCCATAGAAGGAGTTATGATTTTTCAAATTATGTACATCTACGAGACAGAGGCATAAGAGCATGACCCTTCCTCAGATGCCCCTATCTACTTTGAGATATAAGGAAGTTCTCACTACCTCTTTAGGGCCTCTTTTCAGGGATGGTGTTGGTCCCCTATCATGGGTGATGCACTACAAGACTAAAGATGCATGGGCCTTTTGTTTCTAGAGATGCATTGCCACTAAGAAACTCTAGTGAAGGTTACAAAGAGGGATGCAAGTTCAATGTGATACTAACCAAATAACCATTACTTATTCTTTTGGCTCCCACTAGATGATAATTAGCAATGCAAGGGTATACCTGGGTTCTAGGATCCCCCTTTGACTCTAGCAAGATGGTACTCTTGGCACTCAATGAATGCTCACCACCCATTATGTTGACTCCTCAAAGAGAGAGCATGGATTCTTCGAAGAGCTAAATCCCTTTGAGCCTCAAAATTTGCACCCTCCTCCCCTAACAAGTCTAGGTTAGGGGCATATTCTAGTGTCATAGAGTGTCACTACCATGAGGGGTTGAAAATAATGCTACTTGCTCAATCCTCAATGTGGATACTACATGATGGAACTAGTTAGTCTCATTGGATACTACATGATGGGATTGGTTACATTCATTATTCAATTCACGTGTACTACCTTTTGGTCTCATATACACGTGTGTGTGGGCTCCCTAAAGTTGGCCTAGATAGAAAGCAACCTTTTTGCACCACTTGATTATGTTTTTTTTTTCTTTCTTGCATAAGCGAGTTGTTTTTCGTAAGGTTTTTAGCATTTTCTTTGAACCTATTTTGCAGACCATTGCATAGTAGCAAAGGCGAGGATTTCTAATCATTAAAGAGATAAGCCTACTTGTTTCTCTTTTCCAAGCCTTTGATTTCTAATCATCAAAGAGACAGGTATCACCTTCTTGCTTTGTTGAGTACCTACATTTTAAGTGATCATTTTATGGGTGATTTTTCATGATCATTTTGTACCTACATTTTTTTAGTGACAATTTTATGGGCAATTTTTTATTATCATTTTGTAGACCATTTTTGGTTTTGGGTAAACATTTGTGAAAAAAAAAATTCCTTTCAACAATAAGAGCATTTTTCGTAGATAGGTTGTTTCTTTCAATAAGAGCATTTTTCATAGATAGGTTGTTTTCGAAACGGCTTGTATTGCTCCTAAGCGTTTCTTTTCGTGTTTTACTCGTGGTGGTCATTCTTATCAAGGTGGAAATTCTTCTTGACTTTCGTATCCCAATAAACATTTTTCCCATTGTGATAAGAATGGTCATACTGTCTCCGATTGTTGGGCGTGTCAATATGATGAGGAACTTGGCAATACCACCAACAAGAAACCTTATTCCAATTCCTCCAATAATAGTACTCCTTGTGACTATTGTGATCGTACAGATCATCCATCTCATCATTGTTTTAGAAGGCAATATGATCTAGATCGCAATCGTGAATATGCTGCTCAACATACAAGTAGTGATATCAAAGTTTAGATCTAATGGCAAGGGTTGAGGCCATGTCTTCACCCCATGTACTTAATCCCCTTTTTACCACTTTACCAAGGCACTCACGACATAAAAGGTTCAAGAGGATGGCCATTTCACCCCCTTACCAAAGTTTAGATCTAATGGCAAGGGTTGAGGCCATGTCTTCACCCCATGTACTTAATCCCCTTTTTACCACTTTACCAAGGCACTCACGACATAAAAGGTTCAAGAGGATGGCCATTTCATGAGCGAGAGCACATTCCGAGCGGAGGGAAAACGATTCATAAAGAACATGAAGAATGCGGATCTAATTAAAAATTATGTATGAATCTCTTCATCAAAATATGATTTCTCATCCCTTCTTTTAGCTATTTGTTCTCTTAAACATGTTCCAAATATGCTTGCTTAGGTCTCCTAGTGGTAAAAACACGATCATTAATTTCAAATTTTAAAAGATTACATAATACATCCACGTGTACATGGCATGCCTATATCTATAAGGGAATGCGTATATGTATTCATAAGAACCTATATTATTATGTGTGTGTGTGTGTGTGTGTGTGTGTTTTCTTGTGGTTAACAACACATAGATACATATGGAACAAGGTATATACATGTTACTATATGACATCGTGAATGTGACACATGCATATATGCAACATAAATAAAAATTTATAAACTTATGATAGTTTTTTAAGGACAATTATTAACCACTTCGTAGTAGGTTGACATGGTTTCACCCACCCGACCATTTTGCTACCTTACCCACATGAATGGGCACCTATCTTTTGTAAGACTGTGCTTGAACATATAAAACCAGCCTTAACATGAGCTTAATGTGTAATAGAGAAAGTCTAAGGGCTTCATGTATAGTTAGACATGAGCTTAAATAGGTGAGCTAGAGCTTGAACACGTGAACTGTGAGTGTAGACACGTGAGCTATGAGTCAGGATGTATGAGTTAACATACATGAGTCTAGAGGTAGGTATACCTAGCATTGTACCAACCAATTACAATTGCCTTGAAGACTTGGGACATGCCTACTCATGTTCTTTAAGGATTTTCCTATCATAAAATCTCTACCAGCTATAATTTTTAAGGAAAATTCTTGTCCTTTACAAAATTACAGGGACATTAAGCATAATTATTTCCCAATAATTGCACACTGATCCGCTCATAGGCTTATTTCATAGAAGTCCGTGCCTAGGTAGGCCTATTTCATAAAAATCAAATCTGTGAGCCTAGTTTATACAAAATAGGGAAGAGTCTATAGACACGAGTCTAGCTCATATAAAATAGGCACGAGACTATAGACATGAGTCTATAGGTGGGAGCCTATATCCATGAGTCTATAGATGGGAGCCTGTATCCATGAGCCCTGAAGATGCGTGAGTCCACCAAAGGCTTGAGTCCACAAAATAGGCACGAGTCTAGCTCATATAAAATAGGCACGAGACTATAGACATGAGTCTATAGGTGGGAGCCTATATCCATGAGTCTATAGATGGGAGCCTGTATATCCATGAGCCCTGAAGATGCGTGAGTCCACCAAAGGCTTGAACTTAGAGACGTGAGCCCACTAGGCATGGCATGAGTCTAGCTCACTAGATTTGTGGTAGCCTATTACGTACGAAGAAGGCGTGAGCTTACAAATGTGAGTCTAGATGCATGAGCCTTCTAGAGATGTAAGCCTGGTAAAAAAAGGGGGTTCGAAAAACCCAAAAACCCAAAAAACTCAAACACAAGAAAATTATATTTTTTTTAACATGAGCTGAACATGTGTGTCTAAAATCAGTTTTAAAGGAAACATTAGAGACCATTTTACTAGAGTATAACCTTTTATCCAAACCCAATTTGTATTCATTAAAAACTATAATATAGTCAATTGTAGTGTATCAAATCACACCTTCTCAAACCCACATGACCTTCAATCCTAGTAAACAAATTTCCCATATATATATATGTGTGTGTGTGTGTGTGTGTGTGTGTGTGTGCGTGCATGTGTATGTATGTATGTATGTATAGCTTGCTAAGTATAACCTTTTATCCAAACCCAATTTGTATTCATTAAAAACTATAATATAGTCAATTGTAGTGTATCAAATCACACCTTCTCAAACCCAATTTGTATTCATTAAAAACTATAATATAGTCAATTGTAGTGTATCAAATCACACCTTCTCAAACCCACCTGACCTTCAATCCTAGTAACCAAATTTCCCATATATGTGTGTGTGTGTGTGTGTGTGCGTGCGTGTGTGTGTATGTATGTATGTATAGCTTGCTAACGAGGGGCATAATAGCTCATGGTTTTCCCAAATCATTTACTAGATGATTTGACTCACATGGTCTTCAGATGGATTGTCTCCCCCGTTTTGAGTGCAGCATGGACACCCTCTCTAAGATCTCCCACGTTAGCAGATTAATTGTATCATGCACGTTGATTGACGTGACTTCACACAAATGACAACATGGTTGTCCCCACAAGTGCTCCGCACAAAACTCCAATTTCACAAAGAGATTTTTTTGAAAGTCATTTACGATAGGTTCATGAGAGAATTGGCTATCTCTATTGACATATGTCTCATGCCACGACAGGATTGACATTGTCCATTTATCACCTTTGGATTGACATTGTCTTCTTATCATCTTTGGATTGAGTCAAGGATGGTAGAGGTTAGTCCATAGGATTAGTTATGCTTTTCAAATTATGTACATCTAGAGAGATAGAGGCACAAGAGCACGATCCTTACTCAAATGAACCTATCTACTTTTGAGATATGAGGTAGTTTTCACTACCTCTATAGGGCCTCCTTTCAGGGATGGTGTTGGCCCCCTATTGTGGGTGATGCACTACAAAGACTAAAGATGCATGGGCCTTTTCTTTCTAGATATGCACTACCACTAAAAAACTCTATTGACAAGGTTGCAAAGAAGGATGCAAGTTCAATGTGATACTAACCAAATAACTATTGCTAATTCTTTTGGCTCCCACTAGATGATAATTAGTGCTCTAAGGGTATAACTAGGTTCTAGGAGCCCCCTTTGACTCTAGCAATATGGTACTCTTGGCACTCAATAAATGCTCACCACCTGTTATGTGGAGTCCTTAAAAAGAGAGCATGGATTCTTGAGCCTCAAAATTTAAACCCTCCTCCCCTAACAACTCTAGGTTAGGGACATATTCAGGTGTCATAGAGCGTCACTACCATGAGAGGTTGAAAATAATGCTACTTACTCAATCCTCAATGTGGATACTACATGATGGAACTTGTTAGTTTCATTGGATACTACATGATGGGATTGGTTACTTTCATTATTCAGTTCACATGTACTACCTTTTGGTCTGATATACACTTGTGTGTGTGGGCTCCCTAAAGTTGGCCCTAGATAGAAAGCAACCTTTCTGCACCATTTGATTATGTTTTTTTTCTTTCTTGCATAAGTGAGTTGTTTTTCATAAGGTTTTTAGCCTTTTGTTCGAACCTATTTTGCATAGTAGCAAAGGTGAGGATTTCTAATCGTTAAAGAGACAAGCCTACTTGTTTCTCCTTTCTAAGCCTTTGATCACCTTCTTGCTTTGTTGAGTACCTACATTTTAAGTGATCAAATGTTTTATGGGCGATTTTTCATGATCATTTTGTACCTACATTTTTTGAGTGACCATTTTGTGGGAAATTTTTCATGATCATTTTGCAAACAATTTTTGGCTTTGGATAAACATTTTGTGAAAATTTTTTCCTTTCAATAAGAGAATTTTTAGCAATTAGGTTATTTCTTTGCTGTTTTGATTAAGTGTAGTGGGCACTTTTACTCTTGGTCCTTAACCATTTAAGCAAGTTTGGTGGATGGTTTTGCTTTTGGGTATTATTATGGGGTAATGTTTTCTTTTAGTATAGTTTTTTTCTTTTGAATCTAAACTCTTTTTTATATGCATATGTATGGTTTCTTTCAAAGTAATAATTTGATGCCTTTCTTGGCTAATTACATAGCTTTTAATAATAGTAACAGTAATTTTATTGTCTACTACATCAAACACATCTAAATTTAAGTGCTCTTTTGAAATGTTATATCCGAATAATTCTAATCTAGTTTAAAATTTATGTATGAAGCTCTTCATCAAAATATGATTTCTCATCCCTCCTTTTAGCTATTTTTCCTCTTAAACATGTTCCAAAAATGCTTGGTTAGTTCTCCTAGTGGTAAAAACATGATCATTAATTTCATATTTCAAAAGGTTGCATAATACGTCCACGTGTACATGGTATGCCTATATCTATGTATTCATAAGCACTCTATATATATAGGTTTTCTTGGTTAACAACATGTAACTACCTATGGGGAACAAGCCGGTATATACATGTTACTATATGACATCATGAATGTGACGTATGTATATATGCAATGTAAATAAAATCTTATAAACTTATGATAGTATTTTCAGGATAATTTTTAACCACTTCGTAGTAGGTTGACATGGTTTCACCTGCCCAACCGCTTTGTACCTTACCCACTTGAGCGGACACCTATCTTTTGTAAGACGGTGCTGGAACATATGAAAGCAACCTTCACATGAGCTTAATGTGTAATAAAGAAAGCCTAAGGACTTCATCTATAGTTGGACATGAGCCTAAATAGGTGAGATGTGAGCCTGAACATGTGAATTGTGAGTTTAGGCACGTGAGCTTTGAAAAGATGCAGGGGGGAAGAGAGCTTGAGATCTTGCAAGCACACACACACACACACACACTCACAAAACCCTAATAGAGAACACACAAGGTGAGAGGCTGAAAATCTTCTTCTTCTTCTTCTCTACTCAACACTCAACACACCATATACAAGAATAAGAGTACTCATAATATGAAAGGTACTCAACCAATACATACACGGGTTCTCTATAGTGTGAACCCGACTAAATGAGCTGGCGCTATAACTATGCCAGTCTCTAGAATGGCTGTCACACATCCTGTCATCCCACTGGCCGCATATCACCCAAGATCTCACCAACCATGCCAGTGGTGTAAGTGTGGGGCCTATCCCCCAGGCGGGTCATCAATGGCCACTGCCTCACTAGACGAGCTCGATATCTCAACACTCCCCCTCGAGCTCAACTCCATCTCATGTACACCAAGCGAAGCCCTGAATCTGCGAAGCTTCTCTGTACCCAATGCTTTGGTGAAGATGTCAGCTACCTGATCCTCTGTGCTGACATAAACAAGGTCAAGGTCTCCTGCTAAGACCTTCTCTCTGACGAAATGGTAGTGAACCTCTATGTGCTTCGTACGAGCATGAAAGACTGGGTTCCTGGCCAACTGTATACTGCTAATGTTGTCACAGAAAATGACAACTTGTCTACTGATAGACCCAAATCTACAAGTAACTTTCTCAACTAAGCTACCTCACATGCTGCCATAGCAGCTCCTCTATACTCGGCCTCTGTACTGGATAGAGCAACCGTAGGCTGCTTCTTGCTGTTCCAAGTCACAGCAGCACTCCCCAAAGAAAACATGAATCCACTGGTAGATCTTCTATCTGAGATACTACCAGCCCAATCAGCATCTGTGTACCCATGTACACATATCTCTGTCCCAGTCTCATAGAATAGTCCACAATGCAAAGTAGACCTCACATACCTCAGTATGCGTCTCACTGCATCCAAATGCGGTTTCCGTGGAACCTGCATAAACTGACTCACCAACCCAACAGCATAGCTCAAATCTGGTCTGGTGATCGTCATGTAGATCAAACTTCCTACTATGCGCCTATACATAGTAGGATCCTCCAAGATCTCTCCTGAATCTGCACTCAACTTGCCATTCTGATCCAATGGCACGGAAATAGGCTTACAGCCTGTCATACCATACTTGGACAACATGTCCAAACCATACTGTCTCTGCAGTAATCCAATACCATGTGGTGACCTAATCACCTCAATGCCCAAGAAATATCTGAGCTCCTCCAGATCCTTCATCTTGAACTTCTGTCTAAGCAAGATCTTTACATCAAAGATCTCTGCATCATGGTCCCCCGTAATGATCAAGTCATCTACATAGATGACAACAAGCACAACTCCTCTATCACCATGTCTCACATACAGCGAGAAATCTGCATTGGCTACATGAAAGCCAATAGTGACAAGATATTCAGAAATCTTGTCAGACCATGCTCTTGGTGCTTGCTTTAAGCCATTCAAGGCTTTCTTCAACCTGCAAACATGCTCGGGGTGACCCACATCCTCATAACTAGGTGGCTGCAACATATACACCTCTTCTTGCAAATCCCCATGCAAGAATGCATTCTTTACATCCATCTGATGTAAAGACCATTGCTTTGACGCAGCCACTGCTATCACAACTCTCACCGTTGCCATCTTGGCAACTGGGCTGAAAGTTTCCTCATAATCAATCCCATATGTCTACGCATATCCTTTGGCTACCAATCTAGCCTTGTACATGTTTATGCTTCCATCACTGTTATGTTTAACTTTGTACACCCACTTGCATCCAATGGCTTTCTTGCCTTCAGGCAATTGCACTAAATCCCAGGTTTCATTTCCATATAGTGCATCTATCTCCTCATCCATAGCTTTCTCCCAACACACATTTTCAACAGCCTCATCAATGCATGTGGGCTCTACAACCTGCACAACCTTTGCCATATATGCATAGTGATGTGCCACATAACTATCATATGTAAATCTCTGCACAAGGTTCTTCACTCTCCCTGATCTTCGCAGCTTTTCATTCATGGCTTCCATAGCCTTCTTTACACTAGGTGTTCTCATAGCTGGGATCCCAAGCTCCTCATCAAGGCTCATATCTGAGCCACTAGACTCTCCATCAACATGAGAATGCCCTGCAGAAATGTCAAGCATACCAAGGGGCTCAATTACTTTCTCTTTTCCTTTACGTGATGTACTAATCATATTTGCAGGACTGGTATTATGACGCAGCCTGCCACTCCATGGTCTATCAACAGATCCACTAGATGAGGACTCTCCTGGTCCACTCAAAGACTGTGATTGCTAACCTGCATTCTGTGCAACCACACTTCCACTCACATCAGTCCCAATAGCTTCTTTTTCAGCAACATACCAGCTGCTCATCTCATAAAAAACAACATCCCTGCTTACCCTCAACTCACATGTAGTAGGGTTATAACACCTGTATCCCTTTTGCTCATATGCAATGCATCCAAAGACTTTCAGATGAGACATTTATCCGGTTTTCTGCCAGTAAACCTCTCCTCTGGTGGAGTTACATCATGTATGGCTGCAATTGGAGTCTTGTTCATGATGTATACTGCTGTAGAAACAGCCTCAGCCCAATAGCTATGCGGCATATTTTTCTCTTCCATCAATGCTCGCGCAATCTCAGCAATGTGCTTGTTTTTCCGCTCAGCAACTCCATTTTGCTGCGGAGTGTATCTGCATGTGAACTGCCTTCGAATACCATTCTTCTTCAAAAATTCAGAGAACTCATGGGAGAAGTACTCTCCCCCTCCATCTGACCTTAGGCACTTTACATATTTCCCTGTTTGCTTTTCAACCAAAACTCTGAAATTCTGAAAGTGAGTGAACACCTCACTCTTCTCCTTCATGAAATATACCCACACTTTCCTTGTGTGGTCATCAATGAAAGTCACATAATACCTGCAGCCTCCCATAGATATGGTCTTCGTAGGACCCCATACATCTGAATGCACAACATCTAGTGCATTTCTGCTCACATATCTATTACGTGGAAACACATGCTTTGTTTGCTTCCCAAATTGGCATGCTTCACATATTTTCTGCATACCTTCCACTTTAAATTTTGGCAACCCTGTCACAATTCCTTTTGTCTGCATAGACTTCAATCTCTGCACATTTACATGTCCAATCCTTTTATGCCAAATGTCTGTGTCTGCAACAATTTCTGAACCATTTGCAAACATCGCAGCACTCATTTCAGGCATGTCTACATTCAACGTAAACATTCTGCCCGCTCTGTTGCCTTTTGCAACCAACCTGCACTTGTCTTTGAAATCTTCAACATAACACCCATCAGGGTTAAACCAAACCTGCAAACCCTGCTCAATCATCTGGCCAACTAAAACCAGATTCTTTGTTATGTTCTGTACATGAAGTACATCTGCAAGGTACTTCACTTTGCCATCCTCATAGACAATGGCACATCTCCAACGTGGGCAATTGGATGAGCAGTGTCATCCCCTGTTTCCACAAAACCTGGTCTTTCCGGGTTTTTCATCTCCTTGAACCACTCCCCATGACTCGTCATGTGGTTCGAAGCGCCTGAATCCACATACCATACATTATCTTTTTGTGAAGCATCAACATTTTTAGACATGGCATTCACGACATGCTGCATAACAAACAACCTTTCATTATCCTCATTATTTCTGCTTGAGGATGCATAGTTGTTTTGCTGCACTTTCCCATTTTGCATGTCAGCCTGCTTCTTATAACATTCTGCCTGCACATGTCCAGGCTTACCACAATAATAGCATTCATGTGCATCATTATATTGCCTTTGCCAATTTCCACGGCCTCTTTGACTCCCCCTGCCTCTGAATTTGCCTCTTCCACCTGCGTGTTGTTGTTGTTGTTGATTCTGGGACTATTGTTGTTGTTGCTGCTGCTGGCCATAATTCTGATTACCTGTTCGGCCGCGTCCACGGCCTCCTCTACCTCGTCCTCTTCCTGAACTCGTGTAGAAGGCCTGTTGCTCTGAACTGTTTTTGCTTTGTGAAGACTGTTGGTCTTTACCCAAGCTCTTCTCTTCGATAATCAGCATAGACACCAAATCTGTAAAGTTGGGAATGTTTTCCCGAGTCCGAATCGATGTCTTGAACGCCTTGTATTGTGGCCCGAGACCACGTAGACAGACTTCCACCTTGTCATCATCATCTACTGACACACCAATAGATGCAAGGGATTCCACAATACCCTTTATCTTCAGCGCATAGTCATTCACAGACATGCTCTTTTTCTCCACAGTATGAAGTTCATTCTTCAACTGTATCTTACGTGCCTTGGTATTTGTTTCATAGAGCTTTACCAAGGTGTCCCATGCCTCCTTGGGGGACTTGGCATCCTGAATGTGTCCAATCATGGTGTCCTGTATACTAATGGATAGCCAATACATAACCTTCCTGGCTCCTTGGTTCCAGTCTTTAAACTCTTTCACATCTGCAGCAGTCGGATTTATATCCGGTATCTCCGGTGCCTCTTCATGTTCTATGTAGTCCTAATAGCCTTTTTCCATCAAGAAATTCGTCAACCTGAACCTCCAAGCATGGAAGTTATTCTTATCAAGCTTCTTAGCCACAATCTGAGTTATCCCATCATTTGACATCTTGCCAAACACACAATTTTACCAGAAACTGCACTCTGGTTTTTCTGCATAAATTGCTGTATTTTCTGCACAGCGGTACTGTAGTACTCTTAAATGTCACACAACCAGTGACTTCAATGTGCATACATACACCCAATGGCAACTGTAGACCTCTTTGCAGCACCCACAGTGTCTGCACAGTCAATCTGTCTTCCTGCAGTTCTTAAAACAGAGTTCTGCAGAGAATCGATGACTTACCCGCAGTGCTCAAAATTGCCTGCTTTCTGAAAACCGGAGGTCCAGACGATCCCGAAACGCGTTTTCGGCCTAGAAAATTTTGTCCGATAGGACACTATAGTTGCCCTATAGCTTTACTCCCGTGAAGAAAGCTCCTCAATCAGAGATCGTTGCCGGTGCCTCCCGTAGAGCTCCCGACAAGGATGTAGTCACCAACACAAATAGGGAATAGTTGAAGCTCTTACCCTCGTACCGCTTCCTGTGGTGGTTCTCTTGCTTGCAGCTCAGCCCTTAGCACGAACCAAGCTCTGATACCATGAAAAGATGCAGGGGGGAAGAGAGCTTGAGCTCTTGCAAGCACACACACACACTCACAAAACCCTAATAGAGAACACACAAGGTGAGAGGCTGAAAATCTTCTTCTTCTTCTTCTCTACTCAACACTCAACACACCATATACAAGAATAAGAGTACTCATAATATGAAAGGTACTCAACCAATACATACACGGGTTCTCTATAGTGTGAACCCGACTAAATGAGCTGGCGCTATAACTATGCCAGTCTCTAGAATGGCTGTCACACAGCCTGTCATCCCACTGGCCGCATATCACCCAAGATCTCACTAACCATGCCAGTGGTGTAAGTGTGGGGCCTATCCCCCAGGCGGGTCATCAGTGGCCACCGCCTCACTAGACGAGCTCGATATCTCAACAAGCTTTGAGTTAGGATGTAGAAGTTAACATACGTGAATCTAGAGGTAGGTATACCTAATATTGTACCAACTAATTACAATTTACTTGAAGACTTGAGACATACCTACTCATGTTCTTTAAGGATTTTTCCTGTCATATAATATGTACCACCTATAATTTTTAATGAAAATTCTTATCCTTTGCAATTATTAGGGAATTAAACATAATTATTTCCCAATAATTGCATACTAATTCTCTCATAAGCTTATTTCATAACAGTATTTGCCTATGTAGGCCTATTTCAGAAAACTCAAATCTGTGAGCCTTGTTTATACAAAGTAGGGAAGAGCCTATAGACACGAGTCTAGCTCATATAAAACAAGTATGATTCTAGAGACATGATTCTGGGAGCCTATATCCATGAGCCTAGAGGCATGAGCCTATATCCATGAGCCTAGAGGCATGATTCCAAAGGTTTTTGAGCCTAGAGATGTGAGCCCACCAAGAATGACGTGAATCTAGCTCCCTAGACCTGTGTGAGCCTATTTCGTACAAAAAAGGTGTGAGCTTACAAACATGAGTCTAGAGGCATGAGCCTATATAATGAGCCTAGAGATGTAAACCTAGTAAAAAAAGGTGGTAAACCAAACGTAAACACAAGAAAATTATAATTTTTTATAGCATGAGCAGAACATGTGTGTCTAAAATCAATTTCATAGGAAGCATTAGAGACCATTTAACTAGAGTATAACCTTTGATCCAAACCTAATCTGGACTAATTAAAAACTAGAATATATTCAATTGTAGTATATCAAATCACACCTTCTCAAACGCACCCAACCTTCAGTCCTAGTAAACGATTTTCCCAACTCTTTCTCTTTATATATATATATATATATATATATATATATAGCTTACTAAGGAGGGTCATAGTAGTTCATGGTTTCCCAACTCATTCACTAGATAATTTGAGTCACATGGCCTTCAGATGGATTGTCTCCCCCCTTTTTTGAGGAGGGGGATTTTTTTTTTTGTGAGCATTTTCCAACGAGCACTTTTTTGGAATTGGGCTAGCAAATTCCAAAAAGATTCTCTCTCTCCATCAAGAGAGAGAGGGATGAAGAGAGTGGAGAGAGAGGAATAGAGAGACATGACAACATTAATTGAGAGGGAGAGGGAGAGAGAGAGTGAGAGATAAAAACATGCCAAAATTACATCCTCTAAATCAAGGGTTTTGCTTCCAAGTGAAATTAAAACCAAGTTCATTAACATACAACTTCCATTTACAACTCTTTAGTCAGAACTATTGTACACAATCTTGTTTACTTCCATGGGCTTCGCTTGTCCCCCCCGGGTGAATGCACAAAGTAATCGAATGGTGTTCGTTCCCTTCCGCACTTCCTCAAGTAAGATATGCTTAGATGCATCATCAATAAAACCATGGGCCTGCCATATTGCAATTAAGCCCAGCACTTTGATTTTCACTTGAGAAATATCATCATCACTACGAGGAAGTGGTAAGGATGTGAGACCTTTCCATGCTTATGCACTATCTATGGTCTTTTGCTTGACCTTTGCATTGGTGGCCTCCCTCGTGATACACACAACAACTCTTCAATGCTAACATTTGATGAGGCCATTACAAGCAATATGTAGGAGGATTATGGGTGGTGTACTCTACTAATAAGGCTTAGTTAAATGGTAATTGACAAAGTGCTATGAAGCTTATCTCTATATTTATAGGAGTGGGAGAGGTGGATAAAGAGAGATTCCTTGTACTTTTGCAAAAAACACAAAAGAACACCTTTCTTATTTTTTAATGACAATAATAAAGGCATCTTCCTTATTTTATACATAAAAATAATAAAGGCATCTTTTCGATTTTTTTTGGGAAGAGTGAGTATGTATCGTTTCTTGTTATACGTGAAATTTGAAAAAAGGCTTCATGTGATTTGTGGCCCACCTTGCCTCTCTCTTCTCTCTCTCCCTCATTGTTCTTGTCTCATTTTCCTAACATTTCTAAATGTTTAATTCTCATAACGTGATTACCATTCAACAATTACACATATAACACATGATTACCATTGATAGAAGATCACGTTCTTTAATACCATATCTACTTGAAAATGCACAATCAATAGGGAGAGGGGGTGAGAGAAAGATATTTCACAATTGAACCCTCCACCATGAGGTTGCTTCCGTTGAGGTTATAGAAGTCCCAAAATACTAGAGGACCTGAAATGAGAAAATTTGGCATGTGGAATTCCATGCATTTAATGGTCTAAATTAGGGTAGGTTTTCCTATGAGATAAGGCATTATAGAGCTCTAAGTCCGAGAGGATAGGTTGCCAAGAACACGCAAATAAATGAATCACAAGTGCTTGCATGCAAGATAAGGCTTCTTCTTAGATTCTCTATCTACAAAATATGGACACGTATAATAAGGTTTGTCTTTCACATGCAAATAATATTTTCCGACGTGTGCATCATCCTCATGCGATTTGATCTTGAAAACTTCATGCATATGCTCTAGCCTCTGCACTTCTTCTACCATTGTAGCTTTCATTTTCAAAGCGGCCTTTATTTGTTTTGTCGCTTTATTTGATATCGACGTGTAGTACTTGACTCTTATGCCATTTTGCATGCTTGATGAACCTCCCTCTATGTTTGTAGTGGACCCATATGGTGGTTCTTTATTACTTGCTGTTCTTGTAAAGGACCTTGTAGCTCTACCGTGCTAGGTGGGGTGGGCGTGATACCTTTTACATTCTTGCTCTCAACCTGGTATCCATCTTCCCATAATGAATAGATCTCCTCATCTGTGAGGTTAGTTCCCATAGCAACTGGCCGTATCTTGGGTGGTGGATTGGGCTTTGGCTCTATGTTGGTGTCCACAATATAGCAATAAAGCACGTGATCAGGACAAAACCATAGCAACTGGCCATATCATGGGTGGTTTATTGGGCTTTGGCTCTATGTTGGTGTCCACAATATAGCAATGAAGCACGTGATCAGGAAAAAACCATAGCAATTGGCCGTATCTTAGGTGGTGGATTGGGTTGCTTTGGCTCTATGTCCACAATATAGCAATGAAGCATGTGATCAGGAAAAAACCACATACATTGTCTGATGAGACCATTAGGGTGCTTGCGATACCACATGCACTCAATCACACTGAACTCTATGACTTTCACTATTCTTTGAGGAGTAGTGGTTGTATCATGCTCCTTAAAATTGATCTTTCATGGCCTCTGTGCATATTTGCAATCTTGTACATGATGCGGATTATCCTCTGGACGATGTGTGGTCTCATTATCAATATTAATGACCCACAATAGCTGGTCTCTTGTGACGTGCAGTTTCTTTGTCATTGATTTTTAGGGAGGTAGGCACCTTATATACATGGGTATTCCTTCAGTTGCCTGATTGTATGTTCGGACCACTTGGGTTGGGTTTGTAGACATCTATTCTATTAGTTTCTCCAAGCTTGGTCCTCTCCCTATGTGCTTGCCTTGAGTGTAAGAGATTTCCTTAGTGCTTCAAGAAATTGCATTTGCCATATCGATAGTACATGTATCATAAAGAGAAATCTTGTGTCTATATCCTTCTCCTACAAGCCAACTCCCATGCTTGCTTTCTACTAGGTTTGTTCTTAGGGTATTTGGACCATCATTACTTCTCTTTAATGTTGTTATGGCTAAACCCCAATGTGCTATGGAGGACCTCCCGCCATCTCAACCAAGAGTCCATCGATGAAATCTTCCTATCCAAGACATGACCATTGTGTCACCACCATTGATGTATTAATCGACCTTCCTTCTTCCCTTAGTAGTCTTGCGGCCCTTTTTTATGTATTCTATCTCTTGTAATGACAAAAAATATTGATTTACACATTATTGTGATGCACTTTTGAACACTTAAAATTATATCTATGACATTGTTTTTTGGTTTTGCTGTAACATTTTAGATAATTAAATTAATAATAGAGAGAGACAGAGCAAGCTGGAGAGAGAGAGAGAGAGAGAGAGAGAGAGAGAGAGAGAGAGAGAGAGAGAGAGAGTTTGAGTGAAAGAGAGAAAGTTTGAGTGAGAGGGAGACTGTGTTGTCTTTGTTGTATGCCGTAAGTCACGTGCATAGACATTTGATATTTTTATATGCTTTCAAAAGTTTTTTTATATTAAATTTTTGAGACCTTATAAATAGAATAGAGATTGCCATGTTTCGCTACTCTTATTCGAGGAATACATCCCACCCCACCCACCCCTTATTTCTTTATACTGTCATAGGCTGGGCATAAACTTTATTATCATGGGTTCATCCACCAATCCCACTAACAATACAACGTTTGAGTAAAGATCTTGTATCTTTCATGCACCTCAAAGAAAAAGAACCAAGATCGAATGCCCTTATAGAGACATGAACAACAACGTTTGAAGCATAGGAGCTATACAAGAAGCTCGCAAATAGAATAAGAACATGCTAGAGGTGAAAGCGGCAACAACCATTGGGATGTGGAGAGACTTTGGCATCATTAAAAAGGCAAAATAGGCTCCTCTTTAAGAAGAAGTTGCCACCTTCATTGGAAATTTAGGGTAGTTCGAGAAGGCCAAGATGATAGTTGAGGTCCCACATGCTTTCATGTATTGTTGCTTGTGTTCAACATCTCGTAGGTGTTTGTCATAATATGCTACAGTCTTGTGATATTACTTTGGAATATAATGGAAGTTTCATCTCTCTATGGTGTCTTTGTAAAAAGTAACAATGATATTAGCCCATGGAAGTAAACAACATTCTATACACACATGCTTTCATGTATTGTTACTTGTGTTCAACACACTTTCCTCCTCATTAGAGTCGGAAGAGTCATGCTTGTGCTTAGAACTCTTCACATGATGCTGTAGCTTGTGTCGGAGTTCACGCTCACTTGTAATTTTCTCTTGAAGTGAAAAAAAAATCTCTTGCATAGTGGGTTGTTTGGTTGTTGCAAATAAATAAATAAAGAAAGTGCAATTTAATGATGTAGATAAATCAATAAAGTCGAGAAACTTAGTGGGTTGTGCAAGTGCTCTTGCATAGTGGGTTGTGGTAATTTAATGATGTGGATAAATAAATAATGTCGAGAAACTTAGCTCTTGAATTGTGTCAAATTTGGGTTTGAATTTGTCAAATGGTTAATCTTAGCACCGTCCTTTTACTCCAATTTCGAATGAAATCGGAGCATGGTCAAGAAGCTTGAGTTTCGGTCGACTTTGGCAAGATTTTCAAAACCACTTCGAATTTGTTGAGTATGCAAAATCCTACCGAAGCTTGATGTGATGAAGAAACCGAAGCCAAAGATAACACCTCCAAAAACTTCTGATTTTCGATCCCCTTTGATAACCAAAATTTTTATTACAAGAGGCCTTCCAATTTTTTGAAAAAGAGATGTATGCATTTCTGTAATTTTGGTTGCAAGAGGCCTTCCAATTTTTTTGAAAAAGAGATGTATGCTTTTCTGCAATTTTTCTTCAAGCCTGAAATTTTCCCCTTTTTGTTGAGCCCCTTTCTTCCTTGAGATCTTTGAGAACTTTTGAAGCTTAAGGAACATAAGCTTATGTAAGCTTTTATAAGCTTATAGTATAAAGCTTTTATTTTTTATTTCTTTAAAACAACTTATAATATTAAGCTTGTAAAGCTTACAAAGCCATTAAAAGAAACGATGACTTCTCACTGTAAAAAGAACCCTGTCAGCAGAGTAGCGCTTCCATAGAATCGAAGGGAAAAAACCCTCAATGCTTGGAGTTTTATTTTTCGCCGTTGCCACTGTTGTCACCCATGATTAGAAGAGAATAAAAATGAAGCAATAGCTTTAATTTCCCAATTACAAACTTGGATTCTCCTCCAATTTGATTAAGCTTTTTAATCAAAAACAAATTTAGCCTACTAATTGATGATTACAGCTTATTTCACCAAATTGATTTGAAGAAGATTGTGCACCATCCATTATGGGTTTTCTCCTATTGCAGTGGTTTAGCAATGTGTTGATTGGGCTCAAACCTCCTTTAGAAGTTGAATTCAATCGTACAATTGGATTATAGAGAAGCTAAGAATTTAGAAAAATCACTTTTGAAGAAAAAGGGTTGTTTGGTTTCTACAGTGGTTTGCTAGCTCCTTTGTCTTTTCATCTTTTCCCTTTGGTTAAAAGCCTGCAAATCTTGAAACCTTTGAATTAAGCCTTCAAGATTTTAAATCTTGCCTCCATCTTCCTAGACCCATAGCTTTGATACCACTGACACGGATCCAATTCTAGGAAAATAGAGAAAGTAGGAACTTGCAAGAAAATAGAGTATTCTAACCAAATAAGTCATCAAAAGACCACAAATTCAACATATTCAAGATTTGAAGAGGAATAATAAATAAAAATACTTAGCTCAAGATAACGACTCAAACATTGGGTGCAATCATCCCCCCTCGTGTGTGGCCAACAAAGCTTGCTTGCAAACACTTGAGCCAACAAATAATAATGTGCAAATTCTCCTCAATCTTCTGCATTCTCTTCACCTATAAAATAACCAACAATAAATTGGTAAACAAATATTTCATAAGTATTAACCACACACATGTTTGCCAGGCATATGTAATCCTGGAATCACCCTTCCATACAAACCAATTGTAACAAACATTGGAGGCCCCAACCATACGTCAATGTATACCAAATGTACTAATATTTATAATGGCATCACCCATGATATTAACATGATTTGTATTGATGCAAAGATAATCCAAGCGTCCTCAAATTATTTAAAGGTAGAATAATATCTTTAAGAGAGCTTAAAATATATTCCCATAACAGATGCAACTTCAATGTGATACCACAACCAAATAACCATTACTAATTCTTTTGGCTCCCACTAGATGATAATTAGCACTACAAGGGTATAACTAGGTTCTAGGATCCCCCTTTGACTCTAGCAAGATGTTACTCTTAGCACTCAATGAATTCCCACCACCCGTTATGTGGAGTCCTTAAATAGAGCATGGATTCTTTAAAGAGATGAATCCCCTTGAGCCTCAAAATTTTAACTCTCTTGCCATGACAACTCTAGGTTAGGGGCATATTCTAGTGTTATAGAGCGTCACTACCATGAGAGGTTGAAAATAATGCTATTTACTCAATATGGATAGTATAGGATGGAACTAGTTAGTTTCGTTGGAGACTACATGACGGGATTGGTTACTTTCATTATTCAGTTCACATGTACTACCTTTTGGTCTCATTATTTAGTTCATTGGTTACTTTCATTATTCAGTTCACATGTACTACCTTTTGATCTCATATACAATTGTGTGTATGGTCTCCCTAAAGTAGACAACAACCTTTCTACACCATTTGATTGTGTTTTTTTTCTTTCTTGCATAAGCGAGTTGTTTTTCGTAAGTTTTTTTTTCTTTCTTGCATAAGCGAGTGTTTTTGGTAAGGTTTTTAGCATTTTCTTTGGTTCTATTTTGCATATCACTACATAGTAGCAAAGGTAAGGATTTCTAATTGTTAAAGAGATAAGCCTTCTTGTTTCTCCTTTCTAGGCCTTTGATTTATTACAGGTATCACCTTGTTGCTTTGTTGAATACCTACATTTTAAGTGACAATTTTATGGGTGATTTTTGATGATCACTTTGTACCTACATTTTTTGAGTGACCATTTTGTGGAAAATTTTTCATGATCATTTTGTAGACATCTTTTGGCTTTGGCTAAACATTTTGTGAACACTTTCAGTTATCCCCCCCACTATCTTTTCAGTTATGTACATTTTTTTCTTAGTTTTTAATATATATATATATATATATATTCCAATTCAAAGTTCATTTCCAAGTTGCAAACCACAAACCCAAAACCGCTATTTCTAATGGTCCAAAGTGTACTACCTACCATGCATCCACCCTTACTGGTTCAACCAATTCTTCAATTTTTCCTTTCACCAATTCACTAAAAATCAAAGCATTTTCCTAAGATGAAGTATTCTCAACCTCAGGAAAAAAAGATATGCAAAAGACTTGTGAACTAATATGCAAGATGTATTATGCTCAAGGCATATCTATTGTGCTGGCATGTGATACTAAGCAAAGTTTAATGATTTAAACTTTCTTGTAACCTTCCCCCTGTCTATTGGGCTTTCACCAATCAAAGACAACTGAACATACTCAACTTCATTCATTTTTATTATTTGACCCTCACACAGAAGTTGAAATTTGGCCCACTCTTCAGAAAGGAAGTCCTTAGAGTGATTAAGAATAGCTTCTAAATCAAACTTTGTATTAAAAAATTCTCTTGCAACACTGAAGAAACCTGATTCACATCTCCCCTTGATCATGAAGTCAAGGAGCTTTTCACCAAGTGTTTCATCCAAGATCCCACATAGATCTATTGCCAAAGTACCTTCATGCTGCTCCATGGTGTTGAGAAGGACCTTGCCAAATGGCAAGCAAAGATGGGTTTGGAGTTATCTTGATGCTAAAACTCGCGGCGTCTAGTTGAAGCAGGAGGGATGACCAAACGGTGCGAAATTGCATTGTCTAGTAATGGTGGAATGGCTTAAATCGCGTCGTTTGATTGAAGAAATTTCTTTTGGAAAATGTAAAAAAGAGTGCCTTTTCTTTTATATGACACGCTACCACGTATCATGATCGTTGAAACGTTGAGACCCATGTGTCATGACTATTAGCCCATCCATGTAATGAATGGGAGCTTGCCATGTGTATAATTGTTGAAGCCCACGTGTCACTCCCCTCCCCTTTAAAAGTGGAATTCTACCACTTTTCTCATTTTTATTGTCAATTCATGTTTCAAGTGCTACTTTCTACTCCTTCCCCCCCACCTGTCCATTATCTTCAATGGCTCAAAAATTCACTTGCCTCTTCTGGCACTTAGAGTTTTCGTGGCCTCTAATATAGTCTTCTTTCTGCTCTTAGAGGAAGTATTTTTTGAATTAGAGAACTTCAGAGGTACACCTTTGTCCTTTGGATTGTAATTGGAGGAGGGCTTCTTGGGTAATTTCTGGATCTAGGAATTAGAGAACTTCAGAGGTACACCTTTGTCCTTTGGATTGTAATTGGAGGAGGGCTTCTTGGGTAATTTCTGGATCTAGGAATGACCATGCTTTAGGGGAGAATAAATGGGCATCCCCTTGTTTTTGCATTTCTTCTTTAGCTTCTTTGCTTTATGTGTCTCCTCTTTTTGTTCTAGAAGTTGGGAATTTGGGTCATAGGGAGTAATTGCTTTCTCGAGAATTCAAGAAATGCATTTCTCCTTGACCCACCAAACCCATGACTCAATATAGTCATGCATCTAGAAAGTGCAAAAAAATTAATTAAAAACTAAAATTAAAGCCAAAATGAAGAGCAGAAGGGTACTACAAACTTACAGTAGATGTAGTCATTATGTATTTCATTTTAATAAATCTCCAAGCATTGGCTATAACTCTCCATCCATAAGATATGAAGTTTGGCTGAATAGGTGCCTATCAAACAAACGTTTCTTGAATAACATAATCATAATGAAATAAAGGAAAGGGGAATACGTGGAAATAATCTCACCTGCTGACTTAAACACTTGAAAGGATTATCAATTTGGAGATATTCATATTTCTTTTCCAAATATGCAATGATATCTTTGCATGAGTTGAAATTTCTAAAAAAAGATATTATTTGACAAAACATGGTAAAATTTCAATAAAGCAATGAGAAAATTAATAATATGACTCACAGTTTGCTTTGTCCATGGTTTCCTTTAGAAAATTCATGACTATGGCTTGTCTTGCAAGAAGGTCAATCTAAATAAGACTCTAATGACCACTCCTGCAAAGCAAAATGTATGATAAGAAAAAAAAATCAAAAGCCTTCATATAAAGCTTGGTAAAGGAAAATGAGCAAAACTTTTATTATAAGGCAATATAATTATATTGCACAATAGCACATCTAGCCTGTTGAAGAAATGCTCCAATTTACTATTAGAGTCCTTCCACAAATTGAAACTGACCAGAGGATCTAATAAAAATAGGTTATCTGAAATTTCCTTAGGCAAAGTTGTGATAATGGCTCTGAAACAAAAGAATCATAATCAAGAAACTAAGCTTAAAATCTTCCAAAAACACAACCTTGTGAGCAAAAAAATTACATGAGCCCACAAAGATACACAAGTACGTGTTTAAAGTTAAGAAAAAAACATGTCTCTATTCATCAATTCTCTCATTATGGCTCAAAGGCTACAATATTTGGGGGCATACATTTGATACAAGAGGTTGATTTTTCAACCCTCTTTCCAATGGCAGCATCATGGATCTTGAACCTATAGTCAGAGTTTGTACAATCAAGAAAGTCAAGTGAATCTCTAATATATTTTAAGGTCTAGTTAGCATTAACAACAAGTTGTCTAGGTTCTTAAAAAGGGGAAACCTTGATCCCTATCTCATTTGGGCCATACATTTGATACAAGAAGTTGATTTTTCAACCCTCTTTCCAATGGTATCATCATTGATCTTGAACCGATAGTCGGAGTTTGTATAATCAAGAAACTCAAGTGAATCTCTAATTTCTTTTAAGTCTAGTTAGCATTAACAATAAGCTGTCTAGGTTCTTGAAAAGGGGAAACCTTGATCTCTATTTCAAACTCAGGACAATTTTGTTCAGAGTCAAGGGCGATCCAACTACCAAGACTTTGCCTCCACCTCCTATAATCATACCCTAAAACCAAGGATTGACTGGCTATTTGGTATGAGAGGGCCAATGAATTGGGACTTGCCTTGCACCTTATAGTGTCACCTAGATGAAAGCTTTCCCTTGATTTCCACACGTCCCCAAGAACAAAGTCCAAATCTTGTTGAGCCAACCTTCTATTCAGCCACATAGTCTTTGTTCTCTACAACACCAAGGACCTGAAACAAGCAATAAACACATGAAGAGGAACAAACCATGAGATCACTATTCTCCTTGAGATCCTTCTTGGTGTCATTGCCTTATGGATGTCCTGTGAAATTTTGGTTTTAAAGCTTAAAATTGTTGATGTATCTGGGATCTCCCAATTGAGTGAATTCAAAAGAGGAATGGGTAGATCTTCAAGCTCTCAATATGAACCTGCTCTAGATGGAACTTTATATTGTGCAAAGTAGACAAACAAACCATTCTTGGTTTTAAAAAAAGATGATGGTTGTTGAGGA
The DNA here is from genome assembly GCF_041138505.1 of Cibotium barometz. Taxonomy (NCBI): domain Eukaryota; kingdom Viridiplantae; phylum Streptophyta; class Polypodiopsida; order Cyatheales; family Cibotiaceae; genus Cibotium; species Cibotium barometz. The sequence goes on along the minus strand of NC_141053.1, from coordinate 27,694,049 downwards.
TATAAAATTATGAATGGCTTGAAATGTGCCACTTAAACTCTCCATAGGTTGCCATTCAACACATGTTGATGGAAACATGTATGGAAATCAAATAGCTACATGTTTATTATTTTCTAGGCAATAACAATACATATTAAAATATTAGATTGCATCACAAAACTTATAGTGTGAATGCATAGATGGTTGCACTACTGTAGGGTTCAAGAACATATCCTTAACCATGTAAACATGTTGAACTTTTGCAAACCATCCCTCTTCTGTTACCTTGAATGCAATGATGTTGCCTTTCTAATGGTTTCTAATGTCCTATTGTTTAGTTCTCTTCACTCTGTGAGAGCCCCTACAAGATGGAAGCATTGTTATCCAATAATTGACATTCAAAGTCAATGGCTTCCAAACCCCATCTTTTTTTATGGTATGAAATATACAAGAATTAATAGTGTGAGTAGGGCATCGAGAAGAAGCCATTAAAGCTTGAAGAGCAAAAATAAAATTACAAAAATAGTGTTTGAGAGAAATGGCGGGTATTGTAATGCGAGAGGAATTTAAATTGCCAAAAAGGAATAGTTAGTGCACCTTTTTGTTGGACCTCGCACAAAAAGAGATTTATTCCACCCTTGAAACTGACTACTTCACCTCGTTTTTAGTGTATTTTGGCTAAATTAGAGAAAGATGGCCATTTTGAATTTGAAAATAAGACCAAAACCTCCAAGATAGAAGAGACAAGAATGTTATATTTTGTGCACGTGGTGACGTTATTTGTCAGTTCCTTAGTGAAAATTTAAGAAATGGCCTTTTTTAAGCCTGTTGGCCCTAATGAGATGAATATGATTTTGCATTACAACATGGTTTGAAAGCTCTCTTTGACAAGGTGCAAGATGAAGGATGGATTATTATTTTTGGAGGCCATGATTGGATACATGGGCTAATTTTAGGGGCGATGGTGGTGGTGTGTCTGTGATGAATGTGAACGAGGATGTGAATGTGTCTGTCACATTGGGTTGGACTTGGACGAATGCTCTCTTCTACTCTTGACATTTCTTCCCACATTCTTTCCTTTCCTTGCTTGCTGGCCTCCTGTTCTTGCCTCCGGGGGCCTCCAGCTCAACTTGTCTCTTGGATTCCACCCATTCATCCACCTTAGCTGTGCACCTCTCAAATTTGTCGATAGCAGCTTAGTGGGCTTGCACTTCCCTTTGGTATTGTTCTTCTTGGTGATGCCTATGCTCTTCGGCTTCCCTTGTAAAATCTCTTGCCCGTCTTATCTCTTCTTCTACACGATCATGAACCGCCAAAATAAATCTTTGTACAGCTTTTATCCTGAATTGTTTAACATGCAATTGAGTATATTTGTGTAGATTAAGTTCTTGTACACAAAGGAAAATGTTTTGTTAGAAACCTCATAGAGCTCAGGCAACAATGAATAGAAAATAGAATTAGGATTTGTGAGAAAATAGAAATAGGATTTGCAAAAAATAGAATTAGAAAATAGAATACAACACAATCATACCAACATACTATAGTGATACATGCACGACTGTGTTTGTGACTTCTAGTATCTCGCCACATTGCAAAACAAGTAAGTCAGTTGCATCTAAGCTGGTAACAAGCCTGCTTCCCCGAATTGTAAATGCCATATTGACGGGAGTAATATTCTCTAACTCCCCCCTTAATTCTCTAGTATTTTTTGCTTCAATGATGTTGATTTCTATACGAATCCTGTTAGCTTCTTGCCATGCATCATCATCTACTTGATCATCAGGAAAATTATCACCATCACTAGCAAAACCAGACAGTTATGACTGTGTGGCAGTAGCCTTCGTTTGTGCTTGTGGTTGTGCCTCCGGTTCTGGTTGTGCGACATCTTACTGTGGCTGGTCTTGTGCTTCTACTCTTTGCCAAGTGTGAGAGTTGGTGTCCCTGTCATGACCAGCACGGGTGTCCTCAACTAGCCTTGCAGGAGGATGGAGTGGCGGGAATGTCAGGATCTCCAGTATGCGATGATCGCTAACAGAGACAGGTGCTAATAGATGGTCATATTTTTACCTCAATCTACAGAGTGTATCCAAATCCCCAGGCATTATTATAGGCTTATGGTCATGGGTAGCGAGGAAATATGCATCTTCAAAAAACTCTATGAGTCAGTCTTTAGTAATTTCTTGGAGACACAAAATCACAGATGCTTGTCATCGCATGCCAATACTCCAGTGTTCACAAATTTCACGCATAAGCCTCTGAAATGGTAGCCTGGCTACTACAAGTTGCATATGTCGCTCAATGTGGCGAAGCTCTCATAGAACTGCCGTGTGGGCTGAATATCTTCTCCTCCTACCTTGCACCTGAGCAACCTCGTAGGCCTTTCACTTGTATCTACCCTTTGAGCAGTTTGCTTGGTATGCACCATTTGATAAATAAACTTAGTAAGATCACAACCGAAAAGTTATTGGGACCAAGCGATAATGAACAAGCGGGATGCTCGCTCGTACTAATTGCTTGGTACTGACCCACACTCACAAGATCTTATAGTATAGTCCGTGAGCAACATGACTCGCACGAGAGTTAGAACCAAGCGATATGAGGCCAACAGGATGCCAACGAGCCTCATATCACTTGGTACTGACCGTGTGAGCAAAATGACGCAAGGGGTTAGTACCAAGCGAAATGGGGCTTATAATAAGTGAAATGGGACCTGAAGGATATGCCAACGAGACTCTTGTCACTTGGTACTGACCCCATGAGAACAACGTGTCCCAAGGGAAGTCAGTACCAAGCGATAAGGGACCTGCGCGATGCCCACGAGCCACCTATTGCTTGGTATTGACTCTGTGAGCAAGGTGATTGCTAGGGGGACAGTACTAAGCAAAATGGTATGTGAAAACGAGACTTTTGTCGCTTGGTACTGACCTTGTGGTAAAAATGACCACAAAAGGGGTCAATACCAAGCGATATTGGGCACATAGGATGCCAACGAGACTCGTGTTGCTCGGTACTGACCTCGTGAGCAACATATCTCAAGGGGAGTCAGTATTAAACGATATGGGACCAACACGATGCCCTTAAGCCTCCTATCGCTTGGTACTAACCCCTTGAGAAAAATAATCTCAAAATGGGATCAGTATTAAGCATGCCAAAACAAGACTCTACCGCTTGGTACTGACCCCATGAGCAACGTATCTCAAGGGGAGTCAGTACCAAGCGATATGGGGCTAGCACGATGCCCACGAGCCTCATATCGCTTAGTACTAACTCCCCTTGAGAAAAATAATCTCAAAAGGGATCAATATTAATGATGACGACACTCGTGTCACTTGATATTGACCCTGTCAGCAACATGAACCTAAGGGGGTTGGGTACCAACAGATATGGGCCAGTAGGATGCGAATGAACCTCCTATCGCTTGGTGTAGAACTTGTTAGCAACATTACCCTAACAGATCGCAATACGTTAAGAAAAGGTTGTTACTAGGCGATAAAGAGCTCGTGGAGTGCTTGCGAGCCCCTTATCGCATGGAAATGACCTAAAAACAAACACTTATGTTTAGGTCCAAAAATCTTAAAATACCTACAGATGCGATGGATGTAGAGGCAAAGGCATTGTCTGAGTTTGGGGGGGTCGATGAGGAGGCAGATGTAGTCACGAGGCAAAGGCTATAGGGCATCACGATAACGTTTCCAAAAATAAATCAAACACATGCAGGGGAGGAGAGGAGTGAGAGTACCTAGCATATTGATGTGTCATTCATGTGTCAAACCTTATAAATGCCACTTATGATCATCAGTACACACCACGGGAGTGGTGCTAAGACCACGTGGTATAGGACTACGTTGGTCTTTAACGACCCGTATCTCCCTCGGGAGCTTCATTCATTCGTTAAGTTCCCTACAATCACCCTTTGTGTCACCCCTCTACATCACCATCGCCCCTTCTTCTTCTTTTATCTCCATAAGAAAACCAAGGCTTTTAATCAAATTAGCAGCCAAGCATGCTTTTTTCTCTCTCTCTAATTAAACGCTCATAATATTCATTCTGAACACACACACACACACACACACACACACACACACACACACACACACACACACACACACACAACCTTACAGAAAGAAAAAAATTCTGCTCCGTCTCTCCAACAACCTTACAGAAATGAAAAATGTTATGATGTTTTAATGAACCATAGCCTGCTAAACTGTGATGCATGCTCATTTTTCAAGGCATGGGATGAAACTTTAATTTGAAGGGTTAATTCTATTATGCTGTTTTTTCCCTAGGCATTACAAGGGGATTTTGAAAAATTCACCCTTCAATTTTTCAGTGGCCTTATATGAAGGGTACAATGTCTTATAAATGCATGAGACCTTATAATGCCACTTATGAATAGGACACACCACACGCGTGGTGCTAAGACCACCACATGGGGCTAAAATGGCCCGAATATCCTTGGGGACATCGAGCTTTCTACCCATCCTAAACCCTTGGCGTCAAGCTCTCTGCCCTTCGTGTTGTCCCTTTGCATCACCATTGCCGTCATCTAACCTATGCCTTGCCATTTTCGTGGTGTCGAGCTCCCCTATCGCTCGCCATCGTCGTCACCATCGCCAAAGCAGGTATCCTTGTAGTGCCTTATAGCTTGTTCTTACTGACCCCCTTTTCTTTAATTTTGTTATCGGGATTAGTACGAAGTGGGGGGCTTGCGGACATCGCGTAAGCCCCCTACCGCTTGGTACTGACCCCATGATCCATATGGTCTCGTACCCCCATGTCTCTCCTTTTATACAAAGGGTCAGTACGAAGCGGTAGGGAACTCACAGGCATCGCGTAAGCCCCTAATCACTTGATACTGACCCTCTTTTGTATTTTTTTTTGTTTTGGGGTCTTCCATTTTATTATCTGGGTTAGTACGAAGCAGTAAGGGGCTCGCAGGCATCGCGTAATCCCCCTACTACTTGGTACTGACCCCATGATCCATATGGCCTCGTGTTTACTCCCATGTCTATCCTTTTATACAGAAGGGGTCGGTACCAAGCGCTAGGGAGCTCGCAGGCATCATGTAAGCCCCTAATCACTTGATACTGACCCCTTTTGTATCCTTTTGTTTTGTGGTTAGTACCAAGCGACAAGGTGCTTGCGTGCATCGCCTAAGTCCCTTATCGCTTGTTGGTACCGACCCCTTGTATATTAAGTGTGCTTTTCCTAATCGACTTAAATGTTTCTTTAGGTATGTTGGCTCCTGAGTTGGACATTCTCTTGGAATCTGGTGATGAGGCAAAAGAGTCTTACACGTAGAAAAGTTGTATATGTTCCTATACAATGCACATGCCCACCACCGTGCTCTTGAATTGTCTGTAATGTTCAATGTAAGATTTCCTTTTTTTGAAAACATTATCAAGATTTCTAAGATTGTTCTCAGTGATGATCGGGAGAAGGATTATGAGCATATAGTTTTTGGCAACATCATGACATCCGATGGTGAATGACATGTTCATCCATTTGATTTTACAATAGACAGTCATGAAAAGAAGGCTTAACCGTTGTCTTGAAAAGATCCCCATATTGTGATAGTAGAGTAGAGGAGAAATGCCCATTACACTCAAAGAAGTGTCACCTTTTCCAATACAGTTATGGATTTCTTTGTATGACATGTTCATCCATTTGATTTTACAATAGACAAAGTCATGAAAAGAAGGCTTAACCGTTCTCTTGAAAAGATCCCCAATTGTGATAGTAGAGTAGAGGAGAAATGCCCATTACACTCAAAGAAGTGTCACCTTTTCCAATACAGTTATGGATTTCTTTGTTTTCTGCATCTCCTTACTGAAGACTTTGAGCCCCAGACAACGGATTTACCACACAGTCAAGTGCCAATCGAGGATGATGTAGTTGAAGAAGAGGTGGCTGTCGATCTAGCAGAGGAGAGGGAAGAGGCTGAAAAGGAAACATTTCCCACTAGTACATCCCTTGTCGGTGTCGATGCAGCAACACCCATGAGTATAATCCCATTGGGAGCCAGTCCACCTAATGAGAACAAACATGGGGACTTGTCACTTCCTTCTTTTCCCAGCTTTATTATGGTAGACTAATGTGATTATGTATTATTAACAGACATTATGCACCATTTTAATATTCGTGCGAGCGACGACTATTGCTTGGCTGCTTTAGCAAATTATAGTGAAGCAGACATGGGGTGGGTAGAGCAAGGAGTTGACAAACACCTCCTAGTTGATTTTGTAGTCTAGGAATTTGAGTATTTGCCTGGCAAGGATATATTAAGGGACATGTTCAATGGAGCTAGGGCATATGAAAGCCAATTGCCTTCCGAGGAGGAGACTGCAATAATTGAAGACCGTCTTGGTTTGGCAGATATGGACAAATATATAGCAGCTACTATACATGAAGACAGTAAGTCTACAATCCCTTTGTGGACAAGCAAAATGCTTGAAGGTGATGAAAATCAACAGGTAACAGTACCAAAAATTTCTTAAGCTATTAGTATTCGTTTTACATGTATTTTATCGATTAAACGTATTACATTGCTTGCAGGTTTTTGTATATGATGATGATTTCCTGAAAAGAGCAGGAGGCTTAAGATCATCCGGTGCTAGCAGTTCAAAATCAACAGGTCATCAAAAAGATGCTGGTCTCACTAAATATATAAGACATTTGAATCATCAAAAGGTGCGTACATTTTATGACACTTGCTTATAATTGATAGTAAGAAGACTTGAATCATGATGATTAAAATTTTGATGCGCAGATCATTATATTTCATAAAGAGTTCTCAAAAGACAATGCAAAGTTTTCTTTGTTTTCATTGAAAGTACTCTCAAGGTTTTATGGTGGATATGATGTGCCATTGAATGCTGAGAAAGTGGTGCTGGTGGAGAAACAGTTTGCATTGCAAGTGTTTGGTAAGGGGCATGGATGTCAAGTGCTAAGATGCCCCTACTACCTGTCATACATAGCCCATACTCTTGCAGGAGGAATAAATGAACCAAACACATTGCCTCCTTATGGAAAAATATATCTAGTGAGGAAAAGAAAGAGCGTGTGTATTCCTTGAGAATTGTTTTCTCCAGAGGTGCAACTGCCAAGAATAGAACTCCCAGAGCAGATGAAGTTTAAGAAGAAGATGAAGAAGAAGGAAGACCACTGAAGAAGATGAAGCCCACCTCCTCATAAAGCGCACTTCATCCCAACGGAGATCAATTGTAAAGTACGGTGTATGATTATACAATATATGCTGCAATCATAAACAAAACAAAACCAGATGTATGTATAAATTAGACTCGAAGTATTGAGACTCTTTTAAGTCTTCTTCTTCTTCTTTGTGTGTCATTTTTACTACTGTTATTGAGTACTTGAGTGTCTCCATGTGTTGATGTTGTATTGATTGGAATCCCCTAGGATTAATTTTTTCATTTGCAAAGAAAGTGTTCTCTGTAGTTTTTAAGACTAGCGAGTTGAAAAGGGAATTAGCACGATTAGTAAGGATGTTTTTTTTTGAAAAAACCCCCACGGGCACAAATTTTTTTTTGGCAGATGATTAAATCTTCCATACATAACTACCTCAAATCATCAAAATCTTCATTCTGACAATGTTTACGTGCATCCAATCAAATATTGATGAGAACTGAATCATCTAAGCTACATAATACATAGTCCTCGAGCATAGTCCTCGAGCACTAAATTTCATGAGCTCAGATAGAAACATGTCAAGTATGCACACAATTGGATGTCATACTGTTTTACATAGATTTGTATCTAACAAGTATGCTAAAAATTGAATGGCATACTATTGTACACAACTTGATGTACCTCAGGGTATAGGACAAACATATTTTTGTTAACTAGGTGTGGGTCCATTGGAAATTTGATTGCTCATTCAAGATGCGTCGCTATCAAAGCCTCTGACTTGTAATCCCACAACTCCTAGGTTTGCTCATCTTTAGGTGCATAGAATAACCCCTTCACAGTAAAACAACCTCGTGCAATGGCATTCCTCCATCCATCCTTTGTGGGTATCTTGCAAAGCTCTTTCTCCTTTGTGCATTTCAAAATGTAGAAGTCCACATTCTCTGGATTTCCTTTTTCAGCTGTCGCCACGAAATTGTCTCCTACAAGAAGGACATCACTAAGGGTATGATGGTGCCCTTCGTAGGTGGCCTCCTCAATGTTTGCAATGTTAACATCAATGTCAACATTGTCTTCTTCAGTGCAATCTACCAATGGTTCAAGGGCAATGTAGTCCTAGCTATGAATATGAGACTGATTGTTGCTGCACCTATGCCATAAGTGTTCCATACAATTACTATAATAACATGATAATCGATGCACCCTCAATGCTATTGGATCGTGCTGAGAGTATGCAAAGACTAAATGTAGGGATCTTGTGTTTGTTATATAGCCTTGACATTCCATGCCTCATCTCTATCTATATCACCCAACTTTATCTACCAAAAGACTCTACTAAGGTACCGAGCTTGTGATTCATATGTGGACTCAGCTTCCAGTGGTGGTGAGAGTTTCTTGCAAAAACTTTACGACACCAGTTGCACATTGGAGCTCAGCACCATTAGGCTTGAGTCGTTCATGAGTTAGTGCTCTCTTCACCACAACCCCTGCACTGTCGTGCTCTCCCTTTCAATGACCAGAGCCAAAGAAATTCTAAGTCATTTGCAAACCTGTGATGGCAGTGTACGTGGAAACAAAGTAGAAATTTCCTTTTTGCTCATACTTCCCACACAAAGGTCTTCAACATGATCACAAGGATGATGCGATTGCCATCAAGAAGAGGGTGGGATGTTAACCCATTCCTAGGGTTAACAAGATCTACTGCTATTATCTTACAGTCACTATAGATGCACCAAAGGGCTATACATTCAAGATATGAAGCAATAGTGTCCAAAGCTACAACTTGGACGGGCGCCCGTAATGGTGTGACTGAGTATTTATGGCGATTCCTGCTTCAAGAGCATGTGGCAATAAGTAAGGATGAAGTCCTAAGCAATGTACTTCATGGATATAATATGAGAGTAGTCATTGTAATAGCATTAGGTCTCTTATGAGCCTAAAGTGCCCGGCCAGTCATAGTTTAAGTGTGTGAACACTTATGGCCATGTATATAAGTGAATACTCTCATAATACAACATACTCTCCCATTGTGCAATTGAGTCTTGCTCTTGCTAAACCTCTTGCTAATCTCTCTCCCTAATGCATGCTAGTGAGTGTGTGTGAGTGAAGTGAGGTGAGAGGAGGGACGAGTACCTGTAGTGCAATGTAGCGGTGTGACAACACTCGCGGAGGCCCGGTGGAATTTATTCTTAAGGACAATAGACACTTGGGTGTCATTGGGACAACCTAAACTCATTCCTACTACAATGGTCTTGCAAGAGGAGCCAATGGACAAAACATTAAAGTTCCCGGTTACTTTAGCTATGCTACTCAAACAATCAATGGAGATGTGGAATTTACATTCCATGTTACCCTAGATTCCCTTGGGTATGATGTCATCCTTGGTGGAACTTGGATACGTGACTCGTTTTATTCAATAGATGAATCCATGCAAACAGTCACCTTGAACTCTCCTGTAGGGAATGTACAATTTTGCTATTACGGGAGGAAGAGACCTTGGAGGTGCTGGAACTTCCAACATATCTTACTAAAAAGATTCCTAAGATTCTGGTTGGTTTGGAACTTTCCAATAAAATCACCGTATCTCAAGCATAGCTTTATCCATTATGAGAACACAATCTCATGACCCTCGAGCTATGGGACTTGTTAGGACAACCAACACTCACGGTTCATCTTGAAAGAATTCCCTTTACACAAGACTTGAACATGCCATGTTTGGGGTACTTTGAACATATTGCATGGAAGAGGATCCAACTCTAATGGATTTCTATGATGCTGAATGCACAAAGTTACAAGCCTCTTCCTGGCAGAAGCCCCATTACTTGCATTTTTTCAAGTAATGGGGCTTGTAAGAGTTGACAATACCATATTGCATGGAAGAGGATCCAACTCATGCATTTCTATGATACTGAATACACAAAGTTACAAGCCTCTTCCATAGAAGCCCCTCTACACAATGACCTACCATTTGCGTCATGGCTGACTCTGAAAAAGCATGTACTTCTTCAACCCCATCCTCACCAACGAAGTTCGATGCCAATACCTCGCAATCAATAGCTATTCTTGAGGAAGTTCCCACAACGCAACCATCTATCTCTAACAAGGAACTCCAAGGAAAAGCCCTGGAGCCTATGCCTCCTCATGGACAAACCTCACTAAAGGAGAAAACCAGATGCTTGAAAGCCTGATCATCGACAAACCTCACTAAAGGAGAAAACCGGATGCTTGAAAGCCTCATCATCGATGAACAGCCACTCCACAAGAGACTCTAGCCTCATCATCGTCAAAAATACCCATGAATCTCAAACTTGCACCCTCAGCGCTAACCAATGTGAAGGAGGGCCCAAAACCTTCCACTTCCACCAAAATGAAAAATCCACCAAGATAATAGAGATCAAGGTATCTTAATGGTATCAAAGTGTGGGTGGAGAAGCAGCTACTTGTTGCTCAAGGCTACTACAAAAGTACCAATCAAATTTGGGTACCTCGATAGCAGTCAAAGCCTCTTCCTCAATGCAGCACTCAGAAGCCAAGGAAAAAGAAAAGTACTCCACAACACCGTCCACAAAAGCCTATGCGAGTTGCTCAAAGAACTCCACTAAGTCAATAAGTGTGGGTACCAAAAAGATTACTGCAAGCACAAGGATACTACCAAGGAAATACCAATGCTTGGATTTCCAAGTGCATCACAAAGCCCCCTAAGCTTGCACAAAGAAGGAAACCTCATCACCAAATGCATCAACCACCAATTTATAATGTTCATCAAATATGGGTGCCTGTGCATATGCTTCAACAACAAGGATACTATGTTTGTTATCCCATCATATGGTTTCAAAAATCGAGCAATGTGAAGAAATCCTCACCACTAGCTTCAACCCCAATAGCTTCACGTAAAGTTCGACAAGAATGGAGAACCACACAACACCAAAAAGCAAGTCACTCAACCACTATCGTGCATTCAACACCTACACAAGAGCTTGTGTGTTCGAAAAACCCCAATGGTAACCAACCAATAGTCTTACCCATTTCCTCGACAACATTTGACCCAAAAATTCAAGAATCAATTCCCACGTCTTCAAAATGGAGACTTATGACTGCATCAAAGATAAACTCACAATGCTCTTTTCACCCCTCTGGATGTGAAGTGTAAGTGTAGAAGCTACCAGCAGACATAAGAACCTATTATCTCAAAAAGGAGAATAGACACAAGAACCTGTTGCTCGCAAGGTGGTAACCAAAAAAACAAGAAACACACACACACACAAACACAAACACAAACACAAACACAAACATAAACACAAGGGAGTCACACATATGGCCTATCAAACAACTCCCAAGGATCTTAAATAGCCATTCCATTTTTGTTAAGCTTATCGCGCTTACTATTCTTTTGGCTATGATAATGTAGCAGCTACTCCATGAGTACATATCCATACTCATGTATATGAGAACATTTGCACCAAAGCCTCACCATCGACAAGTTCCAGGTACATCTCTTTATGGGGGGACCATGGTGGATGAAATCCTGGTCAATGGTACAACCCATCGCCTGGAATTTTCCTTCAAATTCCAAACCTCTCCAAACAACGCTACCATCTTCACAAATCAATGATCTCCAATCCTTATTGAAGATATCTATATTAGCCTTGCAAGTTGATGTAATTCTTTCAATCCCTACCAACAAGTGGTTACTTCAACATAGAGTAGTTCAAAAAGAGTATATATGACTCACTTCTTGTACTTCATATATATATGCTCTAAGTAGATTCAAGCTATTGCTATTAGTAATCTCAATTTGTCCATGTGGTAGGTCAATGTTTACCCTGCTTGATCACATTCCTCCATAAATCAGCACTTTCAATCAAATGATTATAAGCACACTTAATCTTGTCCTTTTTCAATCAAGTGATTATAAGCACACTTAATCTTGTCCCTTTTCAAGAAATTTTACCTAAAAAATAATCATCCAATTGGTTAAGCCATGCAATAAGTGTTCGTGTATCTTTCTTGCCATCATAATTTTGGAAAGTAAACGCCTTTCAGCTAATTCGTGAATCTTTTCGAGAACTTTGAGTATGCAAAGTAGCTTTAACAGTGTGCCTAACATGATCACTTTCCTCCTCATTAGAGTCGGAAGAGTCATGCTTGTGCTTAGAATGCTTCACATGATGCTCAAGCTTATGTTGGAGTTCACGCTCACTTGTAATTTGCTCTTGAAGTGAAAAAATTTTCTCTTGCGCATAGTGGGTTGTTTGGCCATTGCAAATAAATAAATAAAGAAAGTGTAATTTAATGATGTGGATAAATAAATATAGTAAAGAAACTTAGCGGGTTGTGCAATTTCTCTTGCATAGTGGGTTGTGGTGGTAATTTAATGATGTGGATAAATAAATAATGTCGAGAAACTTAGCTCTTGAATCGTGTCAAATTTGGGTCAAATGGTTAATCTTAGCACCGTCCTTTTACTTCAATTTCGAATGAAATCCGAGCATGGTCAAGAAGCTTGAGTTTCGGTTGACTTTGGCAAGATTTTTAAAACAACTTCGAATTTGTTGAGTATGAAAAATCCCGCTGAAGCTTGATGTGACAAAGAAATCGGAGCCAAAGATAACACTTCCAAATTCTTCTGATTTTCGATCCCCTTAGATGCCCAAAATTTTGATTGCAAGAGGCCTTCCAATTTTTTAAAAAAAGAGATGTATGTATTTCTGTAATTTTGGTTGCAAGAGGCCTTCCAATTTTTTGAAAAAGAGATGTATGCTTTTCTGTAATTTTTCTACAAGCCTGAAATTTTTCCCTTTTTGTTGAGCCCCTTTCTTCCTTGAGATCTTTGAGAACTTTTGAAGCTTATAAGGAACATAAGCTTATGTAAGCTTTTATAAGCTTATAGTATAAATCTTTTCTTTTTTCTTTGAAAAAAAACTTATACTATTAAGCTTGTAAAGCTTACAAAGCCATTAAAAGAAACAATCACTTCTCACTGTAAAAAAAATCTTGCCAGTAGAGCAGCACTTCCACAGAATCGAAGGGGAAAATCCCAAGATTTGAAGGAATAACAAATAAAAATACTTATCTCAAGATAACAACTCAAACATTGGGTGCAATCATCCCCCCTCATGTGTGTGGCCTCTCCATACACATGAGTATTTACGTAATTCTTCATTCCAAAATAGGCCATAGCTTGCAAAAATACAAAAAGGTGTTTTTACTTGTATGATAATCTCTTATGCTCAAAATAGAGTGCCCATAAATTGAGGCTAGGGTTAAAGCATACCACGATTTATAAAAATATTAAAGTTCAAGTCTAAGCTTGATAAACCACGGCTTTCCAAAATAAATCAAAATGTGCACAAGCTAGCACATGTATATACAAAGCTTGCTTGCAAAAACTTGAGCCAACAAATAATAATGTGCAAATTATCCTCAATCTTTTGCATTCTCTTCACCTATAAAATAACCAAAAATCAATTGGTAATCACATATTTTATAAGTATTAACCACACACATGTTTGCCAGGTGTATGTAACCCTGGAATCACCATGTTTGCAAGTGTTTGGTAAGGGGCATGGATGTCAAGTGCTAAGATGCCCCTACTACCTGTCATACATAGCCCATGCTCTTGCAGGAGGAATAAATGAACCAAACACATTGCCTCCTTATGGAAAAATATATCTAGTGAGGAAAAGAAAGAGCGTGTGTATTCCTTGAGAATTGTTTTCTCCAGAGGTGCAACTGCCAAGAATAGAACTCCCAGAGCAGATGAAGTTTAAGAAGAAGATGAAGAAGAAGGAAGACCACTGAAGAAGATGAAGCCCACCTCCTCATAAAGCCCACTTCATCCCAACGGAGATCAATTGTAAAGTACGGTGTATGATTATACAATATATGCTGCAATCATAAACAAAACAAAACCAAATGTATGTATAAATTAGACTCGAAGTATTGAGACTCTTTTATGATTATACAATATATGTTGCAATCATAAACAAAACAAAACCAGATGTATGTATAAATGAGACTCAAAGTATTGAGACTCTTTTAAGTCTTCTTCTTCTTCTTTGTGTGTCATTTCTACTACTGTTATTGAGTGATGTACCTCAGGGTATAGGACAAACATATTTTTGTTAACTAGGTGTGGGTCCATTGGAAATTTGATTGCTCATTCAAGATGCGTCGCTATCAAAGCCTCTGACTTGTAATCCCACAACTCCTAGGTTTGCTCATCTTTAGGTGCATAGAATAACCCCTTCACAGTAAAACAACCTCGTGCAATGGCATTCCTCCATCCATCCTTTGTGGGTATCTTGCAAAGCTCTTTCTCCTTTGTGCATTTCAAAATGTAGAAGTCCACATTCTCTGAATTTCCTTTTTCAGCTATCGCCCACGAAATTGTCTCCTACAAGAAGGACATCACTAAGGGTATGATGGTGCCCTTCGTAGGTGGCCTCCTCAATGTTTGCAATGTTAACATCAATGTCAACAGTGTCTTCTTCAGTGCAATCTACCAATGGTTCAAGGGCAATGTAGTCCTAGCTATGAATATGAGACTGATTGTTGCTGCACCTATGCCATAAGTGTTCCATACAATTACTATAATAACATGATAACCGATGCACCCTCCAATGCTATTGGATCGTGCTGAGAGTATGCAAAGACTAAATGTAGGGATCTTGTGTTTGTTATATAGCCTTGACATTCCATGCCTCATCTCTATCTATATCACCCAACTTTATCTACCAAAAGACTCTACTAAGGTACCGAGCTTGTGATTCATATGTGGACTCAGCTTCCAGTGGTGGTGAGAGTTTCTTGCAAAAACTTTACGACACCAGTTGCACATTGGAGCTCAGCACCATTAGGCTTGAGTCGTTCATGAGTTAGTGCTCTCTTCACCACAACCCCTGCACTGTCGTGCTCTCCCTTTCAATGACCAGAGCCAAATAAATTCTAAGTCATTTGCAAACCTGTGATGGCAGTGTACGTGGAAACAAAGTAGAAATTTCCTTTTTGCTTTGAATTGAGATGAAGCTCCATCAGACCAAACCCAATGATGTTGTAGCGGAATACCATAGGGTAATACCCAATTATAATGTAGCATGAAACAATGCTGCACAAAATGGGTATCATGCTTCTTATTCATCATAGATATAAAAGTGTATCGTTTTGTGGATGTCACCTGCAATGCAAAAGTATGTAACATGAACAAATATGGACACTTGGCTTGAATACCAGTGCATTGACTGTATCTCATTTTGCTCCTTAAAAGAGTGATTCTCAGCAAAGTCTATAAGAGATATTACCACAGCTTCGAGAAAATTGGACAAGCATTCTTTGTATTGCTCAGCTTGCCACCTGTACACAAAAGTATGTTTGATAAACTTTCTAAGCTGGTCGTTGAACATTTGGTTCAGTGCCTTGCATGACATTTCCTTGTGTATTAACTCTTTCCTCTTCTTTTTCTTGCTATCATTAATGGTTCCACTGTCTTTGTCCTGAAAGATCTTCACGGTGACAAGTCGACCAACATATGCAGATTTAGCTGGATAAATTGCTATGTTTCGAGGACCACAGATAGTGTGACTCCCCACCATCAGACACTTCAAAGCATGGAAAATAGTACCTTCATCTTTGGGACATAGGATGGACTCCCATGCGCTTGTGATGCTCTTTTTAGGACTTCTCTACAGCCTTGCATCCACCTGGTTGAGAACCCACATTATAAATGCATAATCACAATGACATGCTTTGCCATGCAACCCAAAAGTAGATCCTCTAATCTGGTTTAAGGCATCTTTTAAGAATGAGATTTGAACATGTGTTATGTAGCAACAAGTGTATTAATCCTTAAGCTTGCGCACAAAGTATGGCTTTAATTTCTCAAAAGCTCGTTGATGAATTGGTGCATGTGGATGCATCTCCTCTTAAACAACAAATATAGTCCAACCTGCAATACAAAACCATTGTAGCAAGTTAAACATTTGGTTTAAAACTGGTTTGTAGTTATAGGTTCCTAGGTGTATGCAACTCGTTCATCACCAACCGGAAAAAGGGTATGTTTTATCCATGAAAAATTCATAGATAAGGGATTTTAAAAATATGCCTTGAATGCATGCGATACAGAGGGTTTACTTATAGTGAACTCCCCAATATTAGAGGAGACCATGCTCTTAAGCCAGTATGATAGCAGTGTTTAACTCGCAGCTGGTCTTTTCCCTATCAGTAGTGTTAGTTGTATACAACTATCATTCCACAACCGGTATCATATTGGTTTGGGAGTGGTATGATACTGGTGAAAAGCTTGTTAAGCTTGTTTTTGCTATAGCCTAAGTGTATAAAGGTTGTTTTCAATCAGGTAGCTTACTTGCTTAACACCAATCTATTATTGATTTTCTTGGTTTTGTTTATTGCCGCCCCAAGTTGAAAACCATTTAGAACCATGCCTTGCCTTTCTTGTGAGAGGGAGGATGGTTTCTTTTTATTTGCTAGATTTTCCAGTCCTTAACTTCCCCAAGTAGTCCAAGAGCTATACGTCTAACAGTTAGACATAATACACACAAACACATGATAAAAGAAGGAAACAACTCACATACAAGGATGATAGAATCATAGAAGAGTAGAGAATTTGACATTTGTTTGTATACCGGTTGGAAACATCTAATGTAGTATCTGAATGTATAGTGAAAGAATATGTAATGTATAAAAGCACACCAAATCAACACAGGTGTTGGGAGCACGGGTTGTTGGTGTTACCTGACATTGATTGAAAAGGTGTGTCGGATGCTTAAAATAAGATTTTCTGCCAAGGCGCTTGTGACATACATCCTTTTTGTTGGGTGAAACACGAGTATGGCTTAACCAAAAATTAAAAACAAGCTCTACCATCAGCAGAGGTTTGCAAACGCTCTCTAGCTACATAGAAATTGCGTCTGTGTATATTCAACTACCTTGAAGCATCTCCAATGTTAAGAGAGGATGTGTTTGTGTTGGTTCCATTCATAAGAATCATTGGAATAGACCTTTCAAGAAATAGCTCCTCAAAGTTTCTAGGCACTTTCACTGCTTTTCAAGTGTATTTCGTATGCCCTCTATTCGACTTGTCTGGTTCCATAGTGAAAAACTGATAGAAGTTTCCTTCATGGAGTGATGTTGGAGAACCTGAGCTAATATATCAAACTTGGTCTGCTTGATGTAAACTCTATAAATTGAGGCATTGCCCTAATGAGAATTTGCTGGTTTTTGAGTATCCATGCCTACATTAATCTATTTGCTAATTACCCACTAATTATATCTTAATTATTTGCTAATCACTTTGTTAATGATGTTGATTCTAGTGTTTGATCCACCATAGCTCATCATAATGCTCAAATTTCAACAAGTCTACCACCCTTACCATCAATTTTTAGAGTCTTAGAAACTACAGCGGAACCCCCATATTTCACCCATGTGTACTGCTCTACCCTTATGTTATAGTCAAGCCTAGGAATTTCCCTTGATTGCAAATAAGACTAATTATATTAGTCTCAGATCTTTGTAATAAAACTTATCCTTGTAAATATTTGGAAATAAAATGATTTCAATGTTTTACTCTCCAAAATAAGCGTTGTGCAAATATGAATCTTGTAATCTTAAAATTGTTTTTACAACAATGATGGCCAGGACGATCACCCTCCACTTCCCAATGCACTTTACACTGATACCCAGGAGAAGAAGCTCCTGCTCAAGCAAATGCAACCTCCCTCCTTTAAAGGAGAAGGTTCAAAGATTGAGAAGGATGCTGAAGTCTAGATTGAAGCGATGGACGATTATTTCTCTGCCGCTAATACTGGAATAGCAAATCAGTCTATGCTTCCACGGTTTCGCCTCATCGGAGATGCTAAACTCTGGTGGAAATAGTGGTGCCGTGACAAGGAAGTCACCGAGCATTCTCAAACGTGGGAAGACATCAAACAGGCTGTGAAGGAAAGATATCTTCCCCCATCCCATGAATCCATAAAGATGAATGAGTTTTTTAGTCTTAGGTAATGCAACTTAACTCTTGAGGACTACTATTCCAAATTTATCACTCTTCGGAAGTATGCCCTAGCTATGACTACTTCCCAGCAAGTGGCTCGTTTCTGCCAAAGGTTAAATGAACCCTTAGATTCTTGCCTTGAAGCAATGAGGCCAAGCACATTACAGGATGCTCTCATACGAGCAAAGCCCCTTGTGAAAGAAATGAGGACTGACAAACCTAAGCATCAAAAGAGATCTTACCCCGAGGCAAATCCTAAAGATCAACCCTACAAGAAACCCCAACAACAGAATTTCCCCTACTACAAAGCCCCTTGTGAAAGAAATGAGGACTGACAAACCTAAGCATCAAAAGAGATCTTACCCCGAGGCAAATCCTAAAGATCAACCCTACAAGAAACCCCAACAATAGAATTTCCCCTACTACAACAGAGGGCAGCAAGGAAACTCTTTTGTCCCCCACTCGTATGCTGCTTCTTCCAGAAGGCCCTCTGTGTTTTGAGTGCAATGAGCCGGGACACTTCAGGGCCAACTGTCCCAAGATGGCAACATCATTTCCCCAAGGTGGCAGAGGAAATCAAGGCCATGGAACCCCTATCCACCAAGGTTCAAGAGGTGGTGGGCATGGCAAAGGCCGCGGAGGAGCAGTTGCTACTAGGACCACCTGTATTATAAGTGAAGAACCAACCTTGGAAATGGCTGAAGAAGAGCGCGCCACCGTCCATGCGGCAGTAGAACACCAAGGTCCGAATAAACAATTTGGTATAATCGAAACCCCAACCACTCATCATGGTAAGCCATTTCAGCTTTTGACTGATTGTGGCAGTACCCATTCATTTCTTTCTCCTAGGTGTTTGCAAAAATTAAACTTAGGTCAAAAAATAGCTAGAAGAATGATTGTAGAGTTAGCCAGTGGGAAAGAAGTAGTATCTCGCCACTCTATAGGAAGCCTTGATTTTGAGCTGGGTAATGAGCAAACTCATGGCCACTTTAGAGTCTTGCCATTAGGAATTTATGATGGAATCCTTGGGATGGATTGGTTAATTGCAAACAAAGCTAGCATTCATTGTGACTAGGAGAGTATCACTTTTGAAAATGAGCATGGCCAAGTAATATCTGTTCAGGGGATAACAGGAAAACCTAAATCTAGGGTAGTCAAGACAAAACATCTTCTCAAGGGAACATGTAAGTTTTCTTAGTCAAGCTCAACAAAGCCATTGAACCTAGTAAGGAGACAGAACCCTCTTGGCTCCAAGAATTCTGTGACATCTTCCCTGAGACGAGCTTACAGGGCTACCGCCTCCTCGAGAAGTCGATCATGAAATCGAGGTGATCCTTGGAGCTCAACCCGTCTCAAAAACGCCCTATAAAATGTCCCTTCCTGAAGCCATTGAACTTAAGGAGCAACTTTCCCAACTCATCGAGCAAGGATTCGTACGCCCCAGTAGCTCTCCTTGGGGGGCACCTGTTCTTTTCCAAAAAAAGAAGGACGAAACTCTCCGCCTCTACATAGATTATCGAGGGCTAAATCAAGTCACTGTCAAGAATAAGTATCCTATCCCTCGCATCGACGAACTTCTTGACAGGCTTCATGGGGCCAAAGTCTTCTCAAAAATAGATTTGAGGTCTGGTTACTATCAGATCAAAGTCAAGGAAGCAGATATACCCAAGACAGCCTTCAATACCCGTTATGGCCACTATGAGTTTACTGTAATGTCATTCGGGTTAACCAATGCTCCTGCAACCTTCAACCACCTAATGCAAGATATATTCTGTCCTTACTTGGATGAATTTGTGCTTGTTTTCTTTGATGACATCTTAATCTACTCCAAATCATCCTACTTAGGTGTCCTAGCACTTCACTCAAGCACTTCACTCAGGGACCGCTTCGTTGATCCTCGCCCATCATACCGAAAGTGCACCATTTTAACTGTATCGAGGCTGGTCAAGACATCGACAGGCCTTGCTACGAGCGACGTCCCTTGAGGGCTCCTCGCTAGCTTGCACAAAGAACCTCCTCTTAGTAAAGCACATGCCAAATGCTTCCTCCAGAATTCTGGCGTAAAATAGTCCTTTAAATGAAAACAGAGGTTCTATGCAAGTAAAATTTC
This sequence comes from Cibotium barometz, assembly GCF_041138505.1. Classification (NCBI taxonomy): domain Eukaryota; kingdom Viridiplantae; phylum Streptophyta; class Polypodiopsida; order Cyatheales; family Cibotiaceae; genus Cibotium; species Cibotium barometz. The sequence goes on along the minus strand of NC_141053.1, from coordinate 27,673,800 downwards.
CAGTTTGAGATTGGTTCCACAAAACCCTTTTTCATCAGATAAACATCAACTGAACTTCTAATCGTAAGGAAATTCTAACTTTGTGAATTTCATTCCTTCTTTTCCATAATAGATTAAGAAATGGTTTTATTAGAGAATATTGGATTTTAATGAAAATACTCTTCTTCCATTTAATCTATTTTTTGGGTAAATACCAATTTAGTGATTTAACCATAATATCTAAAGATATTCTTTCTACCACTTAATTTATCATCCCTAATTCTCTAGGTGAAATTTTAGTGAAAATTCCTCTTTTGTCACCCAAAATTAATTCAATTCTTTCTCTACTAAAATACCATAAAAATTCTTCTTTTAACTAAATACCAATATCCATTTTTTTGAATGAGCTTAAAATTCCTCTTATCCTCATTTAATGATTGGATTTCAATTATCATGGGAATTCCTCTTTTATCATAAAATAAATTTATCTAAAATTCCTCCCAGTTTAGCTCCTAGTTTGATCCAGGAGAGAGGAAAGATAAAAATATCTTAATATTTTTGAATTAAAAACTCATCCACATGTGTGAAATAGGCGCCTACCTTAAAGTCTCCCCCCTCCTTACCAAGGTGTCAAAAATGTATCATTATTCTAAAATATCTCATTTTTTAGTAATATCTCATAATTTTTAATCAATATACCTTGTACTCAGCCAACTCTTCATCTTATGTGAGCATTTAGTCATTTTTGGGTATTTTCTTTTATTCATTGGATTTATCTCATCCCAACACTTGGATTAGTCTTATTGGCACATAGGAACCTTAATTGGACCATAATCCAAAAATTTCAAAAAATCTTGACCCTTAGGCGGCTAAGGTCTTGTAATTCATTTTTAATTGATTCCTACTGCACCTTAGAGAATTTATTTTGAACTTCTGTTTCAAAGAAATATATTTTTGATATTAGGAGAATTTGTTTATCCAAAAATATCTCAATATTGAATTACCTCTCTCTAGAATTTTTCTTCTCTCTAGATAAAAACAAGAAAAAATAATATTTTCTTGTATTAAAAAATAGGGAATGATTATAGGGATTGAAGTAAAGCTTATTCATTATTCAGGCTGAGGAGGAATCGTTCATCCTCTCCCACTTGAAAAATGCGAGATGTCCTCATCTCCCAAAGTGGGGGTAATCTTTCGTCAACTCTTCTTCTTTCTCCCAGGTGGCGTCTTCTAGAGGGAAGAACTTCCACTTGACTAAAAATTCTATGAGGACTCTACTCCTCCTGAGAATCTTCTCTTGAACGTCAAGGATTTCCTCAGGTTGGAGTACCATCTGGCCTTGAGTCAAAGAGATCAATTGTTCATCATCAAGCACGTGACTCGGGCTGGTTGGGTACATATTTCTTAAGCAAACTAACATGGAATACATTATGTACCTTGAGATGGGGAGGCAGAAGAAGTTTATAAGCTAGATCGCCCACTTTCTTTATAACAGCATATGGCCCACAGTATCTGGGAGAGAGCTTCTTGTACTTCCCTAAAGATAAGGAACTTCTTTTTGGTCGTACTCGAATGAAGACCATATCTGATTCTTCAAACTCTCTCTCTGATCTCTTTTTATCTGCATACTGCTTTTGGCTATCTTGGGTTGCCTTTATATCTTTACGGATTGATTTCATTTGCTGGTCCATGTCATTAAGCATTTGTCTGGACCTCTTGACTCTGATCAATGGGTTAGACCAAGTCAATGGAGTAAGGCAATCTTGTCCATACAAAGCTTTGAAAGGACTCATCCCAATGCTTTGATGATAAGAAGCGTTGCAAGCAAATTCAACCAGATGCAAATGGCGTAACCCTTTCTTGGGTTCCCTGTCTCGCAGCATGACTGAAGGATATCTTCTATTACCTGGTCCAATCTTTCAGTCTGGCCATCTGTTTCGGGGTGATAGGCTGTCTCTAGGCTGTGCTGAGATCCATGAAAGTTCCTACTGCTTTTCGAAGAATGCAGTCTAGAATTTTGATGTGAATTTGGGATCTCTATCACTTACTATCCTCCTGGGGGTAAGCCATGCTATCTGAAGATCTCTTTAAGGAAAACTCTGGCAACATCCACTGCAGTAGTGTATGTTTCTTTCATTGGAATCAAATGGGCAACTTTGGCTAGCTTGTCAACTACCACAAAAATGGAGTTACTGATTGCACTACTGAAGGTAATCCAGTGACAAAGTCCATACAGATACACTCCCACTTCATCTGAGGAATGTCTAGAGGTTGCAGTTTCCCTAGCATCTTGACTTTCTTTGCCTTGACTCTCTGACACATTAAGTATTTCCGTACATGATCAAGTATATCCTTTTTGAGTCCTGGCCAGAAGAAGCTTTTCTTCACAGACATATAGGTTTTTATAAACCCTGGATGTCCAGCTATTAGGCTATCATGGGCTTCTCTCAGAATTCTTCCCTTTATTCCCTCATCATTGGGAATACATAGCCGATTATTATAATACATGCATCCTTCATCCAATTTGTACCCAAGAACTTGACTCATTTCTTGAGGAGTCTTGTTGTCCTAGGGGCAAAGAATTCGTCCTGCATGATTTTCTCCTTTGCTTCATTGATCAATGGATTTGACACCACTGTAATTGTAAGCAAGGAGGCTTTTCTACTGAGTGCATCTGCCATCACACATTTTCTTTCCCCGGTCGATACTTAATTTCAAAATCCAATTCCTGCAGGGTCTGCATCCATCTCCTTTGACGCATGTTGAGATCTCTTTGGGTGAAGATCCACTTTAGACTTTGATGATTTGTCTCATCAAGGTGAACCTTTGTCCCAAAAGATAATGTCTCCACAACTTTAGAGCATAAACTACTGAGAGTAACTCCAAGTCATGGACGACATAATTTCTCTCACGTGTTCTGAGTTTTTTGGATTCATAGGCCGCTGCATGACCTTCCTGCATCAGAGCACCACCTATGGCAAACCCACTGGTATCAATAACTACCTCAAAGGGCTTGGTAAAATCTGGTAACTTAAGGACACGGTTGGTTACTAAGGCTGTCTTCAGTTTATCAAAGGCACTCTGACACATTGCAGTTCTCACTGAAAAAGGGTACTCTTCTTGAGAAGGTTAGTTAAAGGGGATGCTATCTGAGCATACCTGGGTATAAAGATCCTATGCCATCCGGTTAATCCTAGGAATCCTCTGACTTCTTTTACCGTCTTGGGTTCTGGCCGTTCTATGACTGCTTGGATCTTTGCGGGGTCAGGAGAAATCCCATCCTTTGACACTATGAATCCCAAGTATTCCACTTGGTCAACAGAGAAAGAACACTTGCTCTTCTTTGCAAAGAGTTAGTGTTTTCTTAGAATTTCCAGGACCTTGCACTCATGATCTTCATGATTTGCAGCATTTTTTGAGTATACCAAGATATCATCAAAGAAGACAAGAACAAAACCATCCAAGTAATCTCTGAGAATATCATGCATAAAATGTCGCCGAGGCATTAGTCAATCCAAACGGCATGACTGCTGTGAACTCATAATGCCCATAGCGAGTATTGAATGCTGTCTTCGGGATGTCCTATTCCTTGATTCTGATCTGCTAGTACCCGAATTTGAGATCTATTTTTGTGAACATTTGGGTCGTCCCACTTAACCGATCTAGAAGTTCATCAATCCTAAGGATAGGATATTTATTTTTAATTGTTAATTGATTCAATCCTCTATGTTCCATCTTTCTTCTTTTGAAAGAGAATGGGTGTCCCAAGGTGAGACACTGGGTCTGATGAATCCCTACTCTAACAGTTGTCTTAACTGCTCCTTAAGTTCTATGGCTTCAAGGATTGGCATTTTGTATGCACGTTGGGCTACTGGCTAAGCTCGGGGGGTTAACTCGATCTCATATCTACTTCGCGAGACGGAGGCATCTTAGTCAACTCTTTAGGGAACACATCTGCATACTCACTTAACCACTCTGGTTCTTTAGCCTTGCATTTTATGCGGATTCATCTTAATGACATAAATAGCTTGCCTCTTTACGAGCCCTTTTAATAATTTAGAAGCCTTGACTAATTGTAGCACTGGGGATCGGGAAATTCCAGTTCCTTGAACTTTATTCCCGTGAAGGTCAAGGAAAGAGATGGTTCCTTTGTGACAATGAATATCAACTTGATTCTTATGGAGCCAATCCATTCCAAGGATTCCATTATAGACTCCCAAGGGTAGGACTCTGAATTGAATAAGGTATGTCTCGTGAAAAGAATCTTTCCATTGGCCAATTCCACTTGCATAGGTTTCCCTGATTTTTGATTTAGGACTAATTTACGCAGACATCCCGGGGAAATAAAAGAATGAGTACTGCCTGAATCAATCAAAAGCTTAAATTGCTTACCCTGGTACTCTGCTGGAGTCTGGAGGACTGAAAATTGACGGTTATTCCCTTGATGCTCTATTGCGGCATAGATCTGTCGTTTCTCTTCCTCCACTTCCTTAGCTATAATGATGGCTCTAGCTACTGCAGTCTGAGAGGTGGAACTCTCTCTCTTTGGTTTCCCTAATTCTAGGAGGGAGTTCGGAGACTGCTTTGCACGGAGGCTGCAGGCTGAGCTGGCACTTCTGGGGTTGCCTTGATTTTGGTGCGGGGGACCCTGATTGGATTGTTACGAAGGAGTCTGTCTCTGAATTCTGGGACCGTGGCTTCCTTGGCCCACAGAAGGAGATGAGCAATCCTTGAGCTGGTGCCCAAACCCCTGACATCCCCGAAGCACCTATTGTCACTTCGAAGCTCTTCCCTTTGCATTCTTGAGAGAGCTGGAGTTCTTGAGAAAGTACTTCGAGGGAAAGGTCTTCCTTCATTCCTGAAGCTTCTCATCTCGAGATTTTGGTTGGGACCTTGGTGTCTCTTTGGAGGTAAAAGGTTGGAAGAACTTCCCAGTGTCTGGAATCTCTTGAAGGATGAGGGAGCTGGCTTTGGCGGGACTTTCACGATGAAGGCTTTGGTAAAGTCCTTCGCCATTTTAATAGCTTCTGCCATGGATACTGACTTGGTATTCTTGATTAGTGTGTCTAAGGGTTCGTTCATTCCCTTAATGAACCTGGCCATAAGTTGCTCTTTGTCTAGAGGTGGTGTGAATACTTGAGTAGAAGAGCAAATGCCTGGTGATATTCTTCGATGGTTTTGCTCCCCTGGGGTTTAGCTCTAAAAATTTATTCATTTTGGTTTCTAAAAACCCAGGGGACAAAATCTCTTCCTCAAATAGGTTTTAAGATAATTCCAGGATTGGTTATTTCTGTCCAGATGGTTGGTGTCACAATGGTTTTTCCATGCCACCCTGGCTGTTTCCACAATTTTCAACCTGGCAAGAGCCATTTTGCTCCTCTCATTGTAACCACTGACATCAAAATACTCCTCCATTGCTTCAACCCATTTCTCTACAGCCTCGCCCAAGTTCTCCCCTTCACCTTTGAAGGGTCCTGGCTGAGTTCTGTGAAGAGCCTTACGAACGTCGGGGTCAAGTTCATCTTCATCTCAGTGAGAGGATCTGGCTGATGGCCCCCACGGTTCCCTCGTCTCATGATTCTGCCAAAAATGATATATTATTAAATTTTTATTTTGATATCGTCCACGAGATCCTAAGACTTAAGAGACTCAAAAAATAATTTCTTAAACAAGATAGATGATCTTATTGGAGATCTATGACATATGTCCGGTAACAGATTTTACTTCATCACTTCGTTTAAACAATCACTTATACAATAGGGAATTTTTTCCACAAAACATTTCTTTATTTATATAAAGGTTGCAATATGTACATAGAGCATCTCGGCTCTAGAAGTTAAAATCTCCTTGGGAGATGCATAAGACGGTGATACTGGTGGGCTACAGCCATGCCCGCATATACAAATGTTCCCTTACTGCCAAGGGAGCTACTATCTTCTCCTTTGGAATAAAGCAACTAAGGAGTCTGTAGATATGACAGGAAAGTCTGAAATTTTGAGGCATCGGGTGATATAAAATAACACCATGTATCACTTTCAGCCTCATCAGAATTATGGTTACTGAGAGATTTTGCCTCAGCATCGCACGCTAATCGCAAGAGGCATGGACATACTGCCTTCTTGCAAACCACGTGCTGCCGTCTCTCCGTTGGGTTAGGGAAATATAGATTCTTGAAATGGCCTGCGAATATGGCTCGGTTCGTTCAAGTTATAGCGGAAGAGATGAGATGCTCGAAGGCAAACCCAGTCATGTCTTGTGACTGGGTGAGGTTGAGAACACCAGATAAGTGTGGAACTTCCATCTATAAAATCAAATTCTTTGATTAAAAATCTTCATTAATGAAGCTTAAGGAATGAAAATACAATATGGAAATGCTCTTTCTAAGTTTTTATTACAATATTTGTGTGATAAGAATTCATTTCTCCTTATTAGCTTTCAACAAAGCTCTGATACCAGCTGTGAGACCCCTGCCCCCTCCGAGGGCGCTGGCGGCGAAAGCAGCGTCGTTAGCCTCTCACGCGGGGAAGAGATCCACACTCAGGGCCTCGCCCCCACCAATGTTCGGACAAGGGACTAGTCCGACGGTTCCTCCGAAACTGAACTCGGAAAAAACTTCCCTCGCCCGGAAGGCACGAGCGATTCCTCTAGGGAAAATCTTCGAACGGGAGGATTAATCTAACGGGTCAAAGTCTTAACTATTTAAACTGATCCGACCGAACTTGAAGTCACATGGTCAGATCAAAGAAGAGACTTACACTTGGTCCATAGAATCATTGCTTTTTTCCTCCTTTAACGAGGCACAGCCCGCTAATTCCCTCCCATAGAACAAGGGTCTTCTCAGGACTTAATCTAACTAACGCAACTAATCTTATCTTGATGGTATCGCAAGAATCCCCCGATCTAGCCTAACCGGCCCATGGGTTAGCTAACTGCCTGCTGACCACTGTATTGGTGGGATTCCTTTATAAGGATTTGGTTATGTTTTGCCTGGGTATCGAGGAAAAGAGTTCCCAGACCCCCTAGCTGGCGTTTCATGCAAAAATTAAGGTAGGCATACCACGTACACACCCAATATGAAATTGCCATTATAACAGAATTGGCTGTCTTTAGAACAATCCTTCAATGAAAATCATAATATTACTGATCATCATCCTCCAAAATTTTGAGTCCATTGTATTACAAAATATGTCATCTGGACTCTCCGTTAAAGACCAGTTGGCCAACCAACAACGAGATCCAATATCAAAATTTGATTCACAAAAGTCATTCTTTTTAGTCCATCCAAATCTTCCCTTATGCACGCATGGGTGTCCTAGCAACCGCGAGCCTGTGCATCACCTGGTCAGAACCCTCTAGGATCCTACTTAGGTGTCCTAGCACTTCACTCAAGGACCGCTTCATCGGTCCTCACCCATCGTATCCCGAAAGTGCACCATTTTAACCGTATACCGAGGCTGATGGTCAAGACCTCGATAGGCTTTGCTCGCGAGCGACGTCCCTTGTGACGACTCCCGGCCACCTGTTGCAACGAACCTCCTCTTAGTAAAACACATGCCAAATGCTTCCTCCAGCATTCTGGCGTAAAACAGTCCTTTAAATGAAAACAAAGATTCTATGCAAGTAAAATTTCGAGTTTGAGATTGGTTCCACAAAACCCTTTTTCTTTAATTCCCAATTTCATAATAAGAATCCTTGATCTCTCATTAGGGTAATCTTCCCATCATTTGACTGACTGTCTAATTAGATTCTTGGTGATTTCGGTCAAGGGAAAACTAGATTAATTCAACGGCAGTCTATTCCTTGTATTAAGAACTGGAATTGGTCACAAAGTTTTTGCTTGATTCAGATCGAGAGATGGACAAGTAGGTTTACTGTCCGTCCCTCTTGTAGTCTAACCAAAATCATTCGGTTTAGTTCTAACAAGGATTTTTTTCAAATAAACATCTACTGAACTTCTAATCGTAAGGAAATTCCAACTTTGTGAATTTCATTCCTTCTTTTCCATAATAGATTAAGAAATGGTTTTATTAGAGAATATTGGATTTTAATGAAAATACTCTTCTTCCATTTAATCTATTTTTGGATAAATACCAATTTAGTGATTTAACCACTTAAAATATCTAAAGATATTCTTCCTACCATTTAATTTATCAACCCTAATTCTCTAGGTGAAATTTTGGTGAAAATTCTTCTTTTGTCACCCAAAATTAATTCAATTCTTTCTCTACTAAAATACCATAAAAATTCTTCTTTTAACTAAATACCAATATCCATTTTTTTGAATGAGCTTAAAATTCCTCTTTTCCTCATTTCATGATTGGATTTCAATTATCATGGGAATTCCTCTTTTATCATAAAATAAATTTATCTAAAATTTCTCTTTAAATTAAATAAAAATATGCATTATTCCAAATATACAAAGAATTCCACTTTTACCATTTAAATGATTAAATTCCAAATATGATGGAAATTTCTCTTTTATCATTTAAGTTTTTCTCATGCATAAAAATAAATTTAACTAAAATTTCTCTTAAAATTAAATAAAAATATCCATTAATTTAAATATGAGAAGAATTCCACTTTTAAATGATTGAATTCCAAATATGATGGGAATTCCTCTTTCATCATTGAAATTTATTCATGCATAAAATAATTTATCTAAAATTCCTCTTCAATTTTAAATAAAAATATTTTATTATTTTATTATACCAAATTTTCTCTTTCTCCATTGAAATACATGGATCTCCATTATCATGGAAATTCCTCTTTTTGCATAAAAATAAAATTACTAAAAATTCCTCTTTTTCTCTAATTAATTATTTATGTATAAACATTAAAAATTAATTTTTCATGGATGTGATGAAAATTATTCTTTTAGCATAGGTGATAAAAATTATTCTTTTAGCATAGGATGACTAATCCTAGAATATGGTAGGAAGTCCTCATTTCAAATTATGCATAAAAATTATTTATGTAATAATTTTTTAAAATTTTTGCCATAGCTTTGTCTGCTATTACTGATAATTTTTAATATTTTCTGAAAGAATAAGACTTAGTAATACGATTATGATAGAGTAACTATCATTTGGACCTAAATCTAATTTATGAAATTAATCATAATTTCACCATAATTTTATAAGTATAAAAGCATAAAAAAGCCATTTTTAAACCTCTAGCTTAACTAGCATAGAGTTTGATCTTTGAATTGAGAATTTATCAATGAGAAGCATCATTTGAATAAGAATTGGTCATAGTAATGACCATTCTTTTGGGGAGAGAGAGATATACATAAAAAGCATAAATGTAAAGTTTTTGTGATTAATCATTAGAATTCTTTAGAAAGCTTAATTTGCATTGAAAAACCATTCATTTGAAACTTCTCAAGCTTGAGAGAGGGGTTGAGAAGTGAAAACATTGAGAATATTAGAGAAAAAAACCATGAAATTACATGCTTGCTTCTCTATCTTAGAAGGAAGCCCCCAAGCAATCAACTGGTTAGTGTGTTGAGAGGAAAGCTCCAAGGATGGTTGAAGAGAGAAAGAAGCTCCAATCTCTCCAAAATGTAGAGGATTTTTAAGGGATAATAGAAAATATGCTTATTTTAATGTAATACTGGCATGGTCTAGTTCACAGAGATGAGAATACAAAAGAATGAGGGTCTATTTATAGGTGAGGGAGGCCACTAACTCAGTCCAACTAAGTTCTAGAATTTTCCAGGTTTAGTTTGGCTAAATTTGGACAAGATTTGGATCAGTTTTGCTCCTAGATTGATCCAATTTGATCCAGGAGAGAGGAGAGATAAAAATATCTTAATATTTTTGAATTAAAAACTCATCCACATGTGTGAAATAGGCGCCTACCTTAAAGTCTCCCCCCTCCTTACCAAGGTGTCAAAACTGTATCATTATTCTAAAATATCTCATTTTTTTAGTAATATCTCATAATTTTTAACTAATATACCCTGTACTCAGTCAACTCTTCATCTTATGTGAGCATTTACTCATTTTTGGGTATTTTCTTTTATTCATTGGATTTATCTCATCCCAACACTTGGATTAATCTTATTGGCCCATAGGAGCCTTAATTGGACCATAATCCAAAAATTTCAAAAAATCTTGACCCTTAGGCCGCTAAGGTCTTTTAATTCATTTTTAATTGATTCCTAATGCACCTTAGAGAATTTATTTTGAACTTCTATTTCAGGGAAATATATTTTTAATAGAATTTGTTTATCCAAAAATATATCAATATTGAATTATCTCTCTCTAGAATTTTTCTTCTCTCTAGACAAAAACAAGGAAAAATAATATTTTCTTGTATTCAAAAATAGGGAATGATTACAGGGGATTGAAGTAAAGCTTATTCATTATTCAGGCTGAGGAGGAATTTTACAGCCGTTGGCTTCTGAAATCCACATCGGGCTTGCCAATGTGATTGCTACATGCCTTTTGTAGACCATATTGCCAAACTCCCCTTGTTAACAAAGAATGTACCATGAGATGCTACATTCCCAATCAAAATATGCATACTCAAAACATTGAAAAAAAACTGTATATATTTAAAATACTAGATTTATAATGACTCTTACCATGTAATGTGTAATGCTACTCGAAGTCCAAGATTTTACCAATCAATCGTAAAATGTAGTAGCCAGCTGATGTAAATTCTTCTACATCATCTGATGTGAAGGTCATCTTTTACATTAAAGGTACCAATTTGTCGAGTGCAATCCACACATTTACCTTTGCTAACCATGTCATTCCTCCATGACTCTAATTAGAAATAGCCATACGCAACTTCTTACATCCATCATACTTCTCTGGTTGTCTCAATAACACTTCACCGCTTTCATTCTTTGGTGTAGAAAGAAATTTTCTTGCATTTACTCCACCAAAACATGGTTTACATGGTAAATTCCCATTTACGCAGATTTTTTTTCCCTTCTCATTGAAGCTTAACCCTAATCCTAGATTCTACATAAAAATCCCAATAAAGAGCTTTGATGGAGCTCTCCATCAAAGCTCTTTATTGGGGTTTTTATATAGAATCTAGGGTTAGGGTTAAGCTTCAATGAGAAGGGAAAAAGAAGAAGAAAAAAACTTAAAAGAAAGGAAAGATAAGGAAAATCCTCACAAGAAAGCTTTCATGGAAAGCTTGTTTGCACAGGAGATGAAGGAAAAGAGAAGAAATACCTTGCTTGAACTTGAGGAGGATAGGGTACAAGAGGTAGAAGTGATAGATTAGATAAAATAAACCAAAATATCAAGTTTAGGACATTCAAAAGTTAAAATCTATATGAAATCCAAAGAAACAAGATTAATTTTTGTAGGCCAAGCTGCTAAGTAGAGTTATGTTTTTTACAGTGTAGCAATGTTTTTTTACTGCTAGAAACATTGCTGAGCTATGCTTTTTCGCTGGTCAAAACACTCAGCAGGGCTTTTTCCCTGCTCAACAGCGTTAAAAGCCCCAAAATTTCCCTTTTGAAAATACTACAAAAGCATTGCTAAAAAATGCTATTGTTTCCTCGATATGTTGTAGTGGTATTGTGTGTGGACATAGGCTAATAATGGGTCCCACTATAGCCATTTATATAGTGTGATGTGTGGACATAAGCCAATAATGGGTTAGGGTACTTTTCTTGTCCTTTGTAGGTTTTCCCTCAAGGAACCTTTTCTCTCCTTACGAGGGTTTCTTGCATGATTATGAACACACTCTTATGAGTGTGTGTAATGACCTTATCATGTTACTTCATTTGTATGCACTTCACTCATTCTCATTAATCTACTTTGAGTGTTATGCTTCTCTTTATCTCTGCTTGCCTTTTGCATGTGTATATGTGTAGCTAACTTCCTCTCCACTCCTAGGGCGGATTGGTGATGTGGCATACACATGTCTGACATGCTCGGTCCTATGCTCTCCTAAGAAGCACTTCATGACCTCCTCATTGAACCTTTGTCTTTGGTCCCTCATATGTGCTCTCATTTTCTCCATCTCCAACCTCATATGCTCGACCTCTCTACAGATAGTCTCTACATTGCCTTTGATAATGTTGGCTTCATAGTAGTATGTGTAGGTGGTGTCTATGTGAAAGTTCAAACACGAATAATATACATAACAAAAAATATGCAAGAAGACATTATCAAAAGATAGGTACCAACCTCAACAACTGTAGGCGCTATGTGTGACAATAGCTACACCATGTGTTGGATTCTCTGTGTGCCAAAGTTGTACATCAACACCAACCTAGGACCCAAGAGCTTCAACACTTGAAAGTGGCACAAATGTCAGGTCTACCTCAACAAATTAAAGACCCAAGGTGGGGGGGCCATGGCAAACTTTCTCTCCCAAATGACCCTTGCCCACAACATCGCCACATGACGAGCAGTATTGTAATCTAGTCCATCTCAGCCCCAATACAAAATTTACGCATAATTGCTTTGTAAAGTATAAGGGAATCTAGCAAAGGTGCATGATCCATCCCTTGAGATGTGTTGCCAAGATGTTCTACTCGTAATTTTCCTTTTAAGGGCATGTAATCTCTATAGGTAAGTTATTCAAGGGCGTGTAATCTCTATAGGTAAGTTATTAAAGAGCTTGCAATATTTAAAGGTAAGTTATTCATACATGTTCTTCTATGTGCTAGATAAATTGCATGGTCCCAAATAGACCATTAATGCTTCACATCATTACATATCTTAAATCCTTCTTTGATTAACGTTTCTTTGAGATTACACCTTGTATTTAAACCTTGTTTGACAAATATTTCTTTGAGATTATACCTTTTATATACACTACACAAATGTTTATATTTTATGATGTTTAATACCAGAAAGATTGAAGGAGCTAGCGAGTTTTAGTTTGTGGATATTTCAACAAATATGGTTAAATATTCTAGGGTGTATAAGACCATTAATGCATAGATCGAGGCAACTTGGAGGAGATATGGTGGTACAAGAAAGTATATCAAGTATCAAGTGGTTGAATATGACTCTAAAGAAAAGAAATAATGTCCTTTTAGGCATTAACAACTTGTTTATTAATTGAACTAGATAACAAAGAGGTGATGGTACATTATACAAGCACGGAAGTAGTTTTGTGATCCTCATAAAGGTGTGTATTTAATTCCTTGAAAACTATAAAGCATTTCAATTTGGGTATATGGTTGAGTACTTTTTTTAGAAATATGGTTGGAATATAATACTAAAGCTACTAGAGTAGGTTGCCTCTTCACATAATTTTTTATTCTTCATGGTTTGATCCAAAAATAGATATTACAACATAGATTATCCTTCTCTAGAAAATACTTATAAATTGAGGTGCTAGTCATGTTTAAGCCACTATGCTTTACATGGCATTGATATTTAGATCTATGCAATTAGAAGAATAGTATATCTTTGAACCCCATTGTAGCCATTTATATGGTAGTGTGTGTGGACGTAGGCTAATAATGGGCCCCACTATAGCCATTTATATGGTGTGATGTGTGGAAAAAGGCTTTTCCCTCCTTAGTAGGTTTTCCCCCATGGAACTTTTTCTCTCCTTAGGAGGTTTTCTCTCATGAGTATGTACACACCCTTATCAGCATGTGGACACACTCTTACTTTACCATTTTCAATCATATAACATAATTAAGATAACACTTGAATTTTAAGACCCACAAATACGTGTTCAAAGTTAAGAAAAAAACATGTCTCTATTCATCAATTCTCTCATTGATAATGGCTCAAAGCCTACAATATTTGGGGGCATACATTTGATACAAGAGGTTGATTTTTCAACCCTCTTTCTAATGGCAGCATCATGGATCTTGAACCTATAGTCAGACTTTGCACAATCAAGAAAGTCAAGTGAATCTCTAATATATTTTAAGGTCCAGTTAGCATTAACAACAAGTTGTCTAGGTTCTTAAAAAGGGGAAACCTTGATCTCTATTTCATTTGGGGGCATACATTTGAAACAAGAGGTTGATGTTTCAACCCTGTTTCCAATGGCATCATCATTGATCTTGAACCGATGGTCGAAGTTTATACAATCAAGAAACTCAAGTGAATCTCTAATATCTTTTAAGCCTAGTTAGCATTAACAACAAGTTGTCTAGGTTCTTGAAAAGGAGAAACCTTGATCTCTATTTCAAACTCTGGATAATTTTGTTCAGAGTCAAGGGGGGTCCAACTGCCAAGACTTTGCCTCCACCTCCTATAATCATACCCTAAAACCAAGGATTGACGGGCTATTTGGTATGAGAGGGCCAATGAATTGGGACTTGCCTTCTTGCACCTTATAGATAAAAGCTTTCCCTTGATTTCCACATGTCTCCACCACGAATAGATTCCAAATCTTGTTGAGCCAACCTTCTATTCAGCCACATAGTCTTTGTTCTTTGCAACACCAAGGACCCGAAACAAGCAATAAACACATGAAGAGGAACAAACCATGACATCATTATTCTCCTTGAGATTCTTCCTGGTATCATTGCCTTATGGATGTCCTGTGAAATTTTGGTTTTAAAGCTTATAATTTTTTATGTATCTAGGATCTCCCAATTGAGTGAATTCAAAAGAGGAATGGGTAGATCTTCAAGTTCTCCATATGAACCTGCTCTAGAGATGGAACTTTATATTGTGCTTGCAAATTAGACGAATAAACCATTCTTGCTTTAAAAAAAAGATGATGGTCGTTGAGGATATAAAATATTCAAAATTTTCTAATGAATGCCTCGAAATGTGTCACTTAAACTCTCCATACATTGCCATTCAACACATGCTGATGGAAACACATATGGAAATCAAATAGCTACATGTTTATTATTTTCTAGGCAATAACAATACATATTAAAATAAATTAGATTGCATCACAAAACTTACAGTGTGAATGCATAGATGGTTGCACTACTGTAGGGTTCAAGAACATATCCTTGACCATGTAAACATGTTGAACTTTTGCAAACCATCCCTGTTCTATTACCTTGAATGCAATGATGCCGCCTTTCTAATGGGTGCTAATGTCCTATCGTTTAGTTCTCTTCACTCTATGAGAGCCTTACAAGATGGAAGCATTGTTTACCTAATCATTGACATTCAATGTCAATGGCTTCCAAACCCCATCTTCTTTTATGGTATGAAATATACAAGAATTAATAGTGTGAGTAGGGCATCAAGAAGAAGCCATTAAAGCTTGAAGAGCAAAAGAAAAATAGCAAAATAGTGTTTGAGAGAAATGGAGGGTATTGTAATGTGAGAGGAATTCAAATTGCCAAAAAGGAATAGTTAATGCACCTTTTTTTTGTTGGACCTCGTGCAAAAAGAGATTTTTTCCACCCTTGAAATTGACTACTCACCTTGTTTTCTATGTATTTTGTCTAAATTAGAGAAAGATGGCCGTTTTGAATTTGAAAATAAGATCAAAACCTCCAAGATAGAGGAGACAAGAACGTTATAGTTTGTGCACATGGCGACTTGTTATTTGTCAGTTCATTAATGAAAAAATAATAAATGGCCTTTTTTAAGCCTTTGGCCCTAATAAAATGAATATGATTTTGCATTATAACGTGGTTTGAAAGCTCTCTTTGACAAGGTGCAAGATGAAGGATGGATTATTATTTCTAGAGGCCATGATTGGAAAGCATGGCAAGTAAGTACATTCCTAAAACCATAACCTCTTTGTTTTTTCAAAACTCATTTTCACTTGTGTTAGTTTTATTTCCTAAAACCATAACCTCTTTGTTTTTTCAAATTTCATTTTCACTTGTGTTAGTTTTATGTTTTAGGATCATGTTACTACAAACCGTGTTACTACAAATGGTGGTACAAATGTGCAAGAAAGAAGTAATGGAAAGGTGAGAGAAGAGTGTGGAGCTGTAAGGGATAATAATAATCAAAATGCATGAGAAGTGGACCCCTCAATGTAGCCCCTAACTCCATAAATCTTCACTATGCTTTATTTTGTATGTGACCTTCTTCACTGCTCAGCAACAAAATTTTGCTTGCTAATTTTTTTGCTGAGCAATGATCCCATTGCAGTGGAAAATTTTCATGCTAATGTTTCTACTAATTTTTATGCAAATCAGTGATCCCCCTTTGCAGTGAAAATAACAGCATTTCTAGTAATGAAAATATAGGCCCGACATCTCCGTGCCCTTGTAGTTATAAAATCACTACTATTTTCGTTGCTAGACTCTCGTTCTTTTGTAGTGTACCATATGAATAGCTACAATGGGGTTCAAAGAAATAGTATTCTTCTAATTACATAGATCTTAATATTAATGCCATGTAAAGCATAGTGGCTTGAAAATGTCTAGCACTTTAATTTATAAGTATTTTCTAAAGAAGGATACTCTAGTATTTGGTAACATCTATTTTCAGGGATTGAACCATGAAGAATCAAAAACTATATGAATAGGCAACCTGCTCTAGTAGCTGTAGTAGTATATTGCATCCATATTTCTATAAAAAGAACTTAACCATATACCCAAATTGAAATTCTTTTTTAGTTTTCAAAGAATGAAATACACACCTTTATGAGGACCACCAAAGTACTTCCTTCTTATATATAATGTACCATCACATCAATGTTCTTTAGAGCCATATTTAACCACTTGATACTTGATATACTTTCTTATACAACCATATCTTCTCCAAGTTTCCTTGATCTATGCATTGATGGCCTTATACATCCTAGAATGTTTCACCTTAAAGAAATGTTTATATCACCATATTTGTTGAAATATCTAGAAACTCAAACTTGCTAGCTCCTTCAATCTTTCTGGTATTAAACATCATAAAATATAAACATGTGTCTAGTGTATATAAAAGGTATATTCTCAAAGAAATATTTGTCAAACAAGGTATAAATACAAGGTGTAATCCCAAAGAAACATTAACCAAATATTTGTCAAACAAGGTATAAATACAAGGTGTAATCCCAAAGAAACATTAACCAAAGAAGGATTTAAGATATGTAATGATGTGAAGCATTAATGGTCTATTTGGGACCACGTAATTTACTAGCACATAGAAGAACATGTATGAATAACTTACCTTTAAAGATTGCATGCTCTTGGATAACTTATCTATAGAGATTACACACCCTTGAATAACTTGCCTATGTAGAGATTACATGCACTTAAATGGAAAATGATGAATAGCACATCTTGGCAACACATCTCAAGGGGTGGCTCATGCACCATTGCTAGATTTCCCTATACCTTGCAAAGCAATTATATGCAAACTTTGTATTGGGATGGTGTAGGTAAGGGTTGTTTGGGCAAGTACAGTAGGTCGTGGCACCCCTACTCCTGATCTTTGATTTATTGAGGTAGACCTGACCTTTGTGCCAATTTCGAGTGTTAAAGCTCTTGGATCCCAGGTTGGGGTTGATGTATTACTTTATACTTGGTGTAGCAAAGGATCTTTTGGGTGAGTAAGGTAGCACATGGCCCCCGATCTTGCCACGCGAGATGTCCTTCTTTGACTCTCTGTCAGCTATTGCAACATCTTCCACACTTAGGCCCCCTCCCTGGCTCTTTGAGTTGTTAAGGTAGACCCAACCTTTGTGCCACTTTTGAGTGTTGCAGATCTTCGATCCCAGGTTGGGGTTGATGTATGACCTTGGCATAGAGAGCATCCTACACATGGAGCTATTTCCACACATAGCACCTACAATAAATGAGGTTGGTACTTGTCTTTGATAATGTCTTGTAGATTTTTGTTATGTATATTATTCGTGTTCATGACTTGCACATACTACTATGGAGTCAACATTATCGGAGGTAGTTCAGCGGTCAAGCATATGCGATTGGAGATGGAGTAAATGAGAGCACAAATGACAGACTAAAGATAGAGGTTATATGAGGAGGTCACCAGATGTTGCAAAGCATAAAGATGAGAACTTTTTTAAGAATCCTCAAGAGATTGCTCATGGTTGAGGAGTGTTTAGTCACCCTTATCTTGCCCTATACCCTTGGCCTCCATATTTGAGATTATAGCATGACATAGGCCCCAGAGATTCTATGCAAGGGAGAGTGCTTAGTTTGTTTTTATCACAGTACATTCAAGGGGATGAATTTCTTGCACCAACCAAATTTGTATGGCGTTGTACTTAGCAGACCTTGCATGAGGGAGGACCATTTGGTTCATGATTAGTACTTAGATCAAGTCTAATTATAAAAGGATTTTCAAGTTCTAAAGGTGAACCTATAAACATGGAGGAATTATCCACAAAAAAAAAACTTTTTGGAAATGATTCTATTAAAATTAACCACACAACATCAGTACAAGAATAAAAAGAAAAAACTATTTTTGACAAGGGTGGAGAGGAAGATATGACATATGGATGTCTTTCTCCTCCATGTTTTAATGAAACATGGATATGCATGTGTTCTCAATAGTAATTCATGTATGTATCTCGTCCTCCTCCAGACTTTAGTGAAAACTAGATGTTTGTGTTATTAAATATTGAAGAGAATGAGTGAAGTAGAAATGAAGTAGCATGATAAGGTCATTGCACACACTACAAGGCAACATCACAAAAATCCGCTTTTCATTACAAAAAGACGTTTTCTATTCCCATAATAAGATGTTACATTGGGATAAACTCAAATAAGCTCCATAAAATGGAAAGATTTTACACCAAAATAAACTCAAAAAGGCTCCATAGGGAGCATGTGTAATGGGCTCCTCAAATAGACAAAAATCATTGGGCTACAACTGTGGAATTTTGGGCCTCTTTAGATGAAGGATCTACAACTAGGGCATTTGTAGGCTCTTTAACCTGTGTATTGGCAGCTTTGGATGTTTGAGCCCCCCTCTCCACGTGTCCATTATCTTCATTGGCTAAAAAATTCACTTGCCTTCTGGCACTTAGATTTTCCATGGCCTCTAATATATTCTTCTTTTTTCTCTTAGAGGAAGTATTTTTTGAATTAGAGAACTTTAGAGGTACACCTTTGTCCTTTGGATTGTACTTGGAGGAGGGCTTCTTGGGTAATTTTTGGATCTAGGAATGACCATGCTTTAGGGGAGAATAAATGGGCATCCCCTTGTTTTTGCCTTTCTTCTTTAGCTTCTTTGCTTTATGTGTCTCCTCTTTTTGTTCTAGAAGTGGGGAATTTGGGTCATAGGGGGTAACTGCTTTCTCGAGAATTCAAGAAATGCATCTCCTTGACCAACCAAACCCATGACTCAAGATATTCATGCATCTAGAAAGTGCAAAAAAATTAATTAAAAACTAAAATTAAATCCAAAATGAAGAGTAGAAGGGTACTACAAACTTACGATAGATGTAGTCAATATGTATTTCATTTTAATAAATCTCCAAGCATTGGCAATAACTCTCCATCCACCATAAGATGTGGAATCTGGCTGAATAGGTACCTATCAAACAAATGTTTCTTGAATAACATAATCATAATGAAACAAAGGAAAGGGGAATACTTTGGAAACAATCTGTAAGATCCCTGTTCCCACCGAGCAACGGATTCAGGATACTGGCAAGCGGAAGTAGCACTTCTCGCGCGGGACAGGGGTCCCACATTCGGGGCCTCACCCACGGATATCCGGATAAGAGACTAATCCGTCGGTTGTTCCAAAGCCGAACCCGGAAAAACTTCCTTTACCGGAAAGCACGGGCGATTCCACCTGGATAACTTTTTACTCTAACGTAGTCAAGAACATTTCTGATCGAGCTGATCCAATTTCATCTATAAGATACATGGTCAGATTAAGGAAGAAACTTGCACTTGGATCATTGGGATCAACGCTTTTTTTCCCATTCAAGAGGCACAGCCGTTGATTCCTATCCATAGAACAGTTATTGTCCGGGATTTATTTTATCTATCGTAAAAACAAAAGTTTGAGTCTCGATTTACGGATCCATCAGTCCAGCCTAACCCCATCCAATCCCATGGGTTAGCCAACCGCCCAACCACTGTAGTGATGGGATCCAATTAAGAATTTGGTTAGGTTTTGTCCTGGGTACCAAGGAAAAGAGTTCGAAGGCCCCCTAGCCGGATGTTCATGCAAAATAAAACTAGTCACACCACTCACAATATGAAATTGCCTTTTTCACAGATTCAACCAGTTTAAAACAATCCTTTAATAAAACCATAGTATCACTGATCACAATCTTCCAATTTATCCAATTGATTCTTAATTTCCCATCATTCCTTCATCAGAGTATCTATGGCATCATTGGCAACTAGAACGCTCAGGGGCCGTTTCGATAGTTCCTAGCCCTTAATACTCGGCAATATAATCACTTATCAAGATGGACTCTCGTTGAAGATCAGCAAGATCAACCAACAGATCCATATAAAGAGCCATGGACTCATCCATTGAAGACCAGCAAGGTCAATCAACCAGATCCATGCCCGATTTTAGAAAACAACTCCAACTCTGTTCCAATATCTTCCTCGACGCACGCGTGGGTATCCTAGGCGACCCAGAGCCCGAGCACCGTATGGTCAGCACCCTCTAGGATCCTTCGCAGGTGACCTAGCGCTTCACTCATAGGCCGCTTCCTTGGCCCCTCATCCACCGTACCGGAAGCTCACCATTTTAATCGCACCGAGGCTGGTCAAGACCTCGGCCGACCTTGCTACGCGAGACGTCCTTCATTGACTCCCCGTCAGCAGTTGCAACTTTACCATCACGACCTTAATCACAAGACGGTCAAAATGCTCCCCCCAGCATTCTTCACATAAAACAATCATTTACAAACAGCATTTACAAACAGTTTACAATACAATTTCTATTTTAACTTTCATTTTTCCACATTATCCCTCATCAATCTACATTACTTATTCCATATTCCATTTATATGTATACTCATCCCATCACATCATTTCCATCTCATCACTTCAGATTTCCTCACATCACATATCGTATATTCACATCCATACATCCACATCTATATGCGTACATTCACATCTACATGCATACGTCTACATCTCTATGCATACATACACATCCACATTCACATTCATCTCCATACATCTACATCTATATGCATACATCCACCTCCACATTCACATCCACATCTATACATGTACATCTACATGCATACATCCACCTCTACATCCACATCTACATCTATACACCTACATCTACATGCATACATCCACATCTCCATTCACATCTACATCTATACATCTACATCTACATGCATCCATCCACCTCCACATCCACATCTATATCTATACATCTACATCTACATGCATACATCCATATCTCCATTCCCATCTACATCTATACATCTACATCTACATGCATCCATCCACCTCCACATCCACATCTACATCTATACATCTACATCTACATGTATACATCCACATCTCCATTCACATCTACATCTACATGCATCCATCCACATCTCCATTTACATCCTCATCTACACATCTATTTCTACATGCATACATCCACATCTCCATGCATACATCCACCTCCACATTCACACTCACATCCATACCTCTACATCTACATGCAAACATCCATATCTCCATGCATAATAATATTCTTTTAATTAATCTAGGATGATAGTTCCTAGAATATGGTAGGAAGTCCTCTTTTTATGCTTTGAATGAAATTATTTTATGCGTAATTTCTATAAAACTTTTGCCATAGCTCCGCTACTATGAACTGATAAGTCTCAATTTTATCTAAGGGATAAGGTTTATCATTAAGGAAATAATTAGAATGGTTTCTAATTGGATCATCAATCCATAATGGATTGAATCATCGATAAACATAAACTAAAAGTATAGAAAAAAGCCATTAATTTGGCCTCAAGCATAGCTTAATCTTGGATTAAGAAAAAGCCTTATGAAAAGCTTCATTTGGATTGAAAAGGGTCATGAGTATGACCATTTCTTAAGTGAGAGAGAGAAAAACCATTAGAATTAAATATAAATAGAATCTTATGTAATTCTTTACTATCATTAATTAATTAACTTCAATAGCATTTCAAAAACCATATCAATTAAGCTTCTCAAGCTTGAGAGGGGTTGAGAAGAGAGAATCATTGAGAAATTATAGAAAAGATCAAAATTCACTATACTTATCTTATAATTTGCTTGATTCTTTGATCACGGTAGAGGCCCCCAACCAATCAATTGGTTTAGTATGTTGATGGAGCCACCAATGGGGATTTAAGAAAGAGAGAAGTGTCAAAACTAGTGAATTATTAAAGAATTCATAGTTCTTGGCTTAGGTGGAGTAGAGTAACAATGCATAAGACACTATATTTTTTTCAACAAGGAAAGGCTTCTATTTATAGGAAAAATTGAGCTCCTAACCAAACAAACTGATTCTAGAATTTTCCAAGTCAGTTTGGTTGAATTTGGACTAGATTTGGATCTAGTTTGGTTACTTTTTGATTCGATTTGGTTCCATTTTGATTTGGTTTGGTTCAAGAGATATGAGAGATAAAAATATCACATTATTTTTGAGTTTAAAACTCATTCAAGCATGTGAAATATGCACCTCCTTTAAAGAACTCTCCTTCCTTACATAGGTGTCAAAATTTTATTGCTCATAGTTTTTTTACTAATAAACCTTGTACATTTTCAACTCTTCATCTTATGTGAAATATGCACCTTCTTTAAAGAACTCCCCTTCCTTACATATGTGTCAAAATTTTATTGCTCATAGTTTTTTTACTAATAACCCTTGTACATTTTCAACTCTTCATCTTATGTGAAATATGCACCTTCTTTAAAGAACTCTCCTTCCTTACATATGTGTCAAAATTTTATTGTTCATAGTTTTTTACTAATAAACCTTGTACATTTTCAACTCTTCATCTTATGTGAGCATTTACTCATTTTTGGGTATCTTCTTTTACAATTTGGATTTATCTCCTCCCTACACATGGATTGATGCTATTGGCCCATAGGAACCTTAATTGGACCATAATCCAAAAATTTCTGAAAATCTAGACCCTTAGACTAAGGTTCTTTATACCTATTTCCAATTAATTCCAATTGCACATTGGAAAATCCTTTTTGAATTTCTGTTTCAGGGGAACTTATTTTAATAAGATGAGTTATTTTTCTATCCAAAAATATTCATAATCTGAATATTCTCTCTCTAGAATAATTTTCTCTCTCTAGGCTAAAACAGTTAGAAACAAGGTCTTTATATTTCTGAAGAGAGATTGATTACAGGGGAAGATACTAGACATCAAAAAAGGGTTGGGGGAGGAATCTTACATTCTACCCCACTTAAAAAATGCGAGATGTCCTCATCTCGCAAACTGGGATAATTTCGCAAGATGCACGAATATGAGACTTAGAGAAAAATTTTAATCAAGATTAACCACCAAGAAAAGTCTTAAAGAAAGCAAGATAAGAACAAGATTTAAACTTTATTCATTCTCGGAACTTATACAGTAAAGATAGAAGAACTCTTTACACTTCCATAAGCCCGTCCATCATATGGTCACAAAAGCAGCACTCACAAGCTGCACAAGTATAGGGTAACTCATCTATGGGAATGATTCTGCTGGTTATTGCCGCACCTATCTCAGTGGTATGAGGTGATCTAACAAAAGGACCTCTGAGAGGCAAGCCAAAAACGGGATAAAGGCATATCTTCTCATGAGGAAGAAAACACGCCAGTAAGAAGACCCGCTCAGAAAACCCAAGATGTCTTGATCTCATGACACAGTAGTATCAGGGACCCAAACCCAAAGCTTCAATAACCATGGCCAAGCGGACATTGTTACGAAAGTGCTGCTGACCCCAGGGTGCTACCCTAGTTATGTTTTGATAGGTCCGCCATTTGGTCTGCGCTACAGAAGTTCCTAGGTGAGGAAAAAGTGAGCGCTCATACTGTTCTATAAAGTCTTTCTTCACAGACTCTCTTGCGTCTTGAAGGTGAGAAATCATCATGGATAAAACTAGTTCTTGTTGCCAAGCCATGAAGGAGATTAAGAAAGAAAGGAGATTGATGGGAGTAAGATTACTGTGAGCGACAAGTAAAAGTTACGACTTATATAAAGGAAGGAGCTAGCGTAACCTAGAAGCCAACGGTAACTTGCCACTGAAGTTTTACCGTCTTTCCATGATTTGTGTTTGACACATTTTTCTATAGAAGGTATTAAGAATTTTAAGATGAGGATATAAAAGAAGCTTGTAGGCTAAGTCACCTACTTTCATTGAATTCACATATAAGGGTCACAATATCTGGGGGATAACTTCTTATACTCCCCAAGAGATAAAGAACTTCTTTTGGGCCGTACTCGAATGAAAAC
This sequence comes from Cibotium barometz, assembly GCF_041138505.1. NCBI lineage: Eukaryota > Viridiplantae > Streptophyta > Polypodiopsida > Cyatheales > Cibotiaceae > Cibotium > Cibotium barometz. Next base: position 27,649,575 of record NC_141053.1, on the reverse strand, counting down.
CAAAACCTTGGTATCCAAAACACCGATTCTCACTTCTGAACTCATTGTTCTAAATCTTTAAAACAGGTGGGACTCCTGAGAAGTATTCTAGGGAAAGGGTCTTCCTTTTTTTAAACAGAAACTTTCTTTTATTTTAGAGAGGGAATAATTATGAGATCAGAAGGGAGATTCTTACTCCTGTATACCTCGAAGGCTGGGGAGGAATCTAACATTCTATCCCACTTAAAAAGTGCGAGATGTCCTCATCTCGCAAGGTAGAGGACAGCTCTTTTTCTTAAGATCCAATTTTATTCTAGGGTTCCTTATATTCTGGTCAACCCAACAGAACACTGGGATAAATATCCCTTATATAGAACTCATCATTAAATAACAATTCATTCAGATCATGTCATTCATATCTTTAACATGATAATGGTCCATTAGACCGAAAAGTTTCATTCGGAACATTCCTCCACGGAAATTTCAGTCAAGCAAGTTCTCAATTTGACATCCCTTAACTTGATCTACCGGTCAAGTATTAACAGTAGCAATCTAACAGCACAACCCACTAACCTCATAGTGATTTGCTGAATTCATTATCATCATTCTAGTTATGAATATCATCACAGGGACTCGTCCCATTCCCCCTCATTGAGGTTTCATTATATTTCAACTAATTTTTAGAAATCAACATTTTCCAATCAGCATTTTCAATCAGAATCCAAATCAATTCATCAATTCTCAAACAGAATTAAAATCATATTAATCACATTCAAAATCATCATCTAGATAGCATTAACGCTTATAATTTCAAGTCTTAGATTTACTCGTATATACTGTCAGTAAAGAGTTGCAGTATACTCTCGGTATATACGGGTAGTCACGGCCCTTGGAATTATAAGGTAAATACTATCATGTAGGCCTCAAGCAAGTCAGGGATTCTATATAATTGCGGTACTTCCATCTGAAGACCCAATTACCAAATTACGAGTTTCAGTTTGAATATCAAATTGTATGAATTATCTCACACAATTATAACCTTTTTGTGTTTCTTGATAAATTTTTGATATATTTATCTTCTCAGTTGATCTTTATTAACCAAATGCTCTGATACCAACTGTAAGATCCCTGTTCCCACCGAGCAACGGATTCAGGATACTGGCAGCGGAAGTAGCACTTCTCACGCGGGACAGGGGTCGCACATTCGGGGCCTCACCCACGGATATCCGGATAAGAGACTAATCCGTCGGTTGTTCCAAAGCCGAACCCGGAAAAACTTCCTTTACCGGAAAGCACGGGCGATTTCACCTGGATAACTTTTTACTCTAACGTAGTCAAGAACATTTCTGATCGAGCTGATCCAATTTCATCTATAAGATACATGGTCAGATTAAGGAAGAAACTTGCACTTGGATCATTGGGATCAATGTTTTTTTCCCCATTCAAGAGGCACAGCCGTTGATTCCTATCCATAGAACAGTTACTGTCCGGGATTTATTTTATCTATCGTAAAAACAAAAGTTTGAGTCTCGATTTACGGATAACCCCATCCAATCCCATGGGTTAGCCAACCGCCCAACCACTGTAGTGATGGGATCCACTTAAGAATTTGGTTAGGTTTTGTCCCGGGTACCAAGGAAAAGAGTTCCAAGGCCCCCTAGCCGGATGTTCATGCAAAATAAAACTAGTCACACCACTCACACACCCAATATGAAATTGCCTTTTTCACAGATTCAACCAGTTTAAAACAATCCTTTAATAAAACCATAGTATCACTGATCACAATCTTCCAATTTATCCAATTGATTCTTAATTTTCCATCATTCCTTCATCAGAGTATCTATGGCATCATTGGCAACTAGAACGCTCAGGGGCCGTTTCAATAGTTCCTAGCCCTTAATACTCGGCAATATAATCACTTATCAAGATGGACTCTCGTTGAAGATCAGCAAGATCAACCAATAGATCCATATAAAGAGCCATGGACTCATCCATTGAAGACCAGCAAGGTCAATCAACCAGATCCATGCCCGATTTCAGAAAACAACTCCAACTCTGTTCCAATATCTTCCTCGACGCACGCGTGGGTATCCTAGGCGACCCAGAGCCCGAGCACCGTATGGTCAACACCCTCTAGGATCCTTCGCAGGTGACCTAGCGCTTCACTCATAGGCCGCTTCCTTGGCCCCTCATCCACCGTACCGAAAGCTCACCATTTTAATCGCACCGAGGCTGGTCAAGACCTCGGCCGACCTTGCTACGCGAGACGTCCTTCATTGACTCCCCGTCAACAGTTGCAACTTTACCATCACGACCTTAATCACAAGACGGTCAAAATGCTCCCCCCAGCATTCCTGACATAAAACAATCATTTACAAACAGCATTTACAAACAGTTTACAATACAATTTCTATTTTAACTTTCATTTTTCCACATTATCCCTCATCAATCTACATTACTTATTCCATATTCCATTTATATGTATACTCATTCCATCACATCATTTCAGATTCCCTCACATCACATATCGTATATTCACATCCATACATCCACATCTATATGCGTACATTCACATCTACATGCATACGTCTACATCTCTATGCATACATACACATCCACATTCACATTCATCTCCATACATCTACATCTATATGCATACATCCACCTCCACATTCACATCCACATCTATACATCTACATCTACATGCATACATCCACCTCTACATCCACATCTACATCTATACACCTACATCTACATGCATACATCCACATCTCCATTCACATCTACATCTATACATCTACATCTACATGCATCCATCCACCTCCACATCCACATCTACATCTATACATCTACATCTACATGCATACATCCATATCTCCATTCCCATCTACATCTATACATCTACATCTACATCTACATGCATCCATCCACCTCCACATCCACATCTACATCTATACATCTACATCTACATGTATACATCCACATCTCCATTCACATCTACATCTACATGCATCCATCCACATCTCCATTTACATCCTCATCTACACATCTATTTCTACATGCATACATCCACATCTCCATGCATACATCCACCTCCACATTCACACTCACATCCATACCTCTACATCTACATGCAAACATCCATATCTCCATGCATAATAATATTCTTTTAATTAATCTAGGATGATAGTTCCTAGAATATGGTAGGAAGTCCTCTTTTTATGCTTTGAATGAAATTATTTTATGCGTAATTTCTATAAAAATTTTGCCATAGCTCCGCTACTATGAACTGATAAGTCTCAATTTCTTCTAAGGGATAAGGTTTATCATTAAGGAAATAATTAGAATGGTCTCTAATTGGATCATCAATCCATAATGGATTGAATCATCGACGATAAACATAAACTAAAAGTATAGAAAAAAGCCATTAATTTGGCCTCAAGCATAGCTTAATCTTGGATTAAGGAAAAGCCTTATGAAAAGCTTCATTTGGATTGAAAAGGGTCATGAGTATGACCATTTCTTAAGTGAGAGAGAGAAAAACCATTAGAATTAAATATAAATAGAATCTTATGTAATTCTTTACTATCATTAATTAATTAACTTCAATAGCATTTCAAAAACCATATCAATTAAGCTTCTCAAGCTTGAGAGGGGTTGAGAAGAGAGAATCATTGAGAAATTATAGAAAAGATCAAAATTCACTATACTTATCTTATAATTTGCTTGATTCTTTGATCACGGTAGAGGCCCCCAACCAATCAATTGGTTTAGTATGTTGATGGAGCCACCAATGGGGATTTAAGAAAGAGAGAAGTGTCAAAACTAGTGAATTATTAAAGAATTCATAGTTCTTGGCTTAGGTGGAGTAGAGTAATAATGCATAAGACACTATATTTTTTTCAACAAGGAAAGGCTTCTATTTATAGGAAAAATTGAGCTCCTAACCAAACAAACTGATTCTAGAATTTTCCAAGTCAGTTTGGTTGAATTTGGACTAGATTTGGACCTAGTTTGGTTACTTTTTGATTCGATTTGGTTCCATTTTGATTTGGTTTGGTTCAAGAGATATGAGAGATAAAAATATCACATTATTTTTGAGTTTAAAACTCATTCAAGCATGTGAAATATGCACCTCCTTTAAAGAACTCTCCTTCCTTACATAGGTGTCAAAATTTTATTGCTCATAGTTTTTTTACTAATAAACCTTGTACATTTTCAACTCTTCATCTTATGTGAAATATGCACCTTCTTTAAAGAACTCCCCTTCCTTACATATGTGTCAAAATTTTATTGCTCATAGTTTTTTTACTAATAACCCTTGTACATTTTCAACTCTTCATCTTATGTGAAATATGCACCTTCTTTAAAGAACTCTCCTTCCTTACATATGTGTCAAAATTTTATTGTTCATAGTTTTTTACTAATAAACCTTGTACATTTTCAACTCTTCATCTTATGTGAGCATTTACTCATTTTTGGGTATCTTCTTTTACAATTTGGATTTATCTCCTCCCTACACATGGATTGATGCTATTGGCCCATAGGAACCTTAATTGGACCATAATCCAAAAATTTCTGAAAATCTAGACCCTTAGACTAAGGTTCTTTATACCTATTTCCAATTAATTCCAATTGCACATTGGAAAATCCTTTTTGAATTTCTGTTTCAGGGGAACTTATTTTAATAAGATGAGTTATTTTTCTATCCAAAAATATTCATAATCTGAATATTCTCTCTCTAGAATAATTTTCTCTCTCTAGGCTAAAACAGTTAGAAACAAGGTCTTTATATTTCTGAAGAGAGATTGATTACAGGGGAAGATACTAGACATCAAAAAAGGGTTGGGGGAGGAATCTTACATTCTACCCCACTTAAAAAATGCGAGATGTCCTCATCTCGCAAACTGGGATAATTTCGCAAGATGCACGAATATGAGACTTAGAGAAAAATTTTAATCAAGATTAACCACCAAGAAAAGTCTTAAAGAAAGCAAGATAAGAACAAGATTTAAACTTTATTCATTCTCGGAACTTATACAGTAAAGATAGAAGAACTCTTTACACTTCCATAAGCCCGTCCATCATATGGTCACAAAAGCAGCACTCACAAGCTGCACAAGTATAGGGTAACTCATCTATGGGAATGATTCTGCTGGTTATTGCCGCACCTATCTCAGTGGTATGAGGTGATCTAACAAAAGGACCTCTGAGAGGCAAGCCAAAAACGGGATAAAGGCATATCTTCTCATGAGGAAGAAAACACGCCAGTAAGAAGACCCGCTCAGAAAACCCAAGATGTCTTGATCTCATGACACAGTAGTATCAGGGACCCAAACCCAAAGCTTCAATAACCATGGCCAAGCGGACATTGTTACGAAAGTGCTGCTGACCCCAGGGTGCTACCCTAGTTATGTTTTGATAGGTCCGCCATTTGGTCTGCGCTACAGAAGTTCCTAGGTGAGGAAAAAGTGAGCGCTCATACTGTTCTATAAAGTCTTTCTTCACAGACTCTCTTGCGTCTTGAAGGTGAGAAATCATCATGGATAAAACTAGTTCTTGTTGCCAAGCCATGAAGGAGATTAAGAAAGAAAGGAGATTGATGGGAGTAAGATTACTGTGAGCGACAAGTAAAAGTTACGACTTATATAAAGGAAGGAGCTAGCGTAACCTAGAAGCCAACGGTAACTTGCCACTGAAGTTTTACCGTCTTTCCATGATTTGTGTTTGACACATTTTTCTATAGAAGGTATTAAGAATTTTAAGATGAGGATATAAAAGAAGCTTGTAGGCTAAGTCACCTACTTTCATTGAATTCAGATATAAGGGTCACAATATCTGGGGGATAACTTCTTATACTCCCCAAGAGATAAAGAACTTCTTTTGGGCCGTACTCGAATGAAAACCAAAACCTTGGTATCCAAAACACCGATTCTCACTTCTGAACTCATTGTTCTAAATCTTTAAAACAGGTGGGACTCCTGAGAAGTATTCTAGGGAAAGGGTCTTCCTTTTTTTAAACAGAAACTTTCTTTTATTTTAGAGAGGGAATAATTATGAGATCAGAAGGGAGATTCTTACTCCTGTATACCTCGAAGGCTGGGGAGGAATCTAACATTCTACCCCACTTAAAAAGTGTGAGATGTCCTCATCTCGCAAGGTAGAGGACAGCTCTTTTTCTTAAGATCCAATTTTATTCTAGGGTTCCTTATATTCTGGTCAACCCAACAGAACACTGGGATAAATATCCCTTATATAGAACTCATCATTAAATAACAATTCATTCAGATCATGTCATTCATATCTTTAACATGATAATGGTCCATTAGACCGAAAAGTTTCATTCGGAACATTCCTCCACGGAAATTTCAGTCAAGCAAGTTCTCAATTTGACATCCCTTAACTTGATCTACCGGTCAAGTATTAACAGTAGCAATCTAACAGCACAACCCACTAACCTCATAGTGATTTGCTGAATTCATTATCATCATTCTAGTTATGAATATCATCACAGGGACTCGTCCCATTCCCCCTCATTGAGGTTTCATTATATTTCAACTAATTTTTAGAAATCAACATTTTCCAATCAGCATTTTCAATCAGAATCCAAATCAATTCATCAATTCTCAAACAGAATTAAAATCATATTAATCACATTCAAAATCATCATCTAGATAGCATTAACGCTTATAATTTCAAGTCTTAGATTTACTCGTATATACTGTCAGTAAAGAGTTGCAGTATACTCTCGGTATATACGGGTAGTCACGGCCCTTGGAATTATAAGGTAAATACTATCATGTAGGCCTCAAGCAAGTCAGGGATTCTATATAATTGCGGTACTTCCATCTGAAGACCCAATTACCAAATTACGAGTTTCAGTTTGAATATCAAATTGTATGAATTATCTCACACAATTATAACCTTTTTGTGTTTCTTGATAAATTTTTGATATATTTATCTTCTCAGTTGATCTTTATTAACCAAATGCTCTGATACCAACTGTAAGATCCCTGTTCCCACCGAGCAACGGATTCAGGATACTGGCAGCGGAAGTAGCACTTCTCACGCGGGACAGGGGTCGCACATTCGGGGCCTCACCCACGGATATCCGGATAAGAGACTAATCCGTCGGTTGTTCCAAAGCCGAACCCGAAAAAACTTCCTTTACCGGAAAGCACGGGCGATTTCACCTGGATAACTTTTTACTCTAACGTAGTCAAGAACATTTCTGATCGAGCTGATCCAATTTCATCTATAAGATACATGGTCAGATTAAGGAAGAAACTTGCACTTGGATCATTGGGATCAACGTTTTTTTCCCCATTCAAGAGGCACAGCCGTTGATTCCTATCCATAGAACAGTTACTGTCCGGGATTTATTTTATCTATCGTAAAAACAAAAGTTTGAGTCTCGATTTACGGATAACCCCATCCAATCCCATGGGTTAGCCAACCGCCCAACCACTGTAGTGATGGGATCCACTTAAGAATTTGGTTAGGTTTTGTCCCGGGTACCAAGGAAAAGAGTTCCAAGGCCCCCTAGCCGGATGTTCATGCAAAATAAAACTAGTCACACCACTCACACACCCAATATGAAATTGCCTTTTTCACAGATTCAACCAGTTTAAAACAATCCTTTAATAAAACCATAGTATCACTGATCACAATCTTCCAATTTATCCAATTGATTCTTAATTTTCCATCATTCCTTCATCAGAGTATCTATGGCATCATTGGCAACTAGAACGCTCAGGGGCCGTTTCAATAGTTCCTAGCCCTTAATACTCGGCAATATAATCACTTATCAAGATGGACTCTCGTTGAAGATCAGCAAGATCAACCAATAGATCCATATAAAGAGCCATGGACTCATCCATTGAAGACCAGCAAGGTCAATCAACCAGATCCATGCCCGATTTCAGAAAACAACTCCAACTCTGTTCCAATATCTTCCTCGACGCACGCGTGGGTATCCTAGGCGACCCAGAGCCCGAGCACCGTATGGTCAACACCCTCTAGGATCCTTTGCAGGTGACCTTGCGCTTCACTCATAGGCCGCTTCCTTGGCCCCTCATCCACCGTACCGGAAGCTCACCATTTTAATCGCACCGAGGCTGGTCAAGACCTCGGCCGACCTTGCTACGCGAGACGTCCTTCATTGACTCCCCGTCAACAGTTGCAACTTTACCATCACGACCTTAATCACAAGACGGTCAAAATGCTCCCCCCAGCATTCCTGACATAAAACAATCATTTACAAACAGCATTTACAAACAGTTTACAATACAATTTCTATTTTAACTTTCATTTTTCCACATTATCCCTCATCAATCTACATTACTTCTTCCATATTCCATTTATATGTATACTCATCCCATCACATCATTTCAGATTCCCTCACATCACATATCGTATATTCACATCCATACATCCACATCTATATGCGTACATTCACATCTACATGCATACGTCTACATCTCTATGCATACATACACATCCACATTCACATTCATCTCCATACATCTACATCTATATGCATACATCCACCTCCACATTCACATCCACATCTATACATCTACATCTACATGCATACATCCACCTCTACATCCACATCTACATCTATACACCTACATCTACATGCATACATCCACATCTCCATTCACATCTACATCTATACATCTACATCTACATGCATCCATCCACCTCCACATCCACATCTACATCTATACATCTACATCTACATGCATACATCCATATCTCCATTCCCATCTACATCTATACATCTACATCTACATCTACATGCATCCATCCACCTCCACATCCACATCTACATCTATACATCTACATCTACATGTATACATCCACATCTCCATTCACATCTACATCTACATGCATCCATCCACATCTCCATTTACATCCTCATCTACACATCTATTTCTACATGCATACATCCACATCTCCATGCATACATCCACCTCCACATTCACACTCACATCCATACCTCTACATCTACATGCAAACATCCATATCTCCATGCATAATAATATTCTTTTAATTAATCTAGGATGATAGTTCCTAGAATATGGTAGGAAGTCCTCTTTTTATGCTTTGAATGAAATTATTTTATGCGTAATTTCTATAAAAATTTTGCCATAGCTCCGCTACTATGAACTGATAAGTCTCAATTTCTTCTAAGGGATAAGGTTTATCATTAAGGAAATAATTAGAATGGTCTCTAATTGGATCATCAATCCATAATGGATTGAATCATCGACGATAAACATAAACTTAAAGTATAGAAAAAAGCCATTAATTTGGCCTCAAGCATAGCTTAATCTTGGATTAAGGAAAAGCCTTATGAAAAGCTTCATTTGGATTGAAAAGGGTCATGAGTATGACCATTTCTTAAGTGAGAGAGAGAAAAACCATTAGAATTAAATATAAATAGAATCTTATGTAATTCTTTACTATCATTAATTAATTAACTTCAATAGCATTTCAAAAACCATATCAATTAAGCTTCTCAAGCTTGAGAGGGGTTGAGAAGAGAGAATCATTGAGAAATTATAGAAAAGATCAAAATTCACTATACTTATCTTATAATTTGCTTGATTCTTTGATCACGGTAGAGGCCCCCAACCAATCAATTGGTTTAGTATGTTGATGGAGCCACCAATGGGGATTTAAGAAAGAGAGAAGTGTCAAAACTAGTGAATTATTAAAGAATTCATAGTTCTTGGCTTAGGTGGAGTAGAGTAACAATGCATAAGACACTATATTTTTTTCAACAAGGAAAGGCTTCTATTTATAGGAAAAATTGAGCTCCTAACCAAACAAACTGATTCTAGAATTTTCCAAGTCAGTTTGGTTGAATTTGGACTAGATTTGGACCTAGTTTGGTTACTTTTTGATTCGATTTGGTTCCATTTTGATTTGGTTTGGTTCAAGAGATATGAGAGATAAAAATATCACATTATTTTTGAGTTTAAAACTCATTCAAGCATGTGAAATATGCACCTCCTTTAAAGAACTCTCCTTCCTTACATAGGTGTCAAAATTTTATTGCTCATAGTTTTTTTACTAATAAACCTTGTACATTTTCAACTCTTCATCTTATGTGAAATATGCACCTTCTTTAAAGAACTCCCCTTCCTTACATATGTGTCAAAATTTTATTGCTCATAGTTTTTTTACTAATAACCCTTGTACATTTTCAACTCTTCATCTTATGTGAAATATGCACCTTCTTTAAAGAACTCTCCTTCCTTACATATGTGTCAAAATTTTATTGTTCATAGTTTTTTACTAATAAACCTTGTACATTTTCAACTCTTCATCTTATGTGAGCATTTACTCATTTTTGGGTATCTTCTTTTACAATTTGGATTTATCTCCTCCCTACACATGGATTGATGCTATTGGCCCATAGGAACCTTAATTGGACCATAATCCAAAAATTTCTGAAAATCTAGACCCTTAGACTAAGGTTCTTTATACCTATTTCCAATTAATTCCAATTGCACATTGGAAAATCCTTTTTGAATTTCTGTTTCAGGGAAACTTCTCTCTCTAGAATAATTTTCTCTCTCTAGGCTAAAACAGTTAGAAACAAGGTCTTTATATTTCTGAAGAGAGATTGATTACAGGGGAAGATACTAGACATCAAAAAAGGGTTGGGGGAGGAATCTTACATTCTACCCCACTTAAAAAATGCGAGATGTCCTCATCTCGCAAACTGGGATAATTTCGCAAGATGCACGAATATGAGACTTAGAGAAAAATTTTAATCAAGATTAACCACCAAGAAAAGTCTTAAAGAAAGCAAGATAAGAACAAGATTTAAACTTTATTCATTCTCGGAACTTATACAGTAAAGATAGAAGAACTCTTTACACTTCCATAAGCCCGTCCATCATATGGTCACAAAAGCAGCACTCACAAGCTGCACAAGTATAGGGTAACTCATCTATGGGAATGATTCTGCTGGTTATTGCCGCACCTATCTCAGTGGTATGAGGTGATCTAACAAAAGGACCTCTGAGAGGCAAGCCAAAAACGGGATAAAGGCATATCTTCTCATGAGGAAGAAAACACGCCAGTAAGAAGACCCGCTCAGAAAACCCAAGATGTCTTGATCTCATGACACAGTAGTATCAGGGACCCAAACCCAAAGCTTCAATAACCATGGCCAAGCGGACATTGTTACGAAAGTGCTGCTGACCCCAGGGTGCTACCCTAGTTATGTTTTGATAGGTCCGCCATTTGGTCTGCGCTACAGAAGTTCCTAGGTGAGGAAAAAGTGAGCGCTCATACTGTTCTATAAAGTCTTTCTTCACAGACTCTCTTGCGTCTTGAAGGTGAGAAATCATCATGGATAAAACTAGTTCTTGTTGCCAAGCCATGAAGGAGATTAAGAAAGAAAGGAGATTGATGGGAGTAAGATTACTGTGAGCGACAAGTAAAAGTTACGACTTATATAAAGGAAGGAGCTAGCGTAACCTAGAAGCCAACGGTAACTTGCCACTGAAGTTTTACCGTCTTTCCATGATTTGTGTTTGACACATTTTTCTATAGAAGGTATTAAGAATTTTAAGATGAGGATATAAAAGAAGCTTGTAGGCTAAGTCACCTACTTTCATTGAATTCAGATATAAGGGTCACAATATCTGGGGGATAACTTCTTATACTCCCCAAGAGATAAAGAACTTCTTTTGGGCCGTACTCGAATGAAAACCAAAACCTTGGTATCCAAAACACCGATTCTCACTTCTGAACTCATTGTTCTAAATCTTTAAAACAGGTGGGACTCCTGAGAAGTATTCTAGGGAAAGGGTCTTCCTTTTTTTAAACAGAAACTTTCTTTTATTTTAGAGAGGGAATAATTATGAGATCAGAAGGGAGATTCTTACTCCTGTATACCTCGAAGGCTGGGGAGGAATCTAACATTCTACCCCACTTAAAAAGTGCGAGATGTCCTCATCTCGCAAGGTAGAGGACAGCTCTTTTTCTTAAGATCCAATTTTATTCTAGGGTTCCTTATATTCTGGTCAACCCAACAGAACACTGGGATAAATATTCCTTATATAGAACTCATCATTAAATAACAATTCATTCAGATCATGTCATTCATATCTTTAACATGATAATGGTCCATTAGACCGAAAAGTTTCATTCGGAACATTCCTCCACGGAAATTTCAGTCAAGCAAGTTCTCAATTTGACATCCCTTAACTTGATCTACCGGTCAAGTATTAACAGTAGCAATCTAACAGCACAACCCACTAACCTCATAGTGATTTGCTGAATTCATTATCATCATTCTAGTTATGAATATCATCACAGGGACTCATCCCATTCCCCCTCATTGAGGTTTCATTATATTTCAACTAATTTTTAGAAATCAACATTTTCCAATCAGCATTTTCAATCAGAATCCAAATCAATTCATCAATTCTCAAACAGAATTAAAATCATATTAATCACATTCAAAATCATCATCTAGATAGCATTAACGCTTATAATTTCAAGTCTTAGATTTACTCGTATATACTGTCAGTAAAGAGTTGCAGTATACTCTCGGTATATACGGGTAGTCACGGCCCTTGGAATTATAAGGTAAATACTATCATGTAGGCCTCAAGCAAGTCAGGGATTCTATATAATTGCGGTACTTCCATCTGAAGACCCAATTACCAACTTACGAGTTTCAGTTTGAATATCAAATTGTATGAATTATCTCACACAATTATAACCTTTTTGTGTTTCTTGATAAATTTTTGATATATTTATCTTCTCAGTTGATCTTTATTAACCAAATGCTCTGATACCAACTGTAAGATCCCTGTTCCCACCGAGCAACGGATTCAGGATACTGGCAGCGGAAGTAGCACTTCTCACGCGGGACAGGGGTCGCACATTCGGGGCCTCACCCACGGATATCCGGATAAGAGACTAATCCGTCGGTTGTTCCAAAGCCGAACCCGGAAAAACTTCCTTTACCGAAAAGCATGGGCGATTTCACCTGGATAACTTTTTACTCTAACGTAGTCAAGAACATTTCTGATCGAGCTGATCCAATTTCATCTATAAGATACATGGTCAGATTAAGGAAGAAACTTGCACTTGGATCATTGGGATCAACGCTTTTTTTCCCATTCAAGAGGCACAGCCGTTGATTCCTATCCATAGAACAGTTACTGTCCGGGATTTATTTTATCTATCGTAAAAATAAAAGTTTGAGTCTCGATTTACGGATAACCCCATCCAATCCCATGGGTTAGCCAACCGCCCAACCACTGTAGTGATGGGATCCACTTAAGAATTTGGTTAGGTTTTGTCCCGGGTACCAAGGAAAAGAGTTCCAAGGCCCCCTAGCCGGATGTTCATGCAAAATAAAACTAGTCACACCACTCACACACCCAATATGAAATTGCCTTTTTCACAGATTCAACCAGTTTAAGACAATCCTTTAATAAAACCATAGTATCACTGATCACAATCTTCCAATTTATCCAATTGATTCTTAATTTTCCATCATTCCTTCATCAGAGTATCTATGGCATCATTGGCAACTAGAACGCTCAGGGGCCGTTTCAATAGTTCCTAGCCCTTAATACTCGGCAATATAATCACTTATCAAGATGGACTCTTGTTGAAGATCAGCAAGATCAACCAATAGATCCATATAAAGAGCCATGGACTCATCCATTGAAGACCAGCAAGGTCAATCAACCAGATCCATGCCCGATTTCAGAAAACAACTCCAACTCTGTTCCAATATCTTCCTCGACGCACGCGTGGGTATCCTAGGCGACCCAGAGCCCGAGCACCGTATGGTCAACACCCTCTAGGATCCTTTGCAGGTGACCTTGCGCTTCACTCATAGGCCGCTTCCTTGGCCCCTCATCCACCGTACCGGAAGCTCACCATTTTAATCGCACCGAGGCTAGTCAAGACCTCGGCCGACCTTGCTACGCGAGACGTCCTTCATTGACTCCCCGTCAACAGTTGCAACTTTACCATCACGACCTTAATCACAAGACGGTCAAAATGCTCCCCCCAGCATTCCTGACATAAAACAATCATTTACAAACAGCATTTACAAACAGTTTACAATACAATTTCTATTTTAACTTTCATTTTTCCACATTATCCCTCATCAATCTACATTACTTATTCCATATTCCATTTATATGTATACTCATCCCATCACATCATTTCAGATTCCCTCACATCACATATCGTATATTCACATCCATACATCCACATCTATATGCGTACATTCACATCTACATGCATACGTCTACATCTCTATGCATACATACACATCCACATTCACATTCATCTCCATACATCTACATCTATATGCATACATCCACCTCCACATTCACATCCACATCTATACATCTACATCTACATGCATACATCCACCTCTACATCCACATCTACATCTATACACCTACATCTACATGCATACATCCACATCTCCATTCACATCTACATCTATACATCTACATCTACATGCATCCATCCACCTCCACATCCACATCTACATCTATACATCTACATCTACATGCATACATCCATATCTCCATTCCCATCTACATCTATACATCTACATCTACATCTACATGCATCCATCCACCTCCACATCCACATCTACATCTATACATCTACATCTACATGTATACATCCACATCTCCATTCACATCTACATCTACATGCATCCATCCACATCTCCATTTACATCCTCATCTACACATCTATTTCTACATGCATACATCCACATCTCCATGCATACATCCACCTCCACATTCACACTCACATCCATACCTCTACATCTACATGCAAACATCCATATCTCCATGCATAATAATATTCTTTTAATTAATCTAGGATGATAGTTCCTAGAATATGGTAGGAAGTCCTCTTTTTATGCTTTGAATGAAATTATTTTATGCGTAATTTCTATAAAAATTTTGCCATAGCTCCGCTACTATGAACTGATAAGTCTCAATTTCTTCTAAGGGATAAGGTTTATCATTAAGGAAATAATTAGAATGGTCTCTAATTGGATCATCAATCCATAATGGATTGAATCATCGACAATAAACATAAACTTAAAGTATAGAAAAAAGCCATTAATTTGGCCTCAAGCATAGCTTAATCTTGGATTAAGGAAAAGCCTTATGAAAAGCTTCATTTGGATTGAAAAGGGTCATGAGTATGACCATTTCTTAAGTGAGAGAGAGAAAAACCATTAGAATTAAATATAAATAGAATCTTATGTAATTCTTTACTATCATTAATTAATTAACTTCAATAGCATTTCAAAAACCATATCAATTAAGCTTCTCAAGCTTGAGAGGGGTTGAGAAGAGAGAATCATTGAGAAATTATAGAAAAGATCAAAATTCACTATACTTATCTTATAATTTGCTTGATTCTTTGATCACGGTAGAGGCCCCCAACCAATCAATTGGTTTAGTATGTTGATGGAGCCACCAATGGGGATTTAAGAAAGAGAGAAGTGTCAAAACTAGTGAATTATTAAAGAATTCATAGTTCTTGGCTTAGGTGGAGTAGAGTAACAATGCATAAGACACTATATTTTTTTCAACAAGGAAAGGCTTCTATTTATAGGAAAAATTGAGCTCCTAACCAAACAAACTGATTCTAGAATTTTCCAAGTCAGTTTGGTTGAATTTGGACTAGATTTGGACCTAGTTTGGTTACTTTTTGATTCGATTTGGTTCCATTTTGATTTGGTTTGGTTCAAGAGATATGAGAGATAAAAATATCACATTATTTTTGAGTTTAAAACTCATTCAAGCATGTGAAATATGCACCTCCTTTAAAGAACTCTCCTTCCTTACATAGGTGTCAAAATTTTATTGCTCATAGTTTTTTTACTAATAAACCTTGTACATTTTCAACTCTTCATCTTATGTGAAATATGCACCTTCTTTAAAGAACTCCCCTTCCTTACATATGTGTCAAAATTTTATTGCTCATAGTTTTTTTACTAATAACCCTTGTACATTTTCAACTCTTCATCTTATGTGAAATATGCACCTTCTTTAAAGAACTCTCCTTCCTTACATATGTGTCAAAATTTTATTGTTCATAGTTTTTTACTAATAAACCTTGTACATTTTCAACTCTTCATCTTATGTGAGCATTTACTCATTTTTGGGTATCTTCTTTTACAATTTGGATTTATCTCCTCCCTACACATGGATTGATGCTATTGGCCCATAGGAACCTTAATTGGACCATAATCCAAAAATTTTTGAAAATCTAGACCCTTAGACTAAGGTTCTTTATACCTATTTCCAATTAATTCCAATTGCACATTGGAAAATCCTTTTTGAATTTCTGTTTCAGGGAAACTTCTCTCTCTAGAATAATTTTCTCTCTCTAGGCTAAAACAGTTAGAAACAAGGTCTTTATATTTCTGAAGAGAGATTGATTACAGGGGAAGATACTAGACATCAAAAAAGGGTTGGGGGAGGAATCTTACATTCTACCCCACTTAAAAAATGCGAGATGTCCTCATCTCGCAAACTGGGATAATTTCGCAAGATGCACGAATATGAGACTTAGAGAAAAATTTTAATCAAGATTAACCACCAAGAAAAGTCTTAAAGAAAGCAAGATAAGAACAAGATTTAAACTTTATTCATTCTCGGAACTTATACAGTAAAGATAGAAGAACTCTTTACACTTCCATAAGCCCGTCCATCATATGGTCACAAAAGCAGCACTCACAAGCTGCACAAGTATAGGGTAACTCATCTATGGGAATGATTCTGCTGGTTATTGCCGCACCTATCTCAGTGGTATGAGGTGATCTAACAAAAGGACCTCTGAGAGGCAAGCCAAAAACGGGATAAAGGCATATCTTCTCATGAGGAAGAAAACACGCCAGTAAGAAGACCCGCTCAGAAAACCCAAGATGTCTTGATCTCATGACACAGTAGTATCAGGGACCCAAACCCAAAGCTTCAATAACCATGGCCAAGCGGACATTGTTACGAAAGTGCTGCTGACCCCAGGGTGCTACCCTAGTTATGTTTTGATAGGTCCGCCATTTAGTCTGCGCTACAGAAGTTCCTAGGTGAGGAAAAAGTGAGCGCTCATACTGTTCTATAAAGTCTTTCTTCACAGACTCTCTTGCGTCTTGAAGGTGAGAAATCATCATGGATAAAACTAGTTCTTGTTGCCAAGCCATGAAGGAGATTAAGAAAGAAAGGAGATTGATGGGAGTAAGATTACTGTGAGCGACAAGTAAAAGTTACGACTTATATAAAGGAAGGAGCTAGCGTAACCTAGAAGCCAACGGTAACTTGCCACTGAAGTTTTACCGTCTTTCCATGATTTGTGTTTGACACATTTTTCTATAGAAGGTATTAAGAATTTTAAGATGAGGATATAAAAGAAGCTTGTAGGCTAAGTCACCTACTTTCATTGAATTCAGATATAAGGGTCACAATATCTGGGGGATAACTTCTTATACTCCCCAAGAGATAAAGAACTTCTTTTGGGCCGTACTCGAATGAAAACCAAAACCTTGGTATCCAAAACACCGATTCTCACTTCTGAACTCATTGTTCTAAATCTTTAAAACAGGTGGGACTCCTGAGAAGTATTCTAGGGAAAGGGTCTTCCTTTTTTTAAACAGAAACTTTCTTTTATTTTAGAGAGGGAATAATTATGAGATCAGAAGGGAGATTCTTACTCCTGTATACCTCGAAGGCTGGGGAGGAATCTAACATTCTACCCCACTTAAAAAGTGCGAGATGTCCTCATCTCGCAAGGTAGAGGACAGCTCTTTTTCTTAAGATCCAATTTTATTCTAGGGTTCCTTATATTCTGGTCAACCCAACAGAACACTGGGATAAATATTCCTTATATAGAACTCATCATTAAATAACAATTCATTCAGATCATGTCATTCATATCTTTAACATGATAATGGTCCATTAGACCGAAAAGTTTCATTCGGAACATTCCTCCACGGAAATTTCAGTCAAGCAAGTTCTCAATTTGACATCCCTTAACTTGATCTACCGGTCAAGTATTAACAGTAGCAATCTAACAGCACAACCCACTAACCTCATAGTGATTTGCTGAATTCATTATCATCATTCTAGTTATGAATATCATCACAGGGACTCATCCCATTCCCCCTCATTGAGGTTTCATTATATTTCAACTAATTTTTAGAAATCAACATTTTCCAATCAGCATTTTCAATCAGAATCCAAATCAATTCATCAATTCTCAAACAGAATTAAAATCATATTAATCACATTCAAAATCATCATCTAGATAGCATTAACGCTTATAATTTCAAGTCTTAGATTTACTCGTATATACTGTCAGTAAAGAGTTGCAGTATACTCTCGGTATATACGGGTAGTCACGGCCCTTGGAATTATAAGGTAAATACTATCATGTAGGCCTCAAGCAAGTCAGGGATTCTATATAATTGCGGTACTTCCATCTGAAGACCCAATTACCAACTTACGAGTTTCAGTTTGAATATCAAATTGTATGAATTATCTCACACAATTATAACCTTTTTGTGTTTCTTGATAAATTTTTGATATATTTATCTTCTCAGTTGATCTTTATTAACCAAATGCTCTGATACCAACTGTAAGATCCCTGTTCCCACCGAGCAACGGATTCAGGATACTGGCAGCGGAAGTAGCACTTCTCACGCGGGACAGGGGTCGCACATTCGGGGCCTCACCTACGGATATCCGGATAAGAGACTAATCCGTCGGTTGTTCCAAAGCCGAACCCGGAAAAACTTCCTTTACCGAAAAGCACGGGCGATTTCACCTGGATAACTTTTTACTCTAACGTAGTCAAGAACATTTCTGATCGAGCTGATCCAATTTCATCTATAAGATACATGGTCAGATTAAGGAAGAAACTTGCACTTGGATCATTGGGATCAACGCTTTTTTTCCCATTCAAGAGGCACAGCCGTTGATTCCTATCCATAGAACAGTTACTGTCCGGGATTTATTTTATCTATCGTAAAAATAAAAGTTTGAGTCTCGATTTACGGATAACCCCATCCAATCCCATGGGTTAGCCAACCGCCCAACCACTGTAGTGATGGGATCCACTTAAGAATTTGGTTAGGTTTTGTCCCGGGTACCAAGGAAAAGAGTTCCAAGGCCCCCTAGCCGGATGTTCATGCAAAATAAAACTAGTCACACCACTCACACACCCAATATGAAATTGCCTTTTTCACAGATTCAACCAGTTTAAGACAATCCTTTAATAAAACCATAGTATCACTGATCACAATCTTCCAATTTATCCAATTGATTCTTAATTTTCCATCATTCCTTCATCAGAGTATCTATGGCATCATTGGCAACTAGAACGCTCAGGGGCCGTTTCAATAGTTCCTAGCCCTTAATACTCGGCAATATAATCACTTATCAAGATGGACTCTTGTTGAAGATCAGCAAGATCAACCAATAGATCCATATAAAGAGCCATGGACTCATCCATTGAAGACCAGCAAGGTCAATCAACCAGATCCATGCCCGATTTCAGAAAACAACTCCAACTCTGTTCCAATATCTTCCTCGACGCACGCGTGGGTATCCTAGGCGACCCAGAGCCCGAGCACCGTATGGTCAACACCCTCTAGGATCCTTTGCAGGTGACCTTGCGCTTCACTCATAGGCCGCTTCCTTGGCCCCTCATCCACCGTACCGGAAGCTCACCATTTTAATCGCACCGAGGCTGGTCAAGACCTCGGCCGACCTTGCTACGCGAGACGTCCTTCATTGACTCCCCGTCAACAGTTGCAACTTTACCATCACGACCTTAATCACAAGACGGTCAAAATGCTCCCCCCAGCATTCCTGACATAAAACAATCATTTACAAACAGCATTTACAAACAGTTTACAATACAATTTCTATTTTAACTTTCATTTTTCCACATTATCCCTCATCAATCTACATTACTTATTCCATATTCCATTTATATGTATACTCATCCCATCACATCATTTCAGATTCCCTCACATCACATATCGTATATTCACATCCATACATCCACATCTATATGCGTACATTCACATCTACATGCATACGTCTACATCTCTATGCATACATACACATCCACATTCACATTCATCTCCATACATCTACATCTATATGCATACATCCACCTCCACATTCACATCCACATCTATACATCTACATCTACATGCATACATCCACCTCTACATCCACATCTACATCTATACACCTACATCTACATGCATACATCCACATCTCCATTCACATCTACATCTATACATCTACATCTACATGCATCCATCCACCTCCACATCCACATCTACATCTATACATCTACATCTACATGCATACATCCATATCTCCATTCCCATCTACATCTATACATCTACATCTACATCTACATGCATCCATCCACCTCCACATCCACATCTACATCTATACATCTACATCTACATGTATACATCCACATCTCCATTCACATCTACATCTACATGCATCCATCCACATCTCCATTTACATCCTCATCTACACATCTATTTCTACATGCATACATCCACATCTCCATGCATACATCCACCTCCACATTCACACTCACATCCATACCTCTACATCTACATGCAAACATCCATATCTCCATGCATAATAATATTCTTTTAATTAATCTAGGATGATAGTTCCTAGAATATGGTAGGAAGTCCTCTTTTTATGCTTTGAATGAAATTATTTTATGCGCAATTTCTATAAAAATTTTGCCATAGCTCCGCTACTATGAACTGATAAGTCTCAATTTCTTCTAAGGGATAAGGTTTATCATTAAGGAAATAATTAGAATGGTCTCTAATTGGATCATCAATCCATAATGGATTGAATCATCGACAATAAACATAAACTTAAAGTATAGAAAAAAGCCATTAATTTGGCCTCAAGCATAGCTTAATCTTGGATTAAGGAAAAGCCTTATGAAAAGCTTCATTTGGATTGAAAAGGGTCATGAGTATGACCATTTCTTAAGTGAGAGAGAGAAAAACCATTAGAATTAAATATAAATAGAATCTTATGTAATTCTTTACTATCATTAATTAATTAACTTCAATAGCATTTCAAAAACCATATCAATTAAGCTTCTCAAGCTTGAGAGGGGTTGAGAAGAGAGAATCATTGAGAAATTATAGAAAAGATCAAAATTCACTATACTTATCTTATAATTTGCTTGATTCTTTGATCACGGTAGAGGCCCCCAACCAATCAATTGGTTTAGTATGTTGATGGAGCCACCAATGGGGATTTAAGAAAGAGAGAAGTGTCAAAACTAGTGAATTATTAAAGAATTCATAGTTCTTGGCTTAGGTGGAGTAGAGTAACAATGCATAAGACACTATATTTTTTTCAACAAGGAAAGGCTTCTATTTATAGGAAAAATTGAGCTCCTAACCAAACAAACTGATTCTAGAATTTTCCAAGTCAGTTTGGTTGAATTTGGACTAGATTTGGACCTAGTTTGGTTACTTTTTGATTCGATTTGGTTCCATTTTGATTTGGTTTGGTTCAAGAGATATGAGAGATAAAAATATCACATTATTTTTGAGTTTAAAACTCATTCAAGCATGTGAAATATGCACCTCCTTTAAAGAACTCTCCTTCCTTACATAGGTGTCAAAATTTTATTGCTCATAGTTTTTTTACTAATAAACCTTGTACATTTTCAACTCTTCATCTTATGTGAAATATGCACCTTCTTTAAAGAACTCCCCTTCCTTACATATGTGTCAAAATTTTATTGCTCATAGTTTTTTTACTAATAACCCTTGTACATTTTCAACTCTTCATCTTATGTGAAATATGCACCTTCTTTAAAGAACTCTCCTTCCTTACATATGTGTCAAAATTTTATTGTTCATAGTTTTTTACTAATAAACCTTGTACATTTTCAACTCTTCATCTTATGTGAGCATTTACTCATTTTTGGGTATCTTCTTTTACAATTTGGATTTATCTCCTCCCTACACATGGATTGATGCTATTGGCCCATAGGAACCTTAATTGGACCATAATCCAAAAATTTCTGAAAATCTAGACCCTTAGACTAAGGTTCTTTATACCTATTTCCAATTAATTCCAATTGCACATTGGAAAATCCTTTTTGAATTTCTGTTTCAGGGGAACTTCTCTCTCTAGAATAATTTTCTCTCTCTAGGCTAAAACAGTTAGAAACAAGGTCTTTATATTTCTGAAGAGAGATTGATTACAGGGGAAGATACTAGACATCAAAAAAGGGTTGGGGGAGGAATCTTACATTCTACCCCACTTAAAAAATGCGAGATGTCCTCATCTCGCAAACTGGGATAATTTCGCAAGATGCACGAATATGAGACTTAGAGAAAAATTTTAATCAAGATTAACCACCAAGAAAAGTCTTAAAGAAAGCAAGATAAGAACAAGATTTAAACTTTATTCATTCTCGGAACTTATACAGTAAAGATAGAAGAACTCTTTACACTTCCATAAGCCCGTCCATCATATGGTCACAAAAGCAGCACTCACAAGCTGCACAAGTATAGGGTAACTCATCTATGGGAATGATTCTGCTGGTTATTGCCGCACCTATCTCAGTGGTATGAGGTGATCTAACAAAAGGACCTCTGAGAGGCAAGCCAAAAACGGGATAAAGGCATATCTTCTCATGAGGAAGAAAACACGCCAGTAAGAAGACCCGCTCAGAAAACCCAAGATGTCTTGATCTCATGACACAGTAGTATCAGGGACCCAAACCCAAAGCTTCAATAACCATGGCCAAGCGGACATTGTTACGAAAGTGCTGCTGACCCCAGGGTGCTACCCTAGTTATGTTTTGATAGGTCCGCCATTTAGTCTGCGCTACAGAAGTTCCTAGGTGAGGAAAAAGTGAGCGCTCATACTGTTCTATAAAGTCTTTCTTCACAGACTCTCTTGCGTCTTGAAGGTGAGAAATCATCATGGATAAAACTAGTTCTTGTTGCCAAGCCATGAAGGAGATTAAGAAAGAAAGGAGATTGATGGGAGTAAGATTACTGTGAGCGACAAGTAAAAGTTACGACTTATATAAAGGAAGGAGCTAGCGTAACCTAGAAGCCAACGGTAACTTGCCACTGAAGTTTTACCGTCTTTCCATGATTTGTGTTTGACACATTTTTCTATAGAAGGTATTAAGAATTTTAAGATGAGGATATAAAAGAAGCTTGTAGGCTAAGTCACCTACTTTCATTGAATTCAGATATAAGGGTCACAATATCTGGGGGATAACTTCTTATACTCCCCAAGAGATAAAGAACTTCTTTTGGGCCGTACTCGAATGAAAACCAAAACCTTGGTATCCAAAACACCGATTCTCACTTCTAAACTCATTGTTCTAAATCTTTAAAACAGGTGGGACTCCTGAGAAGTATTCTAGGGAAAGGGTCTTCCTTTTTTTAAACAGAAACTTTCTTTTATTTTAGAGAGGGAATAATTATGAGATCAGAAGGGAGATTCTTACTCCTGTATACCTCGAAGGCTGGGGAGGAATCTAACATTCTACCCCACTTAAAAAGTGCGAGATGTCCTCATCTCGCAAGGTAGAGGACAGCTCTTTTTCTTAAGATCCAATTTTATTCTAGGGTTCCTTATATTCTGGTCAACCCAACAGAACACTGGGATAAATATTCCTTATATAGAACTCATCATTAAATAACAATTCATTCAGATCATGTCATTCATATCTTTAACATGATAATGGTCCATTAGACCGAAAAGTTTCATTCGGAACATTCCTCCACGGAAATTTCAGTCAAGCAAGTTCTCAATTTGACATCCCTTAACTTGATCTACCGGTCAAGTATTAACAGTAGCAATCTAACAGCACAACCCACTAACCTCATAGTGATTTGCTGAATTCATTATCATCATTCTAGTTATGAATATCATCACAGGGACTCATCCCATTCCCCCTCATTGAGGTTTCATTATATTTCAACTAATTTTTAGAAATCAACATTTTCCAATCAGCATTTTCAATCAGAATCCAAATCAATTCATCAATTCTCAAACAGAATTAAAATCATATTAATCACATTCAAAATCATCATCTAGATAGCATTAACGCTTATAATTTCAAGTCTTAGATTTACTCGTATATACTGTCAGTAAAGAGTTGCAGTATACTCTCGGTATATACGGGTAGTCACGGCCCTTGGAATTATAAGGTAAATACTATCATGTAGGCCTCAAGCAAGTCAGGGATTCTATATAATTGCGGTACTTCCATCTGAAGACCCAATTACCAACTTACGAGTTTCAGTTTGAATATCAAATTGTATGAATTATCTCACACAATTATAACCTTTTTGTGTTTCTTGATAAATTTTTGATATATTTATCTTCTCAGTTGATCTTTATTAACCAAATGCTCTGATACCAACTGTAAGATCCCTGTTCCCACCGAGCAACGGATTCAGGATACTGGCAGCGGAAGTAGCACTTCTCACGCGGGACAGGGGTCGCACATTCGGGGCCTCACCCACGGATATCCGGATAAGAGACTAATCCGTCGGTTGTTCCAAAGCCGAACCCGGAAAAACTTCCTTTACCGAAAAGCACGGGCGATTTCACCTGGATAACTTTTTACTCTAACGTAGTCAAGAACATTTCTGATCGAGCTGATCCAATTTCATCTATAAGATACATGGTCAGATTAAGGAAGAAACTTGCACTTGGATCATTGGGATCAACGCTTTTTTTCCCATTCAAGAGGCACAGCCGTTGATTCCTATCCATAGAACAGTTACTGTCCGGGATTTATTTTATCTATCGTAAAAATAAAAGTTTGAGTCTCGATTTACGGATAACCCCATCCAATCCCATGGGTTAGCCAACCGCCCAACCACTGTAGTGATGGGATCCACTTAAGAATTTGGTTAGGTTTTGTCCCGGGTACCAAGGAAAAGAGTTCCAAGGCCCCCTAGCCGGATGTTCATGCAAAATAAAACTAGTCACACCACTCACACACCCAATATGAAATTGCCTTTTTCACAGATTCAACCAGTTTAAGACAATCCTTTAATAAAACCATAGTATCACTGATCACAATCTTCCAATTTATCCAATTGATTCTTAATTTTCCATCATTCCTTCATCAGAGTATCTATGGCATCATTGGCAACTAGAACGCTCAGGGGCCGTTTCAATAGTTCCTAGCCCTTAATACTCGGCAATATAATCACTTATCAAGATGGACTCTTGTTGAAGATCAGCAAGATCAACCAATAGATCCATATAAAGAGCCATGGACTCATCCATTGAAGACCAGCAAGGTCAATCAACCAGATCCATGCCCGATTTCAGAAAACAACTCCAACTCTGTTCCAATATCTTCCTCGACGCACGCGTGGGTATCCTAGGCGACCCAGAGCCCGAGCACCGTATGGTCAACACCCTCTAGGATCCTTTGCAGGTGACCTTGCGCTTCACTCATAGGCCGCTTCCTTGGCCCCTCATCCACCGTACCGGAAGCTCACCATTTTAATCGCACCGAGGCTGGTCAAGACCTCGGCCGACCTTGCTACGCGAGACGTCCTTCATTGACTCCCCGTCAACAGTTGCAACTTTACCATCACGACCTTAATCACAAGACGGTCAAAATGCTCCCCCCAGCATTCCTGACATAAAACAATCATTTACAAACAGCATTTACAAACAGTTTACAATACAATTTCTATTTTAACTTTCATTTTTCCACATTATCCCTCATCAATCTACATTACTTATTCCATATTCCATTTATATGTATACTCATCCCATCACATCATTTCAGATTCCCTCACATCACATATCGTATATTCACATCCATACATCCACATCTATATGCGTACATTCACATCTACATGCATACGTCTACATCTCTATGCATACATACACATCCACATTCACATTCATCTCCATACATCTACATCTATATGCATACATCCACCTCCACATTCACATCCACATCTATACATCTACATCTACATGCATACATCCACCTCTACATCCACATCTACATCTATACACCTACATCTACATGCATACATCCACATCTCCATTCACATCTACATCTATACATCTACATCTACATGCATCCATCCACCTCCACATCCACATCTACATCTATACATCTACATCTACATGCATACATCCATATCTCCATTCCCATCTACATCTATACATCTACATCTACATCTACATGCATCCATCCACCTCCACATCCACATCTACATCTATACATCTACATCTACATGTATACATCCACATCTCCATTCACATCTACATCTACATGCATCCATCCACATCTCCATTTACATCCTCATCTACACATCTATTTCTACATGCATACATCCACATCTCCATGCATACATCCACCTCCACATTCACACTCACATCCATACCTCTACATCTACATGCAAACATCCATATCTCCATGCATAATAATATTCTTTTAATTAATCTAGGATGATAGTTCCTAGAATATGGTAGGAAGTCCTCTTTTTATGCTTTGAATGAAATTATTTTATGCGCAATTTCTATAAAAATTTTGCCATAGCTCCGCTACTATGAACTGATAAGTCTCAATTTCTTCTAAGGGATAAGGTTTATCATTAAGGAAATAATTAGAATGGTCTCTAATTGGATCATCAATCCATAATGGATTGAATCATCGACAATAAACATAAACTTAAAGTATAGAAAAAAGCCATTAATTTGGCCTCAAGCATAGCTTAATCTTGGATTAAGGAAAAGCCTTATGAAAAGCTTCATTTGGATTGAAAAGGGTCATGAGTATGACCATTTCTTAAGTGAGAGAGAGAAAAACCATTAGAATTAAATATAAATAGAATCTTATGTAATTCTTTACTATCATTAATTAATTAACTTCAATAGCATTTCAAAAACCATATCAATTAAGCTTCTCAAGCTTGAGAGGGGTTGAGAAGAGAGAATCATTGAGAAATTATAGAAAAGATCAAAATTCACTATACTTATCTTATAATTTGCTTGATTCTTTGATCACGGTAGAGGCCCCCAACCAATCAATTGGTTTAGTATGTTGATGGAGCCACCAATGGGGATTTAAGAAAGAGAGAAGTGTCAAAACTAGTGAATTATTAAAGAATTCATAGTTCTTGGCTTAGGTGGAGTAGAGTAACAATGCATAAGACACTATATTTTTTTCAACAAGGAAAGGCTTCTATTTATAGGAAAAATTGAGCTCCTAACCAAACAAACTGATTCTAGAATTTTCCAAGTCAGTTTGGTTGAATTTGGACTAGATTTGGACCTAGTTTGGTTACTTTTTGATTCGATTTGGTTCCATTTTGATTTGGTTTGGTTCAAGAGATATGAGAGATAAAAATATCACATTATTTTTGAGTTTAAAACTCATTCAAGCATGTGAAATATGCACCTCCTTTAAAGAACTCTCCTTCCTTACATAGGTGTCAAAATTTTATTGCTCATAGTTTTTTTACTAATAAACCTTGTACATTTTCAACTCTTCATCTTATGTGAAATATGCACCTTCTTTAAAGAACTCCCCTTCCTTACATATGTGTCAAAATTTTATTGCTCATAGTTTTTTTACTAATAACCCTTGTACATTTTCAACTCTTCATCTTATGTGAAATATGCACCTTCTTTAAAGAACTCTCCTTCCTTACATATGTGTCAAAATTTTATTGTTCATAGTTTTTTACTAATAAACCTTGTACATTTTCAACTCTTCATCTTATGTGAGCATTTACTCATTTTTGGGTATCTTCTTTTACAATTTGGATTTATCTCCTCCCTACACATGGATTGATGCTATTGGCCCATAGGAACCTTAATTGGACCATAATCCAAAAATTTCTGAAAATCTAGACCCTTAGACTAAGGTTCTTTATACCTATTTCCAATTAATTCCAATTGCACATTGGAAAATCCTTTTTGAATTTCTGTTTCAGGGGAACTTCTCTCTCTAGAATAATTTTCTCTCTCTAGGCTAAAACAGTTAGAAACAAGGTCTTTATATTTCTGAAGAGAGATTGATTACAGGGGAAGATACTAGACATCAAAAAAGGGTTGGGGGAGGAATCTTACATTCTACCCCACTTAAAAAATGCGAGATGTCCTCATCTCGCAAACTGGGATAATTTCGCAAGATGCACGAATATGAGACTTAGAGAAAAATTTTAATCAAGATTAACCACCAAGAAAAGTCTTAAAGAAAGCAAGATAAGAACAAGATTTAAACTTTATTCATTCTCGGAACTTATACAGTAAAGATAGAAGAACTCTTTACACTTCCATAAGCCCGTCCATCATATGGTCACAAAAGCAGCACTCACAAGCTGCACAAGTATAGGGTAACTCATCTATGGGAATGATTCTGCTGGTTATTGTCGCACCTATCTCAGTGGTATGAGGTGATCTAACAAAAGGACCTCTGAGAGGCAAGCCAAAAACGGGATAAAGGCATATCTTCTCATGAGGAAGAAAACACGCCAGTAAGAAGACCCGCTCAGAAAACCCAAGATGTCTTGATCTCATGACACAGTAGTATCAGGGACCCAAACCCAAAGCTTCAATAACCATGGCCAAGCGGACATTGTTACGAAAGTGCTGCTGACCCCAGGGTGCTACCCTAGTTATGTTTTGATAGGTCCGCCATTTAGTCTGCGCTACAGAAGTTCCTAGGTGAGGAAAAAGTGAGCGCTCATACTGTTCTATAAAGTCTTTCTTCACAGACTCTCTTGCGTCTTGAAGGTGAGAAATCATCATGGATAAAACTAGTTCTTGTTGCCAAGCCATGAAGGAGATTAAGAAAGAAAGGAGATTGATGGGAGTAAGATTACTGTGAGCGACAAGTAAAAGTTACGACTTATATAAAGGAAGGAGCTAGCGTAACCTAGAAGCCAACGGTAACTTGCCACTGAAGTTTTACCGTCTTTCCATGATTTGTGTTTGACACATTTTTCTATAGAAGGTATTAAGAATTTTAAGATGAGGATATAAAAGAAGCTTGTAGGCTAAGTCACCTACTTTCATTGAATTCACATATAAGGGTCACAATATCTGGGGGATAACTTCTTATACTCCCCAAGAGATAAAGAACTTCTTTTGGGCCGTACTCGAATGAAAACCAAAACCTTGGTATCCAAAACACCGATTCTCACTTCTGAACTCATTGTTCTAAATCTTTAAAACAGGTGGGACTCCTGAGAAGTATTCTAGGGAAAGGGTCTTCCTTTTTTTAAACAGAAACTTTCTTTTATTTTAGAGAGGGAATAATTATGAGATCAGAAGGGAGATTCTTA
Source organism: Cibotium barometz (assembly GCF_041138505.1). Classification (NCBI taxonomy): domain Eukaryota; kingdom Viridiplantae; phylum Streptophyta; class Polypodiopsida; order Cyatheales; family Cibotiaceae; genus Cibotium; species Cibotium barometz. The sequence continues at coordinate 27,620,192 of NC_141053.1, read as the reverse complement.
CTCCTGTATACCTCGAAGGCTGGGGAGGAATCTAACATTCTACCTCACTTAAAAAGTGCGAGATGTCCTCATCTCGCAAGGTAGAGGACAGCTCTTTTTCTTAAGATCCAATTTTATTCTAGGGTTCCTTATATTCTGGTCAACCCAACAGAACACTGGGATAAATATCCCTTATATAGAACTCATCATTAAATAACAATTCATTCAGATCATGTCATTCATATCTTTAACATGATAATGGTCCATTAGACCGAAAAGTTTCATTCGGAACATTCCTCCACGGAAATTTCAGTCAAGCAAGTTCTCAATTTGACATCCCTTAACTTGATCTACCGGTCAAGTATTAACAGTAGCAATCTAACAGCACAACCCACTAACCTCATAGTGATTTGCTGAATTCATTATCATCATTCTAGTTATGAATATCATCACAGGGACTCGTCCCATTCCCCCTCATTGAGGTTTCATTATATTTCAACTAATTTTTAGAAATCAACATTTTCCAATCAGCATTTTCAATCAGAATCCAAATCAATTCATCAATTCTCAAACAGAATTAAAATCATATTAATCACATTCAAAATCATCATCTAGATAGCATTAACGCTTATAATTTCAAGTCTTAGATTTACTCGTATATACTGTCAGTAAAGAGTTGCAGTATACTCTCGGTATATACGGGTAGTCACGGCCCTTGGAATTATAAGGTAAATACTATCATGTAGGCCTCAAGCAAGTCAGGGATTCTATATAATTGCGGTACTTCCATCTGAAGACCCAATTACCAACTTACGAGTTTCAGTTTGAATATCAAATTGTATGAATTATCTCACACAATTATAACCTTTTTGTGTTTCTTGATAAATTTTTGATATATTTATCTTCTCAGTTGATCTTTATTAACCAAATGCTCTGATACCAACTGTAAGATCCCTGTTCCCACCGAGCAACGGATTCAGGATACTGGCAGCGGAAGTAGCACTTCTCACGCGGGACAGGGGTCGCACATTCGGGGCCTCACCCACGGATATCCGGATAAGAGACTAATCCGTCGGTTGTTCCAAAGCCGAACCCGGAAAAACTTCCTTTACCGGAAAGCACGGGCGATTTCACCTGGATAACTTTTTACTCTAACGTAGTCAAGAACATTTCTGATCGAGCTGATCCAATTTCATCTATAAGATACATGGTCAGATTAAGGAAGAAACTTGCACTTGGATCATTGGGATCAATGCTTTTTTCCCCATTCAAGAGGCACAGCCGTTGATTCCTATCCATAGAACAGTTACTGTCCGGGATTTATTTTATCTATCGTAAAAACAAAAGTTTGAGTCTCGATTTACGGATAACCCCATCCAATCCCATGGGTTAGCCAACCGCCCAACCACTGTAGTGATGGGATCCACTTAAGAATTTGGTTAGGTTTTGTCCCGGGTACCAAGGAAAAGAGTTCCAAGGCCCCCTAGCCGGATGTTCATGCAAAATAAAACTAGTCACACCACTCACACACCCAATATGAAATTGCCTTTTTCACAGATTCAACTAGTTTAAAACAATCCTTTAATAAAACCATAGTATCACTGATCACAATCTTCCAATTTATCCAATTGATTCTTAATTTTCCATCATTCCTTCATCAGAGTATCTATGGCATCATTGGCAACTAGAACGCTCAGGGGCCGTTTCAATAGTTCCTAGCCCTTAATACTCGGCAATATAATCACTTATCAAGATGGACTCTCGTTGAAGATCAGCAAGATCAACCAATAGATCCATATAAAGAGCCATGGACTCATCCATTGAAGACCAGCAAGGTCAATCAACCAGATCCATGCCCGATTTCAGAAAACAACTCCAACTCTGTTCCAATATCTTCCTCGACGCACGCGTGGGTATCCTAGGCGACCCAGAGCCCGAGCACCGTATGGTCAACACCCTCTAGGATCCTTTGCAGGTGACCTTGCGCTTCACTCATAGGCCGCTTCCTTGGCCCCTCATCCACCGTACCGGAAGCTCACCATTTTAATCGCACCGAGGCTGGTCAAGACCTCGGCCGACCTTGCTACGCGAGACGTCCTTCATTGACTCCCCGTCAACAGTTGCAACTTTACCATCACGACCTTAATCACAAGACGGTCAAAATGCTCCCCCCAGCATTCCTGACATAAAACAATCATTTACAAACAGCATTTACAAACAGTTTACAATACAATTTCTATTTTAACTTTCATTTTTCCACATTATCCCTCATCAATCTACATTACTTATTCCATATTCCATTTATATGTATACTCATCCCATCACATCATTTCAGATTCCCTCACATCACATATCGTATATTCACATCCATACATCCACATCTATATGCGTACATTCACATCTACATGCATACGTCTACATCTCTATGCATACATACACATCCACATCCACATTCATCTCCATACATCTACATCTATATGCATACATCCACCTCCACATTCACATCCACATCTATACATCTACATCTACATGCATACATCCACCTCTACATCCACATCTACATCTATACACCTACATCTACATGCATACATCCACATCTCCATTCACATCTACATCTATACATCTACATCTACATGCATCCATCCACCTCCACATCCACATCTACATCTATACATCTACATCTACATGCATACATCCATATCTCCATTCCCATCTACATCTATACATCTACATCTACATCTACATGCATCCATCCACCTCCACATCCACATCTACATCTATACATCTACATCTACATGTATACATCCACATCTCCATTCACATCTACATCTACATGCATCCATCCACATCTCCATTTACATCCTCATCTACACATCTATTTCTACATGCATACATCCACATCTCCATGCATACATCCACCTCCACATTCACACTCACATCCATACCTCTACATCTACATGCAAACATCCATATCTCCATGCATAATAATATTCTTTTAATTAATCTAGGATGATAGTTCCTAGAATATGGTAGGAAGTCCTCTTTTTATGCTTTGAATGAAATTATTTTATGCGTAATTTCTATAAAAATTTTGCCATAGCTCCGCTACTATGAACTGATAAGTCTCAATTTCTTCTAAGGGATAAGGTTTATCATTAAGGAAATAATTAGAATGGTCTCTAATTGGATCATCAATCCATAATGGATTGAATCATCGACGATAAACATAAACTTAAAGTATAGAAAAAAGCCATTAATTTGGCCTCAAGCATAGCTTAATCTTGGATTAAGGAAAAGCCTTATGAAAAGCTTCATTTGGATTGAAAAGGGTCATGAGTATGACCATTTCTTAAGTGAGAGAGAGAAAAACCATTAGAATTAAATATAAATAGAATCTTATGTAATTCTTTACTATCATTAATTAATTAACTTCAATAGCATTTCAAAAACCATATCAATTAAACTTCTCAAGCTTGAGAGGGGTTGAGAAGAGAGAATCATTGAGAAATTATAGAAAAGATCAAAATTCACTATACTTATCTTATAATTTGCTTGATTCTTTGATCACGGTAGAGGCCCCCAACCAATCAATTGGTTTAGTATGTTGATGGAGCCACCAATGGGGATTTAAGAAAGAGAGAAGTGTCAAAACTAGTGAATTATTAAAGAATTCATAGTTCTTGGCTTAGGTGGAGTAGAGTAACAATGCATAAGACACTATATTTTTTTCAACAAGGAAAGGCTTCTATTTATAGGAAAAATTGAGCTCCTAACCAAACAAACTGATTCTAGAATTTTTCAAGTCAGTTTGGTTGAATTTGGACTAGATTTGGACCTAGTTTGGTTACTTTTTGATTCGATTTGGTTCCATTTTGATTTGGTTTGGTTCAAGAGATATGAGAGATAAAAATATCACATTATTTTTGAGTTTAAAACTCATTCAAGCATGTGAAATATGCACCTCCTTTAAAGAACTCTCCTTCCTTACATAGGTGTCAAAATTTTATTGCTCATAGTTTTTTTACTAATAAACCTTGTACATTTTCAACTCTTCATCTTATGTGAAATATGCACCTTCTTTAAAGAACTCCCCTTCCTTACATATGTGTCAAAATTTTATTGCTCATAGTTTTTTTACTAATAACCCTTGTACATTTTCAACTCTTCATCTTATGTGAAATATGCACCTTCTTTAAAGAACTCTCCTTCCTTACATATGTGTCAAAATTTTATTGTTCATAGTTTTTTACTAATAAACCTTGTACATTTTCAACTCTTCATCTTATGTGAGCATTTACTCATTTTTGGGTATCTTCTTTTACAATTTGGATTTATCTCCTCCCTACACATGGATTGATGCTATTGGCCCATAGGAACCTTAATTGGACCATAATCCAAAAATTTCTGAAAATCTAGACCCTTAGACTAAGGTTCTTTATACCTATTTCCAATTAATTCCAATTGCACATTGGAAAATCCTTTTTGAATTTCTGTTTCAGGGGAACTTATTTTAATAAGATGAGTTATTTTTCTATCCAAAAATATTCATAATCTGAATATTCTCTCTCTAGAATAATTTTCTCTCTCTAGGCTAAAACAGTTAGAAACAAGGTCTTTATATTTCTGAAGAGAGATTGATTACAGGGGAAGATACTAGACATCAAAAAAGGGTTGGGGGAGGAATCTTACATTCTACCCCACTTAAAAAATGCGAGATGTCCTCATCTCGCAAACTGGGATAATTTCGCAAGATGCACGAATATGAGACTTAGAGAAAAATTTTAATCAAGATTAACCACCAAGAAAAGTCTTAAAGAAAGCAAGATAAGAACAAGATTTAAACTTTATTCATTCTCGGAACTTATACAGTAAAGATAGAAGAACTCTTTACACTTCCATAAGCCCGTCCATCATATGGTCACAAAAGCAGCACTCACAAGCTGCACAAGTATAGGGTAACTCATCTATGGGAATGATTCTGCTGGTTATTGCCGCACCTATCTCAGTGGTATGAGGTGATCTAACAAAAGGACCTCTGAGAGGCAAGCCAAAAACGGGATAAAGGCATATCTTCTCATGAGGAAGAAAACACGCCAGTAAGAAGACCCGCTCAGAAAACCCAAGATGTCTTGATCTCATGACACAGTAGTATCAGGGACCCAAACCCAAAGCTTCAATAACCATGGCCAAGCGGACATTGTTACGAAAGTGCTGCTGACCCCAGGGTGCTACCCTAGTTATGTTTTGATAGGTCCGCCATTTGGTCTGCGCTACAGAAGTTCCTAGGTGAGGAAAAAGTGAGCGCTCATACTGTTCTATAAAGTCTTTCTTCACAGACTCTCTTGCGTCTTGAAGGTGAGAAATCATCATGGATAAAACTAGTTCTTGTTGCCAAGCCATGAAGGAGATTAAGAAAGAAAGGAGATTGATGGGAGTAAGATTACTGTGAGCGACAAGTAAAAGTTACGACTTATATAAAGGAAGGAGCTAGCGTAACCTAGAAGCCAACGGTAACTTGCCACTGAAGTTTTACCGTCTTTCCATGATTTGTGTTTGACACATTTTTCTATAGAAGGTATTAAGAATTTTAAGATGAGGATATAAAAGAAGCTTGTAGGCTAAGTCACCTACTTTCATTGAATTCAGATATAAGGGTCACAATATCTGGGGGATAACTTCTTATACTCCCCAAGAGATAAAGAACTTCTAAGTCAATATTAGATAAAATGGAAAAAATCCCTCAAAATGGGAATGTATTTAAAAAAATTGTTTTGGCCATAACTTGAACATGCAAACTCCAAATTTGTCGGACAAAGTAGATCTAGATTTTACTTTTCAAGCTTTTTCCAATGATATGTCACATGAATATGTTTTGACAAACTTTTGGATGAGTTTACTATACCTCCACTTTTTTCATGGGAATGGGATTTTTCCCACTTTATCTAATATTGACTTTTCTTTTGGGCCGTACTCGAATGAAAACCAAAACCTTGGTATCCAAAACACCGATTCTCACTTCTGAACTCATTGTTCTAAATCTTTAAAATAGGTGGGACTCCTGAGAAGTATTCTAGGGAAAGGGTCTTCCTTTTTTTAAACAGAAACTTTCTTTTATTTTAGAGAGGGAATAATTATGAGATCAGAAGGGAGATTCTTACTCCTGTATACCTCGAAGGCTGGGGAGGAATCTAACATTCTACCCCACTTAAAAAGTGCGAGATGTCCTCATCTCGCAAGGTAGAGGACAGCTCTTTTTCTTAAGATCCAATTTTATTCTAGGGTTCCTTATATTCTGGTCAACCCAACAGAACACTGGGATAAATATTCCTTATATAGAACTCATCATTAAATAACAATTCATTCAGATCATGTCATTCATATCTTTAACATGATAATGGTCCATTAGACCGAAAAGTTTCATTCGGAACATTCCTCCACGGAAATTTCAGTCAAGCAAGTTCTCAATTTGACATCCCTTAACTTGATCTACCGGTCAAGTATTAACAGTAGCAATCTAACAGCACAACCCACTAACCTCATAGTGATTTGCTGAATTCATTATCATCATTCTAGTTATGAATATCATCACAGGGACTCGTCCCATTCCCCCTCATTGAGGTTTCATTATATTTCAACTAATTTTTAGAAATCAACATTTTCCAATCAGCATTTTCAATCAGAATCCAAATCAATTCATCAATTCTCAAACAGAATTAAAATCATATTAATCACATTCAAAATCATCATCTAGATAGCATTAACGCTTATAATTTCAAGTCTTAGATTTACTCGTATATACTGTCAGTAAAGAGTTGCAGTATACTCTCGGTATATACGGGTAGTCACGGCCCTTGGAATTATAAGGTAAATACTATCATGTAGGCCTCAAGCAAGTCAGGGATTCTATATAATTGCGGTACTTCCATCTGAAGACCCAATTACCAACTTACGAGTTTCAGTTTGAATATCAAATTGTATGAATTATCTCACACAATTATAACCTTTTTGTGTTTCTTGATAAATTTTTGATATATTTATCTTCTCAGTTGATCTTTATTAACCAAATGCTCTGATACCAACTGTAAGATCCCTGTTCCCACCGAGCAACGGATTCAGGATACTGGCAGCGGAAGTAGCACTTCTCACGCGGGACAGGGGTCGCACATTCGGGGCCTCACCCACGGATATCCGGATAAGAGACTAATCCGTCGGTTGTTCCAAAGCCGAACCCGGAAAAACTTCCTTTACCGAAAAGCACGGGCGATTTCACCTGGATAACTTTTTACTCTAACGTAGTCAAGAACATTTCTGATCGAGCTGATCCAATTTCATCTATAAGATACATGGTCAGATTAAGGAAGAAACTTGCACTTGGATCATTGGGATCAACGCTTTTTTTCCCATTCAAGAGGCACAGCCGTTGATTCCTATCCATAGAACAGTTACTGTCCGGGATTTATTTTATCTATCGTAAAAATAAAAGTTTGAGTCTCGATTTACGGATAACCCCATCCAATCCCATGGGTTAGCCAACCGCCCAACCACTGTAGTGATGGGATCCACTTAAGAATTTGGTTAGGTTTTGTCCCGGGTACCAAGGAAAAGAGTTCCAAGGCCCCCTAGCCGGATGTTCATGCAAAATAAAACTAGTCACACCACTCACACACCCAATATGAAATTGCCTTTTTCACAGATTCAACCAGTTTAAGACAATCCTTTAATAAAACCATAGTATCACTGATCACAATCTTCCAATTTATCCAATTGATTCTTAATTTTCCATCATTCCTTCATCAGAGTATCTATGGCATCATTGGCAACTAGAACGCTCAGGGGCCGTTTCAATAGTTCCTAGCCCTTAATACTCGGCAATATAATCACTTATCAAGATGGACTCTCGTTGAAGATCAGCAAGATCAACCAATAGATCCATATAAAGAGCCATGGACTCATCCATTGAAGACCAGCAAGGTCAATCAACCAGATCCATGCCCGATTTCAGAAAACAACTCCAACTCTGTTCCAATATCTTCCTCGACGCACGCGTGGGTATCCTAGGCGACCCAGAGCCCGAGCACCGTATGGTCAACACCCTCTAGGATCCTTCGCAGGTGACCTTGCGCTTCACTCATAGGCCGCTTCCTTGGCCCCTCATCCACCGTACCGGAAGCTCACCATTTTAATCGCACCGAGGCTGGTCAAGACCTCGGCCGACCTTGCTACGCGAGACGTCCTTCATTGACTCCCCGTCAACAGTTGCAACTTTACCATCACGACCTTAATCACAAGACGGTCAAAATGCTCCCCCCAGCATTCCTGACATAAAACAATCATTTACAAACAGCATTTACAAATAGTTTACAATACAATTTCTATTTTAACTTTCATTTTTCCACATTATCCCTCATCAATCTACATTACTTATTCCATATTCCATTTATATGTATACTCATCCCATCACATCATTTCAGATTCCCTCACATCACATATCGTATATTCACATCCATACATCCACATCTATATGCGTACATTCACATCTACATGCATACGTCTACATCTCTATGCATACATACACATTCACATTCACATTCATCTCCATACATCTACATCTATATGCATACATCCACCTCCACATTCACATCCACATCTATACATCTACATCTACATGCATACATCCACCTCTACATCCACATCTACATCTATACACCTACATCTACATGCATACATCCACATCTCCATTCACATCTACATCTATACATCTACATCTACATGCATCCATCCACCTCCACATCCACATCTACATCTATACATCTACATCTACATGCATACATCCATATCTCCATTCCCATCTACATCTATACATCTACATCTACATCTACATGCATCCATCCACCTCCACATCCACATCTACATCTATACATCTACATCTACATGTATACATCCACATCTCCATTCACATCTACATCTACATGCATCCATCCACATCTCCATTTACATCCTCATCTACACATCTATTTCTACATGCATACATCCACATCTCCATGCATACATCCACCTCCACATTCACACTCACATCCATACCTCTACATCTACATGCAAACATCCATATCTCCATGCATAATAATATTCTTTTAATTAATCTAGGATGATAGTTCCTAGAATATGGTAGGAAGTCCTCTTTTTATGCTTTGAATGAAATTATTTTATGCGTAATTTCTATAAAAATTTTGCCATAGCTCCGCTACTATGAACTGATAAGTCTCAATTTCTTCTAAGGGATAAGGTTTATCATTAAGGAAATAATTAGAATGGTCTCTAATTGGATCATCAATCCATAATGGATTGAATCATCGACGATAAACATAAACTAAAAGTATAGAAAAAAGCCATTAATTTGGCCTCAAGCATAGCTTAATCTTGGATTAAGGAAAAGCCTTATGAAAAGCTTCATTTGGATTGAAAAGGGTCATGAGTATGACCATTTCTTAAGTGAGAGAGAGAAAAACCATTAGAATTAAATATAAATAGAATCTTATGTAATTCTTTACTATCATTAATTAATTAACTTCAATAGCATTTCAAAAACCATATCAATTAAGCTTCTCAAGCTTGAGAGGGGTTGAGAAGAGAGAATCATTGAGAAATTATAGAAAAGATCAAAATTCACTATACTTATCTTATAATTTGCTTGATTCTTTGATCACGGTAGAGGCCCCCAACCAATCAATTGGTTTAGTATGTTGATGGAGCCACCAATGGGGATTTAAGAAAGAGAGAAGTGTCAAAACTAGTGAATTATTAAAGAATTCATAGTTCTTGGCTTAGGTGGAGTAGAGTAACAATGCATAAGACACTATATTTTTTTCAACAAGGAAAGGCTTCTATTTATAGGAAAAATTGAGCTCCTAACCAAACAAACTGATTCTAGAATTTTCCAAGTCAGTTTGGTTGAATTTGGACTAGATTTGGACCTAGTTTGGTTACTTTTTGATTCGATTTGGTTCCATTTTGATTTGGTTTGGTTCAAGAGATATGAGAGATAAAAATATCACATTATTTTTGAGTTTAAAACTCATTCAAGCATGTGAAATATGCACCTCCTTTAAAGAACTCTCCTTCCTTACATAGGTGTCAAAATTTTATTGCTCATAGTTTTTTTTACTAATAAACCTTGTACATTTTCAACTCTTCATCTTATGTGAAATATGCACCTTCTTTAAAGAACTCCCCTTCCTTACATATGTGTCAAAATTTTATTGCTCATAGTTTTTTTACTAATAACCCTTGTACATTTTCAACTCTTCATCTTATGTGAAATATGCACCTTCTTTAAAGAACTCTCCTTCCTTACATATGTGTCAAAATTTTATTGTTCATAGTTTTTTACTAATAAACCTTGTACATTTTCAACTCTTCATCTTATGTGAGCATTTACTCATTTTTGGGTATCTTCTTTTACAATTTGGATTTATCTCCTCCCTACACATGGATTGATGCTATTGGCCCATAGGAACCTTAATTGGACCATAATCCAAAAATTTCTGAAAATCTAGACCCTTAGACTAAGGTTCTTTATACCTATTTCCAATTAATTCCAATTGCACATTGGAAAATCCTTTTTGAATTTCTATTTCAGGGGAACTTATTTTAATAAGATGAGTTATTTTTCTATCCAAAAATATTCATAATCTGAATATTCTCTCTCTAGAATAATTTTCTCTCTCTAGGCTAAAACAGTTAGAAACAAGGTCTTTATATTTCTGAAGAGAGATTGATTACAGGGGAAGATACTAGACATCAAAAAAGGGTTGGGGGAGGAATCTTACATTCTACCCCACTTAAAAAATGCGAGATGTCCTCATCTCGCAAACTGGGATAATTTCGCAAGATGCACGAATATGAGACTTAGAGAAAAATTTTAATCAAGATTAACCACCAAGAAAAGTCTTAAAGAAAGCAAGATAAGAACAAGATTTAAACTTTATTCATTCTCGGAACTTATACAGTAAAGATAGAAGAACTCTTTACACTTCCATAAGCCCGTCCATCATATGGTCACAAAAGCAGCACTCACAAGCTGCACAAGTATAGGGTAACTCATCTATGGGAATGATTCTGCTGGTTATTGCCGCACCTATCTCAGTGGTATGAGGTGATCTAACAAAAGGACCTCTGAGAGGCAAGCCAAAAACGGGATAAAGGCATATCTTCTCATGAGGAAGAAAACACGCCAGTAAGAAGACCCGCTCAGAAAACCCAAGATGTCTTGATCTCATGACACAGTAGTATCAGGGACCCAAACCCAAAGCTTCAATAACCATGGCCAAGCGGACATTGTTACGAAAGTGCTGCTGACCCCAGGGTGCTATCCTAGTTATGTTTTGATAGGTCCGCCATTTGGTCTGCGCTACAGAAGTTCCTAGGTGAGGAAAAAGTGAGCGCTCATACTGTTCTATAAAGTCTTTCTTCACAGACTCTCTTGCGTCTTGAAGGTGAGAAATCATCATGGATAAAACTAGTTCTTGTTGCCAAGCCATGAAGGAGATTAAGAAAGAAAGAAGATTGATGGGAGTAAGATTACTGTGAGCGACAAGTAAAAGTTACGACTTATATAAAGGAAGGAGCTAGCGTAACCTAGAAGCCAACGGTAACTTGCCATTGAAGTTTTACCGTCTTTCCATGATTTGTGTTTGACACATTTTTCTATAGAAGGTATTAAGAATTTTAAGATGAGGATATAAAAGAAGCTTGTAGGCTAAGTCACCTACTTTCATTGAATTCAGATATAAGGGTCACAATATCTGGGGGATAACTTCTTATACTCCTCAAGAGATAAAGAACTTCTTTTGGGCCGTACTCGAATGAAAACCAAAACCTTGGTATCCAAAACACCGATTCTCACTTCTGAACTCATTGTTCTAAATCTTTAAAACAGGTGGGACTCCTGAGAAGTATTCTAGGGAAAGGGTCTTCCTTTTTTTAAACAGAAACTTTCTTTTATTTTAGAGAGGGAATAATTATGAGATCAGAAGGGAGATTCTTACTCCTGTATACCTCGAAGGCTGGGGAGGAATCTAACATTCTACCCCACTTAAAAAGTGCGAGATGTCCTCATCTCGCAAGGTAGAGGACAGCTCTTTTTCTTAAGATCCAATTTTATTCTAGGGTTCCTTATATTCTGGTCAACCCAACAGAACACTGGGATAAATATCCCTTATATAGAACTCATCATTAAATAACAATTCATTCAGATCATGTCATTCATATCTTTAACATGATAATGGTCCATTAGACCGAAAAGTTTCATTCGGAACATTCCTCCACGGAAATTTCAGTCAAGCAAGTTCTCAATTTGACATCCCTTAACTTGATCTACCGGTCAAGTATTAACAGTAGCAATCTAACAGCACAACCCACTAACCTCATAGTGATTTGCTGAATTCATTATCATCATTCTAGTTATGAATATCATCACAGGGACTCGTCCCATTCCCCCTCATTGAGGTTTCATTATATTTCAACTAATTTTTAGAAATCAACATTTTCCAATCAGCATTTTCAATCAGAATCCAAATCAATTCATCAATTCTCAAACAGAATTAAAATCATATTAATCACATTCAAAATCATCATCTAGATAGCATTAACGCTTATAATTTCAAGTCTTAGATTTACTCGTATATACTGTCAGTAAAGAGCTGCAGTATACTCTCGGTATATACGGGTAGTCACGGCCCTTGGAATTATAAGGTAAATACTATCATGTAGGCCTCAAGCAAGTCAGGGATTCTATATAATTGCGGTACTTCCATCTGAAGACCCAATTACCAACTTACGAGTTTCAGTTTGAATATCAAATTGTATGAATTATCTCACACAATTATAACCTTTTTGTGTTTCTTGATAAATTTTTGATATATTTATCTTCTCAGTTGATCTTTATTAACCAAATGCTCTGATACCAACTGTAAGATCCCTGTTCCCACCGAGCAACGGATTCAGGATACTGGCAGCGGAAGTAGCACTTCTCACGCGGGACAGGGGTCGCACATTCGGGGCCTCACCCACGGATATCCGGATAAGAGACTAATCCGTCGGTTGTTCCAAAGCCGAACCCGGAAAAACTTCCTTTACCGAAAAGCACGGGCGATTTCACCTGGATAACTTTTTACTCTAACGTAGTCAAGAACATTTCTGATCGAGCTGATCCAATTTCATCTATAAGATACATGGTCAGATTAAGGAAGAAACTTGCACTTGGATCATTGGGATCAACGCTTTTTTCCCCATTCAAGAGGCACAGCCGTTGATTCCTATCCATAGAACAGTTACTGTCCGGGATTTATTTTATCTATCGTAAAAACAAAAGTTTGAGTCTCGATTTACGGATAACCCCATCCAATCCCATGGGTTAGCCAACCGCCCAACCACTGTAGTGATGGGATCCACTTAAGAATTTGGTTAGGTTTTGTCCCGGGTACCAAGGAAAAGAGTTCCAAGGCCCCCTAGCCGGATGTTCATGCAAAATAAAACTAGTCACACCACTCACACACCCAATATGAAATTGCCTTTTTCACAGATTCAACCAGTTTAAAACAATCCTTTAATAAAACCATAGTATCACTGATCACAATCTTCCAATTTATCCAATTGATTCTTAATTTTCCATCATTCCTTCATCAGAGTATCTATGGCATCATTGGCAACTAGAACGCTCAGGGGCCGTTTCAATAGTTCCTAGCCCTTAATACTCGGCAATATAATCACTTATCAAGATGGACTCTCGTTGAAGATCAGCAAGATCAACCAATAGATCCATATAAAGAGCCATGGACTCATCCATTGAAGACCAGCAAGGTCAATCAACCAGATCCATGCCCGATTTCAGAAAACAACTCCAACTCTGTTCCAATATCTTCCTCGACGCACGCGTGGGTATCCTAGGCGACCTAGAGCCCGAGCACCGTATGGTCAACACCCTCTAGGATCCTTTGCAGGTGACCTTGCGCTTCACTCATAGGCCGCTTCCTTGGCCCCTCATCCACCGTACCGGAAGCTCACCATTTTAATCGCACCGAGGCTGGTCAAGACCTCGGCCGACCTTGCTACGCGAGACGTCCTTCATTGACTCCCCGTCAACAGTTGCAACTTTACCATCACGACCTTAATCACAAGACGGTCAAAATGCTCCCCCCAGCATTCCTGACATAAAACAATCATTTACAAACAGCATTTACAAACAGTTTACAATACAATTTCTATTTTAACTTTCATTTTTCCACATTATCCCTCATCAATCTACATTACTTATTCCATATTCCATTTATATGTATACTCATCCCATCACATCATTTCAGATTCCCTCACATCACATATCGTATATTCACATCCATACATCCACATCTATATGCGTACATTCACATCTACATGCATACGTCTACATCTCTATGCATACATACACATCCACATTCACATTCATCTCCATACATCTACATCTATATGCATACATCCACCTCCACATTCACATCCACATCTATACATCTACATCTACATGCATACATCCACCTCTACATCCACATCTACATCTATACACCTACATCTACATGCATACATCCACATCTCCATTCACATCTACATCTATACATCTACATCTACATGCATCCATCCACCTCCACATCCACATCTACATCTATACATCTACATCTACATGCATACATCCATATCTCCATTCCCATCTACATCTATACATCTACATCTACATCTACATGCATCCATCCACCTCCACATCCACATCTACATCTATACATCTACATCTACATGTATACATCCACATCTCCATTCACATCTACATCTACATGCATCCATCCACATCTCCATTTACATCCTCATCTACACATCTATTTCTACATGCATACATCCACATCTCCATGCATACATCCACCTCCACATTCACACTCACATCCATACCTCTACATCTACATGCAAACATCCATATCTCCATGCATAATAATATTCTTTTAATTAATCTAGGATGATAGTTCCTAGAATATGGTAGGAAGTCCTCTTTTTATGCTTTGAATGAAATTATTTTATGCGTAATTTCTATAAAAATTTTGCCATAGCTCCGCTACTATGAACTGATAAGTCTCAATTTCTTCTAAGGGATAAGGTTTATCATTAAGGAAATAATTAGAATGGTCTCTAATTGGATCATCAATCCATAATGGATTGAATCATCGACGATAAACATAAACTTAAAGTATAGAAAAAAGCCATTAATTTGGCCTCAAGCATAGCTTAATCTTGGATTAAGGAAAAGCCTTATGAAAAGCTTCATTTGGATTGAAAAGGGTCATGAGTATGACCATTTCTTAAGTGAGAGAGAGAAAAACCATTACAATTAAATATAAATAGAATCTTATGTAATTCTTTACTATCATTAATTAATTAACTTCAATAGCATTTCAAAAACCATATCAATTAAGCTTCTCAAGCTTGAGAGGGCTTGAGAAGAGAGAATCATTGAGAAATTATAGAAAAGATCAAAATTCACTATACTTATCTTATAATTTGCTTGATTCTTTGATCACGGTAGAGGCCCCCAACCAATCAATTGGTTTAGTATGTTGATGGAGCCACCAATGGGGATTTAAGAAAGAGAGAAGTGTCAAAACTAGTGAATTATTAAAGAATTCATAGTTCTTGGCTTAGGTGGAGTAGAGTAACAATGCATAAGACACTATATTTTTTTCAACAAGGAAAGGCTTCTATTTATAGGAAAAATTGAGCTCCTAACCAAACAAACTGATTCTAGAATTTTTCAAGTCAGTTTGGTTGAATTTGGACTAGATTTGGACCTAGTTTGGTTACTTTTTGATTCGATTTGGTTCCATTTTGATTTGGTTTGGTTCAAGAGATATGAGAGATAAAAATATCACATTATTTTTGAGTTTAAAACTCATTCAAGCATGTGAAATATGCACCTCCTTTAAAGAACTCTCCTTCCTTACATAGGTGTCAAAATTTTATTGCTCATAGTTTTTTTACTAATAAACCTTGTACATTTTCAACTCTTCATCTTATGTGAAATATGCACCTTCTTTAAAGAACTCCCCTTCCTTACATATGTGTCAAAATTTTATTGCTCATAGTTTTTTTACTAATAACCCTTGTACATTTTCAACTCTTCATCTTATGTGAAATATGCACCTTCTTTAAAGAACTCTCCTTCCTTACATATGTGTCAAAATTTTATTGTTCATAGTTTTTTACTAATAAACCTTGTACATTTTCAACTCTTCATCTTATGTGAGCATTTACTCATTTTTGGGTATCTTCTTTTACAATTTGGATTTATCTCCTCCCTACACATGGATTGATGCTATTGGCCCATAGGAACCTTAATTGGACCATAATCCAAAAATTTCTGAAAATCTAGACCCTTAGACTAAGGTTCTTTATACCTATTTCCAATTAATTCCAATTGCACATTGGAAAATCCTTTTTGAATTTCTGTTTCAGGGGAACTTATTTTAATAAGATGAGTTATTTTTCTATCCAAAAATATTCATAATCTGAATATTCTCTCTCTAGAATAATTTTCTCTCTCTAGGCTAAAACAGTTAGAAACAAGGTCTTTATATTTCTGAAGAGAGATTGATTACAGGGGAAGATACTAGACATCAAAAAAGGGTTGGGGGAGGAATCTTACATTCTACCCCACTTAAAAAATGCGAGATGTCCTCATCTCGCAAACTGGGATAATTTCGCAAGATGCACGAATATGAGACTTAGAGAAAAATTTTAATCAAGATTAACCACCAAGAAAAGTCTTAAAGAAAGCAAGATAAGAACAAGATTTAAACTTTATTCATTCTCGGAACTTATACAGTAAAGATAGAAGAACTCTTTACACTTCCATAAGCCCGTCCATCATATGGTCACAAAAGCAGCACTCACAAGCTGCACAAGTATAGGGTAACTCATCTATGGGAATGATTCTGCTGGTTATTGCCGCACCTATCTCAGTGGTATGAGGTGATCTAACAAAAGGACCTCTGAGAGGCAAGCCAAAAACGGGATAAAGGCATATCTTCTCATGAGGAAGAAAACACGCCAGTAAGAAGACCCGCTCAGAAAACCCAAGATGTCTTGATCTCATGACACAGTAGTATCAGGGACCCAAACCCAAAGCTTCAATAACCATGGCCAAGCGGACATTGTTACGAAAGTGCTGCTGACCCCAGGGTGCTACCCTAGTTATGTTTTGATAGGTCCGCCATTTGGTCTGCGCTACAGAAGTTCCTAGGTGAGGAAAAAGTGAGCGCTCATACTGTTCTATAAAGTCTTTCTTCACAGACTCTCTTGCGTCTTGAAGGTGAGAAATCATCATGGATAAAACTAGTTCTTGTTGCCAAGCCATGAAGGAGATTAAGAAAGAAAGGAGATTGATGGGAGTAAGATTACTGTGAGCGACAAGTAAAAGTTACGACTTATATAAAGGAAGGAGCTAGCGTAACCTAGAAGCCAACGGTAACTTGCCACTGAAGTTTTACCGTCTTTCCATGATTTGTGTTTGACACATTTTTCTATAGAAGGTATTAAGAATTTTAAGATGAGGATATAAAAGAAGCTTGTAGGCTAAGTCACCTACTTTCATTGAATTCAGATATAAGGGTCACAATATCTGGGGGATAACTTCTTATACTCCCCAAGAGATAAAGAACTTCTTTTGGGCCGTACTCGAATGAAAACCAAAACCTTGGTATCCAAAACACCGATTCTCACTTCTGAACTCATTGTTCTAAATCTTTAAAACAGGTGGGACTCCTGAGAAGTATTCTAGGGAAAGGGTCTTCCTTTTTTTAAACAGAAACTTTCTTTTATTTTAGAGAGGGAATAATTATGAGATCAGAAGGGAGATTCTTACTCCTGTATACCTCGAAGGCTGGGGAGGAATCTAACATTCTACCCCACTTAAAAAGTGCGAGATGTCCTCATCTCGCAAGGTAGAGGACAGCTCTTTTTCTTAAGATCCAATTTTATTCTAGGGTTCCTTATATTCTGGTCAACCCAACAGAACACTGGGATAAATATCCCTTATATAGAACTCATCATTAAATAACAATTCATTCAGATCATGTCATTCATATCTTTAACATGATAATGGTCCATTAGACCGAAAAGTTTCATTCGGAACATTCCTCCACGGAAATTTCAGTCAAGCAA
Source organism: Cibotium barometz (assembly GCF_041138505.1). Taxonomy (NCBI): domain Eukaryota; kingdom Viridiplantae; phylum Streptophyta; class Polypodiopsida; order Cyatheales; family Cibotiaceae; genus Cibotium; species Cibotium barometz. Next base: position 27,601,985 of record NC_141053.1, on the reverse strand, counting down.
GTTCTCAATTTGACATCCCTTAACTTGATCTACCGGTCAAGTATTAACAGTAGCAATCTAACAGCACAACCCACTAACCTCATAGTGATTTGCTGAATTCATTATCATCATTCTAGTTATGAATATCATCACAGGGACTCGTCCCATTCCCCCTCATTGAGGTTTCATTATATTTCAACTAATTTTTAGAAATCAACATTTTCCAATCAGCATTTTCAATCAGAATCCAAATCAATTCATCAATTCTCAAACAGAATTAAAATCATATTAATCACATTCAAAATCATCATCTAGATAGCATTAACGCTTATAATTTCAAGTCTTAGATTTACTCGTATATACTGTCAGTAAAGAGCTGCAGTATACTCTCGGTATATACGGGTAGTCACGGCCCTTGGAATTATAAGGTAAATACTATCATGTAGGCCTCAAGCAAGTCAGGGATTCTATATAATTGCGGTACTTCCATCTGAAGACCCAATTACCAAATTACGAGTTTCAGTTTGAATATCAAATTGTATGAATTATCTCACACAATTATAACCTTTTTGTGTTTCTTGATAAATTTTTGATATATTTATCTTCTCAGTTGATCTTTATTAACCAAATGCTCTGATACCAACTGTAAGATCCCTGTTCCCACCGAGCAACGGATTCAGGATACTGGCAGCGGAAGTAGCACTTCTCACGCGGGACAGGGGTCGCACATTCGGGGCCTCACCCACGGATATCCGGATAAGAGACTAATCCGTCGGTTGTTCCAAAGCCGAACCCGGAAAAACTTCCTTTACCGGAAAGCACGGGCGATTTCACCTGGATAACTTTTTACTCTAACGTAGTCAAGAACATTTCTGATCGAGCTGATCCAATTTCATCTATAAGATACATGGTCAGATTAAGGAAGAAACTTGCACTTGGATCATTGGGATCAACGCTTTTTTCCCCATTCAAGAGGCACAGCCGTTGATTCCTATCCATAGAACAGTTACTGTCCGGGATTTATTTTATCTATCGTAAAAACAAAAGTTTGAGTCTCGATTTACGGATAACCCCATCCAATCCCATGGGTTAGCCAACCGCCCAACCACTGTAGTGATGGGATCCACTTAAGAATTTGGTTAGGTTTTGTCCCGGGTACCAAGGAAAAGAGTTCCAAGGCCCCCTAGCCGGATGTTCATGCAAAATAAAACTAGTCACACCACTCACACACCCAATATGAAATTGCCTTTTTCACAGATTCAACCAGTTTAAAACAATCCTTTAATAAAACCATAGTATCACTGATCACAATCTTCCAATTTATCCAATTGATTCTTAATTTTCCATCATTCCTTCATCAGAGTATCTATGGCATCATTGGCAACTAGAACGCTCAGGGGCCGTTTCAATAGTTCCTAGCCCTTAATACTCGGCAATATAATCACTTATCAAGATGGACTCTCGTTGAAGATCAGCAAGATCAACCAATAGATCCATATAAAGAGCCATGGACTCATCCATTGAAGACCAGCAAGGTCAATCAACCAGATCCATGCCCGATTTCAGAAAACAACTCCAACTCTGTTCCAATATCTTCCTCGACGCACGCGTGGGTATCCTAGGCGACCCAGAGCCCGAGCACCGTATGGTCAACACCCTCTAGGATCCTTTGCAGGTGACCTTGCGCTTCACTCATAGGCCGCTTCCTTGGCCCCTCATCCACCGTACCGGAAGCTCACCATTTTAATCGCACCGAGGCTGGTCAAGACCTCGGCCGACCTTGCTACGCGAGACGTCCTTCATTGACTCCCCGTCAACAGTTGCAACTTTACCATCACGACCTTAATCACAAGACGGTCAAAATGCTCCCCCCAGCATTCCTGACATAAAACAATCATTTACAAACAGCATTTACAAACAGTTTACAATACAATTTCTATTTTAACTTTCATTTTTTCACATTATCCCTCATCAATCTACATTACTTATTCCATATTCCATTTATATGTATACTCATCCCATCACATCATTTCAGATTCCCTCACATCACATATCGTATATTCACATCCATACATCCACATCTATATGCGTACATTCACATCTACATGCATACGTCTACATCTCTATGCATACATACACATCCACATCCACATTCATCTCCATACATCTACATCTATATGCATACATCCACCTCCACATTCACATCCACATCTATACATCTACATCTACATGCATACATCCACCTCTACATCCACATCTACATCTATACACCTACATCTACATGCATACATCCACATCTCCATTCACATCTACATCTATACATCTACATCTACATGCATCCATCCACCTCCACATCCACATCTACATCTATACATCTACATCTACATGCATACATCCATATCTCCATTCCCATCTACATCTATACATCTACATCTACATCTACATGCATCCATCCACCTCCACATCCACATCTACATCTATACATCTACATCTACATGTATACATCCACATCTCCATTCACATCTACATCTACATGCATCCATCCACATCTCCATTTACATCCTCATCTACACATCTATTTCTACATGCATACATCCACATCTCCATGCATACATCCACCTCCACATTCACACTCACATCCATACCTCTACATCTACATGCAAACATCCATATCTCCATGCATAATAATATTCTTTTAATTAATCTAGGATGATAGTTCCTAGAATATGGTAGGAAGTCCTCTTTTTATGCTTTGAATGAAATTATTTTATGCGTAATTTCTATAAAAATTTTGCCATAGCTCCGCTACTATGAATTGATAAGTCTCAATTTCTTCTAAGGGATAAGGTTTATCATTAAGGAAATAATTAGAATGGTCTCTAATTGGATCATCAATCCATAATGGATTGAATCATCGACGATAAACATAAACTAAAAGTATAGAAAAAAGCCATTAATTTGGCCTCAAGCATAGCTTAATCTTGGATTAAGGAAAAGCCTTATGAAAAGCTTCATTTGGATTGAAAAGGGTCATGAGTATGACCATTTCTTAAGTGAGAGAGAGAAAAACCATTAGAATTAAATATAAATAGAATCTTATGTAATTCTTTACTATCATTAATTAATTAACTTCAATAGCATTTCAAAAACCATATCAATTAAGCTTCTCAAGCTTGAGAGGGGTTGAGAAGAGAGAATCATTGAGAAATTATAGAAAAGATCAAAATTCACTATACTTATCTTATAATTTGCTTGATTCTTTGATCACGGTAGAGGCCCCCAACCAATCAATTGGTTTAGTATGTTGATGGAGCCACCAATGGGGATTTAAGAAAGAGAGAAGTGTCAAAACTAGTGAATTATTAAAGAATTCATAGTTCTTGGCTTAGGTGGAGTAGAGTAATAATGCATAAGACACTATATTTTTTTCAACAAGGAAAGGCTTCTATTTATAGGAAAAATTGAGCTCCTAACCAAACAAACTGATTCTAGAATTTTCCAAGTCAGTTTGGTTGAATTTGGACTAGATTTGGACCTAGTTTGGTTACTTTTTGATTCGATTTGGTTCCATTTTGATTTGGTTTGGTTCAAGAGATATGAGAGATAAAAATATCACATTATTTTTGAGTTTAAAACTCATTCAAGCATGTGAAATATGCACCTCCTTTAAAGAACTCTCCTTCCTTACATAGGTGTCAAAATTTTATTGCTCATAGTTTTTTTACTAATAAACCTTGTACATTTTCAACTCTTCATCTTATGTGAAATATGCACCTTCTTTAAAGAACTCCCCTTCCTTACATATGTGTCAAAATTTTATTGCTCATAGTTTTTTTACTAATAACCCTTGTACATTTTCAACTCTTCATCTTATGTGAAATATGCACCTTCTTTAAAGAACTCTCCTTCCTTACATATGTGTCAAAATTTTATTGTTCATAGTTTTTTACTAATAAACCTTGTACATTTTCAACTCTTCATCTTATGTGAGCATTTACTCATTTTTGGGTATCTTCTTTTACAATTTGGATTTATCTCCTCCCTACACATGGATTGATGCTATTGGCCCATAGGAACCTTAATTGGACCATAATCCAAAAATTTCTGAAAATCTAGACCCTTAGACTAAGGTTCTTTATACCTATTTCCAATTAATTCCAATTGCACATTGGAAAATCCTTTTTGAATTTCTGTTTCAGGGGAACTTATTTTAATAAGATGAGTTATTTTTCTATCCAAAAATATTCATAATCTGAATATTCTCTCTCTAGAATAATTTTCTCTCTCTAGGCTAAAACAGTTAGAAACAAGGTCTTTATATTTCTGAAGAGAGATTGATTACAGGGGAAGATACTAGACATCAAAAAAGGGTTGGGGGAGGAATCTTACATTCTACCCCACTTAAAAAATGCGAGATGTCCTCATCTCGCAAACTGGGATAATTTCGCAAGATGCACGAATATGAGACTTAGAGAAAAATTTTAATCAAGATTAACCACCAAGAAAAGTCTTAAAGAAAGCAAGATAAGAACAAGATTTAAACTTTATTCATTCTCGGAACTTATACAGTAAAGATAGAAGAACTCTTTACACTTCCATAAGCCCGTCCATCATATGGTCACAAAAGCAGCACTCACAAGCTGCACAAGTATAGGGTAACTCATCTATGGGAATGATTCTGCTGGTTATTGTCGCACCTATCTCAGTGGTATGAGGTGATCTAACAAAAGGACCTCTGAGAGGCAAGCCAAAAACGGGATAAAGGCATATCTTCTCATGAGGAAGAAAACACGCCAGTAAGAAGACCCGCTCAGAAAACCCAAGATGTCTTGATCTCATGACACAATAGTATCAGGGACCCAAACCCAAAGCTTCAATAACCATGGCCAAGCGGACATTGTTACGAAAGTGCTGCTGACCCCAGGGTGCTACCCTAGTTATGTTTTGATAGGTCCGCCATTTGGTCTGCGCTACAGAAGTTCCTAGGTGAGGAAAAAGTGAGCGCTCATACTGTTCTATAAAGTCTTTCTTCACAGACTCTCTTGCGTCTTGAAGGTGAGAAATCATCATGGATAAAACTAGTTCTTGTTGCCAAGCCATGAAGGAGATTAAGAAAGAAAGGAGATTGATGGGAGTAAGATTACTGTGAGCGACAAGTAAAAGTTACGACTTATATAAAGGAAGGAGCTAGCGTAACCTAGAAGCCAACGGTAACTTGCCACTGAAGTTTTACCGTCTTTCCATGATTTGTGTTTGACACATTTTTCTATAGAAGGTATTAAGAATTTTAAGATGAGGATATAAAAGAAGCTTGTAGGCTAAGTCACCTACTTTCATTGAATTCAGATATAAGGGTCACAATATCTGGGGGATAACTTCTTATACTCCCCAAGAGATAAAGAACTTCTTTTGGGCCGTACTCGAATGAAAACCAAAACCTTGGTATCCAAAACACCGATTCTCACTTCTGAACTCATTGTTCTAAATCTTTAAAACAGGTGGGACTCCTGAGAAGTATTCTAGGGAAAGGGTCTTCCTTTTTTTAAACAGAAACTTTCTTTTATTTTAGAGAGGGAATAATTATGAGATCAGAAGGGAGATTCTTACTCCTGTATACCTCGAAGGCTGGGGAGGAATCTAACATTCTACCCCACTTAAAAAGTGCGAGATGTCCTCATCTCGCAAGGTAGAGGACAGCTCTTTTTCTTAAGATCCAATTTTATTCTAGGGTTCCTTATATTCTGGTCAACCCAACAGAACACTGGGATAAATATCCCTTATATAGAACTCATCATTAAATAACAATTCATTCAGATCATGTCATTCATATCTTTAACATGATAATGGTCCATTAGACCGAAAAGTTTCATTCGGAACATTCCTCCACGGAAATTTCAGTCAAGCAAGTTCTCAATTTGACATCCCTTAACTTGATCTACCGGTCAAGTATTAACAGTAGCAATCTAACAGCACAACCCACTAACCTCATAGTGATTTGCTGAATTCATTATCATCATTCTAGTTATGAATATCATCACAGGGACTCGTCCCATTCCCCCTCATTGAGGTTTCATTATATTTCAACTAATTTTTAGAAATCAACATTTTCCAATCAGCATTTTCAATCAGAATCCAAATCAATTCATCAATTCTCAAACAGAATTAAAATCATATTAATCACATTCAAAATCATCATCTAGATAGCATTAACGCTTATAATTTCAAGTCTTAGATTTACTCGTATATACTGTCAGTAAAGAGTTGCAGTATACTCTCGGTATATACGGGTAGTCACGGCCCTTGGAATTATAAGGTAAATACTATCATGTAGGCCTCAAGCAAGTCAGGGATTCTATATAATTGCGGTACTTCCATCTGAAGACCCAATTACCAAATTACGAGTTTCAGTTTGAATATCAAATTGTATGAATTATCTCACACAATTATAACCTTTTTGTGTTTCTTGATAAATTTTTGATATATTTATCTTCTCAGTTGATCTTTATTAACCAAATGCTCTGATACCAACTGTAAGATCCCTGTTCCCACCGAGCAACGGATTCAGGATACTGGCAGCGGAAGTAGCACTTCTCACGCGGGACAGGGGTCGCACATTCGGGGCCTCACCCACGGATATCCGGATAAGAGACTAATCCGTCGGTTGTTCCAAAGCCGAACCCGGAAAAACTTCCTTTACCGGAAAGCACGGGCGATTTCACCTGGATAACTTTTTACTCTAACGTAGTCAAGAACATTTCTGATCGAGCTGATCCAATTTCATCTATAAGATACATGGTCAGATTAAGGAAGAAACTTGCACTTGGATCATTGGGATCAACGCTTTTTTCCCCATTCAAGAGGCACAGCCGTTGATTCCTATCCATAGAACAGTTACTGTCCGGGATTTATTTTATCTATCGTAAAAACAAAAGTTTGAGTCTCGATTTACGGATAACCCCATCCAATCCCATGGGTTAGCCAACCGCCCAACCACTGTAGTGATGGGATCCACTTAAGAATTTGGTTAGGTTTTGTCCCGGGTACCAAGGAAAAGAGTTCCAAGGCCCCCTAGCCGGATGTTCATGCAAAATAAAACTAGTCACACCACTCACACACCCAATATGAAATTGCCTTTTTCACAGATTCAACCAGTTTAAAACAATCCTTTAATAAAACCATAGTATCACTGATCACAATCTTCCAATTTATCCAATTGATTCTTAATTTTCCATCATTCCTTCATCAGAGTATCTATGGCATCATTGGCAACTAGAACGCTCAGGGGCCGTTTCAATAGTTCCTAGCCCTTAATACTCGGCAATATAATCACTTATCAAGATGGACTCTCGTTGAAGATCAGCAAGATCAACCAATAGATCCATATAAAGAGCCATGGACTCATCCATTGAAGACCAGCAAGGTCAATCAACCAGATCCATGCCCGATTTCAGAAAACAACTCCAACTCTGTTCCAATATCTTCCTCGACGCACGCGTGGGTATCCTAGGTGACCCAGAGCCCGAGCACCGTATGGTCAACACCCTCTAGGATCCTTTGCAGGTGACCTTGCGCTTCACTCATAGGCCGCTTCCTTGGCCCCTCATCCACCGTACCGGAAGCTCACCATTTTAATCGCACCGAGGCTGGTCAAGACCTCGGCCGACCTTGCTACGCGAGACGTCCTTCATTGACTCCCCGTCAACAGTTGCAACTTTACCATCACGACCTTAATCACAAGACGGTCAAAATGCTCCCCCCAGCATTCCTGACATAAAACAATCATTTACAAACAGCATTTACAAACAGTTTACAATACAATTTCTATTTTAACTTTCATTTTTCCACATTATCCCTCATCAATCTACATTACTTATTCCATATTCCATTTATATGTATACTCATCCCATCACATCATTTCAGATTCCCTCACATCACATATCGTATATTCACATCCATACATCCACATCTATATGCGTACATTCACATCTACATGCATACGTCTACATCTCTATGCATACATACACATCCACATTCACATTCATCTCCATACATCTACATCTATATGCATACATCCACCTCCACATTCACATCCACATCTATACATCTACATCTACATGCATACATCCACCTCTACATCCACATCTACATCTATACACCTACATCTACATGCATACATCCACATCTCCATTCACATCTACATCTATACATCTACATCTACATGCATCCATCCACCTCCACATCCACATCTACATCTATACATCTACATCTACATGCATACATCCATATCTCCATTCCCATCTACATCTATACATCTACATCTACATCTACATGCATCCATCCACCTCCACATCCACATCTACATCTATACATCTACATCTACATGTATACATCCACATCTCCATTCACATCTACATCTACATGCATCCATCCACATCTCCATTTACATCCTCATCTACACATCTATTTCTACATGCATACATCCACATCTCCATGCATACATCCACCTCCACATTCACACTCACATCCATACCTCTACATCTACATGCAAACATCCATATCTCCATGCATAATAATATTCTTTTAATTAATCTAGGATGATAGTTCCTAGAATATGGTAGGAAGTCCTCTTTTTATGCTTTGAATGAAATTATTTTATGCGTAATTTCTATAAAAATTTTGCCATAGCTCCGCTACTATGAACTGATAAGTCTCAATTTCTTCTAAGGGATAAGGTTTATCATTAAGGAAATAATTAGAATGGTCTCTAATTGGATAATCAATCCATAATGGATTGAATCATCGACGATAAACATAAACTTAAAGTATAGAAAAAAGCCATTAATTTGGCCTCAAGCATAGCTTAATCTTGGATTAAGGAAAAGCCTTATGAAAAGCTTCATTTGGATTGAAAAGGGTCATGAGTATGACCATTTCTTAATTGAGAGAGAGAAAAACCATCAGAATTAAATATAAATAGAATCTTATGTAATTCTTTACTATCATTAATTAATTAACTTCAATAGCATTTCAAAAACCATATCAATTAAGCTTCTCAAGCTTGAGAGGGGTTGAGAAGAGAGAATCATTGAGAAATTATAGAAAAGATCAAAATTCACTATACTTATCTTATAATTTGCTTGATTCTTTGATCACGGTAGAGGCCCCCAACCAATCAATTGGTTTAGTATGTTGATGGAGCCACCAATGGGGATTTAAGAAAGAGAGAAGTGTCAAAACTAGTGAATTATTAAAGAATTCATAGTTCTTGGCTTAGGTGGAGTAGAGTAACAATGCATAAGACACTATATTTTTTTCAACAAGGAAAGGCTTCTATTTATAGGAAAAATTGAGCTCCTAACCAAACAAACTGATTCTAGAATTTTCCAAGTCAGTTTGGTTGAATTTGGACTAGATTTGGACCTAGTTTGGTTACTTTTTGATTCGATTTGGTTCCATTTTGATTTGGTTTGGTTCAAGAGATATGAGAGATAAAAATATCACATTATTTTTGAGTTTAAAACTCATTCAAGCATGTGAAATATGCACCTCCTTTAAAGAACTCTCCTTCCTTACATAGGTGTCAAAATTTTATTGCTCATAGTTTTTTTACTAATAAACCTTGTACATTTTTAACTCTTCATCTTATGTGAAATATGCACCTTCTTTAAAGAACTCCCCTTCCTTACATATGTGTCAAAATTTTATTGCTCATAGTTTTTTTACTAATAACCCTTGTACATTTTCAACTCTTCATCTTATGTGAAATATGCACCTTCTTTAAAGAACTCTCCTTCCTTACATATGTGTCAAAATTTTATTGTTCATAGTTTTTTACTAATAAACCTTGTACATTTTCAACTCTTCATTTTATGTGAGCATTTACTCATTTTTGGGTATCTTCTTTTACAATTTGGATTTATCTCTTCCCTACACATGGATTGATGCTATTGGCCCATAGGAACCTTAATTGGACCATAATCCAAAAATTTCTGAAAATCTAGACCCTTAGACTAAGGTTCTTTATACCTATTTCCAATTAATTCCAATTGCACATTGGAAAATCCTTTTTGAATTTCTGTTTCAGGGGAACTTATTTTAATAAGATGAGTTATTTTTCTATCCAAAAATATTCATAATCTGAATATTCTCTCTCTAGAATAATTTTCTCTCTCTAGGCTAAAACAGTTAGAAACAAGGTCTTTATATTTCTGAAGAGAGATTGATTACAGGGGAAGATACTAGACATCAAAAAAGGGTTGGGGGAGGAATCTTACATTCTACCCCACTTAAAAAATGCGAGATGTCCTCATCTCGCAAACTGGGATAATTTCGCAAGATGCACGAATATGAGACTTAGAGAAAAATTTTAATCAAGATTAACCACCAAGAAAAGTCTTAAAGAAAGCAAGATAAGAACAAGATTTAAACTTTATTCATTCTCGGAACTTATACAGTAAAGATAGAAGAACTCTTTACACTTCCATAAGCCCGTCCATCATATGGTCACAAAAGCAGCACTCACAAGCTGCACAAGTATAGGGTAACTCATCTATGGGAATGATTCTGCTGGTTATTGCCGCACCTATCTCAGTGGTATGAGGTGATCTAACAAAAGGACCTCTGAGAGGCAAGCCAAAAACGGGATAAAGGCATATCTTCTCATGAGGAAGAAAACACGCCAGTAAGAAGACCCGCTCAGAAAACCCAAGATGTCTTGATCTCATGACACAGTAGTATCAGGGACCCAAACCCAAAGCTTCAATAACCATGGCCAAGCGGACATTGTTACGAAAGTGCTGCTGACCCCAGGGTGCTACCCTAGTTATGTTTTGATAGGTCCGCCATTTAGTCTGCGCTACAGAAGTTCCTAGGTGAGGAAAAAGTGAGCGCTCATACTGTTCTATAAAGTCTTTCTTCACAGACTCTCTTGCGTCTTGAAGGTGAGAAATCATCATGGATAAAACTAGTTCTTGTTGCCAAGCCATGAAGGAGATTAAGAAAGAAAGGAGATTGATGGGAGTAAGATTACTGTGAGCGACAAGTAAAAGTTACGACTTATATAAAGGAAGGAGCTAGCGTAACCTAGAAGCCAACGGTAACTTGCCACTGAAGTTTTACCGTCTTTCCATGATTTGTGTTTGACACATTTTTCTATAGAAGGTATTAAGAATTTTAAGATGAGGATATAAAAGAAGCTTGTAGGCTAAGTCACCTACTTTCATTGAATTCAGATATAAGGGTCACAATATCTGGGGGATAACTTCTTATACTCCCCAAGAGATAAAGAACTTCTTTTGGGCCGTACTCGAATGAAAACCAAAACCTTGGTATCCAAAACACCGATTCTCACTTCTGAACTCATTGTTCTAAATCTTTAAAACAGGTGGGACTCCTGAGAAGTATTCTAGGGAAAGGGTCTTCCTTTTTTTAAACAGAAACTTTCTTTTATTTTAGAGAGGGAATAATTATGAGATCAGAAGGGAGATTCTTACTCCTGTATACCTCGAAGGCTGGGGAGGAATCTAACATTCTACCCCACTTAAAAAGTGCGAGATGTCCTCATCTCGCAAGGTAGAGGACAGCTCTTTTTCTTAAGATCCAATTTTATTCTAGGGTTCCTTATATTCTGGTCAACCCAATAGAACACTGGGATAAATATTCCTTATATAGAACTCATCATTAAATAACAATTCATTCAGATCATGTCATTCATATCTTTAACATGATAATGGTCCATTAGACCGAAAAGTTTCATTCGGAACATTCCTCCACGGAAATTTCAGTCAAGCAAGTTCTCAATTTGACATCCCTTAACTTGATCTACCGGTCAAGTATTAACAGTAGCAATCTAACAGCACAACCCACTAACCTCATAGTGATTTGCTGAATTCATTATCATCATTCTAGTTATGAATATCATCACAGGGACTCGTCCCATTCCCCCTCATTGAGGTTTCATTATATTTCAACTAATTTTTAGAAATCAACATTTTCCAATCAGCATTTTCAATCAGAATCCAAATCAATTCATCAATTCTCAAACAGAATTAAAATCATATTAATCACATTCAAAATCATCATCTAGATAGCATTAACGCTTATAATTTCAAGTCTTAGATTTACTCGTATATACTGTCAGTAAAGAGTTGCAGTATACTCTCGGTATATACGGGTAGTCACGGCCCTTGGAATTATAAGGTAAATACTATCATGTAGGCCTCAAGCAAGTCAGGGATTCTATATAATTGCGGTACTTCCATCTGAAGACCCAATTACCAACTTACGAGTTTCAGTTTGAATATCAAATTGTATGAATTATCTCACACAATTATAACCTTTTTGTGTTTCTTGATAAATTTTTGATATATTTATCTTCTCAGTTGATCTTTATTAACCAAATGCTCTGATACCAACTGTAAGATCCCTGTTCCCACCGAGCAACGGATTCAGGATACTGGCAGCGGAAGTAGCACTTCTCACGCGGGACAGGGGTCGCACATTCGGGGCCTCACCCACGGATATCCGGATAAGAGACTAATCCGTCGGTTGTTCCAAAGCCGAACCCGGAAAAACTTCCTTTACCGAAAAGCACGGGCGATTTCACCTGGATAACTTTTTACTCTAACGTAGTCAAGAACATTTCTGATCGAGCTGATCCAATTTCATCTATAAGATACATGGTCAGATTAAGGAAGAAACTTGCACTTGGATCATTGGGATCAACGCTTTTTTTCCCATTCAAGAGGCACAGCCGTTGATTCCTATCCATAGAACAGTTACTGTCCGGGATTTATTTTATCTATCGTAAAAATAAAAGTTTGAGTCTCGATTTACGGATAACCCCATCCAATCCCATGGGTTAGCCAACCGCCCAACCACTGTAGTGATGGGATCCACTTAAGAATTTGGTTAGGTTTTGTCCCGGGTACCAAGGAAAAGAGTTCCAAGGCCCCCTAGCCGGATGTTCATGCAAAATAAAACTAGTCACACCACTCACACACCCAATATGAAATTGCCTTTTTCACAGATTCAACCAGTTTAAGACAATCCTTTAATAAAACCATAGTATCACTGATCACAATCTTCCAATTTATCCAATTGATTCTTAATTTTCCATCATTCCTTCATCAGAGTATCTATGGCATCATTGGCAACTAGAACGCTCAGGGGCCGTTTCAATAGTTCCTAGCCCTTAATACTCGGCAATATAATCACTTATCAAGATGGACTCTTGTTGAAGATCAGCAAGATCAACCAATAGATCCATATAAAGAGCCATGGACTCATCCATTGAAGACCAGCAAGGTCAATCAACCAGATCCATGCCCGATTTCAGAAAACAACTCCAACTCTGTTCCAATATCTTCCTCGACGCACGCGTGGGTATCCTAGGCGACCCAGAGCCCGAGCACCGTATGGTCAACACCCTCTAGGATCCTTTGCAGGTGACCTTGCGCTTCACTCATAGGCCGCTTCCTTGGCCCCTCATCCACCGTACCGGAAGCTCACCATTTTAATCGCACCGAGGCTGGTCAAGACCTCGGCCGACCTTGCTACGCGAGACGTCCTTCATTGACTCCCCGTCAACAGTTGCAACTTTACCATCACGACCTTAATCACAAGACGGTCAAAATGCTCCCCCCAGCATTCCTGACATAAAACAATCATTTACAAACAGCATTTACAAACAGTTTACAATACAATTTCTATTTTAACTTTCATTTTTCCACATTATCCCTCATCAATCTACATTACTTATTCCATATTCCATTTATATGTATACTCATCCCATCACATCATTTCAGATTCCCTCACATCACATATCGTATATTCACATCCATACATCCACATCTATATGCGTACATTCACATCTACATGCATACGTCTACATCTCTATGCATACATACACATCCACATTCACATTCATCTCCATACATCTACATCTATATGCATACATCCACCTCCACATTCACATCCACATCTATACATCTACATCTACATGCATACATCCACCTCTACATCCACATCTACATCTATACACCTACATCTACATGCATATATCCACATCTCCATTCACATCTACATCTATACATCTACATCTACATGCATCCATCCACCTCCACATCCACATCTACATCTATACATCTACATCTACATGCATACATCCATATCTCCATTCCCATCTACATCTATACATCTACATCTACATCTACATGCATCCATCCACCTCCACATCCACATCTACATCTATACATCTACATCTACATGTATACATCCACATCTCCATTCACATCTACATCTACATGCATCCATCCACATCTCCATTTACATCCTCATCTACACATCTATTTCTACATGCATACATCCACATCTCCATGCATACATCCACCTCCACATTCACACTCACATCCATACCTCTACATCTACATGCAAACATCCATATCTCCATGCATAATAATATTCTTTTAATTAATCTAGGATGATAGTTCCTAGAATATGGTAGGAAGTCCTCTTTTTATGCTTTGAATGAAATTATTTTATGCGTAATTTCTATAAAAATTTTGCCATAGCTCCGCTACTATGAACTGATAAGTCTCAATTTCTTCTAAGGGATAAGGTTTATCATTAAGGAAATAATTAGAATGGTCTCTAATTGGATCATCAATCCATAATGGATTGAATCATCGACGATAAACATAAACTTAAAGTATAGAAAAAAGCCATTAATTTGGCCTCAAGCATAGCTTAATCTTGGATTAAGGAAAAGCCTTATGAAAAGCTTCATTTGGATTGAAAAGGGTCATGAGTATGACCATTTCTTAAGTGAGAGAGAGAAAAACCATTAGAATTAAATATAAATAGAATCTTATGTAATTCTTTACTATCATTAATTAATTAACTTCAATAGCATTTCAAAAACCATATCAATTAAGCTTCTCAAGCTTGAGAGGGGTTGAGAAGAGAGAATCATTGAGAAATTATAGAAAAGATCAAAATTCACTATACTTATCTTATAATTTGCTTGATTCTTTGATCACGGTAGAGGCCCCCAACCAATCAATTGGTTTAGTATGTTGATGGAGCCACCAATGGGGATTTAAGAAAGAGAGAAGTGTCAAAACTAGTGAATTATTAAAGAATTCATAGTTCTTGGCTTAGGTGGAGTAGAGTAACAATGCATAAGACACTATATTTTTTTCAACAAGGAAAGGCTTCTATTTATAGGAAAAATTGAGCTCCTAACCAAACAAACTGATTCTAGAATTTTTCAAGTCAGTTTGGTTGAATTTGGACTAGATTTGGACCTAGTTTGGTTACTTTTTGATTCGATTTGGTTCCATTTTGATTTGGTTTGGTTCAAGAGATATGAGAGATAAAAATATCACATTATTTTTGAGTTTAAAACTCATTCAAGCATGTGAAATATGCACCTCCTTTAAAGAACTCTCCTTCCTTACATAGGTGTCAAAATTTTATTGCTCATAGTTTTTTTACTAATAAACCTTGTACATTTTCAACTCTTCATCTTATGTGAAATATGCACCTTCTTTAAAGAACTCCCCTTCCTTACATATGTGTCAAAATTTTATTGCTCATAGTTTTTTTTACTAATAACCCTTGTACATTTTCAACTCTTCATCTTATGTGAAATATGCACCTTCTTTAAAGAACTCTCCTTCCTTACATATGTGTCAAAATTTTATTGTTCATAGTTTTTTACTAATAAACCTTGTACATTTTCAACTCTTCATCTTATGTGAGCATTTACTCATTTTTGGGTATCTTCTTTTACAATTTGGATTTATCTCCTCCCTACACATGGATTGATGCTATTGGCCCATAGGAACCTTAATTGGACCATAATCCAAAAATTTCTGAAAATCTAGACCCTTAGACTAAGGTTCTTTATACCTATTTCCAATTAATTCCAATTGCACATTGGAAAATCCTTTTTGAATTTCTGTTTCAGGGGAACTTATTTTAATAAGATGAGTTATTTTTCTATCCAAAAATATTCATAATCTGAATATTCTCTCTCTAGAATAATTTTCTCTCTCTAGGCTAAAACAGTTAGAAACAAGGTCTTTATATTTCTGAAGAGAGATTGATTACAGGGGAAGATACTAGACATCAAAAAAGGGTTGGGGGAGGAATCTTACATTCTACCCCACTTAAAAAATGCGAGATGTCCTCATCTCGCAAACTGGGATAATTTCGCAAGATGCACGAATATGAGACTTAGAGAAAAATTTTAATCAAGATTAACCACCAAGAAAAGTCTTAAAGAAAGCAAGATAAGAACAAGATTTAAACTTTATTCATTCTCCGAACTTATACAGTAAAGATAGAAGAACTCTTTACACTTCCATAAGCCCGTCCATCATATGGTCACAAAAGCAGCACTCACAAGCTGCACAAGTATAGGGTAACTCATCTATGGGAATGATTCTGCTGGTTATTGCCGCACCTATCTCAGTGGTATGAGGTGATCTAACAAAAGGACCTCTGAGAGGCAAGCCAAAAACGGGATAAAGGCATATCTTCTCATGAGGAAGAAAACACGCCAGTAAGAAGACCCGCTCAGAAAACCCAAGATGTCTTGATCTCATGACACAGTAGTATCAGGGACCCAAACCCAAAGCTTCAATAACCATGGCCAAGCGGACATTGTTACGAAAGTGCTGCTGACCCCAGGGTGCTACCCTAGTTATGTTTTGATAGGTCCGCCATTTAGTCTGCGCTACAGAAGTTCCTAGGTGAGGAAAAAGTGAGCGCTCATACTGTTCTATAAAGTCTTTCTTCACAGACTCTCTTGCGTCTTGAAGGTGAGAAATCATCATGGATAAAACTAGTTCTTGTTGCCAAGCCATGAAGGAGATTAAGAAAGAAAGGAGATTGATGGGAGTAAGATTACTGTGAGCGACAAGTAAAAGTTACGACTTATATAAAGGAAGGAGCTAGCGTAACCTAGAAGCCAATGGTAACTTGCCACTGAAGTTTTACCGTCTTTCCATGATTTGTGTTTGACACATTTTTCTATAGAAGGTATTAAGAATTTTAAGATGAGGATATAAAAGAAGCTTGTAGGCTAAGTCACCTACTTTCATTGAATTCAGATATAAGGGTCACAATATCTGGGGGATAACTTCTTATACTCCCCAAGAGATAAAGAACTTCTTTTGGGCCGTACTCGAATGAAAACCAAAACCTTGGTATCCAAAACACCGATTCTCACTTCTGAACTCATTGTTCTAAATCTTTAAAACAGGTGGGACTCCTGAGAAGTATTCTAGGGAAAGGGTCTTCCTTTTTTTAAACAGAAACTTTCTTTTATTTTAGAGAGGGAATAATTATGAGATCAGAAGGGAGATTCTTACTCCTGTATACCTCGAAGGCTGGGGAGGAATCTAACATTCTACCCCACTTAAAAAGTGCGAGATGTCCTCATCTCGCAAGGTAGAGGACAGCTCTTTTTCTTAAGATCCAATTTTATTCTAGGGTTCCTTATATTCTGGTCAACCCAACAGAACACTGGGATAAATATCCCTTATATAGAACTCATCATTAAATAACAATTCATTCAGATCATGTCATTCATATCTTTAACATGATAATGGTCCATTAGACCGAAAAGTTTCATTCGGAACATTCCTCCACGGAAATTTCAGTCAAGCAAGTTCTCAATTTGACATCCCTTAACTTGATCTACCGGTCAAGTATTAACAGTAGCAATCTAACAGCACAACCCACTAACCTCATAGTGATTTGCTGAATTCATTATCATCATTCTAGTTATGAATATCATCACAGGGACTCGTCCCATTCCCCCTCATTGAGGTTTCATTATATTTCAACTAATTTTTAGAAATCAACATTTTCCAATCAGCATTTTCAATCAGAATCCAAATCAATTCATCAATTCTCAAACAGAATTAAAATCATATTAATCACATTCAAAATCATCATCTAGATAGCATTAACGCTTATAATTTCAAGTCTTAGATTTACTCGTATATACTGTCAGTAAAGAGTTGCAGTATACTCTCGGTATATACGGGTAGTCACGGCCCTTGGAATTATAAGGTAAATACTATCATGTAGGCCTCAAGCAAGTCAGGGATTCTATATAATTGCGGTACTTCCATCTGAAGACCCAATTACCAACTTACGAGTTTCAGTTTGAATATCAAATTGTATGAATTATCTCACACAATTATAACCTTTTTGTGTTTCTTGATAAATTTTTGATATATTTATCTTCTCAGTTGATCTTTATTAACCAAATGCTCTGATACCAACTGTAAGATCCCTGTTCCCACCGAGCAACGGATTCAGGATACTGGCAGCGGAAGTAGCACTTCTCACGCGGGACAGGGGTCGCACATTCGGGGCCTCACCCACGGATATCCGGATAAGAGACTAATCCGTCGGTTGTTCCAAAGCCGAACCCGGAAAAACTTCCTTTACCGGAAAGCACGGGCGATTTCACCTGGATAACTTTTTACTCTAACGTAGTCAAGAACATTTCTGATCGAGCTGATCCAATTTCATCTATAAGATACATGGTCAGATTAAGGAAGAAACTTGCACTTGGATCATTGGGATCAACGCTTTTTTCCCCATTCAAGAGGCACAGCCGTTGATTCCTATCCATAGAACAGTTACTGTCCGGGATTTATTTTATCTATCGTAAAAACAAAAGTTTGAGTCTCGATTTACGGATAACCCCATCCAATCCCATGGGTTAGCCAACCGCCCAACCACTGTAGTGATGGGATCCACTTAAGAATTTGGTTAGGTTTTGTCCCGGGTACCAAGGAAAAGAGTTCCAAGGCCCCCTAGCCGGATGTTCATGCAAAATAAAACTAGTCACACCACTCACACACCCAATATGAAATTGCCTTTTTCACAGATTCAACTAGTTTAAAACAATCCTTTAATAAAACCATAGTATCACTGATCACAATCTTCCAATTTATCCAATTGATTCTTAATTTTCCATCATTCCTTCATCAGAGTATCTATGGCATCATTGGCAACTAGAACGCTCAGGGGCCGTTTCAATAGTTCCTAGCCCTTAATACTCGGCAATATAATCACTTATCAAGATGGACTCTCGTTGAAGATCAGCAAGATCAACCAATAGATCCATATAAAGAGCCATGGACTCATCCATTGAAGACCAGCAAGGTCAATCAACCAGATCCATGCCCGATTTCAAAAAACAACTCCAACTCTGTTCCAATATCTTCCTCGACGCACGCGTGGGTATCCTAGGCGACCCAGAGCCCGAGCACCGTATGGTCAACACCCTCTAGGATCCTTTGCAGGTGACCTTGCGCTTCACTCATAGGCCGCTTCCTTGGCCCCTCATCCACCGTACCGGAAGCTCACCATTTTAATCGCACCGAGGCTGGTCAAGACCTCGGCCGACCTTGCTACGCGAGACGTCCTTCATTGACTCCCCGTCAACAGTTGCAACTTTACCATCACGACCTTAATCACAAGACGGTCAAAATGCTCCCCCCAGCATTCCTGACATAAAACAATCATTTACAAACAGCATTTACAAACAGTTTACAATACAATTTCTATTTTAACTTTCATTTTTCCACATTATCCCTCATCAATCTACATTACTTATTCCATATTCCATTTATATGTATACTCATCCCATCACATCATTTCAGATTCCCTCACATCACATATCGTATATTCACATCCATACATCCACATCTATATGCGTACATTCACATCTACATGCATACGTCTACATCTCTATGCATACATACACATCCACATTCACATTCATCTCCATACATCTACATCTATATGCATACATCCACCTCCACATTCACATCCACATCTATACATCTACATCTACATGCATACATCCACCTCTACATCCACATCTACATCTATACACCTACATCTACATGCATACATCCACATCTCCATTCACATCTACATCTATACATCTACATCTACATGCATCCATCCACCTCCACATCCACATCTACATCTATACATCTACATCTACATGCATACATCCATATCTCCATTCCCATCTACATCTATACATCTACATCTACATCTACATGCATCCATCCACCTCCACATCCACATCTACATCTATACATCTACATCTACATGTATACATCCACATCTCCATTCACATCTACATCTACATGCATCCATCCACATCTCCATTTACATCCTCATCTACACATCTATTTCTACATGCATACATCCACATCTCCATGCATACATCCACCTCCACATTCACACTCACATCCATACCTCTACATCTACATGCAAACATCCATATCTCCATGCATAATAATATTCTTTTAATTAATCTAGGATGATAGTTCCTAGAATATGGTAGGAAGTCCTCTTTTTATGCTTTGAATGAAATTATTTTATGCGTAATTTCTATAAAAATTTTGCCATAGCTCCGCTACTATGAACTGATAAGTCTCAATTTCTTCTAAGGGATAAGGTTTATCATTAAGGAAATAATTAGAATGGTCTCTAATTGGATCATCAATCCATAATGGATTGAATCATCGACGATAAACATAAACTTAAAGTATAGAAAAAAGCCATTAATTTGGCCTCAAGCATAGCTTAATCTTGGATTAAGGAAAAGCCTTATGAAAAGCTTCATTTGGATTGAAAAGGGTCATGAGTATGACCATTTCTTAAGTGAGAGAGAGAAAAACCATTAGAATTAAATATAAATAGAATCTTATGTAATTCTTTACTATCATTAATTAATTAACTTCAATAGCATTTCAAAAACCATATCAATTAAGCTTCTCAAGCTTGAGAGGGGTTGAGAAGAGAGAATCATTGAGAAATTATAGAAAAGATCAAAATTCACTATACTTATCTTATAATTTGCTTGATTCTTTGATCACGGTAGAGGCCCCCAACCAATCAATTGGTTTAGTATGTTGATGGAGCCACCAATGGGGATTTAAGAAAGAGAGAAGTGTCAAAACTAGTGAATTATTAAAGAATTCATAGTTCTTGGCTTAGGTGGAGTAGAGTAACAATGCATAAGACACTATATTTTTTTCAACAAGGAAAGGCTTCTATTTATAGGAAAAATTGAGCTCCTAACCAAACAAACTGATTCTAGAATTTTTCAAGTCAGTTTGGTTGAATTTGGACTAGATTTGGACCTAGTTTGGTTACTTTTTGATTCGATTTGGTTCCATTTTGATTTGGTTTGGTTCAAGAGATATGAGAGATAAAAATATCACATTATTTTTGAGTTTAAAACTCATTCAAGCATGTGAAATATGCACCTCCTTTAAAGAACTCTCCTTCCTTACATAGGTGTCAAAATTTTATTGCTCATAGTTTTTTTACTAATAAACCTTGTACATTTTCAACTCTTCATCTTATGTGAAATATGCACCTTCTTTAAAGAACTCCCCTTCCTTACATATGTGTCAAAATTTTATTGCTCATAGTTTTTTTTACTAATAACCCTTGTACATTTTCAACTCTTCATCTTATGTGAAATATGCACCTTCTTTAAAGAACTCTCCTTCCTTACATATGTGTCAAAATTTTATTGTTCATAGTTTTTTACTAATAAACCTTGTACATTTTCAACTCTTCATCTTATGTGAGCATTTACTCATTTTTGGGTATCTTCTTTTACAATTTGGATTTATCTCCTCCCTACACATGGATTGATGCTATTGGCCCATAGGAACCTTAATTGGACCATAATCCAAAAATTTCTGAAAATCTAGACCCTTAGACTAAGGTTCTTTATACCTATTTCCAATTAATTCCAATTGCACATTGGAAAATCCTTTTTGAATTTCTGTTTCAGGGGAACTTATTTTAATAAGATGAGTTATTTTTCTATCCAAAAATATTCATAATCTGAATATTCTCTCTCTAGAATAATTTTCTCTCTCTAGACTAAAACAGTTAGAAACAAGGTCTTTATATTTCTGAAGAGAGATTGATTACAGGGGAAGATACTAGACATCAAAAAAGGGTTGGGGGAGGAATCTTACATTCTACCCCACTTAAAAAATGCGAGATGTCCTCATCTCGCAAACTGGGATAATTTCGCAAGATGCACGAATATGAGACTTAGAGAAAAATTTTAATCAAGATTAACCACCAAGAAAAGTCTTAAAGAAAGCAAGATAAGAACAAGATTTAAACTTTATTCATTCTCGGAACTTATACAGTAAAGATAGAAGAACTCTTTACACTTCCATAAGCCCGTCCATCATATGGTCACAAAAGCAGCACTCACAAGCTGCACAAGTATAGGGTAACTCATCTATGGGAATGATTCTGCTGGTTATTGCCGCACCTATCTCAGTGGTATGAGGTGATCTAACAAAAGGACCTCTGAGAGGCAAGCCAAAAACGGGATAAAGGCATATCTTCTCATGAGGAAGAAAACACGCCAGTAAGAAGACCCGCTCAGAAAACCCAAGATGTCTTGATCTCATGACACAGTAGTATCAGGGACCCAAACCCAAAGCTTCAATAACCATGGCCAAGCGGACATTGTTACGAAAGTGCTGCTGACCCCAGGGTGCTACCCTAGTTATGTTTTGATAGGTCCGCCATTTAGTCTGCGCTACAGAAGTTCCTAGGTGAGGAAAAAGTGAGCGCTCATACTGTTCTATAAAGTCTTTCTTCACAGACTCTCTTGCGTCTTGAAGGTGAGAAATCATCATGGATAAAACTAGTTCTTGTTGCCAAGCCATGAAGGAGATTAAGAAAGAAAGGAGATTGATGGGAGTAAGATTACTGTGAGCGACAAGTAAAAGTTACGACTTATATAAAGGAAGGAGCTAGCGTAACCTAGAAGCCAACGGTAACTTGCCACTGAAGTTTTACCGTCTTTCCATGATTTGTGTTTGACACATTTTTCTATAGAAGGTATTAAGAATTTTAAGATGAGGATATAAAAGAAGCTTGTAGGCTAAGTCACCTACTTTCATTGAATTCAGATATAAGGGTCACAATATCTGGGGGATAACTTCTTATACTCCCCAAGAGATAAAGAACTTCTTTTGGGCCGTACTCGAATGAAAACCAAAACCTTGGTATCCAAAACACCGATTCTCACTTCTGAACTCATTGTTCTAAATCTTTAAAACAGGTGGGACTCCTGAGAAGTATTCTAGGGAAAGGGTCTTCCTTTTTTTAAACAGAAACTTTCTTTTATTTTAGAGAGGGAATAATTATGAGATCAGAAGGGAGATTCTTACTCCTGTATACCTCGAAGGCTGGGGAGGAATCTAACATTCTACCCCACTTAAAAAGTGCGAGATGTCCTCATCTCGCAAGGTAGAGGACAGCTCTTTTTCTTAAGATCCAATTTTATTCTAGGGTTCCTTATATTCTGGTCAACCCAACAGAACACTGGGATAAATATCCCTTATATAGAACTCATCATTAAATAACAATTCATTCAGATCATGTCATTCATATCTTTAACATGATAATGGTCCATTAGACCGAAAAGTTTCATTCGGAACATTCCTCCACGGAAATTTCAGTCAAGCAAGTTCTCAATTTGACATCCCTTAACTTGATCTACCGGTCAAGTATTAACAGTAGCAATCTAACAGCACAACCCACTAACCTCATAGTGATTTGCTGAATTCATTATCATCATTCTAGTTATGAATATCATCACAGGGACTCGTCCCATTCCCCCTCATTGAGGTTTCATTATATTTCAACTAATTTTTAGAAATCAACATTTTCCAATCAGCATTTTCAATCAGAATCCAAATCAATTCATCAATTCTCAAACAGAATTCAAATCATATTAATCACATTCAAAATCATCATCTAGATAGCATTAACGCTTATAATTTCAAGTCTTAGATTTACTCGTATATACTGTCAGTAAAGAGTTGCAGTATACTCTCGGTATATACGGGTAGTCACGGCCCTTGGAATTATAAGGTAAATACTATCATGTAGGCCTCAAGCAAGTCAGGGATTCTATATAATTGCGGTACTTCCATCTGAAGACCCAATTACCAACTTACGAGTTTCAGTTTGAATATCAAATTGTATGAATTATCTCACACAATTATAACCTTTTTGTGTTTCTTGATAAATTTTTGATATATTTATCTTCTCAGTTGATCTTTATTAACCAAATGCTCTGATACCAACTGTAAGATCCCTGTTCCCACCGAGCAACGGATTCAGGATACTGGCAGCGGAAGTAGCACTTCTCACGCGGGACAGGGGTCGCACATTCGGGGCCTCACCCACGGATATCCGGATAAGAGACTAATCCGTCGGTTGTTCCAAAGCCGAACCCGGAAAAACTTCCTTTACCGGAAAGCACGGGCGATTTCACCTGGATAACTTTTTACTCTAACGTAGTCAAGAACATTTCTGATCGAGCTGATCCAATTTCATCTATAAGATACATGGTCAGATTAAGGAAGAAACTTGCACTTGGATCATTGGGATCAACGCTTTTTTCTCCATTCAAGAGGCACAGCCGTTGATTCCTATCCATAGAACAGTTACTGTCCGGGATTTATTTTATCTATCGTAAAAACAAAAGTTTGAGTCTCGATTTACGGATAACCCCATCCAATCCCATGGGTTAGCCAACCGCCCAACCACTGTAGTGATGGGATCCACTTAAGAATTTGGTTAGGTTTTGTCCCGGGTACCAAGGAAAAGAGTTCCAAGGCCCCCTAGCCGGATGTTCATGCAAAATAAAACTAGTCACACCACTCACACACCCAATATGAAATTGCCTTTTTCACAGATTCAACTAGTTTAAAACAATCCTTTAATAAAACCATAGTATCACTGATCACAATCTTCCAATTTATCCAATTGATTCTTAATTTTCCATCATTCCTTCATCAGAGTATCTATGGCATCATTGGCAACTAGAACGCTCAGGGGCCGTTTCAATAGTTCCTAGCCCTTAATACTCGGCAATATAATCACTTATCAAGATGGACTCTCGTTGAAGATCAGCAAGATCAACCAATAGATCCATATAAAGAGCCATGGACTCATCCATTGAAGACCAGCAAGGTCAATCAACCAGATCCATGCCCGATTTCAAAAAACAACTCCAACTCTGTTCCAATATCTTCCTCGACGCATGCGTGGGTATCCTAGGCGACCCAGAGCCCGAGCACCGTATGGTCAACACCCTCTAGGATCCTTTGCAGGTGACCTTGCGCTTCACTCATAGGCCGCTTCCTTGGCCCCTCATCCACCGTACCGGAAGCTCACCATTTTAATCGCACCGAGGCTGGTCAAGACCTCGGCCGACCTTGCTACGCGAGACGTCCTTCATTGACTCCCCGTCAACAGTTGCAACTTTACCATCACGACCTTAATCACAAGACGGTCAAAATGCTCCCCCCAGCATTCCTGACATAAAACAATCATTTACAAACAGCATTTACAAACAGTTTACAATACAATTTCTATTTTAACTTTCATTTTTCCACATTATCCCTCATCAATCTACATTACTTATTCCATATTCCATTTATATGTATACTCATCCCATCACATCATTTCAGATTCCCTCACATCACATATCGTATATTCACATCCATACATCCACATCTATATGCGTACATTCACATCTACATGCATACGTCTACATCTCTATGCATACATACACATCCACATTCACATTCATCTCCATACATCTACATCTATATGCATACATCCACCTCCACATTCACATCCACATCTATACATCTACATCTACATGCATACATCCACCTCTACATCCACATCTACATCTATACACCTACATCTACATGCATACATCCACATCTCCATTCACATCTACATCTATACATCTACATCTACATGCATCCATCCACCTCCACATCCACATCTACATCTATACATCTACATCTACATGCATACATCCATATCTCCATTCCCATCTACATCTATACATCTACATCTACATCTACATGCATCCATCCACCTCCACATCCACATCTACATCTATACATCTACATCTACATGTATACATCCACATCTCCATTCACATCTACATCTACATGCATCCATCCACATCTCCATTTACATCCTCATCTACACATCTATTTCTACATGCATACATCCACATCTCCATGCATACATCCACCTCCACATTCACACTCACATCCATACCTCTACATCTACATGCAAACATCCATATCTCCATGCATAATAATATTCTTTTAATTAATCTAGGATGATAGTTCCTAGAATATGGTAGGAAGTCCTCTTTTTATGCTTTGAATGAAATTATTTTATGCGTAATTTCTATAAAAATTTTGCCATAGCTCCGCTACTCTGAACTGATAAGTCTCAATTTCTTCTAAGGGATAAGGTTTATCATTAAGGAAATAATTAGAATGGTCTCTAATTGGATCATCAATCCATAATGGATTGAATCATCGACAATAAACATAAACTTAAAGTATAGAAAAAAGCCATTAATTTGGCCTCAAGCATAGCTTAATCTTGGATTAAGGAAAAGCCTTATGAAAAGCTTCATTTGGATTGAAAAGGGTCATGAGTATGACCATTTCTTAAGTGAGAGAGAGAAAAACCATTAGAATTAAATATAAATAGAATCTTATGTAATTCTTTACTATCATTAATTAATTAACTTCAATAGCATTTCAAAAACCATATCAATTAAGCTTCTCAAGCTTGAGAGGGGTTGAGAAGAGAGAATCATTGAGAAATTATAGAAAAGATCAAAATTCACTATACTTATCTTATAATTTGCTTGATTCTTTGATCACGGTAGAGGCCCCCAACCAATCAATTGGTTTAGTATGTTGATGGAGCCACCAATGGGGATTTAAGAAAGAGAGAAGTGTCAAAACTAGTGAATTATTAAAGAATTCATAGTTCTTGGCTTAGGTGGAGTAGAGTAACAATGCATAAGACACTATATTTTTTTCAACAAGGAAAGGCTTCTATTTATAGGAAAAATTGAGCTCCTAACCAAACAAACTGATTCTAGAATTTTTCAAGTCAGTTTGGTTGAATTTGGACTAGATTTGGACCTAGTTTGGTTACTTTTTGATTCGATTTGGTTCCATTTTGATTTGGTTTGGTTCAAGAGATATGAGAGATAAAAATATCACATTATTTTTGAGTTTAAAACTCATTCAAGCATGTGAAATATGCACCTCCTTTAAAGAACTCTCCTTCCTTACATAGGTGTCAAAATTTTATTGCTCATAGTTTTTTTACTAATAAACCTTGTACATTTTCAACTCTTCATCTTATGTGAAATATGCACCTTCTTTAAAGAACTCCCCTTCCTTACATATGTGTCAAAATTTTATTGCTCATAGTTTTTTTACTAATAACCCTTGTACATTTTCAACTCTTCATCTTATGTGAAATATGCACCTTCTTTAAAGAACTCTCCTTCCTTACATATGTGTCAAAATTTTATTGTTCATAGTTTTTTACTAATAAACCTTGTACATTTTCAACTCTTCATCTTATGTGAGCATTTACTCATTTTTGGGTATCTTCTTTTACAATTTGGATTTATCTCCTCCCTACACATGGATTGATGCTATTGGCCCATAGGAACCTTAATTGGACCATAATCCAAAAATTTCTGAAAATCTAGACCCTTAGACTAAGGTTCTTTATACCTATTTCCAATTAATTCCAATTGCACATTGGAAAATCCTTTTTGAATTTCTGTTTCAGGGGAACTTATTTTAATAAGATGAGTTATTTTTCTATCCAAAAATATTCATAATCTGAATATTCTCTCTCTAGAATAATTTTCTCTCTCTAGGCTAAAACAGTTAGAAACAAGGTCTTTATATTTCTGAAGAGAGATTGATTACAGGGGAAGATACTAGACATCAAAAAAGGGTTGGGGGAGGAATCTTACATTCTACCCCACTTAAAAAATGCGAGATGTCCTCATCTCGCAAACTGGGATAATTTCGCAAGATGCACGAATATGAGACTTAGAGAAAAATTTTAATCAAGATTAACCACCAAGAAAAGTCTTAAAGAAAGCAAGATAAGAACAAGATTTAAACTTTATTCATTCTCGGAACTTATACAGTAAAGATAGAAGAACTCTTTACACTTCCATAAGCCCGTCCATCATATGGTCACAAAAGCAGCACTCACAAGCTGCACAAGTATAGGGTAACTCATCTATGGGAATGATTCTGCTGGTTATTGCCGCACCTATCTCAGTGGTATGAGGTGATCTAACAAAAGGACCTCTGAGAGGCAAGCCAAAAACGGGATAAAGGCATATCTTCTCATGAGGAAGAAAACACGCCAGTAAGAAGACCCGCTCAGAAAACCCAAGATGTCTTGATCTCATGACACAGTAGTATCAGGGACCCAAACCCAAAGCTTCAATAACCATGGCCAAGCGGACATTGTTACGAAAGTGCTGCTGATCCCAGGGTGCTACCCTAGTTATGTTTTGATAGGTCCGCCATTTAGTCTGCGCTACAGAAGTTCCTAGGTGAGGAAAAAGTGAGCGCTCATACTGTTCTATAAAGTCTTTCTTCACAGACTCTCTTGCGTCTTGAAGGTGAGAAATCATCATGGATAAAACTAGTTCTTGTTGCCAAGCCATGAAGGAGATTAAGAAAGAAAGGAGATTGATGGGAGTAAGATTACTGTGAGCGACAAGTAAAAGTTATGACTTATATAAAGGAAGGAGCTAGCGTAACCTAGAAGCCAACGGTAACTTGCCACTGAAGTTTTACCGTCTTTCCATGATTTGTGTTTGACACATTTTTCTATAGAAGGTATTAAGAATTTTAAGATGAGGATATAAAAGAAGCTTGTAGGCTAAGTCACCTACTTTCATTGAATTCAGATATAAGGGTCACAATATCTGGGGGATAACTTCTTATACTCCCCAAGAGATAAAGAACTTCTTTTGGGCCGTACTCGAATGAAAACCAAAACCTTGGTATCCAAAACACCGATTCTCACTTCTGAACTCATTGTTCTAAATCTTTAAAACAGGTGGGACTCCTGAGAAGTATTCTAGGGAAAGGGTCTTCCTTTTTTTAAACAGAAACTTTCTTTTATTTTAGAGAGGGAATAATTATGAGATCAGAAGGGAGATTCTTACTCCTGTATACCTCGAAGGCTGGGGAGGAATCTAACATTCTACCCCACTTAAAAAGTGCGAGATGTCCTCATCTCGCAAGGTAGAGGACAGCTCTTTTTCTTAAGATCCAATTTTATTCTAGGGTTCCTTATATTCTGGTCAACCCAACAGAACACTGGGATAAATATCCCTTATATAGAACTCATCATTAAATAACAATTCATTCAGATCATGTCATTCATATCTTTAACATGATAATGGTCCATTAGACCGAAAAGTTTCATTCGGAACATTCCTCCACGGAAATTTCAGTCAAGCAAGTTCTCAATTTGACATCCCTTAACTTGATCTACCGGTCAAGTATTAACAGTAGCAATCTAACAGCACAACCCACTAACCTCATAGTGATTTGCTGAATTCATTATCATCATTCTAGTTATGAATATCATCACAGGGACTCGTCCCATTCCCCCTCATTGAGGTTTCATTATATTTCAACTAATTTTTAGAAATCAACATTTTCCAATCAGCATTTTCAATCAGAATCCAAATCAATTCATCAATTCTCAAACAGAATTCAAATCATATTAATCACATTCAAAATCATCATCTAGATAGCATTAACGCTTATAATTTCAAGTCTTAGATTTACTCGTATATACTGTCAGTAAAGAGTTGCAGTATACTCTCGGTATATACGGGTAGTCACGGCCCTTGGAATTATAAGGTAAATACTATCATGTAGGCCTCAAGCAAGTCAGGGATTCTATATAATTGCGGTACTTCCATCTGAAGACCCAATTACCAACTTACGAGTTTCAGTTTGAATATCAAATTGTATGAATTATCTCACACAATTATAACCTTTTTGTGTTTCTTGATAAATTTTTGATATATTTATCTTCTCAGTTGATCTTTATTAACCAAATGCTCTGATACCAACTGTAAGATCCCTGTTCCCACCGAGCAACGGATTCAGGATACTGGCAGCGGAAGTAGCACTTCTCACGCGGGACAGGGGTCGCACATTCGGGGCCTCACCCACGGATATCCGGATAAGAGACTAATCCGTCGGTTGTTCCAAAGCCGAACCCGGAAAAACTTCCTTTACCGGAAAGCACGGGCGATTTCACCTGGATAACTTTTTACTCTAACGTAGTCAAGAACATTTCTGATCGAGCTGATCCAATTTCATCTATAAGATACATGGTCAGATTAAGGAAGAAACTTGCACTTGGATCATTGGGATCAACGCTTTTTTCCCCATTCAAGAGGCACAGCCGTTGATTCCTATCCATAGAACAGTTACTGTCCGGGATTTATTTTATCTATCGTAAAAACAAAAGTTTGAGTCTCGATTTACGGATAACCCCATCCAATCCCATGGGTTAGCCAACCGCCCAACCACTGTAGTGATGGGATCCACTTAAGAATTTGGTTAGGTTTTGTCCCGGGTACCAAGGAAAAGAGTTCCAAGGCCCCCTAGCCGGATGTTCATGCAAAATAAAACTAGTCACACCACTCACACACCCAATATGAAATTACCTTTTTCACAGATTCAACCAGTTTAAAACAATCCTTTAATAAAACCATAGTATCACTGATCACAATCTTCCAATTTATCCAATTGATTCTTAATTTTCCATCATTCCTTCATCAGAGTATCTATGGCATCATTGGCAACTAGAACGCTCAGGGGCCGTTTCAATAGTTCCTAGCCCTTAATACTCGGCAATATAATCACTTATCAAGATGGACTCTCGTTGAAGATCAGCAAGATCAACCAATAGATCCATATAAATAGCCATGGACTCATCCATTGAAGACCAGCAAGGTCAATCAACCAGATCCATGCCCGATTTCAGAAAACAACTCCAACTCTGTTCCAATATCTTCCTCGACGCACGCGTGGGTATCCTAGGCGACCCAGAGCCCGAGCACCGTATGGTCAACACCCTCTAGGATCCTTTGCAGGTGACCTTGCGCTTCACTCATAGGCCGCTTCCTTGGCCCCTCATCCACCGTACCGGAAGCTCACCATTTTAATCGCACCGAGGCTGGTCAAGACCTCGGTCGACCTTGCTACGCGAGACGTCCTTCATTGACTCCCCGTCAACAGTTGCAACTTTACCATCACGACCTTAATCACAAGACGGTCAAAATGCTCCCCCCAGCATTCCTGACATAAAACAATCATTTACAAACAGCATTTACAAACAGTTTACAATACAATTTCTATTTTAACTTTCATTTTTCCACATTATCCCTCATCAATCTACATTACTTATTCCATATTCCATTTATATGTATACTCATCCCATCACATCATTTCAGATTCCCTCACATCACATATCGTATATTCACATCCATACATCCACATCTATATGCGTACATTCACATCTACATGCATACGTCTACATCTCTATGCATACATACACATCCACATCCACATTCATCTCCATACATCTACATCTATATGCATACATCCACCTCCACATTCACATCCACATCTATACATCTACATCTACATGCATACATCCACCTCTACATCCACATCTACATCTATACACCTACATCTACATGCATACATCCACATCTCCATTCACATCTACATCTATACATCTACATCTACATGCATCCATCCATCTCCACATCCACATCTACATCTATACATCTACATCTACATGCATACATCCATATCTCCATTCCCATCTACATCTATACATCTACATCTACATCTACATGCATCCATCCACCTCCACATCCACATCTACATCTATACATCTACATCTACATGTATACATCCACATCTCCATTCACATCTACATCTACATGCATCCATCCACATCTCCATTTACATCCTCATCTACACATCTATTTCTACATGCATACATCCACATCTCCATGCATACATCCACCTCCACATTCACACTCACATCCATACCTCTACATCTACATGCAAACATCCATATCTCCATGCATAATAATATTCTTTTAATTAATCTAGGATGATAGTTCCTAGAATATGGTAGGAAGTCCTCTTTTTATGCTTTGAATGAAATTATTTTATGCGTAATTTCTATAAAAATTTTGCCATAGCTCCGCTACTATGAACTGATAAGTCTCAATTTCTTCTAAGGGATAAGGTTTATCATTAAGGAAATAATTAGAATGGTCTCTAATTGGATCATCAATCCATAATGGATTGAATCATCGACGATAAACATAAACTTAAAGTATAGAAAAAAGCCATTAATTTGGCCTCAAGCATAGCTTAATCTTGGATTAAGGAAAAGCCTTATGAAAAGCTTCATTTGGATTGAAAAGGGTCATGAGTATGACCATTTCTTAAGTGAGAGAGAGAAAAACCATTAGAATTAAATATAAATAGAATCTTATGTAATTCTTTACTATCATTAATTAATTAACTTCAATAGCATTTCAAAAACCATATCAATTAAGCTTCTCAAGCTTGAGAGGGGTTGAGAAGAGAGAATCATTGAGAAATTATAGAAAAGATCAAAATTCACTATACTTATCTTATAATTTGCTTGATTCTTTGATCACGGTAGAGGCCCCCAACCAATCAATTGGTTTAGTATGTTGATGGAGCCACCAATGGGGATTTAAGAAAGAGAGAAGTGTCAAAACTAGTGAATTATTAAAGAATTCATAGTTCTTGGCTTAGGTGGAGTAGAGTAACAATGCATAAGACACTATATTTTTTTCAACAAGGAAAGGCTTCTATTTATAGGAAAAATTGAGCTCCTAACCAAATAAACTGATTCTAGAATTTTTCAAGTCAGTTTGGTTGAATTTGGACTAGATTTGGACCTAGTTTGGTTACTTTTTGATTCGATTTGGTTCCATTTTGATTTGGTTTGGTTCAAGAGATATGAGAGATAAAAATATCACATTATTTTTGAGTTTAAAACTCATTCAAGCATGTGAAATATGCACCTCCTTTAAAGAACTCTCCTTCCTTACATAGGTGTCAAAATTTTATTGCTCATAGTTTTTTTACTAATAAACCTTGTACATTTTCAACTCTTCATCTTATGTGAAATATGCACCTTCTTTAAAGAACTCCCCTTCCTTACATATGTGTCAAAATTTTATTGCTCATAGTTTTTTTACTAATAACCCTTGTACATTTTCAACTCTTCATCTTATGTGAAATATGCACCTTCTTTAAAGAACTCTCCTTCCTTACATATGTGTCAAAATTTTATTGTTCATAGTTTTTTACTAATAAACCTTGTACATTTTCAACTCTTCATCTTATGTGAGCATTTACTCATTTTTGGGTATCTTCTTTTACAATTTGGATTTATCTCCTCCCTACACATGGATTGATGCTATTGGCCCATAGGAACCTTAATTGGACCATAATCCAAAAATTTCTGAAAATCTAGACCCTTAGACTAAGGTTCTTTATACCTATTTCCAATTAATTCCAATTGCACATTGGAAAATCCTTTTTGAATTTCTGTTTCAGGGGAACTTATTTTAATAAGATGAGTTATTTTTCTATCCAAAAATATTCATAATCTGAATATTCTCTCTCTAGAATAATTTTCTCTCTCTAGGCTAAAACAGTTAGAAACAAGGTCTTTATATTTCTGAAGAGAGATTGATTACAGGGGAAGATACTAGACATCAAAAAAGGGTTGGGGGAGGAATCTTACATTCTACCCCACTTAAAAAATGCGAGATGTCCTCATCTCGCAAACTGGGATAATTTCGCAAGATGCACGAATATGAGACTTAGAGAAAAATTTTAATCAAGATTAACCACCAAGAAAAGTCTTAAAGAAAGCAAGATAAGAACAAGATTTAAACTTTATTCATTCTCGGAACTTATACAGTAAAGATAGAAGAACTCTTTACACTTCCATAAGCCCGTCCATCATATGGTCACAAAAGCAGCACTCACAAGCTGCACAAGTATAGGGTAACTCATCTATGGGAATGATTCTGCTGGTTATTGCCGCACCTATCTCAGTGGTATGAGGTGATCTAACAAAAGGACCTCTGAGAGGCAAGCCAAAAACGGGATAAAGGCATATCTTCTCATGAGGAAGAAAACACGCCAGTAAGAAGACCCGCTCAGAAAACCCAAGATGTCTTGATCTCATGACACAGTAGTATCAGGGACCCAAACCCAAAGCTTCAATAACCATGGCCAAGCGGACATTGTTACGAAAGTGCTGCTGACCCCAGGGTGCTACCCTAGTTATGTTTTGATAGGTCCGCCATTTGGTCTGCGCTACAGAAGTTCCTAGGTGAGGAAAAAGTGAGCGCTCATACTGTTCTATAAAGTCTTTCTTCACAGACTCTCTTGCGTCTTGAAGGTGAGAAATCATCATGGATAAAACTAGTTCTTGTTGCCAAGCCATGAAGGAGATTAAGAAAGAAAGGAGATTGATGGGAGTAAGATTACTGTGAGCGACAAGTAAAAGTTACGACTTATATAAAGGAAGGAGCTAGCGTAACCTAGAAGCCAACGGTAACTTGCCACTGAAGTTTTACCGTCTTTCCATGATTTGTGTTTGACACATTTTTCTATAGAAGGTATTAAGAATTTTAAGATGAGGATATAAAAGAAGCTTGTAGGCTAAGTCACCTACTTTCATTGAATTCAGATATAAGGGTCACAATATCTGGGGGATAACTTCTTATACTCCCCAAGAGATAAAGAACTTCTTTTGGGCCGTACTCGAATGAAAACCAAAACCTTGGTATCCAAAACACCGATTCTCACTTCTGAACTCATTGTTCTAAATCTTTAAAACAGGTGGGACTCCTGAGAAGTATTCTAGGGAAAGGGTCTTCCTTTTTTTAAACAGAAACTTTCTTTTATTTTAGAGAGGGAATAATTATGAGATCAGAAGGGAGATTCTTACTCCTGTATACCTCGAAGGCTGGGGAGGAATCTAACATTCTACCCCACTTAAAAAGTGCGAGATGTCCTCATCTCGCAAGGTAGAGGACAGCTCTTTTTCTTAAGATCCAATTTTATTCTAGGGTTCCTTATATTCTGGTCAACCCAACAGAACACTGGGATAAATATCCCTTATATAGAACTCATCATTAAATAACAATTCATTCAGATCATGTCATTCATATCTTTAACATGATAATGGTCCATTAGACCGAAAAGTTTCATTCGGAACATTCCCCCACGGAAATTTCAGTCAAGCAAGTTCTCAATTTGACATCCCTTAACTTGATCTACCGGTCAAGTATTAACAGTAGCAATCTAACAGCACAACCCACTAACCTCATAGTGATTTGCTGAATTCATTATCATCATTCTAGTTATGAATATCATCACAGGGACTCGTCCCATTCCCCCTCATTGAGGTTTCATTATATTTCAACTAATTTTTAGAAATCAACATTTTCCAATCAGCATTTTCAATCAGAATCCAAATCAATTCATCAATTCTCAAACAGAATTCAAATCATATTAATCACATTCAAAATCATCATCTAGATAGCATTAACGCTTATAATTTCAAGTCTTAGATTTACTCGTATATACTGTCAGTAAAGAGTTGCAGTATACTCTCGGTATATACGGGTAGTCACGGCCCTTGGAATTATAAGGTAAATACTATCATGTAGGCCTCAAGCAAGTCAGGGATTCTATATAATTGCGGTACTTCCATCTGAAGACCCAATTACCAAATTACGAGTTTCAGTTTGAATATCAAATTGTATGAATTATCTCACACAATTATAACCTTTTTGTGTTTCTTGATAAATTTTTGATATATTTATCTTCTCAGTTGATCTTTATTAACCAAATGCTCTGATACCAACTGTAAGATCCCTGTTCCCACCGAGCAACGGATTCAGGATACTGGCAGCGGAAGTAGCACTTCTCACGTGGGACAGGGGTCGCACATTCGGGGCCTCACCCACGGATATCCGGATAAGAGACTAATCCGTCGGTTGTTCCAAAGCCGAACCCGGAAAAACTTCCTTTACCGGAAAGCACGGGCGATTTCACCTGGATAACTTTTTACTCTAACGTAGTCAAGAACATTTCTGATCGAGCTGATCCAATTTCATCTATAAGATACATGGTCA
The DNA here is from genome assembly GCF_041138505.1 of Cibotium barometz. Lineage (NCBI taxonomy): Eukaryota > Viridiplantae > Streptophyta > Polypodiopsida > Cyatheales > Cibotiaceae > Cibotium > Cibotium barometz. The sequence continues at coordinate 27,565,780 of NC_141053.1, read as the reverse complement.
GATTAAGGAAGAAACTTGCACTTGGATCATTGGGATCAACGCTTTTTTCCCCATTCAAGAGGCACAGCCGTTGATTCCTATCCATAGAACAGTTACTGTCCGGGATTTATTTTATCTATCGTAAAAACAAAAGTTTGAGTCTCGATTTACGGATAACCCCATCCAATCCCATGGGTTAGCCAACCGCCCAACCACTGTAGTGATGGGATCCACTTAAGAATTTGGTTAGGTTTTGTCCCGGGTACCAAGGAAAAGAGTTCCAAGGCCCCCTAGCCGGATGTTCATGCAAAATAAAACTAGTCACACCACTCACACACCCAATATGAAATTGCCTTTTTCACAGATTCAACTAGTTTAAAACAATCCTTTAATAAAACCATAGTATCACTGATCACAATCTTCCAATTTATCCAATTGATTCTTAATTTTCCATCATTCCTTCATCAGAGTATCTATGGCATCATTGGCAACTAGAACGCTCAGGGGCCGTTTCAATAGTTCCTAGCCCTTAATACTCGGCAATATAATCACTTATCAAGATGGACTCTCGTTGAAGATCAGCAAGATCAACCAATAGATCCATATAAAGAGCCATGGACTCATCCATTGAAGACCAGCAAGGTCAATCAACCAGATCCATGCCCGATTTCAAAAAACAACTCCAACTCTGTTCCAATATCTTCCTCGACGCACGCGTGGGTATCCTAGGCGACCCAGAGCCCGAGCACCGTATGGTCAACACCCTCTAGGATCCTTTGCAGGTGACCTTGCGCTTCACTCATAGGCCGCTTCCTTGGCCCCTCATCCACCGTACCGGAAGCTCACCATTTTAATCGCACCGAGGCTGGTCAAGACCTCGGCCGACCTTGCTACGCGAGACGTCCTTCATTGACTCCCCGTCAACAGTTGCAACTTTACCATCACGACCTTAATCACAAGACGGTCAAAATGCTCCCCCCAGCATTCCTGACATAAAACAATCATTTACAAACAGCATTTACAAACAGTTTACAATACAATTTCTATTTTAACTTTCATTTTTCCACATTATCCCTCATCAATCTACATTACTTATTCCATATTCCATTTATATGTATACTCATCCCATCACATCATTTCAGATTCCCTCACATCACATATCGTATATTCACATCCATACATCCACATCTATATGCGTACATTCACATCTACATGCATACGTCTACATCTCTATGCATACATACACATCCACATTCACATTCATCTCCATACATCTACATCTATATGCATACATCCACCTCCACATTCACATCCACATCTATACATCTACATCTACATGCATACATCCACCTCTACATCCACATCTACATCTATACACCTACATCTACATGCATACATCCACATCTCCATTCACATCTACATCTATACATCTACATCTACATGCATCCATCCACCTCCACATCCACATCTACATCTATACATCTACATCTACATGCATACATCCATATCTCCATTCCCATCTACATCTATACATCTACATCTACATCTACATGCATCCATCCACCTCCACATCCACATCTACATCTATACATCTACATCTACATGTATACATCCACATCTCCATTCACATCTACATCTACATGCATCCATCCACATCTCCATTTACATCCTCATCTACACATCTATTTCTACATGCATACATCCACATCTCCATGCATACATCCACCTCCACATTCACACTCACATCCATACCTCTACATCTACATGCAAACATCCATATCTCCATGCATAATAATATTCTTTTAATTAATCTAGGATGATAGTTCCTAGAATATGGTAGGAAGTCCTCTTTTTATGCTTTGAATGAAATTATTTTATGCGTAATTTCTATAAAAATTTTGCCATAGCTCCGCTACTATGAACTGATAAGTCTCAATTTCTTCTAAGGGATAAGGTTTATCATTAAGGAAATAATTAGAATGGTCTCTAATTGGATCATCAATCCATAATGGATTGAATCATCGACGATAAACATAAACTTAAAGTATAGAAAAAAGCCATTAATTTGGCCTCAAGCATAGCTTAATCTTGGATTAAGGAAAAGCCTTATGAAAAGCTTCATTTGGATTGAAAAGGGTCATGAGTATGACCATTTCTTAAGTGAGAGAGAGAAAAACCATTAGAATTAAATATAAATAGAATCTTATGTAATTCTTTACTATCATTAATTAATTAACTTCAATAGCATTTCAAAAACCATATCAATTAAGCTTCTCAAGCTTGAGAGGGGTTGAGAAGAGAGAATCATTGAGAAATTATAGAAAAGATCAAAATTCACTATACTTATCTTATAATTTGCTTGATTCTTTGATCACGGTAGAGGCCCCCAACCAATCAATTGGTTTAGTATGTTGATGGAGCCACCAATGGGGATTTAAGAAAGAGAGAAGTGTCAAAACTAGTGAATTATTAAAGAATTCATAGTTCTTGGCTTAGGTGGAGTAGAGTAACAATGCATAAGACACTATATTTTTTTCAACAAGGAAAGGCTTCTATTTATAGGAAAAATTGAGCTCCTAACCAAACAAACTGATTCTAGAATTTTTCAAGTCAGTTTGGTTGAATTTGGACTAGATTTGGACCTAGTTTGGTTACTTTTTGATTCGATTTGGTTCCATTTTGATTTGGTTTGGTTCAAGAGATATGAGAGATAAAAATATCACATTATTTTTGAGTTTAAAACTCATTCAAGCATGTGAAATATGCACCTCCTTTAAAGAACTCTCCTTCCTTACATAGGTGTCAAAATTTTATTGCTCATAGTTTTTTTACTAATAAACCTTGTACATTTTCAACTCTTCATCTTATGTGAAATATGCACCTTCTTTAAAGAACTCCCCTTCCTTACATATGTGTCAAAATTTTATTGCTCATAGTTTTTTTTACTAATAACCCTTGTACATTTTCAACTCTTCATCTTATGTGAAATATGCACCTTCTTTAAAGAACTCTCCTTCCTTACATATGTGTCAAAATTTTATTGTTCATAGTTTTTTACTAATAAACCTTGTACATTTTCAACTCTTCATCTTATGTGAGCATTTACTCATTTTTGGGTATCTTCTTTTACAATTTGGATTTATCTCCTCCCTACACATGGATTGATGCTATTGGCCCATAGGAACCTTAATTGGACCATAATCCAAAAATTTCTGAAAATCTAGACCCTTAGACTAAGGTTCTTTATACCTATTTCCAATTAATTCCAATTGCACATTGGAAAATCCTTTTTGAATTTCTGTTTCAGGGGAACTTATTTTAATAAGATGAGTTATTTTTCTATCCAAAAATATTCATAATCTGAATATTCTCTCTCTAGAATAATTTTCTCTCTCTAGACTAAAACAGTTAGAAACAAGGTCTTTATATTTCTGAAGAGAGATTGATTACAGGGGAAGATACTAGACATCAAAAAAGGGTTGGGGGAGGAATCTTACATTCTACCCCACTTAAAAAATGCGAGATGTCCTCATCTCGCAAACTGGGATAATTTCGCAAGATGCACGAATATGAGACTTAGAGAAAAATTTTAATCAAGATTAACCACCAAGAAAAGTCTTAAAGAAAGCAAGATAAGAACAAGATTTAAACTTTATTCATTCTCGGAACTTATACAGTAAAGATAGAAGAACTCTTTACACTTCCATAAGCCCGTCCATCATATGGTCACAAAAGCAGCACTCACAAGCTGCACAAGTATAGGGTAACTCATCTATGGGAATGATTCTGCTGGTTATTGCCGCACCTATCTCAGTGGTATGAGGTGATCTAACAAAAGGACCTCTGAGAGGCAAGCCAAAAACGGGATAAAGGCATATCTTCTCATGAGGAAGAAAACACGCCAGTAAGAAGACCCGCTCAGAAAACCCAAGATGTCTTGATCTCATGACACAGTAGTATCAGGGACCCAAACCCAAAGCTTCAATAACCATGGCCAAGCGGACATTGTTACGAAAGTGCTGCTGACCCCAGGGTGCTACCCTAGTTATGTTTTGATAGGTCCGCCATTTAGTCTGCGCTACAGAAGTTCCTAGGTGAGGAAAAAGTGAGCGCTCATACTGTTCTATAAAGTCTTTCTTCACAGACTCTCTTGCGTCTTGAAGGTGAGAAATCATCATGGATAAAACTAGTTCTTGTTGCCAAGCCATGAAGGAGATTAAGAAAGAAAGGAGATTGATGGGAGTAAGATTACTGTGAGCGACAAGTAAAAGTTACGACTTATATAAAGGAAGGAGCTAGCGTAACCTAGAAGCCAACGGTAACTTGCCACTGAAGTTTTACCGTCTTTCCATGATTTGTGTTTGACACATTTTTCTATAGAAGGTATTAAGAATTTTAAGATGAGGATATAAAAGAAGCTTGTAGGCTAAGTCACCTACTTTCATTGAATTCAGATATAAGGGTCACAATATCTGGGGGATAACTTCTTATACTCCCCAAGAGATAAAGAACTTCTTTTGGGCCGTACTCGAATGAAAACCAAAACCTTGGTATCCAAAACACCGATTCTCACTTCTGAACTCATTGTTCTAAATCTTTAAAACAGGTGGGACTCCTGAGAAGTATTCTAGGGAAAGGGTCTTCCTTTTTTTAAACAGAAACTTTCTTTTATTTTAGAGAGGGAATAATTATGAGATCAGAAGGGAGATTCTTACTCCTGTATACCTCGAAGGCTGGGGAGGAATCTTACATAATCTAACGTGCTGACTTAAATACTTGAAAGGATTATCAATTTGGAGATCTTCATATTTCTTTTCCAAATATGCAATGATATCTTTGCATGAGTTGAAATATCTAAAAAAAGATATTATTTGACAAAACATGGCAAAATTTCAATAAAGCAATGACAAAATTAATAATATGACTCACAGTTTGCTTCCCTTTAGAGAATTCATGACTATGGCTTGTGTTTCAAGAAGGTCAATCCAAATAAGACTCCAATGACCACTACAAAGCAAAATGTATGATAAGAAAAAAAAATTCAAAAGCCTTCATTGAAAGCTTGGTAAAAGGAAAATAAGCAAAACTTTTATTATAAGCCAATAAAATTATATTGCACAATAGCACATCCATCCTCTTGAAGAAATGCTCCAATTTACTATCAAACGCCTTCCACAGATTGAAACTGACTAGAGGACCTAATAAAAATAGGTTATCGGACATTTCCTTTTGCAAACTTGTGATAATGGCTCTGAAACAAAAGAATCATAATCAGGAAACCAAGCTTAAAATCTTCCAAAAACACAACCTTGTGAGCAAAAAAATTACCTGAGTCCACAAAGTAGAACAAAGTCAGTGATTTCAAGACTTTTATCTTCAAGCATGATTTTGGCTTTAGGAGTAATGGTGAGATATTCCTCCTCTCCAGATATTGACACATTGACAATCATCTGGCCATGAACTCTTCCCATTTCTTGATGATTCAAGGCCCCAAGCCTTGCTATTTCATCTTTCAAGATCTCATCTTCTGAAAGCATTATGCTTTCATGTGTCTCATGCTCTTTCTCAGCCTTTCCATCTTCATCTTTTGTTGTCTCATATAAATGAGTGACATCCTCAACCTGGATAGGCTTCTCCTTGATAGGCCTTATAAGTAGGATGTTAAGGATATCAAAGGCCTTCTTATTATTAGCAGTTGGGATAGGCTACAATTTGTTTTCAAATCTATACCTAATCCTACTAACCACACTAAAATCTTTATTCATCAAAGTCACTCGGTGGGCATGGGCAGTTGTAATATAGCTATCATTCAAAAAGTCAATGAGGAAATCCTCAGAAGCTTCTTGTAGACAATAAATAGCATGAAATTTCCATATGACAAACTTAAACACCTCTGACTTCATTTGTCTATAGAGCGTGTCTGAAACTTGCCTTATTAGCCTTATGAAAGGTGCCCTTGGGATGACAAGATTGGTGGCTTTCTGAGCTTTTCTTATCTCCCTAAGAGATTTGAGTTGGTAGTGAAGCCTAGACTGGACTTTCTTCTTCTGAATTGTAGCTTGATTGCTTGCTGTTTTCTTCCCAGATGTCTTACTTGATGCCTTGGATGCAGCGTTGGGGCCTGCGCCAACTCTTCTCATTGTTTGCTTAGTTTGCAAGCAATGAGAAATAGCTAAGAAAAGAATTTTCAACATAAACCAAACCGCACAAAAAAGTGGGTTCAGAGAGAAGAAAGAAAGGCTTCTACTACTCACGCCATTTGGTTGAGGGAGAAAAAGCACAATAGATAGGCCACAATGGGGAAGGAGTAGAAATCAGCACTTGAAAAGTGAATTGACAAGAAAAATGAGAAAAATGGTAGAATTTTGCTTTTAAAGCAAGAGGAAGGACACGTGCGCTCCAATGGTCATGACACGTGGGCTTCAACAATTGTACACATGGCAAGCTCCCATTCACCGCATGGATGGGCTGCAACGATCGTGACACATGGGTCTCAATGTTTCAACGGTCATGACACATGGTAGCGTGTCATATAAAAGAAAAGGCGCTCTTTTTTTTTTCACATTTTCCAAAAGAAATTGCTTCAATCAAATGACGCGATTTAAGCCATTCCACCATTGCTAGACAATGCAATTTTGCACCGTTTGGTCATCCTTTTGTGCTTCAACTAGACGCCGTGGGTTTTAGCATCAAGATAACTCCGAACCCATCTTTGTGTGCCATTTGGCAAAGTGCTTCTCAACACCATGGAGCAGCATGAAGGTACTTCGACAATAGATCTATGTGAGATCTTGGATGAAACACCTGGTGAAAAGCTCCTTGACTTCATGATCAAGGGGAGATGTGAATCATGTTTCTTCAGTGTTGCAAGATAACTTTTTTAATACAGAGTTTGATTTAGAAGCTATTCTTAATCACTCTAAGGACTGGCTTTATGAAGAGTGGGCCAAATTTCAACTTCTGTGTGAGGGTCAAATAATAAAAGTGAATGAAGTTGAGTATGTTCATTTGTCTTTGATTGGTGAAAGCCCAATAGACAGGGGGAATCTTACAAGAAAGTTTAAATCATTAAACTTTGCTTAGTATCAAATGCTAGCACAATAGATATGCCTTGAGCATAATACATCTTGCATATTAGTTCACAAGTATTTTGCATATCTTTTTTTCTTGTACCTTTTGGTTGACATGAGGAAGACTTTGGTAGAGGCTGAGAATACTTTATCTTAGGAGAATGCTTTGATTTTGAGTGAATTGGTGAAAGGAGAAATTGAAGAATTGGTTGAACCAGTAGTAGGGGTGGATGCATGGTAGGTGGTACACTTTGGACCATTAGAAATAACGGTTTTGGGGTTGTGGTTTGCAACTTGGAAATGAACTTTGAATTGGGAAAAAAAAAGAAAATATTTTGAAAACGGAGAAAAGAAAATGTACATAACTGAAAAGATAGTGGGGGGGATAACTGAAAGTGGAGGGGTAATTATTATTATTTGTATGCATTCTCTATGTGTAGTGTCTCATTCAAAAAACTCAGAGTCAGTAGATCTCTTCTCTCTTCCTTTCCCCCACTTCCTCCGCCCCACATTGATAGCGACTTGAGAACATGTTTGCATCTTTGGCGATGGCTAACTCGAAGGGTAGCGACGACGAAGACACAAAGGAGGCCCTTCTCTCTCTCTCACACACACACACACACACACACACACACACACACACACACACACACACACACACACACACACACATCGCTCATCAACCTACTTATCGAGCTCCATAGATGTTGGTGGTCTTGAGCTCAATATATGAGAGACAAGGAGAGTGTGTCTCCTTGTTGAATCAATGTTTTCTGCATGCTAGAAGTGGGCACCCACCAAGTTTTGCCACCCAAGGTTAGAGATAGAGCTATCGACAGAATTTTGTAGGACTTCAGAGGATTTTTCCAGAGTGTATGGTCTCAATCTTGAGGGGGAGTATGCAAGAATTCTGATTCCCAATGAGGTGCCACCAAAGCATTGACTAAGAGTGTTTTCAGAGGTCCCCAAGAAAGACAAGGAGGTGATGTTGCAAACAACAAAGTAGGAGAACTACCTACCCTTGTATACATAATATAAATAGGTTTACCAAACTACACCCTCAAACTAATCTGTGGGCCTTCAATTTTCTCGAGGCTACGTCTACTAGGTTTGCACCGATCATGTGAAGTGGGCCGTATTTGTTGAGTAGGTTATTAAGAAGACAAGTGTCAATGGTAATTTCACGAAAAAAATAACTCAGTGGATGTGCGAGACATGTGTACAATCGATGTCATCTATGAGCTATGGTGTAACACTATCTCAGAATGCATGCACTGCGTTTGCACAAGGTAGCCTATATGAGGCAAAGGTGGAGAAATCAGGTCAGGTGTGCAGACATTGGTGGATGACATTTTACTAAATATCGAGTGCAGCAAAGAAGCTGCATTGCTGGCTCTTCGTACAACAATAGCGAAGGTAGAGGAGGCAAAGTGCAACTTGCATCGCATTGTAGGTGCAATTGAATACCACACCATGATGCGTCCATCAAATAACATGCCCCTTGATGCACAAGAACAAGCAGAGCGGAAGCTTCAAGATAAACTTTGCTTCACTAGAGAAGCTCTAAAAAAAGAAAAGATATGTGTATTTATTTTTTGTATATGAACAAAGTCCATGCCATGTTCATTGCCTCTTGTCTATGTTTATAGGCTGATTTAGACCACAAGAATGAGATTGTGGAGAAAGTAGGTGCTAGTAAAGCTTTCATGATGGGTGTGAAGTTAGAGAACTCTAGAACGATGAGCATTCCACAACCGCCAAAGATTCTTCTACATGAGGATAGTATGCTGATTGTGACGGAAAGTTTCCCAGGGTGGCCTTGGTTTTGGAGCGGACTAGTCTGTTTTTGGTTTGTTTATATTACCTTGCAAGCATGCGTACCATGCGTTTTGCTACTCTTATGTATGCATCAAAGGCAAGTGCATTGTAGTTGGTTGTAGCTAGACCATACCAGAAGAAGCAAAAAAAATGGTGGTAAGGAAACCACTTGGTCATGCCATGCTTGAAAACAAAGGTAGCAACCTATACTCTTTAATTGGTTTTATTTGATTAGCACTGCTAGGAATTTGTTAATACCACCTTTAATTACTTGCTATATGCCAACCCATTTGAAATTGGTTGAAACCCATTTGCAGTGCTTCCAAGGTATTATAGTGGGTGTCAATCTAGTGATTGAAAACCTATTGTTGTGCTCCAAACATATAAACTGGTTGTCAGCAGACTCAAACCAATAGTCCAAAACCCTTTCAAGTTCCCCTTCTCTTATAAACTTGTCTTCAACCAGTTTCCATTTGTCATACTCTCAATCTATAAACCAGTTGTGTCAACAAGTTGGTAATAGCTAGTTGCCATTTTTCATGCTCTCAATTTATAAACTGGTTGTCAACCAGTGTGGTGCTTATAAACCCTTCCAACCCATAAACTGGTTTCAAAGGGGTTGAAAAACAAGGGTTAAAAGCCATTAAAGTGGCCCAATTTATAATTTGGTTTTAAACCAATTTTTAAGTTAACTACCAATGTTTATATATCTGGTTGTCAACTTATGAGCTAGTTTTAACCATTTTGTTGTAAACCCTCACAACCTATTATATAGTTATCAACCGGTTTAAAACTTGTGGTAAAAAACCCTTTAGTTGTGCCCTAACTTATAAACTCAAAATCCACCAGTTGGACAAACCATCAACCGGTTGTGCAAAGCTCTGTGTTGCAAATCACATGCTTTTCTCCTAACCTCAAAATTCATAGATGAATTACCACGTGTTAAAGCGATCTATGTGTCACTCGTGAGGCATGATGGAAGAAGCTCTCCAAGTGGGCACAATCACACTACAAGCACAAAACAGGGGCTAGCATGTACTAATCGCGTGACTCGTTCTAGGATGCCAAAGAAGAAGGGTTTTGATGATCAAGGTGTGCAAAATGTTCAACTATTATCACCTGTGAGGCAAGAAGGAAGCTCTCCAAAACGGGAAAGCTTGTACTAACTGTCTGACACATTCTAGGACACCAAAAAGGAAGAGTTCTGATGATCAAGGTGAGCATTATTTATGAGTCATCTGAAAAGACATAACCACTGTCCCCTAGTGCTAGTGGCCACTTATATTTTCTTGTTCTTGTAGTTGAAGAAGCCTCGCCGGATGTGACCTTGCACCAACCAGCAAAGAGGAAGAAGAAGAAGAGAAGAAGAAGAAGAAGAAGAGAAAGACTGATGTTCTGTCGCCCTCAAGGGGTGTGCACTCGAAAGAAGATGTTCTGCAGCCCAATAAATCAGCACAACTACAGCATCTGGGTTTGTAGAGGGAGAGAATAGAGAATTTAGAGTTAGAGATGAGCAAGTATCATGTGAGAATGAGAAGGAAGTTACACATGGGCTAAAAGAAGCCAACGGTTTAGTTGGTCAAACCTCAAAAACTAAAGGGTGCAAGTTATGCTTGTAGCAATGTGTAATAGAACACTCCTCTTTTTTACTCCGATGATCTCCCACGATTAATATATTTCAAGTTTCATTTCGCTAGTATCCCTCTACAGTCCTCTTTCAAGTTTCAACATAGACATGGATACAAGAAGGAAACAACGCATAGATAGGATTATAGAAGAGACAACAGTATTCATATATTCCATAAAAAATACATTTTTATCGCTATATATATTTATATATTTATATGGGCTAATTTTAGGGTCGATGACAGCGAGGTGCCTATGATGAATGTGAACGAGGATGTGAATGTTTCTGTGATTGTGTTGGACTTGGTGAATGCTCTCTTCTACTCTTGACATTTCTTCCTATTGAAATATACAAGTGAATAGGGTGTGTGCGGGAACAAGCACTAAAAGAGAATCTGTAAATGTGAGAGAACATGTGAAAAGGTAAGAAGAATCTACTGGGAGAGAATAAAGGGTAGCATGAGAAGATTTAGGAGGTGTGGAGATATTCTAGGAGAGGTGGAGAGAATCAAGCAAAAGAGGTGGAGAGAATCAAGAAAAAGAGGTGGAGAGAATCAAGGAGAAATCAGTGGGATTAGATGCTTGGATATAAACTCTATAAATTGAGGCATTGGCCTAATGAGAATTTGCTGGTTTTTGATTATCCATGCCTACATTAAGCTATTAGTTAATTACTCACTAATCACATCTTAATTATCATCTAATCACTTTGTTAATGATGTTAATTTTAGCATTTGATCCACCATAGCTCATCACATTGCTCTAATTTTAACATGGTATCAGAGCCAAGCCTAGAATTCATCAAGTTTATGAGCCCATTATCTAGATAATTAGAATTAGTAGATAATTAGAAAAAAAGCAAAATTTTTAGTTATATTCAACTAACCTCTGTACCCCCAGCCAGTGGAGGAGATCCCTCTCCTTGCACACTCAAAATTAGCCCAAACCCTTCTAGCCCAACATAGCCAGCCTGTCCATGATCCAGCCCATCGAATCAGAAGCGCAAACCGCCGTCGGCTGTTGTTGAAATTCACGATTTATCAAGCGCCTATTTCTGGGAGAAAAACTGAGATCTTCTCTTCCATAGATCAAATGGGTCTAACTCCTCTTAGCCCTAGGGGTTTTCAAGCATGCTCTACAAGTTGGTGAAGTCAGAATTTGATTTGATCAAGTCTACAGTCAGATCCAAGCTCTTCATCAAATCTGCACAGGTGACTTTGGTAAAACAGAGATTAAGCATTCAATGTTTGGTCAAATCTTGTGTTTCTTGGCTTAATCCTCTACTAGACTAATTGCTATTGATGGCCTTGAAAGGATTTGAGCTCATTTGAAGTCTAAGGCCCCAGATCTGGGCTCCCCGCATACTCTATTTTTTGCACATAAAATAGAGGATTAATTTGCTAATTAATGATTAATCAATGCTAATCACTATATTTTGGTGCAATTGAGGGTTCAAATTAACCATTAGGTATCTGATACAGATCCCTATAACTTTAGATTGCAATTCAGAGTTGGTTTGATACTCCAACCATTCCGTACAAATTGGTTACCCTGATTTAATGTAATTTCTGGTGATTTTATGCTGATAAATCTGTTGTTGTAATCATCTCTTAAACACCAGATTGAGTTGTAAAAGGGTAGACACTACCCTTGAATCTTGAAATTGGATCAAGAGGTAAGACCCCCTTCATATCATCATGAGTACAGCACAAGAAATAGCCAAATTTAATGGGGAGTAGTTTTACACATGGCAGACAAAAACCATGTATTTGCTCTCACGAGGAAAAATCTGCGGGGGCTAGTTGAGGGAAGAGATGAATGCCCACAGGTGAGAGGGGAAAATGAGTGGAAGAGTAGGAATGAAAAAGCATTGGGACTTATTGCACTCAGTTTAAATGATGAAATCAATCATCACATCACAGGGATACAATGGGCAAAAGATGCATGGGATGAACTCAATAAATTCACTTTGTTAATGATGTTGATTCTAGCATTTGATCCACCATAGCTCATCACATTGCTCTAATTTTAACACTTCCCACATTCTTTCCTCTGCTTGGTTGCTAGCCTCCTGTTCTTGCCTCCGGGCCTCCAGCTCAACTTGTCTCCTAGATTCCACCCATTCATCCACCTTAGCTGTGCATCTCTTAAATTTGTCGATAGCAGATTAGTGGGCTTGCACTTCCCTTTGGTATTGTTCTTCTTGGTGACGCCTACGCTCTTCAGCTTCCCTTGCGAAACTCTATCGGAGGTAGTTCAGAGGTCAAGCATATGCGATTGGAGATGGAGTAGATGAGAGCACAAATGACAGACTAAAGATAGAGGTTATATGAGGAGGTCACCAGATGTTGCAAAGCATAAAGATGAGAACTTTTTTAAGAATCCTCAAGAGATTGCTCATGGTTGAGGAGTGTTTAGTCACCCTTATCTTGCCCTATACCCTTGGCCTCCATATTTGAGATTATAGCATGACATAGGCCCCAGAGATTCTATGCAAGGGAGAGTGCTTAGTTTGTTTTTATCACAGTACATTTAAGGGGATGAATTTCTTGCACCAACCAAATTTGTATGGCGTTGTACTTAGCAAACCTTGCATGAGGGAGGACCATTTGGTTCATGATTAGTACTTAGATCAAGTCTAATTATAAAAGGATTTTCAAGTTCTAAAGGTGAACCTATAAACATGGAGGAATTATCCACAAAAAAAAAACTTTTTGAAAATGATTCTATTAAAATTAACCACACAACATCAGTACAAGAATAAAAAGAAAAAACTATTTTTGACAAGGGTGGAGAGGAAGATATGACATATGGATGTCTTTCTCCTCCATGTTTTAATGAAACATGGATATGCATGTGTTGTCAATAGTAATTCATGTATGTATCTCGTCCTCCTCCAGACTTTAGTGAAAACTAGATGTTTGTGTTATCAAATATTGAAGAGAATGAGTGAAGTAGAAATGAAGTAGCATGATAAGGTCATTGCACACACTACAAGGCAACATCACAAAAATCCGCTTTTCATTACAAAAAGACGTTTTCTATTCCCATAATAAGATGTTACATTGGGATAAACTCAAATAAGCTCCATAAAATGGAAAGATTTTACACCAAAATAAACTCAAAAAGGCTCCATAGGGAGCATGTGTAATGGGCTCCTCAAATAGACAAAAATCATTGGGCTACAACTGTGGAATTTTGGGCCTCTTTAGATGAAGGATCTACAACTAGGGCATTTGTAGGCTCTTTAACCTGTGTATTGGCAGCTTTGGATGTTTGAGCCCCCCTCTCCACGTGTCCATTATCTTCATTGGCTAAAAAATTCACTTGCCTTCTGGCACTTAGATTTTCCATGGCCTCTAATATATTCTTCTTTTTGCTCTTAGAGGAAGTATTTTTTGAATTAGAGAACTTTAGAGGTACACCTTTGTCCTTTGGATTGAACTTGGAGGAGGGCTTCTTGGGTAATTTTTGGATCTAGGAATGACCACGCTTTAGGGGAGAATAAATGGGCATCCCCTTGTTTTTGCCTTTCTTCTTTAGCTTCTTTGCTTTATGTGTCTCCTCTTTTTGTTCTAGAAGTGGGGAATTTGGGTCATAGGGGGTAATTGCTTTCTCGAGAATTCAAGAAATGCATCTCCTTGACCAACCAAACCCATGACTCAAGATATTCATGCATCTAGAAAGTGCAAAAAAATTAATTAAAAACTAAAATTAAATCCAAAATGAAGAGTAGAAGGGTACTACAAACTTACGATAGATGTAGTCAATATGTATTTCATTTTAATAAATCTCCAAGCATTGGCAATAACTCTCCATCCACCATAAGATGTGGAATCTGGCTGAATAGGTACCTATCAAACAAACGTTTCTTGAATAACATAATCATAATGAAACAAAGGAAAGGGGAATACTTTGGAAATAATCTAACGTGCTGACTTAAATACTTGAAAGGATTATCAATTTGGAGATCTTCATATTTCTTTTCCAAATATGCAATGATATCTTTGCATGAGTTGAAATCTCTAAAAAAAGATATTATTTGACAAAACATGGCAAAATTTCAATAAAGCAATGACAAAATTAATAATATGACTCACAGTTTGCTTCCCTTTAGAGAATTCATGACTATGGCTTGTGTTTCAAGAAGGTCAATCCAAATAAGACTCCAATGACCACTACAAAGCAAAATGTATGATAAGAAAAAAAAATTCAAAAGCCTTCATTGAAAGCTTGGTAAAAGGAAAATAAGCGAAACTTTTATTATAAGCCAATATAATTATATTGCACAATAGCACATCCATCCTCTTGAAGAAATGCTCCAATTTACTATCAAACGCCTTCCACAGATTGAAACTGACTAGAGGACTGTATCTGGGCACTAAATGCCTGATACTTGGAAATGGAAATATCATAAAAGAACAAACACTAACACAAAGACATTCCCTTTAGCAGAAAATCATGACAGTAAAACGGAATACAAAACATCATGCAGAAAATCCGCTACACATAATAACCCTGAACAGATGATCCGAATTCACTGATGTCATAATCATGTAAGGGATACATTTTCCGCTTCTTCATCTTCTACAATACTGAATATCCGTTATGCGCCTTCCCATGATCAACTAACTATATCTCTTCATATCTCTCCTTTCTCACGAATCCCTAAGCAACTACCCAAAAGGATCATTCACATACATAGAATTCGGATATTCCAACTTAGGTAAAGTTAACCCCTAACACATGGCACAGCCCGGTGGTTGGGTTTTAAGGAAAACCCGACTCGGACCCACAAATCCCTGATCAAACCATCCATTGTCTTTACATTGCTTCAAAAAGAAAACAGAACTGCAAACTGAAAGCAAAATCCTACTAAACTAGAAATCCTAAAACACTAAAAAAGCACATAAATTACTGATGTAGCACCACCGGCTCCAAGGGCTTCGGCGGATCATCTTTAGTCTTTGAATCTTCCACCGGCTCCAGATTGACGACTGGAACAGTAATCTGATCTGCAGGCATTATATCCTGTGACACCATCTGAATGACTTCAGCCTGGCCAACTGCTTCCTTTTCAACCTCCGACATAATCTCCACAGTTTGTCTTTCATTACCCTGCAGTCTGGCAGCCAATCCCCGAAACTTCTGAGCATAATCCTCCACTAACAGATGCTTCTGTTCCATGGCCTTGATCTTTTTGACGATATCAGTAGGAGTTTTCTCCTTCCTGAACCGGGCCAAAAACGCATCCTTCAAAGCATTGAAATTTGCAAAGTGGGCCAAGCCATATTGGCTAAACCAACTCATTGCTACCCCCTCCAGGGTTGCGGCAAACTGCTGCAATTTCACCGGATCTCCAAAATGGGCAGGGTACCCACTGGCTTGCCATCGGGTCTCGAATTGAGCCACGTGACAGTCTGGGTCTTCCTTAGGCTTTGCCTTAAATTTAGCAGCCTTAACCGTTGGATTGGGTGGTGGTGTAGCCATGTTCACAACTCCTGGTAGTGGATTAGCTGGTGGCGGATTTTTCAATGGATCAAATTGCAACCGTCTCTGACTCCGAACAGGCGGTCTGGACAGAAATAGGGCACCAACAAATTGATGCAAATGCCGCCGGGCTTGCTCCGGGCTAACGACATTCTGCCCCGGCCCTTCTGCAAGTGGTGTTGTATGCTCGACAGCGTCCGCCTCGTCCACGCCGGCCTGCGCCAATTGGCCCTCAATTACGCCAGCAGAAACCGACGTAACTGCCACAGGTGGCCCTTCCGCAGCATCACCGCTTCCACTGCTAGAAGCTTCCGACCTGTCATATCTGCGCTTCCTGGCTTGTGCCCTCGTGAAATGAATGGGACTAGTTTGCCTCTCCCTATCTGACATTCATGCGAGACACAAACAGCACATCACAACACAACCCCATACCCAACAAGACAAGACAATGCTGAGTATGCGAACACCGCAGGATCGCCAATGTGTATCTGGGCACTAAATGCCTGATACTTGGAAATGGAAATATCATAAAAGAACAAACACTAACACAAAGACATTCCCTTTAGCAGAAAATCATGACAGTAAAACGGAATACAAAACATCATGCAGAAAATCCGCTACACATAATAACCCTGAACAGATGATCAGAATTCATTGATGTCATAATCATGTAAGGGATACATTTTCCGCTTCTTCATCTTCTACAATACTGAATATCCGTTATGCGCCTTCCCATGATCAACTAACTATATCTCTTCATATCTCTCCTTTCTCACGAATCCCTAAGCAACTACCCAAAAGGATCATTCACATACATAGAATTCGGATATTCCAACTTAGGTAAAGTTAACCCCTAACAAGGACCTAATAAAAATAGGTTATCGAACATTTCCTTTTGCAAACTTGTGATAATGGCTCTGAAACAAAAGAATCATAATCAGGAAACCAAGCTTAAAATCTTCCAAAAACACAACCTTGTGAGCAAAAAAATTACCTGAGTCCACAAAGTAGAACAAAGTCAGTGATTTCAAGACTTTTATCTTCAAGCATGATTTTGTCTTTAGGAGTAATGGTGAGATATTCCTCCTCTCCAGATATTGACACATTGACAATCATCTGGCCATGAACTCTTCCCATTTCTTGATGATTCAAGGCCCCAAGCCTTGCTATTTCATCTTTCAAGATCTCATCTTCTGAAAGCATTATGCTTTCATGTGTCTCATGCTCTTTCTCAGCCTTTACATCTTCATCTTTTCTTGTCTCATATAAATGAGTGACATCCTCAACTTGGATAGGCTTCTCCTTGATAGGCCTTATAAGTAGGATGTTAAGGATATCAAAGGCCTTCTTATTATTAGCAGTTGGGATAGGCTACAATTTGTTTTCAAATCTATACCTAATCCTACTAACCACACTAAAATCTTTATTCATCAAAGTCACTCGGTGGCATGGGCAGTTGTAATATAGCTATCATTCAAAAAGTCAATGAGGAAATCCTCAGAAGCTTCTTGTAGACAATAAATAGCATGAAATTTCCATATGACAAACTTAAACACCTCTGACTTCATTTGTCTATAGAGCGTGTCTGAAACTTGCCTTATTAGCCTTATGAAAGGTGCCCTTGGGATGACAAGATTGGTGGCTTTCTGAGCTTTTCTTATCTCCCTAAGAGATTTGAGTTGGTAGTGAAGCCTAGACTGGACTTTCTTCTTCTGAATTGTAGCTTGATTGCTTGCTGTTTTCTTCCCAGATGTCTTACTTGATGCCTTGGAAGCAGCGTTGGGGCCTGCGCCAACTCTTCTCATTGTTTGCTTAGTTTGCAAGCAATGAGAAATAGCTAAGAAAAGAATTTTCAACATAAACCAAACCGCACAAAAAAGTGGGTTCAGAGAGAAGAAAGAAAGGCTTCTACTACTCACGCCATTTGGTTGAGGGAGAAAAAGCACAATAGATAGGCCACAATGGGGAAGGAGTAGAAAGCAGCACTTGAAAAGGGAATTGACAAGAAAAATGAGAAAAATGGTAGAATTTTGCTTTTAAAGCAAGAGGAAGGACACGTGCGCTCCAACGATCATGACACGTGGGCTTCAACAATTGTACACATGGCAAGCTCCCATTCACCGCATGGATGGGCTGCAATGGTGGTGACACATGGGTCTCAATGTTTCAACGGTCATGACACATGGTAGCGTGTCATATAAAAGAAAAGGCGCTCCTTTTTTTCACATTTTCCAAAAGAAATTGCTTCAATCAAATGACGCGATTTAAGCCATTCCACCATTGCTAGACAATGCAATTTTGCACCGTTTGGTCATCCTTTTGTGCTTCAACTAGACGCGGTGGGTTTTAGCATCAAGATAACTCCGAACCCATCTTTGTGTGCCATTTGGCAAAGTGCTTCTCAACACCATGGAGCAGCATGAAGGTACTTCGTCGACAATAGATCTATGTGAGATCTTGGATGAAACACCTGGTGAAAAGCTCCTTGACTTCATGATCAAGGGGAGATATGAATCATGTTTCTTCAGTGTTGCAAGATAACTTTTGTAATACAGAGTTTGATTTAGAAGCTATTCTTAATCACTCTAAGGACTGGCTTTATGAAGAGTGGGCCAAATTTCAACTTCTGTGTGAGGGTCAAATAATAAAAGTGAATGAAGTTGAGTATGTTCATTTGTCTTTGATTGGTGAAAGCCCAATAGACAGGGGGAATCTTACAAGAAAGTTTAAATCATTAAACTTTGCTTAGTATCAAATGCTAGCACAATAGATATGCCTTGAGCATAATACATCTTGCATATTAGTTCACAAGTATTTTGCATATCTTTTTTTCCTGTACCTTTTGGTTGACATGAGGAAGACTTTGGTAGAGGTTGAGAATACTTTATCTTAGGAGAATGCTTTGATTTTGAGTGAATTGGTGAAAGGAGAAATTGAAGAATTGGTTGAACCAGTAGTAGTAGGGGTGGATGCATGGTAGGTGGTACACTTTGGACCATTAGAAATAACGGTTTTGGGGTTGTGGTTTGCAACTTGGAAATGAACTTTGAATTGGGAAAAAAAAAAGAAAATATTTTGAAAACGGAGAAAAGAAAATGTACATAACTGAAAAGATAGTGGGGGGGATAACTGAAAGTGGTGGGGTAATTATTATTTTTTGTATGCATTCTCTATGTGTAGTGTCTCATTCAAAAAACTCAGAGTCAGTAGATCTCTTCTCTCTTCCTTTCCCCTAGTTCCTCCGCCCCACATTGATAGCGACTTGAAACATGTTTGCATCTTTGGCGATGGCTAACTCGAAGGGTAGCGACGACGAAGACACAAAGGAGGCCCTTCTCTCTCTCTCTCTCACATGCACACACATGCACACACACACACACACACACACACACACACACACACACACACACACACACACACACACACACACACACACACACACACACACACACACACACACACACACATCGCTCATCAACCTACTAATCGAGCTCCATAGATGTTGGTGGTCTTGAGCTCAATATATGAGAGACAAGGAGAGTGTGTCTCCTTGTTGAATCAATGTTTTCTGCATGCTAGAAGTGGGCACCCACCAAGTTTTGCCACCCAAGGTTAGAGATAGAGCCATCGACAGAATTTTGTAGGACTTCAGAGGATTTTTCCAGAGTGTATGGTCTCAATCTTGAGGGGGAGTATGCAAGAATTCTGATTCCCAATGCGGTGCCACCAAAGCATTGACTAAGAGTGTTTTCAGAGCTCCCCCCAAGAAAGACAAGAAGGTGATGTTGCAAACAACAAAGTAGGAGAACTACCTACCCTTGTATACATAGTATAAATAGGTTTACCAAACTACACCCTCAAACTAATCTGTGGGCCTTCAATTTTCTCGAGGCTACGTCTACTAGGTTTGCACCGATCATGTGAAGTGGGCCGTATTTGTTGAGTAGGTTATTAAGAAGACAAGTGTCAATGGTAATTTCACGAATAAAATAACTCAGTGGATGTGCGAGACATGTGTACAGTCGATGTCATCTATGAGCTATGGTGTAACACTATCTCAGGATGCATGCACTGCGTTTGCACAAGGTAGCCTATATGAGGCAAAGGTGGAGAAATCAGGTCAGGTGTGCAGACATTGGTGGATGACATTTTACTAAATATCGAGTACAGCAAAGAAGCTGCATTGCTGGCTCTTCGTACAACAATAGCGAAGGTAGAGGAGGCAAAGTGCAACTTGCATCGCATTGTAGGTGCAATTGAATACCACACCATGATGCGTCCATCAAATAACATGCCCCTTGATGCACAAGAACAAGCAGAGCGGCAGCTTCAAGATAAACTTTGCTTCACTGAATCACTAGAGAAGCTCTAAAAAAAGAAAAGATATGTGTATTTATTTTTTGTATATGAACAAAGTCCATGCCATGTTCATTGCCTCTTGTCTATGTTTATAGGCTGATTTAGACCACAAGAATGAGATTGTGGAGAAAGTAGGTGCTAGTAAAGCTTTCATGATGGGTGTGAAGTTAGAGAACTCTAGCACGATGAGCATTCCACAACCGCCAAAGATTCTTCTACATGAGGATAGTATGCTGATTGTGATGGAAAGTTTCCCAGGGTGGCCTTGGTTTTGGAGCGGACTAGTCTGTTTTTGGTTTGTTTATATTACCTTGCAAGCATGCGTACCATGCGTTTTGCTACTCTTATGTATGCATCAAAGGCAAGTGCATTGTAGTTGGTTGTAGCTAGACCATACCAGAAGAAGCAAAAAAAATGGTGGTAAGGAAACCACTTGGTCATGCCATGCTTGAAAACAAAGGTAGCAACCTATACTCTTTAATTGGTTTTATTTGATTAGCACTGCTAGGAATTTGTTAATACCACCTTTAATTACTTGCTATATGCCAACCCATTTGAAATTGGTTGAAACCCATTTGCAGTGCTTCCAAGGTATTATAGTGGGTGTCAATCTAGTGATTGAAAACCTATTGTTGTGCTCCAAACATATAAACTGGTTGTCAGCAGACTCAAACCAATAGTCCAAAACCCTTTCAAGTGCCCCTTCTCTTATAAACTTGTCTTCAACCAGTTTCCATTTGTCATACTCTCAATCTATAAACCAGTTGTGTCAACAAGTTGGTAATAGCTAGTTGCCATTTTTCATGCTCTCAATTTATAAACTGGTTGTCAACCAGTGTGGTGCTTATAAACCCTTCCAACCCATAAACTGGTTTCAAAGGGGTTGAAAAACAAGGGTTAAAAGCCATTAAAGTGGCCCAATTTATAATTTGGTTTTAAACCAATTTTTAAGTTAACTACCAATGTTTATATATCTGGTTGTCAACTTATGAACTAGTTTTAACCATTTTGTTGTAAACCCTCACAACCTATTATATGGTTATCAACTGGTTTAAAACTTGTGGTAAAAAACCCTTTAGTTGTGCCCTAACTTATAAACTCAAAATCCACCAGTTGGACAAACCATCAACCGATTGTGCAAAGCTCTGTGTTGCAAATCACATGCTTTTCTCCTAACCTCAAAATTCATAGATGAATTACCATGTGTTAAAGCGATCTATATGTCACTCGTGAGGCATGATGGAAGAAGCCCTCCAAGTGGGCACAATCACACTACAAGCACAAAACAGGGGCTAGCATGTACTAATCGCGTGACTCGTTCTAGGATGCCAAAGAAGAAGGGTTTTGATGATCAAGGTGTGCAAAATGTTCAACTATTATCACCCGTGAGGCAAGAAGGAAGCTCTCCAAAACGGGCAAGCTTGTACTAACTGTGTGACACATTCTAGGACACCAAAAAGGAAGAGTTCTGATGATCAAGGTGAGCATTATTTATGAGTCATCTGAAAAGACATAACCACTGTCCCCTAGTGCTGGTGGCCACTTATATTTTCTTGTTCTTGTAGTTGAAGAAGCCTCGCCGGATGTGACCTTGCACCAACCAGCAAAGAGGAAGAAGAAGAAGAGAAGAAGAAGAAGAAGAAGAGAAAGAGTGATGTTCTGTCGCCCTCAAGGGGTGTGCACTCGAAAGAAGATGTTCTGCTACCCAATAAATCAGCACAACTACAGCATCTGGGTTTGTAGAGGGAGAGAATAGAGAATTTAGAGTTAGAGATGAGCAAGTATCATGTGAGAATGAGAAGGAAGTTACACATGGGCTAAAAGAAGCCAACGGTTTAGTTGGTCAAACCTCAAAACCTAAAGGGTGCAAGTTATGCTTGTAGAAATGTGTAATAGAACACTCCTCTTTTTTACTCCAATGATCTCCCACGATTAATATATTTCAAGTTTCATTTCGCTAGTATCCCTCTACAGTCCTCTTTCAAGTTTCAACATAGACATGGATACAAGAAGGAAACAACGCATAGATAGGATTATAGAAGAGATAACAGTATTCATATATTCCATAAAAAATACATTTTTATCGCTATATATATTTATATATTTATATGGGCTACTTTTAGGGTCGATGACAGCGAGGTGCCTATGATGAATGTGAACGAGGATGTGAATGTTTCTGTGATTGTGTTGGACTTGGTGAATGCTCTCTTCTACTCTTGACATTTCTTCCTATTGAAATATACAAGTGAATAGGGTGTGTGCGGGAACAAGCACTAAAAGAGAATCTGTAAATGTGAGAGAACATGTGAAAAGGTAAGAAGAATCTACTGGGAGAGAATAAAGGGTAGCATGAGAAGATTTAGGAGGTGTGGAGATATTCTAGGAGAGGTGGAGAGAATCAAGCAAAAGAGGTGGAGAGAATCCAGAAAAAGAGGTGGAGAGAATCAAGGAGAAATCAGTGGGATTAGATGCTTGGATATAAACTCTATAAATTGAGGCATTGGCCTAATGAGAATTTGCTGGTTTTTGATTATCCATGCCTACATTAAGCTATTAGTTAATTACTCACTAATCACATCTTAATTATCATCTAATCACTTTGTTAATGATGTTAATTTTAGCATTTGATCCACCATAGCTCATCACATTGCTCTAATTTTAACATGGTATCAGAGCCAAGCCTAGAATTCATCAAGTTTATGAGCCCATTATCTAGATAATTAGAATTAGTAGATAATTAGAAAAAAAGCAAAATTTTTAGTTATATTCAACTAACCTCTGTACCCCCAGCCAGTGGAGGAGATCCCTCTCCTTGCACACTCAAAATTAGCCCAAACCCTTCTAGCCCAACATAGCCAGCCTGTCCATGATCCAGTCCATCGAATCAGAAGCGCAAACCGCCGTCGGCTGTTGTTGAAATTCACGATTTATCAAGCGCCTATTTCTGGGAGAAAAACTGAGATCTTCTCTTCCATAGATCAAATGGGTCTAACTCCTCTTAGCCCTAGGGGTTTTCAAGCATGCTCTACAAGTTGGTGAAGTCAGAATTTGATTTGATCAAGTCTACAGTCAGATCCAAGCTCTTCATCAAATCTGCACAGGTGACTTTGGTAAAACAGAGATTAAGCATTCAATGTTTGGTCAAATCTTGTGTTTCTTGGCTTAATCCTCTACTAGACTAATTGCTATTGATGGCCTTGAAAGGATTTGAGCTCATTTGAAGTCTAAGGCCCCAGATCTGGGCTCCCCGCATACTCTATTTTTTGCACATAAAATAGAGGATTAATTTGCTAATTAATGATTAATCAATGCTAATCACTATATTTTGGTGTAATTGAGGGTTCAAATTAACCATTAGGTATCTGATACAGATCCCTATAACTTTAGATTGCAATTCAGAGTTGGTTTGATACTCCAACCATTCCGTACAAATTGGTTACCCTGATTTAATGTAATTTCTGGTGATTTTATGCTGATAAATCTGTTGTTGTAATCATCTCTTAAACACCAGATTGAGTTGTAAAAGGGTAGACACTACCCTTGAATCTTGAAATTGGATCAAGAGGTAAGACCCCCTTCATATCATCATGAGTACAGCACAAGAAATAGCCAAATTTAATGGGGAGTAGTTTTACACATGGCAGACAAAAACCATGTATTTGCTCTCACGAGGAAAAATCTGCGGGGGCTAGTTGAGGGAAGAGATGAATGCCCACAGGTGAGAGGGGAAAATGAGTGGAAGAGTAGGAATGAAAAAGCATTGGGACTTATTGCACTCAGTTTAAATGATGAAATCATTCATCACATCACAGGGATACAATGGGCAAAAGATGCATGGGATGAACTCAATAAATTCATTTGTTAATGATGTTGATTCTAGCATTTGATCCACCATAGCTCATCACATTTCTCTAATTTTAACACTTCCCACATTCTTTCCTCTGCTTGGTTGCTAGCCTCCTGTTCTTGCCTCCGGGCCTCCAGCTCAACTTGTCTCCTAGATTCCACCCATTCATCCACCTTAGCTGTGCATCTCTTAAATTTGTCGATAGCAGATTAGTGGGCTTGCACTTCCCTTTGGTATTGTTCTTCTTGGTGATGCCTACGCTCTTCAGCTTCCCTTGCAAAACTCTTGTCCATCTTATCTCTTCTTCTGCATGATCATGCACCGCCAAAATAAATCTTTGTACAGCTTTTATCCTAAATTGTTTAACATGCAATTGAGTATATTTGTGTAGATTAAGTTCTTGTATAGAACGGAAAATCCAACTCAAAAATACATGCATGCCTCTTGTTGAACATGCATCGCGAAGGTCCTTAATATGCTTGTCTCGCTCATCCAACTTATGTCAAATGTCATGGGTTTGTGTATCCACCTCACTAGCCCAAAATGTGTGTGTCTATACATGACATGGGGGGAACAATGAGCTCCCGTCCTGGATCTTCTGTCAAAATGGACAAAAATAACTATCAGTCCTGCAAAGCCCTCTCAATGTTTTGGTACATCGGTGTGCGTAGACCGATATTCCTAGTATGTAGCGTCGTCCTTATAGTTTTCTGAGGATTTGGTGGCGTTTTGAGGACTCGCAACAACGGGCATTCTTGATGCACATAAATGCACATCTTGGAGGTCAAGGTCTAGATTAGAGCCCCATGCATGCATTATTCGATCCAAGGTCTCCTACTACTAACTAGGGATGCACTAGACCTCATTTAGGACAAAGTATTACATATTGTGGTGTAGGCACTTCACTATGGCAGCGCATATCTATCCCAGATGTATCGCTACCAATGGGGGTTGCTAGTGGAAAGGAGAAAAAATCTACCACTAGAGATGGTGAGCAAGGATGGGTACCTAGGGATGAGAAAGCTTTTGCCATAATTGCATTAGGTCTAAGTGACAACTACATACATCATATCTCTAATGCAAATAATCCGCTGAAGCATGGGAAATCCTAGAGAAATTATTTGGGGCAAAAGGGAAGCATTCCAAGATAGGGCTGAAAATCCAATTTTTTAAACTTGAAATGAAAGCTTCTGAGTCTTTACCTTCTCATCTTAATTATATGAAAAGCCTAATGTCACAACTTGCAACAATAGGAGCACTAATAGATGAGGAAGATGCCATTGCAGTTTTGTTGAAAAGCATGCCTTATGATGAGTATGGACATTTAGTGTCAACTCTCATGAATCTTCCAGACCCTACTTTAGAAGCCATTGAAGCTGCACTCCTTGAGGAGCACAAGAAGAAGCAAGAGAAGATAGGGATAATTGAAGGGGCATACTTCTCCAACAACAAGTCACACTTAAGGAAGAAGAACTTCATCGACACAAAAGGAAAGAAGAAGGCTTGTGGATTCTGCGGCGGCAAGGACAATCACAATGAAGAAAATAGTTTCTTCAAACACAAGGCACAAAAGGCATTCCTCGCAAGTCAAGACGAAGAAGAGCTTCAAGAAGAGGCCTCCGAAGAGGCCAATTTTATTCAATTTTGTACAAGGATTATGGTGTTGATTGTCGCTGTATGTTCAATGCCTGTGTTGCACTTGACCACTCCCCTACATACTATTGTAGTGGTGATAAGATGTTTGAGACTTCTTGTTGATGATGAGTAGCCTTAATCTTGCATGCTTTCCTTCTTGCATGTGAATCTTCTCAAAGCTAAATGCCTATTTTGTAATTAGGAACTTTTGTTGGCTACCCTTTTGAGCTGGTCGAGAAACCAAGGGACTCTTGTGTTGATGTGGCAGAATGCTCATACCATAGTGTCTCTTTCAAGCACTCATTTTAATGTAATTCTCATGCTAGGGTCTCTCAACTCTAGAAGAGAATTTGAAACAAGTACTATAATGCTAAGCTTTGAACCAAAACCAAGGCAATGAAGCTGTTCCAAAATTGCACTAAGAACTATGTGAGTTTGAACTTTTACAAAAGATTTAATCTCTGCACACTTTCTTATACATCTGCATAGATGTTCTTTACTATGATCTATTTTTTGACAACCATTTCTTTCATATAATTGGTTCCTTACAGAATTTGAAAGAGATCTTCACACTCAAGGAACCGTGTATGCAAGTTAGGAGAGCCTTGTGGTGTATGGGGCACATTGGCTCACACTAGTGGCTTGGGTTCTATTCCCAGCAAGGCCATACTTGCAAACATAGTGTTAATCAACAAACTTTTTGGATTTTTGTACTCGAAATGTAACACTTGTATACTTTTGCATCAACTAGTTATCAATATGTGTTCTGTGTAATACTAATTTTGAGATCTGTATTAGAACAACATGCTATACATATTCTTGATGGTAATGTGATTAAATGTACTAAATAGTGTTTTCTCCACACTTTTCTTACTTTCTTTACTTCTAATACATCAAGATTTATGCTAATCTGTGTAGATTGTGTTATTCCAACACATTTGTAATCTTTGTCTATCTTCTTTGCAAGAAAGTATCAAGATCAAAAAGATTTCATCAGGAATCACTTACTGTTCTGTTCTTGTGTGAAGATTAAATTTCAGCATAATAAACTTTGCATAATTTGGAAATTGCTCTATTATGCACTGTAGATCCTTTAAAATCTATATCAATTGCACATAATCTTGAAATCTGCACCAAGATTTTATAAACTTTCTTGAAACTGTATCAAATTTCTCCACAGCATTCTTGATTTCTACACAGCAAATTGTACTCTGCATAAACTTTGCAATCTGAATATTTTGTACAATTTGTACCAGTCTTTGAAAACTGCAATAAAATCTTTGTACAAAACTACTTCACCAACCAAACTTCTTGTAAATCTACGCCAAGAATTTCAAGATTTTAAAAAATAAGACAGAAATAGAGGCTTAATGGATTAATAATTGGAACTGTAAGCTCTCTAAGCAAGATAATGCAAGAAAATCTCTCAATATTGGTTGCTAAAATCTTTGTAAACCCTAATTCTAAAATCAAGATCAAGAAGTTCAAGAAATTAAACAATAAACTAGATTAGGGTTTTTAAAAATAGTGTTTAATGTAAATTTGAATATGATTAACAAAAATCTCTTTGCTAATGTTGTCAAACCAAAAATTAGCAAATCTAAAAATTATATGAAAATCAATTTAAAAAATGATTAACACTAATCACTCTCTAAGCAAGGATACAAGCCAAGAGATATGATGCCAATGCAAAAGAAACCTAAGGGTTGCACTCATTAGCATGGAGTACATACATGTCCCACTCATCATAGGGAGTAGCTCTCTAAGCAAGATAATGCAAGAAAATCTCTCAATATTGGTTGCTAAAATCTTTGTAAATCTTAATTCTAAAATCAAGATCAAGAAGTTCAAGAAATTAAACAATAAACTAGATTAGGGTTTTTGAAAATAGTGTTTAATGTAAATTTGAATATGATTAACAGAAATCTCTTTGCTAATGTTGTCAAACCAAAAATTAGCAAATCTAAAAATTATGTGAAAATTAATTTTAAAAATGATTAACACTAATCACTCCCTAAGCAAGGATACAAGCCAAGAGATATGATGCCAATGCAAAGGAAACCTAAGGGTTGCACTCATTAGCATGGAGTACATACATGTCCCACTCATCATAGGGAGTAGCACCTATTGCACTCATAATGGAGTACACACATAGCTTCTGTTTTTGTGTGAAGATTAAATTTTAGCACAATAAACTTTGCATAATTTGTAAATTACTCTGTCTTGCACTGTAGATCCTTGAAAATGTGTATCAATTACACATAATCTTGGAATTTGTACCAAGATTTTGCAAACTTTCTTGAAAGTGTATCAAAATTCTCTACAGCAATCTTGATTTCTACATAGCAAATTGTACTTTGCATAAATTTTACAATCTGAATATTTTGTACAGTTTGCACCAGTCTTTGAAAATTGCAATAAAATCTCTGTAAAACTACTTCACCAACCAAACTTCTTGTAAATCTACGCCAAGAACCCCAAGATTTTAAAAAATAGGATAGAAATAGAGGCTTAATGGATTAATAATTGGAATTGTAAGCTCTCTAAGCAAGATAATGCAAGAAAATCTCTCAATATTGGTTGCTAAAATCTTTGTAAACCGGCATTCTAAAATCAAGATCAAGAAGTTCAAGAAATTAAACAATAAATTAGATTTGAAAATAGTGTTTAATGTAAATTCAAAAATGATTAACAGAAATCTTTTTGCTAATGTTGTCAAACCAAAAATTAGTAAATCTAAAAATTGTGTGAAAATCAATTTTAAAAATGATTAACACTAATCACTCCCTAAGCAAGGATCCAAGCCAAGAGATATGATACCAATGCAATAAAGGAAACGTAAGGGTTGCACTCATTAAAGCATGGAGTACATACATGTCCCACTCATTACTCCCCTATTGCACTCATAATGGAGTACACATATGATAAAAAAGGGTACAATGTCCATGAGTCCTATACCTCATATAGGGGCCCCAAAAAGTACATATGTAAATGTCCCTAAGCCCAAGTGCCCAGACCCCATTCCCATGTGCATGTGCACCCAAACCTACTTCATTACAGGCATGCATTAGGAGCTACTGGTGCATATCGTTAGCTACTCGCATGCCTAGGTAACTACTAACATGCCTTGGAAGTGACTTGGGTGATGCAGAAGTCTTATGCATGCAGCCTATGCATACATGGAACCACCAAAGCATAAGCCTCATGCATGAGGCTTATGCTTAAGCCTTATGCATTACCTACATATATGGAACCACCAAGCATGCATTAGGAGCTATTGGTCGTGGATATCGGTAGCTTTTAACATGCCTAGGTATCTATTTGTATAAATTAGAAGCTCCTAGGTACCACCCATTGGGCATGCATTGGAAGCTATCGGGATGCCTAGGTAGCACTAGGTATATATTGGAAGCTCCTAGTATATGCCGGCGGTAGCACCTCGAATGCATTAGGAGCTACCGGTGCATGCCTTGGTAGGTTCCCACATGTATATAAGTGAACTTCTCTCATAATACAACATACTCTGGAATTGTAGCACTTGGAGACCTCAAGGGTTACGGGCTCGACCATTAGAAAGATTCTCACGAGAGTTGTGGTTCACTAGGTAATCTCTTGTTGGATGTGTTTTAAGGGGGGTTAGGTGAGCCATAACATTTTGGCATCGGTATTGTTCATACACCCCACACAAAAGTCTTCAACGCGATCACAAGGACATGATTTCCATAAGGAAGGAGGGGGATGTTAACCCATTCCTAGGGCTAAAAATATCTACCACCATATCTTACATCAAGGAGTCACGATAGATGCACCAAAGGGTCATATATTTAGGATATGAAGAAATAGTGTCCAAAGCTACAACTTATACGGGCGCCCGTAATGGTGTGACTCAGTATTTATGGTGGCGATTCCCACTTCAAAAGTGTGTGGTAGCAAGCTAGGATGAAGTCCTAAGTGATGTACTTCATGGATATATCATGAGAGTAATTATTATAATAGCATTAGGCCTCTTATGAGCCTAAAGTGCTCCGCCAGCCACAATTTAAGTGAGTGAACACTTATGACCATGTATATAAGTGTATCTCTCATAATACAAGATACTCTCCCATTGTGCAATTGAGACTTTCTCTTACTAATCCTCTTGCTAATGTCTCTTCCTAATGCATGCTAGTGAGTGTGTGTGAGTGACATGAGGTGAGAGGAGGGACGAGAACCCGTAGTGCAACGCGGCGGTGTGACAATGCTCGTGGGAGGCGTAGTGGAATTGCTTCTCACGAAAAATATATACTTGCGTGTCATTGGGACAACCTAAACTGATCTCTACAGAAAATGGTCTTGTAAGAGGAGCCAATGGACAAAACATTGAAGTTCCCAGTTACTTTAGCTATACTACTCAAACAATCGATAAAGATGTGGAATTTACATTCCATGCTATCCTATATTCCCTTGAGTATGATGTCGTCCTTATTAGTGAAACTTGGATATGCGACTTGTATTCAATAGATGAATTCATGCAAACAGTACCTTGAACACTCCTCCAGGGAATGTACAATTGCTACGGGAGGAAGAGACCTTGGAGACATATCTTATTGAAAAGACCCCTAGGATTCTGGTTGGATTTGAAGTTTCCAATAAAATCACCACAGCTCAAGCACATCTTTATCCAATACGAGAACACAATCTCATAACCCTCAAGTTATGGGATTTGTTAGGATAACCAACACTCATGGCTCATCCTGAAAGAATTCCCTTTATACAAGACTTGAACATGCTATGTTTGGGGTACTTTGAACATACAATGTATATTGAAACTAACCCCCTTACTTGCAAGTTTTTTATGGTTGAGTATGTGTTGGAAGCAGATTTGATCTTGGGGCATAAATGGCCTATAACTGCCCAAGTACCACTATGCTTTGCTAGCGATAGTCATCATGATGGTCAACCATAAAAAGTTGACAATACTATATTGCACGGAAGAGGATCCAACTCTAATGGATTTCTATGATGTGCTGAATGCACAAAGTTACAAGCCTCTTCCTCCACAGAAGACCCTCTACACAATGACCTACCATCTGCATCAACGAATGACTTTGAAAAAGCATTTACTCCTTCCACCCCATCCTCACCAATGAAGTTCCCACAACGCAACCATCTATCTCTAACAAGGAACTCCAAGGAAAAGCCCCCGGAGCCTATGCCTCCTCATCGACAAACCTCACCAAAGGAGAAAATCGGATGCTCAAAAGCCTCATCATCGACAACTACTCCACAGGAGACTCTAGCCTCATCATTGTCAAAAATACCTATGAGTCTGCAGCCTCAGCACCAACCAATGTGAAGGATGTCCCAAAACCTTCCACTATCCACCAAGACAACACAAATCAAGGTATCTTAATGGTATCAAAATATGGGTGGAGAAGAATCTACTTGTTGCTCAAGGCTACTACGAAGGTGCCAATCAAATTTGGGTGCCTGGATAGTCAAAGCCTCTTCCTCCACACGCCACTTAGAGGCCAAGGAAAAAGAAAAGTACTCCACAACATCTTCCACAAAAGCCTTTGTGAGTTCATCAAAGAACTCCAGCAAGTCAACAAGTGTGAGTACCAAAACGATTACTGCAAGCACAATAGTACTACCAAGGAAATACCAATGCTTGGATTTCCAAGTGCATCACAAAGTCCCCTAAGATTTCACAAAACAAAGGAAACCTCAGCACCAAACACATCAAGTACCAATTTATAATGTTCATCAAAGATGGGTGCTTGTGCATGTGCTTCAACAACAAGGATACTATGATGGTAATCCCATCATATGGTTGCCAAAATCGAGTAACGTGAAGAAAGCCTCACCACCGACTTCAACCCCAATAGCTTCACCTAAGGTTCGACAAGAATGGAGAACCAAACAACACCAAGTAAGTCACTCAACCACTATCACCTATACAAGAGCTCGTGTGTTGAAACAACCCCAATGGTAACCAACCAGTAGTCTTACCTACTGCCTTGACAACATTTGAGCCAAAAAATCAAGAATCAATTTCCACGTCTACAAATTGGAGTCTTATGAGCACATCAAAGACAAACTTACAATGCTCTTTTCACCCCTCTCGATGTGAAGTGTAAGTGAAGAAGCTTCGCTGGCAGATATAAGAACATATTCTCTCAAAAAAGAGAATAGCCACAAGAACCTATTTCTCACAGTGGTAACCAAAAAAAAAACACACAAACACAAGGGAGTCCCACATATAGCCTATTAAACAACTCCCCAAGAATCTTAAATAGCCATTCCATTCTTGTTGTTAAGCTTATCGCTTACTATTCTTTAGGCTATGATGATGTAGCAGCTGCTCCATGAGCACATATCCATAGTCATGCATAGGAGAACATTTACACCAAAGCCTCACCATCGACAAGTTTCAGGTATATCTCTGGATGGGGGGGCCATGGTGGGCGAAATCCTGGTCAATGGTACCACCCATCGCCTGGAATTTTCCTTCGAATTCCAAACCTCTCCAAACAATGCTACCACCTTCACAAATCAATGATCTTCAATCCTTAGTGAAGATATCTATATTGGCCTTGCAAGTTGACGTAATTCTTTCAATCCTTGCAAACAAGTGGTTACTTCAACACAGAGTAGTTCAAAAAGAGTCTATATGACTCACTTCTTGAACTTCATGTATATCTGCTTTTTCATAAGAGCACTTAAATATATAAAAAAACATAAAAAGCACACGGGAAGAAGCATGCAAGAACATGTCCCACTCAACAACATTTGATAAGAATCCTGCCACACAAAGGGATATCATCGAAGGCCAATTTTTTCAAATGATGAATATTGCTTCAATGAATCGAATGAGGAACTGAGAATCACCATCTCGTTCTGATGATAATGTCTACATTCCTCCGGATCCTTCCCTCTCTTCTCTCCCATTATTAACATCTCTTAGCATCCCCACTTACATAAATCACATGTAACCTTGCTCATGATTGCAAAAAACAAAGTAAGCAAAAAAAAAGCGCACACAAATATGAAAATGCAATCACTCGCAAAAAAACCCACCCCCCACCCTATTAGGAATTCCCAATAAACCACTAACCTTTTCATTTAGTAACTAACCAAAAATGTTATGGCTCACCCTAATCCCCCTTGAAACACATCTAACAAGAGATAACCTGGTGAACCGCAACTGTCATTGAGGATCTTTCCAATGGCCGAGCTCGTAACCCTTGGGTTCTCTAAGCTTTACAACTCCTTGAGAAGAAATTCCAATGCACCTCCCACGACCGTTGTCACACGGCCGCGTTGCACTACGGGTACTCGTACCTCATCTCACCTCATTTCACTCACACACACTCACAAACAAGCATGCATTAAGGAGAGAGATTAGTAAGACCAAGACTCAATTTCATGATGGGAGAGTATGTTGTATTATAAAAGATATTCACTTATATACATGGAAATAAGTGTTCACACTCACTTAAACTGTGGTCGACCGGGCACTTTAGGCTTATAAGAGGCCTAATACTATTACAATGACTACTCTCATAATATATCCATGAAGTACATCACTGTCTTGCTCTCTCTTGTGTGTGTGTTTGCTTGCTAGGGTTTGAAGCTCTCCCTCTCCCCCACATTCTCTTTATGGTATTAGAGCCTGGTTTGTGTGAGAACTAAAGAGGCAAGAATAAGCAAGGAAGGAAGCGGTACTATACGGGTAAGAGCACCATCAGCTCTTTTCCCTTCTTGGTTTAGGTACAACACCCCCTCAGTAGCTTTGGGAGCTACACATCTACAATTGAGGAGCTGACTTCACAAGAGCGGAGCTATAGGGTAGGTATACTATCCTATTGGATAAATTTTAAAGCCAGATTAGCGTTTTGGGCCCCGTATTGTCACTACAAGGTATTTTTTGGTAATTTTCTGAAAGTTCTAGTAGAGAACTGTTTTTGCTAGAAATCTAGTTATTACACTGCATCAGTGCATTTTGGAAGTGCAGACAGGATTTGCACATGTATTGTTGATACTGGGTGTATGTACATGTACTCTGGTCACATTTAGTGACACACAGGCTGTGCTGAAGTACCGTTACTATACAGCAGTTTTACAGGACAGGTTATTTGATTATTGCAGGAAAACATATCTGACGGAATTAATCAGATTGTTAGTGAGAAGCTGGATAAGAATAACTTCCATGCATGGAAGTTCGGAATGTTCAATTTCCTAATGGATAAAGGATTTTGGGATAATGATGTAGAAGGAGACAACGAGGAGCCTCCAGAGTTATCTATGAAGAGAATGCCACTCCTACAGATATAAAGGCATTCAAGGATTGGAATCAAGGTGGTGCAAGAAAAGTCATGTACTGGCTTTCAATTAGTGTCACATAAACTATGATAAGACACATACAGGATGCAAACACTCCAGCATTTACATGGAAGAATCTGGTTAAGATGTTCCAAACTAACACAAAGGCAAGGAAGTTGCAGTTAAATCAAGAGTTGCATACTGTGGAAAAGAAAAGCATGTCCATCAAGGAATATGCTTGAAAGATTATGGGCATTGTTGAATCCCTTGGGTCTATCAATGTATCAGTGGAGGATGATGATTTGGTGAGTGTCTGTCTGAATGGGTTTGGCAAAGAGTACAAGCCATTCAAGACCTCCATTGGAGTTAGGGAGAATATTCCCAACTTTTGGGATCATAGAAGAATAGACTTTAGGTGAGGATTCTTCTTCACAAAACAAGAACACATCGGAACATACTTTCTACTCTAATTCAGGTAGAGGCAGAGGTAGAGGCCGTGGTCGGGGCCAAGGTGGTGGCTAACAAGGAAATTAGAATTCTGGAACATACTTTCTACTCTAATTCAGGTAGAGGCAGAGGTAGAGGCCGTGGTCGGGGCCAAGGTGGTGGCTAACAAGGTGGTGGCTAACAAGGAAATTAGAATTCTGGACAACAACAGTCCAATGATTCACATTAGCAATCATACACAAGTGGAAGAGGCCAGTCTAGAGGCAGGGGGAGCCAAAGAGGCTGAGGTGGTTGGCAAAGAAATCAAAATGCAAATAGCATAGAGTGCTATTACTATGGCAAACCAAGACACATGGCAAAGGAATGCTACAAAAAGCAGAATGACATTAAAAGTGGAAAGTTGCAGCAAGGCAACTATGCATCATCTAGCAAACATGGAGGTGATGATAGAAGTGACAAGCTGTTTGTGATGCAGCACATGCTTAGTTCCATAATAGGGGATGTGTCAGGATCTCAAGATATATGGTTTGTGGATTCTGGCACCTCTAACCACATGACCAATCATGTTGAGTGGTTTAGAGATATGCAGAAAATGAAAAAACCAGGTTACGTAGAAACAGGTGATGATACTGCGCATCCCATTTCGCATGTTGGTAAAGTGCCATTGTCTATGCAGGATGGCAAAATGAAATACTTGGTTGATGTACTTCATGTTTAAAATATTACAAAGAACTTGGTTTTTGTTGGACAGATGGTTGAGCAGGGTCTTCAAGGATGTTTTGTGGAAGACTTCAAAAATAAGTGTCGCTTGGTTGCAAAGGGTAACATAAATGGCAGGATGTTTACTTTTTGGATGTGAACATGTCTAAGATAAAGGCAACCATGTTTATGCATGGAACATGTGTCATTGTAGATATTGACATACGGCACAAGCGCATTGGTCATGTGAATGTACAAACTGAAGTCTATGTAGGCCCAAGATATTGTCGCAGCAGGCTTGCCAAAGTTTAAGGTTAACGGTATGCATAAGGTATGTGAAGCATGCCAACTTGGTAAGTAGGACAAACATGCTTTCCCACATGAAAAGCATGTTAGTGCAAGGCCATTGGATGTCCTACATTCAGATGTATGGGGACCGCCGACCAGGACTGCAACAATTGTAGGTTACAGGTACTATGTTACATTCATTGATGAGCACACTAGGAAAGTGTGGGTTTATTTTATGAAGGAGAAAAGTGAGGTGTTTACTCACTTTCAGAGATTTAACACCTTGGTCGAGAAGGAAAAAGACATGCAAATAAAATGTCCAAGATAAGATGGTGGGGGAGAATATTTCTCCAATGAGTTCAATGATTTCTTGAGAAAGCACGGAATCAAGAGGCAGTTTACGTGTAGGTACACTCCAGAATAGAATGGTGTTGCTACAGAAAGGAAAAATATGCACATTGCAGAAGTGGCATGCCTTGATGGTTGAAAAGAATATGCCACATTACTTTTGGGCAGAAGCAGTAGCAACTGTTGTGTACATTATGAACATGACACCCACTACAACTGTTCGTGGTATGACTCCTAAACAGAAGTTTACAGGCATAAGACCGGATGTGTCTCACTTGAAAGTGTTTTTGTGGGTGTATTACATATGTACATGTTCCTGATGAAGTAAGAACAAAGTTGGGATGTAGACGCGGAGAAATGCATCTTCATTGGTTATGCTATGGAGCAAAAAGGTGATAGATGCTATAACCCTACCACTCGTGAGATGCGAGGTGCTACTGGCAATATGACATATCAATTGCAATGGTTACACAATTATCATCCAATTCCTATCAAGAAAGTGGTTTATCTTGTTGATAATAAAACTTGCCAAGTAATGGGTATTGGCGACTTGTATTTGGGAACTTCTTCCTCAACCAAAATACTGCGAGGAGTTTTATATGTTCCTGATTTACAAAGAAACTTACTTTTTGTTGCGTGGCTTGTGGATCTTAGTCTATTTGTTGGATTTTAAAATACAAAGTGTCGCATCGAAAAGGATGGCACCACTATTGCAGTTGCTCCTCGACATGGTAATCTCTTTGAACTTTCATTGAATGAGGATGTTGCAAATGTTGTTACAGCTCTAGGAGAGTTGGATTGTAAGCTATGGCATCATCGGTTTGCTCACTCAAATTTCTCAAAGCTTCTTGATATTCATCGTCATGATCTTGTGAGAGGTATGGACCTCAAATCTCACCCGCATACGGGGATATGTGAATATTGTGCTCTAGGCAAACATCATCGTAAGCCATTTTCAATGTCTACAAATATTTATTCAAATAATCTTTTGGATCTTATTCATACTGATATTTGTGGACCCTTTCCTCCATCCAAGCCTTGCTACCATTACTTCATTACTTTTATTGATGTCTTTTTGCTACGACATAAATCAGAAGCATTGGACACATTTAAGGGGTACCAAATATCTGTGGAGAATCACACTGGTCGAAAAGTCAAAATTCTTTGAAGTGATAATGATGGTGAATATACTTCCAAATTATTTCATGATCATTGCATCAACCACGGCATCCACCATGAGTATACCATTCCATATTCTCCCCAACAGAATGGAGTTGCAGAGAAAAAGAATCGTACAATTTTGAATGCAATCAGATGCATGCTTATTCATTCAGGATTATCTCGCTCTTTTTGGGCAGAAGCAGTATTGACAGTCGTTTTTGTTCAAAATCATCTTCCAACTCTACTGCACCTTCTCGTAAAATTCCAATCACAGCTTGGACAGGCCAAACTCCTTCTGTTGCACATTTCAAAGTCTTTGGGTATATTGCTTATATTCATGTCCCAAAAGAGACACGACACAAGCTAGAGTCTTCAGGTTTGAAGGTTATTTTTATTGGTTATTCTGACAACTCAAAGGGTTACAAGTTTCACAATCCAAGTTCTCAAAAGGTAATTGTTAGTCGAGATGCTATATTCAATGAGCAGTTGATGGGAGGTTTGTGGTCCAGAGATGATGCTGATGATACAAAAACATTACTCATGATCACTTCTTTCCCTTTTCTACTTTTGGACAATGATTTGCATGATGACAACACTCTTTTGGAGACAAGTCTATTGATGTTCATCCTACGGTTTCAAAGGAGACTACTTCAGATCTTCCTATTGAACTTGAGCAGGGTGCAAATCATGTATATGATGATGATCTTGAAACCTTTAATCACGTATTGGCTGTTTGTGAAGATCCTTCAACTTATGCAGAAGCTATGTCCTCTCCACAAAAGGAACAATGGAAGGAAGCCATGGAAGCTGAATATGAGTCTTTGATCTTGAAAGGTACATGGGTTCTTACCAATCTACCTTCTGATCATACTCCTATCAAATATAAGTGGGTTTACAGGACTAAAACAAAGGTAGATGGAAGGCTTTGATAAATTCAAAGCTCGTTTAGTTGCAAAGGGATACTCACAAATTGTAGGGATTGACTATCATGACACTTTTTCACCCATAGTTCGTAGTACAAGCATTCGAGTACTACTAGCTTTTGCAACTTAGTTTGATTTGGAAATACATCAAATGGATGTTGAGACGGCTTTTCTTAATTAACCATTTTGTGATATTGGCCCTTTATGTTGATGACACTATACTTGTATCTAATAATCTATCTTTCATGCAACAAGTAAAAAAATAGGTCTTATCCTCCTCAGCCTTTGATATGGTGGATCTTGGCGACATCCATTCATGCCTTGGTATTCAAGTTCAAAGGTATCGTCACAATGGTATTTTTCTTCTTTGTCAAACAAAGTTTATCCAAGATATTGTTCAAAAGTTTGGATTGGCTACTGCACATTCGGCAAACACTCCTTTTCTTGCAAGCTCTACTAGGAGTACTTCTGTAAATATTGAGGCTGTATCATTAGCTTTAAATCAACCCTATGCTAATCTTATTGGTTGTCTTCAATTTGTGGGCATGAGCACTCGTCCTGATATTTTGTTTGCACTAAATCTGTTAGGACAATACTTGTTCTCTCCATCTACAAGACATTGGTCTCAAGCTAAACGCATTTTGAAGTACTTGAAGGGCACTCCAGATTTCAGACTTGTATATCGCCGTTAAGAAGACATATCTTCATCAACTTCTCTAAATCTTTTGGGTTATTCAGATGCTGATTGGGCAAGCTCTAACTTGTCCATGCGATCCACCAGTGGTAATTGCTTCTTTATCAATGGCTGTTTGGTATCTTGGGCTAGCAAGAAACAACGCTGTATTGCAGTTTCTACTACAGAGTCTGAATATGTGGCTGCATCTTTAGCAGCTCCTGAATTGGTTTGGCTTCGACAATTGCTTTTGCTGATATTGGTCATTCTCCTTCCTCAAGCACTCCTCTTAGATGTGACAACCAAAGTGCTATTAGTCTAGCCAAGGACTACGTGTGCAACATAGCAAGTCCAAGCGCATATTGCATTTCATTATCACTATGTTCGACATGAAGTAAGGAAAGGAGCAATAATGGTAGAACATTTTCCAACTGATCAAATGATTACAGACATTCTCACCAAAGGACTCCATGAAGCTTGGTTTACACTTTTGTGATCAGAACTTAGAGTTGTGGTGGCGACCTCTCTTTTTGGAGATTAGCACATCTCACATCATGTCAATTTTG
This sequence comes from Cibotium barometz, assembly GCF_041138505.1. Lineage (NCBI taxonomy): Eukaryota > Viridiplantae > Streptophyta > Polypodiopsida > Cyatheales > Cibotiaceae > Cibotium > Cibotium barometz. Next base: position 27,526,547 of record NC_141053.1, on the reverse strand, counting down.
TCTAGACTTGTACATAGCCTATAGACTTTAGGACACTTCACACATTACTTCACATCATGCACATTTATTCTTTGTACTTTGTATATAGAAGCACATTGCACATGGACTTTAAAGTGGCATTGTACATTTATATGTAGGAGCCCGGGTTTTTCCCTTGTGCTCCCAAGGGTTTTTTACTCATAGCTAGAGACCTTTATTTGAGTGGGGGTGTTGGAGCTATATATAGCTAGCCCTAACTCACTCTAGGTCTTGCCTATATATATGTGACTTGTGACTAATATGATTCATTCTTGTGGAGCGTATGTGGTATCTCTTGTCTCGTCTCTCTTCCTCTTTCAACAATATGTGTGGCTCCCTTGTGTTTGTGTGTGTGTGTTTTTGTTTTTTTTTTGTTACTGCCTTGCGAGCAACGTTCTTGTGGCTATTCTCCTTTTTGAAAGAATAGGTTCTTATGCCTGTCGTGTAGCTTATGCACTTACACTTCACATCCAAAGGGGTAAAAAGAGCATTATGAGTTTATCTTTGATGCACTCATAAGTCTCTATGTTGCAGATGTGGGAATCGATTCTTTAATTTTTGGCTGCTCAAATGTTATTGAGGCGGTAGTAGGTAAGACTGTTAGTTGGTTACCATTGGGGTTGTTTGAACACAAGAGCTCTTATGTAGGTGTTGAATGTGGTTGAGTGACTTGCTTGGTGTTGCTTGGTTCTCCATTCTTGTCAAACTTTAGGTGAAGCTGTTGGGGTTGAAGTTGGTGGTGGGGCTTTCTTCACATTGTTTGATCTTGGCTAGTCTCATGTATCCAAGTTCCATCAAGGACGACATCATACTCAAGGATGGAATGTAAATTCCACATCTCCATCTATTGTTTGAGTAGTATAGCTAAAGTAACCGAGAACTTCAATGTTTTTTCCATTGGCTCCTCTTGCAAGACCATTATTTGTAGGGATGAGTTTTGGTTTTTCCAATGACAACCAAGTGTCTATCATCATAATGTTATGACTAGCTTGAGGGCTAATCAATGCGCCAAAAATGTTATGAATCATCCTAACCCCCTTTGAAACACATCCAATAAGAGATTACCTGGTGAACCTCAACTGTTGTTTTAAGGATCTTTCCAATGTCCGAGCTTGTAACCCTTAAGGCCCCCATGCCCTACAACTCCTTGAGAAGCAATTCCAGTACACCTCCCATGAGCGTTGTCACACCGTCACGTTGTGCTATGGTTACTAGTCCCTCCTCTCACCTCACTTCACTGACACACACTCACTAGCATACATTAGGGAGAGAGATTAGCAAGAGTAAGACTCAATTGCACAATGGGAGAGTATGTTGTATTATGAAAGAAGTTCACTTATATACATGGCCATAAGTGTTCACACTAACTTAAACTATGGCTAGCCGGCACTTTAGCTCATAAGAGGCCTAATGCTATTATAATGACTACTCTCATAATATATCCATGAAGTAAATCACTTAGGACTTCACCCTAACTTGCTACCACACGCTCTTGAAGCGGGAATTTCCATAAATACTTTGTTACACTATTACGGGCGCCTGTCCAAGTTGTAGCTTTGGACACCATTGATTCATATTTTGAATGTATGACCCTTTGGTGTAAGATAATGGTGTTAGATCTTGTTAACCCTAGGAATGGGTTAACAAATATAAAGAATATGTTGCATGTGCAAGAATATTGTATATTAGCCATGTTTGTTTCATATACAAAGAAAATGGCTGAATGAAATAGCATGCAAAGGCTTTTTTTTCTTACCAAATAAAATGTGATATCTTTTTCTCCCCATACCAACTTGATTGCTTGAATAAGATTTGTGATTGCTTCTTTGAAATCCTGTGCATATGTTACTGTTCTTTTTTTTAAAAAGAAGGTTGAGAAATTCATCAAGTCGCATCCACCCTTCCATTCTCTTGTTTGCTACCAGTGGATTACTTGCTATATTTTTTGATAATTGGAAAAGCTCTTTCCAACATTCCCACATGAAATTTACCTCTTTTTGATCATGATCGGTCAAAAATCTTTTAGCCTTCAATCTTCCCATTGATACATCTGCAAGAACATCACCTGTGTTACCAAAAAAAGATTAGGGTCTTTCCTGAGGTGAACTTGACCATCATGGAAACCCATCTTTGAAAGAAATACCTCATATTTATCTATGCATTCATTTGCAATGTTTGAAGGCTTGATTGAATATGCATAGTCTAGGTGAGGACGAGGAAGTTTATCTAGTATTCTTATTTCAGCATGCAAAGTACAAATATGAACATTCTGGAGTTGAATAGGGAAGATAGGATCCCAAATCATTTTTATAATTTTGAATTTTGATAAATCTAGCGTACTCCTTGTGGGTGTCTTCCAAAAGCCCTTGTGTCACACCACTCATTTTTCCTCATACTTGCCATATAATAAAGACATGATGTTTAGTGTTAGAACCACCACTTATTCCAAATATTGACTTTAATGCCTTTAAGTATGCACTCATATGCCATTCAATTGTAAAAATTCTAACACCATCAACATTGAGACATTCACCTGCATTTTGAGATTCAATAATGCTAGGAATTTTAGTATGAGAAAAAAGTCATTTCAATGTTTGATGGTTTTCTATCAATACTTGGGCGGCACAACCAATCCACCACACAGCTCCATTTCTCATTACACACTATGCCCAAGGGTATCTCTTATACCTTGGCTATAATCCAATGCTCTATTCATAAGAGAAATTCTTACCCTCCCCATTTTTTGAGTCTTTTGAATTTGAGCTTCATCCAGCTGCACTTTAAGAAAAATTTTAAATTCCCATTACATTCATTAACACTGATTTCATATAGCTACACCATAGCAATTTGCAGTCTTCTTAGGTCCATCCATATGTTATTAGAAGCAGTATATTCAAAAGTAGACTTTCTTTTTTGTTTTTCAAATGGCATGGAGCCCTCTATATGAAAATAATCTCCAAAGTAGTTAGGTATTTCTAGTTTCAATTGATTTCATGATTTGACAACATGTTGTGGCGTTGGCAATCTAAAAGTCTTTATTTTTTGACGTCTTAAATTTTTAAACCATAATCCAGATGAAGCCCAATATTCCCTGCTACTTACACCCATTGTGTCACATGTCTCTACAATTTTTGAAGCATCTACAAGTGAATTGATATCCTTAAGCAACTCTTTAAGAACATTTTTTCTTAATGATGAATTTTCTTATAGCGTAAGAACTTTAATGATGTCTGTTTTATTCATTGTCTCATTCAGAAGTTTTACTCTATCTTCAGAATCATACATGTTTAGACCAAAAATTTGACTGACATATTGTCTTGCTAATTTCATCCTTCTTTTTCTTTCCCCATAAGTCTCAAACAAATTATTTATATGTTTCATTTGTCTTGTCCTTTCTCTCAACCCAATGGGTGTGCTTTTAAGATTTTGCAATTTACCACTTAAGTACTCATTTAAATCTTTAAGAAATTTGAGTTCTCTTTTAAGAAATTTGAGTTCTCTTTTAAGCTCTGTAAGATGTGTTAGAGAATTTATCAAAGGAGTGTTTAAGTTTAAAATATGATATGCTTGTTCATTCCTAGATTGGCATAACCTTGTACAGTATCCTAAAAGACCATTTACACCATCTCCTACAAACCAGATAAAATCATGAATAGAATAGAAACAAGGACACCTTCTAGTTGAGGGATCTTTTGGGTAGAGATTACCATCAACCCATAAGTCGACATGTTTCCTCCCTTCCATTGAAAGTCGGTTTGCTTCATTTGCATCTTTCAAAGACATCTAATTTGCCCTGCGCGCCAGGTTGCATATCCAAGATTGAGTTTAATATTCATATGAAACTTTCTTTGGGAGAGACTCTCTGAATTATACATATCCCAAGCTAAACTTCCAAAAGATAAAAAAGATTAGAATAGTTTGTTATTAACAAAACTTGCAGGTTCTTAAAAGATTGAAAAAAATTGTGCCATTAGCTACTATGAAAGATTGTATTAGGGCTAGGTTATGAACAAGAAAAGCTCGAAAATCAGTTTGGAGGGAAAAACGTTGGAGGGAAATCCATAGACATTGGAGGGAAATCCATAGATGTCAGTGTGTGGTTTAAAATATTAAAATTACAAGGGAGTAATGGCACAAGGAAGTGACTTTTGAGATACATTCAAAGATATTCTTTAAAGATAAAACATAGCCATGAATCTAGTCTAAACCGAGATAAAAGGGAAAGTACATGAGACCTTAGGAAACGTGCTAACAGAAACATACAGCTGCGAGAGAACACCAGATTGGGTGCCAATTTCCCCCCCCCAAGCGTGTGCCAAAAGTATCCCCACTTGATTATTTTTATACTATTTTGTTCCATCAAAGTTAGATTACATGGCTATTTTAGCCCCAAGCTTGCTCTACAAGATTTCTTTCAACAAAAAATTAGATAGTAAAATATTTCAAAAATCTCACTCCCGTGAAATTGAGTGCTAGGAATTGTGCCATCGTTTGAAGGTTTGGCAAGGCCTCAAGGTTTATTTCTAGCATGGACTATTGGAAGGTTTCATCTTTTAACTCTTCTTCTTTCTCTTTTTTAGATGTGTGATATGGGTCTTCTCTTCTTTCTTCAATGATGTAGGTGGGTGTTCTTCTCCAACTCCTCTTTTTATCTCTTTTCTAATGCGTGAGTTAGATTTTCTTCCCTTTCTCTACCTGTTTTTGTATGTATTATTGCTACAAAGATCGGTGGGAAAAACATATTTACTTTTATGATGTTAATAGAGTTTGAAGTTCATGGTGACATAATGTCTTTGATATAAGAAATTCAAAGCTACAACACTCAAATTATATAAAGAGAGATAGATGTAAAGAGTGAAAGAGACGAAGGAAGAGAGATGTAGAGAGAGAGAGATATATAGAGAGAGACAAAGAAAGAGACAGAGTTTATGGACTGAATTCAACATGATATATGCATAGCATGTGCAAAATAAATGCATACGTCAAAGCAAGACAATTCTAGTCATTATCTTTACTGTCCTATATTACATACTTGTGTAAATAGAAATTTCTCTAACTCTTGTTTGAGTCTATAGGGGTATATAAGGGTTGAAACTCATTATGTCTTCTACTTCCAGTTCTTATTTTTAATGAGGTTAGAGGGTTTAAATGTATGTCAACCATAGATGAATCATTTTTCTTGCATCCATGTTGAAGGATTACTATTTAAATTTTAGTAGATCATCAAGTCTGAACAAGATTTTGTCGAGTAGCAAAAATAGCCTATTTTAACATTAATATTCCAAACATGTCAAACATTGTCATAGAAATAGGTGCGAATTTCAAAAACATAAAGAAAAAGGTGTTTACAATGTCTTTGTAAAACATAAGAACCAAATGACCAACATAACAACCCTCCTTACTTAATCCAAGACATTCGTATTACATGAGACTTACACAAGCAATGCAAACCAATTGTTTAAAAATGGATGATTACCGATTGATATGTGTCGTTATTATTTAGTAGCTTGAACGTGAGGAAAGAGTTGAGTGCTTAAATATGAAGAGAAATCCAGTTGTTAATTCCTTTAAAAACACAAGGTCAGGATTAAAAGATAACCCAAAGAAAACAAATACACAAAACTCGAAGTATTGAAAGTGAAAGAACATAGCAAAGGAAAAAATGAAGATAGGAAACTTTATGTTATCCAATGTATTGATTCTACATGAAACTAGCAAAAACCAACAATGCAAGCCATCCCAATAGTATTGAAAAAATGATTCAAATTCCAACAATGTTTATGAAAACCTCCAAAGTTTCTCGTCATAAAGCTTTATCTGATGGATTGAGCATTATGTTCTTCTCCCACCAGAAACACACATTACAATTGTTTTAAGTTAATATAAACAAACGACCTCCTCCTTCAAAGATGTAAGGGTCAGAACTCACGATCACGTCCTCTTTTGAGTTATAACTCATAGGACCTCCTCCTTCAAAGATGTGAGGGTTATAACTCATGAGACGACCTCCTCTTTTGAGTTATAACTCACAAGACCTCCTCCTTCAAAGATGTGAGGGTTAGAACTCACGACCTCCTCCTCTTTTGAGTTATAACTCACAGAACCTTCTCCTTCAAAGATATGAGGGTTAGAACTCACGATCACCTCTTTGAAATGTTCTTTACGTGCCTTACACCCTAGGGGTTTGAGCTCACATCCTCTTTCAAACCCAAATCTTCCTTGGAGGTGTAAGGGTTGGAGCTTTTAGCATCTTTTGATTCTATTTCTTCTTTCTTTTATTCTTCTTCTTCTCCTTCTTCTTTCTCTTTCGTCTCTTTCTTCTCTCTCCTCTTCTTTCTTCTTCTTCTTCTCTTTATTATGCTCTCTTCGTCTTCTTCTTCTCTTTCTTTTTCCTGTTTCTCCTGGGGCTCATCACTAGGTGCTGAAACATGGCTCTAATATATCCCAAATATGGATTTGCTAGTTTGTGAGTGACGAGGGTATAAGGGGAAAAATTAATCATATTGGGTCAATGTCTCTTAAGGAGACATCGGCGTGCGTTGTGTGTCTGCATCGCTTGTGCCATTCCGAGTGGCAACGCAGCTCGCGCCGGGTGGTGTGGCATCATTCATCAGCATCCAAGGTGCCTGTTCTTGTGTGGGATCGGTGTCGGGTTCTTGTTGTTGGCTGGTGCACCCGATGATTGTGCACCCGTGCTATGTCTCATTGTTCCCTGTCGAGTGCTTGGGGACAATGGGGTGTTTGCTGTTGTTCTAGCACCGCCTGACCAGTGTCTCTCATTGAGACATGTGTGCCCATGACTCTTAGGAGGACGTTCGCATGAGGCAACTCTGCACTCTTTGCGCCTGCGCTTCTCTATGCACCTTCATGTTGGTCCCCAGGCTATCTAAGTGCCATAAACAGACACCTTCTAATGGAGTGTACATTGGGCTTTGATACCACTCAAAAGAGAAAGTACACGGGACCTCGGGAAGCATGCTAAAAGAAAAATAAAGATGCGAGAGAACGCTAGATTGGATGCAACTCACCCCCCCCAAGCAAAAGCATCCCCAATATTTTAAAAAATCTTACTCCTGTGACATTGAGTGCTAGGAATTCTACCATAATTTGAAGGTTTGGCAAGGCCTCAAGGTTTTTTTCCTAGCATGGCCTATTGGATGGCTGCATCTTTTAACTCTTCTTCTTTCTCTTTTTTAGATGTGTGATATGGTTCTTCTCTTCTTTGTTGGATCATGTATGTAGGTGTTCTTCTCTAACTCCTCTTTTTCTAAATCCTCTTTTTCTAACTTGTCTAATGCATGAGTTAGATTATCTTCCCTTTCTCTACCTATTTTTGTATGTATTATTGCTAAAGATCAGTGGGAAAAACATACTTACTTTTATGTTAATAGAGTTTGAAGTCCATGGTGAGAGAATGTCTTTGATATAAGAAATTCAAATCTACAACACTCAAATTATATAAAGAGAAATGGATCTAGAGAGTGGGAGAGATGAAGAAAGAGAGATGTAGAGAGAGAGAGAGATGAAGAAAGAGAGAGAGTTTATCGATTGAATTCAACGTGATATATGAATAGCATGTGCAAAATATATGCATACAAAGCAAGACGTAGTGATACATTCTTTAGTCTAAGTCGCTACATGACTTATTATTTTGTTCTAGTCATTATATAACGATTAGTTCTAGTCATTAGCTTAAATGTCCTATATTACATACTTGGGATAATATAAAGTTCTGTAACTTTTGTTCGAGATTACAGGGATATATACGGGTTGAAACTCAATATGTCTTCTACTTCCAGTTCTTGTTTTTATAGAGGTTAGAGGGTTTAAACGTAGGTCAACCATAGAGGTTAGAGGGTTTAAACGTAGGTCAACCATAGAGGAATCATTTGTCTCACATCCATGTTGAAGGATTACTATTTAAATTTTAGTAGATCATCAAGTCTGAACAAGATTTCATCGAGTAGCAAAAATAGCTTATTTTAACATTAATATTCAAAACATGTCAAACATTGTCATAGAAACAGGTGCGAATTTCAAAAACATAAAGAAAAAGGTGTTTATAATGTCTTTGTAAAAATTAAGAACCAAATGACAAACATAACAATCCCCCTTACTTTATCCAACACATTAGTATTACATGAGACTTACACAAGCAATGCAAACCAATTGTTTAAAAATGGATGATTAGCAATTGATATGTGTCGTTAGTAGCTTGAACATCAGCAGGAAAGAGTTGAGTGCTTAAATATGAAGAGAAATCTAGTTGTTAATTCCTTTAAAAATGCAAGGTCAGGATTAAAAGATAACCCAAAGAAAACAAATACACAAAACTTGAAGTATTGAAAGTGAAAAAACATAGCAAAGGAAAAAACGAAGATAAGAAACTTTATGTTATCCAATGTATTGATTCTACATGAAACTAGCAAAAACCAATAATGCAAGCCATCCCAATAGTATTGAAAAAATGATTCGAATTCCAACAATGTTTTTGAAAACCTCCAAAGTTTCTCGTAGAGAAAGTACACCGGGACCTCGAGAAGCATGCCAAAAGAAAAATAAAGATGCGAGAGAAGGCTAGATTGGGTCCCACTCACCCCCCCCAATTGTGTGACAAAAGCATCCCCACTTGATTATTTTTATAGTGTTTTATTCCATAAAAAATAGATTACATGGCTATCTAGCCCCAAGCTTGCTCTACAAGCTTTCTTTCAACAAAAAAAATAGATAATAAAATATTTTAAAAATCTCACTCCCGTGACATTGATGAGTGCTAGGAATTCTACCATCATTTGAAGGTTTGGCAAGGCCTCAAGGCTTTTTCCTAGCATGGCCTATTGGATGGCTGCATCTTTTAACTCTTCTTCTTTCTCTTTTTTAGATGTGTGTTATGGGTCCTCTCTTCTTTCTTCGATGATGTATGTGGGTGTTCTTCTCTAACTCGTCTTTTTCTAACTTGTCTAATGCATGAGTTAGATTATCTTCCCTTTCTCTACCTTTTTTTGTATGTATTATTGCTACAAAGATTAGTGGGAAAAACATACCTACTTTTATGTTAATAGAGTTTGACGTCCATGGTGAGAGAATGTCTTTGATATAAGAAATTCAAAGCTATAACACTCAAATTATATAAAGAGAGATAGATCTAGAGTGAGAGAATGTCTTTGATATAAGAAATTCAAAGCTATAACACTCAAATTATATAAAGAGAGATAGATCTAGAGTGAGAGAGATGTAGAAAGAGAGATGTAAAGAGAGAGAGAGAGTTTATGGGTTGAATTCAACATGATATATGAATAGCATGTGCAAAATATATGCATACAAAGCAAGACGTAGTGATACATTCTTTAGTTTAAGTCACTACATGACTTATTTGTTTTGTTCTAGTCATTATATGACGATTAACTCTAGTTTAAGTCGCTACATGACTTATTTGTTTTGTTCTAGTCATTATATGATGATTAGTTCTAGTCATTAGCTTTAATGTCCTATATTACATACTTGTGTAATATAAAGTTCTAGTCATTCGCTTTAATGTCCTATATTACATACTTGTGTAAATATAAATTTCTGTAACTTTTGTTCAAGATTGTAGGGGTATATAAGGGTTGAAACTCAAAGTGTCTTCTACTTCCAGTTCTTGTTTTTATAAAGGTTAGAGGGTTTAAATGTAGGTCAACCATAGAGGAATAATTTGTCTCACATCCATGTTGAAGGATTGCTATTTAAAATTTAGTAGATCATCAAGTCCGAACAAGATTTCGTCGAGTAGCAAAAATAGCCTATTTTAACATTAATATTCCGAACATGTCAAACATTGTCATAGAAATAGGTGCGAATTTCAAAAACATAAAGAAAAAGGTGTTTACAATGTCTGTAAAAAATAAGAACCAAATGACCAACATAACAAACCCCCTTACTTTATCCAACACATTAGTATTACATGAGACTTACACAAGCAATGCAAACCAATTGTTTAAAAATGGATGATTACCGATTGATATGTGTCGTTATTAGTAGCTTGAACGTCAAGAAAGAGTTGAGTGCTTAAATATGAAGAGAAATCCAGTTGTTTATTCCTTTAAAAACACAAGGTTAGGATTAAAAGATAACCCAAAGAAAACAAATACACAAAACTTGAAGTATTGAAAGTGAAAGAACATAGCAAAGGAAAAAATGAAGATAAGAAACTTTATGTTATCCAATGTATTGATTCTACATGAAACTAGCAAAAACCAACAATGCAAGCCATCCCTAGTATTGAAAAAATGATTCAAATTCCAACAATGTTTATGAAAACCTCCAAAGTTTCTCGTCATAAAGCTTTCTCCCATGGATTGAGCATTATGTTCTTCTCCCACTAGAAACACACATTAAAGTTATTTTTAGTTATAACTCACAAGGCGGCCTCCTTCAAAGATGTGAGGGTTAGAACTCACAACCACCTCCTCCTTTGAGCTATAACTCACAGGACCTCCTTCTTCAAAGATGTGAGGGTTAGAACTCATGACCACCACCTCTTTTGAGTTATAACTCAGAGGACCTCCTCCTTCAAAGATGTGAGGGTTAGAACATAGAGGACCTCCTCCTTCAAAGTTGGAGGTGTAAGGGTTGAAGCTTTCAGCCGCTGGGCTGCTAAATGCCACATATGGGGATTAATGCTTATGCGAGCTAGCTACTAGAAAAATTCAATCTCGAAGGCAATAATTATTAGCACATGGAAGCATATCACCTGCAAACATTGGGAATGTTGTGTATCATGAGGGTCGTCTGTCGATCAGCATATTGGTAAGAGTAGAGGCTTGATAAATAATATTGTTGCATCGGAATATAGTCTAACGATGAATACGGAACAAAGTCCCTTGCGTTAGGGTTTAGCGCCTTTGATGTAAATGCATTGCTCTCTTTGGTGTTATTGGATAGGCTGGATGCAGCTACATCAGCCATATAAAGGTCTATAGTATCGGTTTACAATCAACAGAGGCACCTAGCTATGGCCAAGGCCAAAGCTATACAACTTGCTCCTTTTGTAGGTTTCTCAATAATCCTAGTCTCAAGGGTTGAAAGAGAACTTTTGAATATAAATTTCAACAATATTGTATTGGGTATGTCCTTTACTGATGCTTCTAGAAACTTTCTATATTATTGCTAAGCATAGGGTTGTTTTTGGGGATGGTTTAAACTCATGTAGTATTAGAACTCTTTCATTCCTCCTCTTATTATTCATAAGAATCATTGTATATTGTAACGAAGTAGATTCGGTGTCACATGCACATGGGGGATGGGGCCTAGGCACTTGGGCTTAGGGTCATTTACATGTGTGCCTTTGGGGGCCTCGGGATATATGATACATAGGGCTTATGGGCATTGTACACACACGCACATTAATGATCATTTGACTATTATCTTTTCTTGGAGATCTCATGCCCAAGCTTCCATGGTGAACTTCTCCCATATGAGATGTGAGGATGGTGACCCACACCCATGTTGTCACTCCATGCCTTGAGTGGCTAACCCTAGTTTCTTGCATAGATTTTTTGAGTTCTTACTAGAGGGTAACATGTAGTGTCTTTATTCACGTGATGTAGGTGAGGTTCAAAGTCATATTTGCAAGGTGGTGTTATGCCTCTATATAATCTTGCATGGAAGAGTGTTTGTTCCCATTAAGGTTGACCATAAGGCAGCTTGCTCCAACATTGGCTCTTCCACAAGATGGTAGGTAAGAAATCAAGTTCTCATCGACATGTGAAAGTTGAGATCTATTCACTTGGTTAGATTTTGTGCTAGTGAGTGCGGTGAGTTTGGGATTTCCATCGGTGCCAAGAGAGGATAGTCTCTTTGCCTTAATGTTTGTGTAGAGTCTTGTGTAGGGCTTGTTTTCCATGGTCACATCATGGAAGACACATGTGTTGTGTGGTGTTACAGATTGATCGGGTTGATTTATGCTTGTTTTGAGGTGTTTTTTATTTGATATGATTTGCTTTTTGTTTGTTTTACAGTTTTGGAAAAGGTTCTTGTGTTTGAAAAATGTTGTTGTGTCAAATAGCACTAGTGAGCCAAGATAAAGGAAAAAAATGATTGTAGATGGCAGCATAAGCACGTTCACACAGTAGCAAGGACTACTCTCACGAACGGGTGGAGAAAAGTAAGGGAAAACAATTGTCTTTATCTCTAGTTCAAATGTAAGAGCCAATTTCCTATGTAGCTGAGAGAGCAAAATGATCAAAAGGATATAAAAACGCACAAGGTTTGGCATGGAGAATGACCAAAAGGTTGTACATCATCTTGGCTGACTTGCAATAGGAGGGCAACAACATACTATGGCGTGCAAAAGAGAAACACCCAACAGGGCAAGAATAACCAGCGAGAAGGAATAAAGGACATAAGGTGGGAGGGTAAGGGCTTCTCAGTAGCTAATGAGCATGCCTTGAAAGCTACTGGCATTCCTGGAAAGCTACCGATATGCTTAGGTAACTACTCGACATGCATTAGGAGCTACCAGTGCACACCTTGAAAGCTCCTAGTGCATGTCGGTAGCAGCCGGCATGCATTGGAAGCTATCGAAATGCCTAGGTAGCACCTGGAATGCATTCGAAGCTCCTAGTGCATGCCAATAGTATCCGGCATGCATTAGGAGCTACCGATGCATCTCCATAGATACCGACATGCCTAGGTAGCTACCTACCAACATGCATTAGGAGAGTTACCGGTGCATATTGTTAGCTACTCGCATGCTTAGGTAATTACTAGCATGCCTTGGAAGCTACTTGGGCATGTCGGTAGCACTTGGGTAATGCATAAGTCTTATGCATGCGGCTTATGTATATGCCTAATGCATAAGCCTCATGTATAAGCTTTCTGCATAAGCCTCATGCATGAGGCTTATGCATAAGCCTTATTCATTACTTGCATATATAGAACCACCAAACATGAATTAGGAGCTATCGATCGTGGATATCAATAGCTATCGACATGCCTAGGTAACTATCTATATAAATTAGAAGCTCCTAGGTACCATTGGAAGCTCGGCATGCCTAGGTATCACCGGGCATAAATTGGAAGCTCCTAGTACATGTTGGTAGCACCCCGCATGCATTAGGAGCTACCGGTGCATGCCTTGGTAGGTTCCTCGCATGCCTTAGAAGCTCCTAGTGCATGCCGATTGCTATCGGTGTGCATTAGAAACTACCGGCATGCATGGTAGGACTCAGCATGCATTTGGAGCTACTGGTGCATATCGGTAGCTATCGACATACCTAGGTAGATCCTACCATGCATGCATTTGGAGCTACCGGTGCATATTGGTAGCTACCTACCGACATCCCTAAGTAGATACTGGCATGCATTAGGAGCAACGGCGGGTGCATATCAATAGCTAGGTAGATACTGGCATGCATTAGGAGCACTAATAGCTATTGGCATACTTAAGTAACTACTGGCATTCCTTGGAAGCTACCTTGGCGTGTCCATATCGTGGGTAATGTATAAGCCTTATGCAAGTAGCTTATGCATATGGCTAATGCATAAGCCTCATGCATAAGCTTTATGCCTAAGCCTAATGCATGAGGCTTATGCATATGGCTAATGTCTAGGTCTCATGCATGAGTCCCCATTTATATGAGGTTTATGCATATGGCTAATGCATAGGTCTCATGCATGAGGCTTATTTATATGGCTAATGCATAAACTATATACATTCATAAGCTTCAAGCATTAGCCTCATATAAATGTAAATGCATGAGGCATATGGAGAGATGCATATCTCTCTATAGGCTTTTCATGGAGGCTTATAGCTAATGCTTAGAATCACTTCATGACCTTCTCATCAAACCTTTACCTTTGGTCCCTTATCTGTGCTCTCATTTTCTCCATCTCCAACCTCATATGCTCAACCTCTTTATAGATAATCTCTGCACTACCTCTGATAATGTTGGTTCCATAGTAGTATGTGTAGATGGTGTCTACCTGAAAGTGCAAGCACGAATAATAAACATAACAAACATATGGAAGACATTATCAAAGATAGGTACCAACCTCAGTAACTATAGGCGCTATGTGTGAAAATAAATACACCATGTGTTGGATGCTTTGTTTGCCAAAGTCGTACATGAACACAAACCTAGGACCCAAGAGCTTCAACACTCTAAAGTGGCACAAATGTCACGTCTACCTCAACAACTCAATGAGCCAAGGCGGGGGGGCCATGATGTACCTTACTCACCTAAATGACCCTTGCCTACACCATCACCACATGATGGACAATATTGTAGTCTAGCCCACCTCCAGCCCCAATAAACATAATGGCCTTGCAAAGTATAAGGGAATCTAGTGATAGTGCATGAGGCATACCTTAAGATGTGTTGCCAATATGTTCTATTTGTCATTTTCCTTTTAAGGGCATGTAATCTCTATAGGTAAGTTACTCGGGTATTTCATCTCTATAGGTAAGTCTATAGGTAAGTTATTAAAGAGCGTGCAATCTTTAAAGGTAAGTTATTCATGCATGTTCTTCTATGTGCTAGATAGATTACATGGTCCCAAATAGACCATTAATGCTTCACACCATTACATATCTTTAATCCTTCTTTGATTAATGTTTATTTGAGATTACACCTTGTATTTATACCTTCTTTGATAAATGTTTCTTTGAGATTATACCTTTTATATAGACTACACATGTTTATATTTTATAATGTTTTATACTAGAAAGATTGAAGGAGCTAGTGAGTTTGATTAATTTATGGATATTTCAACAAATATTGTGATACAAACATATCTTTAAGGTTAAAAATTCTAGGATGTATAAGGTGATAAATGCATAGACCGAGGTAACTTGGAGGAGATATGGTGGTACAAACAAGTATATCAATTATCGAGTGGTTGAATATCACTCTAAAGAAAAGAAATAATGTCCTTTTAGGAATTAACAACTTGTTTATTAATTTAAATAGATAACAAAGATGTAATGGTATGATATACAAGCAAGGAAGTACTTTCATGGTCCTCATAAAGGTGTGTATTTAATTCCTTGAACTAAAAATAATTTCAATTTGGGTATATGGTTGAGTGCCTTTTATAGAAATATGGTTGGAATATAATACTAAAACTACTAGAGTAGGTTGCCTCTTCACATAATGTTTTATTCTTCATGGTTCCATCCAAAAATAGATGTTACAAAAAATGGTATCCTTCTCTATAAAATACTTATAAATTGAGGTGCTAGACATGTTCAAGACACTATGCTTTACATGGCATTAATATTTAGATCTATGTAGTTAGAAGAATAGTATATCTTGGAACCCCATTGTAGCCATTTATATGGTAGAGTGTGTGGACATAGACTAATAGTGGGCCCCAATATAGCCATTTATATGGTGTAATATGTGGAAATATGCCAATAATGTGGTAAGATACTTTTTCCTCCTAAGTAGGTGTTCTCCCATGGAACATTTATCTCCTTAGGAGGTTTTCTCCCACGAGTATGTACTACACACTCTTATGAGCATGTTACTTCATTTCTACTTCACTCATTCTCATCAATATTTAATAACACAAACATCTAGTTTTCACCAAAGTCTAGAGGAGGATGAGATACATACATAAATTTCTATTGCCAACACATGCATATCCATTTTTCCTTAAAATCTGGAGGAGAAAGACATTCACACATAATATATTGCTCTCCACCCTTGTCAAAATAGGTTTTGGATTGCATACTTGTAGTGATGTGGATTGGTTAGTTGTAAGAGACTTATTTCCAAATAGATTTTTCTCTAGGGGATGATTCTTCCATGTTTATTGGTCCACCTTTAGAACTTGAATATCCCTTTGTAAGTAGACTTGATCTCAGGACCAATCATAAGCTAACTTGTCCTCCCTCATGAAAGGTATGCTAAGTATAACACCATAAAAATGTGTTTGATGTAAGAAGTTATCCCCTTGAATGTGTGATAAAAAGAAACTCAATACTCTCCCTTGCATAGAATGTGTCATGCTATAATCTCAAATATGGAGGCCAAGGATATAGGGCAAGATAAGGGTCACTAAACACTCCTCAACCATGAGCAATCTCTCAAGGTTTCTGAAAAAAAGTGCTTGGCTCTATGCTTTGCTAAGAATCACCTCGTGACCTCCTCATAGAACCTCTGTCTTTGGTCCCTCATCTGTGCTCTCGTCTACTCCATCTCCAACCTCATATGCTCGACCTCTGAACTACCTCTGATAATGTTGGCTCCATATTAGTATGTGCAAGTGCTCTTAACGTGAAAGCGGGAACACGAATAATATACATAACAAAAATATGTAAGACATTATCAAAGACAGGTGCCAACCTCGTTTATTATAGGCGCTATGTGTGAAAATAGCTCCACCATATGTTGGATGCTCTCTGTGCCAAAGTCATACATCAACCCTAACCTGGGGTCCAAGAACTTCAACTCTCAAAAGTGGCACAAAGGTTGGGTCTACCTTAACAACTCAAAGAGTTGAGGCGGGGGGCCACGACGTACCTTACTCACCCAAAAGACCCTTTGTTGCACCATCGCCACACCACAGGTAGTATTGTAGTGCAGTCCACCTCTAGTACCTGTAACGTACTCATATGTACGTATTTTTGGTTCCATTTGATTTGGTGATTTTTAGCATATATATTTAATGTTGAAAAGTAGGAAATACATAAGGACATAAAAGATTAAGTTTGGTCACAAATTTAGTAATTTAGATATGTCGATTTTGGGACTTTTTATGCATGTTTTGTGGTGTTATTTGTATGCAATTTCTATTCTATGCTTAACCATGTTAGATAATGTATAAGAGAGTCATAAGGAGTGGTTTAGCCTAAAGGAAACGTATATGGGGGTTTACATAATAAAAATAAACGCAACGAGTGCTCGAAACGGACCCCGTAATTCAAATTGACTCTTAATTTTCAGTAATAACGGCCTCGCATGAGAGTGCAGATAACTTTATTTGTCAAAGAGACGAATTAAAGAAGGTTAGTTCCTCACAGGACGAATTAAAGAAGGTTAGTTCCTCACAAGACAAATAAAGTCTGTGTTCAGATAATTGGGCTCGATTCCACATGGAGTGGCCAGTATTCACGAAACAAATCTGACACCACTTTCCACTTGGTTTTTAAAAAGAAAAACGTATCTTCTCTAATTTGGTTCGAACGCATGTTTTTAGAAAATATTTTCTATCTTTAATGATTTCCTGCATGATAATTTATTATTTCCTTATTAATTCTCGTGGGCTGATTTTTTTTGGGCTTCTTCCTTAACCTTGAGGATTTTCTGTGCAGGATAGAGAGAGAAATTTTGAGATTCGGGCCCTAGACAGGGAATGCCGGATAGAGATTGTGATTTATGCCCTCTGGGAGCCATTTGGTAGAACCCAGAGTGGACAAGATTTACTAGAGGCATACCCGGGATAGCCGCGATGTTACTTTGAATTTGTAAACGAATATGATTTATTGAAAATCTCTTCGTTTTTTTGCAGTATAAGTGATTTTTTCTGTAAGATTTGAGAAATTTTGTGTTAGAATATAGAACAGAATATGGGTACATCACAGTTGGTATCACAGTTGGTATCAGAGTGTAGGTTGGGCAGTCCGCACTTGATTGTGGATATTGCAAGTCTTGGATGACTAATATTATTTTTGATTTTTGTGATACAGCCAGAATTTCTTTCTCTTGAGAATTGTTTTGCAATTTTGTTGTACAGTCACAAGATGGCTGCACCTCAAACAAATTCAGTAGTCAATCCGGGGCAAGAAGAGGAGCTTTTACAAAGATTATTGCGTGTGGGTGTAACTCTAGAGAAAGTTATCAAACTTATTGACAAGAATCAAGAATTGGAGGAAAGAATGAGAGTCATGCGCGCTCGAGCTTCCATGAATTTGAATGAAGAAGATAGAGATGACCGAGAAGATGGCAAGATGGAAGATCGTCTAAGTTTTGATGATAGACAGGGTCAACAAGAACGGCAAGGAGTAAGAACGTTTGATGAGCAGCAAGAAGAACCTGGTGAAATTCCTATAAGTCCTCAACCAAGAGTTGCTGCACAGGTTGGTTTTGACCTTTCAGTTCATCGAGTTATTAAGGAGTTGCAAGATGCAGTGCAGTCCATGACAAATGGTATGGGCACAGGATTTAAATCGGGACATGTAGATGATTTTTCCCTCAAACAAGCTACAAAGAAAAGGTCACTACCAACCTTTAATGGAAAGGGGAAGAGGAGTGAAGAAGAAGAAGCATGGATTGAGCAGCTTGAAGATTATTTTTGAACATGTAACTTCAGTGAGGAAGCTATGGCAAAGACATCAGTACTTCTTTTTGAAGGTTCTGCAAAATATGGTGGAAGTCTATTATGCACAGCAAGGACTTACGGAATGAGGATATCACGTGGCCTCTAATAAAAAGGCATATGATTCAGCATTACTATCCACCAAAATACCATATGGAGAAAATGAATGAATTTTTGAACTCGGAATAGAGGGAACTTATTGTTGCAGAATATCATGATAAATTTTGGGACTTGCAGAAATATTCACCCTCATTAACAAAAAAGGAAAGAGCCTCCCGATTTGTGGGTGGCTTAAACAGGCAAATCAAATTTCTAGTTAAGGGAAACAAGCCAACTACAGTCCAAGATGTTATGCTGTGTGTCATGACATATTAAGAGATGGGAAAGAATGAAGAAAGTTTTGGAAATAAAAGAAAGAGATCAAATCTATTTTACGATGAAAAGGGGAATTTTATGTAGAACAGGAGAATACAGACTGGTGAGAAGAAGAATGGTAATCAGCCTTTCACATATGTGTCCCCAGAGATGGTAGAAAAGGCGCGATGTGAAGGCTTATGTTTTCGTTGTTTACAAAGGGGTCATAGAACTTATGAGTGCAAAAACAAACCAGCAACTGTGAGGAATGTGAGGGACTAATTACAAAGGATCAGAAAACAAGACAAAATGTGCAGGAGAATGTACATGGATTTTCAAGTAATGACAATGCTCGTGGAGCAAAAGGAAAAGCTGATGCCTGCAACTATGGCTGAGGAGATTAAAGAATATGCACATGTCAATGCTGCTATTCATGCAAGTAAGGCCGACAACCGAGCTTCAATTAAAAAAATTCCTATCAAGATTGCAAATAATGTTTTTCAAGCGTTGATTTATTCGGGAAGCACCCATATTTTTCTATCACCCTACGTGATAAAACAATTAGGAATAACTAAATTTTGTCAAAAGAAGCTTTCCTCATGTGGATGCTAAAAAATTCTTTCAAGGGGATAATTATACACCACATCAATACAATCAATGAATAAGTACTAAAGAGTTTCTAATATAAATATCATTATTGTTATTGAACAAAAAACTAATCTTCGTGGATGTAAATTGATTTTCTAAAGTCAAATATCCTTTCTTATATTTGGATACATATTATTTACAAGAAAAATACAAGTTTCTTACACAAAGCTTATTAATCATAAATTTAAAATCCTTTTTAAAAATATAATGAATATTAAATTTATGTAAATTGATTTCTTTCTTAATTCTAATATATATTGAGCAGCTTGAAGATTATTTTTGAACATGTAACTTCAGTGAGGAAGCTATGTCAAAGACATCAGTACTTTTTTTTGAAGGTTCTGCAAAATATGGTGGAAGTCTATTATGCATAGCAGGGACTTACGGAATGAGGACATCACGTGGTCTCTAACAAAAAGGCATATGATTCAGCATTACTATCCACCAGAATACCATATGGAGAAAATGAATGAATTTTTAAACTTGGAATAGAGGGAACTTATTGTTGCAGAATATCATGATAAATTTTGGGACTTGCAGAAATATTCACCCTCATTAACAAAAAAGGAAAGAGCCTCCCGATTTGTGGGTGGCTTAAACAAGCAAATCAAACTTCTGATTAAGGGAAACAAGCCAACTACAGTCCAAGATGTTATGCTGCGTGTCATGACATATTAATAGATGGGAAAGAATGAAGAAAGTTTTGGAAATAAAAGAAAGAGATCAACTCTATTTTATGATGAAAAGGGGAATTTTATGCAGAATAGGAGAATACAGACTGGTGAGAAGAAGAATGGTAATCAGCCTTTCACATATTTGTCCCCAGAGATGGTAGAAAAGGCGCGATGTGAAGGCTTATGTTTTCGTTGTTTACAAAGGGGTCATAGAACTTATGAGTGCAAAAAAAACCAGCAACATGTGAGGAATGTGAGGGACTAATTACAAAGGATCAGAAAACAAGACAAAATGTGCAAGAGAATGTACATGGATTTTCAAGTAATGACAATGCTCGTGGAGCAAAAGGAAAAGCTGCTGCCTGCAACTATGGCCGAGGAGATTGAAGAATATGCACATGTCAATGCTCCTATTCATGCAAGTAAGGCCGATAACCGAGCTTCAATTAAAAAAATTCCTATCATGATTGCAAATAATGTTTTTCAAGTGTTGATTGATTCGGGAAGAACCCATAGTTTTCTATCACCCCACGTGATAAAACAGTTAGGAATAACTGAATTCTGTCAAAAGAAGCTTTTCTCATGTGAATGCTCAAAAATTCTTTCAAGGGGATAATTATACACCACATAAATACAATCAATGAATAAGTACTAAAGAGTTTCTAATATAAATATCATTATTGTTATTAAACAAAAAACTAATCTTCCTGGATGTAAATCGATTTTCTAAAGTCAAATATCCTTTCTTATATTTGGATACATATTATTTACAAGAAAAATACAAGTTTTTTACACAAAGCTTATTAATCATAAATTTAAAATCCTTTTTTAAAATATAATGAATATTAAATTTATATAAATTGATTTATTTCTTAATTCTAATATACTTGATGGAAATATATATATATATATTATGTACATGTATATATACATGTATATATATATATACATGTACATATATATATATACATGTACATATATATATATATATATATATATACATGTACATATATATATATATATGTACATGTATATATATATATATACATGTATATGTATATATATACATGTATATATATATATATACATATATATATATATATACATCACTACAAGAGCTTGAGGGCATACCGACGCTAAAATACCGACGCAAATGTCGAACGTTGGTATGTCCGTCGTAATGTTGGAGGAGTATTGTAGGGCGGGGTTTTTTCAAATTTTCGTGTCCCGACGCGTATACCGACGACTATACCGACGCATATTCCGACGTGTATACCGACGCACATTTCGTGGCATATACCGACGTATATTCCGACGCATATTCCGTAGCATATACCGACGTATATTCCGACGCATATTCCGTAGCATATACCGGCGCTAGTAAGTTTTTCACAGCCGAGAGCTTATTTTTTGATTTTTTCGCACAGGAGGGCGCGTTACAGCTAGAGAAGGTCTCTTTCTCTCCCTCTTCTCTTTCTCTCCCTCTCCTCTTTTCTCCTTCTTTCTTCTTTTCTCCTCTTCTCCTTCTCTTAATATGTTCTTGCAATTGCTTTTACTTTTTAATTTAAGAATTAGGATGTTTAGGGTTTTGTGTTTTTTTGGCTCTCTATGCATGTTGAGAGCTCTCTATGTATGCATAGATCTCCTAATGCATGCATAGAGATTTTAGGGTTTTGTATTAGTTCTTTTTCTTGTGTTTAATTTACTAATTAGTTTGTTTAATATTTTGTTTTGCAGCTCTTTCACCTCACCAATCTTTCACCAATCCTCTCCTTCAGCTTTGCAAAAAAGAGGTAGATCCTCTTTCGATTTTTCTTGTTTATGCTATTTTCTATGAATTATTGCATCCCTGTTTTATGGTTTAGGGTTAGTTTTGGGTTCTTGTAAGCTTACACATAGGATTAATTTAATATCTATGCATAAAACCTATCATAAGCTTGCAATCTCTATGCATAGCCTTCTTGCAAGCTTTATGCATAAGCTCTATTCATAGAGCTTGTGAGCTTGTGAAATCTCTATGCATAAGCTCTATGCATAGGCTTTATGCATAGAGTTTGCAAGCTTATAAAATCTCTATGCATAGGTTTCTTACAAGCTTATAAAATCTCTATGCATAGGTTTCTTGAAAGCTTGCATGGACATTGTACATAGAGCTTGCGTAGCCTTCTTGTCGAAAGCTTTTTGAATGTTTTTACTCTCTTATACATATAACATTTAAGTCTTATGCTTTGTTTTTCTATGCATAAGGTATTCTCTTTATTCATAGAGTTTATATATGTTATCAAGGTAAGATCTATTATCCATGTAAAACAAGATCATGTTTATTACACCATGGGTGATGGGATTAAGGGTTAGCATAGTGCATAAGGCATATAGCATAGAGCTTATGCATAAGTCTTGCATAGAGCGTATGCATAAGACTTATGCATAGAGCGTATGCATAAGACTTATGCATATGGCTTATGCATAGAGCTTATGCATATGGCTTATGCATAGAGCGTACGCATAAGACTTATGCATATGGCTTATGCATAAGACTTATGCATATGGCTTATGCATAGAGCTTATGCATAAGGCTTATGCATAGAGTGTGTGCATATGGCTTATGCATAGAGCGTGTGCATAAGGCTTATGCATAGAGCGTAATTGCATAGAGCGTGTGCATAAGACTTATGGCTTAGGGATTGTTGGAATGCAATTGCAAATGCCTTGATTGTGGTTAACAAATGCTTATGCAAATGCCATGGTGAGGGCATTGTGAATTGTTGGTTTGTGTTGGAGCTTTTGGATGATGGATTGAGGCATGAGTCCATGCTTTATTGATGAGTTCTAAATTGTAAAAGGGCATGAGTCATGCTCAATACTTGTAAGCCAACAAACTTGTTCTATCATTTGATATTATCCACATCATTTTGTACCTACACTCACCATTGCTACCACTTCAAGTTTCTATAGAATCTAGCAATGTGTGAGGGTACCTTGGCATTGGTTGGAGAGGCCAAGGGGAGAATGGCTTGAACTCTTTGTGCCGTGATTGCTTGGTAAAGCGGTACAAAGGGGGATTAGGTACACCGGTGTGAAGAAATGGTCTCAACCTTCACCTTGGAGGAAAACTCGGTGAAGGGGTGAGAAGAGCTTGGCCGGGAGATTGGCAAGCTTCAACGCGCGTCCTCAACAATCCTCACCATTGACTTTGTGGATGCATTTGGGCAATGGGGCCCCTTTTCCGTCATATTGTGTGGATATTGCAAATGCTTTGATGGACAAAGAGTGCATATGATCTTTCATGACATTGTGGGATACAAAGAGTATTGCATTGTGATTTGAGAAGTTGCATTTTCATTTGAGATTTGGTTCCAATTACAAAGGAGACTCTGGCGGAATTTTTCCAACAAGGGAGCCAAACAAGCTTATTGATTGGAGATTTACCCCATGGATACACTTGAAGAGTTATTCACAACTACCAAGGGGAGAAACACCAATCATTTGTAGCCGGATTGAGCTTTGGGACCGAATTTTGGGAATTTTTGGGATTTTACAAAACCCTAATTCAGTCCTAGGGTTTTTGGGATTAGGTCCGAGTGATTACACGACTCTATTCTACTCCTTGAGAGTTTTCAAATGAGCCATAGAACCCCTTAATCGGATATCACAATCTCGGTCAAAGTAGTCATGTTGGCTTTCTGGTCAAAGTCAAACAAAATATACTTCCACTTTGACTGAATCAAAATGCTTTTAGGGGTAGGTTCTATCTTCCGTTAGCTTTCTATAGAGCTGTCAAAATCCTAATTCCGACATATATTTTGCGTTTTAGAGCCAAATTACTACTTTCAGCTGTCCCGCACAGAAAAGAATTATGGTGACTACAAGCAAAGAAAAGGCAAGGGCATCTTGAATGAGGGTTTAGGGTTTATGCATAGAGCTTATGGCTTATGCATAAGACTTATGCATAGAGCGTGTGCATAAGACTTATGCATATGGCTTATGCATAGAGCTTATGCATATGGCTTATGCATAAGACTTATGCATAAGGCTTATGCATAGAGCTTATGCATAAGTCTTGCAGCCTTATTATGCAAGCTTATACTTATACTATGCATTTAGATTATTGCATAAGGCCTTTATAAATAGCTATTTATGAATAGAGATAGCTTCTCTCTCCATCCTTGTTCAAATTCTATTTAATTTTCAAACAGGGCTGGGAAAAAGAAGCCGTGTTTTATGGTTTACATAGTGCTTTGTGTAATGCATAATGATTTGTGTTTAATGAGCTGCATATACATGTTATCCTGCTAGATGGAGCCTCTCAATCTTGAAGAGAGAATAGCGTGTCCATGCATGCGATGTAAGTACCAAATCTTTCGAAAACGAAGGATTTACAACGAGCATGTTCATGACGCTGGCATATTTCCAATGGAGCGCTTGCAAAATTTACGGTTTCAATCGTACAACCAAGCAAGTGTGCAGCCGCATCTTGATAACATTGCACCTGTGAATTCTCGTCCCCAACAAAGGATGAGGATATCGCAGGAGGGAGTGACAGATGGAGCTCAATTAACAGCACCCGAGGGAATGGAAGAAGGTCAGGAAATGGAAGAAGGTCCAATGGAAGAAATGTTGGATGCCTTCATCGAGCAACAAGAAGCTCTCTTCGAGGAGCATGAACATGAAGATCATCAACCACGACATTCTCAACGGTCAAATTATGAACCAGAGGAAGAGGCCATGCGTAAACTTGCACGCCTTCCATTATACAATGGTGCCAACATATCTGTATTGCGTGCATCTCTTACGATGCTAAATTTGCAGTCAATTTTTGGATGGTCTAATACAAGTGTCACTGAACTATTCAAGTAAGGTCTTTTTTTGGAGATTACACCTACTGTTGAAATGATAAATTATCAACTTGTATTTGAGAAAATCTTAATAGTAACGATCAGATACTGCCATACTTGCAGGCTTTTGAAAGATCAGATATTGCCCCCTGGCAACGAGATGCCTCCATCTCGTGCAGATGCGAAGAAGTTATTGAAATCCATAGGCATCGTGGATTACAATAATATTCATGCTTGTCGCAATGATTGTTGCCTCTTCCGCCATGAATATGAGCATTTGCAAGAATGTCCCCATTGTGGCTCTAACAGATATAGAGAAGATGTTCAGGGGGAAGCTGTCCCGGTAAAGGTTCTCAGGCACTTTCCAATCATCCCAAGGATAAAAAGCATGTTCAGGTGCAAATCAATAGCAAGCTTGATGACATGGCATGCCACAACTCGATCCACAGATGAAGTGATGCGTGTGCCTGCTGACTCACCCGCATGGAGACACATTGAAGAGAAATGGCCGGCTTTTAAGGAAGAACCTCGAAACCTCCGTCTTGGCCTAGCAATGGATGGTGTAAACCCTTTTGGTTTAAGGAGCTCTTCATGGAGCACATGGCCTGTTTGCCTTGTGAATTATAATCTTCCACCATGGTTAGCAATAAAGAAAGGTCATCTGTTGCTCTCATTAATAGTTCCAGGAAAGTACAAGGTGAAGAACATGGATGTATATTTGGCACCACTTATTGATGAGTTACGCACCTTGTGGAACGGAATTGAAGTGAAGGACATGTCAAAGCAGCAGAGTGGCCAAAGACTTACAACTGTGCAAGGTATTCTCATGTGGACAATGCATGATTGGCCTGGCTATGGAGAATGCTCAGGTTTGTCTATATCGGGTTACAATGCATGTCCTGTATGTGGTCCTCGACTTGATTCAAGATACTCAAAAGCATTACGAAAGAATGTCTACCAAGGACATGTTAGGTATCTTCTAGAAAATCATGAATTGCGGGATGGTAATCTAGGAAGACCTCCTCCAAGTGCATTGAAGGAAAGCGATTGGAAGATCAAATGGGAAGAATGTGGCAACTTGGCATGTCCTGGGATGAAGAGGCTCTCTATCTTTCACCAACTCCCCTATTGGGATGATCTCCTTATAAACCATTTGCTTGACCCGATGCATATTTTCAAGAATGTAGCTGACATTCTGTGGAAGACCATGACAGGAAAAAAGGATACTAAAGGCCAAAGGGATGACTTGGAAGAGATTGGTTGCATGCAAGAGTTGTGGGCTTGCACTAGACCCAATGGAAAGGTGCTACTTCCAAGAGCCCCATGGGTTCTTAGCAAGATGGAGGAACAACAAGTCAAGAGGACAATTTCAGAGTTTCGGACTCCTACAGGTTGTATGCATTGCTTGAAAAGTGCATTTACAAAGGATGATGATCTTAGTGGTCTCAAGAGTCATGATTGGCACAAGTTTCTACAATTTGTGCTACCCATAGCAATAAAAGATTGCCTCACTGAAGACATTAGAGCTACTATCTATAAGATTGGCACATTGGTGCGCTGGATTTCTTCAAAAGAGATAAAGAGAGACAGTTTGGAGACAGCGCGTTTAAACTCCATAGAGGCAGTCTGCATGGTAGAGAAGTTTTTCCCTACAAGTTTATTAACAATCCAGATGCATCTGCTAGTTCATGTTGTAGATGAGGTTGCAGTTGCTGGAACAGTCCATTCAAGATGGATGTTCTTTTTGGAGAGGTTTATGAAGACATTAAAGGGATTTGTTCGCCAAATGGCTCGCCCAGAGGGTAGTATGTCAGAAGGGTGGCTGATACAAGAGTCCCTTGTTTACATCACTGAATATTTAAGTTCCTCAGATCCAGAGATACCTCGACTATGGTCTCAAGAGTCCAACAGGCGAGTCATTGGTGAGGAACCTCAAGGCCAAGGCATTAAGAGAAAGATGGATAACACTTTGAGGGAAAAAATCAACAAATTTTGCATCTTGAACTCTCATGTAATGGAGAAGTGGATTGAGACATATAAAGCTCTCAAGCGACAGCGAGTACAAGATCGTTTAAGTTTCAGAAGGAATCGCACTACAAGAAATCTCCCATATCCAGAAGGTATGCAAGCTCTTCCGGACTTTCCCACAGGTAGATGGCTAGAAGCTACAATTTTAGAAGCCAAACGTGCTGGTTTACCTATAACAGAGGAGGAGGAGGAGCTTACAAAAGGATGCGATTGGCATGTAAGTGTTTAAGTTCTACATGTCTCTCTTTTTTTTCTATACATGTCTCAGTGTTTGATTCTCCATCAACAAACTTTTTGTGCTATTTGTAGTATCACAAATATGGGGCGTTTTGGTCACATGGACGTCATTTTCGAGTAGAACGAATAGACCAAAGAAGAGCAACCTTTGATTGTGGTGTCACAGCACAGTTTGTTCAAGAAAGTCGTGCAAGTGCAAGTGATGATAACACAATTACTGGAATGCTTGATTACTTTGGAACCATTCAAGATATATTAAGGGTTGGCTTCAGAAGTTTTGAGTTGTTTATCTTTGATGTGAAGTGGTTCAAGGTAATCATGAATGGGCCACATGCAACTGTACGTAGAGACAAGAGTGGCCTCATCCAAGTGGA